>NC_090931.1:75699047-76949047 GCF_040938575.1 Ambystoma mexicanum
TATTAAAAAAACAATTTAGAAGTATGGAGGCATGCACACCTACCGGTCCAAAAAAACGGTGGCAACGTTACCCTGGGGCAACAAATGAATGGCACGCAGAAGAGTGGCGTCTATGCCCAGCTGACCTATGAGACACCAGGCTGTACCATTATTACAACTGGAAGTGGACAGGAACTAAAGGGTATGGCGTTCCTGTACTTTTCTGAAATATCCACCTTCTTGTCCTCACTTTTTGTATCTGGATGGCACGGATTTGCTCCTTTTGTCATTTGCCATCCCGCCTACTGGGGATTCGAACCTGGGTCCTGCTCAGATCACTCTAAACTCACATCTTGCTGAGCTATTGCCCGGGCACTGCTTCGCCCGTGTTTATTTGAATAGCGTGCTTTGGGCTTGCACGATCACAAGTCACCACACAGCCCCAAACCACAGTGATGTGTCTTTGTCTTCTGCAATGAAGCGCGAGTAACATGAAATTGCTGCAGGCACAGCTGTGTGTGCAGGTTATTGGCGCGGTGGCTATAGTCTGTGGCATGGCCTTCAAGAGATGTCAACGGTGGGTGACATGAAAGGGGAGGGTGCGGAAAACTGCCCACTACGGCGGCCAAAGTCTGAAAGTTATAGTGCATGTTTAATTTACTAAACTGGGCTCTGTATTTACTTTCTAAAAAACCAGCGCCTAGATGCCTTAGGGTTAGGTGCGCTTTACAAATGTCTAAATAAATAAATAAATAAATACATCATTTGCATATTTGTCACTGTTTAAGTGTTGATAGGTCTGTTGTAAACCCCAGTGTTGCAGGGTGGGGTGGTGGAAAAGCAGGACCCAGGTCTGAATTTGTAGTCAGGGGATGAGGGTGAGTATGGGGTGGGTTGGAAGAGGGGGAGGTGAGGGTGATGCAGATGAGCAAAGTTTCACTACTCTGTACACTTCGACCCCTGCCCGTTATGACACTGCCTGGCATTAGTTGGTCCAAAGCCTACACAAAAGCCCAAACTCTTGGCTTTGCCAATGCAGGTGCCACGGAACGCCTATGGAGCATCTGGGATGGGGAAATTGCATTTGCAAAAAAGCATGAATAGGGCTTGAAGCAGTGACCTCGGTGAAGGAGGGAGGGGAATAATGTAGCAGTGAGTGCAATGGATGCTGCTTGCATTCACTATTTATAAACTGCCCTGCAGCTATCCACATGGAGCCCAGCTTCATAAAATGCACACGTGTATTGTTGTCTGTACAACCAAGATTGCAAAACCAATCAGAGCCTAAAATGCAAGCTACCAATGGAGCCATCTTGCTTAAGCAAAAGCGCCTAGCTGCCTCCGGGTTAGGTACGCTATGTAAATGGCAATATAAATAAATAAATAAAATGGGCCTCGGTCCATCCAGCATTCGCTGCAAATAACTGTTTGTTGACTGCAGGTTACTGGGTCAAGTGCTGGTGTGCAGACTCCGCATTTCATCCTTCTGAGGTCGACAAAAGGTGGACCCGATGCAGCAGCATCTATCATTTCAGTGCCTAAAGGTGTGGTGTGCCATATACCTAAATAGTCACGTGCATTCTAAAATCACAGTTTTCACTTTAATAGGCAGAGTTTTGGAGGAGTTCACCAACCACAAGGCCTGACGGGTGCCAAGGCGGGCGCGTGACTTCTAATAGCATGCTGTACTTATCTCTTGTACATCCAGTGCTTGTGCCCCATCTAATAGTGACTTCTAATAGCATGCTGTACTTATCTCTTGTACATCCAGTGCTTGTGCCCCATCTAATAGTGACTTCTAATAGCATGCTGTACTTATCACTTGTACATCCAGTGCTTGTGCCCCATCTAATAGTGACTTCTAATAGCCTGCTGTGCTTGTCTCCTGTACATCCAGTGCTTGTGCCCCATCTAATAGTGACTTCTAATAGCCTGCTGTGCTTATCTCTTGTACATCCAGTGCGTGTGCCCCATCTTATAGTGACTTCTAATAGCCTGCTGTGCTTGTCTCTTGTACATCCAGTGCTTGTGCCACATCTAATAGTGACTTCTAATAGCCTGCTGTACTGGACCCTTGTACATCCAGTGTTTGTGCCCCATCTAATGGGGACTTCTAATAGCCTGCTGTACTGGACCCTTGTACATCCAGTGCTTGTGCCCCATCTAATGGTGACTTCTAATAGCCTGCTGTACTGGGCCTTTGTACATCCAGTGCTTGTGCCCCATCTAATGGTGACTTCTAATAGCCTGCTGTACTGGACCATTGTACATCCAGTGCTTGTGCCCCATCTAATGATGACTTCTAATAGCCTGCTGTACTTATCTCTTGTACACCCAGTGCTTGTGCCCCATCTAATAGTGACTTCTAATAGCCTGCTGTACTTATCTCTTGTACACCCAGTGCTTGTGCCCCATCTAATGGTGACTTCTAATAGCCTGCTGTACTTATCTCTTGTACATACAGTGCTTGTGCCCCATCTAATAGTGACTTCTAATAGCCTGCTGTACTTATCTCTTGTACACCCAGTGCTTGTGCCCCATCTAATGGTGACTCTTAGTAGCCTACTGTACTTATCTCTTGTACATCCAGTGCTTGTGCCCCATCTAATGGTGACTTCTAATAGCCTGCTGTACTTATCTCTTGTACATCCCGTGCTTGTGCCCCATCTAATAGTGACTTCTAATAGCCTTCTGTACTTATCTCTTGTACATGCAGTGCTTGTGCCCCATCTAATAGTGACGTCTAATAGCCTGCTGTACTGGACCCTTGCACATCTAGTGCTTGTGTCCCATCTAATGGTGACTTCTAATAGCCTGCAGTACTTATCTCTTGTACATCCCGTGATTGTGCCCCATCTAATAGTGACTTCTAATAGCCTGCTGTACTTATCTCTTGTACATCCAGTGCTTGTGCCCCATCTAATAGTGACTTCTAATAGCCTGCTGTACTTATCTCTTGTACATCCAGTGCTTGTGCCCCATCTAATAGTGACTTCGAATAGCTTGCTGTACTGGACCCTTGCACATCCAGTGCTTGTGCCCCATCTAATCGTGACTTATAATAGCCTGCTGTTCTTATCTCTTGTACATCCAGTACTTGTGCCCCATCTAATGGTGACATCTCATAGCCTGCTGTACTTATCTCTTGTACATCCAGTGCTTGTGCCCCATCTAATAGTGACTTCTAATAGCCTTCTGTACTTGTCTCTTGTACATCCAGTGCTTGTGCCCCATCGAATGGTGACTTCTAATAGCCTGCTGTACTGGACCCTTGTACATCCAGTGCTTGCGCCCCATCTAATGGTGACTTCTAATAGCCTGCTGTGCTTGTCTCTTGTACATCCAGTGCTTGTGCCCCATCTAATAGTGACTTCTAATAGCATGCTGTACTTATCTCTTGTACATCCAGTGCTTGTGCCCCATCTAATAGTGACTTCTAATAGCCTGCTGTGCTTGTCTCTTGTACATCCAGTGCTTGTGCCCCATCTAATAGTGACTTCTAATAGCATGCTGTACTTATCTCTTGTACATCCAGTGCTTGTGCCCCATCTAATAGTGACTTCTAATAGCATGCTGTACTTATCTCTTGTACATCCAGTGCGTGTGCCCCATCTTATAGTGACTTCTAATAGCCTGCTGTGCTTGTCTCTTGTACATCCAGTGTTTGTGCTCCATCTAATAGTGACTTCTAATAGCCTGCTGTACTGGACCCTTGTACATCCAGTGTTTGTGCCCCATCTAATGGGGACTTCTAATAGCCTGCTGTACTGGACCCTTGTACATCCAGTGCTTGTGCCCCATCTAATGGTGACTTCTAATAGCCTGCTGTACTGGGCCTTTGTACATCCAGTGCTTGTGCCCCATCTAATGGTGACTTCTAATAGCCTGCTGTACTGGACCATTGTACATCCAGTGCTTGTGCCCCATCTAATGATGACTTCTAATAGCCTGCTGTACTTATCTCTTGTACACCCAGTGCTTGTGCCCCATCTAATAGTGACTTCTAATAGCCTGCTGTACTTATCTCTTGTACACCCAGTGCTTGTGCCCCATCTAATGGTGACTTCTAATAGCCTGCTGTACTGGGCCTTTGTACATCCAGTGCTTGTGCCCCATCTAATGGTGACTTCTAATAGCCTGCTGTACTGGACCATTGTACATCCAGTGCTTGTGCCCCATCTAATGATGACTTCTAATAGCCTGCTGTACTTATCTCTTGTACACCCAGTGCTTGTGCCCCATCTAATAGTGACTTCTAATAGCCTGCTGTACTTATCTCTTGTACACCCAGTGCTTGTGCCCCATCTAATGGTGACTTCTAATAGCCTGCTGTACTTATCTCTTGTACATCCAGTGCTTGTGCCCCATCTGATAGTGACTTCTAATAGCCTGCTGTACTTATCTCTTGTACACCCAGTGCTTGTGCCCCATCTAATGGTGACTTCTAGTAGCCTACTGTACTTATCTCTTGTACATCCAGTGCTTGTGCCCCATCTAATGGTGACTTCTAATAGCCTGCTGTACTTATCTCTTGTACATCCCGTGCTTGTGCCCCATCTAATAGTGACTTCTAATAGCCTTCTGTACTTATCTCTTGTACATCCAGTGCTTGTGCCCCATCTAATAGTGACGTCTAATAGCCTGCTGTACTGGACCCTTGCACATCTAGTGCTTGTGTCCCATCTAATGGTGACTTCTAATAGCCTGCAGTACTTATCTCTTGTACATCCCGTGATTGTGCCCCATCTAATAGTGACTTCTAATAGCCTGCTGTTCTTATCTCTTGTACATCCAGTACTTGTGCCCCATCTAATGGTGACATCTCATAGCCTGCTGTACTTATCTCTTGTACATCCCGTGCTTGTGCCCCATCTAATAGTGACTTCTAATAGCCTTCTGTACTTGTCTCTTGTACATCCAGTGCTTGTGCCCCATCGAATGGTGACTTCTAATAGCCTGCTGTACTGGACCCTTGTACATCCAGTGCTTGTGCCCCATCTAATAGTGACTTCTAATAGCATGCTGTACTTATCACTTGTACATCCAGTGCTTGTGCCCCATCTAATAGTGACTTCTAATAGCCTGCTGTGCTTGTCTCCTGTACATCCAGTGCTTGTGCCCCATCTAATAGTGACTTCTAATAGCCTGCTGTACTTATCTCTTGTACATCCAGTGCGTGTGCCCCATCTTATAGTGACTTCTAATAGCCTGCTGTGCTTGTCTCTTGTACATCCAGTGTTTGTGCCCCATCTAATAGTGACTTCTAATAGCCTGCTGTACTGGACCCTTGTACATCCAGTGTTTGTGCCCCATCTAATGGGGACTTCTAATAGCCTGCTGTACTGGACCCTTGTACATCCAGTGCTTGTGCCCCATCTAATGGTGACTTCTAATAGCCTGCTGTACTGGGCCTTTGTACATCCAGTGCTTGTGCCCCATCTAATGGTGACTTCTAATAGCCTGCTGTACTGGACCATTGTACATCCAGTGCTTGTGCCCCATCTAATGATGACTTCTAATAGCCTGCTGTACTTATCTCTTGTACACCCAGTGCTTGTGCCCCATCTAATAGTGACTTCTAATAGCCTGCTGTACTTATCTCTTGTACACCCAGTGCTTGTGCCCCATCTAATGGTGACTTCTAATAGCCTGCTGTACTTATCTCTTGTACATACAGTGCTTGTGCCCCATCTAATAGTGACTTCTAATAGCCTGCTGTACTTATCTCTTGTACACCCAGTGCTTGTGCCCCATCTAATGGTGACTTCTAGTAGCCTACTGTACTTATCTCTTGTACATCCAGTGCTTGTGCCCCATCTAATGGTGACTTCTAATAGCCTGCTGTACTTATCTCTTGTACATCCCGTGCTTGTGCCCCATCTAATAGTGACTTCTAATAGCCTTCTGTACTTATCTCTTGTACATCCAGTGCTTGTGCCCCATCTAATAGTGACGTCTAATAGCCTGCTGTACTGGACCCTTGCACATCTAGTGCTTGTGTCCCATCTAATGGTGACTTCTAATAGCCTGCAGTACTTATCTCTTGTACATCCCGTGATTGTGCCCCATCTAATAGTGACTTCTAATAGCCTGCTGTACTTATCTCTTGTACATCCAGTGCTTGTGCCCCATCTAATCGTGACTTATAATAGCCTGCTGTTCTTATCTCTTGTACATCCAGTACTTGTGCCCCATCTAATGGTGACATCTCATAGCCTGCTGTACTTATCTCTTGTACATCCCGTGCTTGTGCCCCATCTAATAGTGACTTCTAATAGCCTTCTGTACTTGTCTCTTGTACATCCAGTGCTTGTGCCCCATCGAATGGTGACTTCTAATAGCCTGCTGTACTGGACCCTTGTACATCCAGTGCTTGTGCCCCATCTAATGGTGACTTCTAATAGCCTGCTTTACTTATCTCTTGTTCATCCAGTGCTTGTGCCCAATCTAATAGTGACTTCTAATAGCCTGCTGTACTGGACCCTTGTACATCCAGTGCTTGCGCCCCATCTAATAGTGACTTATAATAGCCTGCTGTACTGGACCCTTGTACATCTCGTGCTTGTGCCCCATCTAATAGTGACTTCTAATAGCCTGCTGGACTGCACCCGTGTACATCCAGTGCGTGTGCACCATCTAATAGTGATTTCTAATAGCCAGCTGTACTGGACCCGTGTACAGCCAGTGTGTGTGCACCATCTAATAGTGATTTCTAATAGCCTGCTGTACTGGACCCTTGTACATCCCGTGCTTGTGCCCCATCTAATAGTGACTTCTTATAGCCTGCTGGACTGCACCCGTGTACATCCAGTGTGTGTGCACCATTTAATAGTGATTTCTAATAGCCTGCTGTACTGGACCCTTGTACATCCCGTGCTTGTGCCCCATCTAATAGTGACTTCTTATAGCCTGCTGGACTGCACCCGTGTACATCCAGTGTATGTGCACCATCTAATAGTGATTTCTAATAGCCTGCTGTACTGGACCCTTGTACATCCCGTGCTTGTGCCCCATCTAATAGTGATTTCTAATAGCCTGCTGTACTGGATCCGTGTACATCCAGTGCGTGTGCACCATCTAATAGTGATTTCTAATAGCCTGCTGTACTGGATCCGTGTACATCCAGTGTGTGTGCACCATTTAATAGTGATTTCTAATAGCCTGCTGTACTGGACCCGTGTACATCCAGTGCGTGTGCACCATCTAATAGTGATTTCTAATAGCCTGCTGTACTGGACCCTTGTACATCTCGTGCTTGTGCCCCATGTAATAGTGACTTCTAATAGCCTGCTGGACTGCACCCGTGTACATCCAGTGCGTGTGCACCATCTAATAGTGATTTCTAATAGCCAGCTGTACTGGACCCGTGTACAGCCAGTGTGTGTGCACCATCTAATAGTGATTTCTAATAGCCTGCTGTACTGGACCCTTGTACATCCCGTGCTTGTGCCCCATCTAATAGTGACTTCTTATAGCCTGCTGGACTGCACCCATGTACATCCAGTGTGTGTGCACCATTTAATAGTGATTTCTAATAGCCTGCTGTACTGGACCCGTGTACATTCAGTGCGTGTGCACCATCTAATAGTGATTTCTAATAGCCTGCTTTACTGGACCCTTGTACATTCAGTGCTGGTGCACAGCTTAATAGTGAGCTCTACTAAAGAACTTCAGTACTGGATCGGGGTTGAAATCCCGAGATCTAAATGTTCGAGGGAGAAAAGACAGAAGATTATTTTTCTGAAATATCCTTCAGTCTTTTCTCCCCTGAACATTTTTGACTTGGCCCCCACCCCACGTCCCCACACCACACACATGCCCCTACCCACACCCCGACCCCCTACTTACCTTGCGGCCGCCAACTCGCAACGTCCCTGCAACGCTTTTTCCCTTTCACTTCCGTGATCGGGAACCGGCTCTGCAGGGTTCTTTCCCTTTTTTTGGTGGGGCAGAGCCTTTTTGGGATGGCTGCAGGTGTCACCCCGCTACCCCTGCTCACAATATAGTGAGCAAGGGTGTGGCAGACACCCCCGCAACCCCCAGCACCTAATGCGTGATTTGGTCAAACTTTTCAGCCGCTCAGAATTTTTGAATGGACGAAATTCAGCCAAATCACGCATTCAGGCTTTTAAACTCGATAATTTAAACATTTTGCACAATTGTACAGTCCATGATGGAGCGCAGCCTAATAGTGGCTTCTCGTAAGAGCCTACGGTGCTGTACCCTTATACAGCCAGTGCCGGCGACAATCTTAACAGTGACTCCTAGTAACGGCCTGTAGTGCCGCCTTCTTGTACATCAAGGGAGTGTGATCAGCCTAATAGTGGCTTCTCATAAGAGCCTACGGTGCTGTACCCTTATACAGCCAGTGCCGGCGACAATCTTAACAGTGACTCTTAGTAACGGCCTGTAGTGCTGCCTTCCTGTACATCAAGGGAGTGTGATCAGCCTAATAGTGACTTCTAGTATTGCTGTGTGGTACTGCATGCATGCACGCCTAGTATTGCTACCTTGCCTAATAGTGATTTCCACTGATGGTCTTTGGTAGTGCACCCTATACATAAACTGCTGGGGTCCTGCCTAATAGTTACTTTTAATAACAACCTGAGGTGCTGTACCCTTACACAACCAGTGCTTGTGTCCCATCTAATAGTGACTTTTAGTACCAGCCTGTAGTGCTGCCTTCTTGTACATCAAGCGCCTGTGCTTAGCCTGTCAGTGACTTCTAGAACTGGTTTGGGGTACCGCATCCATGCAAATCTAGTGCTGCCTTATAGTGAATTCTAGTAATAACCGGAGGTGCTGTACCCTTACACAGCCAGTGCTTGTGTCCCATCTAATAGTGACTTCTAGTACCGGCCTGTAGTGCTGCATTTTTGCATCTCAAGTGCCTGTGCTTAGTGAGTGACTTCTAGAACTGGTTTGGGGTACTGCATCCATGCACATCTAGTGCCACCTAATAGTGACCTATAGTAATAACCTGAGATGCTGTACCCTTATACAACCAGTGCTGGTGCCAGCCCTAGCTGTGGCCCCTAGTAACGGCCTGTAGTGCTGCATTCGTTCACATCCATAGTTTGTGCTCACCCTAACAATGGCTTGTAGTTACAGCCTCTGGCGCTACACCGTTGCCCCTTAAGTGCCTGTGCACAGCTTAATAGTGTCTTCTAGTGACGTCTGTGGCACTGCACCCTGTACTTCCGGCATACAGACCCTCCCCATCATTTGGCACCAAACCCTGCCTCCGCCGTCGTCTTTTCTTGCTGCTGGCACAGGGCTCTGTCAAGCCCTATCTCCTGCTAGGCCCAGGGACACAATAAACATGTGTCTCTTGCAAGGTGAGTTGTGTTATTGATGTGAACTCAGTGTATGAGCTGTGCTGTGAGTTCAAGGAGAAAGGAATGTTCCAGAGTAATCCTCAGGCTGAGGGCCAGTCCTGCCCGCTGGCTCCATCACTTCAGCACTGACCCGGTCCATCTCTTTTCTCTCTCTCGCCCGCAGGTTCTGAGCAATGAAAACTCGTTAACTCTGAAGTCGGTTCGGCAGGAGGATGCTGGGAAATACGTCTGTCGTGCCGTGGTCCCACGCGTTGGCGCCGGAGAGCGAGAAGTCACCCTGACCGTGAACGGTATGGTCACTCTCTGATCACCAGCCCGCATCAGAGCATTTCACGTCTGTCACGAATAGTGCACTTCCTAAGTCTTTTCTTGCAATATGTTTAATGTTTCATATTCACAACACTCATATTAATGACAAATGTATGTAATGTGCAGTTCAGAAGTCTGCCTGTGCAGCTCGCAGCGATTAGGCGCTGGGCCCCGCAGCTGAGCAGCTTCTCGCTGGTGCTTGATGCATTGTAACGCACCGTGATATGTTTTGTCGAGTTTTATTTGATTATTTGTATTATTTTGCTGGCATTTTTCCTGAGGGAATGTTTTCACTAGAGGGCAGATACATGCTGGATTTATTTTCAGGAGAACAATTATATTATCGTGGCGCCATGTGGTAGCCACCTCAAACCGGCCTTCTATTATGCAGCCAAGCTTTGGCAGTGTTTCTAGGTCTGCACTTTTTGTGTGTTTTTGTTCACTTGTACTAAAGAGTATCCTCCAGCCGCACTGAGCTGTTGCGCTATGTGACTATGTGTAGAGTGCTTCAAAGCCAGGGTGCAGGCCTCGTAGCGCCGAATGTCTCTCGGGGCGTTGCTGCCCCTGTGTTTCGGGTGACCGTATATGATCTGACATTAAGCAGAGGTGACACACATAATGGCAGAGTGAATACGACATTAGGAGACAGGCCCACGCAGGGCAGTACGCTTAGCAAGAGGCGACACACAGAATGTGTGTGTGTGTTGTGGTGCTGTTGTGAGCGGTGTGAGACTGCATCTGCGGCTGGTGTTAGACGATGTATAACACAGGGGAGAAGCTGGGGGTCTCTGTGCCAGAGGAGCAAGACATGGATTGGTAGTGATACTGTACTCGAGACACCCGGCTGGCCCATAGAGCCGAGGTTTGCTCAGAAGAACTTTAAGACAAGATAGCTGCACCCATGAGATGGATGGGGATGCAGATGTATAACTCCAACACTAATCAATAAGGACAACTCAATGGTTTGGCAAAGGGAGTCTGTTTAATGACAAGTACAAAAAAAGGGAAGTTTTGGATATCAGCATTGATGCGATCATCCTTCTCGCTTCAGCTCCAACGAACTTCTTACAAGTTGTAACATTTATACTCAACACTCGTCATCATTGACGTGTAACACTCAAAAGTTAACATGCAATTCTATTGGTTAGGAAAAGGTAACTTTACTATAGGTACTATATCTGTATATGGTAACAGAGAGGGGATTGGGTAAACACTGTCAGGTGGGCATCTAAGCCCTTCCTCTAAAATGACTACTGCAGACGTCACTAAAAGTACAACGTCCTATTGGTTCTACTAACTATAGATTATTTGGTCCATTGTGATTGGGTTGGCACCAACCCCATGCATACTTGTCCACTTTGCTTAGCAGCACGCAGAATGCTCGGCCAGGTGCGGGGTGCACCTTAGTTACCCGGCCTTCCTCCGATTATGGTTACAATCAATCATCACTTTAGTAGCCATGTGTCAATTATTTCACTGTGGTTGGCCTCGAGATTGCATCTTGTGTCTGGAAAAGTTCTGATATCTCTGCCTGGTCAGGTGCCAAGTGTAGGTGTGAACCCTAGCTTCTTCTTGCTCGGCTGGTCACGTGATTGCGACACCGTGAATTTGTCTCTTTTCTCTCAGTTTGTGTATTTGATTTTCATTTCACCCGCCACCTGCCTTCGCCTTCTTATCTCGACCTTTCAGAGGCAGGATGTTCTGTTCTTAGTTTCAATTAAATGTAGCTACTGTTCGCCTCTTCTATTTGTATGATCTTGGCTTTCCTGGCACGAGTTGCCTCTGCTGAGTTTCGTTTCAGCCGTCTCTTCTCGTTTTTGCTAAATAGGAAGCTTTCTCGTGAGGCCTTTAGTAACCTGGGTTGATTCTGCTTCTTGCGCGAAGTAGAAATATACTTATAATACTGTGCTTCGTTTGAGGTAGATTATTTATAGAGGCACTTTCGGCACTACTCTTCTACTAAGCATAGCAAGCCACACTGTGTTCTTAGCTTTCTTGCGGTTCTAAGCATATTTACAGATGTAAACTGGTCGAATATCTTCATCTTGCTTACAGCTTTAAACTTCTTTGCATTTCGACATCGTCCTTTCACTTTAGGTTCACAATAACGTTATTCATGGCATTTCATCTCTTTGCAGCATTCTCTGGTTGTCATTTCTTCGATCTGCAAGTCAGTCCGGGCCCTCGTGACGTCACCATTCGTCTCTCATTAAGGCCTTTTTGGTTTCTTCAGGGACTGTACTCAGACGATCTTCATTTTGTTTCATTTGTTGGTAAGGTTTTTTCAATGGGTACCTTACTGTCCATGGTTTTCTTGCTATTGGTACATCAATAGGTGCTGTTCTTCTAATAGGTACTGGGCAGAGCCCTACTGCGGCTTTCTGCTGGTTTATTTGCTCATCATACGTCACATATCTTGGTGTCAACGTTCCTGGAACTTCAAAATGGGCGACTGGAGTGCAGGTTTTATTTGGGACCTCCTCTACACTCCCCCCTCTGAGCGATTCATCAACCACTTTCACTTCCGTCTTTGGATTCATCTTACTTGGTTCTTCTGTATTCATCTTCATCGCCTGGGTTAATGCTTCATCTTCTGCATCCATACATGATGGTCTGAAGAAGTGTCTCTTTGGAGTCCATATTTTTATTACTCCTTTCAGGCTTCCTGCTGTCCTTACATGTTCGTCTTTATTCCATGTCATCAATTGACATTGTCTATTTGGCCTGCAGTAAACCCATCTTCCCACATAGTTTCGATGTTTCCTGGGGTAGAGAAACTTTGTTCCTTCTGGTGCATGAATGCTGGCCTTCACAAAGTCTGTTGCGTGCAAGACCATGCATTAAAATCAGGACACGGATCCTAGTTATCGCTTAATAACCCTTCATCATTGGTATGGTGACTTCCAGCTATGATGTAGCAGACCACACATTGAAATCAGGGCACGGATGCTAATTATCGATCCATAACCCTGATCATTGGTAGGGTGTCGTCCAGCTATGATGTACCAGACCACGCATTGAAATCAGGACACGGATGCTAGTTATCGCTTAATAACACTTGATCATTGGTAGGGATGCCTTCCAGCTATGATGTACCAGACCACGCATTGAAATCAGGGCACGGATGCTAATTATCGATCCATAACCCTGATCATTGGTAGGGTGTATTCCAGCTATGGTGTACCAGACCACGCATTGAAATCAGGGCACGGATGCTAATTATCGATCCATAACCCTGATCATTGGTAGGGTGTATTCCAGCTATGGTGTACCAGACCACGCATTGAAATCAGGGCACGGATGCTAATTATCGATCCATAACCCTGATCATTGGTAGGGTGTCGTCCAGGTATGATGTACCAGACCACGCATTGAAATCAGGACACGGATGCTAGTTATTGCTTAATAACACTTCATCATTCGTAGGGTGACTTGCAGCTATGATGTACCAGACCACGCATTGAAATCAGGGCACGGATGCTAATTATCACCTAATAACCCTTGATCTTTGGTAGGGTGTAGTCCAGCTATGATGTGCCAGACCATGCATTGAAATCAGGGCACGGATGCTAATTATCGATCCATAACCCTGATCATTGGTAGGGTGTATTTCAGCTATGATGTACCAGACCATGCATTGAAATCAGGGCACGGATGCTAATTATCGATCCATAACCCTGATCATTTGTAGGGTGTATTCCAGCTATGATGTACCAGACCATGCATTGAAATCAAGGCACGGATGCTAATTATCGATCCATAACCCTGATCATTGGTAGGGTGTATTCCAGCTATGGTGTACCAGACCACGCATTGAAATCAGGGCACGGATGCTAATTATCGATCCATATCCCTGATCATTTGTAGGGTGTCGTCCAGCTATGATGTACCAGACCATGCATTGAAATCAGGACACGGATGCTAGTTATCGCTTAATAACACTTGATCATTGGTAGGGATGCCTTCCAGCTATGATGTACCAGACCACGCATTGAAATCAGGTCACGGATGCTAATTATCGATCCATAACCCTGATCATTGGTAGGGTGTAGTCCAGCTATGATGTACCAGACCATGCATTGAAATCAGGGCACGGATGCTAATTATCGATCCATAACCCTGATCATTGGTAGGGTGTATTCTAGCTATGGTGTACCAGACCACGCATTGAAATTAGGGCACGGATGCTAATTATCGATCCATAACCCTGATCATGTGTAGGGTGTCGTCCAGCTATGATGTACCAGACCATGCATTGAAATCAGGACACGGATGCTAGTTATCGCTTAATAACACTTGATCATTGGTAGGGATGCCTTCCATCTATGATGTACCAGACCACGCATTGAAATCAGGGCACGGATGCTAATTATCGATCCATAACCCTGATCATTGGTAGGGTGTATTCCAGCTATGGTGTAACAGACCACGCATTGAAATCAGGGCACGGATGCTAATTATCGATCCATAACCCTGATCATGTGTAGGGTGTCGTCCAGCTATGATGTACCAGACCATGCATTGAAATCAGGACACGGATGCTAGTTATCGCTTAATAACACTTGATCATTGGTAGGGATGCCTTCCATCTATGATGTACCAGACCATGCATTGAAATCAGGGCACGGATGCTAATTATCGATCCATAACCCTGATCATTGGTTGGGTGTCTTCCAGCTATGATGTACCAGACCATGCATTGAAATCAGGGCACGGATGCTAATTATCGAGCCATAACCCTGATCATGTGTAGGGTGCCGTCCAGCTATGATGTACCAGACCATGCATTGAAATCAGGACACGGATGCAAGTTATCGCTTAATAACACTTGATCATTGGTAGGGATGCCTTCCATCTATGATGTACCAGACCACGCATTGAAATCAGGGCACGGATGCTAATTATCGATACATAACCCTGATCATTGGTAGGGTGTATTTCAGCTATGATGTACCAGACCACGCATTGAAATCAGGGCACGGATGCTAATTATCGATCCATAACCCTGATCATTGGTAGGGTGTATTCCAGCTATGATGTACCAGACCATGCATTGAAATCAGGACACGGATGCTAGTTATCGCTTAATAACACTTGATCATTGGTAGGGATGCCTTCCAGCTATGATGTACCAGACCATGCATTGAAATCAGGGCACGGATGCTAATTATCGATCCGTAACCCTGATCATTGGTAGGGTGTATTCCAGCTATGGTGTACCAGACCACGCATTGAAATCAGGGCACGGATGCTAATTATCATTCCATAACCCCGATCATGTTTAGGGTGTCGTCCAGCTATGATGTACCAGACCATGCATTGAAATCAGGACACGGATGCTAGTTATCGCCTAATAACACTTGATCATTGGTAGGGATGCCTTCCATCTATAATGTACCAGACCATGCATTGAAATCAGGGCACGGATGCTAATTATCGATCCATAACCCTGATCATTGGTTGGGTGTCTTCCAGCTATGATGTACCAGACCATGCATTGAAATCAGGGCACGGATGCTAATTATCGATCCACAACCCTGATCATTGGTAGGGTGTCTTCCAGCTATGATGTACCAGACCATGCATTGAAATCAGGGCATGGATGCTAATTATCGATCCATAACCCTGATCATTGGTAGGGTGTCGTCCAGCTATGATGTACCAGACCACGCATTGAAATCAGGACACGGATGCTAGTTATCGCCTAATAACCCTTCATCATTGATAGGGTGTCTTCCAGCTATGATGTACCAGACCATGCATTGAAATCAGGACACTGATGCTAGTTATCACCTAATAACCCTTGATCATTGGTAGGGTGACTTGCAGCTATAATGTACCAGACCATGCATTGAAATCAGGACACAGATGCTAGTTATCGCTTAATAACACTTGATCATTGGTAGGGATGCCTTCCAGCTATGATGTACCAGACCACGCATTGAAATCAGGGCACGGATGCTAATTATCGATCCATAACCCTGATCATTGGTAGGGTGTAGTCCAGCTATGATGTACCAGACCATGCATTGAAATCAGGGCACAGATGCTAATTATCGATCCATAACCCTGATCATTGGTAGGGTGTATTCTAGCTATGGTGTACCAGACCACGCATTGAAATTAGGGCACGGATGCTAATTATCGATCCATAACCCTGATCATGTGTAGGGTGTCGTCCAGCTATGATGTACCAGACCATGCATTGAAATCAGGACACGGATGCTAGTTATCGCTTAATAACACTTGATCATTGGTAGGGATGCCTTCCATCTATGATGTACCAGACCACGCATTGAAATCAGGGCACGGATGCTAATTATCGATCCATAACCCTGATCATTGGTAGGGTGTATTCCAGCTATGGTGTAACAGACCACGCATTGAAATCAGGGCACGGATGCTAATTATCGATCCATAACCCTGATCATGTGTAGGGTGTCGTCCAGCTATGATGTACCAGACCATGCATTGAAATCAGGACACGGATGCTAGTTATCGCTTAATAACACTTGATCATTGGTAGGGATGCCTTCCATCTATGATGTACCAGACCATGCATTGAAATCAGGGCACGGATGCTAATTATCGATCCATAACCCTGATCATTGGTTGAGTGTCTTCCAGCTATGATGTACCAGACCATGCATTGAAATCAGGGCACGGATGCTAATTATCGATCCATAACCCTGATCATGTGTAGGGTGCCGTCCAGCTATGATGTACCAGACCATGCATTGAAATCAGGACACGGATGCAAGTTATCGCTTAATAACACTTGATCATTGGTAGGGATGCCTTCCATCTATGATGTACCAGACCACGCATTGAAATCAGGGCACGGATGCTAATTATCGATCCATAACCCTGATCATTGGTAGGGTGTATTCCAGCTATGATGTACCAGACCATGCATTGAAATCAGGACACGGATGCTAGTTATCGCTTAATAACACTTGATCATTGGTAGGGATGCCTTCCAGCTGTGATGTACCAGACCACGCATTGAAATCAGGGCACGGATGCTAATTATCAATCCATAACCCTGATCATTGGTAGGGTGTAGTCCAGCTATGATGTACCAGACCATGCATTGAAATCAGGGCACGGATGCTAATTATCGATCCATAACCCTGATCATTGGTAGTGTGTATTCCAGCTATGGTGTACCAGACCACGCATTGGAATCAGGGCACGGATGCTAATTATCATTCCATAACCCTGATCATGTTTAGGGTGTCGTCCAGCTATGATGTACCAGACCATGCATTGAAATCAGGACACGGATGCTAGTTATCGCCTAATAACACTTGATCATTGGTAGGGATGCCTTCCATCTATAATGTACCAGACCATGCATTGAAATCAGGGCACGGATGCTAATTATCGATCCATAACCCTGATCATTGGTTGGGTGTCTTCCAGCTATGATGTACCAGACCATGCATTGAAATCAGGGCACGGATGCTAATTATCGATCCACAACCCTGATCATTGGTAGGGTGTCTTCCAGCTATGATGTACCAGACCATGCATTGAAATCAGGGCACGAATGCTAATTATCGATCCATAACCCTGATCATTGGTAGGGTGTCGTCCAGCTATGATGTACCAGACCACGCATTGAAATCAGGACACGGATGCTAGTTATCGCCTAATAACCCTTCATCATTGATAGGGTGTCTTCCAGCTATGATGTACCAGACCATGCATTGAAATCAGGACACTGATGCTAGTTATCACCTAATAACCCTTGATCATTGGTAGGGTGACTTGCAGCTATGATGTACCAGACCATGCATTGAAATCAGGGCACGGATGCTAATTATCGATCCATAACCCTGATCATTGGTAGGGTGTCGTCCAGCTATGATGTACCAGACCACGCATTGAAATCAGGGCACGGATGCTAGTTATCGCCTAATAACCCTTCATCATTGGTAGGGTGTAGTCCAGCTATGATGTGCAAGACCAGGGCATCCAATGCAGGGGAGGGCTGTTGCGTATTATTTTATAAGTCATCATCATTGATACAAGACTATTAGACATAATGTGCTAGAATTGGATATCCATTGCAAGGAAGGGCTGTTGGACGAACTTCAAGCATTGAGAAGTAAATTGCCTTTTGCGGTCAACTCAACTTGCACTGATGATACTGCACACCAAGCACCTCACCGTAGTCCGTCGAGTGTGCGCAACTAAAGACTGCATGGTGGAACTTTAAGATTAGCCAGAGTCATTCATAAGAACAGCCTTTTATCTATCGTAGGATTTTTTAAAGATGATTATTGCAAGTATGTCTCTCCCGGAGGGTATTGCAGTATTTGTTTGGGGATACCATAGGTTTAATCTTTTTCTTCTATGCAGGCTTTTCCATATCATGTTCCATGGTTTTCCATTTGTAGCGGCGTGCCTTGATGTAGCCACCTCATGAGGTCAGGCTTTTCCATATCATGTTCCTGGACTTTCTCGTTGTAACTGCATGCCTTGATGTAGCCACCTCGCAAAATGAGGTCAGGCTTACCCATTTCATGTTCCTGTACTTTCTAATTGTAACTGCATGCCTTGAGGTAGCCACCTCGCAGCATGAGGTCAGGCTTTTCCATATCATGTTCCTGGACTATCTCGTTGTAACTGCATGCCTTGATGTAGCCGCCTCGCAAAATGTGGTCAGGCTTTCCCATTTCATGTTCCTGGACTTTCCATGTGTAACTGCATGCCTTGATGTAGCCACCTCGCAGCATGAGGTCAGGCTTTTCCATATTATGTTCCTGGACTTTCTCGTTGTAACTGCATGCCTTGATGTAGCCGCCTTGCAGCATGTTGTCAGGCTTTCCCATTTCATGTTCCTGGACTTTCCATGTGTAACTGCATGCCTTGATGTAGCCGCATCGCAGCATGAGGTCAGGCTTTCCTATATCAGGTTCCTGGACTTTCTAATTGTAACTGCATGCCTTGATGTAGCCGCCTCGCAAAATGAGGTCAGGCGTACCCATTTCATGTTCCTGGACTTTCTAATTATAACTGCATGCCTTGATGTAGCCGCCTCGCAAAATGAGGTCAGGCATACCCATTTCATGTTCCTGGACTTTCTAATTGTAACTGCATGCCTTGATGTAGCCGCATCGCAGCATGAGGTCAGGCTTTCCTATATCAGGTTTCTGGACTTTCTAATTGTAACTGCATGCCTTGATGTAGCCGCCTCGCAAAATGAGGTCAGGCGTACCCATTTCATGTTCCTGGACTTTCTAATTATAACTGCATGCCTTGATGTAGCCGCCTCGCAAAATGAGGTCAGGCATACCCATTTCATGTTCCTGGACTTTCTAATTGTAACTGCATGCCTTGATGTAGCCGCCTCGCAAAATGAGGTCAGGCGTACCCATTTCATGTTCCTGGACTTTCTAATTGTAACTGCATGCCTTGATGTAGCTGCCTCACAAAATGAGGTCAGGCGTACCCATTTCATGTTCCTGGACTTTCTAATTGTAACTGCATGCCTTGATGTAGACGCCTCGCAGCATGAGGTCAGGCTTTTCCATATCATGCTCCTGGACTTTCTCGTTGTAACTGCATGCCTTGATGTAGACGCCTCGCAGCATGAGGTCAGGCTTTCCCATATCAGGTTCCTGGACTTTCTATTCGTAACTGCATGCCTTGATGTAAACGCCTCGCAGCATGAGATCAGGATTTCCCATTTCAGGTTCCTGGACTTTCCATTTGTAACTGCATGCCTTGATGGAACCGCCTCGCAGCATGAGGTCATGCTTTCCTATATCAGGTTCCTGGACTTTCTAATTGTAACTGCATGCCTTGATGTAGCCACCTCGCAGCATGAGGTCAGGCTTTTCCATATCATGTTCCTGGACTTTCTCGTTGTAACTGCATGCCTTGATGTAGCCGCCTTGCAGCATGTGGTCAGGCTTTCCCATTTCATGTTCCTGGACTTTCCATGTGTAACTGCATGCCTTGATGTAGCCGCGTTGCAGCATAAGGTCAGGCTTTCCTATTTCATGTTCCTGGACTTTCTATTCATAACTGCATGCCTTGATGTAGCCGCCTCACAGCATGAGGTCAGGATTTTCCATATCATGCTCCTGGACTTTCTCGTTGAAACTGCATGCCTTGATGTAGCCGCCTTGCAACATGAGGTCAGGCTTTCCCATTTCATGTTCCTGGACTTTCTAATTGTAACTGCATGCCTTGATGTAGCCGCCTTGCAGCATGTGGTCAGGCTTTCCCATTTCATGTTCCTGGACTTTCCATGTGTAACTGCATGCCTTGATGTAGCCGCCTTGCGGCATAAGGTCAGGCTTTCCTATTTCATGTTCCTGGACTTTCTATTCGTAACTGCAGGCCTTGATGTAGCCGCCTCACAGCATGAGGTCAGGATTTTCCATATCATGCTCCTGGACTTTCTCGTTGAAACTGCATGCCTTGATGTAGCCGCCTTGCAACATGAGGTCAGGCTTTCCCATTTCATGTTCCTGGACTTTCTAATTGTAACTGCATGCCTTGATGTCGCCGCCTTGCAGCATGAGGTCAGACATTTCCATATCATGTTCCTGGACTTCCATTTGTAACGGCATGCGTCGATGTAGCCGCCTTGCAACATGAGGTCATATCTGCATACCTTGATGTAGCCTCCTTGCAACATGAGGTCAGGCGTTTCCAATGCGTGTACTTGGTCTTTAATGCACTTTGTCATTGTTGTAACCACAATCTTAAGCTTAAAGCTCCCAGATAGCTCAGGGTACGGTGCGCTATATAAATATCAAAATAAATAAATAAATGGACACCTGGGATGCCTTGGCTAAAGTTGTGACACCAGCCACTCAAGTTCAGTTGCTCATTTCCCAACACAGACATTGTTAAGACTGAGGGCCATGAGGTGACCCTGATGTGTCATGGAGTTGACTTTACCTGTTGCCCATGGACCTGCCATGTAAACAAACACATGTGGCTGTAATGTCTACACTGACTACTCTGGCAACATAGTCATTCGTTCTTCCAAGGTTGATCGTTTTTTGCAGAGACATTATTACATTGAACATGCAGGCCCCCCCCCCCAAAACCCCTGAATTTTTTTACAAGGGGAGCTGGGGACATCCCCGCAACCCGTCCCCATACATAATGTCACCATATATAATGTTGCCAAAGTTCTATTCTCAGCGACATTATGACCTGATACCCATTAAATTGGGTTAGTAGAGTACTAGAAGCTGGAGGAAACTGGCACAAAGCGCTATATAAACCCCCCATGCTATTATAACTTTCTATTGGTCCATTTCCCTATGTGTCTCACCTTTCTGCCTCCGGTGCGGACTTGCTCCTCCTAGGCCGCACGTTTATGTCTTATTCAGTGCCCCTCTTGCCGGAAGCCCCCCTCAGGCGCCCATTACTCCACATCGATCGCCCGCCTCACGTGCCCCCGCAGCAATGTCTCTTTCCGGGGGTGTGGAATTGTTTATCCAATGAGCCTGGCGGTTTGACTGACACATCATTAAGGCTGTTTATCTGCAGTCTCTGCTTCCAGCAGACCCCCTTGTGGGCCCACACTTCGCATGCGACTTTTCATTGGGGTCTAGCCCTGAATTCTAGCACACTCCTTAATTACGAGATAGCAGCTGCTGCCATAGAACGGGGAGGAGGGCAGGGGGGGTTTCCCCCGCCCCCAACCTGCCAATCACCAAGTCAACAGGACAACACATTATTTGAAGGCAGCAGGGTTCGCCGGGGCATGTCCCGAGGCAGCCTGGTCGGAGTCTGTGCAGTAAGTATGCAGCACCTCTGGTTGGCATGGAAACCGAGCTTGGGCACTTGGTCCCAGCCCCAGTGAACGGCTCCTACAGGCATCTTGAGTGACGGGCAGGGGGAAACCTCATTCTGACCTGCTTGTGCCCGAGGACTGTCTAGAAGTGGTGCAGTGTTCTGGTCCTCTTTGGCAGTCCATTGTGCATCTCACGATGGGGGGGGAAGCAGAGGGGGAGGGGGCACATGATAGGCTCGTGCAAATGTTAAATAAGAGCTAGACTGCAGAGGAAAGAATTTCTCGAATGTGTGCAGCCATCACATGAATGTAGGTGGTGCCAGAAGTACATAGGTTTGCCTTTAGATGACATTTTGGACTGCAACTCCCATGATCCCTCACCATTGACTAACCTGGCTATGGCTGATTAGAGGTACAGGCCTTAGCATCTGGAGAGGCACAGACTGCCTACCCCGGCCTACAGGGTTGACTTCCATCTGCGATCCTTTGATTCCCTCTTTTAGCATAGTTTGAAGGCGTCAGGCTGTGTTGACTTTTGGGAAAGCGCCTCACATTGTCAAAATCTGGGTTAACTCTTGTATTTCATTTATTTATTTTATTTGTTACATTTGTAGAGCGCACTGCAGCCCATAGACATCGAGGCGCTATTACATGAAGGCGTAAGCAGCAAGATTATGTAAACATAGGAAACACAAGGTACTTAGTTACAGAGAGAGGAGCGGAGCATAGTTACAAATGACTTTCGTATGCCTGTAGATATAAAGGCAGGTAGGTTTAGACAAACAGCCTAGTTTTTAAGGCTTTGCGGAAGGCTAGGTGAGAGTCAATCCCCCTGAGGAGCGAAGGTAGGGCGTTCCAATGTGAGGCTGCTAGGGCTGAGAAGCTCGAACCGCCCGCACGTACTCTACAAGTCTTGGGGGTAGAAATCAGGTTGGTGTAGGCAGATCTGGTGGGCCTGGCTGAGGTGGGTTGTGAAATTCTCTGGGCAAGGTAGGGGGGAGCAAGGTCATGGAGGCATTTATGGGTGAGGGAGAGGATTTTACAGATGATCCTCTGCCTAATGGGCAGCCAGTGGACCTGCCTCCTAAGGTCAGAAATGTGGTCTTTCCTGGAAAAACCTGTAGCGGCCCTGAGGGCATTGTTCTGGGCAAGCTGGAGTTTAGCGATGTTTTTACCGGAGGTCCCACCAAGGAGTGCATTGCAGTAGTCCAACCTGTATCCTATGATGGCCCTAGCAATAGTGAGGCCATTTTGTGAGGATAGGAAGGGTCTTGCTGCGTAGATGAGTTTGGAGTAGTATGCCGATGAGGAGGCTATGGCATTAACATGCCTGTCCATGGTGAGATTAGAGTCAAGGTAGACTCCTAGAGTCTTGACTGTTTGGGATACCGCAATCGGTATGTTGTCGATGGTAAAAGAGGTGTATTGTTTGTCAAGGTTGCCTAGAATGGTTGGTGACCCAATAAGTAAAAGCTTGGTCTTCTCGCTATTGAGACAAAGCCAATTGTCTGCCATCCAGGCTTGGATGGTGGCGTAGATGGAGTTGAGGGTGTTCTTGTCCAGCTCATAGTCACCTGTAAGCGGGATGAGCACTTGGGTGTCATCCGCATAGTTCGTGTATGAGATGCCCATAGAATCAAGGCGATTGAAGAGAGGACGTGTGAACAGGTTGTAGAGGGTGGGTGCTATGCAGGAGCCCTGGGGCACCCCACATTTGGTGTGGCTAGGAGATGTGCATGCTGAGTCCGAGAAGACTTTCATGGCCCTTTCCTGTAGGAATGAGGTGATCCATGCGCATGCTTTTGGGGAGAGGTTGGCTCCTATAGAGAGATTGTGGCAGAGTGTGTTGTGATCAACGAGGTCGAATGCTGCTGATAGATCGAGGAGGAGCAGGAGCGCTGGCTAGCAATATGTTTTGGACTACAACTCCATTCTGCCCTCTCCAGCCTAGGCAATGGGGAGGGATTGTGGGAGTCGTAGTCCAAAACATTTGGAGAGCCACAGGTTGCAGACTGCTGCCCCAAGAAATCCTTGCAGGTGGTGGGCGGAGAAAACCCCTCTTCTGATTGGCTGAAGAGGGGTCTGTGTTGAATTCTTATTTTTTATTTTAATTGGGTGTTATATAGAGCTTTAATCCAAAATGCTGTAGATGTGATAAAAAACGGTACAATAAATGAAAATTAGCAAAACATAATGTCAAATTAACCGGACTGAAGTAAATAGATCTCAGAGAGTCACGGAATACAGAATAAACAGAGATAGCATGAAGAGAATTGCAGGCCTTTAACTTTTGCCACCACATTTTCCAAAAGTAGAGCGGCTCCGTCACGCAGAAGTGCACCAGTGGGGGTATTGCCCTAGTTTTCTGCCTGGATAGTAGGAGTTGTGCTCATTGCTGCGGTCTTTGCAGAACGGTGGGTATGGGGACCTCCTGTACTTCTGTATGAAAACAACCGAGGCCAGTAACAAAACCTACATTTCTATGATGCACATGTAGTATAGCGCCACATATTTTAGGAGCTATACGAGTGCAAAAACTACACGTGCGCATGGCGTACTTTGCGTGCATGATCAGCAGAAGCTGCAGTAGCAGCATCACTTCTCAAGACTTTTCACAACAGAGTACACGATCCGAGTGATGGTGTGTGCACTCGCCCTGGGAGCGCGTTCAGAGAGAGGGTGATCACAAAAAAGGCATTGCCAGGTGACTTGGAAAAATAAGTTTCACAATCTATCGCATGTCAGTTGTGGAATGGATGTGGGTGTGTGCAGCCACGCGTGTGGGGGAAGGGTTGGTTTTCTCAAAGCCACAAGCAGTCCACTCACCCCAAACACCAAACCCCACATCACTCTCATTTTAAATCTCGCACTCTCTCACTGTGTTCATGCATCGAGTCTCTCTCTCTCTGCGTCTCTCGTCGCCCCTTTCCTCTCTCCCCCTCACTCTATCTCTTCCTCTCACTGTGTCCATGAATCGAGAGCCTCACATAGCTCTCTCTCTCTTTCTCTCTCTTTCTCTCTCTCTCTCGCCTGCTGTAGACCAGTGGTGGGGAAAACATGTGGCAAAGTCACTTTGCACTGTGCAAAAAATTCCATGACTCGGGCCCATAGTTTCTCTTTAGATGTGCATTATTTAGGACGGAGCAAGCAGTCACCCTGAATTGCGAATTTTCGCCAGGTGCACCCAGCTGGGCGCCCTGATGGAGCCCCTTTCCCGCTACTTATATGCAGGTGTTCTAGCTATGACCAAGAGATAGTCACCTGGGGGTATTTAAATACCCCACCTGAGCATCCCTGACCAAGACGTTTTTAAATACCACAGTTGAGTATTTCTTACTAAGAGGTATATAAATACCCCTGATGCATATCTCTAACTAAGAGGATTTAAAATGCCTGTGTTGAGCCTCATCGGCCAAGTGGTATTTGGATATGTCTATTGAGAATCTCTGACCAAGAGGTAAATAAAATATCCCTGGAATTTGAAATGACCCCTGTAGAGTATGTCTGAATAAAAGACATGTAAATACCCCTGCTAAGTATCTATACCCAAAAGTTATTTAAATATTGTTCTTGGGTATCTTTGATCAAACGAAATTTCAATACCTCTGCTGAGTACCTCTGAACAACAGATGTGAGTATCTTAGTTTTTTAATGAACCCTGTTCAGTAACTGTGACCAACCCATATTTAAATATTGCTTTTGAGTATCTCTAGGAGGTATCTAAATACCTATGTTTAGTGTTCCTGTTAAGTATCTCTTGACAAGAGGTTTTTAATAACCCTGATGAGTATCCCTGATCAAAAGGCATTTAAACACTCCTACTGAGTATCTCTGACCGAAAGGGATTTAAACACTCCTACTGAGTATCTCTAAACAAAAGGCATTTAAACACTCCTACTGAGTATCTCTGACCGAAAGGTATGTAAACACTCCTACTGAGTATCTCTAACCAAGTGGTTTTGAATTACCCCCATTGAGTATTTCTGCCAAAAAGGTATATAAATACCCATGTTGAGTATGTCCGACCAAAAGGTTGTTAAATAGCCTTGTTCAGTATCTATGCCCAGAGGTAGATTAATTCCCCTGGTGAATATCTCAGAACAAGGGGTATTTAAATGCCCATGTTGAGTATCCCTGACCTAGAAGTATTTAAATACCCCTATTAAGTATGTCTGACCAGGGAGTATTTAAATACCCCCATTGAGAAGCTCTGTCAAAAAGTATATAATAATGATGGTAAATGTGATTACTCTAAGATCAGTTAGTGGGTAGTGAGTGACTCGCAGCTACACTGATACCAGTGAAATGGAGGTGGAGGCGGGGGGACGGGGCGAGGAGCATCCTCAGAACCGCAGGTGAGTGTTTGAGGCTCCGTAGAAGAGTTGGATAATATTTTGACATTACTATGCAAGCTAGGGCTGATGGGATATGTAGGCAAAACATATGAGTGCCACAGGTGGCCCACTTCTGCTCTAGTCACACGGTATCTGGACACGCACTGATGAAGATGGCGCCAGAGTGGGAGTGTGTGGGGGGGGGGGGGGGGGGGGCAAGTCCGCGGTCTGAGTGCCGAATGAGGAACCTCCGTTTGCAGGAGCACTCTCTCCGTGCTGTCTCCGGCAGCCATGGCGTGATCGAAGCCTCCGCACAAACCACAGCTGAGCAAGAGGACAAATTACACCCGGGCCGCTGAGGAAGCGCTGCGCTGCGGCCTCTTGAACGTTTGAGGCCTCGCGGGGAGCCCGTTCCCTGAATGTTCTCAGCTGGAGGAATGAGGACTGGGAGTGATCAATCTGCTGGCATTCACCTTTCCATGAGACCGAAGAAGGGCAGCCGGGCACTGGAGACCAGGAGACCGGGCGTCGGTGGACGCTCCTGCATTCTGATGCGCCTTCCAGGGCGCGTGTGAGCGGGAAGAAGGAAGAGGGGGCAGGGGAGGGGAGGGGATGGGTGGGTAGGGGAGAGGAGAGGAGAGGAGAGGAGGGAGAAGGGGAGGAGAGAGGGGAGGGGAGAGGATGGGGGAGAGGAAGGAAGGGGAGAGGAGAGGGGAGGGAGGAGAGAGCAGAGGAGATTAGAGGAGAGGAGGAGAGGAGGGGAGAAGAGGGGAGGAGAGAGGGGAGGAGAGAGAAGAGAGGGGAGGGGGGAGAGGAGAAGAGGGGAGGGGGAGGGAGGGAAGGAGAGAGGAGAGGGGATGGGGGAGGGGAGAGGAGAGGATGGGAGAGGAGAGGAGAGGAAGAAATGAAGAAGGGGAAGGAGGAAGGAAGAAAGAGGGAGGGAGGAAATTAATTGGGCAGTGAGAGTGAGAATGATGAGATCCTGATCCATGATGGGAGAGGGAAATGAGAAACTCGCTGGTGGACGCTTTAACAACATACCTGGAATGATGTTTTCTTTGAACAAATCGAAATGTGTCTATCTCTAGAAGCCCCTATAAAAGAGCCATGAGAAGGGCTGGCGTGTTGCCAGGGCAGTGGCTGCTGTTCCTTCTCCGCGCTCCATTGAGAGGGGACCTGCGTGCGCCATGACCAAGAGTAATGGCCTTTTGCTCAGAGTCCACCACTGGACAGAGTGACCGGAGGCTGCTCACAGCCGATGACCTTGCGCCGCTGTGAGGAATTCGACCATCCGCACTGTGGGTGTGCGCTCGCCTGGGCCTTTTGAACATTTTAAATGAAATTGAATGATGGTAGATCAACCTCCGGAAAATGTGTGGGGCTAATCTGCGCACATTTTCCTATGATCACCGCTCAATATGCACATAGACCTGTGTACTCTGGGTGGACAAAGCCTACAAGCACAGTCCTGTCGGTCATATTTAGTTGGGCTACGTCAGCCAGGAGTACACCATGTCATCTCTGAAAGGGGAGGGCGAAACCTTCCCCCTGCCATGGGCAGCCTAATTAACTAACAAAGGATCCATGGAACTGTCCTGTCCCTTTGTTGAGCCCTCTAGATGGTGGCAGCATTTGTATACTAATCCGAGTTTAATTTAAACATGCCCACATGGGGCCTGGCTGCAGAGGCTAACAAAGAAGACATGAAACCCCAAAACCCTATCGTATGCACTGTGTCAACCTGATGCCAGCTACCTCCGTCAGTATCGATTGACAGTGAAATGTCATGTCTGGGACTGCATGTATTACAGTAGTCATCCCCACAGGGAGACCTCATTCAGAAGGTACGAGAATGTGAATGGACGGAGCAAGAAAGTCTGGCCTCGCTGCAGCTTCAAGCAAGGGAGAGCTGCCGCTCTAATCAGGAACCACATAGAGCTTAATTAATCAGAGGGACCCTTTGATCCACAACAGACAGGGAGATGGTGGGGCTTAGTGTTACATGTTTTCACCCCTTTACCTTTTCTGTTGCAAAGCACTCCGGTTATGACCACACACATACAGGAGATTGTTGGTGGGGACCCAGTATTGGTTCATTAAGGTAGGCTTAGCCTACACCAATCACTGTGGCCCATTTGGATTTAAAAGAGGGTGGCGCCACGGATGATGCCATGGATGCAGTCATGATATGCAATGGGCACTCCAAGGAGGGCCCTCATTCAGCAGGAGAACGTCATCCTATGACCAGTATCTAACATTGTAGGCCAGTTACGTCCTCCGTGCTCACTTAGTCACCACTTGATCAATATTTTGCAGGCCAAAGTGCTGCACTCAAAGGCCAAGTGCAGCCTGTACTGCCCAAGTACTGCCCTCTAAAGCAAGGTGAAGCTTGGTATGCCAGGTACGGTCACCCCAAAGGTCTGGGTAAGTCTCTCATAACCGGGACTAATGTCCGGCAGAGAGACGCCCAGCACCCCCCCTTGTTAATTTGTATATTTAAGTAACTTTGGGTCTCACCCTAAGTTACTAGGGGAATCCAGACGTGGACCCCTTGCTCTCTATTCTTGGAGGGCACAGCTCCACCCTACTGATGAGGTCCAACCAGACCGAAACACGTGTCTGGGGATGTTGTTGGTACTCTTGTTCAGAGGAGAATTACCTAGTATTTCTCCTCTGTGAAGGATAGTGAGCTAAAGACTCTGGGTAAGGCTCTTGTAACCAGGAATAATGTCTGGCAGAGGGACTCCCAGGACCCCCCTTGTTTTTTGCAGGTACGTTCACCCTACTGCAGTGGTAGTCAAACATTGGGGCGCAAATCCCAGGGAGCGCAACCCCAACTGGGCGCAGTTTTATTCCCAAGAGGAATTAAATGAATTTTTTTTAAAGTATATTTTTTTTTTTTTAAGAGGAAAGAAAAAGCCTGTGTGGGGTGGGACATGCACGTGTCATTTCCCGTCCTACCATGGCCCCCGCCAGACATGTTCAGAGCCTTTCATAGGAAGCATTAGATGCTTTCAATGGATGTTGAACCCTTGGCCACGTGGGAGAACTTATCACATCTCACTGCCGTGTTTTTTATGTGAGTAAGGGCGCTAGGATAGCAGGACATCGCAATGACTGTATAGGCAGGCAGAAATGTGTTAATCCGCACTGGAACGCAGTGACGGAAAACATGTATAAGTATGTGGGGTATATGCTGTGTTGGGCCACCGGTGATGGTGTCTGTATAGGAACCTGAATAATAGCTGGGCACCGGGTGACTGCCTGTTTACCTAGAACCCGACACAGGACACGGTGGCGTGTGTCGGGTGGGGGGGATTGCCCAATGGGTACCTTAGAGCAAAAGGGGGGAGTATGACAAGAAGATGACGCAAATGGGAACCTTCAAATGGCCAGGGGTAGTGAGAAGTTGCTAGACAGGGCCGGGCTCAACCTGAGGCGTCCACCGGACGAGAACGGTATGGGAGGAGGCGGGGGGAGGGCTGGGGCATACCTAGGTAGCCGCACACAGCGTAGATGAACCTGTGGTGTGGTGAATTAAGGATCGCCTGTAAGATAACTCCAAGACTTTATGCAAATAAAGCTGCTGTGGCATTAACTCTTCCAACTTTAAAAAAGTGTCTGTGTTATTTCTGATTGGCCAAATGCTACCTGTTCTGGATGGCACCAGGGAGGGGCAGGGGGCTGGTAGGACCAAGGGGGCACGACATGGAGGAGGGGGAGGGAGGCGGCACTGGGATGCCCACGCTATGGAGTGTGCTGTCTCTCTCTGGCCAATGCGGGCAGGGAGCTGCGGCCAGGGGGGGTGGGGATACCATTTTCACGTGGCCAGTTAGTTGCATGCTGCACAAGGCAATATAATAAAGGGTTAATTTCTGATCCTTTCCCTCATACAATTCAAAGCTGTGCTGTGAATGGAGGCGGGCGCTGCAGGAGCGCACCTGAGGGGATGCGGGGGTCTGGCTTTGTGTTCATAGAAGCTCTGGCGTCAGGATTCTAAACCCTGAGCGGGGAGGGCTGCATCAGCAGGGGGGCCCGCGACCAGGACCTGGGCCGGCCGGGCCACTGTTCATATCCATAGCAACACCGGCTGGGGCCGTTGTGAGCACTTAAGGACCGGTTCCAATGGCCCTCGGATGCAGGACCGGGTCAGAGATATAACGGCCTGAGCTGGGTGGGGAAGCCGCAGCCCCCCAAGAGGCAATGATGCGCGGTGCACATCTCACTAACAGAACCCCACCTACCCTCCCCGCGCACACCTTGACGCCTATAACACGGAGCCCCAGCTTTGGGCCAGTGAGTCTCTACAGGCGGCCTTGCTGCCACCCTCTCCCCCTCTTTCCGGGACTGTCTTTTTCTCTTTTTCACAGTCAAAGACTTAAGTTTTAAATTCCCCCTTTACCCGGCTTACTGTCCATGTGCTTCCCGTCCCCTGCCTCCCTCCACCTCCCCACTCAATGGCTCCGTCTCGGGCATTCGCCTTCTGTGACTCTCTCTGTTCCACTCTCTCCGTCTCTCTCTTGCCCTGCGCTATCTTCCTCTGTCCCTCTGTCTCTCTTTCTCTCTCTCGTTCTTCTTTCTCCCTCTCTTCCTCTCTCTCTCATCCTCTCTCCCTCTCTTCCTCTCTCTTCCTCTCCCTGTCTCTGTTTCTTTCCTACACCTCTCTCTCTCTCTCTCTCCCGCACATCCCCCTCTTTCCCCTTGGGGTCGTTATATTTGCCCCTTATCTGTCTCTCTCCCATACCCTCTCTCTTGCTCCACTTTCTCTCAATATTTGTCTGCTTGTCTACCTCTCGCTGCCTGTCTCTTTAAGGCTTAAGCCCACGTGAGGCAGTTTCTTCTCCCGCTGAATGACTGTCTCTTCTCTGTCCCTTTGTTATCTCTGTGATTTTCAGGCCAGTGTCTTTCTTCCGCGCTCTCCCATTCAGACTCCTTGTTGGAGGTGACTGGCGCCCCCCGCGCGCATCGCCGCAAGCCCCGGCACCAAGAACGGAGACCCACACGTCTGTCTTGGTTCGGGCTTCCCGGTCGCACTGACGTGGCCGGGAAACGCCCCGTTTATTTGTACTGCACGCGACGGCGTGCAACGTCATGCCGTCGCGTGCGCCCGTCATCGAGCAGCGCCACACTCCTCCATTTTAGGGAAGAACCAAATGATCATAATTCAACTATACACTGCAAACCAAACAACACTGCAAACAGAATAACTCACAAACCCGATGCCATGAACACCCCTTTATTAGCATCCACCCGTGTCCCCCTAGTAAATAGTTGTCACATTTCTGATCATCAGCCAAGGGTCCCAGCAAGTAATCGGTGAGGCGAGCAGGTCTCCCTCGCCCAGCCCTCTGGGGGTACCTCCGGCTCGCCTCCGGCACGGGTGATCTGTCCGCGGGTCCCCGGGCTGGGGACTTCGGCATGAAGGGTTGGTCTCCCTCCTCCTCTGGGGCTCCCCCAAGGTCCGGATCAGGAGGAGGGTCAGTTCTGGGATCCCTAATCTTCTTGAAGAAGCTTACATTGCGAGTCACTTCCGACCGGCCATCTGACGCAGTTACCATGGAGCCCCTGACAGCCACCACATCTAGTGGCTCAGGCTTGTACGGCAGGGAGAGCTTCCCATGCGGATGTCGATTGCAAATGAGGACCTCATCGCCCAGCTGCAGCTGTTGTGGGCGGAGCCCCCTCCGCACGTTTTCTTGCTCAATTCTCACTTGCCGGTCCATTTCGACTCGTTGGTCATCAATTACCGCAGGCTCTCGTTCCCTGACCTCTGGCAACAAACCTCGAGGACACCTCCTGAACATCGCCTCTGCCGGGGCCACCCCCGTGGACGCATGGGTGCTGTACACCCTCAAGAATTGGTAAAGGGCTCTCTGTAGGGACTGCCCCTGTCCTTGGGCGATTCTAAAGGTCTTATTGAGAGTCCTCATCAAACGCTCTGCCTCCCCATTTGCTCGAGGCCAGAGAGGCGTGATCTTCCGGTGCACCACCCCACAGCTCACCATTAGTTCTGCAAACCATTCACCCTGGAATGGCGCACCATTGTCCGAGCACAGCGTGTGCGGAAACCCATGAGCCGCAAACAACTTCTCCACCGCCACAACCACGGGTTCAAACGCCACGGACTCCACGAACTCCACCTCGGGGTACCTGGAGTACTCGTCAACCAAGACCAGGAAGTGGGTGCCCATGGTGGTGGACCCGAAGTCGGCATGAACCACCTCCCATGGATGGGTCCCCCTTGTCGTTGCCTCGATGACTGGCTCCCGCTGTACAGGCGATGCTGCCTGGCACCAGACACAAGCCGCCACAAAGTCATCCACCTTGCGTTCCAGCTCGGGGAACCACACCTTCATCCGGAGACGGGCCTTGGTCTTGGCGGCCCCTTGATGATCCCGGAGCGCCAGTGCAATCACGTCGCCCACCTTTGACTGGGGAACTACAATCCGATCACCCCGAAGCAACAGGCCCGATGTAGAGAATGACAGTTCTTCGCGGACCTTCCATAGTTGCTCCAACCCAGTCCGGGCCTCCTGAGTGCACCCAGCCAGGGCTTTGAGTGCTGACTTCCAGGATCCTTGCTGCATGGACTGCCTCAGCACCTTGAAACACTCATCCTGTGCTGCCGCAGCCTCCAGCTCTTGAAGTGGCATGGCATTCGGCGTGGCTGCTTCCACCACGACTCGGACATGCTCCTCGGCTTCTTCTTCACAGGCGTCTCGGTCCCCTCCTCCAGGCGCCCCGGGGTGTCTGGAGATGTAGTCAGCTGCGTTATTTGCCCCCGGTCGGTATACCAGAGTCACCCCATACTCCAAAAGAGCCAGCATCCACCTTTCAATGCGTGCTGGCGGCTTGGATGACGACCCTGCCATGATGGGCAGCAGTGGCTTGTGGTCAGTTACCACTGTCACTGGGCGTCCGAGTACATAGAGCCTGAAGTGGCGGCATCCCCACAGCACGGCCAGCGCCTCGCGCTCAATCTGCGAGTACCGTTGTTCGGCGTCCGACACTGCTTTGCTGGCATACGCAACTGGCCGGACACGGCCATCACGGTGAATCTGTGTCAGTACAGCACCCAGGCCAAAAGGGCTGGCGTCCACGATGATCTCCAACGGTAATGCAGGATCGAAGAACGACATAGTGTACTCGGCCGTGAGGGCACTTCTAATGTCATCAAAAGCCGCCTGCTCCAGTGGGCCCCAATTCCAGATGGTGTCTTTTCTTGTCAGGGCCCTGAGAGGCTCAGACCTGGATGCCAAGTTCTTGATGAACCGCCCACAGTAAGTGACCATGCCCAAGAAGCTTCGCACCTCCGATACTGACTCCGGTGGTTGTGCCATCTGAATGTCCAGTACCTTCTTGGGGTCAGGAGACAACCCCCTCCTTGAACACAAACCCAAAGAACTCCAGGGAGGGGCGCAGAAACTCGCACTTCTCCTTATGGAGGGTGAGTCCCAGCGACCGCAGCCTCTCGAATGTCCTCACCAAATGCCTCAGATGGTCCACCTCCGTCCTTGCAAACACCAGAATGTCATCGCTTATGTTCAAGATGCCCTCGAGGTCAGCTAGGGCACCCCGAATGATGTTCTGAAATACTTCAGCCGCTGAGGACACCCCAAAACTCAGCCTCTTATAGCAATACAATCCCCGGTGTGTAGTGAATGTGGTAATGTACCTTGACTCGGGGTGGAGGACGACCTGGTGATAGCCAGCCCGGAGGTCGAGTTTCGAGAAGAACCGGGCGCCCTGCACCTCCGCAATGATGTCATCTAGCGTCGGGGTGAGGTGCCTCTCCCTCTTGATGGCCTTGTTGGGGATTCTCATGTCTACACAGATCCTGACTGCGCCCGGCTGTTTAAGTTTCCTTGCCACCACTATAGGGGGCACCCAGGGAGTCGGGCCATCCACCTTTTCTATGATGTCTAGATCGACGAGGCTGTCCAGTTCTTTGTCGACCTGCTCACGGAGGTGGAATGGTACCCTCCGATGTTTCAGGGCTACCGGCTGTACCGACTCATCGATATGCAGCCGCACCGGCTCCCCGGCCATCCGCCCAATCCCATTGAACAGAGCCTCATGCTTCTCCAGTAAGTCATTGATGTCTTCCAGGTAGACGGAGTACGCAAAGCTGACGATGCCGAGAGCTTCTGCCGCTTCACAACTTAGCAAAGTATTCTTACTCACTGGGGTCACGTAGAAGCGTGCTGTGATGTGAGAGCCATCGTGTTCTACTTTTGCTACGAATGCTCCGTCAAGAGGGATGGGCTCCACACCACCGAACGCAAAGATGCGGGCCCTGGGTGTGACCAGCCTGGGCGGCTGATCCATGGCATTGTAATGTTCACGGGCCATGACGTTTACCGACGCCCCTGTGTCCACTAGGACCGGGACTGGAGACTGGTTCACATCAACCATGCACCTTGGCTGTCGTCGGTTCCTGCTTCTCAGAATCCCCACACTTGAGACAAAGAATATGTTCTCTTCATCTTCTTCCTCTGCTTCTTCCACGTGGGCTTCCTCCTCGCTCTGGTCCACTTGAGCGACGTTGGACGGCCGACCTTGGCGAGTGGAGCTAGCTCGGCCTTGGCCCCTTGGCACCAATACGGGCATAGTCGCCCTACACACCCTTGAGAAGTGGTCCGGCAACCCGCACCGTCCACAGGTCTTGCCAGCTCAGAGCATTCTGATTGGTGGGGCAGGTCATACCTGCATTTTTGGCAAATTTTGCCTGCCCTCCCAGCTCTGTCTCGGGTGCTGCCACCAAACCTCCTGGTACCTCTTCCTCCTCGCCACATCACGCAGACCTCTTCAGTCTTGATAGGCCACGACCCAGCCTCCATTCTTGCAGCTCTCGCTTCCGACACCTCGTGGCACCTTCCTAGCTCAAGGATGCGCTGGAGCGTTATCCCGGGCTCCCACAGCACCTGGCGCCTGAGCTTGCCTGATGAGCACGCCTGGATAAGCATGGTCCTGATCATATCCTCTGCGTCACCCCAGGCACAGGCGAGCGACAGACGCCTCAGGCACCCATAGAAAGTGTCCAAGGTCTCGTCATCTTTTTGTTTGGCAGAGAGCATCACGAACCGCTCATAGTCCGCCTTGGCAAGGGGCAGAAAGTACGCTTGTAGGGCGGCCTTTGCTTGATCATAAGTTCCATTCCCTTGTGGCAGAGATTCAAAAGTCTCCTGGACGGATGGCCCTGCCGAGTATAGCATCGTAGCCAGCCTGGTGTCGTCATCAACCACCTGGGCAGCCCTGAAGTACATGTCCAGGCGGTCCACCCACCTTCTCCATCTGGGCCCCAAGCTGGAGGGCGGGCCCGACACATCAAATTCGGGGATTGGCTGCAGAGCAGCATGGGCACGTACCTGGGCCATGACAGGTGCGGCTTGTTGAATGCCAGGTGGTGCAGCTGGTTGTATTTGGGGTTGAAGAGCCGGAACCGCCACCTGACCACCTGCTGGTTGCTGCATTGGAAGCTGTCGGCCCTGCGGGGCCGCTGGGGCACGAGGGAGTAGCTGCGCCGCCGCGCCGTGTGCACCGTCCTGGTCCTCGGTGTCACTCATGAGTTTGAGCGCACAGGCACTCCCAGAATGTTGACCAGGAGCCGCAACTCAAACACCCAGTCCAAAATGACTTTCAGCATGGACCACCCCTGGATACAGTCACTTGCAGCACACCTCTGTGATGATGAAGAGGATGAAGGCTGGTGAGGCCACCAGGATGATGATGAAGGGGATGAAAAAGGCACCCTGCCTTTAGTTGTTCCAAAAATTGTGCCAAGGACAAATAGGCTATGTAGGCCCAGCCAAGATGGGCCTTCTCCTTGCTTCCACTCGACGTAGCAAACCCAAAATTGAGTCTATGCACTCATCAGGCATAACCTCATGTATGTGTAGCCATCAGCTACCAGGATCTCCAAAAATTGGGCCTGGGGTCGCTTCAGGGCTCAAACCGGAGCCTCCCGAAGTCCCACAGCCTGTTGCACAAAATGGCCACCAGCCGCGTGGGCATCGCACTACCCGCGGCGTGAAACGAAGTTCGTGTTCCGACCTCGTTTGGGTGAAAAATTGTTTCTGTTATCACCGCCGGGCCCGGGCATCGTTTCCCCCACTCGTCGCCACTGTTGGAGGTGACTGGCGCCCCCCGTGCGCATCGCCGCAAGCCCCGGCACCAAGAACGGAGACCCACACGTCTGTCTTGGTTCGGGCTTCCCGGTCGCACTGACGTTTATTTGTACTGCACGCGACGGCGTGCAACGTCATCGGGCAGGGCCACACTCCTCATCTCATGACCTCCGACCCATCCTCTTCCTTTTGGCGCCACTCCGCAACCTCTGATGTAGGCATTGGCGAATATGTATCCATTGGCACTTTGCATCCCTGGGGGCTGTTTGCCCACCTAAGGTCCAAGGCAATTTCAAGCAGCCGCCGCCAGAGTGGCAGCAGGGGGCCCTGTGCCCTCTCGGTGATGGGGGGAGGGCGAGGGTGCCAACGTGGCACTTTGCTTGGGGGCAGCACAAATTATTGCATACGCCGTGTGATGGCAAACGTGTGGGCGTCTTCATTCATGCCCCGCCCCCCTCCCCGCCCCAGTCAGCTGCACAGACTGAAACAAGACACAGAGGCCCCCGCGCCCTTCCCCACCACCCTTGAATACAAGATACACGCGGCTGCTCCTATTCCCAGCATTTAATTTCCAGAACTCCGACTTCGCCGTATGCTGCTCGCCTCGGAGTAAATGAACTCGGTCAATAATACTCGCAGAGAGGCCCTGCTGGCAGCTGCCTCATTAAGCCCATGGGATTTATGTGTAACAGGACGTCTTCCTCTGTTCCTCAGACACCCAGCACGGCAGAGGGCGGGGGCGCAAGCCTCCTCTCAACTCTTCGTGGCGCGTGGTGAGGGCAAGGTCATCTTACGAGATTTCCCCCAGTGAATGGCAGCTCTCACAAACCCTCCCTCCATCGCACACCCTTCACCACGAGTCAGGTGAGACTCAATCACCGCGAGTCAGGTGAGACTCAATCACCGCGAGTCAAGCAAGAGTCAATCACCCCGAGTCAGGTGAGACTCAATCACCGCGAGTCAGGTGAGACTCAATCACCCCGAGTCATGTGAGACTCAATCACCGCGAGTCAGATGAGAGCCAATCACCGCGAATCAGGTGAGAGTCAGCCCTGATGAGGTGCTAACTACCGCCAGGAACCTGCTCTCTTGAATCTCAGCCCCAGTGATCAGGCTCTCGTCTTAAAGCTCAGTTGGTTGCGCGGCTGCGCACCACACTACGAAGGGAAATCACCACTTAAAGATCTCTCAGAGGAGGTGTCACCTACCAAGCTTCGGTAAAGAGAGTTGGTCCCACTTTACGGATTGGAGGATACGAGCTTCATACCACCCAGGCCGGACCCCCAGTTGGGTACACGAGAATCTGCTGAAGACGTCGTAACTTCATGGGGGTCTCGCTTCCAAGGACCCCGGAAAGAGGCTGTCTTCAAGAGTTGGAGGAAACCAGCCCTTGGTGGGTGTGACTGCGCTCTGCTCACTGTGCAGCCCGTTTCCTGCTCGAGATCCTCTGCCTGGCAATGTTGGGAGCTTGTGCTGAGGAAACCTGGCTGACAGGAGGAGACTGGAGCAAGTTCCAGAGGCCTGTGGACCCGCAGACACTGCTGTCGGCTTGGAGTTATAGGCCCTGAGCCTCATATATGACAACAGAGGTGCAGGGGCAACATTAACCATCTGGATGCCTTAGCCTCAATGCAAGTTTGAAATGTCACAATTTTTGTGGTTGTATTGTGACGAATGAACTTCCGGGGCACCAGTGGTCCAGGGGTGAATATCGGTTTCTAAACCATCAGTCAGCCCCACACCACTAGTACACCAGAAGGGATCTCAACAGATTGTAATACAAGTGTATTATAAGACCTCCTGGTCCAATTTTGGTAACGTGGACGGAATGGCAGGCTTATCTCCGCAAGGTCGTGGATCATTGGTTAGTTGTAACACAGCGAAAATACAATTATTACCCAATGATAAAAGGGACTGTCCAGTCAAGGTTGTATACAAATATATACTTTATTTTACTACAACAGACAGTTCTACCACACTATAATTACAACCCACACTGTAAAGGAACACAGAGGACAGGCAGTTTGACAAAGGAAAGGGAAGCACTCTGGATACTGACAGGAGTGTAGTTGGTAAAGTAACCAGTCTTAAATGTTCAAGATTATTTAGTTCCAGCACCAAAGGCACAAAGGGTCGTAACTGTTTCTAGGTGCCTTCGGAGAAGGACCAGGTGGGCAGAACCACAATGTACCTGGTGCTCAAGAAGTTCTTGGTGCTTGACAGCGTCAAGGCAGTTCCAGAGCTCTTTGCAGCCCGTGAGACAGAGTTAGTGGCTTGAGACAGCTGCAGGTACCAGGCATCAGGCAGTTCAGCAAGCAAGGCTGGACGGACATGTGCAGACTGTCCGGAGTAACGGCTCAGAGCCAAGAATATTTGTCTCTGTGCTGGTTGGTGGATCTGGAATGCTGGTGGAGGCACCTCGGATGGCTCTGGCGACCGTGGCGTGAAAACAGTCAGCGGCGCAGCCAGATGCGGTTCGAGGACTCGACTGTCTCGAAATTATCTTTAAAAAGATGGACGCTGGTTGATGCTTGACTGGCAATCCTCCTAGCTTCTTTGCAGGGCTTGTGTCCTTTCAAGGCGGATGGCCCAAAGCTCAGGAGGGTGTTAGCAGGCAACAGCCGTGTCCTTTGTCAAGAGTCTCTCTGGCACTTCCCCCGTTGGAAGCTTGCTGTCAGAACCTAGCAGGGTACGCAGTGTGCTGGATGAGTACCGGTTCTGGAGCTGCTGGATGGGTCCTCTGAGTCCTGTATCTCCCGCTGTTCCCTGGGAGATGGTTAGGGGAGGGATCTTGCTTCCATCTTGGAACTCCTGGCCTTCCTTCATTGGCAGAAGATGTAAGGTAGACTGTACCTTCATTCCGGGCCAAATGGGTCTTTCTTGTTACTCCTTACAAAGTCTTCAGATGATCTGTTCAGTGAGGGGCTCCGCCCTCTTTTAAAGCCAAACAGGGCCCAGTAATTGCTGAAGCCCAAGCCTAACTTAAGTGAGCCAATCCTGGGACTCCAACAACAATCTTCAGTCAAGCTTCATTTCAGAAGCAGGGCGCTTAACAACAGAAAGGGGAAGGATGACAACATATACTTCTAAGTCCCACCCATCTTCCTGTCTGCTGTACATCAAAGTGTCTCCCATTTTAACTGAGCACTATGCTGCGCTTGATCACACAACCTGGACAACCTTTGAAGTAGGGGGTTGCAGGCAGACCATTGTCTCCTACAATTCACGTACTTGCCTTCCCTGAAAGGAGTGGTTCCAGACAGGATGTTCACTGCCCTTTCATACTAAGGAGGGGTGTTAGTACCAAGTTGACACATTGCATTACAAAGAGGTGTTAGCGTCTGGTCTCCATTGTCACTTCCTGCACCCAGGCCTTCCCTGAGGCTTGCTAATTAACATTCTTTAGTATTCGCCGTCACCAGCAAGTTTTGACAATGGAGATGCAAATCCATGGGGCCTTGACATTTTTAGCAGGATGCCCATGGCCAAAGGCTTTTCATGTACCCACATCAGTCAGGTGTCAGCTACACATGAAAGGGGAGCATGGGGCGCTGGTAAGCTGTGTCACCCCAGAGTACAAGACTATTTTTCTGCTGCGCGGTGAGTGTGGAAAATATGTGCGGGAATGTCCCCAAATATTTTGAGAGGTTGTTCTCCCATCATTCATTCTTTGAAATAAACAATAAAAAGCCCATGCAAACACACTCTTCCTGTGTGGATGGTCGAATCCCTCACAGTAACGGAGGCCTGTCACAGAGTACAAGGAAAGACAATAACATGTGCAGCAGGGAAGCCGAGTGGGAGGTGAACAGAGAATGACAGATGAGCAGGTTCAGTAACAGAAGAGACATTATTCTGTTCACCAGAACAATATAAATGATAACATAATGACTGTTATAAAGCAAAAAGAAAGTCTCTTACAACAGCTCCAGTAAAGGGATCCATCCATCCCTGCTTGAAAGTGTGATTGAAAACCCTGGTCTTTACCCTCCGGCTGCCGATTTTTGGTGTTCCAGAACACTCTTTGGTTTACTATGAGGATAGTCCTACCATGACCAGTCTGCTCTAGGCTTGGGCGCATCAGCAGATCTCCTCCAGCAGGGTATGACATTGGGTGAGTCCTACTAGGACTCACCCTATTTCCGAGGGTTCTTAGGGTTGTGCCCGAGACACTCATCAATTGGCCACCTACCTGCTTTAGAGTCCTGGTCCCTAAGGCATTTCCTTGCTGATGCCACTTTTGTAAACTCATTGCCCCCTTCCAACCTCCTCTAGTTTCTCTCCTGAACTAGCCTGCTGGGAAACATAAAAAAAGCCTGCAAAAAAAAGTGTGAAGGGGAAATTCGGCTGAATTTCGGCCGTTCGAAAATTCCGAATGGCCGAAAACTTCAACCAAATGCCCCATTTGGTGCTAAGGGCTGTGGTGGTGTCCCCCACACCCGTGTTCACTATATTATGGGTGGGGGCGTCCCCTGCAGTCGACATCAAAAAGCGAAGAAAATACAAATAAAAAAGGAAAGGACCCTGCGGCGCCGCTTCCCGATCACGGAAGTGAAAGGGAACAGGCGTTGCAGGGACACAGCAAGTCGGCAGCACACAGCAAAGTGTGCCGCTGCAAGGTAAGTATGGCGGTGGGGTTTGAGGGGGTGGGCGGGGCTGTGGGTGGGGGTTGTTCACCAAGTCGGAAATGTTCAGGGGAGAAAAGACTGAAGGTTATTTTCGGAAAAATAATCTTCTGTCTTGTCTCCATCGAACATTTCCGTCACAGGATTGTAACCCCGAACTGCCAGCTCCACTGGTCCTGCTTTAGTGTGACCACAGGACAGAATCCACAGAAACTGTATGAAACCAAGAAACCAGCCAAGACACACGGGTACATATCACACTTCATGCTTATGCAGTGTAGCCGAAGGCACGGCCACCCACCCGCACACGTCTGCTATCATACACTACTTTAAGACACATCGCTCAACACCTCTGCCATACAAATTCAGCTATTCCCTATGACAAAAATGTGGTCTACTTGGACACATAATGAGTCTCCTGCACTCGCATACTCTCCAGACTACCACACAGCAACGATCCACAAGCCAGCTCGACATGGTGTTGGGGAGAAGCTGGACCCCCCCCCCAGGGCAGTGGGGGGCCAGCAGCCATACCCTCACCAGCCATGGGAGGCCCCAACACCTCCCATATGGCCCCCAGAAATGCAACAGAGTCCCAAGCAGGCAGCAGCATGTTTCAAACTGCATTTATTTCTAGGCAAAGAAAAAAGAAAAAAAACAAAAGAAAAGCACAGAGCATCGTGCATCGCGAGTTCAGGCGCCGTCTCCCCCGGGGCTGGCTTGCAAGCCAGCTTTATAATCACACTGCAGGCTGACCTCACAGAATTGGATCAGCTCCCAGAAACCTATCTCCTCCTGCTATTGGCTGCAAAGTGGTAGGTTACCTATGTAGCCCTTATAGAGAGCCTGATAATTGGATATTAACCTCTTGCGTCAGTGGGTTGATTTAGCTGTGCCAGCCCCCATTACCTAATTCTAACTTGTTGCAATGTGACTTTGTTCCCATAACTTTTTAGCTGAACAAGCAGTTCGCACCTGGGCTCTGGGCGCAGGTTGGGTGGGCTGCGCCATTCTTGTTACAAGTTATGTTTTACATGTTGTGCGAGTCCTTGAGAAAATGTCTTTCTTTCCCGGAAAGAAAAAAAAAAGCACACTGGGTTGCCGTGATTTATTCGCATTTGTGGCAGTCTTATCTTGAATGTGCGGCCTTGGCAGTTCGGGGGGTTTTTGCGAGGAATGTTTGTCTGCAGAAAGCAATTTTATCTTGAATTTGCGGCCTTGGCAGGTCGGATGTTTTGCGAGGAACATTGATGAGGCTCCTGCAGCCAGTATTCAGTGAGTGAAATGAACTTAGCTGTAATTTTCCTGAAACATGGCTTTACACTGTGCATTTAGAACATGTTAATTCATATAGGCATTTGCAAGCCTTTAAACAGGGATTTTTGTGCTTGTAGATTCTGATATTGCAGCATTGATTCTAATGTAGCATGGAAGTTGCACTGTTGGTGAAGTGGGTGTGTTTCAGCATATTTGTCACCCATGGGTGCGCTGGGGCCTGGTTCAAATGATAAGTGCGCTCCTTGTTCTTCCTGCTGTTCTTCTATACATGCGCTTGGGGTGAGGGGGCATGGGTTTGGTCTCGATTTTCCCTCTTCAATGGGTAACTAACAGAGACTTGGCCACCCCTTCCGACATTCGTATTGGCTATTGCACACACACATTCTAAACTCCTCGGACTAATTTCCCTTACCTTGGACTTCGGTCCTCCAAGGTGTTTACCTGCAGCGCGTTGAGGCCATACCAATTGGAAAGGGCGCTATACAAATGACAAATGACATAATATCACATTACATATGGGAACAGGAGCACGCGTCTCCAAGACTTGAACTTGGCCACCGACTAAAACAGGCTAAATCCAAGCTATAGAAAAGTCAAATTAAGACCTCAGGTCGCAGACCCATGTTGCAGCATGCACAACAAAACAATGAGAAGCCCAACCACAGTGCCCTCTAACCATTAACCCCCAGCGTAAGCCAGACACACAATAGCGATGTCAGTGGGTGGTCCCACCAGAGTATAAAGAGGGGAAAATGATCAGGAGTGGTGTGAGTCAGGGGTTGGAGGTGTGAAAAGCAGGATTGTGCTTGGTGGTGTGTCCAGGAGGCTAGAGATGGAGTGGGGATGGGAGAGAGAGAGGAGCAGGAAGGAGGTGATGAGAGACACAGGAAGAAGGTGGCAGAGAGTAAAAGGAACAGGAGGAGATGGTGGAGAGTGAATGAAGGAGGAAGGAGGTGGTAGAGAGTAAAAGGAACAGGACGAGATGATAGAGAGTGAGAGACGCAGGAAGGAGGTGGGGGAGAGTAAAAGGAACAAAAAGGAGATGACAGAGAGTGAGAGACGCAGGAAGGAGGTGGCAGAGAGTAAAAGGAACAGGAAGGAGATGACAGAGAGTGAGAGATGCAGGAAGGAGATGGTAGAGAGTAAAAGGAAAAGGAAGGAGATGACAGAGAGTGAATGAAGAAGGAAGGAGGTGGCAGAGAGTAAAAGGAACAGGAAGGAGATGACAGAGAGTGAGAGAAACGCAGGAAGGAGGTGGCAGAGATTAAAAGGAACAGAAAGGAGATGACAGAGAGTGAATGAAGAAGGAAGGAGGTGGCAGAGAGTAAAAGGAACAGGAAGGAGATGACAGAGAGTGAGAGAAACGCAGGAAGGAGGTGGCAGAGATTAAAAGGAACAGAAAGGAGATGACAGAGAGTGAGGAATGCAGGAAGGAGATGACAGAGAGTGAGAGATGCAGGAAGGAGGTGGCAGAGAATAAAAGGCACAAGAAGAAGGTGTCAGAGAGTGAGAGAGGTAGGAAGGAGGTGATGGAGAGTAAGACGAGCAGGAAGTAGGTTGAGGAGGGTGAGAAGGGCAGGAAGGAGGGTGCGGAGGGTGAGAAGAGCCAGAAAAGGTTGCAGAGGGTGAGAAAAGCAGGAAGGAGTTGCGGAGGGAGAGAAGAGCAGGAAGGAGGATGCAGAGGGTGAGAAGAGTAGGAATGAGGTAGTGGAGGGTGAGAAGAGCAGGAAGGAGGTTGAGGAGGGTGAGAAGAGCAGAGAGGAGGTTGCGAAGGGTGAGAATAGTAGGAAGGAGGTTGCGGAGGGTGAGAAGAGGGTGAAGGAGGTTGAGGAGGGTGAGAAGAGCAGGAAGGAGGTTGAGGAGGGTGAGAAGAGCAGGACGGAGGTTGAGGAGGGTGAGAAGAGCAGGAAGGAGGTTGAGGAGGGTGAGAAGAGTAGGAAGGAGGTTGCAGAGGGTGGGAAGAGCGGAAAGGAGGTTGTGGTGGGTGAGAAGAGCAGGAAGGATGTTGAGGAGGGTGAGAAGATCAGGAAGGAGGTTGAGGAGAGTGAGAAGAGCAGGAAGGAGGTTGAGGAGGGTGAGAAGAGCAGGAAGGAGGTTGTGGAGGGTGAGAAGAGCCACAAGGCGGATGCAGAGGGTGAGAAGAGCAGGAAGGAGGTTGAGCAGGGTGGGAAGAGCAGGAAGGAGGTTGAGGAGGTTGAGAAGAGAAGGACGGAGGTTGAGGAGGGTGAGAAGAGCATGAAGGAGGTTGAGGGGGTGAGAAGAGCAGGAAGGAGGTTGCAGAGGGTGAGAAGAGCAGGACGGAGGTTGCGGAGGGTGAGAAAAGCAGGAAGGAGGTTGAGGAGGGTGAGAAGAGCAGGAAGGAGGTTGAGGAGAGTGAGAAGAGCAGGAAGGAGGTTGAGGAGGGTGAGAAGAGCAGGAAGGAGGTTGCGGAGGGTGAGAAGAGCCAGAAGGAGGTTACAGAGGGTGAGAAGAACAGGAAGGGGGTTGCGGAGGGAGAGATGAGCAGGAAGGAGGTTGTGGAGGGTGAGAAGAGCAGCAAGGAGGCTGAGGGGGGTGAGAAGAGTAGGAAGGAGGTTGTAGAGGGTGAGAAGACCAGGAGGGAGGTTGCAGAGGTTGTGGAGAGTGAGAAGAGTAGGAAGGAGGTTACAGAGCGTGAGAAGAGCAGGAAGGAGGTTGAGGAGGGTGAGAAGAGCAGGAGGGAGGTTGCAGAGGTTGTGGAGAGGGAGAAGAGTAGGAAGGAGTTTGCAGAGTGGAGAAGAGAAGGAAGGAGGTTGAGGAGGGTGAGAAGAGCTGGAAGGAGGTTGAGGAGGGTGAGAAGAGCTGGAAGGAGGTTGAGGAGGGTGAGAAGAGCAGGAAGGAGGATGTGGAGGGTGAGAAGAGTAGGAAGGAGTTTGCAGAGTGGAGAAGAGAAGGAAGGAGGTTGAGGAGGGTGAGAAGAGCTGGAAGGAGGTTGAGGAGGGTAAGAAGAGCAGGAAGGAGGGAGTGCCAATAATGTACGAAAGGACCCGAGGAGGCACCCTAGAAGATTAATGAGAAGAGAACGAAAGCCATGGTTGGGGGGATAGGAGCAGAGCAAGGCACATCACTGAGGGCGGAAGAGGGAAGAGAACTCTGAGGGGGGGAGAGGGGCAGGAGAGCAGACAGAGACGAAAAAGATGAGGGGGAGCAGGAGACACCCAAGGAATTGAAAGGAGATATAACACGCTGTTACAACATCACAGTTTAAAGGGTGAGGGTTAGTAGCATGAATAGTGTGACTTCAAAAACGACTGTTCGACTGGTAGTATGTTCTAGCTAATACGAGCCATTTAAGGCTCATATGTGATTACTTTTTAAGGTTCTTTTCTGTTTTTTCTACGTTTCTGAACCTACGCATTTTAGATGTGTGTCAGAATCTATGAATAAAATTAGCTAACCCTACCAGTTTGTGACCAGTATATGCTAAGATTTGTGAAAACTAGCTAGCTGCACCCTTCCAGCCTACCTTTTCTACACGGTTGACCTGGGGTAGCCGTTGACTCTCCCTCCCTTCTCTTGCTCTAATAACAGGCACTGCTTTACTTTCAGACATGTTCCTAGCATTTCTTGCGTTGGCATTTCCCTCTAATGCATCTGGAAGCAGTGGGCATGGCAGAGCACTTCAGCACTGCTTCAACACACCAAGGTCTTCTGCAGCAGTCGCGCGCTCCGCGGCGGGCCTTGCACTGGGCCGCGCGCCACCGAAGCCTCACGGCACGCCTTGCGAATGCACATCTCAAGCTCGAGATGCCTCCTGCCCGCCTCCTGGTCCAGCCTCTCTCACCTTCCCCAACGTCTCGCAGAATCCTTCTATTAAACGGGCGCTGAACCCCTCGTATACTAATGAGGCCCCACGATCTGTGTTTGTGAATCTCGGCGTGTACACTTAGAGACCTTTCTGGCAGATAATGCAAGACAGAATATCAAAGCCGCTGAGCGCAATTGAGCGACGGCAAAACTCCATTGCATATCCTTCCTGCGAGCGGCCCGGGAACCCCTTACCCAGAATGCCGTATGCTCGGTAGCAATGATAACATTATTGAACCAGCCCAGACTTGTGCGGGAGTCCGCGAACTGTATAAAATGTAATCCCTATAGGAAGGTGTCAACGTTTCATTGCAGAAATTACCTGGATTAAGGGGCTTGCACACATTAGCAGCACAATGCAGCTGACTCGTGACCTTTGCACGCACACACATGATAGTTCAGCTGTTGTGTGTGTGTGTGTGTGTGTGTATGTTAAGACTTGGCTGCGATGTTTTATCAAGAGATTGATGATAATATGTGCATATTTTCTGCCATTTTCAAAATGCCAATAAACCTAGTATTATCCAGCAAAGCAAGCATTGGCAACGCCAATAGTTTGAAATGTGTGCATTCATTGGATGGGCATTTGCAAAGCAATTTTGTAATGGTGCGGCACGGGTTAAAAATGGTAACAGCTGTACAATGATGTGATTACCTGGGCATGGGATAGCAGTGTATGGCAAAGCCGCAAAAGCCTTGCAAATACCCAACACAAACCTAAACTGTCGGCTTTGCCAATGCTTATTTTTAACAGGGTGTCAGTGTGAGCACACATATAGTACTTATAAATCAAGTGCCACGAGGCACACGTGGTTAAGACATTTAGATTACACATGTATAAATGCAACTAAGCCAAATAACCCAGAGAAGACTGAGTTGAAGTCACACTGGCAAACACTTAGAGCAAAAAGGGCAATGCTACTGCTTGATAGAGCTGGCTCAAAGAGATCCCAGGGGTGTGTGTTGTGGGTGGGGAGGGGCACGTAGTGGGTAGGATTGGCCACAGGGATCAGCATAGACAAGGCCAATCAATGGGTGGGTACATAATCAAACAATACCCACAAGCTGTGTGGCCCTCCTCGCAACCCACCCCCCTCCTGGATATATTGCAATGCAATACTGCCGGGTCATAGGGGGACCTTAAGAACCACTAAGTAGCCAAAAGAAACATTTCCCAAAATATAAAAAGGCTCAAGTGATGTACAAACTCAATGTCACAGTAAGAGGGCCCCTTTAACACACCCTCAGTCATATGTTGTCACTATTAGAGTGGCGTGAAAAGATCACCTTCGATAGGCGTCTACACGTCATCTCTCGTTACCCTCTGCGTGCGGATTTCTGTGCGGCCTCAATGTTACTATTTGTTATAATCCCGGCTATTCGATGTCGAGTGGGTACATTGGCACTTCCCAATGTTTCAGGCTTTGCCTGTCTGTGTAAAAACGGTGGCATGGAATGCCAGCCACCGAAACTCCCTCGGCTTGATCCGTATGGATTACTCCTTTCCAAGCCCCTCCTTTTCATTTGGTACACTCTGCTTTACAGGCACGCAAGCAGTGTTGCCAACTCCTCAGTGAAGAAAGTAGCTATTGGCTCCCCTAGAAGTCGCTAGATGACGTCACTGCCTAATTTGCATAATTACCTCCACTTTCCCCCTGCGATTTATGGCTTTTACTGTGGCCCCCTCCCCTTTTAACACCTCCCGTTTAAGTTATCAGTGTGTTTTTGCATTACTCCCGTTAGAAAAGGGGCGAATGACCACACTTTTTTCAACTGTTTTGGAAACTTGCATAAATGAGCAAGTCTCCAAACCAATTGAAAAAAGTAGCTAGATTTCTCGCTAGCCGCTTTTCAATGAAAATGTCGCTAGGGGGGCGTACTTTCTCGCTAAACATAGCGAGAAAGTCGCTAAATTGGCAACACTGCACGCAAGGGATAATCTTAGAGCGCTTTGCGACAGAAATGTGCCTCTATGGCGTTTCCGTCGATGTGGCCGGAACTGCCACCTACCACCTTGTTCGTTCTTCTGGTGGTGTCTGACAAGCACTTTTTTCACAAATGTAATGATTTTTTAAAAATGCATTAATTTAATTAAGACCCATATGCATACTGCAAACGGTATCCAGTAATATGGTTGCCGAAGAAAAGGCCATTTTTACAAAAAATCGCAGCAAAAACGCTGTGGTGTGAGCCGGTAAAAGTGTTTCCGTTATAACAAACAAGGGCAGCCGGGGTTGCAGGGGGTGTCCCCCGCTCCCCGTGTAGAGTACAATGGGTCCGGGGTTGCAGGGGGTGTCCCCCGCTCCCCGTGTAGAGTACAATGGGTCCGGGGTTGCAGGGGGCATCCCCCGCTCCCCGTGTAGAGTACAATGGGTCCGGGGTTGCGGGGGGTGTCACCCGCTTCCCGTGTAGAGTACAATGGGTCTGGGGTTGCGGGGGTGTCCCCCGCTCCCTGTTTAGAGTACAATGGGTCCGGGGTTGCAGGGTGTGTCCCCCGCTACCCGTGTAGAGTACAATGGGTCCAGGGTTGCGGGGGTGTCCGCCACATCCATTACATGGATTGCGGGGGCCACACCACGACCTTTTGCAGCGATTTTATTATATGAAAACCACATCAAAGCATTGAAAAGAATTAAGGGGGGGGAGGGGTAAAGAAGCAGTAGAATGGGAAAGAACAGAGTACAGCACTCTTTCACCTAGACACAAGGTCATCACTTTTTATTTTTATGTTGGGACATTTTATTTAAGGTTTTGGTAACAATGGCAATAATAATACATGGTAGCGGTGCAATCATAACATGTATGTGGCCGAAAGAAACAGACATTCATGATAAAGGAAGTGGTGGGGAAGAAGGGGCGAAAGAGTAGGATGTGGTTCACAAATAAAACAGAACAACATTAAGGAGAGAGCACAATAGTTAAGCACAACAAGAAGTACCATTAAACAGGGAAGGGAAAGCAATAAAGTTTAAGTTTAATATTTATAATGCACAATCCATGGACCCGCGGGCATTAGGGCGCAGACAAAACATAAGAAGAAGAAATATTAAAACAACATTAACAATCTAGGATAATCCAGGCACAGAGTCAGACAAAATAAAGAGAATTGACTAGTGACTGTCGCAGTGAGATAATGGCTCAAAATTCATAGGTGCGTAATAAATGACATATCACATCATATATCATACCATAGATCAGGTAGACATATTTTACAGTAGGTTGATCAATAAAGGAGTTGATTAAAGGCCAGCAAATAGCAGAAGTTGTGTTACACAAGACTACTTTATATTTTGTCACTTTACAAAAGGAGCAACCGTTAAATAGTTCGTCCAAGGGGGGCGAATTTGTGGGCGATCCTTTCAGGTTTGTGTTACAGGACAACATTGTGTCTGTGGGAGAAAAAAGGCCAGTTGGCGGTTAAGGATGAGCCCAAGTTTGGGGAGACTTTGAGCTAAGGTTTAAGATAGGCCACAAGCTGCTCTAAAAGTCTGTTAATCGGGGCGATCAGGAGTCACCAGGCTTAATCTTCTCTTTCTGGGCTCCTTTTAGCAAAAAGTTCCAATGAGGGTCCAAGAGTGCTCCATAAGGCTTCTTAGGTGGCTTGGTTCAGTTTTATTTTATGTACAGTTCATGACCCTTACACATAAGAACCGATTTCCATCAGTTCTGTAAACGACATCACGGTTCAGGACAGGTCACGTATGTCCCTAAAGTCGGTCAGTATAATCATCACCAGAAGCATTCGACTTCAACTCAGTTTCATCGAGACATTGCAAGCAACTACGATGAGTCGCTCCACAATTTCCGAGACTCGAGTCGGAGGACTCTGATCTTCGAGTGGGTGGAAGGCATTTGTATTTTTATTTAGTGAATATTAGGAAGCACACCCGAAGCAATACAGATGACCACAGTCATCCCTCAGTGGGGTGTCTTTTCAATCGCTGGTGGACGTCTGAGTGAGAATTGACCAGATGGTGTAGGAGTGGCCTAAAGACGACATACACGTAAGATACTCAATAGTCCCATACCATGCGATCAGAATAGATACCTTTCCCTTCTCGTGCCTTCCTGAGCATCTTATCTATCCCCTCGCCCTCATCCCAATGATCTACCAGCCAGGGGAGTTGCTAGGTCTGGAAAAGACCCGGGGCTAAGCTGATGTCGGAACTGTTGGGACTGGGGGCTAGCTAGTCTTTTGGCTGTAGCTCCTGAGATTCTATCCGGGGCTACAACCAAAAGATCGGGGGCTATAGCCCACTTAGCCCCCCTGGCAACGCCCCTGCTACCAGCCTTTGCTCCTCCGAACTGCTACTGAATGTTCTATCATACTCCTCCTTTACCTCCCTGACAGGCAAAAGCACTTGGACGGTATGAACTATAGAGGTAGGCGCTATACAGATGCAATAACATAACATATTAATATTAGGTACATGCGTGGAAGGTGCCCTTTGGGGAGTCCATGTACAGGGACTGGGGCAAGGTGATGGGCTTCACGTTGGTCATACCTGAGGAATGATGGGATGGGAAATTCATTAGTCGTACATGGGCGTCATGTTTCCTTCGTATGACATCTCTGCTCTAGAGAAGATGCCTGTCTTCAGGCGAGCATGCGAGCATGCCATCGTATGGAAGGTTTCACTACAGGGTCGCCTTACTTTCCACACAAAGATCCTATGGGAGATTCAGAGATATTGCTCGAAATTGCTTTATCCATGGATAATAAAATGGCCTTCACCACCGCTTTGGGGGGGCAGACATGGTATTTAACATCCTGCCAGCCCGAGCCCAGCTAGGCCTGAGTGAAATGAGGGTCTTGGCGAGGGCTGTGGGCTGTTAAAAGCCATGTTCGTCCCCTAAAGCAGGGGGTGAAAGCCATTTGCACCCTGGGGTTTATCTGGGGTGCAAATGTTTATTGTTTCCCCCTCTGGAAATTGGTGTCACTTGCACAGCCAATCTCCTGAGGGGAAAAATATAAATGACGGAGTCCCTTTTCCATGTCTATGGTGGGAGATAGAAGGAGCGCTGGGACAGCAGCACAAAGTTCTGGTCCAACAGGAAAGTGGAAAGGGGGATGGAGGAGGTGTCGAAGGGGTAAGAATTTTTTGGGGGGCATGAGTGGTGGGAAGGCAACAGGGAGATGGCTCCCTGTTGCCTCCCCACATAAAGAAAAATGGCATCACCCGTGGAAGGACCGTGGGTGAATGGAAACAGAGGGCGGAGAATGTGTATTCTCACCCACTGTTCAAGCTACCTGATTGGCTAATGACACTTCCCCGGATACGAATGAACTTTGGGCCGGTTGGAGTTCACGCAAGGGATATAGAGAGCGTTAGCTGTGAAGAGTGTGTCATGGCTGACTTCGCTTGAGGACGTCGAACTCTTGTTTAACCCATTGTGGCAAGGAGGTATGCAGAAGGTGAAGGGAACCTCAACCCTATTTATCTTGAGAGGAAGCCATGCAGCGCGGCTTGAACTCAGCAATTGGAGTCCTCCTGCTTTGACTTTGCCAGCAGTTATTAGTGCAAGCCTATTTCTTTGCCCTTTCCAAATAAACAAAACCATAATTTTTTCAATTTGTTTTAAGAAGATGTAGATCCAAAGGTAGACAAGAAGCTTACCAAGTAAAATATTTGGGGCGCTCGATTACTTTTTTCGCCACTTCTATGTAACCCCCCTCAACCCAGATATAACAGGCGCAACCTATGAACTGCTTTCTTAAGACTTCCCAAAGTGGTGTCTGTATTTATACTAATAATGTCCTGTGGTTGCCATGCTTTTGAACTCTTGTTGCAGCCCTCGAAGTCTGCCACCTGCATCATGTCAGTGGGCAGGGGGGCTGAGAGAAATAGCTCGGTTTGTTTTTTATTTAAGGAGTGGCTCCATACCTCAGAATATTGGTTTATATCAGGTGAGATGTGGGGAACGCGTTGCTTAGGACTTGCCACAGAAGCCAGGGTGTGATCAGCGAATGCCAAGGGGAGCTCCAGTGTATCATCTGCTCTGGTGCATTCATGATGCCATCTTACCTTGCAAACACAAGCTCCATTGCCAGGAATCATAGGAGAGGGTCTGGGGCACCCCTTCGTGTCCCACTCGAAAGGCCAAGGGGGACGGAGGTTGAGCTATTGATGAAGGTGCAAAGTTGGGGACCGAAATGAAAGGCAACCATGTATCAGAAAAGGAATTCCCAAGAAACGTATTCAAAGACCTTCTCCGCATCCAGCGCTATAAGGCTCTGTGGAGCATTAGAAAGATATGCCTTGGCCCAAACACGACCTACTCATTTCTGTTGTTTTCAGTGGTTCAATGGCCATTATGGTAAAGTGTGAAGGATCCACATGCGTTAACGGGTCTATCATTCTGGAAAGTTGAGAAGTAAGACATACATTTTGCCCGGACCTATAAGTGATATTGGTGTGTAATTACCCTCAAGAAAATGGCCCTTTCCCAGCTTTTTACTGACTCTGATGAGGGCTCCTCTGAGTGACCCAATCACCATATTTTACGAAATACTGAAAATAAAGAACTGTCGCATCTGGCAAAACAAAGAGAGAACATATCACAGGAGACAGGAGAGACTTGCATTGGCTTGCCATAGAGGACCGTATCACATTGAAATCACTGACAAGGGTTCACCGCTGTCTATTTGGAAATGCCCCCACATACCTAAAGAAACAATTCAAGTGGTATGAGCCAAGCCGCAACCTTAGATCAATAAACAAAGGTCTCTTACACGTCATGCCAGCTAAAAGGGCAATGGGACTAGGTAGGGCCTTCTCGTCCAAGGCCATCATCAAATGGAATGAACTACCCATGTCGTTAAGATCAGAAACGAACTACCTATGTTTCATGAAAAAACGTAAGACTCTGCTTTTCAAATAAAGTCAACATCCCTACTCACCCTTGGAATCTGACACCCCGCCCTCTATGTTGTCCCGTTACTATGTCCCTGTTTACATGGAATGCGCTCCGATGCCCGCAGGCTGCAGCGCACTATAGATATATAAATAAATAAAATAAAATCTCAGAGATGCCCGGAAGACAATATATAAGTGAGTTGTGATGTCAATTGGGCCATACCTTGGGCCCGATTTCGTTTTATATATGAAGATTTCGGTTTTCTAGAAAATCAGGACAGTTAGGCTATAGTGAAGGCCTTTGGGTACCCATTCCCCCTACCAAGAGCAGAAATGAACAAACAGAGCACAGCCAGCTCAAGGGGGCGATCAAGTGGTGCGGTACAAGGGGCGCCACAAATAAAGGGCGCCGCCAGCTCACACCTGTCATACTGACACTTTACATCGTGTGAGCTGGTGGCGCCCTTTACATGACACTGTCATGTAACGTGTCAGTCAATGACCTATTCTGCATCTTAACTTCCAGGAGCTCACAGGCCTCATCTCACGACCACGAGAAAAGTGAAGAGCGAAACAGCATAACCGTGAGGAAAACACCCAGCTGAGCTGATAATTCTTGTCTTGCTTTGTGCAATTATTCTTCATGCACACATGATGCCACTCCACCACCTGATAATTGCAGCAAGGCTGCTCTTACTGCATTAGCGCTCTACGCTCATATAAAGAAGCATCGAGCAAATTGCAAAGCAGCAACATAGTTTGTGGAGCTCCTTTAAACCTTGGGCCATAATACTCCAAACATGGCCGCCACCATTTTGTGCTCCAATCTGCCTTCACTGCCTGCCCTGCCGCTGCTCTGATTGGCCCTAGCGTTTCATTCTTAGCCAATCCGTGAGCCAGCCCCTAACAAATGCCCACACTAAGGCCCCAGTCAGGCCCTGTCCAGCGCTGGAGGTAGACACTCTCCATGCCGCTACTCTATGGCCCTTACCTCTTGGCAACACTCCAACTAAAAACACTGACAGTGACCCCTGCACGTTCTGAGAATTAACAAAACCTGCATCTTCCATTGCTCCGGTAAGTAACACGGTTCGCATTCCTCTATCTACACTGCTCCCTTTGACACTTTGACTACTTTCGTTGTTTCCTGCATCCTTTCCCTACTTCCTAACTGATAATTCTAATCTCTGCACCAATTGAAATATGCTTCTTGCTGTGTCTCATACTAAATGCTTTCTGCTGTTTTCTTAATGCCCTGCTTCAAGAAAAAAAATGCTCATTCTTAGGTGTGCTTTCTACCTGTGCCTCCTCTATGTTGTACTGTATTTTAGTGGCTTCTGGAAAATTCGAATTTACGTGTGATTTCCACATGTACATCCTCCATTTTGTACTGTGTTGTAATGCCTTCTGGCAAATTCGAATTTACGTGTGATTTCCACCTGTGCATCCTCCATTTTGTACTATATTTTAGTGTTTTCTGGCAAATTCAAATTTCGTTGTGCTTTCCACCCATGCATTTTTCATTTAGTACTGCATTTTAGTGCTTTCTGGCAAATTCGAATTTAGTTTCCACTTGTGCATCCTCCATTTTGTAATACATTTTAGTGCTTTCTGGCAAATTCTAATTTAGGTGTTTTCCATCTGTGCATCCTCCATTTTGTACTGCATTTTAGTGCTTTCTGGTAGGTTCGAATTCAGGTGTGCTTTCCATCTGTGCATCCTCTTGCCTCCCCTGGCTGCTAGGTCGCCTGGCGCGTTTGCCCGTGCGTTGTGCAGCCTCTCCAACTTTCCCTTTCATCTCAATGGCCCTATCCATCTCCCCATCTACTCTGTTACTCTGTCATCAATAAATTAGTGAGTGCCAGAGGCGCTGCGCCAGCCTCTATTCCAAAATCACATTGCATTGCACCGGGCGAACAGCAGGGGGCTTGCACTGTGCAAACTATATCCCTGCCTGTAGGGAGGGTGGGGGGTTTAGAGCATGTGACCATAAACCTCTTGCACATGGCGCTTCTAGACCTGGGGCCGGCACTGCCAGAGAGCCCCAAAACCAGATTACCCTCGGCCAACTACCCAACCTAGATACTCACTCTCTACGCAGCGGACACAGCAACATACCTTCCCCCATGAAACTTCCACGAGGTCAACCCAAAATAAATGCCTCTCGCCCACAGGGAGTACTGCCAGCGCCAAGAAGCCACCTCAGTGGTAAACATAGTGCTTTATATAACATAAGCAATGTGCCTGTTCCCGGGGGGGCGTTTTGGGGGGCATATGTGAAAGAGCAGGGAAAGTAGTTACGAGATCTAGCGCTGTGAAGAGTGCTCGCTATGGCGCTGTTCTCTGGTGCAATCCTCATAGAAACCCTACGGCCAGCTTAATGCGCCAGCAGGGACGGGCTCCGGGCTCCGGGCTCCTACCACCTGAGTGATAATAGGATAACAGACCTGGCATGATTTCATGAAGTATTGATTGCCGACGGAAAGAAGGGAGCTCGGCTGATGGAAAAAGAGAAAAGAAGGTTTTCATTGAGCTGTCAATCAAATGGAGCGGTGCAAAGCTGGAAATAACCACCTGCAAAATGCCGGGTCAAGCCGCACTGTCTGCTTGCAATTCTCCACAGATTACAGCTGTTAGCGACGAGGAAATACAAGGCGACCCTACTTCACAACCCCTCACCCCTGTTAGCAAGACCAAAATGGGAACATTCACAGCAAGCCAAATTAATGTGGAGGACCAAACTTCTAAAATTGGTTCGTTTTGGACAAAAACCCAGCAGAGAAATGGGCTCTGCGTCTAATAGTTGAATCACTAGTCTTGCTACATATAGCTTCCCCCGGAAAATGCTGGTGTGTTGATGGGAGAAGTTCAGAAGTACCCGGGTTAGGGGTGCATGCCCGTTTCTAGGTGGTCTGTGTCGAGGGCATGGAGCAGTTGGTTTGAATCTGGGGTACATACAATGAAAGCTATGAACTGCCACTGGTGATATTCTGCATTTGATCAACGAGCTTTGCCCAAGGCCCCATACACCCTACCTCCTCCCTTTTCTGAAAACCTGACAATTTACCACTTTGGAATGCTTGGCACAACTTGCAACCCTTGCTGAACGTTGGGCAACTTCTGTGAAATAAGTGGTGCCCGCATTCAAGGGGCTCAAAACATAAAGGGTCGATTTGACCTGTTCTATCTGTCTTCTGCTCTTCCAAGCCAAGAAAGTTGCCAGGGACACTTCAAGGCTTTCCACTATTGCAGCAAGAGTCCCGGGTACAGAGGCCAGCAGCAGGGCACTTTGAAGGCTGCCCTGAAGTGCTTAGGGAGAGAGTCTGCCTCCTCAATGGAGATCCTTGTCTTCACCGAACGGAGGAGAATGTTCCGATTGAATGCTCTTGAAACTGCAACAAGACGGTTCATTTCATTCAGCTTTATTTCGATAAAATGTATCATAAAAGCCAACATATACATAAAGACATCAATACATACACATTGAAAGCATCAGTGCAATCACAACAGCCACTAGCCAACCCAAACATTGTAACTGATCAAATTGGTAAAGTGTAATTGGAAAAGGTAAATTGGTGGCAGCAGCAGGGCCCTCATGCCTTACAATGGAGAGCCACAACCATGGCTTTCCCCCTCACCCAATCAAGGGGAAGATTTGATTTGTGCTATGGAGGGAGTTGTTTCCAGCCACCTACAAGAAAAATTAAGTGCAAAAAATACAAGTACCAGAATCCTTAGAGTCAATTAACTTGCCACACCTGAAAAGGAAATGAAGACACGCCTGAAAAAACAAAGAAACACAGCCTCCCTGAAGATTGATTGAGTCATGAAAACGTGCGTTTGGAGGAGAAGCTAATGCAGAAAAACTTGACTGGCAACAAAGCGCCTGCATTGTCACCAATTTTTAAATATTGGTAAAGTGCATATATTTAAGAGTCTAGTATCAACATTTGGTCAAGGCCAGCAAGAGTGCACAAAAGTGCTCATATGCTTAGAGTGCTTTGTATCACTTGCAGTTTACCATTCTTTTATAAGGAGCCCCACATTAATTGAAGTATTCATGGATGAGTTTGTGGATAGGGCACATAAAAACAGGTGCAGAGAGTGATTATAGTTAGGGGACGCGGTTACTCACTTTCCTAAAATGGTTCAAAGACGATTCTTCAAAGTGATTCTTGAAGATGCTACCCCAAAGGATTCCAAATGTTGATTAAAATAAGTGGGGGCCCCATTCAATTACATGGCCACTTTGCCACAGCGGGTCAGTCCATTCCAAGCTCTCTGTAATGAGTCAATGCTTGCTGTTGTAACAAGAGTTATTCCTTGTGGTGTCAGCTCCCAGAGTGTTTCGTCTGCAGGAAGTTTGGGAGGCTCCCAGGAAAAGAAGGGTGGCCTGGCAAATCCAAGATGGCTGGTCCCATCTCCAGCATGGCAGTCCTCTCCCAGCTACAGGGTCCTTCCCCTTAACTCCACTCTTCTTCCCCATTATGTTGCAGAGGGTGTTTTGACGTTTGCAGACCATATCCCAACCCTAGAGGTGGTATGTCCTGCTCACAGGCACATGTTACTCCTTGGCTACCATGTTGCCAATTCACATTGCAGCTGCCGCTTTGCTAGTAATCAGGGTCCAGCAGAGTACCCTTGTGTTCACTATACTTTCACCATTGAGCATGAAAACCATCACCATTTCACATAAAATATATATATTTTTTTTAAAGCTCAGGATTGAAGTCCCTTGCAGGAGGCATGCTGTAACACTCTGACTGGTGTGTATAGGGCAATCCCTAAGGAATTGTCCTAGAAGGCCGGCAGTGGTCTGACTGGCATGCATGGGCAATAGGGCAATCTCTAAGGAGTTGCCCCAACAGGCCAGCAGTGGTCGGTTTTGAGGGCAATGTGTGCCAACGTGATTACTTAGTGTACTCTTAGAGTGACTAGACGTCCAGGTTTTGGCGGCACTGTCCTGGTATTTGTCCCTTGGTCCTGGCGTCCAAAGGGTTTTTTAAGTTTTAAAACCCTGTCCTGAAATTTGAGGATGGTGGAATGAAATACACCCAGGAATCACGAGACCGGAAAGCGGCTAAGGGAGACCGGGGGTTTGAACTTGGCGGAATCATTTGGTGCGTGATCACCGGGGAAAATGCCCCAGAGGCTGCCTGTTGCTGATGTTGGTATGCTGTAGTCCTGGTTTTTGACAGGAACTGAGTAACAAATCCTGAAATCGGGCCAGGCACTGGTCTTCCTGCTCGTTTTTTACATCCCCATTCCCCCCCCCCGGCCTCTCTCCTCCAATGAGAGTTCTGTGCCTGCAAGAGACCCCCATAGTTTGTCCCAGAACAGACAACCGACATAGAAGTAGTACTACAGTTTTATTAGAGTCCTATTTGTGTGTTAATCCCTCTTTTGTGTTTATGTCCGCTAAAACGGTAGTCCTACTTTGATGTTGATTGCCAGTCCCGGTTTTATATTTTGAAAATCTGGTCACCCTGTGCACTCTACAAATGGTAGCTTTGACTAAACGTAATAGTTCAATGTTCTTCAAGATGCACCATTTGCCTCAAATTCTCCAAAAAATACTCCACACATACTACTGCAACTGGCAGGCGAACGCGCCAACCATGGAGGCAACTGGCAGGTGCCGCCCCTTAGCGGGGGTTCCCACCCAGCCAACCCCTGAAGAAACAGCAAGGGCCAACATCGGCTCAGAGTGGGAGCAGTGTGGGGGTAGCACGTCACAAGGTGGCGACAAAGGGCGGAGGGGGTGAGGGACCAAGAGAGTGGCGGGCTACATAAAGCCTGGTCGCTAGAGGTTCACTCTCTCTGTTCCTGCCCCCTCCTCACTAGGGTGGCAATCAAGATGTTACTGTTCCAGGAACCTCAGAGGAGTTTACAGCGTTCCAGCGTTCGGGTGGCAGGAATTTCATTGTTCCAGAAGAAGGGTTTGGTGGAAGAAAGGGTACGATCTATGACAGAGATACTTATTAAATAATAAGAAGGGACTGAGGTTCGTGGGAGCATGTAGTGCGGCTGGTCAGTTACGGGTTTCAGCGGGTAGTTAAGGAGGTCTGCGTCGGGTCGGGTACTGGGGTCTGTAAGGATGCAATACCATTAGGGAACAGCCATGGGGGTAGGAGGAAGAGTATGTGTGAGTCTGAGGAAATGTAGTATGAAAGCCGTGTTTCGGGCGAGGGGCTGGGGTGCTGCGCAACGGAATGTGTGTGGATGCCCATGTTACGAACGCTTTGCTGACATTCAATTTATTGACTGGCCGCTGTGCCAGGGGGACTTTCATTGCAAGAGGGGCTTGCTAAAGTTTGATGCTAGGCCAAAATCTTATGTGCAAAAAAAGACAAAAAAATAAATATTGAGGCTGTATATTTCGAGAATGGAACATGATGGCGGTAAATGCAGTGTTGTGGGCTATTGGATGGCAGTTAGTCTGAATGTAGCATGCGTGTGGGGGGGGGTTCCAGTAAGGGCTGTTGAACTAGTTGATTCTGAAAGGGTCAGAGGAGGTGGTGGGGGGGTCTCTGCGCGGGTCGGTCGTCTGACATAATTGGGTCTTGATATAGCAGTCAATGCACATCGTGTCGGTCATGTGGCCTGAGGTTGGGCCGCCTTCTTGCTAGTGCCGTGTCATTTGCGGGTTTCCGGCCGGGTTTTGGGGGTGGGGGAGTGCAGTCTCGTGGTTAATGGCGGCCATTGTCAAAGGGGTTAAGGCACAGGTACTGCTACTATGAGTAGGAGCAAATTGAGGACGCTGCATTTTGGGTGCGGTGGTCAGCTCTGGGGATAGGGCGGTTAGTAGTGCGCGTCACTTTTAATGCAGGACCCAGGGTACGGGGGAGTTATTGAGGGGTTAGCAGCCTTGCTGTTTTGGAGTTAGGAACTGGGGGTCACTTGTCACGTTATTGTGCACAAACAAATTGTACCTGGAATACTGGAGTCATAACCCTTCAAATCAAGATGGTAGAGCAGAAATCAGAAATGTATTATGTTCATGAAACCCTACCGGATCGACGGAAAGGGAACAATAGGTTGCTTGCTTCAATGTCTTATTAGGTTTGGTACCTCTGCCGCATAGGTCCTGTGGTCTTAGTAGCGTGTACCGCCCCAGTCAGACTCCTTACATGCCACTGTCCACAGGGCTCGCCCCCTCGCCTCACCGGGTAAGTGAAAAAACGATAAGAGTAGTGGTATTTCACCGGCAGGCCGAGGGCCTCCCACTTATCCTGCACCTCTCATGTCTCTTCACAGTGACAGACTAGAGTCAAGCCCAACATTGTCTTCGTTCCCTGCTGATTCTTGGGGTCCGCATGGGGCTTCGGGGCAAATTTGTGTGCATTTGATCGCCAGTATGTTGCAGACCGTGTGACCTCATAGCGCTCTAAACATCGAAGGGTGAGTTTTGTTGCACGTTAAAAGCACGATTTCAATTAACAACATTACAGGATAGATTCTTGTACGCCTTACATTGAAATTGAGGCATGGGGAACAAGGGGGAAGGGTGGGAGGGGGCTGGAGCTCAGCAGCATTCCTTGAAATATGTGCCCTCCTCCTTGGCCCTCCGCTTGGCCACGCAGATGGTGGAATGAAACCCATACAGGAATCGTGAGACCGGGAAGCGGCTAAGGGAGACGGGGGGGTTTGGACTTGGCGTAATCATTTGGTGCATGATAACCGGGAATATGCCCCAGAGGCCACCTGTTGCTGATGTTGGTAGGCTGTAGTCCTGGTTTTTAACAGGAACTGAGTTACAAAATCCTGCAATCGGGGCAGGCACTAGTCTTCCTGCTCGTTTTTTACATCCCCATTTCCTCCCCCCCTCGTCCCTGGCCTCTCTCCTCCAATGAGAGTTCTGTGCCTGCAAGAGACCCCCATAGTTTGTTCCAGAACAGACAACCAACATAGAAGTAGTATTACAGTTTTATTGGAGTCCTATTTGTGTGTTAATCCCTCTTTTGTGTTTATGTCTGCTAAAATGGTAGTCCTACTTTGATGTCTATCGCCAGTCCCGGTTTTATATTTTGAAAATCTAGTCACCCTGTGCACTCTACAACTGGTAGCTTTGACTAAACGTACTAGTTGAATGTTCTTCAAGATGCACCATTTGCCACAAATTCTCCAAAAAGTACTCCCGACGTACTACTGCAACTGGTTATGGTGAACCTTTGTGGGTACCCGAGGCTATTGTTGCTCCACTCTGACCATGAAAACGGGGACCAGAGAGCGAGTAAATGAAAGGCAAGAGGCCTGGGAGCAGAATCCCAACCACTCTTCACAGAGACGAGTATAAACAAGGCGAGCTGGAGAAATGCCTCTGTTCCCCTGCTCCCTCCATTATGCCCAGAGCATCCCTGGTAAAAAGGGCATCTAATTGTCACCCATCTCATGCCCACAGTGTTCTTCTTCCCGGGAAGTGCCTGATTGAAATGCAAATCAGTCCTAATTGGGGCGCCAGTAAACAGAAATCATGTTTGCAGTAGTTGCGTCAGAATTCACTTTTCCCACGTGGCTCGGCGTGGCGTCCCACGACCCCCTGCAACGGGGTGGCGTCAGTGGAGTTCCCCCCCAATGTGTCACGGCCTCCTCAGGGCCCACGTGGCACCTCCCTGTCACAGTCTGCCATCTGCGTTTAGCACGCTAAATATTGTCTTCGACGTGCCAATCAAAAGGCAGGACAATACTGGATGAGAGAAGAGACGGAGAGGCAAGGTGCCCCCAGGAAGCGTGCTGCGTCACAGCGCACCCGCGGATGAGACATTGCTTAACGTCTGTGTGTGTGACTGAAATTTAAACTTCACCCAAATACAGTGTTAGCAGAAGCTACATCTGTGTTGCGTTATCCAGCAGCTGTTAAACTGAACCCGTTTTTCTTCTGTTGGCAGCTCTTTTGGAAACCTAGCACTAGAACAAGCTTGTTTGGGCTGGGGCGGAGTCAGTGGAAGTGCCATCCTCCGGCCACCGGTGTTCGTAACGTCCATGGAAGTGGTACCCTCTCCAGTTCGGGATAAGACGACATTGAAAGCTTTAGAGTCTGATTATTAATCGCTAGTCAGTAAAGTTCATACGAAGACCAAAGTACTGGTCCAGGGGAATGCCTATTGAGTATTGATGCAAGAAGACTGATGCATTGTTTCTAATTAATTTATGAATCTCTTATTACACACTTAATACCGGAGACTAGTCTCTAAAAGTTGGACTTGAAATCTGTCTATTTTCGGTGGGTTCTTTTAGCTTTGGTTGTCGAGGTAGAACAGCATGCAGTGGGAACACACACACACGTGCACATACAACAGGCCCAGGCCTGTAATGAAGCTGGGAGCCTTCAGCAGGTTGAACTATCTTCATTCAACTGCTGCAGCAAACTGCCGCTTCCCGGGCTTTCCAGCAAGCATGCGCGAGTTTCGAGCATGCGCATTAGTCCATCCATTGGAACTCCAAGGCTCCGTTAACTGTGTCCTTGCCAGGACACTACAGATTGAAACCTGTGTTGCTCTGCCTTGCCCTCCTTCCAAGACAAGCGTCTTGCCCCCAAGCTATCCTCCTGGGCCAGCACTAGCCTCCCAATTTATGTTGACTAACCGCTTGCATCCTTTAAAATATCCGACATTTACTGTTCTGCTCCTGTAGACTCCTCTGTGACCCACCTCCTCATTTACGTCTGCAAAGAACTTTCTGTGCTTGTTTTTTTTTTCCAAATGGCCAATTGAGCTTCACAGGCAGTGCCAGGTGAGTGTCCTCTGAGTTTTGGTATGTAGGATCTCAGCCGCATCGCTCTTTGGATAAATGAACCCTCTGTCAAACCAGAAAATATAGCCAGTCCTCCAGAAGAGCCCCCAATCGTGTCCCTCAAACTGATCAAGGTACATTCTGATAATTCCTGGTCTTATCTTCTAAATTTGATAAGCACAGTCCAACAGAAGATGCTGTGTCGCCATATTTCAGGCAGACAATAGCACCTACATTGCCTTGAGGGCCTCCCCTGGATCATTGGCTCCAGATCGTGTTTCCCTTTTTTCGATTTTGTCGGTGCATGTGTGGCACCTGGAACGCCCACATATGGAAGATGATCACACCCTTGCATGTGCTTCGATTCCTCTGGTCCTCATTGAGCCCCGTAACACCATTGCTTTTAAAGTTCTTTTGGTCTGCCATTTTGTGGAGCATGTTCCGAAGTGATCTGTCCTCCAGTCGTGGAGTAAAATCCAGATGTCAAATCAGCTTCCCGTAGCCACCCACTGGGAAGTCCCCAGGGCCTATCCATGTCCACCTGGGTCTTCGCAGCGTTATGCAGATCCTGCTGGTGTTGCGTGAGGGCTGGTGACCAGAGTCATCCAGTCTGAGACGCTGTTGATGGCGATGGGATTTAGATGCAGGGCAATTTGCTCGAGTCAGAAGTCACTTAACGGTAGATGTATAGTCACTGGGATGAGCTCGGAACCCATGAGTCTTAGTCACCTCCTATGCACACATACATTGCTGCCAATGTGGTAAGAATAGCACTTCCCTGTGGCTGATCACCCTGATCCCACAGAACTTTTCCATTGAAATAAGTCCAGTTCTCCCTTTTTGAATATACACTGATAAAGTTTTCAGCTGTCTCTGCCATTCTTTCAGATGATGCTGTCAGCTTTTATATTGGAATGGCCCCAAAACCTCATCAGGTGTCTCTTAGAAATTCTGAATGTTGGAACCCGCCTCTAGTGGGAAGGGATGGTAGAACACCCCACTCCTTGCCTCGGCCCCCGATCACTAGTACCAGGTGGTCAGACTCTTGAAATTTAACATGTGTGGAGGAGTGGGAGAATACATTTCCCCTAGCTCCCGCCCCCTTACCGCCGTCATATTAGGACAGCAGGAGAAGAGCAGTAAATGGGATCCCATGTGTTGTCCCAAAACCACATTGAGTGTATGAGAGACGATATGCACTCAGGCAACCATAACGAATGTACCCTTGTAGAGGAGGTCCCAAATAAAGCCTGCACTCCAATCATCCATTTTGAAGTACCAGGAGCATTTACACCGAGATATTTGACATATGATGAGCAAATAAACCAGCAGAGAGCCGCAGTAGGGCTCTGCCCAGTACTCATTAAAAGAACAGCACCTTTTGACGTACCTATACCAAGAACACCATGGACAGCAAGGTATCCATTAAGAAAACCCTACCAGCAAATGAGACGAAATGAGGATTGCTTAAGTACTGTCCCGGAAGAAACCAAAAAGGCCTTAATGGAAGACGAATGGTGACATCACAAGAGCCCGGGCTGACTTGCAGATAGAAGAAATGACAACCAGAGAATGATGCAGAGAGACGAAACGCCATGAATAAAGATATTGTGAACCTAAAGGAAGAGAACGATGTTGAAACATGAAGAAGCTTAAGCTGTAAGCAGGATGAAGATATCCAACCCGCTAACGCCTGTACATATGCTTGAAACGCAAGAAAGCTAAGAAACCAGTGCGGCTTGCTATGTTTATTAGAAGAATAGAGCGGCAAGCGCCATTATGCATAATGTATCTCAAAACAAGGCACACTGCACTAAAAGCAGAATCAACTTAGGTTACTAGAGGCCAAACAAGACAAGATTTGTATTCCAGCAAACGAGAAGAGACGGCTGAATCGAAACTCAGCAGATGCAACTCCTGCCAGGAGAGCCAAGGTCATACTAATAAAGGAATGAACAGTAGCTTCACATAATTGAAACTTAAGAACAGAATATCCTGCTTCTGAAAGGCCAAAGATAAGGAGGCGTGGGCAGGTTGAAAGCCGAATGAGAATCAAATAGAGAAATTGCAAGAAACTAGACAAATTCATGGGGTCTGCATCACGTGACCATCCAAGCGAGGAGCAGCACAAGTTCACACCTATGCATGGCATCCGCCCAAGCAAGAGATATCAGAACTTTTCCAGACAGAAGATGCAGTTTTCGAGGCCAACCACAGTGAGATAATTGACACATAGTTGTTGCAGTGATGATTGATTGTAACCTTAATTGGAGAAAAGCCAGGTAGCTGAGGGGGGCACCCTGCACATGGCTGACTGTTCTGCGTGCTGCTAAGCAAAGTGGAAGAATATGCACGGGTTGATGCCAACCCAATCACAGTGGACCAAATAATCTAGGGTCCTATAGTTAGTAGAACCAATGAGACGTCATACTTTTAATGACATCTACAGTAGTCATTTTGAAGGAAGGGCTTAGACACCCACCTGACAGTGTTTACCCAATCCCCTCACCCCGTTACCATATACAGATATAGCACCTATATTAAAGTTACCTTTTCCGAACCAATAGAAATGCTTATTAACTTTTGAGTTTTACACGTCAGTTATGACGAGTTTTTAGTATAAATGATGTGCTTTTTATGAAGTTCGTTGGAGCTGAAGTGAGACAGACGATCGCATCACTGCTGATTTCCATGACTCCCCATTTTTTTGTACTTGTCATTTAATGGACTTCCTTTGCCAAACCACTGAGTTGTCCTTATTAATTGCTGTTGGAGTAATACATCTGCACCCCCATCCATCCCAAGGTGCAGCTATCTCGTCTTAAAGTACTTTGGAGCAAACCCTGACTCTATGGGCCGGCCAGGGTCTCCCAAGTACACCCAGGTACTGAAAGAGGGGAAGGATGTCAGCACGCACCTTTGGACATCATGTAGCTCTGAGTGAAATCTGATGAGGGCAGAGGGATGTCATGAAGAAGATATACAAGGACATACTGAAACAATGTGAACATACTTAAGAGTGAAAATGTAGCTGAAGTGACAAGAGAAACATGTACCTAAAGATAAAGTATGCATATATATACAAAGAAGATAAAGTAGCTTGCTGACCAACACGTGTGAATATGCAGCAACGCAAGGTAGATGAGACGTATAGAAGCTTGCTATAGAGGAAAATATAACGTGGCTGGGATGGCCATAATAGGAAAATTAACTCAATCGTGTTTAAACTCAATACAGCTACCTCAGAAACAGACCGGGTATGCAGAGTCAGGAGACATTAGAGAAGTAGCTATGTGTGCAACGTAAAGAGAAGTCTATGTTGGTCTGGGATCAAGGGTGCTATTTTTAGGAATAATTGCAAGGCACAAAGGGAGGTAGATGGGTAAGCCATGTGCGTAAGACCTATATCTTTTAAAGAAGAAGGAAACATTTGCAAGAGCCAACTATTGGACAATTGACAGCGAATAAGGTCTATACAAGATGGAGTGAGCAAGTCTCTAGAGGCCAAGAGAAGCAAGCACACCCAGTGTAATTAAATCAAATAGCAGTAAATGAGAGCTGGAAATTGACAAATTTGCTCTCTCTTCACACGTGATTCAGAAGTCAGAAACAGGTGCTATTCATTAAGCTTCAAATGAAGAGGCATAGACCAACCAGCTGCCATTTTATCTGCTATAATCAGTATTATATGTATTTAAAGGTAGTTCAAGGCGTTCCCTACTGATAAGGGGCAGCCAATGATATACTAACTCCTATGTATCCCATAGGTATATATGTTCCCCTAACCAGGCCTTCCCCTTAATAGGTTTTATATTTTGCCACGTAGGATCACATCATAGATGATGCATATTGGGGTATATAACCTCTGAATAATCAATTGTGTGTGTTAGTGTGCGAGCATCAGTCCGTTTTTCGTCAGTTCACCCTGATTTATTGAAATGAGAATAAAGTAGTATTTTGCCATATTTTCGGAGTCTGTCCGGTTATTTGGTCTGAGATCTTTATTGGTAATTCCATTTAGCACAAGAGACGCTTCAAGGTGCTACATCACACATGTCCTAAGCAGCCCACGAGGCGCATCTCCTAAAGGGCCCAGTCTTTCCATTTAGCCAACCGTTGGAGGCCTTGGCAGCCGACAATCCGTAAATTAGGACAGGAAAAGTCCATCCTTTTCCTCTGCACCAAACTCTGAAACTCATCACCTTTGCATCAACCACATGTCAAACTACCCAGTCTTCCAGAGATCAGCTTTTTCGCGGCAATTTTCCACCAATCCATATCTCACTGCAAGCCTGCGTGCTCACTAAAAGTAGTTGTTAGTGCCAAGAGGTCATTTTCATGCCAACTGTGCAGTGTACAAGTAAAAACAAATTGTAGCTAGGGGCAGAAAGGCGGAAATCCACTTTATGCAAAGCAGGCAGAAAATCATAGAACACTGTGCCTTTTCCCCAATTACAAAACCTCTGATGATTATGTAATCTTTGCATGATTATTTTTCAATGCTTATAATTACCACTCATTGTTGCGGCCACCTGCGGCCCAGGCTCCTTGTAGCTTTAATTGAAAAATTAGACACAAGAGGTGTCAGTATTTTGGAACCTGACTTGCATGGACCCCCTGCCAGAAGCAGCCCTGTCAGCTATGTGGAAACCACACATTTCTTCCAAAGGTCTATTCAAATGAATTGTTCCTTTTTTGACAGACTAAGTTCTCCTTTCATAATTTGCTCAATTATGGAATGAAAGCTGTACTCCATGAGATCTGAGAAAGAGATTCTGTGCTTTTAATATTCTGTGGTCGTTCTGTGTGTTCAATGTTAACCCGATTCCACACATTTTCTAGTTACTGTCAAAAACAAGGGTGGCAGGTTCAATATTAATTCAAAATAGTGCTCTATCTTAGACAGAACCAATTCTCCAACAGGCAATAGGTGCACAGCACATGGCACTCGTTGGTGTAAGTGAAACCTGCGAAAACGTCTTTCTTCCACCGTTACTTGGGGGCCTACAAACTGTGGCTCAGCAGAAGTTCTGAACAACAACTCCCACCATAACAAGGTCCACAGCTCTGAGGCACGGGAGTAGCAAGACTGGGTTTACTCAGGCCTCCGCAACCCCAGCCGGGAGGGAGGGCTAGGGAAACGATGGTTGGATGGGTATGGGGAGTGAGGATAACCGGGAAGAGGATTAGGAAGAGGTTTTGGATGGGTAGGGGGACACAGGCTAAATAACACTGTGTACACAGTATTAGCTCCTAAACACACTTGCATGCATACATGGCCCCCGTAAACAATGCAGTGAATAACATTGGGCATTGGCATGTACCAGTACTAAACAGAAGAAACACTTAGCTCTGGGTATGGCTGCTGGCTGCTGGAGTGTTCCTTGCTGGCTCCTCACCTGTGTGTTCTCTGGTCTGGACAGCAGGAGCAGTTCAAATGCTGCACAGAGAGCCAATATTAGTGCACATGAATAAGGTTGCATGTGGCTCACTGCATGCAAGGGTTCAACTGGAGGAGGCTATGGGCTCTGGGTTAGCAGTACTGGAATGCTAATGACATGCAGGGGCATGTGGGGTCCGCATGTGGCTTTTGCATGCATCGTCTTCCGTCACGGACCGCACGTGGCTAAGTTACATGCAGCATGAGTAGGGTGCGGCATGTGGCTAATTTGCATACGGCGTGCAGGCCATTGAGCGTGTGGTACTCAGCGTATCAGGCTGTGGTTGTCTAATCAGGACAGCCTGTACGCTGTCCTGGTAATGCTTGCGCTGCCTATGAGGGCTGGGTTAGGTGTGCAGGTTTAATGCAGGGTTGCCTGAAGTATTCAGCAGCTGGCGCAGTACTTAGCTTATGGGGAGCAGGTGCCTGTTTTTGGGTGGGACTGGGCCCCCTGCATGTATCCCCCTGCTTTCCCACTGTCTCTGAGAGCACTGCAGCACTTATCTTAGCTTTGCGTGGGGCCGGGATTGTGATCCTGTGGGGCGTGATGCCTCGTGTGTATCCCCATGGCCGCAGCTGATCAGCGTGTGTCTTGTCAGCGTGCCACTCCCAATGTGGCTTGTTTCTTGTAGTACCTGGCCCTGGGGTTGCTGGGAAGTGTGGTTTTGTAGGTTTTTGTCCTGCAATGAGGGCAGAGAAGCCTTTGATAAAGCTTGATAGTTTTGTAGCACTTTTGTCTTTGGTTCGTTTGTCTATTTGACTTTGGTGTTTGGCTTCGTGAGCCTTCATCCCACACTGCACTCACACCACACACCACACACACACACACTCTGGCCCTCAGCCCTGACACATCAGCCCTTGCCAGGATAGTCAACGGCGAGGGATGAGGGATGTCATAGTCCAAAGCATTTGTAAAACGACAGGTTGTGGATCTCTTCGAGACATCACAGCTCAAGAAATGTACTTTATATTGTTTTTGGGGCAGGGGGGCATGGATGGGTCCTACCTGTAAGGCCTCGTTAAATTCATGTTTCACGTGTTTGTAAATGTCCCCTCTCTTTCTCTACCACTTGGCCAATTTCTAATCCTCCCAATTTACCAAACATTAAACCTGGGCCAAAGGGAGAAAAGGTATTTTTTCAAGAACACCCATTTCCACAAGTGTACACCCTTAGAGAGCATTGTGTGATATACATGTTATGTTATTTTGCATTTATATAGCGGTCTATATATCATTGGTATGACATATTTACATATACATGTTTATATATGGTATTTGAATACCCCTTGCAGAGCAGTGTAATGCACACCTTTAAATAGCAGGATATATGCCACTGTTTAAAGAGAAGGGTACGAATGCCTCGTAAAGATTTGAGCATGCGCTCCTTGGTTCTACATTGAAATGGCAAAACGAGGACCAAAACAATGACATTTTTTGGGATCGAAAATATTTTTTCATGTTTTTGCATTTTTTATTTTTTTATTTGTATTTGTTTAATGTATCGGGCGACCTTCCACCCACTCCTCCACAGCATCTCTGCTTCGTTTTTAATACCCTAACCAAACACCCGTCTATTTATTGGTTAAAATGGTGCAAGAGAATCGAAAAATCCAACAACAAAGGTGCTGTTTTCGTCCTCATTGTTTTTGTATTCGTTTTTTGGGGGCAGTTACCGAATCGGAGCCCGTGGGCTGGAATAAGAAAGCGTAAGAAACCCTATTTTGCAAGTATTGAGTTTTAAAAAATTGGAGCCATCCAGGTTACAAACTCTTGAAGGCAGTGCCGGGGTGATGGATATCGCCTTCGGATGTAGCCTGTAAGGGGACATCCCCGACGACGAGATCCCCAGCAGTTCCATATAGAGATTGAATAACATAAGTGACGGGATCAACCCTTTAGGCAGCAAAAAGGCATTGGGGGTTGGGATAGAGGATCCAGCCTACCATGGCCAGATGTGATTGGTTGGCCTGGAAAGGACAGAACCGCTCAATTCCCAGCCGCTGTAAAAGGTTATTAACGGGTACCCCATGTTCTTTATTGCAAACACTGCCAGGAGATCTGACAACAGATCCAGCATATGGTACCCCAATCATCCAGCTTGTACTAGATATCTCCCAGACACTGTAGGGCGGGGGGGGCGGGGCGTCCCTGTGTTCGGCCAGCTCAAACTCCCAACCAAAAATGGGTCAGCTGACGCTGATCCCCTATTCAGACACGCAAGTGATTGGAAACAACGCGTTCCATATGTTTTCCCAGAAACGCAGTAGCGTAATGAGAATTTGATTGATTACCCAAATCCAAGGAAGGTTTTTCTGTCTTTAATCAGGAAGGCAATATTGCCTCAAAAAGGGATTCATGAACTGCAATCTTGAGCTATATTTACTCCTTCAGACAGCCCTGGACTTTAGGGGCATCTTACGTCTTGTAGGGTGCGGTGCCTTGCCACACCAGGTGAAGTATTTGGTGCTATAGGAGCAGAACTGGTAATTGTAGTCAGGTGCCTGTGAACCTGACGGTTCATTTATATAGGTAGTGGTATTCCTTTGTTTTTACATGGGTCCCTCCTCACGGCCCCTTTGCCCTCCCTCTCTGCCATCTTTTTCCCTTCCTCTTACCACAGGCATAAATCAACACCATTAAGAGCTGGAATGGTTGAGCGTCTTCTGGTCCACCGCGTGGCTAGAGCACCAGGCTTGCTGCTGAGGTAGAGAAGTGACTGTCATTGCGTTGGTAGCGTCAATGATCAGTATGCGTGCCATCACAGTAGGCACCGGGTGGCAGTGGGTGCCTCCCATATTGACTGTGTGCCCTGTCCACACTTGCTTGCTTTAGAGCGCGCTCAGGTCAGACGCGTAGAAATTGAATGCAACATGAAGACATTGATATCAGGTGGCTGGGTAGAGATGGAGATGTTTCCTCATTCTTTCTAATTCTTCTCTGTTGCAGGACCTCCGATCATCTCCAGCACGCAGACCCAGCATGCACTGCACGGCGAGAAGGGCCAGATCAAGTGCTTCATCCGCAGCACTCCTCCGCCAGACCGAATAGTACGTGCCAGACACTGCGTCCCAGTAGAATCGCACAATGTTCAATGAAAGTACTGTCAAAATATTGACCATTTATAAAAGGATTATGCTGCCACTCTCTGCTACCCACCCACCCAGCTGGAATTTCCACCAGGAAATGTGCGAAGGCAGTCTTGGTGCATTGTGCACCATGGAAGACCTCAGGTTATACTTGGCTGTGTTCTGTTAGGTTATGTTGCAACCGCTATCCGTTCAATCTTCTGAAAGTGGCTCATCTTCTCGGTGTGGGCCCCTGGAACTTGCCACGTTATCTTAGTTCTTCCATAATTCCATAGAGAATTTTCTGTTCTATAGCTGGGATTTGCAACCTGTGGCTCGGCATCCATTTTAGAATACAACTCCCATGACCCCAGGCCATTGGCTATGCTGGCTTGGGCTGATGGAAGTTGAAGTCCAAAACATCTGGAGAGTCCAAGGTTGCAGACCCCGGTGCAATAAATTAGCAAGGTGGAAGCAATGAACATAGGGACGGCAAGGTGGGGGCACTCTCCTCCCCTTAATAAAGTGCACAACCCAAACCACGATATATTAGATAATACATTCATGCCATAGAACTGGGCTTCGGGAAAGATGGCAGTAACTTATTAAACTGGCGCCCGCATTAATGTCCGCCAGTCAAGTTTCTTGGGGAAGGCACAGTCGGGGTCTTAATTCTGAAGTGAATTTTGCTTTCAGGCCGTATTGAGGCTAAACAATAAAGCTGCCAATTCCTAGAAGGAACGCCACCCCTCCCCCAATCCGGGATTGGCCTTGCTCCGCTGCAGCAGAAGAGAGACTAATGGCGCCCGCGGCGTGTACTTGACAGGTCGCCCTTGGCCCTTGGGACTTCACAGCATGTAAATAAGGGTTGCTACTGGCCATCACTCATGTGGCTGCCATGTTGGTGGATGCCGGTGGCCTTCCTCGCCACCCTCCCCTCTGCTGCTGCTGGTCTGGGCTTCTGATTGGCAGTCCATCCCTGCCTGTCACCCTGCACATTTATCTGGCAATGCAGTAGGACCATATTGCACGTGAACCTCATCGTGCTTGCGTCAACTGTACACTTGCTAATCAGCTAATCAGTGACGCAAGTGGCGAGTATGTGTGTGCACTTTAGGAAGTTAGTGATCACTGAAGCCCTGCACTTATAACAGCTCTCCAGACCCCTGGCATGGAGGAAAGGCCGGGTTGAGGTGCTGTCCACAACACCACCTAGCGCCATTAGCTTGACCCTGCACCTTTAAAAAACATAGGAAAGCAAAGCAAAGGAAAGGAAAGGAAAGGAAAGGAAAGGAAAGGAAAGGAAAGGAAAGGAAAGGAAAGGAAAGGAAAGGAAAGGAAAGGAAAGGAAAGGAAAGGAAAGGAAAGGAAAGGGATGTCAGGATACTGTCAGGATTAGTCCTGTGAATACTAAGGCAGCGAATATGGCAAGGGAAATGTGCACATAGGAACAATGACTCATGTATGCTAGAAGCCAGGAGTGCAAACAGAGTGTGATTTTAAACCCAATATATGAAAAGGGATGTGGGGTAAGCACCTGACCGCGAGGAAAGTCGGCAAGCGCCTTACCCCCAATTGCTGTTACAGGTACCGACAGCGCTAAACCCACGTGGAGGGCAAGCAATGACAGGATCTGTGAACTAACACTCTGATGGAATCAAATAAGGGAACTAAAGAACTGTACTCACAAGGACGAGATATACCTCTTGAATGTCAGCTAGCCCACGAATCCTGTTGATGAAACTGGGACCCCGAGAGGCTAGAACAGCAATGGGAGAAGTAGGAAGGTCCAGAGGGCAAGGGCTGTAGGTTGCCAGGGAGAGGTAGACTGTAGAACAGGGGGCCCAAGAGGGCAAGGGCTGTAGGTTGCCAGGGAGAGGTAGACTGTAGAACAGGGGGCCCAAGAGGACAAGGGCTGAAGGTAGCCGGAGCGAGGCAGGCTGCAGGGCAGGGAGCCCAGAGGACAAGGGCGGAGGCTGGAAGGCAGCAGAGCGTGATCCGCTGTAATGTGGGGAGCCCGGCAGGGCAAGGGTGAAGGCTGGAAGGCAGCCGAGCGTGATCCGCTGCAGAAAACTAAATACCTAAGTTGAAATAGTGATAACAAATAGTGAGGAAAACATAAGCATTCACACAGGAGCTAGCTAACAACCGCACACCACACCTAAAATCAAAAGGGAAAATAAATGCAGAAGAGCTAAGGAAAACCTGAAATGGATCCCAATAGAAGTAAGGATCAGGAGCAGGGAAAAAGCTAAATAACCAATGCAAACTTTTCCCTACCCCTCCAAGGAAAAGACAGGAAACTAAACTAAGAGGAAGGCTAAGGTAAATGGGTAACAGCAGCAAAGGACAGAGTCAAAGAAATATAGAACACAGACAAACTGGGCTGCATCTAAAAGGGGAAAGCACTGAGAAATGCTGCCTGCAAACAGAGGAAGACAAAAAGGGAAATCAAGGGAGCAGAAATCAATTAGCTCATGAATCCGAAATTCAGGGCGGAGGAAACAAGAAAACAGGAACAAGAAAGTAGGTACAAAAGGCAAGGAACAAGGAACCAGGGACTAGTCAAAACAGGAACACTGCAGACGATGACCAGCGCTGGACTGAAGTGAGACTGAGGCTTTTAAAGCTGTTAACGAGCACACGCCTCAGGTGTGCTGACTGCTGCACCTGCAGCCACAGGTGTTGCCTATCCTCCACCCAACCTTGTCCTGCAAGGGTGGAGGTGGAGCAGTGGGCCAGGCATTCTGGGAAGCACAGTCATTTGGTTAAAGAAGCATGCTGGCTGCCAAAAACCTGGAATGGATCCGGAAGGGAAGTAGTTTGGAAAATAGGGATTTAGCGCTCCCAGTTCATTGCAGCACTGTGGCATTAGGTTCGGAGGAAATGTCCAGCAGGGAATAAGCCCCAAAACATGCCCCCAAGTGGCGGGAACGGGAGCGAAGGGAGCGAGTCGTGACAGTATACCCCCTCCTACGGCCCTCTTCGGCTGCCCGCCACCCGCACGCGACTTCTTCTTTCCATGATGGGAGTGCTTTTTCTTTGGAGGTGGCACTGATGGAAATGGTGGCTTGTGGGCAAAGGCAGATGGGCTTCCATGATAGGAGTGCTTTGTCTTTGGAGGTGATACTGATGGAAACGGTGGTTTCTGGTGAGGAAGAGACTCATGGTTCGAAGAAGGGCATGAAGGACTTGCAAGACCTGAAGCAACGTTGAAAGGTCCAGGAAGCTCAGTCACTGGGAGTGGACCCTTGTAAGTCTTTGAGGAGGGAGGCAGACTGGTGCAACTTGCCTTAGACAATGGTAGAAGTTCTGTTAGCCTTTCTGCCGAGAGCGGACATGCGGGAGGTGAGGAAGTTGCTGGCTTCAGGAAATGTTCACGTTCAGCCATTAGAGAAGGTGGCGGCTGAGGTAGAGGTTCAGATCTTTTTCTGTCATCCATCTGGGAAAAAGCTTGTGGTTGAAAATGATTAAGGTTTGACTGCACATGTTCTACACCTTGGATGCCTGGAAGTCCAATGGGTTGTACGAGGCTGGTACTCCTGGTGACAGTCGTGTAGCTACTTTGTTGCACGTTGGATACAACAGCAGGGACGTTTGGCATACTGATAGGAGTGATAGACACCGTACTTGGTACTTCAGGCACACTCGCAGAAGGAGCGTTAACAGACACATCTTGAACTGCAGCAGACATTCCCTTCCTTTGGCTACTAGCACCCAACTGGTGCTTCTTGGCGGAATTCTGTTGCACAAGTTCTGTAGGTAATACGCCGGTCTGCACCACCCCCTGTGCATACCCAGGTGAGTGGTTCTGACTCACCACTTGTTCCAGCTTGATGACTCTGAAGCGGGAGCTGGCAAAAGTCTCAAACTCTGATGCTGCATTTTTAGGAAGCTCTGATGCTAAAGTGAAGCAGTTGGAAGAATCGTCTTGTGGAAAAGGCAGGCATTCTGGTGCTCCTCCTGAAGCAAAAGAAAGGCAATCTAAACGTTCATCGACAGTAGATGTTTGGGATTCAGGAGGACTGTCTGGAGCAGTAGAAAATACAGCAGGATCTGATGGTGTAGACAGGTATACCTCTGATGTTGGAAGCAAGGCTAAGCAGGATACCGGTGTCTCATGAACTGAAGGCAAACCAGCAATAGACTCTGGAACTGAAGACATGCACATATGATGGACTATCGGAGGCTCTCTGGCTGAAGGATGATCTTCTGGATGAGTCACTGTAGCTGAAGACAGGCAGGCCAGAGGAAACTTTGAAGCTGAAGGCATGCAAGTTGGAGCCATCTCGGTAGCTGAATCCAAACATGTCAGGGTCTTTGGGACTGACCCCGTGCATGGTGGAGGCTCTTGATTAAATGGCAGACATGGCAGCGGTTCATTGATTGAAGACACGTGTACCAAAGAAGACTGCAGGGCTGTGGATTGGATCATAGAAGAGTCAATGGTTGTAGGAGGACACCCAGAAGTCTCAGAAGTTGATAGACACATTGGTGACTCAGGAATGGAGGGCACCTTTAGGGCATTAGACTCCTTGGCTCCAGTAACCAAGGACTGAACTGTACTCTTGCAGACCTTTTCTTTAGTGGGTGACACAGAGTCTCTTTCTTTGTGGAAGTCAAAATCAACCAGTGGAATCACCATAGTAAAGTCTCTGTTAATCAGGATTTCGTCAATTGTCCATTCCTCTGTCTTAGCTTCTGAAAGAGGCAGATTAACAATCAACAGTTCAGGAATCGCCTGCTGGTCTTTTGGTTCTGTATACTGTGGAATGAGTTCATCAGAACATGAAATCTGTACTGTCTCTGACTGTTCGTATTGATCAGGATTGGCAGAAGGAAGAGTGAACCCAGAGGTAAGATTGTTTTCCACATCAGCTTTAACATCTACTTCAGTCTCAGCAGCTGTATCAAGAGCAGGACCTAAGCCTACTGTAGTGACTGAATCTGTGTATGTCACCTTTGTGTATTGTGTTTGGAGATCAGAAGTTTGTATGTGTGCTAGCTCAGAATTATGACAGACTGCTACACAGGAAACTTTAGGTAAAGGAGTGGCTTGTAAATCTTCAGCTAACTGCAATCCCTGACAATCAGCAGAACAATTGTTAGAAACTGTGCCCAGATTGAGCGCTGTGCTAGAAGAAAGACTTTCACTTCCAATAGATCTAACATATTGGCAATTATCATGGTTTACCAAAGTCTCTGCACTCAGGGGCTGAACTGTGTTCACTTCATCAACATCAATGGATAAAGTCTGAGGTGTATTCAGGAATGCGTGCAAGATCTTATTCTCCTCTTGTAAAGAAATGAATTCTTGTGTTAACTCCTCAAGCTTAGCTCTTAGCATGCCCTGCATTAGCTGTACATCACTATCAGTAGGCACAGGGGGAGGCATAGTGGCATCAGGGCTGGATCCTGCACTAGCAATCTGGATGTGCACCGATTGTGCATTGTCCTCAACTGCTTTCAGGTTCTGAGATTTATACTTTCTCATACTAACTTGGTCTGTGTTACCCTTAAGTAATCTATTGACCTTAGACCTCTTGACATTAGGGACTACCGTATGTACTTGTGCAAAGAAGTATTTGGGCTGAGAGTAGAAAACTGAAGTTATGCAAGGAACCCCTCCATTCGTTATGTTTGTACCATGAAACTGTTCTATCTGAGATGAAGCACAACTGGAATCATGGGGTTCAACAACAGAGGTACTCTTGTATAATAAGTCTAACAGTGTGTTGTTTTCTGCGGCTAAGGCTTGCGCTGACATAGAATCGGGATCAGAACAAAAGATCGAACTAGGATCAGGCAATGTAGGATGTGCCATCCTATGGGAAAAATACTTTGCTCGTAAATGCCCATTCGTGACAAGGAGTTCATTTAAACCAAGACTAGTGATTTGATTGTCACAGGTAAATGTAGGGGAAGCTTTCTGTACTAACTTGTTAGAGGCCTTGCTGCCTTTCTTTCTTAAACTTGCCATATTCAATGGGAATTTTGGGCTGGTCATACTGTCAGGATACTGTCAGGATTAGTCCTGTGAATACTAAGGCAGCGAATATGGCAAGGGAAATGTGCACATAGGAACAATGACTCATGTATGCTAGAAGCCAGGAGTGCAAACAGAGTGTGATTTTAAACCCAATATATGAAAAGGGATGTGGGGTAAGCACCTGACCGCGAGGAAAGTCGGCAAGCGCCTTACCCCCAATTGCTGTTACAGGTACCGACAGCGCTAAACCCACGTGGAGGGCAAGCAATGACAGGATCTGTGAACTAACACTCTGATGGAATCAAATAAGGGAACTAAAGAACTGTACTCACAAGGACGAGATATACCTCTTGAATGTCAGCTAGCCCACGAATCCTGTTGATGAAACTGGGACCCCGAGAGGCTAGAACAGCAATGGGAGAAGTAGGAAGGTCCAGAGGGCAAGGGCTGTAGGTTGCCAGGGAGAGGTAGACTGTAGAACAGGGGGCCCAAGAGGGCAAGGGCTGTAGGTTGCCAGGGAGAGGTAGACTGTAGAACAGGGGGCCCAAGAGGACAAGGGCTGAAGGTAGCCGGAGCGAGGCAGGCTGCAGGGCAGGGAGCCCAGAGGACAAGGGCGGAGGCTGGAAGGCAGCAGAGCGTGATCCGCTGTAATGTGGGGAGCCCGGCAGGGCAAGGGTGAAGGCTGGAAGGCAGCCGAGCGTGATCCGCTGCAGAAAACTAAATACCTAAGTTGAAATAGTGATAACAAATAGTGAGGAAAACATAAGCATTCACACAGGAGCTAGCTAACAACCGCACACCACACCTAAAATCAAAAGGGAAAATAAATGCAGAAGAGCTAAGGAAAACCTGAAATGGATCCCAATAGAAGTAAGGATCAGGAGCAGGGAAAAAGCTAAATAACCAATGCAAACTTTTCCCTACCCCTCCAAGGAAAAGACAGGAAACTAAACTAAGAGGAAGGCTAAGGTAAATGGGTAACAGCAGCAAAGGACAGAGTCAAAGAAATATAGAACACAGACAAACTGGGCTGCATCTAAAAGGGGAAAGCACTGAGAAATGCTGCCTGCAAACAGAGGAAGACAAAAAGGGAAATCAAGGGAGCAGAAATCAATTAGCTCATGAATCCGAAATTCAGGGCGGAGGAAACAAGAAAACAGGAACAAGAAAGTAGGTACAAAAGGCAAGGAACAAGGAACCAGGGACTAGTCAAAACAGGAACACTGCAGACGATGACCAGCGCTGGACTGAAGTGAGACTGAGGCTTTTAAAGCTGTTAACGAGCACACGCCTCAGGTGTGCTGACTGCTGCACCTGCAGCCACAGGTGTTGCCTATCCTCCACCCAACCTTGTCCTGCAAGGGTGGAGGTGGAGCAGTGGGCCAGGCATTCTGGGAAGCACAGTCATTTGGTTAAAGAAGCATGCTGGCTGCCAAAAACCTGGAATGGATCCGGAAGGGAAGTAGTTTGGAAAATAGGGATTTAGCGCTCCCAGTTCATTGCAGCACTGTGGCATTAGGTTCGGAGGAAATGTCCAGCAGGGAATAAGCCCCAAAACATGCCCCCAAGTGGCGGGAACGGGAGCGAAGGGAGCGAGTCGTGACAAGGGAGGGGATGGAGAATATACGTTGTGTATGTGATTATGTTTGCATGAGAGAGCCTTCCCACTGCCACTCCTCCACCCTAGTCCATTATAACGCCTAAAAGAGGTCTTGCCCAACTCTAAAGTGCTTGGGGGTGCGGGAGGACCCTGGTTCCTTCCCAACAAAGAAAGTTAGATAGAAAAAGAAAGTAACAAAGTGGGATTGTGATTCAGGAGAAAGAGCATGAGGAAAGGGGGAAGGGGAGCGACATGATGTACCCTTGGAGCTCTCTATAATGACATCCTGCAGTTCTATGTGCATTCCTGCAGCGCAGGTGAGGGTGAGGGTGAAGGTCTCTAGGACAGTGTGCATTCCCAAAGTAGAAAAGATGTGCAGCAGCGAAGCGTTGGAGATTGCGGGTCCTCTGAGCAGCTTCGAGGGGTACCCTCAGGCTGCCCAGGGGTAGGGCAACTTCTTGAGACTGCATTGCATGCTCCATAGCACAGAGACAGTTTGGTGAATATTAGTTATCGGTGACGATCAGACTCCAGCAAGTAAGGGGTAGCACACAATGCGACGAGGATGGGGTCTGGCCCGCTCCTGGTTTACCCCAGGACCCTCACCTGAGGCCCCCACCTCCCCCTGCTCTGCTCTCTAATGCTGTCTTTCCCTCCCTCAGGCCTGGTCCTGGAAGGAGAACGTGCTCGAGTCGGGCACCTCCGGGCGCTACACCGTGGAGACGGTCAGCACCGAGGAAGGGGTCATCTCGACGCTGAGCATCAGCAACATCGTGCGGGCGGACTTCCAGACTATATACAACTGCACCGCATGGAACAGCTTTGGCTCGGACACAGAGATCATCCGGCTGAAAGAGCAGGGTAAGGGGATACCCGCTACGTGGGGGATATCAATCACTAGACACAGCAGGTATCAACCTGCCTGGCATTACTGTGTATCAGAATGATAGGAGGGTGGCACTGGTTGAGGGTGACGATGAAAGAGGGGGCGATTAGACTGTTAATCATTATTTACTGAACCCCGACCATTGCTTCAGGCATCACATCCGTTTACCATTGAGCTGGGGTACAATAGTATGTGGCACCATTGAGTCCATACCATCTGGCACAATGCACACAACCCCATGTGGCCTCACTAAGACCATAGTATCTGGCACTACTGACACCACACCGTGCGGCATCACAGAGAACAGAGCATAAGGCTCCACTGAGGCCAGAGCATAGGGCCCCACTGAGACTACAGTATGGCACCACTGACACCACACCATGCAGCATCACTGAGACCAGAGCATAAGGCACCACTGAGGCCAGATCATAAGTCATAAGGCACCACTGAGACCAGAGCATAAGGCAACACTGAGACTACAGTATGGCACCACTGACAGCATGCCATGCGGCATCACTAAGACCAGCTCATGAGGCACCACTGAGACCAGAGCATAAGGCACCACTTAAACTACAGTATAGCACCACGTACACCATACCATGTGGCATCACTAAGACCAGAGTATAAGGCACCACTAAGGCCAGTGCATAAGGCACCACTGAGACAAGAGCATAAGGCACCATCGAGACCAGAACATAATGTACCACTGAGACTAGAGAATAAGGCACCACAGAGACCAGATCATAAAGCACCCCTGAGACTACAGTATGGCACCACTGACACCATACCATGCGGCACCACTGAGACCAGACGATAATGCACCACTGGAACCAGAGCATAAAGCACCACTGAGACCATAGGATGTGGCACCACTGACACCACACCATGCAGCATCACTGAGAGCAGCGCATAAGGCACCACTGAGACCAGAGCATAAGGCATCACTGAGACTACAGCATAGCACCACTGAAACCATACCATGTGGCATCACTAAGACCAGAGCATAAGGCACCACTAAGACCAGTGCATAAGGCACCACTGAGACTAGAGAATAAGGCACCACAGAGACCAGAGCATAAGGCACCACAGAGACTACAGTATGGCACCACTGACACCATACCATGCGACATCACTGAGACCAGAGCATAGGGCACCACAGAGACCAGAGCATAAGGCACCACCAATACTACAGTATGGCACCACTGACACCATACCATGCGGCATCACTAAGACCAGTGCATGAGGCACCACTGAGGCCAGAGCACAAGGCACCACTGAAACCATAGCATGTGGCATCACTGAGACCAGTGCATGAGGCACCACCGAAACCATAGCATGTGGCATCACTAAGACCAGTGGATAAGGCACCACTGAAACCATAGCATGTGGCATCACTAAGACCAGTGCATGAGGCACCACTGAAACCATAGCATGTGGAATCACTAAGACCAGTGCTTAAGGCACCACTGAAACCATAGCATGTGGCATCACTAAGACCAGTGCATGAGGCACCACTGAAACCATAGCATGTGGCATCACTGAGACCAGTGCATAAGGCACCACTGAAACCATAGCATGTGGCATCACTGAGACCAGTGCATGAGGCACCACTGAAACCATAGCATGTGGCATCACTAAGACCAGTGGATAAGGCACCACTGAAACCATAGCATGTGGCATCACTAAGACCAGTGCATGAGGCACCACTGAAACCATAGCATGTGGCATCACTAAGACCAGTGCTTAAGGCACCACTGAAACCATAGCATGTGGCATCACTAAGACCAGAGCACAAGGCACCACTGAAACCATAGCATAAGGCACCACTGAGAATACAGTATGGCACAACTGAAATCATACATGTGGAATCTTCTAAACCAAAGCATGTGCCACCACTGAGATCACACAATACAGAAACATTAAAGCCACAGTACATGGCACCACTTAGAATAGACAATATTGCACCACATAGACCAACTTTTTGGGAACCACTGATACCAGATGATGTAGCACCATCGAGGCTATAGGATTTGGTACAATTGAGAGCTCAACATCTGATATCATTGAGACCTGAATAGATGGGGGAGGGGTGGGGGACCACTGGCTCCAGGGTATGTAGCCTCACTCTGACTAATGTGTTGGGAACAATTGTGGCCAGAAAATAAATGGAGCACCACTGTGACCATAGTACATTGCATCACTGAGACCAGTGTGACAGGAGCCACTGTGAGTATAGTACATTGCATCACTGAGACCAGTGGTGTGACAGGAGCCACTGTGAGTATTGTACATTGCATCACTGAGACCAGTGTGATGGGAGCCACTGTGAGTATAGTACATTGCATCACTGAGACCAGTGTGATTGGAGCCACTGAGACTATAGTACATTGGCTCACTGAGACTAGTGTGATGGGGCAAATGTGACTATAGTACATTGCCTCACTGAGACTAGTGTGATGGGGCCCACTGAGACTATAGTACACTGCATCACTTAGACTAGTTTGATCGGAGCCACTGTGGCGATAGTACATTGCATCCATGAGACAAGTGTGATGGGAGCCACTGTGAGTATAGTATATTGCATCACTGAGGCTAGTGTGATGGGAGCCACTGAGACTAGTGTGATGGGGGCACTGTGGTGATAGTACATTGCATCACTGAGACTAGTGTGATGGGGGTCACTGTGGCGATAGTACACTGCATCACTGAGACTAGTGTGATTGGAGCCACTGTGAGTATAGTACATTGCATCACTGAGACTAGTGTGATGGGGGCCACTGTGACAATAGTACATTGCATCACTGAGACTTGTGTGATCGGGGCCACTGTGGTGATAGTACATTGCATCACTGAGACTAGTGTGATGGGAGCCACTGTGAGTATAGTACATTGCATTACTGAGACTAGTGTGATGGGGCCACTGTGGGTATAGTACATTGCATCACTGAGACTAGTGTGATGGGAGCCACTGTGAGTATAGTACATTGCATCGCTGAGACTAGTGTGATGGGGCCACTGTGGATATAGTACACTGCATCACTGAAATTAGTGTGATTGGAGCCACTGTGAGTATAGTACATTGCATCACTGAGATTAGTGTGATGGGGGCCACTGTGACTATAGTCCATTGCATTACTGAGACTAGTGTGATGGGGGCCACTGTCATTATAGTACATTGCATCACTGAGACTAGTGTGAATGGAGCCACTGTGAGTATAGTACATTGCATTAGTGAGACTAGTGTGATGGGGCCACGGTGAGTATAGTACATTGTATCACTGAGACTAGTGTGATGGGAGCCACTGTGAGTATAGTACCTTGCATCACGGAGACTAGTGTGATGGGAGCCACTCTGAGTATAGTCCATTGCATCACTGAGACTAGTGTGATGGGGGCCACTGTGAGTATAGTACATTGCATCACTGAGACTAGTGTGATTGGCGCCACTGTGAGTATAGTACATTGCATCACTGAGACTAGTGTGATGGGGCCACTGTGGCGATAGTACATTGCATCACTAAGACTAGCGTGATGGGGACCACTGTGACTATAGTACATTGCATCACTGAGACTAGTGTGATGGAGGCCACTGTGACTATAGTACATTGCATGACTGACACTAGGGTGATGGGGTCCACTGTGGCGATAGTACACTGCATCAATGAGACTAGCGTGATGGGGGACACTGTGGCGATAATACATTGCATCACTAAGACTAGTGTGATGGGGGCCACTGTGGTGATAGTACATTGCATCATTGAGACTAGTGTGATGGGAGCCACTGAGACTATAGCAATTTGCATCACTGAGACTAGTGTGATGGGGCCACTGTGTCTCTATTACTTTGCATCACTGAGACTAGTGTGATGGGAGCCACTGATACTATAGTGCATTGCATCACTGAGACTAGTGTGATGGGGCCACTGTGGCGATAGTACACTGCATCACTGAGACTAGTGTGATGGGGTCACTGTGACGATAGTACACTGCATCACTGAGACTAGTGTGATGGGGTCACTGTGACGATAGTACATTGCATCACTGAGACTAGTGTGATGGGGGCCACTGTCATTATAGTACATTGCATCACGAGACTAGTGTGATGGGAGCCACTGTGAGTATAGTACATTGCATTAGTGAGACTAGTGTGATGGGGCCACTGTGAGTATAGTACATTGTATCACTGAGACTAGTGTGATGGGAGCCACTGTGAGTATAGTACATTGCATCACGGAGACTAGTGTGATGGGAGCCACTCTGAGTATAGTCCATTGCATCACTGAGACTAGTGTGATGGGGGCCACTGTGAGTATAGTTCATTGCATCACTGAGACTAGTGTGATTGGAGCCACTGTGAGTATAGTACATTGCATCACTGAGACTAGTGTGATGGGGGCCACTGTGGCGATAGTACATTGCATCACTGAGACTAGTGTGATGGGGACCACTGAGACTATAGTACATTGCATCACTGAGACTAGTGTGATGGGAGCCACTGATACTATAGTACATTGCATCACTGAGACTAGTGTGATGGGGACCACTGTGACTATAGTACATTGCATCACTGAGACTAGTGTGATGGGGGCCACTGTGACTATAGTACATTGCATCACTGACACTAGGGTGATGGGGGCCACTGTGGCGATAGTACACTGCATCAATGAGACTAGCGTGATGGGGGCCACTGTGGCGATAGTACATTGCATCACTAAGACTAGTGTGATGGGGGCCACTGTGGTGATAGTACATTGCATCATTGAGACTAGTGTGATGGGAGCCACTGAGACTATAGTAAATTGCATCACTGAGACTAGTGTGATGGGACCCACTGATACTATAGTACATTGCATCACTGAGAATAGTGTGATTGGAGCCAGTGTGAGTGTAGTACATTGCATCACTGTGGCTTGTGTGTTGGGAGCCACTGTGACTATAGTACATTGCATCACTGAGACTAGTTAGATGGGAGCCACTGAGACTATAGTACATTGCATCACTGAGACTAGTGTGATTGGAGCCAGTGTGAGTGTAGTACATTGCATCACTGTGGCTAGTGTGATGGGAGCCACTGTGACTATAGTACATTGCATCACTGAGAATAGTGTGATGGGGACCACTGTGACGATAGTACATTGCATCACTGAGACTAGTGTGATGGGGCCACTGTGGCGATAGTACACTGCATCACTAAGACTAGTGTGCTGGGGGTCACTGTGACGATAGTACATTGCATCACTGAGACTAGTGTGATGGGGGCCACTGTGGCAATAGTACATTGCATCACTGAGACTAGTGTGATGGGAGCCACTGAGACTATAGTACATTGCATCACTGAGACTAGTGTGATGGGAGCCACTGAAACTATAGTACATTGCATCACTGAGACTAGTGTGATGGGAGCAACTGAGACTATAGTACATTGCATCACTGAGACTAGTGTGATGGGAGCCACTGAGACTATAGTACATTGCATCACTGAGACTAGTGTGATGGGAGCCACTGAGACTATAGTACATTGCATCACTGAGACTAGTGTGATGGGAGCCACTGAAACTATAGTACATTGCATCACTGAGACTAGTGTGATGGGAGCAACTGAGACTATAGTACATTGCATCACTGAGACTAGTGTGATGGGGGCCACTGTGGCAATAGTACATTGCATCACTGAGACTAGTGTGATGGGAGCCACTGAGACTATAGTACATTGCATCACTGAGACTAGTGTGATGGGAGCCACTGAAACTATAGTACATTGCATCACTGAGACTAGTGTGATGGGAGCAACTGAGACTATAGTACATTGCATCACTGTGGCTAGTGTGATGGGGCTACTGAGACTTTAGTACATTGCATCACTACGACTAGTGTGATGGGGGCCACTGTGGTGATAGTACATTGCATCATTGTGACTAGTGTGATGGGAGCCACTGAGACTATAGTAAATTGCATCACTGAGACCAGTGTGATTGGAGCCAGTGTGAGTGTATTACATCGTATCACTGTGGCTAGTGTGATGGAGCCACTGTGACTATAGTACATTGCATCAATGAGACTAGTGTGATTGGAGCCAGTGTGAGTGTAGTACATTGCATCACTGAGACTAGTGTGATGGGGCCCACTGAGACTATAGTACACTGCATCACTGAGACTAGTGTGATGGGAGCCACTGTGGCGATAGTACATTGCATCCATGAGACAAGTGTGATGGGAGCCACTGTGAGTATAGTATATTGCATCACTGAGGCTAGTGTGATGGGAGCCACTGAGACTAGTGTGATGGGGGCACTGTGGTGATAGTACATTGCATCACTGAGACTAGTGTGATGGGGTCACTGTGGCGATAGTACACTGCATCGCTGAGACTAGTGTGATGGGGCCACTGTGGCGATAGTACACTGCATCACTGAGATTCGTTTGATTGGAGCCACTGTGAGTATAGTACATTGCATCACTGAGATTAGTGTGATGGGGGACACTGTGACTATAGTCCATTGCATTACTGAGACTAGTGTGATGGGGGCCACTGTCATTATAGTACATTGCATCACTGAGACTAGTGTGATGGGAGCCACTGTGAGTATAGTACATTGCATTATTGAGACTAGTGTGATGGCGACACAGTGAGTATAGTACATTGTATCACTGAGACTAGTGTGATGGGAGCCACTGTGAGTATAGTACATTGCATCACGGAGACTAGTGTGATGGGAGCCACTCTGAGTATAGTCCATTGCATTACTGAGACTAGTGTGATGGGGGCCACTGTGAGTATAGTACATTGCATCACTGAGACTAGTGTGATTGGAGCCACTGTGAGTATAGTACATTGCATCACTGAGACCAGTGTGATGGGGGCCACTGTGGCGATAGTACATTGCATCACTGAGACTAGTGTGATGGGGACAACTGAGAATATAGTACATTGCATCACTGAGACTAGTGTGATGGGAGCCACTGATACTATAGTACATTGCATCACTAAGACTAGTGTGATGGGGACCACTGTGCCTATAGTACATTGCATCACTGAGACTAGTGTGATGGAGGCCACTGTGACTATAGTACATTGCATCACTGACACTAGGGTGATGGGGGCCACTGTGGCGATAGTACACTGCATCAATGAGACTAGCGTGATGGGGCCACTTTGGCGATAATACATTGCATCACTAAGACTAGTATGATGGGGGCCACTGTGGTGATAGTACATTGCATCATTGAGACTAGTGTGATGGGAGCCACTGAGACTATAGCAAATTGCATCACTGAGACTAGTGTGATGGGGCCACTGTGACTCTATTACTTTGCATCACTGAGACTAGTGTTATGGGAGCCACTGATACTATAGTACATTGTATCACTGAGACTAGTGTGATGGGAGCCACTGTGAGTATAGTACATTGCATCACGGAGACTAGTGTGATGGGAGCCACTCTGAGTATAGTCCATTGCATCACTGAGACTAGTGTGATGGGGGCCACTGTGAGTATAGTTCATTGCATCACTGAGACTAGTGTGATTGGAGCCACTGTGAGTATAGTACATTGCATCACTGAGACTAGTGTGATGGGGGCCACTGTGGCGATAGTACATTGCCTCACTGAGACTAGTGTGATGGGGACCACTGAGACTATAGTACATTGCATCACTGAGACTAGTGTGATGGGAGCCACTGATACTATAGTACATTGCATCACTGAGACTAGTGTGATGGGGACCACTGTGACTATAGTACATTGCATCACTGAGACTAGTGTGATGGGGGCCACTGTGACTATAGTACATTGTATCACTGACACTAGGGTGATGGGGGCCACTGTGGCGATAGTACACTGCATCAATGAGACTAGCGTGATGGGGGCCACTGTGGCGATAGTACATTGCATCACTAAGACTAGTGTGATGGGGGCCACTGTGGTGATAGTACATTGCATCATTGAGACTAGTGTGAATGGAGCCACTGAGACTATAGTAAATTGCATTACTGAGACTAGTGTGATGGGACCCACTGATACTATAGTACATTGCATCACTGAGAATAGTGTGATTGGAGCCAGTGTGAGTGTAGTACATTGCATCACTGTGGCTTGTGTGATGGGAGCCACTGTGACTATAGTACATTGCATCACTGAGACTAGTTAGATGGGAGCCACTGAGACTATAGTACATTGCATCACTGAGAATAGTGTGATTGGAGCCAGTGTGAGTGTAGTACATTGCATCACTGTGGCTTGTGTGATGGGAGCCACTGTGACTATAGTACATTGCATCACTGAGACTAGTTAGATGGGAGCCACTGAGACTATAGTACTTTGCATCACTGAGAATAGTGTGATTGGAGCCAGTGTGAGTGTAGTACATTGCATCACTGTGGCTAGTGTGATGGGAGCCACTGTGACTATAGTACATTGCATCACTGAGAATAGTGTGATGGGGACCACTGTGACGATAGTACATTGCATCACTGAGACTAGTGTGATGGGGCCACTGTGGCGATAGTACACTGCATCACTAAGACTAGTGTGCTGGGGGTCACTGTGACGATAGTACATTGCATCACTGAGACTAGTGTGATGGGGGCCACTGTGGCAATAGTACATTGCATCACTGAGACTAGTGTGATGGGAGCCACTGAGACTATAGTACATTGCATCACTTAGACTAGTGTGATGGGAGCCACTGAAACTATAGTACATTGCATCACTGAGACTAGTGTGATGGGAGCAACTGAGACTATAGTACATTGCATCACTGAGACTAGTGTGATGGGAGCCACTGAGACTATAGTACATTGCATCACTGAGACTAGTGTGATTGGAGCCAGTGTGAGTGTAGTACATTGTATCACTGTGGCTAGTGTGATGGGGCTACTGAGACTTTAGTACATTGCATCACTACGACTAGTGTGATGGGGGCCACTGTGGTGATAGTACATTGCATCATTGTGACTAGTGTGATGGGAGCCACTGAGACTATAGTAAATTCATCACTGAGACCAGTGTGATTGGAGCCAGTGTGAGTGTATTACATCGTATCACTGTGGCTAGTGTGATGGAGCCACTGTGACTATAGTACATTGCATCAATGAGACTAGTGTGATTGGAGCCAGTGTGAGTGTAGTACATTGCATCACTGAGACTAGTGTGATGGGGCCCACTGAGACTATAGTACACTGCATCACTGAGACTAGTGTGATGGGAGCCACTGTGGCGATAGTACATTGCATCCATGAGACAAGTGTGATGGGAGCCACTGTGAGTATAGTATATTGCATCACTGAGGCTAGTGTGATGGGAGCCACTGAGACTAGTGTGATGGGGGCACTGTGGTGATAGTACATTGCATCACTGAGACTAGTGTGATGGGGGTCACTGTGGCGATAGTACACTGCATCGCTGAGACTAGTGTGATGGGGCCACTGTGGCGATAGTACACTGCATCACTGAGATTAGTGTGATTGGAGCCACTGTGAGTATAGTACATTGCATCACTGAAATTAGTGTGATGGGGGACACTGTGACTATAGTCCATTGCATTACTGAGACTAGTGTGATGGGGGCCACTGTCATTATAGTACATTGCATCACTGAGACTAGTGTGATGGGAGCCACTGTGAGTATAGTACATTGCATTATTGAGACTAGTGTGATGGCGACACAGTGAGTATAGTACATTGTATCACTGAGACTAGTGTGATGGGAGCCACTGTGAGTATAGTACATTGCATCACGGAGACTAGTGTGATGGGAGCCACTCTGAGTATAGTCCATTGCATCACTGAGACTAGTGTGATGGGGGCCACTGTGAGTATAGTACATTGCATCACTGAGACTAGTGTGATGGAGGCCACTGTGACTATAGTACATTGCATCACTGACACTAGGGTGATGGGGGCCACTGTGGCGATAGTACACTGCAACAATGAGACTAGCGTGATGGGGGCCACTTTGGCGATAATACATTGCAACACTAAGACTAGTATGATGGGGGCCACTGTGGTGATAGTACATTGCATCATTGAGACTAGTGTGATGGGAGCCACTGAGACTATAGCAAATTGCATCACTGAGACTAGTGTGATGGGGCCACTGTGACTCTATTACTTTGCATCACTGAGACTAGTGTTATGGGAGCCACTGATACTATAGTACATTGCATCACTGAGAATAGTGTGATGGGGACCACTGTGACTATAGTACATTGCATCACTGAGACTAGTGTGATGGGGCCACTGTGGCGATAGTACACTGCATCACTGAGACTAGTGTGATGGGGGCCACTGTGACGATAGTACATTGCATCACTACGACTAGTGTGATGGGGGCCACTGTGGTGATAGTACATTGCATCATTGTGACTAGTGTGATGGGAGCCACTGAGACTATAGTAAATTGCATCACTGAGACCAGTGTGATTGGAGCAAGTGTGAGTGTATTACATCGTATCACTGTGGCTAGTGTGATGGAGCCACTGTGACTATAGTACATTGCATCAATGAGACTAGTGTGATTGGAGCCAGTGTGAGTGTAGTACATTGCATCACTGAGACTAGTGTGATGGGGCCCACTGAGACTATAGTACACTGCATCACTGAGACTAGTGTGATGGGAGCCACTGTGGCGATAGTACATTGCATCCATGAGACAAGTGTGATGGGAGCCACTGTGAGTATAGTATATTGCATCACTGAGGATAGTGTGATGGGAGCCACTGAGACTAGTGTGATGGGGGCACTGTGGTGATAGTACATTGCATCACTGAGACTAGTGTGATGGGGGTCACTGTGGCGATAGTACACTGCATTGCTGAGACTAGTGTGATGGGGCCACTGTGGCGATAGTACACTGCATCACTGAGATTAGTGTGATTGGAGCCACTGTGAGTATAGTACATTGCATCACTGAGATTAGTGTGATGGGGGACACTGTGACCATAGTCCATTGCATTACTGAGACTAGTGTGATGGGGGCCACTGTCATTATAGTACATTGCATCACTGAGACTAGTGTGATGGGAGCCACTGTGAGTATAGTACATTGCATTATTGAGACTAGTGTGATGGCGACACAGTGAGTATAGTACATTGTATCACTGAGACTAGTGTGATGGGAGCCACTGTGAGTATAGTACATTGCATCACGGAGACTAGTGTGATGGGAGCCACTCTGAGTATAGTCCATTGCATCACTGAGACTAGTGTGATGGGGGCCACTGTGAGTATAGTACATTGCATCACTGAGACTAGTGTGATTGGAGCCACTGTGAGTATAGTACATTGCATCACTGAGACCAGTGTGATGGGGGCCACTGTGGCGATAGTACATTGCATCACTGAGACTAGTGTGATGGGGACCACTGAGACTATAGTACATTGCATCACTGAGACTAGTGTGATGGGAGCCACTGATACTATAGTACATTGCATCACTAAGACTAGTGTGATGGGGACCACTGTGCCTATAGTACATTGCATCACTGAGACTAGTGTGATGGAGGCCACTGTGACTATAGTACATTGCATCACTGACACTAGGGTGATGGGGGCCACTGTGGCGATAGTACACTGCATCAATGAGACTAGCGTGATGGGGGCCACTTTGGCGATAATACATTGCAACACTAAGACTAGTATGATGGGGGCCACTGTGGTGATAGTACATTGCATCATTGAGACTAGTGTGATGGGAGCCACTGAGACTATAGCAAATTGCATCACTGAGACTAGTGTGATGGGGCCACTGTGACTCTATTACTTTGCATCACTGAGACTAGTGTTATGGGAGCCACTGATACTATAGTACATTGCATCACTGAGAATAGTGTGATGGGGACCACTGTGACTATAGTACATTGCATCACTGAGACTAGTGTGATGGGGCCACTGTGGCGATAGTACACTGCATCACTGAGACTAGTGTGATGGGGGTCACTGTGACGATAGTACATTGCATCACTGAGACTAGTGTGATGGGAGCCACTGAGACTATAGTAAATTGCATCACTGAGACTAGTGTGATGGGGCCACTGTGACTCTATTACTTTGCATCACTGAGACTAGTGTGATGGGAGCCACTGATACTATAGTACATTGCATCACTGAGAATAGTGTGATTGGAGCCAGTGTGAGTGTAGTACATTGCATCACTGTGGCTTGTGTGATGGGAGCCACTGTGACTATAGTACATTGCATCACTGAGACTAGTTAGATGGGAGCCACTGAGACTATAGTACATTGCATCACTGAGACTAGTGTGATTGGAGCCAGTGTGAGTGTAGTACATTGCATCACTGTGGCTAGTGTGATGGGAGCCACTGTGACTATAGTACATTGCATCACTGAGAATAGTATGATGGGGACCACTGTGACTATAGTACATTGCATCACTGAGACTAGTGTGATGGGGCCACTGTTGCGATAGTACACTGCATCACTGAGACTAGTGTGATGGGGGTCACTGTGACGATAGTACATTGCATCACTGAGACTAGTGAGATGGGGGCCACTGTGGCAATAGTACATTGCATCACTGAGACTAGTGTGATGGGAGCCACTGAGACTATAGTACATTGCATCACTGATACTAGTGTGATTGGAGCCAGTGTGAGTGTAGTACATGGTATCACTTTGGCTAGTGTGATGGGGGCCACTGAGACTTTAGTAAATTGCATCACTACGACTAGTGTGATGGGGGCCACTGTGGTGATAGTACATTGCATCATTGAGACTAGTGTGATGGGAGCCACTGAGACTATAGTAAATTGCATCACTGAGACCAGTGTGATTGGAGCCAGTGTGAGTGTATTACATCGTATCACTGTGGCTAGTGTGATGGAGCCACTGTGACTCTAGTACATTGCATCAATGAGACTAGTGTGATTGGAGCCAGTGTGAGTGTAGTACATTGCATCACTGAGACTAGTGTGATGGGAGCCACTGAGACTATAGTACATTGCATCACTGAGACTATTGTGATGGGAGCCACTGTGACTATAGGAGATTGCATCACTGAGACTAGTGTGATTGGAGCCAGTGTGAGGGTAGTACATTGCATCACTGTGGCTAGTGTGGTGGGAGCCGCTGAGACTATAGTACATTGCATCACTGAGAATAGTGTGATTGGAGCCAGTGTGAGTGTAGTACATTGCATCACTGTGGCTTGTGTGATGGGAGCCACAGTGACTATAGTACATTGCATCACTGAGACTAGTTAGATGGGAGCAACTGAGACTATAGTAAATTGCATCACTGAGACTAGTGTGATTGGAGCCAGTGTGAGTGTAGTACATTGCATCACTGTGGCTAGTGTGATGGGAGCCACTGTGGCTATGGTACATTGCATCACTGAGACTAGTGTGATGGGAGCCACTGAGACAATAGTACATTGCATCACTGAGACTAGTGTGAGGGGGGCCACTGTGGCGATAGTACACTGCATCACTGAGACCAGTGTGATGAGGGCCACTGTGGCGATATTAGATTGCATCACTGAGACTAGTGTGATGGGAGCCACTTTGACTATAGTACATTGCATCACTGAGACTAGTGTGATGGGAACCACCAAGACTATAGTACACTGCATTGCTGAGGCTAGTGTGATGGGGCCACTGTGGCGATGGGACATTGCATCACTGAGACTAGTGTGATGGGAGCCATTGTGATTATACTACATTGCATCACTGAGACTAGTGTGATGGGAGCCAATGTGACTATAGTACATTGCATTACTGAGACTAGTGTGATGGGAGCCACTGAGACTATAATACATTGCATCACTGAGACTAGTGTGATTGGAGCCAGTGTGAGTGTAGTACATTGCATCACTGTGGCTAGTGTGATGGGAGCCACTGTGACTATAGTCCATTGCATAACTGAGACTAGTTAGATGGGAGCCACTGAGACTATAGTACATTGCATCACTACGACTAGTGTGATGGGGGCCACTGAGACTTTAGTACATTGCATCACTACGACTAGTGTGATGGGGGCCACTGTGACTATAGTACATTGCATCAATGAGACTAGTGTGATTGGAGCCAGTGTGAGTGTAGTACATTGCATCACTGTGGCTTGTGTGATGGGAGCCACTGTGACTATAGTACATTGCATCACTGAGACTAGTTAGATGGGAGCCACTGAGACTATAGCACATTGCATCACTGAGACTAGTGTGATTGTAGCCAATGTGAGTGTAGTACATTGCATCACTGTGGCTAGTGTGATGGGAGCCACTGTGACTATAGTACATTGCATCACTGAGACTAGTGTGATGGGAGCCACTGAGACAATAGTACATTGCATCACTGAGACTAGTGTGAGGGGGGCCACTGTGGCGATAGTACACTGCATCACTGAGACCAGTGTGATGAGGGCCACTGTGGCGATAGTAGATTGTATCACTGAGACTAGTGTGATGGGAGCCACCAAGACTATAGTACACTGCATCGCTGAGGCTAGTGTGATGGGGGCCACTGTGGCGATGGTACATTGCATCACTGAGACTAGTGTGATGGGAGCCATTGTGATTATACTACATTGCATCACTGAGACTAGTGTGATAGGAGCCATTGTGGCTATAGTACATTGCATTAGTGAGACTAGTGTGATGGGAGCCACTGAGACTATAGTACATTGCATCACTGAGACTAGTGTGATTGGAGCCAGTGTGAGTGTAGTACATTCCATCACTGTGGCTAGTGTGATGGGAGCCACTGTGACTATAGTCCATTGCATAACTGAGACTAGTTAGATGGGAGCCACTGAGACTATAGTACATTGCATCACTAAGACTACTGTGATGGGGGCCACTGAGACTTTAGTACATTGCATCACTACGACTAGTGTGATGGGGGCCACTGTGACTATAGTACATTGCATCAATGAGACTAGTGTGATTGGAGCCAGTGTGAGTGTATTACATCACATCACTGTGGCTAGTGTGATGGAGCCACTGTGACTATAGTACATTGCATCAATGAGACTAGTGTGATTGGAGCCAGTTTGAGTGTAGTACATTGCATCACTGTGACTAGTGTGATGGGAGCCACTGAGACTATAGTACATTGCATCACTGAGACTAGTGTGATGGGAGCCACTGAGACTGTATTGCATTGCATCACCGAGACTAGTGTGATGGGAGCCACTGTGACTATAGTAGATTGCATCACTGAGACTAGTGTGATTGGAGCCAGTGTGAGTGTAGTACATTGCATCACTGTGGCTAGTGTGGTGGGAGCCACTGAGACTAGTGTGATTGGAGCCAGTGTAAGTGTAGTCCATTGCATCACTGTGGCTTGTGTGATGGGAGCCACTGTGACTATAGTACATTGCATCACTGATACTAGTTAGATGGGAGCCACTGAGACTATAGTATATTGCATCACTGAGACTAGTGTGATTGGAGCCAGTGTGAGTGTAGTACATTGCATCACTGTGGCTAGTGTGATGGGAGCCAATGTGATTATAGTACATTGCATCACTGAGACTAGTCTGATGGGAGCCACTGAGACAATAGTACATTGCATCACTGAGAGTAGTGTGAGGGGGGCCACTGTGGTGATAGTACACTGCATCACTGAGACCAGTGTGATGAGGGCCACTGTGGCGATAGTAGATTGCATCACTGAGACTAGTGTGATGGGAGCCACTGTGACTATAGTACATTGCATCACTGAGACTAGTGTGATGGGAGCCACTGAGACTATAGTACATTGCATCACTGAAACTAGTGTGATGGGAGCCACTGAGACTGTAGTACATTGCATCACTGAGTCTATTGTGATGGGAGCCAGTGTGAGTATAGTGCATTGCATCACAGAGACAAGTGTGATTGGAGCCAATGTGAGTGTAGTACATTGTATCACTGTTGCTAGTGTGATGGGAGCCACTGTAACTATAGTACATTGCATCACTGAGGCTATTGTGATGGTAGCCAGTGTGAGTATAGTGCAATGCATCACAGAGACGAGTGTGATTGGAGCCAGTGTGAGTGTAGTACATTGCATCACTGTGGCTAGTGTGATGGGAGCCACTGTGACTATAGTCCATTGCATAACTGAGACTAGTTAGATGGGAGCCACTGAGACTATAGTACATTGCATCACTAAGACTAGTGTGATGGGGGCCACTGAGACTTTAGTACATTGCATCACTACGACTAGTGTGATGGGGGCCACTGTGACTATAGTACATTGCATCAATGAGACTAGTGTGATTGGAGCCAGTGTGAGTGTATTACATCGCATCACTGTGGCTAGTGTGATGGAGCCACTGTGACTATAGTACATTGCATCACTGAGACTAGTCTGATGGGAGCCACTGAGACAATAGTACATTGCATCACTGAGACTAGTGTGAGGGGGGCCACTGTGGTGATAGTACACTGCATCACTGAGACCAGTGTGATGAGGGCCACTGTGGCGATAGTAGATTGCATCACTGAGACTAGTGTGATGGGAGCCACTGTGACTATAGTACATTGCATCACTGAGACTAGTGTGATGGGAGCCACTGAGACTATAGTACATTGCATCACTGAAACTAGTGTGATTGGAGCCACTGAGAGCACACTCCTTGCCAGCATGTACCTGGCAAGCGCAGCTTCCCGGGGGCGAGTATAGCAACACGTCTTGATCCTTAGGAGCTAATCCAGAGTACTGTCTAACATCCACTGCCGGAATGACTAAAAGGAAGGGACCAATGCAGGTCTGTCACTCATTCCCAGGCAATCACTCATTTCCTGTAGCACCATCGCTCCTGCTGTCACTCACAATCTATTGCAATCTCACTGCCCACGAGGACACACGTCAGGGTCTCCCGGGAAGAGGGGGCGCTATGTGTGTATCTTCAACAAAAGCAATTTCTGTCTTCGAAGCCATCCTTTGCAACCCAGGGTCACTGTTTATATAAAAGCAGCAAACCAGGGTCTCTTCGGTGCCGCGAGAAGATGTCTCGCAGTTAATAACCCAAAGTTCCCCATCGCACGCCTGGCGAGACGGCACAGGCCCACCAGAGACAGTGGGGGCCATGCTAAGTGGTGCTAAGGGGTGCCTAAGAAGAAAATGCACAAGCAACGCTACCAATAGAGTACCCAGGTGCCAGGCTTCTGTGGACCAGCGGAGCAATGCTTTCATTCTGGTAGTGTAGTAGTCACCTGCAAATACTGCCCCCTTTTCTGGCAAAACGGGGTCTCGTCAATTAAATATTAACTGTTGTTGGGGTGCAGGAACCCCCCGGGAGATCACTCTTAAGCATAACCACACTCACTCCGTAGACACAGACTTAGGGCCGGCCTTAGCTTTGGCAGCACCTGGAGCGAGTCAACAAAATTCCTCGCACCCTTCAACTGCACCCTCACCCCCTCCGAGGTCCCTGCGTGCGGCCGCCAAATTTTTAGTTGCTCTGCTAAATAGAGCGCTGCCACAAAACCAGCAGCGGCGCTCTATTGAATTAAGTGCTTAACTCCCCGCTCCCATGCAGGATCGGGGAGTTAAGCACTTCAGTAGAACATGGTTGTCAAAACCAGCATTGGGGCTGTCTTTCAAAGACTGCCACATGCTTGTTTAGCATTGGCGCCCTATTGTAATGACAAGCACCTGCTCTCCTGCTGGCAAACCCAGTGCCAGCAGGAGAGCGGAGCACAATTCATTACAATAGGGCTGCCTGCCGTGCCTTCACCCGCCACGCCAGCTCGGGAGAGCCCTTGAAAGACTCGGACGATTTGGGAAGGTGAGGGCGCAGGCTCTGGCAGTGAGACACAGTAAGGAGAAGTTTTGGGAGGTATCTTAGCCCAAAAGAAAATCAGTGAGACCATCAAATCAACCTCTCACAGCACTAGCATCCCCTGCACTGCAGCACGCACACTGCCCTTCTGGACTGAATTCTCTCATCTCTTCCCCTGCATCCCCCTTCAAAAGTATTCCCTCCCTCAAACCTATTTCTTACTCTGACATTATCATCCCCCACCTCCTTCGTTTATCAATTAACGGGCCCGGCACTCAATGCGCTCCTCAGCATCATCAATGCCTTCCTCGCAGTAGGATCATTCCGGGACACCGCCAAGACAGGTCTGATACGGCCTCTTTTGAAAAAAACCAACCATAGATCCAAATGACCTGACCAAGTACAAGCTCATTGCGAACCTCCTGTTTATTGGCACAAAAAAGATCTCAATAGAGCCATCCACCAATACGCAGACAATACTCAGTTGTACATGCGGGTAAATAGCGTGCAGGACATAATCCGTCTCTGTGATTACCTAGCCAACATCCAGTCCTGGATGTCGACTGCCTACCCCAAACTAATCCCATCCAAGACTGAATTCGTCTTCATAGGTCTGTCTGCTAAAAACAACGTGTCCAACAATGGCTCAATGATATGCTCCTAGAAGGATTTGATCTACAACTCTCAGACTCAGCAACATCCTTAGGCTTCACCATTGCCAGCAGCCTGTCCTTCCAGAAACATATAGCCAAGAAGGCCCAAATAGCCTGGCTCAGAATCTCTACCCTTCGAAAAATCAAATCCTTCATCCCGCTGCAGGACTTCCGAACCGTAGGGCAGGCCCTTGTGGTCTTGCACATTGATGGGGGGAAATGCTCTCGCCAGAGGGCACCCAGCTGCTCACTTGACTCCCCTAAAAGCAGTGTACCACACTGCAGCATATCTTATTATGCGAGCAAGGAAATTTGACCAAATTAACCCCATCCCCTGTGAGCTACATTGGCTTCCTCTCCAAGCCAGGATTTTCTTCAAGACTGCACGTATCATCTACAGAGCAGTCACGAGTAGCAGACCAGCATCCCTAGTGGCTAAGCTCCACATATCTGGTGGCACACGCTCCCTGCGCAGCAAATCGGCAAACCGGCTTAAATCACAGCTCCGCCGCAAAGAGAGGACCGGGATACAGTCCTCCTCTTGTCACGCACCAACGTTCTGGAACTCGATCCCAATGTCGGCTCTGAATGCCCCCACAATTCTTCAATTTCACAAATCTCTCAAGATATGGCTCTTTCAGCAACACCTGACCAAGGACTCCAATGGATGCACATACCCACGCACAGACCTCACAGTACTGCGCTACTTTTCAAAGATGACAGCCCAAATGCCGGCTGCCCACACCCTGTAAAGCGCCCCACTGCTCTCGAGCTAGCAATAAAATACAAAATAAAAATAAAATGTGTTCAAAACTGGGTACTGCCACAAACTATCGCTTTTAAAATATTTCCTTCCCCAAGTATACTCATTTAAGCAATCTGAAAAGGATGAACGTCTGTACTGATTCAAACCTGACATGTGACTGATCCTTTCCCAGCCCTTCAGTCCCTACCATAACATTATTATTGTTATAAAAATGTATAAAGTGCAACTAAGGCCCATTGAGCATCTAGGTGCTAGCGGGAGGGGGCAGACTCAGAAAGCTTGGGTGCCAAATGCTCGAGCAGAGAGAAAGAAAAAGATTAAACAGATGCGTCTTCAGGGCTCTCCTGAAGGGAACATAGTCAGCCAGAGTTCTTAAGCCTAATGGAAGGGCATTCCACAGGCTGGGCGCCAGGACAGAAAGGAATGACCCCCCCCCCCAAGAGCTTCCTGGGAAATTTAGGAATCCTGAAAAGCTGATGCTTATCATTATAGAAGTATCCTTACATCATATGCCTCACCTCATTGGAACTTCTGTAAGTGACTTCAAAAGGTTGATGAGCTGCATCATGGAAGCTTGGTAATTGACTGACTGCCGCTGCATCCTGCAGGCTTGGTAATTGATTGACTGCCGCTGCATCATGCAAGCTTGGTAATTGACTGACTGCTGCTGCATCATGCAGGCTTGGTAATTGACTGACTGCCGCTGCATCATGCAGACTTGGTAATGGACTGACTGCCGCTGCATCCTGCTGGCTTGGTAATTGACTGACTGCCGCTGCATCATGCAGGCTTGGTAATTGACTGACTGCCGCTGTATCATGCAGGCTTGTAATTGACTGACTGCTGCTGCATCATGCAGGCTTGGTAATTGACTGACTGCTGCTGCATCATGCAGACTTGGTAACTGACTGACTGCCGCTGCATCCTGCAGGCTTGGTAATTGACTAACTGCCGCTGCATCATGGAAGCTTGGTAATTGACTGACTGCCGCTGCATCCTGCAGGCTTGGTAATTGACTGACTGCCGCTGCATCATGCAAGCTTGGTAATTGACTGACTGCCGCTGCATCCTGCAGGCTTGGTAATTGACTGACTGCCGCTGCATCATGCAGACTTGGTAATGGACTGACTGCCGCTGCATCATGCAGGCTTGGTAATTGACTGACTGCCGCTGTATCATGCAGGCTTTGTAATTGACTGACTGCCGCTGCATCATGCAGGCTTGGTAATTGACTGACTGCTGCTGCATCATGCAGACTTGGTAATTGACTGACTGCCGCTGCATCCTGCAGGCTTGGTAATTGACTGACTGCCGCTGCATCATGCAAGCTTGGTAATTGACCGACAGCTGCAGCATCCTGCAGACTTGATAATTGACTGACTGCCGCTGCATCATGCAAGCTTGGTAATTGACTGACTGCCGCTGCATCATGCAGGCTTGGTAATTGACTGACTGCCGCTGCATCATGCAGACTTGGTAATTGACTGACTGCCGCTGCATCCTGCAGGCTTGGTAATTGACTGACTGCCGCTGCATCATGCAGGCTTGGTAATTGACTGACTGCCGCTGCATCATGCAGGCTTTGTAAATGACTGACTGCTGCTGCATCATGCAGGCTTGGTAATTGACTGACTGCTGCTGCATCATGCAGACTTGGTAATTGGCTGCCGCTGCATCCTGCAGGCTTAGTAATTGACTGACTGCCGCTGCATCATGAAAGCTTGGTAATTGACTGACGGCTGCTGCATCCTGCAGACTTGATAAATGACTGACTGCCGCTACATCATGCAACCTTGGAAATTGACTGACTGCCGCTGCATCATGCAGGCTTGGTAATTGACTGACTGCCGCTGCATCATGCAAATTTGGTAATTGACTGACTGCCGTTGCATCATGCAAGCTTGTCATTGAATGGTTGCCACTGCATCATGGGGGCTTAATAATTGACTGACTGCCGCTGCATCATGCAGACCTGGTAATTGACTGACTGTCGCTGCATCATGCAAGCTTGGTAATTGAGTGACTGCCGCTGCATCATGCAGGCTTGGTAATTGACTGACTGCCAACCCCGCACAGCTTTCAAAGATATAAGCTTGCCTTGAACTTTACCTAGTGTGATATTAACCATGTCAACAGTGCTCAGTGTAGCAAGCTTAGAAGAATGAAAGGCTGGATTCTATATGAACGATATGTGACTGACTGCGTCAAGCTTGCCAAACGGAGAAGGCAGCTATAACTCATGGCAGCCTGCAATAACAGCACAAGTGTGACATCACTACTGATCTGTACTAAGAAAATTACATCAATACACCTCTGTAATTGGCTTTTACCCCTCAGTTGAGATGTCACAATGCCTGGTAGAGCACAGAGCAGAATTCCAGCTGCCAATGGAGCATTTAATGAAAGCCCTGACAGCCGATACCTGAGCAGGAACTCTATGGTAGTATTATCTTCGCTAGAAAGTTGACTCTCTTATACTCTTTTGAAAGACTAAGCAACTGTCCATTTGTTTTCACAAGCTAAACCATTAGGTTCGTCCCAGACCGTTGATCTGCAAAATCTCTCAAGTCTATTTCATCCCAGTTGATTAGACTTTTAGAAGAATAAATGAAGCAGTCACTGGCTTCTGGTAAATGTCCGTCTTCTCGGAAGCGTGATTAGATTCTTGCACTCCTTAGAAGAAAGGATCTGCGTCCTAGGGGCCTACCCTGTTTGTGTCCTTTCTCGAGGCATCTCTTTTAGGAAATCTCATTGAAGTTGCTGTAGCCAATCACATCGAATCCACCAATTTACTTGATGATAAACATGTCATGATCCGGGCGGGCTACAGCGCAGAGACGGTGGTAATGTCCATGGTGGATGGTTAATGGTGGTGGAGTCAGGATATTGGTCTTGCTAGATGTTTCAGCCACCGTGGATGCTGTCGAGCAGTACATCCTCCAATCTGGTCAAGTTAATGATTTGTTGCTATACAATCCAGTGGATTCACAAGCATGAACCGATTCAAAGGTACAAAGCATTGGCAAAGCCAATAGTTTGAGCTTTTGCATAGGCACTTGATATGTGTCTGTCACTGTGAGGCAACTAGTGCTCTCAAGCGTTCAGGTACTCAACATCATTGGTCATGTATTGTGATGCAGAGCCGCAGAGGGCCTACACTCTTTATGCAATAAGTACACACCGTCCTCTCCTGGTGCTTCGGGGACCATGGACGCTACAGCATTCCATGCATAGTGTTTCCTAGTCAATCTCCTCTGCCTTCTCCTATGAATAGTTGGCAATTGGTGGCTGTGACACTCATCATCCAAAACCAAAAAGAAGCTTGTTCCCTGACGATCCGGGATATTCAAGCTCGTTGACCAAATAGTAAACTAAATGAACTAACGTTATTGGTAAGTAACTATTTCCCATGTTCTTAGCACTGTCATTTGAAGGCTTAAACCAGTTGTATATTTCAGAAAGCTTTTGATGATAACACGGCACAAATCCTGTGTCGGGTCGTAATGATCACCATACTGGAAAGAGATTGGTAGATCTTCGATACATCATGTTAAAAATATTTAGGAATTTGGGTTTGTTTGCATGGCTTTCACATTCAGCATTTTCCCCTGTGATCTCTGGGAGGTTCCTGATTGGCTCGCACTGGGTATACATCTGGTATGTAGATGGTGGGGGGACTGACCAAAAACTCCAGAAATGCCTGAAAATCTTTATGTTGTGATAATATGGCATGGCTGAAAGCATGTTTTACAGAAGGGAGCTGGGATTAGGAAAATATAGAAATCTATATTCAAATAGTTATTGCACTATGACTGTATGCTCCTCCCCTTGAGAGATCGCCAAATCCAGAAATGTGTCATAATCGAAATTTTGGGGACAGAATGATCACCAAGCTTGTACCTTTGTTGAACCCATGTCCCTTACTTGGCCTCCACATTTGCTCTTGGTATTCAGTATTCTAATTCCTTGCATGTTGGAAGTAGACGGGCGTGCGGCGCGACTGCGGGGTGTGAGTGGAGCAGGGCGTCATTGCTGAAGCCACGCACCTTCTCAACAGTGCAGAGATGGCAGCGTTGGAGGCCCCGTAGGGGGCCTGCAGCCTCACTCTCGCGCATGGTGGTGCCAGTCCGGCAATGGCAAGCGGGAGGTGGGAGATTGGTCACCCTGGAGTGCCAGACAATGCCTCCAACACTGTTGGCACGAAAGGAAGGAGCCTGGGGCTAAGCACTGGCCACATTGGTCCGGGGAATGTGAGCAGAAATGCAGCGGCATTGACAGAAAGTAGAGAGAAGTACTTTCAGACCTGGGCTGGCAAGGCTGTAGACACTTGCTTTATTTTCAAACAGGTACAGGAATGAAACCAGGAGCTGGTATGGAACCAGGTATGGAACCTTGAGCCAAAGGTGACTATGTGTATGGCCCAGCATATGTTTTCTAGGGTGGCCCCAGTTTTTCTACCGTATGACTAAACTCTTTCCTTTAGCCGCACCTGACCCTGCCGTCATCTTCCACAGCTTCCCAATATGCCTCTTGCATGGGGTGGTCTTACTTTCTTTCCACAATCCTCCTTCCACAGACCTGTCTTCTCAGTCTCCCACTCAGTTCCAAGATGGCGTCCCGCTTGACAAAAGCTACCTCTATAACACTGCCAGGGCTTCTAACCAACGTAGTTGCCTCTGATATCTGTTCAATGACCAGTCTCTGTTTTTTGGGATTTCAGCCCAAGCCAACATGGTATAAACAAAGAGTTATAGTACCTCTTCCCTGTTTATTTTTTGCCGCTCTTTGATAAATTCCTAAAATCTTTAATCATTAAATCCGCCCTGACCAATACACCTCACAATGTGCCAAGGTGCCACATTTTCAATTTACAACCATGAAAAAGGCCCAGTGAAATTACCTAGATTTGCTCTCAGTTCCCGGAGTATCCCTCTGGCAATTCTTTTAGTGGCCAAGCAAATCTTCTGAAATAGCAAGAGACAATCAGTGGCCGAGTCCCACGTCCTGTCACTTCTACCATTGATTTTTTATGTAAGTGACACGGGTAGAAGCCCCAAAGTAGTATTCCGTGGCACCGTAGTGCCCGCTCTGTCCCTTGCACCGCTGGACTTGACTGCAGCCAATCCAGACCTGGGTGCTCATTGCTGGCTGTGCGAGGACCCAAAGAATGGATGTAAACTGAACTAGGAGGGAGTTATTTTGAAAAGACACATGTAATATGTTACTATATAAAGCTTAGAAGATTCGAACCTGACCCTTCAGTGCATGGCGCAGCGTTTTCTTTGCGGGTGGCTCTCCTCGGTCGATGAGCGAGGAGGTGGTTGGCAGCAAATGTCCATGCATTGGGGCAGGGGCCTTGGGAGACCCCTTGGCAGCTCATTACCTTCCTTGCTTCTTTCGTCTTTTGCAGAGTCCATCCCGATGGCTGTAATTATTGGCGTGGCTGTGGGAGCCGGAGTTGCGTTCCTCGTCCTCATGGCCACCATCGTGGCGTTCTGCTGCGCCCGCTCCCAGAGAAGTAAGTCGTGGTGGTTCGCAAGAGGGCTGATGAAGGGATGGGCGTGGTCTGAGTGACGGGGAAGTCAAGGGTTGGACTAAGGTGCAAGCGTTCCATGTCGTCTGTGTATGACTCGCTCTACCGTTGGTGCTTCTGGGAACATCACTCTACAAGCTTCTCCGTTAGCCTCCACCTCCACACCAATCACTTTGCTTTCCCCCACTTCACCACATGCTCACCCAAAGCCCTGTCCCATGAACGCTGCCTCTTTCACATCCCTGACTCCACCAGCATGGTCACCACTGGCGAGCAATGCTCCACTGACAAACATCCTCAAAGGTTGACCCCCCTTGGAGCACAGCCCAAGACCCTATGACCAACCGTCCAAATGGCCTTCATGAAGACAAGCAATGGAGATCCAACTGTTCTTGGCAGCAACCAGCTCAATGGGTCCCATGTAATAATGTCCCCGCAAAAATGTCTCCTGACAAAAAAGTCTCTGTTTTTTGCAGATACATTATTACATTGGCTTGACCCAGACAAAAAATGCCAGGAACTTAAATGAGTAAAGTGCATCGAAATCTCCATTCCCGGTTGATCTCAAATGTTTTCTAAAGGCTGTGAATGAAGAGTTGTGGTCTTGAAATTGCAAGAATGGCAACACATTGTGGTCATCTGCCAATCCAGAGCCTCACCCAGTCATGGCCTGGATGCACTATGCATTTCCGCAGGTATGCCACACTAAGGCTGGCTCCCCCCCCCCCCCCCCAGCCTGTTTGGAACTTTCTACACCGCATCTTACAGTGCTTTATGTGGAAGAGACCATGTTGCCAAAAGTTCTGCCAGGACCACTCTAAAAGAGCTCTTTCTTGGGCCAAAGAGAGGGAGGGAAGGGAAGGAAGGAAGGAAGGAAGGAAGGAAGGAAGGGAGGAAGGGAGGAAGGGAGGAAGGGAGGAAGGGAGGGAGGGAGGGAGGGAGGGCACACTGGCACTGGCACCCAAGCATTGACGACTTGGATGGGTCTGCGGTTTTGCATTCGGGCAGGGGCACTCAGCGTTATCAGCGTCTGAGGCAGTACATGGCAGTCTACCTCCAGTAGAGGGGGGCTAGCGTTCAAGTGATATGATATCATAGGTTATTTATACCCAGAGATTCCTAAGCGCGGACCCGGGGATCGAACCTGTCTTGATCCGTGTTGTCTTGCTTCCAAGGCAAGCACGTTGCCGCTGAGCTATCCTTCCGAGACTGTGTGTTGGCATGTGGTCATGGTGGGGTAATAGGCATCTGACGATCGGATGCTTTGCTGTTGTCCAGCTTTGCGGTGCCCATGGTCTGAAGAAATGGTCACCAGTCAGCAAGGAATACAGGAGGCGATGGGTCAAGCCCTGCACCCCAGCTGTCGCCTACACTTTATATGGCATAGTAGGACCCATATAGAACTGAAGGAGAGGTGGGACACTGCCTGATGCCTGCTAGACCAACCTACCTACTACCTACCTCCTGTGATATAACCTGTCTGGTGATACGCCCACCTGCCACCAGAGGGCGCCAACACGCCACGTTCAAAGAGCACCCAGTTGTCTGTGCACAGGTGAGGATTACTAACAGCCTGTCCGGGTCTCTGAGGGTGGGGGTACAAGCCTCAGATGTACGCAGGAAGGTCAGGCCACACACATAGTCACCAGGAGGGGGCTGCCATTTACCCTGCTTCAAACCATGATGTGGTTGAATATTACTGGGGCGCCTCCATTATATCCGGCCATCTAATTGGGCACACGTAGCCGTGTACACGAGGAGCACCCTCTACCTGACGCTTTGGGAGATAAACCCCCAAGATTCAGAGTTGCCGGCAATAACACATTTCCAAAATATCAATTAAAAAGGATATTTGAATCAACCCCTACTCCCCCCACTCCCCACCCAGCACATGATGTCTTTCATGTTTACATTTTCCAACATGAAAGATGACAGGGGTCCAAACACTGATCATTTTTAGTTAAAATATGCGTTTGTAAGTATTGACCTTCTTGCAGAAGTACAACCCATGTGTATGCTGTGCTCTTCCAAATGTGGAGGTGTCAATCAAGAAGCCACCTAAGGATCCATGTGTCTTCAAGTCACCCACATTGTCATTGATTTCCCATTGGAGGTACCGATGGATAAATGCCATGTTTTCTTCTACTGGTCTATGTTTCTGAAAATGTGCATGTCTCTTGAAAATCACACGTGTTCAGATGTTTGTGCTGGCTTGAAAACAGATGTTTAATGGTTCGCTCTGCATGGAAGTGTCACCGGATCGAGGTCCAGCTCTTGAGTTCTTCAGAGAGACCAAGGTGCCAAAGGACCAATCTCAGCTTTGATCCATGGTAGCAGTGTTGGTTATTGACAAGTTCTGCCCAATTGTCCCCTTGCAGATCTGAAAGGTGTGGTATCAGCCAAGAACGACATCCGCGTGGAGATCGTGCACAAGGATCCATCGACGGGGCGGGAGACTGAGGACCACGCCGCAATGAAGCAGCTGATGGTAAGCGACCCCTCCTCCTCATGTACCCACTCTGTGACCATGTGTCTGCCACATGTTATGGGCTGGCACTGCCCGGCATCCACCAGGTCGGGCTAATGCAAAGAAAGGCCATTGTGCTCCGAACTGAAAATTTGCTCCATGATCCACTGTTTTTACATGAGTGAAAACTTGACCATTTTTTAAAACCATGGTAAATGTCACAGAATCTGATGTGCATCGATGGGGCTCAAGGAAAAACTGTGACAAATCAACTTCCGGGGTACCAGTAGTCCAGGGTTGAATATCGGTTTCTGGACCATCAATCAGCCCCACACCTCCAATAGACCAGAAGGGATCCGAACAGATTGGAATAACAAGCAAATTATAAACCTCCTTGTCCAATTTTGGTTACGTGGACGGAACGGCAGGGTTATCTACACAAGGTCGTGGATCTCTAGTGAGTTGCAACATAGTGAAAATACAATTATTACCCAATGATAAAGGGAACTGTCCAGTCGAGGTTGTATAAAAATATCTACTTTACTATTATTCAACAGACAGTTCTAGCACACTACAAAATGCAACCCAACCCATAAAGGAATGCAGAGGACAGACAGTTTCAAAAAGGAAAAGGGATGCACTCTGGATATTGACTAGAGGTTACTTGGTAAAGTAATTAATCGCAATAGTTCAAGGATACTTGGTTTCCACACAAAGGGGGCAATGGGTTGTAGAATGTCACTAGGGGCCTTCGGAGAAGGACCAGGGGGACAGAACCACAATTTACCTTGTGCTTTTAGAGGTTCATGGTGCTGCTCGACAGGGTCAAGTCGGTTTCAGGGCACCTTGCAGCTCCTGCGACAGAGATCAAGATGGGAGACAGCTGCGAGTATCAGGCTGCAGGCAGTTTGGCGAGCAAGGCTGGACAGGCGTCTGCAGGCTGGCCTACACGGCAGCTAGGGGTGGTCAGGAATCATTGTCTCAGTTCTGGTTGGTGGGTCTGAAGCACTGGCCGAGGCCTCTCAGACTACGTTAGTGACTGCAGCATGACAACAGTCAGCGGGGCTGTCAGTTGCAGCTCGATGGGCTCAACTGTCTTGAAAATGTCCTTTAAGGTGGGTGTCGGTAGATGCTTGTCAATGCACTGCTCCTAGCTTCTTCACTGGGCTCCTGTCGTCCTTTGAGGCAGATGGCAGAAAGTTGAGGAGAGTGTTGCAGACGACGGCCTTGCCCTTGGTTTGGTTCTGAGACTCTCTGGCATTTCTCACTTAAGATGCTTTCTTTCGTAAGCCTAGCAGGGCACGCTGTGTGCTGACTGGGTACTGGTTCTGGAGCTGCTGGAGAGTCCTCTGGATTCAGCATCTCCCTCTGTTCCCTGGGAGATGTTTAAGGGAGGGATCTTTCTTCCCTCTTTGGAAATACCTTCCTTCATTGGCAGAAGCTGTAAGGCAGACTGTACCTTCAGCCAGTGTCCAAATGAGTTATTCTTGTTACTCCTTGCAAAGTTATCAGGTGATCTGTCCATAAGAGGGGCTCAACCCTCTTTTAAAGCCAACTGGGCCACAGTGATTGACATAGGCTAAGCCTACCTTAATGAACCAATCCTGGGTCCCCACCAGCAATCTCCTCTATGTGTGAGGTCATAACCAGAGCGCTTTGCAACAGAAAAGGTAAAGGGTTGAAAACATGTAATACTAAGTCCCACCCATCTTCCAGTCTGTTGTGGATCAAAGGGTCTCTCTGGTTAATTGAGCTCTCCGTGGTTCCTGAGTAAAGTGGCAGGTCTACCTTGAAGTGGCAGCAAGACCAGACTTTTGGTCGCTGCCAAACCACATACTTGTAAATTCTGAATGGGGTCCCCCTGCGAGGATGACTGCTGTAAACAGCTGTCCCAGACATGACAGGTCACTATCCTTGATACTGAGAGGCAGGCGCTGGCTTTAGGTTGAGACAATGCATATCAAAGGTTGATGGGGTTTTCTTGTCCTTTGTTAGTCCTGTGGCCAGGCCCCCCGTGGGCCTGTTTGAATGAACTCTGATTAGTATGCAAAGCTGCCACCAGTAGAGCTAACACAAGGGCAGGTTGAATCCATGAAGCCTTTGTTAGTTAATTATGCTGGCCATGGCAGGAGAAAGGTTTTGCCCTCCCCCTTCTGAAATGCCTTGATGTACTCTTGGCTCTCATTTCCCAACTAAATATGACATGGGGAGGGGGGTTGTCTGTAGGCTGTGTCCACCGAGAGTACATGGGTCTATGTGTATGTTGTGCAGTGAGCATAGGAAAATGTGTGCAGATTAGCCCCACACATTTTCCGGAGGTTGATCTATGGTATTTCAATTGTATTTAAAATTTTAAAAAAGCACAGGTGAGCGTATACCCACTGTGCGGATGGTTGAATTCCTCACAGAAACCATGCATGAATGCGGCTTCACAAAGATGCTAAAATGGAGTGAAAGCACTCTTGTATATCACCAGGCTATCACAGATCAACTTGCAATTTCATTGTTTAGCGTGAGATGGCAAAGTGCTAAGAATGTCTGGAAGTTTAGCATGTTTTGGCTACTTAGCCCAAGTTTCCCCAAATCTGGCTGCCGTATTTAACTGTGTTGGACAAGGTTTCGGATGACCTAGCCGAAGGCGCAAAGCTAAAGCTAGTTTATAGAACTGCGGACAATGTGAAAAAAATCACAATTGGTCCAAATCTATTGCTTGTTGAAAACTTAGCCAAATATGGCTAATTTGAAAAGGGTGTGGTACTCGACCTAACAGTCATTTATTCAGTTCGGTTTCTCATAAAATGCTGTCTGTTCAGAAACAAAGCAAAGATCTGTGCAGCCAATTAAGTAATGGCTACTTATAAGGGAACCTTGTTATAGGAACCGCGCCGTCCCCCACACTGTTTAATTGAAGAATGGTCACCTCTGATCAGTGTCCATACTGATGCACAATGTCCACGCTCTGTTCAAGCTGCTTGGAGGAGTGTGGCCAATGACTACGCATGCGCACTCAATAGATTGTTCCGGAAGGAGCGCCTCCAATAAATAGATCTATGGGTGACCGTGCTAGCTACAACAGGCGTGAGGGATAGGGAAGGGAAGGGAAGGGAGAAAGAAAGGGAAGGAAGGAAGGAAGGAAGGAAGGAAGGAAGGAAGGAAGGAAGGAAGGAAGGAAGGAAGGAAGGAAGGAAGGAAGGAAGGAAGGAAGGAAGGAAGGAAGGAAGGAAGGAAGGAAGGAAGGAAGGAAGGAAGGAAGGAAGGAAGGAAGGAAGGAAGGAAGGAAGGAAGGAAGGGAGGGAGGGAGGGAGGGAGGGAGGGAGGGAGGGAGGGAGGGAGGGAGGGAGGGAGGGAGGGAGGGAGGGAGGGAAAGAAAACGCAACAAAAAAAGCGAAATGACAAACCTTGAACCCTGTGTGTGAAGTCTGAGCAGTCTCAGCGCGTGGGAAGAGGAAGTAAAACAAGTAATGAGCACATGATTGAGAACAGCTTTTATGATCTCCATACCGGTAGCTCTTTTTTTTCCCCTGCTCGGTGCCAGGACGGTGCTTCCTCTGGCAGGAGAGTTAAGCTGTTGTGCGAATTATTAATATGGAGGACAGATTGGGCGCGCGCGCCGCGTTGCTCTAAATGGCAGGAACTGATCAATTAGAAGACGCAGCCTCACAGCACCAACAGCTTCAACCATCTTGAGAAGCAGCTCGTGGGCGGGAACAGAGTGCAGATCCCTCCCTCCCCCGAGGTCACGTGCTATGGTGCTGGTGCGTCCAGCGCACTTCAAGATAGGGTGACCAGACGTCCCAGTTTTCCTGGGACAGTCCGGGGGAATCACCCTCCGTTCCTGGGTCCTTCATTTTACCGTCCAGGTTTTGCATGGTCGGGTGGCTACTGTAATTCAAATTGTAATGATTTTTCACAACACTTTCTGAATTTTGATGTTCAAGGATTGTCTCGAACCCCCAACACTTTCAGGTACAAGTCACAACACTTACTGGCTGTGCCACGAGACTGGCTTGGAAATAATTGTACAGCACGCCATGTAATATCAATTAGAGCAAGAGCTTGTTTTGAATTAACATGCCAAGATTCACAGCCAAAACTGCACAAATGAGATCATATACATTTTATAGAAAGGAGAACTGCTGGAAATAGGATAGGGTGGTGGTTGTGGGGGCGTGTTGGGGGAGGGGCGATAATTGGTGGGCAGCGATGGGGTAGTCCCTCTTTTATGTTGTTTGTCGTCCCCGTTTTTCGTATTAGAAATCTGGTCACCCTAACTTCAAGAATACTAGGGCAGCTTGTTGGGAGTTGGCAAAGCACCTGTCTAGGCACCTAGATACTATTTTGGATGGCTTAGGACAATGCCCTAGGCCTTGATCTACAGCTCCACACGTGCGCACTCAGTGGGAGTGTAACTTGTCCGCCGGCTGTTGGGCAGTGAGGGACAGCCAATGAGAAAATTAGGATAATTGCTAACAACGTAGGGATTCTGTAAATTCAGCTATAGCGGATGTGAGAGTGGATTTACTCAGGCAAGAACACCCTCTGCAGCTGACTAGGAAATTGACATATTTTCCCACCCAGAAGTCCCCCTTACTGGTGCACTGCCCACACAGAGGTCTACTTCACTCTTAGCCCTCCCACGCCGAGATCAGTCTTGCCACGCAGAGTTTTGCCTTCTCTGGAGGATCACAAACAAAGAAGTCTACTTTCACTGGTGCACCGCACCCACAGACCATTGCCTTGATTGGTGGACCTCCCACACAAAGGACCACCTGCACTGGCAGACCTTCCACACAGAGGGCCACCTTCACTGGTATACTTCCCAAACAGTGGTCCACCTTCACTGATGGACTTTCCACACCATAGTTCACCTTTACTGATAGACCTTCCACACAGACGTCCACCTACATGTGTTGACCTTCAACACAGAGGTCTGCCTTCCCTGGCAGACCTTCCACACAGACGTACGCCTCCACTGCCAGTAAAGGCAGACCATCCACATAGAGGAAGGACCACCTTCCCTGGTGGACCTTGTACAAGAAAACTCCTTTTCATTGCTGGACATCCCACACAGAAGACAACGTTCCCTAGTGGACTTCCCGCACAGAGGACCAACTTCACCGATGGACCTTCCACAGAGAAGTCCATCTAAATGTGTTGACCTTCCACACAGACTTTCGGCTGCAATGCCAGTAAAGGTGGACATTCCACAAGGAGGTACCCCTTTATTGCTGGACATCCCACGCAGAGGACCATCTTCACTGATGAACTTCCCACACAGTAGTTTTTCTTCAAAGGTGAGGACCAGGATCCAAGTCTGTTGAAAGCACTGCCAAGGGAAACCAATCTGTCACTCTCCAAATGTGTAAACTACAACTCCCAGCACCCTCCACTAGCATAGTTGGTGGTTAGGGATCAAAGGAATTATAGGTCAAAACATCTGGTGAGGGACAGTTTGGATACTCCTGCTGGTAGTCCACCCACACTCAGAAAACCTAGCCCAACCAAGGGCACAAAACGCCATCACCAGGGATGTCATTTCACCAAAATGCCAAGGTAGCGAAAGTGACATCACACGACCCTTGACCACTGATGGCATTACAGGAAGTGATGTCATTTGACCCCACCCCGAAGTGACATCAAGCGGAGCAATGCAACAAGACCTTTCACCGATTGACAAAACAGGAAGTGGCATCACATAGCATTGTTCCTAAGTAGACTACCAAAGATATGGATACGATATCACTATGATGTGATATACATTTCATACAAGAATGGGTCACCATATGTTTTGTTAATATCAATGTGTTTAGGCCCATATTACCAAAAAACTGTGAATGCAAGCAGGCGTCCAAGGTCAAATGATAATGATGTGTTATTATATAGCACTTACGCTTCAGCACTTTATAAAGAACACATATACATACAATATCACCCAACCTGTGTTGGTACTTGTTTATCGACCTCAGAAGGATGAAAGGCTGAGTTGAGGTGTTAACGGTCAGATTAAATCAGTGGCTCACCCCCTGAAGTGTGCCTGAAATAAACCTTTAATGAGTGTAGCAATTATTGTATAGAATTCCAGAAACACAAATTATTTGTTATTCCTATTCTTTCTTATTTAGGTTCACTGCTGAAAGGGTTACACTTGTGGAACCCCCTTTTTTTTAAGACGCCTGAATGAGAAAGCCAGCCACTCCAGAAACAAAGAGCCACATAGCATTGGCAACAGCCCAGGAGCTTACATAAAATAAATAAAAACGTTTTCTCAATTTGTTTTAGGGGTAGCAAGGGAGACCACAGGGGTAGCAAGGGAGACCTCAGGGGTCTCAGCTGCGACCCCATGTAACCCCCAAATGACATACCTGGGCATCGCATTTGCTTTGTAGCTCTGTTGGCATCTGCTGGACACATTTAGGAACACCAGGACGCCTTATTGGATGATGCTCTTGACACAGAGTTGGACCAGGTCATTGACAGGATCGAGCAGAAAAATACAGGTTAAATGAGTACAGAGGTATTCCTTTGCTCACTACACTCTGGAACACAAGGTGTCGGAGGGGGGGGGGGGGGGCGGTAAGGGCTGTGAAAGAGAAGTTGTTTGTGTGCACAGTCTGGGATCCCATCCTCCAAATTGAGGTCATTTTAACAATGACATTCTCCAGTGTATTAATGTTCACACAAGATCTTTCCTTGGCTGTTTACGATATGCCCGTACTTAAAAGCTCACGTAGCTCAGCACGTTAAGCGCTCACCCTGGGCATGTGTTTCTGAATCCAGGTTTGAATCCCGTTAGACTCCACCCATCATCTTTCTGAGGTTGGCAAATGGACTACAATTACATTGTGTAATAAACCTATTATTTTATTATACAGCACCTAGAAGTGAGAGGAATCTGGCATAAAGCACTGTGCAACAATGTCATGTTATTGTGACTCACCTTTACCTAACTGCACCAAAATCAATACATAAGGTCACCCTCAAATTATCTAATTGAAAAGGAATACAAACCCATTGGGAGCTTTGTGTCCTGGGGTAGGGATCCATGAATAAGAACCCATTGGGAGCCTTGTGTCCTGGGGTAGGGATTCATGAATAAGAACCCATTGGGAGCCTTGTGTCCTTGGGTAGGGATTCACAAAAAAAGAACCCATTGAGTGCTTTGTGTCCTGGGGTAGAGATTCTGGAATAAGAACCCACTGGGAGCTTTGTGTCCTAGGGTAGGGATTCACAAATAAGAACTGATTGGGATATTTCTGTCCTGAGGTAGGAATTCAGGAATAAGAACCAATTGGGAGCTTTGTGTCCTCTTGTAGGGATTCTGGAATAAGAACACATTGGGAGCTTTACATCCTGGGGTAGTGATTCAGGAATAAAAACCCATTGGGAGCTTTGCAACCTGGGGTAGGGATTCATGAATAAGAACCCATTGAGTGCTTTGTGTCCTGTGGTAGGGATTCACATATAAGAACCCATTGGGATAATTATGTCCTGAGGTAGAGATTCAGGAATAAGAACCCATTGGGAGCTTTGTCTCGTGGGGTAGTGATTCAGGAATCAGAACCCATTGGGAGCCTTGTGTCCTGGGGTAGGGATTCATGAATAAGAACCCATTGGGTGATTTGTGTCCTGGGGTAGGGATTCATGAATAAGAACCCATTGGGAGCTTTGTGTCGTGGGTTGGGATTCAGGAACAAGAACGGATTGGAAGGTTTGTCTCATGGGTTAGAAATTCACAAATAAGAACCCATCAAGAGCTTTGTGTCCGCGGTAGAGATTTACGAATAAGAACCCACTGAGAGCTTTGTGTCCTGCGGTAGGGATTCACAAATAAGAATCCATTGGGATAATTCTGTCGTGAGGTAGGGATTCAGGAATAAGAACCTGTTGGGAGCTTTGTCTCGTGGGGGTAGTGATTCAGGAATAAGAATCCATTAGGAGCTTTGCGTCCTGGGCTAGGGATTCATGAATAAGAACCCATTGGTTGCTTTGTGTCCAGGGGTAGGGATTCAGGAATAAGAACCGATTGGGGGCTGTGTCTCATGGGGCAGGGATTCATGAATAAGAACCCATCAAGAGCTTTATGTCCTGGGGCATGAATAAGAACCCATTGGGAGCTTTGTGTCCTGGGGTAGGAATTCATTGATATTGATATTGATATTTTATTTATATTGCGTGCATACACAAGTGTTCCAGAGCACGACAAGGCAAGTGAAGAGAACAGGGGAGAACAAAACAAATGATTTTACTAGGCCCAGTGACATTGACAATGTGCAAGTGCATGGGAGAGGGAGAGGGGAAAAGTGCATGGGAGGGGGGAGAAGAGGAAAGTGCAGAGAAAAGGAGAAAACAGATAAATAATAAATAAATAAATAAATAAATACATACATACATACATACATACATACATACATACATACATACATAAATGGCAACAAACAGTGGTAGTGCAGCCAGCAAGTGACAAATGCTGGATTTAAGGCAGCAGAGAGGGTATGTCAGATAAGTGCAGGAAGAAAAGGGGGGACTGTATGGGTACAGATACAGACCCCCGTGCAAGAGGTGACCCGGGGGGCAGTGCTGGAGTGTGGCAGGGTGAGCAGATACTTGGGCCCGGAAGACAGAGGGTGGGCCAGGTGCACAGTGCCGAGAGAGAACAAATCAGCAGGGGAGAGGTGGGGGGGCCAAGACAGAAGCAAAGAGGAAGGTCTTGAGGTGCTCCCGGAACCTGAGATGGTTCTCCTCAAGTTTCAGAGAGGCAGGGAGGCTATTCCAGAGGAATGCCCCAGCCGAAGACAGAGATCTACCCCCAGCTCATTTCTTTGAAAAACGACTGACCCTGAGGGGGTTAGAGGTAGAGGCGTGAAGAGCTCGAGAGGGGAGGTATTCGCAGAGGGATAGCTGAAGGTATTTTAGACCCAGGCCCCAGAAAGCCTCGTGGACAATACAGAGGGTTTTGAATGGAATCCTTGCATCCAATGAAGGGATTTCAGAGCTGGAGAGATACGATCGCAGGGCTTGAGGCCAAGGACAAGTCTCGCAGTCCTGTTCTGGATTAATTGTAAAGGGCAGACAGTAGAGGCAGGTATATTTAGAAAGAGGCTGTTACAATAGTCTAACCTAGAGAGAACCAGAGCTCTGGGGACAGTGAGCTTCTTGGGGAAAGAGAGGAAAGGCAGAGTACCTCTTAGGAAGTATCCTGGGGTAGGGATTCAGGAATACGAACCCATTGGGAGCGTTGTGTCCTGGGGCAGGGATTCAGAAATAAGAACCCATTGGGAGCCTTGTGTTCTGGGGTATGGATTCAGGAATAAGCACCCATCGGGAGCGTTGTGTCCTGGGGCAGGGATTCAGGAATACGAACTCATTCGGAGCGTTGTGTCCTGGGGTAGGGATTCACGAATAAAGAACCCATTGGGAGCTTTGTCTCATGGGGTAGCGATTCATGAATAATAACCCATTGAGAGCTTTGTGGTCTGGGGTAGGGATTCAGGAATAAGACCCCATTGGGAGCTTTGTGTCCTGGGGTAGGGATTCACTAATAAAGAACCCATTGAGAGCTTTGTCTCGTGGGGTAGGGATTCATGAATAAGAATCCATCAGGAGCTGTGTCTTGGGGCATGAATAGGAACCCATTGGGAGCTTTGTCTCATGGGGTAGCGATTCATTCAACCCATTGAGAGCTTTGTGGTCTGGGGTAGGGATTTAGGAATAAGACCCCATTGGGAGCTTTGTGTCCTGGGGTAGGGATTCACTAATAAAGAACCCATTGACAGCTTTGTCTCGTGGGGTAGGGATTCATGAATAAAAACCCATCGGGAGCTGTGTCCTGGGGTAGGGATTCACTAATAAAGAACCCATTAGGAGGTTTGTCTCATGGGGTAGCGATTCATGAATAAGAACCCATCGAGAGCTTTGTACATGGGGCAGGGATTCAGGAATAAGAACCCATTGGGAGCCTTGTGTCCTGGGGTAGGGATTCACTAATAAAGAACCCATTGAGAGCTTTGTCTCATGGGGTAGCGATTCATGAATAAGAACACATCGAGAGCTTTGTACATGGGGCTGGGATTCATGAATAATAACCCATTGAGAGCGTTGTGGTCTGGGGTAGGGATTCATGAATAAGAACCCATCGGGAGCTGTGTGTCCTGGGGTAGGGATTCACTAATAAAGAACCCATTGAGAGCTTTGTCTGGTGGGGTAGGGATTCATGAATAAGAACCCATCGAGAGCTTTGTACAAGGGGCTGGGACCATGAATAATAACCCATTGGGAGCTTTGTGGTCTGGGGTAGGGATTCACTAATAAAGAACCCATTGAGAGCTTTGTCTGGTGGGGCTGCGATTCATGAATAATAACCCATTGGGAGCTTTGTGTCCTGGGGTAGGGATTCAGGAATAAGAACCCATTGAGAGCTTTGTCTCGTGGGGTAGGGATTCATGAATAAGAACCCATCGGGAGCTGTGTCCTGAGGTAGGGATTCATATTGATTGATTCATTTGATATCGAAGTCGGGGGTCCCACCAGACTTGTAGAGTGCTCCTTGGCCCTCCAGGTTATCATCATGTGCCCGAGATGAATTTGCGGCAGCATAGCGCTTAGAATCCCTGTGTGCTACAGTCCACTTCCACAAAGATACTTAAAAGTATGGCCAATCAGCACGGGCCTGAATAAGCACGTGATAGCATGGGTTGAATGTAACCTTTGCGTGAAAAAATCTTCTTGTAATATCAAAATATATTTGTTTGGCAAATGAGATACTTCGGGGCTTAATTCTTCACCCCCTGAAATATTGCACGTGGCAGCAAAGATCAAAGCCCACCCCACTGTCACACATCCCAGGAGTCAGCTGTTCTGCAGCGGTGGGAAGAGGCCCCAAAGCACTGCTTCTCTCACCTTTAACTTCCTAGACTGATTAATTAAAAAAGACAAAAATTTGGCTTTGGGGAGAAAAAGGGTTGTTTTTATGCCACTAATTAAAACTCTAGAGTCGAATGTGTCCCTCGCCAGGGAGCCGGGACAGGAACAGCGCCTCGTAAAATAGTTACGACCGAGAAAAGGGGGCGGCAAGAAATTCAAATGCCACTTGGCCCGTCGAGGCTGATGGAGGAGATGTTTGCAGCGCTGCATTTTCCCAGGACGCCGTTCAATTATGCGCTGTGTGATCAGCGCCCTGGCCCCGGCCCCCTCGCCTGCATTTTCTATCCTCTCAGCTAAGCGGCGCCCTAGAGACGCGCCTGCGTGTAGCTCCCGCTGCGTCCTGGCTACGCCCTGCACGGGGTATCCACACGGGATCCCCACAGCCTACCATCAGCATCTCTGTAGGTTCGTTTTTCGCGTTCCCTAATATTCATATAGTCCAGCAGTCATTACTAACCCAAGATTACTTTAGCTTTTCAGCAGAGGTTTCCGGAACAGTGTGTCTATTCATCGGGATCCTGTCTGTGCAGCTACAAGGCACACCACAAGAGTCGTGAAGTAAGACGTGCAGTGTATAAAGCAATAAGCTGTTAAAGTGACCCTCATGATATCGACACGGACGCCATCTTGCAAAGGTGCAAGACATGTAAACCATCAACCAGCATTCCCTGGCTCAAGAAACGGGGCCATAGGGTCATGCACAATCTCGTGAATCAGAGCATTGCAAGCACGTCCTAGCACAAAAACAGGGGGCATGTCCATCAGGTCCTGGCTCAAGGAGAAAAGGGTGCATTACTGTCACTCCCTGACTCAAGAAAAGGGTGCATTACTGTCTCTCCCTCACTCAAGAATAGGGTGCATTACTGTCACACCCTGACTCAAGAATAGGGTGCATTACTGTCTCTCCCTCACTCAAGAATAGGGTGCATTACTGTCTCTTCCTCACTCATGAATAGGGTGCATTACTGTCACTCCCTGACTCACGAATAGGGTGCATTACTGTCTCTCCCTCACTCATGAATAGGGTGCATTACTGTCACACCCTGACTCAAGAATAGGGTGCATTACTGTCTCTCCCTCACTCATGAATAGGGTGCATTACTGTCACACCCTGACTCAAGAATAGGGTGCATTACTGTCTCTCCCTCACTCATGAACAGGGTGCATTACTGTCACACCCTGACTCAAGAATAGGGTGCATTACCGTCTCTCCCTCACTCAAGAATAGGGTGCATTACTGTCTCTCCCTCACTCATGAATAGGGTGCATTACTGTCCCTACCTGACTCAAGAATAGGATGCATGACTGTCTCTCCCTCACACAAGAATAATGTGCATTACTGTCTCTCCCTCACTCATGAATAGGGTGCATTACTGTCCCTACCTGACTCAAGAATAGGATGCATTACTTACTATCTCTCCCTGACTCAAGAATAGGGTGCATTACTGTCCCTACCTGACTCAAGAATAGGATGCATGACTGTCTCTCCCTCACACAAGAATAAGGTGCATTACTGTCTCTCCCTCACTCAAGAATAGGGTGCATTACTGCCTCTCCCTCACTCATGAATAGGGTGCATTACTGTCCCTACCTGACTCAAGAATATGATGCATGACTGTCTCTCCCTCACACAAGAATAAGGTGCATTACTGTCTCTCCCTCACTCATGAATAGGGTGCATTACTGTCCCTACCTGACTCAAGAATAGGATGCATTACTTACTATCTCTCCCTGACTCAAGAAGAGGGTGCATTATGTGGACTTTGAGTTTATAGGACTGAATAATCGTGTAAAACAATGTGCAAATCTGTCAAACTGCTCGGAAGAAACTATGTATGTATTTGTAAACTTCATTGTTCGTCTTTTTGTAAAAATCATTTTCTTTCTTTGATTACATACAAGTAAATAAAAAAGGGTGCATTACTGTCTCTCCCTCACTCATAAATAGGGTGCATTACTGTCCCTACCTGACTCAAGAATAGGGTGCATTATTGTCTCTCCCTCACTCAAGAATAGGGTGCATTACTGTCCCTCACTCACAAATAGGGTGCATTACTGTCTCTAACTCACTCATGAATAGGGTGCATTACTGTCTCTCCCTCACTCATGAATACGGTGCATTACGGCCATGCAATGGCTGAGGAATCTAATGCATTACAGTCACATCCTGGCACAACAACAGGGGGTATTCCTGTCACGTCCTGATTTAAGAATAGGGTGAATTACAGTGTCTCCCTGACTCAAGAATAGGGCGCATTAAGGTGCCTCCCTGACTCAAGAATAGGGTGCATAGGACCAGGCAGAGTCTCATGAATCGGAGCATTACAGTCACGTCCTGGCATAAAAACAGTGTGCATTTCCATCAGGTCCCGACTCAAGAAAAGAGTGTATTACTGTCACTCCCTCACCATGCACTGGCTCAAGAATCAAGTGCATTACACTCATACCCAAGAGGAGCATTCTCATTCCGTTCCTAGGGTGGATTATGGGTTTGCTCTGCCCAAAGAATAATGTGTATTTTGGTCACTCTCTCAATCAAGAATGGTATGCATTACGGTAATGCTCTGAATCAAGAAAAAGGTGCATTACACTCATGTCCGGAATCAAGAAAAGAGTGAATTACGTACAGATGTGGCATTTGACTCGGGAGGATAGCTCAGGGGCAAGGTGCTCGCCTTGGAAGCAAGACGACACGGAGCACCACAGGTTCGATCACTGGTCCGTGCTTAGAAACCTCTGGGTATTAAGCGTGTTATAAATAACCTATCACATCATATCATAGACAAAAACATATTCGACTTGCAGGCTTTCAAAGCAAGGTAGGCCGCAGTGTGAGGCTGCCACAGGCCCTCATAGGGCCCAATTCATGGAATATTTGCCCGGTTCAAAGTGACTTTGCACCACTGAAAAGTGACTTTGCACTGCTGAAAAGTGACTTTGCACTGTCGACACAAAATCTGATCCATGGAACTGTTCAAAGTGTATTTGAAGTCAGTGCATAGTCAAAAGACCTTGCACTTAAAAAATACACTTTGCAAAGTTCCATGAATCAGGGTTTGTGTCTTGAGTGCAAAGTCACTTTTCAGCGGTGCAAAGTCACTTTGAACCGTGACAAAACATTCCATGAATCGGGCCCATAGATGTCATAGCACAATCAACACCAGTTGGACCACAGAAGACTGATCAACTAGAGCAGCTACTTTTATCCCTGAGCCAACATATGTTTCCTCCTGTGCCTCTGCTCGGTAGCAGTCGGGTCAATAGCGAAGTTGGGTGACGTTCCCAAGTGTCACATTCCCCTGGGAATGGAAATGTCTGAAGGGGAGTATGGGGATAGGGTTAAATCCCCGCCTTAGTATCCACAACAAACTGGTTACTGGATACAAACTGGATACTAAGGCGGGGATTTAACCCCTATATACTGTACATTACCGAACATTTGGGATAACTCATCTTACTGACCTATGGGTTTGTAGTGCACCCTTTTGAGGGCAATACAAGCATTTGGCAATACAGCTTTTCCAATTGACTGCACCGATTGAGGGACTCATTTGAGTCGTGCAGATTTATATTGATATTGATATTACCTGCTTGGCCTTGAAAAAGACCTGTAGGTCGAAACACGTGTCGGCGGTCCAATCCTTGAATAAAATCAAGTTTCTCAAGATCACATGTGTTTCTGCGGCAACTTGCACATTACATATATTTGGAATCAATAATTCATGCCGGCATGAGCGCGTAGTCCATACCCATCAACCCCTCTTTTTTTCTGTCTAATTTTCCAGCCCGGGTGGATGAGCTGGAGGGTCTAGGGTCACGCTGCCTGCTTGATTATATTAGATCATGTAATGCATATATATTTAAGGAGTGGTTAATGGTGCATAGCATACTTTGTTTGAATCCACACCAGTTTATCACCAGTATAAAAGTAGGGCAGTGTTTATGGCTGCACGTGTGGCTACTTATAATGAAAACATGATACCAAATGTTTTCATTAAAAAGAATTGGCCTGATGGCAAAGACAGCACTACTTGGGCTGTCAAAAAGCTTCCTCTCTGGCTGATGTGGATGATCCATCACCAGTCCCTGCAATGGAATAGACTGGTGCAGTTCAGCATCTCTGCAATTGTGTCCTGCCAACAGCCTGGCGGTGGTAGACACCTTTCTTTACACATATCTGAACCTTGTAAGGATACAGCAAAGGTCTGTTCCTCATTGTGAACCTGCTGCATGAAGACCTAGGAGTGGAGTCACTGTTCACCTCCACCTGTGGCACTAGGACCAACCCCAGAGCACCCTCAGTGTTGTGTCAATTTGTTGCATTGTGGGGAGTCGAGATGAGGAGATGCAGCACGCACCACTTTGTAGGGGTTTTGGAAATAAAATGGTTTGCTTTCATGTGATAAAAAAATCACTGTTGTATCTCTACATTAATTTTCTTTTTATATGGGACTCTTACATTTATGTAAAAGAAGATTTAACGCACCCAGAACCCTTTTTATTTCACTTGCCAAGGCTCTTATTTTTATATGAACTAAGAGACTGTGACGAGTCAACTTCTAGGACACCGGTGGTCCAGGGATGAATATCGGTTTCTAAACCATCAATCAGCCCAACACCTCTAGTACACCATAAGGGATCTGAGCAGATTGGAAACACAAGCAATTATAAACCTCCTTGTCCAATTTTGGTAACGTGGACAGAATGGCAGGCTTATCTCTGCCAGGCCGTGGATCATTGGTTAGTTGCAACACATCAAAATTACAATTATTGCCCAATGATAAAAGGGACTGTCCAGTCAAGGTTGTATACAAATATCTACTTTATTATTATCAGAAGAGACAGTTCTAGCACACTACAAAATACAAACCACCCCGAAAAGGAAAGAAGAGGACAGACAGTTTCAAGAAGGAAAGGGGATGCACAGGACTGACAGGAGGGTAGTCAGTATAGTAAATATTCACAATAGTTCAAAGATGCTTGGGTTTAGCACAAAGGGAGCAATGGGTCATACAATATCATGAGGGGCCTTCAGAGAATGACCAGGGGGACAGAACCACAATGTACCTTGTGCCTGTAGAAGTTCTTGGTGCTCGACAGGGTCAAGGGGGTGCTTTGCAGCTTCTCCGACAGAGTTCAAGATGAGAGACAGCTGCGAGTATCAGTCGGTAGGTAGTTTGGTGAGTGAGGCTGGACGGATGGCTGCAGGCTGGCCTACGTGGTAACTTGGGATCAGGAATCAATTTCTCAGTGCTGGTTGACGGGCTTGAAGCACTAGTCGAGGGATCTCACATGACAGCGACTGTAGCATGACAACAGTCAGCAGTGCAGTTGGTTGCAAGTCGAGGGGCTCGACTGGCTCATAAATGTCCTATAAGGTGGACGCTGGTTGATGCTTGTCGATGCACTCCTCCTAGCATCTTCACTGGAATCGTGTCTTCCTTTAAAGCGGACAACCCAAAGTTAAGGAGAGCGTTGCAGGCAACAGCCTTGTCCTTGGTTTGGTTCAGAGACTCTCTGACACTTCCCACCTAGGAGGCTTGCTTGCAGAGCCTAGCAGGGCATGCTGTGTGCTGGCTGGGTACCGGTCATGGAGGGGCTTGAGAGTCCTCTGGATTCAGTATCTCTCTCTGTTCCCTGGGAGATGTTTAAGGGAGGGATCTTGATTCCCTCTTTGGAAATCCTGGCCTTCCTTCACTGGCAGAAGTTGTAAGGCAGATTGTACCTTCAGCCAGGATCCAAATTAGTTCTTCTGGCTACTCCTTTCAAAGTCCTCAGATGATCTGCCAAAAGAGGGGGTGGACCATCTTTTAAAGCCAAAAGGGCCCAGTGATTGTTGTAGGCTTAGCCTACCTTAATGCACCAATCCTGAATAACCCACCAACAATTTCCCGTATGCATGAGGTCCAAATCAGAGTGTTTTGCAACAGAACAAGGTAAAGGGGTGAAAACATGTAATACTAAGTACCACCCATCTTCCTGTATTTTGTGGATCAAAGCGTCTCTCTGGTTAATTGAGCTCTCTGTGGTTCCTGATTAAAGCATCAGGTTTCCCTTGAAGATGTGACAGGACCAGACTTTCTGTCTCCATCAAATCACAAACTCCTACCATATGAGTGGGGCCCCCTGCAGGGGTTGCTGTCATGGCCACTGGTCATGGGGCCAGTCCTTCCTCATCTGCAGGGTCCCATTGGACCCAGTCCTGGCGCCTTTGGCACCAGGCCCATGTTAATGTGTGCTCTGCACACTCTAGGCCTTGGGCATGTGAAAGTGGGCCGGGCGTGGCCCAAGGAACAGAACTGGAAGTCACGTGCTACAGGCCCAAAGAAGGACATGGTGGAGTTTGTAGGCCGAGCTATGGGAGGGGCCTGAACCAGCCTACTTAAGGCCAGCTCATCCACATGCCATTGCTTTCCATTATTCTGCTTCCAAGCAGCGTAACGCTCTCTGCTGTACCTACCTGTGCCTCGCTGGATTACAGCCTCATCTTTGAGACTTCCTGGGAACGCTTCTTACCAGAAGTCTTCCGCCACATCTCTGCGAGCGTCTTCTCTCCAGCTACTCCATCGCTGCAGATGTGTCTGACCTGCTTCCAGTCGCCCCATCACTATCAGCCTCTACATCGCTGAGCGCGCATCTTACCTGTCGCCAGCCGCTACATCGCTGAGCATGCATTTTACCAGTCGCCAGCCGCTGCATCGCTGAGCACGCATCTTACCTGTCGCCAGCTGCTACATCGCTGAGCACACATCTTACCTGTCGCCAGCCACTACATTGCTGAGCACGCTTCTTACCTGTTGCCAGTCTCCACTTTGCTAGCACTTCAGCTGCTGCTTCGCCAAACGTGCCTCTTACCTGCAACTCGTTGTGGCCTGTGCCGGACTCTTCTTCTTACCTCCATTCCATTATGGCCTGAGTCGAGTCTTCTTCCTAGTCAACATTCCACCACGGTCGGAGCCGGAGACGCCCTCTTGCCATCACAAATCTTCATAGGAGGCCCGGGCACTATTCTTCATCGCCGCCCTGCACCTACGAGGGAAAAGAACAAACAGGTTAGAACTTTTACGCGCTTACACGGCCGCATATATACATGAGACATTGCAAGAATTACCGCTAGACGGAATACAGTCTTTCCAACCAAACTATTATCATACTAAAGACTTACCTCATACTTGGATTGATCGCAGCCGGCCTGGATCAACCTTACCACGGGCCAGTGAAGTTAACTCGGTCGGTTCTACACGCCCCTGCTAGCAAAGGCAGGATGGTTAGCTCAACATTACAAAACTAAAGGTGAGTGTCAATGGGAAAGTGCTTGCCCACCATATTCTGACACGAAAAGGCTGGGGGAGGTCACAGGGTCCCCGCTCCATTCTCATTGCTTCTCCTCTTCCCACAGGGGCATCATCCATCTCCTGAGCCACAGGTCCAACCACTCTCGGAGGGGAAAGGTGATTTTGAGGAACCAGACCAAGGGAGGGCTGAACCCGTGCCCCAACTCCCCCGCGGAAACCAGGTGAGCGTTACAGAATGCGAAGACAGCCCAAACATCCTCCTGGGTGTTATGGAAACTTCTGAAACCAACCTGTTGGCCCAGCTACTGGGAGAGTTACGGGCCGAGGTGCATGCCTCCAGACAAGAATCTAATTCCCTAAGGAAATACCTTATTGTAGCCCGAGAACAAACAGATGATTTGGCAAGACAAATGCTTCAGGCACATGCAGGACAAGTCATGTTGCCTGGAATTACACCAATACTGGCACCTCAGCCCTCGCCACCAGTACAGGTGGTACTCCCAGGGGCTGTTCCACTTGCTTCACCCGAATGCTTTTTTGGCAACCCAAACAAATATGCAGTGTTCAGGAATCAGTGCCGCCTCCACTTTTTGTCTCGACCTGGAGCCTTCCCTAATGATAGTGCTAGCATGGCATTTGTGCTTTTTTATTTGGGAGGCTGTGCAGCTGATTGGTCTGTACCGCTAGTGGGTCAGGATGATCCAATGCTTCAGAACTTTGCAGAATTCCAACGGGAGCTAGAAAAACTGTTCGCCAGACACACTCAAAGGCAAGCATTGGACAACAAACTACTGTCTCTGAGACAAGGAAACCATTACTTATTGACTTACATTTCCACCTTTAACCGCCTCATAGCACAGACCAACTGGCCAGAGGAGAAGAGGACCACGCTGTTTTACCGGGGGCTTTGCGGTGAGTTAAAGGACGTACTAGCTCAAGTAGTTAACCACCCGAATTTTGTGCAGACTATATTAACCTAACTGTGCAGTTAGACCACCGGTTACAAGACTGAAAAATGGTCCAAGGTGAAGGAAGATCAGTGTGTGTGAGGCCTCGGGACACTCATACCAAGGGCCATGAAACCCCTATAAACCTATGCAAATAGGGGGACTACGAGCTCCCATTTCCAAGGCCGAAAGAGACAAAAGAAGACAAGAGTGGCTTTGTCTGTATTGCGGAAATGCCGGAAATTTCCTACGGGATTGCCCCACAAAACCCCCCAAGAAGGTGGTAGGTGCCACGGACAATGACAGTCAAGGCAAGAAACAGGAGCCGGAAAACTCGGACGCCCGGCAAGTGTAGAGGTCCACTTGTCCAGCGGAGTCAAGAGAGTTGTAACAACGTCACACCTGGTTATTCCAGTAATAATTACCCACCCCCAACAACCAATGAAAGTGCATGCTCTAGACGCCTACATTGATAGTGGTGCGGTGGGTAATTATATCGATCAGGGATTGGCTGCACGGATAGGCCTTCCGCTTCAGCAAAAACCACACTCGGAAAATGCCACAGCCGTGGATGGCTCTCAGCTGTCTTTGGGGCCTGAAACCCAACATACCGACAAGGTACTGCTGACGTGCTAAGATGGTCACCGGTAAAGCATTTCGTTTGACCTCATTGGAGCCCCCCAGTTCCAAATGATTCTAGGAATGCCATGGCTGGAAACCCATAACCCAAGGATCGACTGGCGCACCAGAAGACTGACCTTTCCTCGTGAATGCACCAAGACTTGCTATCTTAAGGATGTGAGGAGATTACAACACCAAGGGAAACCCATCTTGAGAGTGTCAGGCTCTTTTCCCCCCGAATATCAAGACTTTGCGGATGTGTTCCAAAAGGAACAAGCCAATACCCTACCAGCACACAGAACATACGATTGCCAAATCGATCTGGTCCCAGGAGCACAAGTCCACTACAGCAGAATCTACGCTCTGACGGAGCAGGAAAATCAGCACTTACGAACATATCTCAATCATTATCTAGCCAATGGATTCATCCGTCCATCCAAGTCCCCGGCCTCATCAGCTCTCTTCTTCGTGCCGAAGAAAGAAGGGGACCTTAGGACCTGCATAGATTATAGGGCATTAAACCAGATTACCGTCAAAAATAGGTATCCTCTGCAACTCATTCCCAAACTACTCAACCAGGTGAAGAATGCCCAAATCTATACAAAGCGGGATCTGCGGGGGGCTTACCACCTGGTCAGAGTGAAAAAAGACGACGAATGGAAGATAGCATTCCAAACCAAATATGGGCTCTTCGAGTATCAGGTTATGCCCTTTGGGCTTTGCAATGCACCAGCCGCATTCCAGTTCTTTATGAACGATGTACTCCATGAACTACTAGACGTCTGTGTCCTTGTTTATATCGATGATATCCTCATTTATTCGGCATCCATGGATGAACATATGGGCCATGTGAGAGCGGCATTGGAAAAGCTCCGTAAGAACCAATTATTCGCCAAATTGGAAAAATGTTTTTTCCACGTTGCAGAAGTCGAGTTCTTAGGCTTCATGTTTACTCCTCTGGGAGTGCACATGGATACTCGTAAAGTGGAAACAATCCTCCATTGGCCATCTCCAACATCAATCAAAGGCGTGCAGAGTGTACTCATGTTTGCCAATTTCTATCGGTGCTTTATCCCAGGATTTTCGCAAATCGTCCATCCTATCACCTCTTTGCTAAAAAAGAATAAAAAGTTCTCTTGGACCTGCGATGCTGAAAAAGCATTTAAAAAATTTAAATCAGCCTTCACTTCAGCCCCTATCCTCCGACACCCTCGACCCGATCTACCTTATGTGGTTGAGATTGACGCCTCCAATGTGGCCATGGGAGCGGTGTTATCACAGAGAGACCCTGACACCCGGCAGTTGCATCCTATAGCATTGTGGTCCCACAAGTTCACAGCACCTGAGAAGAATTATGCTATAACTGAAAAAGAATTATTGGCGATCAAAGGAGCTTTTAAAAACTGGAGGCGTTACCTCCTGGGGGCGAGGCATACTGTCACCGTTATCACAGACCATCGCAACTTGCAGTATTTAAAGACAGCCAAGGCCCAATCATCTTGTCAGCTCCGTTGGGCTCTCTTCTTCGCAGAGTATGATTTTGTAATCACGTACCGGGCAGGAGTACGGAACAGAAAAGCTGACACCCTGTCGCGAATGAGAGATAGCCAGGACGCATTCATCCCATCAGAACCAGTACCCATTATTCCGAAAGAACGAATTCAGAGCCAGATTGCAGTAACCGCCTGTTGGAAAGAATTAAAGACCGACTTCCAATCACAAATGGATCAAACCGCCCAACAAGAATGGTTGAGTAAGGGAGTTCAGTATTCTGTTATGAACAATTTACCCTATTTTCAGGCAAGACTATACATTAAGGCCAGAGAGATCCAAAGCAAGATTATCGCTAACTACCACGACTCACTAGTGGAAGGACACCCCGGGATTACCAAGACACGGGCCAAGATCAGGAAGAGCTATTGTGGGCCCACCTGGAGAAAGGATCTGGTCCAATTCATTGCAACTTGCAGGGTGTAATCACAACAAAAATCTCAAAAGACCAATCCTGCAGGATTATTACGTCCCCTTTGTGTACCACCGGTGCCTTGGCATACCTTGTCCATGGACTTCATTGCAGACTTACCTCCTTGCGATGGCTTCAACACCATCTTAGTAGTGGTGGACTTGTTCTCTAAAATGGCTCACTTTATTCCGCTAAAAGGACTCCCTATGGCTGGAATCCTGGCCACCGTGTTCCTGGAGCAAATAGTCAAGTTGCATGGCTTCACCTCTGCATTGATCTCTGATCGCAGAACGCTATTTGTCTCAACCTTCTGGAGGAATTTCTGCAAAATAGCGCAGATTGATCTCCGCCTTTCTACCAGTCACCATCCCCAGGCCGATGGCCAAACTGAAAGGACTAACCAGACACTGGAACAGTATCTGAGGTGTATGCTGCAACAGACAGAGGGATCCTGGAAAGATGTTTTGTAGCTAACAGAGTTTGCTTACAATAACTCTATCCACACTAGCACGGAACAAACCCCATTCTTCATCATGAACGGTCGGCACCCTCGGACATCTTCCTTTGACCCACTTGATGAACAGGAACAGGAAATGCCAGCAATTACCTCTCTACATAAAACTATTACTCAAACCCTCAAGAACTTAGCTAAAGCCAAAGAACATCAAAAAGAATTTTCTGACTGGCATAGAAGCGAAGCTCCACGCTACCAAATCGGAGATAAAGTGTAGTTAGCGGCCAGAAACATCCTGCTAAAAGGACCTCGGGTCTTCCGCCCCAGATATCTTGGGCCCTATCCCATCAAGGCCATCATCAACCCCAACGCCGTAAAGCTAGAACTACCAGACAATTTGCGAATCCATCCTGCATTTCATGTTTCTCTTTTGAAACCAGTGAAGCCTGAGACAAGAATTACACACCCGCCGGAACCCAAAATCATTGACGGAGAATCTGAGTATGAGGTTAATGACATTTTGGATTCCAAGGTAGTGCAATAAAAGCTGTACTACTTGATCGACTGGAAGGGTTATGGGCCCCAAGATCGCACCTGGGAACCTGTGGAGTTTATCCATGCGCCTCGACTAATCAGGCGATTCCATCGCGATAATCTCACCAAGCCTGGGCCAGGGACGAGGTCGCCCATGAGAGGGGCCTTGTCGGGGAGTGCTGTCATGGCCACTGGTCATGGGGCCAGTCCTTCCTCATCTCCAGGGTCCCATTGGACCCAGTCCTGGCACCTCTGGCACCAGGCTCATGTTAAAGTGTGCTCTGCACACTCTAGCCCTAGGGCGTGTGCAACTGTGCCAGGCGTGGCCCAATGAACAGACTGGAAGGCACGTGCTACAGGCCCAGAGAAGGACAAGGTGGAGTTTGTTGGCGGAGCTATGGGAGGGGCCTGAACTAGCCTATTTAAGGCCAGCTCTTCCACGTGCCCTCACTTCGCGTTATTCTGCTTCCAAGCAGCGTAACGCTCTCTGCTGGACCTACTTGTGCCTCGCTGGATTACAGCCTCATCTTCGAGATTTCCTGGGAACGCTTCTTACCAGCAGTCTTCCGCCTCATCTCCGCAAGTGTCTTCTCTCCAGCTACTCCGTCGCTGCAGACATGTTTTACCTGCTGCCAGTCGCCCCATCGCTACCAGCCTCTACATCGCTGAGCGTGCATCTTACCAGTTGCCAGGCGCTGAATCGCTGAGCACGCAACTTATCTGTCGCCAGCCGCTACATCGCTGAGCTCGCATCTTACCTGTCGCCAGCCGCTACATCGCTGAGCACGCTTCTTACCTGTTGACAGTCTCCACTTCGCTAGTGCTTCAGCTGCTGCTTTGCCGAACGTGCCTCTTACCTGCAACTCGTTGTGGCCTGTGCCAGACTCTTCTTCTTACCTCCATTCCATTGCAGCCTGAGTCGAGTCTTCTTCAAGCCAACATTCCACCACGGTCAGAGCCGGAGACACCCTCTTGCCATCACGAATCTTCATCGAGGGCCCGGACACTATTCTTCATTGTCGGCCTACACCTACGAGGGAAAGAACAAACAGGTTAGAACTTATACGCGCTTACATGGCCACATATATACATGAGACATTGCAAGAATTACCACTAGATGGAATACAGTCATTCCAACCGAACTATTATCATATTAAAGACTTACTTCATACCTGGATTGATCACAGCCGGCCTGGATCAACCTTCTCACGGGCCAGTGAAGTTAACTTGGTCCGTTCTACGCGCCCCTGCTAGGAAAGGCAGGACGGATAGCTCAACATTACAAAACTACAGGTGAGAGTCTATGGGAAAGTGCTTGCCCACCATATTCTGGCACGAAAAGGCTGGGGGTCCCCACTCCATTCTCATTGCCTCTCTTCTTCACACAGGGGCAACATCCATCTCCTGAGCCGCAGGTCCACCCACTCTCGGAGGGGGAAGGTGATTTTGAGGAACCAGACCAAGGGAGGGCTCCAACCGTGCCCCAACGCCCCAGCGGAAACCAGGTGAGCGTTACAGTTGCCAACTGTAAACAGCTGTCCCAGACATGAAATTTCACTGCCCTTGATACTAAGAGGCGGGAGATGGATTCAGGTTGACACAAATGCATATCAAATGAGTTGGGGTTTACTTTCTTTTGTTAGCCCTGTGACCAGGGCTCTCCTAGGCCTGCTTGAATTGACTCTCATCAGTATGTGTAGCTGCCACCAGCAGGGCCATCAAAGGACAGGATGGACCTATGGAGCCTTTGTCATTTAATAAGGCTGGCCATGGCAGGAGGAAGGGTTTGCCCTCCCCCTTTTGAGATGCCTTGATGTACTCCTGGCTGTCACATTCAAACTAATTGTGACAGAGGGGGACTGCGCCTGTAGGCTGTGTCCACCCAGAGTACACAGGTTTCTGTGTAGCTTGTGCAGTGAGCATACGAAAATGTGTGCGGATAAGCCCCACATATTTTCTGAGGATGATCTACCATCATTCAATTTCATACAAAATTTTAAAAAAAGCACAAACGAGTGCACACCCACCATGCGGATGGTCGAATTCAGAGACACACTTGAATAGCAATATAAATACAATCTAAAAAATTAGCTTTTATTAATAAAAACATCTCTTTATTAACCAGTGACTCACACTCCGATACACTCTAATCATTGATTAGTTCTAATGTACAGCTGTCACTGAGCCCTCAATGTTCACATTGAAATGAATTGCATCGCATTAATCCCAATAAACAAACATGCACGCCACACTCATAGGAACACATGGGACACCAAATGCTATCTTTTTGTCCAAGTTCTTGAAGACAATAAAAGCTGCCATGCATGCCTTGTAGCCACCATGCCAAATCCGTGACCTTGTTCGTGACAATGCTTGCAGTGTTGAATATTAACCATTTGTCTCCCGAGCATTGCTTTTAGTAATTACATAATGTTTTGGTCTGATTCTATTTGGCCCGTTTAAGCTTGAGTACAGATAACGCTGACCCACACACAGCAGTCAGAAGTGCGTCTGCGCTCTCAGCCTCACTTACCCCGATCTCTCTCTTGCGGTTCAAGGGAAGTCAGCAGCATTCGGAAGGCCAATCTCTGGTTCATTCCAGAAGTCCTTTTTAATGTGTTCAGTGTTCACAGGAAAAAATAACCTTGCATTCTTAGAGCACAAACTTGCCGAGTTTTCGGTTCATTCGGAAAAATGTCTGCCATCCGTTCGACTTGTCCCAGAAAAAGGCCAAACAGAAAAACTCCAACAGCGATGATTTATCTGTTCCTTTTTTAATCTCTTTTTTTAATCTCTTTCCCCCACAGAGAAATGTGGAGTCACTTTTTATATTTCCTTTCTTGTGAGCACAACAGCCGTTGGTGAAAATGAATGTGTTTCCATCTACATGTATTTGCCATTGCAGTGCCTCGCCATTCTGCCCTCTGCAAATGGTGGCCGTGGCAGCTTTGCCGCTCATCCTGTTCACTTACCCTCGTGTTACTGCACAATGCCCCTGTTAATACCAGACTTGTTCTCACTTCACGCTTAATTCTACATTTCTCATTTCATTAGAATGTAACCATTTGTGTCTAAGCCATTCTCTAGATTCTAGTTTTGGTAATATGTTATTTACGGTATTTCAGAAAAGGCATCTTTTAAGCAATTAGCCTTCCAGCACAGCAAAGCAGCTACTAATGCATAGTAGCATCATTGCGGTTCCCATTTATTGTGTTCACGCAACAGGGCCCATTTCACAAAGCGCTGCATATTCATGTAATACAGCGCCCTCCCCTTTCTCACACATATCATGGTACTCCTTTCATCTTTCGCCTTTTGTCCTGACCATTTCATGTAGTGTTTATAGACCGCCAGTCTGTACGCTGGCCAAGCTGCCCGACAGAAGGAGTCTGTTCACCTCTTTAGGTGGGGACTGCTCCCTGGAGGCACCCGTGAGTTCTGCCCTGTTGTAATTCTGTCCACTCCAGAAGCCAGAAGCAATCACCATGTTGGGGGAACAGCCGCGCAAAGTTTGGCATTGTGTGGTTATCTCCTTTCTTGGACAAATAATCCAGGAAGGCAGCAGGACCCTTGGAGCGATCCTTGTGGACTGCGGGCTCGACCATGACAAGTAGATGTAAGGGGTCCAGGTTTTGCAAAAACCACATTGTCAGTTGTGGACTCATTGATTTTTCTGTGCAGAAAGTGCAGTAATCTGAGATTGTCGCAAAATTCTCCCAATGTTAGCCGCGTATTGTGAATCTGACCGGCAGAAGGCTTTGTACCAGTGCTTTAAGCAGGATAAGAAATCAGGGGGCCCTTACAAGTCAACACATATTTGGGGGTGAGCCTACGAATTGTCTGGCATGAGCTACCAATAGCAAGAAGTTGTTTATTTGTATTTTTATTCTGTTTCCGCCACACTAAATTCAGAAATACAATTCTAGTATTGATAGGATTCAAAGCCATATTTTATGAAATAATGTTATATATAATCTTGGAATGTTTGTGTACCTCTAACTAGAATTGCACAACTAAATAGTAGGTCAACCCATGTTTCGACACAATGGGGCCAGATTATGCCCTTCTTCAGGGATGTCCAATTTTTTCAAGTTAGTTTGCCTCAAATTCACGGTTCATACAATTCTAATCCATGTGCATAACGTCCTTGGTTCAACATGAACAGGTGCTCCCGATGGAATATCCCAGCTAACCGCGGACGCGCCTTAAATGGAGGTACCCATTTAGTGAGCTTGTTCATTGCTAACAGCTGTGCTCACTCTTGATGAATTCATGATTTTATAGATGTACTATGTCCTATCCTCTATTTAGTCATTACATGCAGAAGAAGCTGTCCTGCAGTCAGTTAACAACATGTGTCTGGCATTCATGAAGAAATTCCTATGCAGGTCACAACTGCAAAGAATAGTTAAGGCAACAATCCAATGAAAGCGAAAAGAGGATCAACTGAACTCAAACGAATGCTCTCGAAATATTTCTGCTTGCATGTTCCTCAAGACCAGGAACTGCACTGGGTCCCACTGCAAACACGTATCACCTTGAAATCCTTCTGCATCATCTCGAAGGACGGCCCCAAGCTACCTCTCTGAGAAGGTCAGCATCTCCTGAGGCCTGCGACAGGCCAGAAGCCAGGAAATGTGCAGTGAATGGAGAAAAGAACCAAAAGACTGTCCTTCTCTGTCTATGTCGCCAGACTCTGGACCCCCAACCCTGTCAACACCAGGCCAGGGCTGGACTGGCCTACAAGGAACTCTGTATAATGGGCCTTTATTTCTAAATGTTCTTATGGGAAAGCGGTCGGGCTCGTTCGAGATGAGTAATATGGGGTCACTTTGCAAATGATTTCCAGGTCCTCTTTTGCTTCTCACTCCACCCCTGCACCAGGCTCTCCCATCACTTCTAATTTTCAGGAAGGAGGAAAGAGATTAAGATCCTCGTCTGCAAGGAATGACTCCTTCCTAACACCTAGGACCACACACCCTAGACTCCCCTACTCTACCTGAGAGCAGGCGATCTGCCTCCACCGCTGTTTCCTCCCCTGGTTGCTTGTGGATCCTTACCTACCAAATGTCCCTCGCTCCCCCTCCACCGCTGTTAGCTTCCCTCCCGTAAAAGAGTGATTTTTTTCACAGAGCAGAGTGATTTCTTTCACAGAGCCATTTTAACATCACATCCAAACTCCAAGATTGTATGAATCGGAATATATGTTTCAGTGCTACAAACATTTTATTTTCAGGGTGAGTGTTGTGAAAAGGTAAATGAGTGGCAAGCACAAAGTGCATTATAGTGGTTCAAGTATACAACCCTTCTTATTACAGACACATTTGCCAAACATAATGATTTCGTCATTTTATGTTCCCAAAATGCTCTTTGTTTTTATGCAAACTAGACTTGAACCTTCACTGGTGCTTTTTGTCAATTTCCCATTTCCCATATGAGTATTTTGAAAGACCACAATTGGATGTACCCCTCAGCCCATCTTGGAATAATAACCTTCTATTAGAAAATAATAAATGTGGTTATTGCAGGTTTTGATAGTGTGTTTTGCTCAGTAAAATAACAAGACAAAGTAAACCTTCTTATAATGGCAATATACAATGGCAATGATCATTATAAAGAGAAATTGTACCATTTGAAACAGAGCCAGTTTACAATGTTAGAAGAATACAACCATTTGTATCAGATCCTCCGCTCCCCCTCAAGATATGTCTATTTACTCTGGTCACGTAGCTGTCAGCAACGGCTGGGGTGTCTCCAGCACCTTTGCACGTGACGACGCCGCTCACAACCACAAAAGAAAAAAGCGACATAGCATAAATTACTGAGAGAGTGACAGAGCAACAGAGAGCGCAGAGAGAGCTAGCAGGAGGCAAAGAGTGCTAGATCCATGTTTGGCACACCGGGTACAACCAGTGTAAAATAAAAGGCATCCCTTAAAGCAAAGAAAATTAACTTTAGAGGATGTCTTGATCTTTCCTGCTATTGGAGTTGTAATTTCGACTCAGCAGAGCCCAGTGCGAGGCCATCAAGACTGTTTCCATCTGGCGATTCCGCACAATTACCAATACGGTTATTCCTTCCAGAGGCCTTGTTTCCTTTATTCGTTATGATATCATTTATTTCCGCTCTAAGGCCTGGTCCAAAGCGCATCATTGCAGCCCTCACTCATCACAGAATTCCCATTGTGATTACCCAGAAACCGCAAGAAAGCCCAAACTTCTATAATGAAAAAACCTGATATTGATTTGTTCACTAAAGAGCACTTTATCGCAGTTTCATCTCTAATGTGGACAGTTGTTTGGCCCCGCTCTTCTCCGAATTGTAGTGTTAATCCCATAAACACCTTTAATCCCATTTAACAGTCCATGGAAAAGACAGAAAGCTTGTGGGACATCTACCTGGAGCCATTGGCAAACCACTGCTTGATGTGGTAACAGGTGACAATGCCCTGAAGAAACAAAGTAGCAGAAACTGGGGATTTTATCATTAAAAACACCATTAAAGGTGAACCGGGGTTATCGACCCAGCCCTTTAAGACGAGGTAGCAATACTTGAGATGGATGGGGATGGAGAAGATACTCAAACATCAATAACCAACTAACTCAGGAAGTTGGCAAATCAAAGCTGTTTTATTTGCAATTGTCTAAAACGGGGAGTTACAAGGAACAATCAACGATTCGTTCGATCTTCTCGCTCTCAACAAATCTTATAAAAGAGCATCTTATATAGTAAAAACCTGTCATTGCTGACATCATCCTTCATGGAAAACTACAAAATCCTATTGGAGAAAGTGATTGGGTGTAAGGGAACATCTGGGTATAAATTCTATACTTGTCTAAGAGAGTGATGGGGTCTCCAGTATCAGGTGGGGCAACTAAACCATCCCCTCAAAAAGGCCACTATGAACATCATCAAATAAACGACGTCCCATTGGTACATAAACTACAGGGCTCTTTACTACGTAGCCCTCTATAATTGGTTGGCACCCTTACATCTGTCAGTACTTTTCCACCTACACCAGCAGCACGCATGGTGGCCTCCAGGGGCTGTAGGGTTGGTCTGGACCATAGCTTCCCACCAATTAGTATTCTATTCATCATCACACTGCTGTCTGCCAGTCAATTATCCCTTTGAAGATTGCCCTTGAGTTTGTTCTTCATGCCTGAGAATAAAAGGGAGTATAGCATACTCTGTCTCCTTGCGTAGGTGCAGCACATCACGATTGTCAATTTCCAGCCCTCCACACGACTGAAGACCATGGTTTTGAGCTTTTTGGTGCATTTAAAATACTACTATTTAATGAACCTCTGATGTCTTCATTGTTTTCATGCCTGTCTTCTGAACAGGAGTTTGTTCTTTCACACGTCTGATCATTCCGGCCGAGAGCGGTCTTGGCTTCTTGGGGCTGGTCCAGCCTCACCCTTCTTCAATTCACTTCTGTAATTTGATTGCTTTTCAGCTGGAAAAGCCTTCCTCTTCTGGTCCAGCTCTGCTAAAATGCGTGGTGGAATCGTCCAGAGTTCACTCACTCCTATATATATATATATATATATATATATATATATATATATATATTTATATATAGGCGCATGAAGCAACCTATTCACTGCATAGCTAGCCTTAATCATACTTTGTCTACTTGCATCTCTTTGCATCTGTACACGTGTAGAATTACTTGATATCTTCATCATTTTTGGAACATAACCTTCTTCATCTTGATCCCAAAATGTTACTGGTCTTTGATACTTTCTTGACGCCTCTAGAATATCTATTTTCTCTTTTCTCTGCATCTCTTCTGGGTGCATCAGTCTTGCTTCGTGTGATGTCACCAATCTGCTCTTTTGCTCACTTTTTCACACTTCTGCTATTTCTTTCAAATTGCTGTCATATTGTGTATGCAGGTATGGCTTTCTCAATGGGAACCTTGCTTCCAGGATTCTCCTTGGTATTGGTTTCCTCACTGGCACTGCACGTATTTCACATTCTGGTTCCCAGCATATAGGCAACATGGGCGCGATGCTAGAGGTGGGGGTCCTTGGCTTCTTCTCTACAAAGGTATAATTAATTTGATGTTATTTGGGCTGATTCACTGAGCAGGTACATGCATACAGTAAGGTACATGCATACAGTAAGGTACATGCATACAGTAAGGTACATGCATACAGTATTCCATCCTGTATGTTTACGCAAAGTATGAAAAGGAGGTACATTGCAAATCATTTTTAGGGGGCTATGAAACTAAAGAATCTGAAATGTCAGTGTTGGATTATTATACATCACAACAAAAGCGTTGATGGCTGGAAGCTTTAGAATTAATCTTAAACTCTAGTATTGCTCTGAGCAACCCTCCAGAGCAGCGTTCTTCGCCTGCCAAGTCATTACAAAAAGAGAAAAACCATATGCAAATCAGGCTTGACCCCACCCTAAAATGGACAAGCCAGCCCGACTGCTCGGTTGCATTCCTTCTGCAGTCTGTTAGGTTTTCCATGCATTGCTTGTCAACCTCCATCCTGTCTTCCTCACTGTGCCTGTCGTCTCCCAGTGGGGTGCTGTGACGAATCAACTTCCGGGGCCCCAGTGGTCGAAGGATGAATATCGGTTTCTAAACCATCAATCAGCCCCACACCTCTAGTACACCAGAAGGGATCCGATCAGATTGGAGCACAAGTCAATTATAAACCTCCTTGTCCAATGTTGGTAATATGGACGGAATGGTAGGCTTATCCGCTCAAGGTCGTGGATCGTTGTTTAGTTGCAATACATCGAAAATACAATTATTACCCAATGATATAAGGGACTGCCCAGTTAAGGTTGTATAAAAAATATCAACTTTATTATTATTACAACAGACAGTTCTAGCACACTAGAAAATACAACCCACAGAGGGCAGACATTCTAAGAGAAGGAAAAGGGATACACTCTGGATACCGACAGGCGGGTTGTTGATAAAATAATTAATTGCAATAGTCCAAGGATACTTGGTTTCAATACAAGGGAAGCAATGGGTCATAAAATGTCACTAGGGGCCTTTGGAAAAGGACCAGGAGGAAAGAACCACAATGTACCTTCCTTGTGCTTGTCAAAGTTCTTGGGCCTTGACAGGGTTGAGTCGGTTTCAGGGTACTTTGCAGCTGCTGCAATAGAGTCCAAGATGGGAGATAGCTGCGGGTATCAGGTGGCAGGCCCTTCAGCGAGCAAGGCTCAACAGACAGCTACAGGTTGGCCTGCATGGCGGCTCGGGGTCAGGAATCATTGTCAGTGCTGGTTGGTGGGTCTGAAGCACTGGTCGGGGTGTCTCGGACGACGTTAGCGATGTCAGCATAACAACAGACAGTGTGCAGTCAGTTGCAGCTCAAGGGGCTCAACTGGCTGTAAAATGTCCTTTAAGGCAGGCGCTGGTTCATGCTTGCCGATACATTGCTCCTAGCTTTTTCACTGGGCTTGTGTCATCCTTTAGGGAGGATGGCCCAAAGCTGAGGAGAGTGTTGCAGGCAACAGCCTTGTCCTTGGTTTGGTTCAGAGACTCTCTGGTATGGTATGGTAATGTTTATTTATATAGCGCCTATACACAGGCAAGTGTTTCAAAGGGCTCAAGGAGGGTGGGAACATAGGGAAAATACAACAGTCGCTCAGAGCCCTTGAATTTCTGATACAATAACGGTCTTTTTAATGTTGATTAAGTGAATATGATACATTAAACAGTCTAGATACAGCAAATAGGCCTGGTGGTGATTCTGCGTTTTTTTCAAGTGCACATTAAGGGGTGAAGACAAGGTCGAACAGACAGAACGATCTTCAGGCAGGGCTGTATACAGATCGTGCAAGTGTAGGAGGGTAAGCGAGGGGCAGGGGATCAAGTGCTCCCAGTCCGGTAGAGACTGGTGAAGTGCTGAAAAAGCTCTCAAGGATTTATTCCAAGTGGTGTGGGTGGGAGGTAGAGGGCCCTGAGGCACGTGCAGAAGGACTGGCAGGGGTGCCTGGGACCTGTGAGACTCTGAGGTACATCTGGCAGCCAGTCAGTAATCTGTGTGCAAAGGAGGGAGAGAAGGAAGAGCAGAGAGCTAAGATAGCAGTGTAGTATGAGAGAGAAGGAAGAGGAGAAGAGGAAGGTTTTGAGAAGTTTCTGAAACTTAAGAATATCAGGCTCAAGATGGAGTGAGGCAGGGAGGCTGTTCCAGAGGAAGACACCTGCTGAGGAAAGGGATCACCCTCCAAATCTCTGCTTGGAGAACCGACTCACTCGCAGAAGGCTGGAGGTAGATGAGTGAAGGGCTCGAGAGGGACAGTATTTAGGAAGGCAGCGTTGAAGGTAGGTAGGTCCCAGCCCCAGAAAGCCTTGTGGACAATGCAGAGGGTCTTGAATTTGATCCTTGCAGCCACGGGGAGTCAGTGAAGGGATTTCAGTGCCAGAGAGATGCCGTCCCTGGGCTTGAGGTCAAGGATAAGTCTTGTGGGTCTGTTCTGGATGAGTTGCAGAGGGCGCAGGGCAGAAACAGGGAGGATGAGGCTGTTTCAGTAGTCCAGCTTGGAGAGAACCAGGGCTCTGGAGACAGTGAACCACTGTGGGAAAGTGAGAAAAGTTAGAGTGCCTCTGAGGAGGTGTAGTTGATAGTTAGACTTTTTGAGATGTCAGAAATGTGAGAGGAGAAGGAGAGAGTGGAGTCGAAGATGACTCCAAGGTTTTTTGCCTCACAGGTGGGGATAGGTGCAGGACCAAGGGAGGGCGGCCAGAGCGAGAGGGGGAAAGTGGGAGCAGGTGTCGCAATGCTAACAATATCAGTCTTAGTGGCGTTTAGACAAAGGTAATTTGCAGCACACCGTGACGGAATAGCGGACAGTCAGGTATGAGTGAGGAAGACAAGGCAGCTGAGGATAGCTTGAAGGATAGTTGCGTGTCACCCCTGTAACACTAGAAACTACAGGTAAAAGTGGCAACCACACATGCAAGGTTAGCCATGTAGAGGTTGAAGAACCAGAGGGATAGGTTAGAACCCTGGGGAACGCTGCAGGTTGAGAGGGTTATAGTAGAGAGAAAGGCAGCAAGTTCGACCTGGGATGGGCGGTCGGAGAGAAAAGCGGTTAACCAAGGGAGTCAGTGTTGTCCTTTATTGTTTTGGAAGGGCAAGGGTCAACTTGCTTGGATGAAGCCTTCATAGACCGGACTTGTCTGGTGACCTCATCACGTGTGACCGGAGAGAGATGCGAGTGGAAGTGGAGGTGGGGCCAAGGGAGGCATATGTGCTGGTTTGTGCTGTGGTATGGGGGGGGGAGAGGGAGTAGAGGATGTTTTGGGTTTTTGTTGTGAAGTGTGCTGCCAGGGATGAACAGAGGTCCTGGGTGGGAGTGATAGATGGGAAAGCCGCTGTAGGATTGGCCAGTTCCTTGCAGACTTTGAAAAGTTTGGTTGTGTTGTTTGATGCTGCGGAGATGCGGGCATGAATGAACACTGTTTTTGGAGCTCTTTTTTTGGAGCGGGTGCAGAGTCAATATTGCCTTTGAAGGAGGCTGCAGGCCAGTTTGTCAGATGGTCCATCAGACAAATTCCATTTCCGCTCAACTGCCCTGCAATTGCGTTTAAGGGCAGCCAGGTAGAAGTCGAACCAAGAGTTGCACTTTTTGGAAGGCTTCAGTCGGACCCTCATGACAGGGGCAAGAATACCAAGATTGTTGGAGATAGAGAGATTAAGGGTAGTAAGGGTTGTGTCAGGGTGGGAGTCAGCCGCAGGAGTGGGAGGAGGAGAGTAGGTAGAGGCAAAGGCAGCCACTGCTCTTTTTTCATAGGTCTGGTGACCTTGAAGCCAAGTGGCTGTGCTGGGGGAGTTGCTGCCAGAGGAGAGGAGAGCTTCAGGTGAGTTGATAGAAGAGAGTGATGGGTCCAAGAGGGAGAGGTAGTGAGAGGGATAGAGATAGGGATATCAGTGGGGAGGAGAGAATTGAACGTGTTACCCACAGTGTGAGTGGAGCCAGAGGGAGAGAGATAGAGAGAGAGAGAGAGAGAGAGAGAGTCACATAGGTTGCGGAAAGGACCTGACAAGTCGGAAGAGTCAAGGTGGACGTTGAGGTCACCCAGCAGGAGGAGTTGAGAGGAGGAGGAGAGTAGAGAAGAGGCTAGGTCGGCCCATTCTGAGAGGAAGAGAGTGAGCTGACCAGGAGGCCGATAGAAGGTGGCCATGAAGAGAGAAAGGTTAGGAGAGCGTGAGAGCCTGCAGATTAGGCACTCAAAGGAGAAGTAGTCCTGTATCAGTATAATAGACACAGGTATCCATTCAGGGAAGATCAGTGCTACTCCACCACCTGCCTTTTTTAGCTTGGGCACAGACAGGGTTTTGTAGCCTTCAGGGAGGAGAGTGTCAAAGCTTGTGACAAAGCTGTTCTTGAACCATTTCTCAGTGATTGCGAGCATATCAAGATCTATGAGTTCAAGGAGGTTGCAGATATCGATTGAGTGTTTTACAGCAAAGCGGGTGTTAATGGTAGCAATGAGTAGTAGCTTGCCATCCTTAAAGGTCTTCCGTGGGGGTAAGGGTGCGCATGGGAGTATGGTCCCCCCCAAGGGTGGCAAGAAGGCCAGTAAGAAAGACGTGGATGGGAGAGGAGTCAAGGCCGACAAGGTGGCCAGGACAGTAGGGCAAGGCCCAGGTGCCTGTAGAGAGGAGGAGGCAGAAGGTGTAGTGGTCAAGGGGGCCTGTGTAGAAGAGGAGGGAGGCACAGTGGGCAAGTGAACGTGGCCTGAGGGGAGGTAAGATTAGAGAGGTGAGGGAGTAGTTTGTCAAAGAGAAGAAGGTTGTGTTGAGGACCCTGAACCATGATGTTTCCGTTGAAATAGACATTAATGATGACTCTGGAAATGGTGAAGAGGTCAAGGAGGACCTCCCAGCGAGTGCCAACATTAATGGGAGAAGAGGCGATCTAGCACTTCCCACCTAGGAAGCTTGCAGAGCCTAGCAGGACATGCTGTGTGCTGGCTGGGTGCTGGTTGTAGAGCTGCTGGAGGGTCCTCTGGATTAGTATCTCCCTCTCTTCCATGGGAGATGTTTAGGGGAGGGATCTTGCTTCCTTCTTTGGAAATCCCGGCCTTCCTTCACTGGTGGATGCTGTAAGGCAGACTGTGCCTTCAGCCAGGGTCAAAGGTTGAGTTCTTCTTGTTACTGCTTGAAAAGTCTTCAGATGATCTGTCCAAAAGAGGGACTTGACCATCTTTTAAAGCCAAATGGGCCACAGTGAGAGGTGTATGCTAAGCCTACCTTAATGAACCAATCCTGGGTCGCTACCAACAATCTCCTGTATGCGTGAGGTCATAACCAGAGTGCTTTGCTACAAAAAAGGTAAAGGGGGAAAAGATGTACTAAGACCTACCCAACTTCCTGTCTGTTGTAGATCAAAGTGTCTCGCTCGTTGATTGAGATCTCTGTGGTTCCTGATTAAAGTAGCAGGTCTCCCTTGAAGCTGCGGCGAGACCAGACATTCGGCACCACCAAACCACTTACTCGTATCTTCTGAATGGGGTCCCTCTGCGGGGATGACTACTGTAAATATGCAGTATCAGACTTGACAGTTCACTGCCCTTGATACTGAGGGGCGGGAGTTGCCTCCAGGTTGACACAGTGCATATGAAAGGGTGTTGAGGTTTCGTGTCTCCTTTGTTTTAGCCTCTGCAGCCAGGCCCCATGTGGGCCTGTTCGAAGTACATTCTATTAGTATGTTAATTATGTTAATTGCCACCACCATCTGCAGATGGTAAACAAATGGTCAGGGACGGATCCATGGAGCCTTTGATAGTTAATTAGGCTGGCCATGGCAGGAGGAAGGTTTTGGCACTTCCCCTTCTGAGATGCATCATGTACTCCACCTGTCAGATCCCAACTAAATATGACAGGGAGCACTGTGCCTGTAGACTATGTCCACCCAGAGTGCACAGTCTGTGTGTATGTTGTGCGCTGAGCATAGAAAAATGTGTGCAGATTAGCCCCACACATTTTCTAGAGGTTGATCTACTATCATTCAATTTCATATCAAATTTCAAAAAAAGCCTAGGTGAGCACAAACCCACTGTGTGGATGGTCGAATTCCTCACAGGTGCAAGCTTCCAGAGCTTCTTTCAAAGTTACCATAGGCCAGCTCATCAGCTGTACATTTTAAAGAGTAAGGGATTCATTTCAAGTTCAGACGTAACGGCAAAACAGGAGGCAACAGTATTGCCTATTGTTCAGTCCAGCAGATTAGGGGTTTGTAAACTTGTGAGCTGTAAAACCACCTACGTTTGCATGTGGTATAACCTTCAGGAAATAGAGACGGTAGTGCCCGTGGCTTTACCACCAGCGCTAATGCCATTATTCCCCCAATTAAAATCAGGTAAACTTCTGAAAGGGGACTAACATTAACTCATAATCAACTGGAGACACCACTGTTACCACCAGTGGTAGTAGTAATTATATTTTGAGTTATTAGTGGCACAAATACCTCGAACCTCATATTGTCAGTGTGTTATGATTTTATGTTCCCTGAGTTCTGAGTGAATCATCAAAAATGATGAATGTATTCTGCACCCTACTCCTCTAGGAGGAACCACACTGCTCTGCTGTCCACTGAGGTCCTGGACTCAACTGGAGGGGTGGTGGTGCCCTGCTGACTTTATGCGCAGCTCGCCTCCTGCTGGTCTGATATGGAACAGCTGACATTTACTCAGAAACGGTCCATTAAGGCACCCACCCTACTAACCCCACATATACACACCCATCACTGCAGTTGTGGCACACTATGTGTTACTTTAATTATTTTACACTTGTATATGCCGGTGTGTATATGTCTGGTTGTTTGAAATGTTTTGATTTGTGTTCGTTTCAGAAATGTGCAGGTCGCCTTGTTCTCAGTTTTGCGTGTCACACACGGGGTCTCATTACGAGTATGTCGGTATGGCAAAAAAGTGGTGCTAACTGAATTAACGCCCCTTTTCCCACACCACCATGCTGCGAGTTTGGCCCTGAAGCAGGGGATTCACCTCCAGCATCATGCTGGGAGTAACTCCTCCCACTTCCTACTGAAAATACCGGGAAAATCAGCAGAATTACCATCGCAGCGATTCTACCAAAATCCCCCATAGCAACCTATGGGCTCCAAATGAATGGGCGCTAACACCGTCACCACCACTTATTTATAATCCAGCAGTCAATCCGCCAGCCCAAGTGGCGGTAACAGTAATTCCCTTGGGCGGTATTCCACCGGATTTACCACCGGAATACCGCACAACCTGTAATGAGGCCTAGGTTGCGCAGGACAGCACCGTTGCATGCATTAGCCTAAAACTAAGGAGAACATCTGATATGCCAACAGGTCTCTCTGAGTTTCTTCACTTCCAATCTTTGTGAATCGGGACCCTTATCTTTTGCGCTAAAAAAACATTTTGGTAACCTTTCCCTACATGTTTAGGATAAGAACGAGAGTTTGGGGGGGTGGCGGGATAGTGGGAAGTGGAGTTGAGCAAAGAGTCCATCTAAAACACGACTGAGCCCAGCTGTTTGGTATTCTGGAAAGGTGCCCCGGAACATTTGGAATTAACCCCCCCCCCCTCGCTTGGGAAATAACACCGCGAGCCGCCGAGCCACACCGAAAGCAGCGCCTTCTCCACCCGACCTTGTCAGAAGCCACTGAGCCGTGAACCGAAGACAGCGAAAAAGTCAGGAAGGAGGGGAAAAAAGCAAATTAATTTTTTCTCGAACGTTAATTGATTAAATTAGATTGTGTTAAAGACATCCACGATAAACCCTCATAAAGGCCACAATATTGAATGGTTTAATAATTCAAGCGTTTAAAATTGAGCTGAAACATTTTGTTTCCAGGGCACTGTACGGTGTTCCATTTATAGCCGGGGTTTTCATTCTTAAAGTATAAATCCTTCATGAAGAAAGGGGAGGCTCAGCGGCGCTCGCAGCCTGCCCCCTAGTGTCAAGCCATAGGAATAGACGCTAAAGTGGAAAGACGTCTGTTATTGCCAGTATAGCGTGCAGTCCTCAAGAGCAGAGAGACCAAAGTTCGTGATCTGCACTGCATATACAGGCTCACATGTGGGCACAGCTGTCCCACTTCTGCAGGCCTATGCCACGCTGAAGGTGGGTGGATGATTCTGAAGCATTCAGAACCACCGGGCAACTCTACAAACCTATTGATTTTTCAGCCTGCTCTGCCATTACAGAAGAAGAACATCTATATGCAAATCAGTTCAAGTCCCACCCCCCAAGAAAAACAGTCCAGCCTGAACTGCTAGGCACAGCCGTGTTGTGCCACGGCTCAAGCGCGTGTCGGGTGCATCCTCAGTGAGGTTTAGCATGGATCTTTGAGTACGGCCAGCTCAAGGCCTTGTCCATCCGTTGGGCCAAAGTTTCTTCTATATGTGATCCCTCTCTTTCTGCTAATCCTCATGCTACTTGTGAGGATGCTGAGTGAAGAACACTCACTCATCTTGGTGGATCCGACGTGGCCTCAATGGCGATGGTTCCCTCATCTAGTCTAACGATCTGTGGCCGCTCAAGTAAATTCCCAAGTCCCTGTCCACCCCTTTATTAAAGCAGCGGCAGCTCCTAGCGAGTGGTGCTGCCATTAAGGGCTTGGATATTGAGCAGGTTGGCTTACAGAGAGTGGGCATTTCAGAAGAGTCACCTAGGTTTTGAGCTTTTGTAATGTTCACTGGCTAATAGCCCTCCATTTGTTCAGGATGGTTTTTCATTGGGGCCGGCTGACTCCTTACAGTTATTCAACAGCCATCAAGGCCTTTGTGGAGCCTGGGCTAGTTAAGGCACGCACCTAAATCCTCACACCAGAAAAAATACAACCCGGAAAAGGGCACAAGAAACTCTTGCAAGGATAACAAGTGTTTATTTCTACAACAAAAGGTGCGCCAGCAAAGAGCTCTGCTGCCATGGAAGGTGCACCTGGCATGCCCACAGAGTGGCACAGGGGGAGTCTTGAGGTCACACTATCCCACACATGCTTCACTCATCCCGATCGCGTCTCTCGGCTTTCAAGGCTTCCACCCTCGCATTTGAACTATAATTTATCCCTCCCTATACCTGGCATTACAAATCATGTCACTGTGAAATAAAGGTGGGACGACCATATCCTTAGATCTTTTATGGTGGATTGGTTTATGGGCGGTGGGCTGGGGTCATCTGGTATCTCGGAATTCAGGGGTCTTAGGACTGGGGCACTTGTAGGGCCTATAACTCGTGATTGGCTGGCTGGTGGTCGGAGCCCTGTTCTGGCCTGTTTGTGATAACACATTCGCCAAGGTGCCCTGTCCTGTCCCATGGCCTGGCACTGCACATTCTTTCTTATAACAAACATATTGGCAGCAACATTTAGAACAGAGAAGAGTTTCTGTGGAGGTTGGCAGCGTGGGCCTCTCTCATTAGCGCTTGGCCTATTCAGATTTCCCCTTCAGGCTTGCGGCCTGTGTCTAACGCACTAAATACTGCATGGCCGTGCAGGCCCTATGCTTCGACTATAGCTACTTGATATTTGCAAAATGGTGTCTTCTTATATATACGTGCACTATGTCTAAATGTCTAAATTGCGCACAATATTATGATCGTGTGGGGGCCTCTAGGATGACCCTCTCGCCTGGTCTATTACAGTTCTCTTAATGGGGCTCGCCTCAACCTAAAGCACCTGGGGGGGTGAGATGGGTTTGCTCCCTTCCCAACACTAGCTTGCCGGAGGCTCTGTCTCCTTAGTAGCTAGTCCTTGGCTTTGCCTTCTTCAAAACCTTTGTTGCATTTTTGAGATCAGCCCGTCGTTCTGTATTATTTGAGGTTTCCTGTCCTCCAAAGTCCTGTTTATGGAGGGGAATATGTCAGCGAGATGCATCAGTGAGTTGGGGGCTCTCTTGTGTGGGGGTCCTTTCTTGTTCATCAAATTTGAGGCTCTAATTCTTTGCCCGGATCCTTCTTTCACTCCCAAGCTCTGCTCGTTCTTCCATCATTTGGAGGAAGATATTCCAGTAGCTCCCTATCCTTCTCTCTTCCCTGAGGATGCTGCTTTTCCCTCCCTAGACGTACATTGGCCAGTTTTGTGTTACCTAGGACCAACCCCTTATTTCCCTAAATCTTCCAGCCTCTTCATCGCCTTTAAGGTTTCGGATCCGGGACGGGAACCTTCTGCCATTACTCCAAGCAGATAGTTAACGGCAATGATCGCCCTTTCTAACTTCTTGGGTCTGCTCCCCAACCCAATGGATTCAGGCCTAGTTAAACAGGGCAATGGTGGCTTCTTGGGCACCCCCGTTTATAAAGCAGCTACAATGACATCCCCCCACACTTTCATCACACATGACTGAATTCCATCTTTGGATATTAATAATAATAATGATCATCCAGGGCATCTGGCAGGGCTTCTGTCAATGTAGCCACCACACTATGGAATATTCTGCTAAAGAAACTCACTCAAAATGATGGACCATCTTGCCCTTTGAAAGAAAATTAAGACTCTCGACTTCTAGTGGTCTCACTTTCTTTCTGTTTCTAAATTATACACCTGGATACTCTCAGTCAGAAGGCTATACAAATACCATTAGCATAATAATATTAGTTGGTGTTTTATATAGCACTGCATCCCAGAAGTTCCTGCATCAGAGCGCTTGGTGCAGCTGTTACTGATTTCCAGCACTGTTGCCCACATTGTGGCATCATGCAGATGTGACCCTCCTACATAGCGCCCAGGAGAAGATCTACATCTTTGCTTCTTCATCCTGAGGTGCCCCTGCTGACCCGCTGCTGGGCATCTAATTGCTCCTCTCTGCCCATTAACTAGGGTCTTGGTTTGAATGATCTCCTTCTTTCTCTACAGTGATATACCATGGGTAGTATAGCTCAGTGGCAACGTGCTCCTCTTGATAGCTCAGTGGCAACGCGCTCCTCTTGATAGCTCAGTGGCAACGCGCTCCTCTTGATAGCTCAGTGGCAACGCGCTGCTCTTGATAGCTCAGTGGCAACGCGCTCCTCTTGATAGCTCAGTGGCTACGCGCTCCTCTTGATTGCTCAGTGGCAACGCGCTCCTCTTGATAGCTCAGTGGCAACGCGCTCCTCTTGAAAGCAAGAAGATGCAAAGCAACACTGGTTTGATCCCTGGGTCTGCACTTAGAAACCTCTCTAGTATTAGGGCGCATTATAAATAACCAATTATAATAATAATACAATGGCATACTGGGTACATCAAATTCAAGTGCATTTTTTGTATAAAGTTCTCATTCGCCATATATCTTTCGTATAAATTAGCTGTCCTAGTTCACCCTGGCAGCCAATGGTTCCATGACCTGCCTGACATCTTCATCAAGCAAAGGCGCCCCTGGTTCCAGCTCTTGGATCCTTATTGGTCATTCGACCTAATGGAGTAGCCCGCTAGAGTCGGCCATTTTGTGGGATACGCCCTGCTATGATGTAGTCTAACATTATAATGCGCACGCCGACCTCCGCAGTGAGAAAGCGACCGAGCAACCCCAACTGACAAGCCCAACACAGGACCACAGAACATTTGCCCAAGATTTCTTTCTTATTTCACCCCATTTCTGCGCTACGGTAAATAAATCAGCGTCTTAAAAATCTCATTATAAAATAATAAATCACCACTGCCGGGAGACAAGAAAGCAGCCGGGGTTTGGGGACCATCGTTAAGTGCATTAAGTAGCCGTATCGAAAGCGTTCCACTGATGAACAGAACCCACTGCAGGGCAAGTGTCTTATATTACTAGCCGGTGAGCGCAATATTTGTATTCAGTCCTGCGCTGCAGATGTGGAAATATGAGCACATCATTATCGCGCGAGCGGTGGAGAGCCGGAGAGAGTTCCCGACACGAGGGTGCCTAATGATGTTGTGGGGGGCTCGGAGAACATCCGAGAAGGATGAAAGCAGATCGGTCAATGGAGCCCCCAATTATTCCACGGTAATCATTGGCTGCCCGGAAACATGGCTCGTTGGATGCGGTGAGTGTGGTTGCCTCCACTGGTAGGAACAGTAATTAATTCAATGGCTAACCACAGAGAAGTAAGATGATGTCTTGTTTCTAGGAGAGAAGGAAGCGTTGGATGTAAAAACATTGTTTGATTTTATTTTTTGGAATCCATTAATACCTGCGGTCAAGGCAACCCTGACAGGGTTTTTTCAAAAGATTGACGAGGGCTGCGGCTATCGTTTAAAAAGCTCTGCAAAGAAGAGTTCAGCACCGTTTTGGTCCAGTTTTAAAATCACACAAGATGCAGGTTTTGATACCTTTTACTGGACTAACTGAAAATATTATGCTGAGGTGAAGCAGTGCAATCGCTTTCAAAGCCCCGCAGACCTCTTCGTCGGATGGTGCAGAGTGAGATGGCAGTTAAAGGAAAGCCTGCAGGACAATTCACTTTTAGAGCGAAGAAATATGAGGGCATTTTAATCTTCATTGGCTGAAGGAAGAGTATGCATGAGATGCTGGTCAAAAAGCTTTGCACTGATCAGTGGGAGCCTCCATGTTTAAAAAGGCGGGACTTCCTGTGTGGGGCTAATGGGGCTCAATCAGGGCCGGCCTTAAGGCCAGCAGCGCCTTGGGCGAACTGGTGCCCCCCCTCGCCCACCGCGCCCCCCTGGTTAACAGGGGGCAGGGCGGAAGGGGGCGGTCCAGGATGGGCAACAATCTTTTTTTTTATCCTCCTCGCTCAGGCGAGGAGGTTAAATAGGTGCCGTTAGCACCCCGTTGTCATTGAATGAGCCCACCTTCGCTGGTTCATTCAATGACAATAAGGCGCCTGCCACACCTTCTGCCACCACGCCAGCTCGGGGGAGCGCTTGAAAGACTCCCCGGAGCTGGCGTGGTGGGGGGCTAATGGCGCATTTTTCTTGTGAAAAGTGTCCACAGCGGAGGGGCGCATTTAAATGCATCCAACGGCGCGGGCACCTTTTACAGTAAAAGGTCGCCTGCTGCACCTTGTCCCACAATGCCAGCTCGGGGGAGCCCTTGAAAGACTCCCCCGAGCTGGCATGGCAGGGGCAAAAGGCGCCCTGGGGGGGCATAGCGCCCCAGGTGGTCTCCCGGCTCGCACCCCTTAAGGTCGGCACTGGGCCCAATAGCCATCACGTACCATTAGCCCAAGAAGCTTCAGCTGCCAACTTAAATCCCAAAGACCAACTTCCAAAACAAGTATTGGTAAAGCCAACAGTTTTGGTTTTCTGTATGCATACATGTTCCCACAGTTTTTTTTTATTTTTTTAACATTACATTTATATATTACATGTCCCTACTAAGCATCCCAATCAAATAGAATAACATGTTACTATTGGTTTTTACCTTACTTATACAAAAGAAACAAGATAAGTGTTTCAATTCAGGAAGGTGTGCTAGGATTTTGTATTACTTACAAAAAATAAAGTGGTAGAAAGCACACTTGGACGATACGTTTTTGTAGACCAAGAGGCGTTTAGTAAATGCAATGAACCCATTACCTTTGGACAGGTGTTTCTGCAAGTCAGAAATTGCTGTGTGAAAGGACCTTAATGTGACAGTAACCTAGATAAGGAACAGCTCAGTAGCTCGCAATGAACCCCTTTTCTTCCAGGAAGCTGTTCTGCAGGCAAGGATTTAAATAACATTAGTACCCAGCTTAGGGTCGACCAGAATGTAACAACCATTTTGATTGGCCCTCGCCGAATCTTTACCCGGCCGGGAATCCCTCGGCTGGGATTCCACTCCTTTGTTCCCCGCGGGGGGTGTGGCAGCCCCTCAGCCAATGAGGTGGCTCAAAGTGGTGCCAACCCCGCTCCGAACCTCCACACGGTTGGAGGCTGCCATCGTCCTCTGTCGGGTATTCAGGTAAGGTTTTTTTTCCCTCCCTCCCCTGCACACAATCCCCTCCCCACCCTCCCAACTCCACTTACCTTCGTACTTCTCCTTTTCGGGAGTGAACGCGCTGGGAAAACTTCTGTTCCCAGCGCGTCCGCTCCCGATGCCCACCATGGAAAGGGAAAATGGACTCTGTTTTCCCTTTCCCGGCGGACATTTCCACAGCGTTTTGGAACAGAAAAGATTGCTATTAGTAACCTAGTCTTGCGGGCTGGGGTACTAATAGCAATATGCCCCTCACCGCGGGGCCATTCCCGAGTCAGCTAATGCCCCGGAGCCTTCGTTAAGGCCCGAGCGAATAACTATGGGCCCCGGGGCATTACCTGACTTGGTAATGGCCCTGCGGCTCGGGGTATATTGCTTAAGTGACAATACGTTACTGGTCTTCACACTGAGGACTATTTAGACCTCCACAAATGCCAGAAAGAAAGTCCCATGACTACATATACCAATCTGTTTGTATACAGGCGGCGAGTGCCACCTCCATATTCCGAAAGTAAAAATGAGTAGTCATATCTGAGCACATGCCAAATACAGCCACACGTCCCATCCTGTGCAAAGAGCCCAGAGGACACGGCTGAAGCAATGACATTCACCCTGAAAAGAGCCTGCACAGAAAACAGCGACATGCACGGCTTACTGTCTTTCTGACTAAGCACTACTGACCAAGGGGGTCTAAGCACTCGTTTTGAACAATAAGATCCGAAAAGGAGAATTAAAAAAGGTAACTCTTAATGTATTCTCGGCGTGTTCTGAGGTGCATGTTTGAATCACTGTTTCATTTTTATCTCGCAACAAACAAGAGCTCATGGGATCATGGGGAGTTGCTACCCCCATCCCATTCTAATTCCAGACCCCAACACAATCAGACTTGGAGTATGTGCCTCCAGAAATGTTCCAACCAGCAAATGACAGCTGACATGCATGCAGCAGACTTGGAAATGCACTGCACAACCCCCAAAGTGTGCTTACACAGACACAGATACACACGTGTAATGAAAGAACCGTGATGTAAGGCGCAGTGACCAAGAGAGACCACAGATCAGGACCCTCCCACCAAGTATAAACACCTAGTAGGAACTGGAACGGTTTGTTTCACCGATAGGAGAGTAGCCGCAAGCAATGTTCGGGTGCACCATGAATGTTCACGCATGCATGCATGCATGCAAGGCACGCACGATGGTGATGTGTCATTTATACATGCAAGCAAAAATGCTACACCGCTGATACCTCACAGACATTTGACTGAGATGTACATGGATGATGGGCAGTACATCAGCCTAAAGTGGGCTGCGTGGGTAAGTATGCCGCAGAGCATCGTGTTTCACTGTATGCCCTGAAGAAGATTCATGAAAATGCAAAGGTGACTGCCACGTGCTGCAGGTACAGTCGTATCCTTCGGGCAGTTGAAAAAAGATCTGCCCAGCACATACCTGGGCAGCATTAAGCAGCAATATGGTCGCAGCCATGACTGACCACATAAGGGCCACCACAGGCGAGCTCACCAAACAGCTAACATTTATAGAACCATGCCATGCAAAATGTGCATCACTCCTCTTTTTACAGAAAAGTTATGATAAGATATGATATGGCATCAATAACGCGCCTCAAAGAGTGAAGGCTGGCTTCAGAGGTCCAGGTGTTACCTACAGTCGCAGCTTCAAATCTTGGTAAGGCAGACTCAGCTATTTACCTTTCCAGATCAATAAACTCAGCTGGTAATCAATACAATGTATGATTGTAGCACTTAGAAAGGGCAGGAGTCTGTATGTACACTCCTTAGAATGTACTGTATACAACAAGTTGGGTTGCTTAGCAACATCAACAGAAGGAAGATATCCCTGTGGTCTTTTATAAGGACAGGCAAGCATTCCACAGCAATCAGGTGCCCCTGAAAGCGCTTTACAATGGGCCACTCTTGGCCTGATATGTGAGTCATCAGCCCCAGCCCTTTCAGACTTTCACTGCCGGAGATCTGTCTTGAAATCTGCCACTTTTCTACATGCCAGTGCACCTCTGTTGGACACCGAAGAGGTGTTAGAAGTCAACAGAAATTATGAACTCTTAGGGCCAAATTCTCAACACCTTTTTCCCGCAAACGATGCCATGAACTAGTGCAACTCATAAATTGTGATTAAAGAGCACCCCAATATAAAAGGGCCTTTAAATGTGTGCATCACAGATGTGCCATTCTAAGACTTTGTTCCACCTCTTTGCACATTTGAGCAAATCGAATCATCTAAATATATAAAATGCTCAGGTATGTTTCCGTACTCAGCTGATACAATGATTCAGTGTTAGCTTGTCCTCTGCTGTCCACATAGCAAAGTCCATCTCTGTTTTTCCCTTCCACTTCAACAACAGCTATCATTTTAACAAACAGAATGAGCACTGTTCTACACAGTCACCTTCACCTTCCACTATCGCAAACATTTGGAATAAATTCAAGTTACTTCTTTCCACCCCCCACTTCTTGTCACACAGGGCAAGGCAGTTCCAGTGTCAATGAGCAGTTAATTACCAGCTCAACATTTCAATCTCTAATGCCTCATCACAAGCTAAAGCTGAAAGGAGGTGCAGTAAGTATGCTACTAGGCAATCTTATTCCATCACAGGAACTCTGCAATGGAACGAGGTTAACAAGTGCACGTCTGCAAACACACATCAAAGAGGCCCATTTAATCGATGGATTAAACTTAGATACTGTGCTTATCCCACGTACCACTCATTTCATATGATAGAAATAGGCCTTTCAAATTCAAAAGTAGACAGTTTCCTATACGTTTAGCCTTTTAAATTACCATTGATAAGTCCCAGGGACCTCCGCCCCCTTCCTAGAAGCCATCAGTGGTAATTCCGATATTTAAGAAGACGGACAGAGATGACCCTATGAATTACCGTCCTATAGTGACATTTAAGATATGCTAGAATAGCGTATGTTATGTAAGGAACACCTGATGTGTTGTTATTATTATTATTATTATTATTATTATTATTATTATTATTATTATTATCATCATCATCGTTGGGGTATTCATTGAGCACAGACCTAGCTTTGAGAAGCAATGTAGTTCTTTAAAATCACTGGGGGAAGAAAAACAAGGTAGTGGGGAGCTAACATGGGAGGGGGAGGTGGTCAATTTGTCAGCAAGGGATTTACAAGCAATCAGGGGAGGAATCAGTTGGGTTCAAATAATCCAGTCTCAGGTAAGGTGGGGAGTGGATGGTGTATGCACCTAGGTGTCAGGGAGTAGTCATTCATTGAAGAGTAGGGTCTTGAGCTCCTTCCTATACTGTAGAAGCGAGGGAGCGAGTTTGATGCTGAAAGGGAGGAGGTTCCAGAGTCTAGGGGCAAAGACTCGGAAGGACTGTCTTCTGGGTCTTTCCTTCCTGCACTTGCAAAGTTCAAGCCTGCCCATGTCCTTACTTCTGGTGAATCAGAGGGTATTTCTATGCATTTTAAAACATGTACTCTATTCCAAAACATCATATGCTTTAAAATGCACAGAAAACAAAGGCATTCTCCTGTGTCTGTTTGGAACACATGCCCGGAGGTGTGTGAATTGCATAACAGGGTCAATCCTGACTCTGACATGCATTGGTTTGAAAGTGGTTGCTGCTGTGCCACTTGCATTTCTATGCCTCCAACAGGGATAGAAATGTGTTCATTTATTTTTGTAAATGCCTGCCACTGCAAAACGCACTCCCAGCAAACTCTTCACAATAATGCATGCACAGGCATTCAACAGGGATAGAAATGTTTTTATTTATTTTTGTAAGGGCCTGTCACTGTGAAACACACTCACAGCAAACTCTCCACAATAATGCATGCACAGGCATTCAACAGGGATAGAAATGTTTTTATTTCTTTTTGTAAGGCCCTGTCACTGTGAAACACACTCCCAGCATCCCAGCAAACTCTCCACAATAATGCATGCACAGGCATTCAACAGAGATAGAAATGTTTTCATTTCTTTTTGTAAGGGCCTGTCACTGTGAAACACACTCCCAGCAAACTCTCCACAATAATGCATTCAACAGGGATAGAAATGTTTTTATTTCTTTTTGTAAGGGCCTGTCACTGTGAAACACACTCCCAGCATCCCAGCAAACTCTCCACAATAATGCATGCACAGGCATTCAACAGAGATAGAAATGTTTTTATTTCTTTTTGTAAGGGCCTGTCACTGTGAAACACACTCCCAACAAACTCTCCACAATAATGCATGCACAGGCATTCAACAGGGGTAGAAATGTTTTCATTTCTTTTTGTAAGGGCCTGTCACTGTGAAATGCACTCCCAGCAAACTCTCCACAATAATGCATGCACAGGCATTCAACAGGGATAGAAATGTTTTCATTTCTTTTTGTAAGGGCCTGTCACTGTGAAATGCACTCCCAGCAAACTCCACAATAATGCATGCACTGGCATTTGTCTGCGCATCGTTTGTGCTACTGACCAGACCCCCCCTGAAATGCTCAGGTCACCTCTGTTAATAACGGGATCTACACGGTCTAACACAAATGCAAATGGGGAAAAAATCACTTCCTCCTTGCTTTTTCATTTCAGTGGTTTGGTGTGTATGTGCCTTTTCAGTGTCTACACCAGTGTCATTTGCAAACTAAGCCTTGCAGGCCGAGCACTCATTTGCTTAGCGCTGAATCTTCACGCGCAAAAGCCAGAGGTCATTTAAGAAAACTTGAAGTGAAAGGAAATGAATGCAAAGAAACTTTGGTGGAAAAGGGGGCTCAGGACATAAGGCTGCATCTTGAAGGTAGTTTCAGTTGAATAGCCACAACAGCAGCGGAATCGGAGGATTGTGTGAATCTCATCCATATTTTTCACTCGTCGGAAGGCTGCGCGTGTCTTGCAGCGCAATGATCCAGAGCGGCGAAGAAAACACAGCACCACCTGCTGGCTCTGCACTAGACAGGCAACACGAGTCAAGCCATGTGAAGATGCAAGGCAAGGATGGGGGGAGGGGAGATAGGGGCATCCAATGCCCCTGGGAATAAACACATTTGAGGCATGACGCATAACCCCAGGGGAGGGGTTCTAAGGGAAACGTCATGGGACTTGGGAGAGGTGGCGCTACGGCAACTTGAGAGAGCATGCTAAAAGCACTAAGCTGCTTGCAGCGCTTCCATGCCCGCTTCAAATTCCTTCCGCTTGTCTTTCAAGCAACCGCGCACAAGAGCCCTGTCCCCTTAGCTGGCCACCACTATCTCAAGCACGTCCCTCGTTCCAGTGCCCCACTCAATGGTTCCGCTCCTCGCTGACACTGCAAACCCTCCCCTTTCCCCTTCTTCACCCTCAGAGGCGTTGCTAGGGGGGTGCTGAGGGGGCCATATCCCTGGGTCTTTTGGATATAGCCTTGGATAGAAGCTCAGGGGCTACAACTGAAAGGCTATAGCTAGCCCCGAATCCCGACAGACCCGACATTAGCGTAGCCCCAGATCTTTTCCAGATCTAGCAACACCCCTGTTCACCCCCATTGCTCCCATCCAATGGCACGCCCTGGGCACAGATTTCAAAAACATCCCCAACATCATTGTGCTAAAGGCAGGTCTAAAGCGCCATCTCCTCTCCCTGGAAGTGGTTCCTGCAGCACATCATCCCATCCCCACCGAACCTTCAACACCCCCTCTCATGAGGTGCTACCCCCGTGTACATGCATGTTGAGTAGCCCCTTTGTCAGACTCCTCTCTGCTCCAGTTTGTTTGTATAGACCCTTGTCCTGCTTCACTGTTGCCCCATCCTCAACGGGTGCAGCCTCATATTGCCGACTTTCTATGGTAAGGCATCCTTTGGGTTGCAGGACAGCTCGAACCACTGCAATATTTCCTTCTGTGCGTATTTCTTGTCGAAATGTCTTTGTAATATTCAACACCAGCTGTCGTCTGTTCTAGATACTGCCATCACAGCTAAATCCTGATTGTAAAACTGGCTGCACATTCCTTAAATGTTCTCTCATGCGTATCTCTAACTAGTCAAAGTAAAGAAACACGTTCTACTGACTCCCCGGCGGGCACACAGTGCACTACTTCTTGGACAAGGTCAGGTGCTGGAAGACCACTAAGGTGGTGACGGGCCAGATTACATGTTTAATAAAAATTAAAAAGGGTCGTGGGAGCTGCTTTAGTGAGAATGAACATGGCTCAAATAACCTGTTCTATGGAGGTTCTTCCACTCAGGAGGGTGATAACCACGTTTTTGCTCACTGCATCCTTCAAGGGGGAGAAATATTCATTTGCATATGGTCTGGTTCCACTCACAAGGGCAGTCCAGCACAGAAATGCCAGGCAATTGTCCTCTGAACAAGAGTACCAACAGCAACACCAGACATGTGTTTCAGCCTATTGGGGCCTCATCACTGAGGTGAAGCTGAGCCTCTCTAAGGCACAGTGAGCAAGGGGTCCACGTCTGGATTACCCTGGGTTACTTATGGTGAAACCCCAAGTTTTACAAAATTAAAAAAGGAGCGTGGGAGCCCCTCTATTAAGAACAAACATGGTTCAAATACCCTGTTCAATGGAATTTCTACCACTCAGGAGGGTCTACAACCACATTTTAGCTCCCTGCACCCTTCACAGCGGAGAAATATCCATTTGCATATCACTCTGGTCCCACCCACAAGGGCAATCCAGCACTGAAATGCTGGGCAATTCTCCACTGAAGAAGAGTACCATCCGCAACACCAGACACGTGTTTCAGCCATGTTGGGATTTCCCCAGTGAGGTGAAACTTAGCCTCTCTAAGACACTGTGAGCAATGGGTGCACATCTGAAGGACCCTGGGTTACTTAGGGTAAAACCTCACGTTTTAGAAAGTTACAAAGCAGTGTGGGTACCCCTCTATCTAGTGAGAACGAACATGGGTCAAATGCCCTGTTCTATGGAATTTGTCCCAATCAGGAGGGCCTACAACCACGATTTAGCTCACTGCGCCCTTCACAGAGGAGAAATAACTATTTGCATATCAGTCTCTGTTCCACCCACAAGGGCAATCCAGCACCGAAATGCTATGGCAATTCTCCACTGAAGAAGAGTACCATCAGAAACCCCATACACGTGTTTCAGCCTAGTCGGGCCTCATCAGTGAGGTGAAGCTGAGCCTCTCTAAGGCACGTCTATCGTACCAATATTTGGAAAGTTAGAATTTACAAAAGGTGCAAACTGCAAAAAGACTCCTTCGATGAGTCCAGAAGCCCTAAATTCTAAGAAACTGTGAATTGGGCTGTGAGTCCAATCTCTACTGAAGGATGAGGCCAGCAGAGAAATGTAATGACCTGACTGGAGCAATGCCGTCTAACAGCCATTCAGGCATTAATGCAAATCAGCACCCTTTACGGAATGTTCCGATTAGTTCAGCCAATCAGGAGCGAGGATTTCGAGCAGATTCCAGGTACTTTCACCAGGTCTTCCATCAGAATCGTCCTTCCAGCCTGGTTCAGGGAAATGGAAGGCTGCTCTGTGCTCTGCAGGATGGCTTCCCCCTGCCCCCTGGGGTGGGGCTTTGTGGGCACCTAATGGCATCCGCTGCCCAACGATTTGGGGGCTTAGCCTTAATTGGCACAGGAAAATCATTATTGACCTCCTCTTAGCCAATCAGAATACTTTGAAAGCCGTCAATAACTGGTGAACCCTAATAGGTTGCCATTATTCTGGCTTCAAGAAGCGACAGGCAAACAACAGAAAGTAATTAGGCCGCTCCTCGCACCCCTTTCACACGTTTCCCAAGGCATCCCCCCAGAAGACCCCAAAGGCGGCAAGTCATTAAGCATCTCCTGGCACATTTTCGTGTCTTCTATTATTTCAATATTGCAAAACAAAACCAACTACTAACATATTTTGCAATTTTATCAGACTCTTTTTTTACTTCACTACCACAACAGCAAGTCCTGTATTTCTATTACTACTATGAGCTGACAGCTTTACAGACCTGTGGGGGCATTATTAAATCTCGGGCTAATAATCTTTCCCCAAGTTATGGCCGAAGCAAAGTGGCAGGTCATTATCCCACGATAATGACTCCCTCCGTTGGTCGATAACAGCATGGCTCCATCCCTGCTCTAATCTTCCGTCTTTATGCACGTAGCAGGTACCACATTTGAAGTGCATGGTTATTGCAAATGTGTCATGCAATGCAACTTATTGCGGGGTCAATTGTGCCGTGTGCTATTGCCGAGTGCAACATTTCCGTCATACAATGGCTTCTAGCCACACCCAAGATCTTGTCAACTGAAGGCCTTTACAGTGGGCGAGCGCCCGAACGCCCTACAGCGGCTTCACTGCAACATTGCAGTAAAGTTGTGCAATATTTTTCTGTACCAAATGCCTGTCCTCACTCATCGGGCCTCAAGGGCACTGCTTTTCTTGGTGGTTATTCTACATGTATGGCATTGAAAGGCATAGAGGGGGCTGCCTGAGGCATGGGAGAGGTAGGCCCACATGTGCACAATAGGCGAGTGCAATTAAAGCACCGGCTTCTTTAGCCAAAGGAAACAAAACTAGGGGTATGGGTAAAGTGCTGCACGTTGGAGGTTCTGGGCTCCGTGCCAGCTGGTTGCCCCTGCTGCTCCTGGACTCATAGAAATGGAGTCCACACTCCAACCGTAGTCCATAGCCCTCCTCTACCTGGCCCTCATCACCAGGCAAGATGGAGAGGGCACCAGGAGGACATTGAACCTCATGGATGGTGGCAGATAAAAGGCATGGTATCCTGGCAGTGGAACGCCAGGGAGCTAGTGGAGGGCGCCTGCCCACAGCAAGCCTCGTCCACTTAAACAATTCTTAATTAGTCGCCTCTCTGGTTGAATGTCCTTGTGGCCCAAAGGCAGTGGGTGAGCAAGACTTGTATGATGCAACACGTCGATTGAGTTGGCTCCAGGTCCTTCCAGGGAGAACGGCTGGGTCGCCTGTAATACCGGTGCTCATCATCGCGCATAATACTGGTGCTCATCAAGCGCACATAATACTGGTGCTCATCAAACGCACATAATACTGGTGCTCATCAAACGCAAATAATACTGATGCTCATGAAGCGCGCGTATTACTGGTGCTCATCGGCACGCGTAATACTGGTGCTCATCAGCGCGCATAATACTGGTGTACATCAGTGTGCGTAACACTGGTGCTCATCAGCGTACGTAATACTGGTGCTCATCAAGCTCCCGTAATACTGGTGCTCGTCAAGCACGCGTAATACCGGTGCTCATCAACGTGCATAATACTGGTGCTCATCAGTGTGCGTAACATTGGTGCTCATCAAAGCGCGCCTAATACTGGTGCTCATCAGCATGCGTAATACTGGTGCTCATCAGTGTGCGTAACACTGGTGCTCATCAAGCGCGCATAATACTGGTGCTCATCAACGCACGTAATACAGGTGCTCATAAGCATGCGTAATACTGGTGCTCATCAGTGCGCGCAACACTGGTGTTGATCGGTGCTGGTGCTTATCAGCGTGCGTAATACTGGTGCTCATCCGTATGCGTAACACTGGTGCTCATCAAGCGCGCGTAATGCTGGTGCTCATCAACGCGCGTAATTCTGGTGCTCATCAGCATGTGTAATACTGGTGCTCATCAGTGCGCGCAACACTGATGCTCATCAGCGCGCCTCACATTGGCCTATAATGGCGCTGAGGCTCAGGATGATTACATCATCTTCTCAGAAGTGCAGCATTTTTGGTCAGCTGTTAAAGACAAGGTTAGAGCCAGGGCACCCGGAATCCAGGCTTGAAACCTACCCACCAGGCCACCCCCCCGTCCCCTGATTGTCATGGAAACAAGCAGTGCTGCTTTGTACATCTACCCTTAGGTGTCAGTTTGACTCTGGTGTCTTCTAATTTTTCACAGATGGACCGGGGAGAGTTCCAGCAGGATTCTGTCCTGAAACAGCTGGAGGTTCTAAAGGAGGAGGACAAGGAGTTCCAGAACCTGAAGGTGAGGACAGGCAACAACTCTGATGCCGAGGGGTTTCTGACAGTGGTTCTCCATCAGTGGTTCTTGGTCGGGGGTTCTGCATCAGTGGTTCTCCATTAGTGGTTCTCCATCAGTGGTTCTCGGTCAGGGGTTCTGCATCAGTGGTTCTCCATTAGTGGTTCTCCATCAGTGGTACTTGGTCGGGGGTTCTGCATCAGGGGTTTTCTATCAGTGGTTCTCCGTCAGTGGTTCTCCATCAGTGGCTCTCCATCAGTGGCTCTCCATCAGTGGCTCTCCATCAGTGGTTCTTCATCAGTGGTTCTCGGCTGGGGGTTCTCCATCAGTGGTTCTCCATTAGTGGTTGTCCATCAGTGACTCTCTGTCAGTGGTTCTCCATCAGTGGTTCTCCATCCGTGGTTCTCCGTCATATGGCTCTCCATCAAGGGTTTTCTATCAGTGGTTATACATCAGTGGCTCTCCATCAGTGGCTCTCCATCAGTGGTTTTCGGCTAGGGGTTCTCCATCAGTGGTTCTCCATTAGTGGTTGTCCATCAGTGACTCTCTGTCAGTGGTTCTCCATCAGTGGTTCTCCGTCCGTGGTTCTCTGTCAGTGGCTCTCCATCAATGGCTCTCCATCAATGGTTTTCTATGAGTGGTTATACATCAGTGGCCCTCCATCAGTGGCTCTCCATCAGTGGTTTTCGGCTCGGGGTTCTCCATCAGTGGTTCTCCATCAGTGGTTCTCGGCTAGGGGTTCTCCATCAGTGGTTCTCCATTAGTGGTTGTCCATCAGTGGCTCTCCATCAGTGGTTCTCCATCAGTGGTTCTTAGCCAGCATTTCTCGATCCATGGCTCTCCATCAGTGGTTCTTTGCTAGGGGTTCTCCATTAGTGGCTCTCCATCAGTGGTTCTCCAGCAGTGGTTCCCGGTCAGAAGCTCCCCATCAGTGATCTTAATCAGTTGTTCTCCATCAGTGGCTTTCCGTCAGTGGCTCTGCATCAGTGTTTCACCATCAGTGGTTCTCCATTAGTGGTTGTCCATCAGTGACTCTCCGTCAGGGGCTCTCCATCAGTGTTTCGCCATCAGTGGTTCTCCATTAGTGGTTGTCCAACAGTGACTCTCTGTCAGTGGTTCTCCATCAGTGGTTCTCCATCAGTGGTTCTCCATCAGTGGCTCATCATCAATGGCTTTCCATCAGTGGTTTTCTATCAGTGGTTTTCTATCAGTGGTTATACATCAGTGGTTCTTGGTCAGAGGCTCCCCATCAGTGATCTCAATTAGTGGTTCTCCATCAGTGGCTCTCCATCAGTGGCTCTCCAACAGTGGCTCTCCATCATTGGTTATCCATCATTGGCTCTCCATCATTAGTTCTCCATCACTGGCTCTCCATCAGTGCTTCTCAGGTAGGGGGTTTCCATCAGTGGCTCTCCATCAGTGGTTCTCCAGCAGTGGTTCCTGGTCAGAGGCTCCCCACCAGTGATCTCAGTTAGTGGCTCTCCATCAGTGGTTCTCGGGTAGGGGTTCTCCATCGGTGGCTCTCCATCAGTGGTTCTCCTGCAGTGGTTCCTGGTCAAAGGCTCCCCATCAGTGATCTCAGTTAGTGGTTATCCATTAATGGCTCTCCATCAGTGGCTCTCCATCAGTTGGACTCCATCTGTGGCTCTCCATCAGTGGCTCTCCGTCAGTGGCTCTCCATCAGTGTTTCACCATCAGTGGTTCTCCATTAGTGGTTGTCCATCAGTGACTCTCTGTCAGTGGTTCTCGATCAGTGGTTCCCCGTCAGTGGCTCTCCATCAGTGGTTCTCGGCCAGGGGTTCCCCATCAGTGGCTCTCCATCAATGGATCTCCATCAATGGCTCTCCATCAGTGGTTTTCTATCAGTGGTTCTACATCAGTGGTTCTTGGTCAGAGGCTCCCCATCAGTAATCTCAATTAGTGGTTCTCCCTGAGTGGTTCTCTGTCAGTGGTTCTCTGTCAGTGGTTCCCCATCATTGGTCTCCATCATTGGCTCTCCATCAGTGGTTCTCCATCAGTGGTTCTCCATCAGTAGCTCTCCATCAGTGGTTCTCTGTCAGTGGCTCTCCGTCAGTGGCTCTCCGTCAGTGGCTCTCTGTCAGTGGTTCTCTGTCAGTGGCTCTCCATTAGTGGTTATCCATCAGTGGTTCTCCCTCAGTGGTTCTCCATCAGTGGCTCTCCATCAGTGGTTCTCCATCATTAGCTCTCCATCACTGGCTCTCCATCATTGGTTCTCCATCAGTCGTTCTCTCTCAGTGGTTCTCCATCAGTGGTTCTCTGTCAGTCGTTCTCCATCACTGGTTCTCCATCATTAGCTCTCCATCACTAGCTCTCCATCATTGGTTCTCCATCAGTGGTTCTCCATTAGTGGCTCTCCGTCAGTGGTTCTCCATTAGTGGCTCTCCGTCAGTGGTTCTCCGTCAGTGGTTCTCCGTCAGTGGCTCTCTATCAGTGGCTCTCCGTCAGTGGTTCTCCGTCAGTGGTTCTCCATCACTGGCTCTCCATCATTGGTTCTCCATCAGTGGTTCTCTCTCAGTGGTTCTCCCTCAGTGGCTCTCCATCAGTGATTCTCCTTCAGTGGTTCTCTGTCAGTGGTTCTCTCTCAGTGGTTCTCCCTCAGTGGCTCTCTGTCAGTGGTTCTCCGTCAACGGTTCTCCATCAGTTGCTCTCCGTCAGTGGCTCTCCATCAATGGCTCTCTATCAGTGGTTCTCCATCAGTGGTTCTCCGTCAGTGGCTCTCCGTCACTGGCTCTCCGTCATTGGTTCTCCATTAGTGGTTCTCTCTCAGTGGGTCTCCGTCAGTGGTTCTCTGTCAGTGGTTCTCCATGACTGGTTCTCCGTCATTGGCTCTCCATCAGCGGTTCTCCGTCAGTGGTTCTCCGTCAGTGGTTCTCTGTCAGTGGCTCAGTGGTTCTCCGTCAGTGGTTCTCCATCATTGGTTCTCCATCAGTGGTTCTCCGTCAGTGGTTCTCCTTCAGTGGTTCTCTGACAGTGGCTCTCCATCAGTGGTTCTCCGTCAGTGGTTCTCCGTCAGTGGCTCTCCATCAGTGGCTCTCCATCAGTGGCTCTCCGTCAGGGGTTCTCCCATCAGTGGTTCTCCATCACTGGCTCTCCATCATTGGTTCTCCATCAGTGGTTCTCTCTCAGTGGTTCTCCCTCAGTGGCTCCCCATCAGTGATTCTCCTTCAGTGGTTCTCTCTCAGTGGTTCTCCCTCAGTGGCTCTCTGCCAGTGGCTCAGTGGTTCTCGGTCAGTGGTTCTCTGTCAGTGGCTCTCCGTCAGTGGTTCTCCGTCAGCGGTTCTCCTTCAGTGGTTCTCTGACAGTGGCTCTCCATCAGTGGTTCTCCATCAGTGGTTCTCCGTCAGTGGCTCTCCATCAGTGGCTCTCCATCAGTGGCTCTCCATCAGTGGCTCTCCATCAGGGGTTCTCCCATCAGTGGCTCTCCGTCAGTGGTTCTCTGTCAGTGGTTCTCTGTCAGTGGTTCTATGTCAGTGGCTCTCCGTCAGTGGCTCTCCGTCAGTGGCTCTCTGTCAGTTGTTCTCCATCAGTCTGGCCACCTGTCCTACATTTGCCGTGAGTGTCATATGACAGGTCAGGCCTTCTCTTAATAACACCACCAGCTGTGAGAAAGTTGAGCGAGGAGTTGTTGGTGACAGTTCCACACTTTATAAAGCAGTGTTCAAGACCAGAGTACAGGTCTGCAGTGTCCCATTATGGGGGAGATAGGAGTCTGCTTAGGTGTGTGGGGACCAATGTTACTCTTTGGGCAGGAAATGTACCCACCGTTTTCAGACAGGGAATGAGGGGTGCATCTCGTTAGGCCAGCAGTGGCGCGACTAATAGTAATATGTCATCGCTAATGACTCGGCGAATAGTAACAATTCATTAGCTAGCCTTGAACTTTCAGATAGGAAAACTGCCAATTCATAAATAGAAACGTTATCCAGCATCTTTACGCTTTGCACGAATGCCGGCAGATCAGAATGTAGTCAATGTGACCGTTTTCTTTCTCTTTAACATTAGCCTGTTGTCACCCAGGTCTGTTGTGGTTTGCAGCACATCATGCATAAAACAGACACGCTACAGTATCATGACATGGGCGGTATACCAGCGCTAATTGCGCCGGGACACCGCCCAATACAATTTGTGTTCCTGCAACTCGGTCTGGTGCATTTTGCACGAGATCCCTAGTTGTGGGGCATGAGGGGCGGTAAATCACCATTCCCCATTGGGTCCATGGTACACAACAGGGTTCGGGTGTTCAATTACCACTGGCGGTAATAGTGCCAAAAACGGGCGGTAAGTGGGCATTTTTACCCCATCAAAAAGCTGGAGGTAAAACTTACTGCCCAACTCCTGATTGGGCCAGCCTTTAAATGCAGTGGTAATGGCGTTACTGCCGCATTTAAGGGCTAAGGCCCAACACATGATGAGGTCTGCGTTACCCTGCTGGGACAAACCTATCTCAGCAAAAAGTCAGGCCTACAATCTGATATGCACTACAGGAAGGAAAATACAGGTGTACATTTAAACAAGCTAATGCCAGGTGGGACTAATCTGAACACTGAAAATAAAGGGAGGGGGTGCGCTTCATTCCAACAGAATCCTGAGCAAAAGCCATATGAAAGCAAAGCGTCTAAAGGGAAATGTGTAGGGCTCCTGCCTAGTCCAGGTGGAAAGGGAAATGTGTAGGGCTCCTGCCTAGTCCAGGTGGAAAGGGAAATGTGTAGGGCTCCTGCCTAGTCCAGGTGGAAAGGGAAATGTGTAGGGCTCCTGCCTAGTCCAGGTGGAAAGGGAAATGTGTAGGGCTCCTGCCTAGTCCAGGTGGAAAGGGAAATGTGTAGGGCTCCTGCCTAGTCCAGGTGGAAAGGGAAATGTGAAATCGAGATTTTCAATATAACAGGACATGTGAAACAAACATCAACATTTCAAGAGAAATTGATCATATTTAAAAGTGCCGGGAGAACATGGAAATGGGACTGCAAGTTATAGACTGCCTCTTCTTGAGAAGGCCACTCATGCCTCAGACATGACAGTCACAGAATGACCTTTCTGGGGTGTGACCCTGGGTGCAGCGCTCACGGGGGCAACAAGCCCTCGAAATGCTCCTCTCGAGCCGCGGATGCCTCCAGCATTCCATTGCGTGCTGATGGACCATTCTCCGTGTCTGCCTTGGGAACACAACCCAATCACCACAACACTTTATGGCGAGTTAGTTACGACCCTTTGCTTAAAGACTTGTACAAGCTCAGCCTTTCCACTTACCTAGCCAATGTCAAGCTGGCTAAAGCCACTTTTTTCGCCCAACAAATTGAAAGTGCTCTATGTAAACCTAAAACACTATTTTCTATTGTTCAATCACTCTCCTCCTCTGAACCCCTCACCTCGATGGTTAAACCATCGCAAAAGCTATGCAATGACCTAGCATCGTTTTTTATTACGAAAATCGATGTGATACGATCTAACATCGCCAAATCTCTCGCTATGCAATCTTCCGGCACTACTAACCTTGTGCCACTCACCCTCACTGACCCCCCTGCCAGCTGGTCCACCTTTCCTCTATTCATTGAGGCAGAGGTTCTAGCAGCGATTCTTAAAATTAAATCCTCTTCTCCAGAGGATGCTATTCCGGCAAGTATGATGAAGACTATTGCCCCAGACATTCTGTTTGACGTCACAGCGGCTATAAACAATTCATGCCAGTCTGGTCTGGTTCCGCCGGAACTTAAATCTGCTAGGGTTATTCCCCTGCTTAAGAAGCCGTCTCTTGATCCTACTATCCCCTCTAATTTTCGCCCCATATCCCTGCTCCCGTTCTTGTCTAAACTCTTGGAATCTCTGGTCACGCCCCTTCTCTCCTCCTTTCTGGAATCTTCTAAGATCTTTAATCCTGCCCAGGCAGGTTTTAGGCCAGGAAGAGGAACAGAGAGTGTGCTTGTCTCAGTGCAAGATGACATGTCCAGACTCGCGGACGCAGGTGGTGTTGGAGCTTTGATTCTGCTGGATCTGTCCGCCGCATTTGATACGGTGGACCATCCTATTCTTCTCTCACGTCTAGCACAAATCGGGATCTCTGGATCAGTCCTGGCTTGGTTCACCTCTTTTCTTGCAGACCGCACTCAGACCCTTGCTATGCCCCCTTTTCTCTCTGTCCCTTGTGCCCTCACCTGTGGTGTCCCCCAAGGAACCTCTCTCTCTCCTATCCTATTCAATATCTACATATGGGCGCTGGTCTGCCTTATCCGCTCGTATGGACTTAATTGTTATTCCTACGCGGATGATACCCAAATCCTGATCCGTTTCGATCAGGATTATATCAAGGTCTCAGCTTCTCTTCATGACTGCTTGACATCAGTCGGTGTCTGGATGGACCAAAATTGGCTCAAGCTTAATGGCGACAAGACTGAGGTGATGTTGGTGGGTTGCCCTCCCTGCCCGTCATTATGGACCCCTGCTTTTTGGCCTACCTCACTGGGCCCCTTGCCCTGTCCAGTGGACAAAGTAAAAAACTTAGGAGTCATTCTTTCCACCTCCCTGTCCATGACAAATCAGGTCTCTACGGTCTGCCAATCCGCCCACCACCAGATTAGGGTACTTAAGAGGGTCCTTCCTATGATCCCAGAGGCTATGCGCCCTCCTGTGGTAGCTGCATTAGTCCTCTCACGGTTGGACTATTGTAATTCCTTATACCTCGCTCAGCCGACGGGCCTTCTCCAACGTCTCCAACGTATACAGAACCTGGCAGCTAGACTAGCCACAGGTTCCCCCTATGGAGCTCATATCTCGCCAGTGCTTCGTCAACTCCACTGGCTCCCAGTGGCCCAGCGAGTTAAGTTCAAGTCACTGTGTATTGTCCACCGAGCAATCCAGGGCCTAGGTGCTGAGTTTCTTCAAACCAAATTTGTCCGTTATATCACGGAACGCAACCTTCGTTCCCTGAACACCAATCTCTTGGTGGTTCCTAAGTATAACCGGGAAAGACTCGGTGGCAGAGCCTTTTCCATTGCTGCGGCAAGGCTTTGGAACACCCTCCCACTGCCACTCAAGTCTATCTCCAACCATCTGGCTTTCAGGAAAGCCCTGAAAACTACTTTATTTTAGCTCTCTGACTATTACTGTGCTTCCTGTTTGATAGCTTCCTCACCAGCGCCATGATGCCCTAGGGCGACCGTGCGCTTTACAAGTTCAGGTAACATAACATAACTTTAGGACACACAGCCCTCCTGTCTTTTGCAACACGTGCTTTCTTTCACAAAGCACGCCCTCCCACCCCTCCCTCCCTCACTGTGTTTCTAGCATCCTTTTCCCTCTTCCCCATTCTCTTATGGCCCCCCACTCACTTTCCTTCCTTCCTCCAGCAGACCGAGGCCTCCATTGCCCTGGCTGGGTACAGCTCGCCACTCCATGGACAGGCCTGGCTGCTTTGAAACTACACATTACAGGTGATTTGGAACAGTAAAAAGGCATCTTAGCATACAGCACACAGCGTATCATAACATAACAACACACACCATTGTGAAACGTTGGTAAGTTTGCAGCTTCACTCAACAGTATAGCCACACACATGCACGCAGACACACACGCAGCTAACACTCCGATCCATTCCAAAGCGACCAGCAATGGGTCTTTTTCAGGTTGCCGCCTATACATCGAACAACTTTGGCCACCAAAATATCAAGAGAGACCTTCCCAGTGTAGCTCCTTGTGGCCAAGGAGAGATTCTCCAATTCTTCACCTCTAGACTTGCATTTCTTTGCTCTTCTAAGCAATGATCCGCAGAATAACGCAACTAGGGCGCAAACGCTGTGGCCAGGTCACCCGTAATCGCCTCGTGGCATCCTCCATGGTGCAGTGGGGCTTGTGTTCTTTAAACTTACCTTGTTTCGGCAGGAGACCCCGGTGAAGGCTCGCAAGTCACAGCTGCAGTTTGTCAAACAACTGGTGAAACCGTGCCACTGTTTCATGCAAACTGATTCTACAGCTGGTGCCAAAGACCTGCCCATGAACAGGTTGGCCAGTCGCTCAATCAGACTCAATACCATGTGGTGCAAAAGTGAACCAAAAGAAACCAGAATCAAGAAACTCATTGACCTGCCCTCGGTCCCAACCACATTCATGTAATAAGCAAAGAAGAATCTGTAACCAACCCCGGTGCTGCAACCAACCCCAGTGCTGCAACCAACCCTGGTGCTGTAACCAACCTCGGTGCTGCAACCGACCCCGATGCTGCAACCAACCCCGATGTTGCATCAACCCTGGTGCTGCAACCAACCTCGGTGCTGCAACTAACCCCAATGCTGCAACCAACCCCAATGCTGCAACCAAACCTGATGCTGCAACCAACCCCAGTGCTGTAACCAACCCTGGTGCTGCAACCAACCCCGATGCTGCAACCAACCCTGGTGCTGCAACCAACCTCAGTGCTGCAACCAACCTCGGTGCTGCAACTAACCCCAATGCTGCAACCAACCCCAATGCTGCAACCAACCCTGATGCTGCAACCAACCCCAGTACTGCAACCAACCCTGGTGCTGCAATCAACCTCGGTGCTGTAACCAACCTCGGTGCTGCAACCAACCTCGGTGCTGCAACCAACCCCAGTGCTGCAACCAACCCCAATGCTGCAACCAACCCCAGTGCTGCAACCAACCCTGGTGCTGTAACCAACCTCGGTGCTGCAACTGACCCCGATGCTGCAACCAACCCCGGGGCTGCAACCAACCCTGGTGCTGAAATCAACCTCGGTGCTGCAACCAAACCTGATGCTGAAACCAACCCAAATGCTGCAACCAACCCCAATGCTGCAACCAACCCCAGTACTGCAACCAACCCCGGTGCTGCAACCAACCTCGGTGCTGCAACTGACCCTGATGCTGCAACCAACCCCGATGCTGCAACCAACCCCGATGCTGCAACCAACCCTGGTGCTGTAACCAACCTCGGTGCTGCAACTGACCCTGATGCTGCAACCAACCCTGGTGCTGCAACCGGCCTCAGTGCTGCAACCGACCCGATGCTGCAACCAACCCCGGTGCTGCAACCAACCCCGGTGCTGTAACAAACCTTGGTGCTGCAACCGACCCCAATGCTGCAACCAACCTCGGTGCTGCAACCAACCATGATGCTGCAACCAACCCCGGTGCCTGACTAAAGACCCTTCCAACTTAATTTATCAGTTTGTACATTCTGGAGCTTCTCTGGCAAGCCGCCAATTGTAGCTGAACGATCCCACAATTTCCCCCTACATAGAGGAAAAAACTGCCGACATTGTTACGAGTAAGGGACTGGACCCACTGGGTTCGCCCCATCTGCAAAGAGAAGGCCTTCCTCCAGGTTGGTAGTGCCAGAGATGTGTCTGGGGCTCATTGCCAACACATGGCATTGACCTCTTCCGCGACAAGTTGCCATGGGCCCCAAATAAAAGGTGCTGTAATGTGTGCTTGGAGTGTTGTGATGTCATGGGTTGGTGTGGAATGCGAGGGTCGGAGTGTTCTGCAGCAGACCGTTGGATATCAGAGTGAGAGCGGTTGTGTATGGGTGTGGGGCAAGCCCGGTGTATTTCCTCTGTATGTCTTGTCTTCTGTGGATCCTACCATCCCCGTGTGTACTACGGTTGTGAAGTTCTGGGCAAGGACATTGAAGCACGGTGAACTTACCTTGGTGGTCCCGACTTGTTCTTTTGCCTTTTCTTCATCTAAATCAATTCTCAATCAAGTCACTGTTATGCAGTTGCTTTGCTAATCGTTAAGTTCATTTGTTGGACAAACTTTACTGCAAACATTTCTTTGCAAATCCCTCTCTAGAACGAGGTAGAACAAATTCCTCCTTTCCCACGTTAGCTTTCTGCCCTGTCACTGCCTCACGGGCTGTAACTTTCCCGGAAGCATCCGTGGGTATACACCCAGTGCTGCTGGAGCTCTCTCCCCCTGTGTCCCAGTCACTCCCTCTCTCCCCCTCTCGCCCCTATCTTCCTTTTCTCTCTCTCTCTCTCTCTCTCTCTCTCTATCTCCCCCTACCCCTCTCCCTCTCCCAATCACTCCCTCCCTCTCCCTCTCTCCCCCTCTTTCCCCTTTATACTTCTCACTCTCTCTCTTCCTCTCCCTCTCTCCCAATCACCCCCTCTTCCTCCGTCTCCCCCCTTATCCCTCTCTCTCTCCCTCTCTCTCTCTATCTCTCCCTACCCCTCTCCCTCTCCCAATCACTCCCTCTCTCTTCCTCTATCTCCCCCCTTATTCTTCTCTCTCTCTCTCTCCCTACCCCTCTCACCCCCTCTTTCTTCCTCCATCTCTCTCCCTCTCTCCCCCTTATTCTTCTCTCTCGCTCTCTCCCTACCCCTCTCCCTCTCTCCCCCTTTCTCCATATCTCTCTTCCTCTCCCTCTCTCGCAATCACCCCCTCTCTTTCTCCCTCTCTCTCCCTCCTCTCCCTCTATCCCCCTTTATTCTTCTCTCTCTCTCCCTATCCCTCTCCCTCTCACCCCCCGTTCGTCCTCCCTCTCTCTCTCTCTCTCTCTCTCTCTCTCCCCCCTTTATCCTTCTCTCTCCCCTCCCCTCTCCATCTCACGCTCTCCCAATCACTCCCTCTCTTTCTCCCTCTTTCTCCCTCTCTCTCCCTTTATCCTTCTCTCTCTCTCCCCCTCTCTCTCTCTCCCTATCTCTCTCCCTCTCACTCTTTCGAAATCACTCCCTCTCTCTTCCTCCCTCTCTCCACCTTCTCTATCCCTCTCTCCCAATCACTCCCTCTCTCTCCCTTTCTCCTTCCCTCTCTCCCTCTACCTTTCACTCTCTCCCAATCACTCCCTCTTACTCTCTCTCTCCTTCGTTCTTGTTCCCTCTCCTCCTCTCTCTTTCTTCCTCTCCCCCTCTCTCTATGCCACTCAGCCCCTATCTCCCCCAATCCCTCCCTCTCTCTCTCCCTCTTTCTCGTTCCCTCTCCCTCTATCTCTGTGCCTCTCACTCCCTCTCTCTCCCAATGACTCCTCTCTCTTCCTCCCTCTCACCCTCTCTCTCCCAATTAGCCCCTCTGTCTCCATCCCTGTCTCTCCTTCTCTCCCTTTTCTGCCCCTCTCTCCCTTTTCCTCCTTCTTTCCTCCCTCTCTCCCTCTCTCTCCCAATCACTCCCTCTCTCTCCCAATCACTCCCTCTCTCCCCCCTCTCCCTCTCTCTCCATCTCTCCCTCTCAGTCTTTCTCGTTCCCTCCTCCTCAATCTGCCTCTCCCTCTCTCTCCATCTCCTTCTCTCCTTTTTCCCTCTCTGCCTTCCTCTCCCCGTTTCTCCTTCCCCCTCTCTTCCTCTCCGCCTCTGTCTCTCACTCACCCCTCGCTCTCCATCTCCCTTTCTCCTTTTTTATCTCTCTATCTCTCTCCATTCGTCTCGCTGTTTCTCCTTCGCCTTCTTTCCCTCTCCTTCCCTCTCCCGCTCTCTCCCTCCCTCTTTCTCTCTCCCTCCCTCTTTCTCCATCTCCCTCCTCGCCCCCCCCCCCCGTCCCCCGCTTTCTGTCTCTCCCTTTAATGGGCACATTGTACCTCGGTGCCTTCTTCCCTTATAGATTCTAGGGCTCGCCGAATCAACCCCCCCCCCCAATCACCTTCATGTCCCCAGTAAAATGCTCAGGTGTCATAGGTTTCATATCAGTGACGCGGGTCATCGTGGAGGCTGAAAAGGCCCTGCTGAGCAGGGCAAGCGCAGGAGCAGGGCACCGTGGATGGTCAATTCCGGGGATAGCAAAGACAATGACAACAAGCATTGGCAAAGCCTTTGCTTGGCATTTGCCAGCTATTGCAATCCTATAAACACACATCCAAGGCCAGATATTGTGAAGCTCGGGCCCTCTGTCCTGTTAAGGAAAACTCTACTCTCCCCTGACACGGGGGCCTGCCCTCATCAGCATTCCACACTGTCATGCTGATTTATGGAATTTGTGTGCCGAAAAACAGAGGTTTGTGCTCCATTTTGCCCGCAAATCCCTGTTTAACAAATGGCTATTTGCGGGCAGAATGGCGCACAAATCACAATTTTTCGGCGCACAAATTCCATGAATCAGCCCCACTGTGAGTCTCCATTTGCGACGCACTACTTTGCGTGTGGAAGGATACGCACCGCAAGGAAGGTCTGGCCTGCAGTGCTTAGTCCATCTGGTCTCCTCAGCCCTGCACCAGCTGGAAATTGGCGCCTTCGCCACCAAGCTGCCAAAACTGGAAGAAGATGTCCAAGTGGGAGAGGTGTAAAGTCACTGTAATGCTGCCCCAGAAAAGCCGAGAACTGATTAGAGTGGATTCTGGGGTTGGTTGAATTGCTGGTGCGGCTCTTTAAGAATGCAGGCCTGCTGGTTCCATCTCTCTGTAAAACGTTTGCCTTTCAGCTGAAAATAACATTTATAAAACTAGCCGAGTTCATATTTCAAACTCAAGGAAGTTATCTACTTGTGGCCAAGTCTGTGACGATCATTTGTTTTACTCCCAGGACACTAGAGGAATTCAGCCAACGATGTCATCAGCAAATAGACGCTGTTCCCAATTAAGGCATCCGAATTCCAGCTGATGGATGCAATCATTAATTTAAAGATTTCCCACAGGGCACAGAAAAGACGACAGAACTGTAAATGAGAAAAGTTTGGCGCGTCTCATTTAAGAGACGGCTCTATGCCACCCCTATGTTTTAGCTCAGCAAAGTTTCTTCACTGGTACTCTGGGAGACAGCGGTAAGTGGCCAGACACTTCAAAATCGAATATGGTGACAGTGTGGTAAAATGCAACAGCATACATGGCTAAGTCCGATATCCATATATAGATGTTTACGAAATTAATTAAAGATTGATGATGAAGACCGAGGGGAGGAATTAAGCAAGGATCTCGCCAAAGTCTTGACTGGTCAAAACCATATTATCGACACAGTGTATAGGGTCCAACATGCTGACGAAGTGTCGAGACCTGCTTGCAAGTGGCAGGTCAAGGATGCGGCACTTGGAGAGAGATCCAATAGGCCTGCAAATGACAGAATAAAGAGCAGCAAAGAAGTACAAGCTAATTATTGCTTAGTATTGGAACGGATTACTCCAAGTAAAGATGGATTAACACTGAATAAAAAGAACGTCTTGTGATTAATGCACTATGTCTCAAGCCTCAGGACAATTGAGTCGAAAGACATAAATATTGTAGAATGTTTCAAAGAACCTGAGAACGATGGGGTGAAACTGCATATCGATTCGAGAATTATTTGCAATATACTACTGGAAGCAGCCCCTGTATTAATCCCATTGGAATTTGATATCTTTGAAACTCAAAATACAGGGGATTCTACAAATCTACATATCAGTGAAAGAACTTTGGAAACGGGATTTAAGACAAAAATCCCTGCTCTTTACTAGAAGCGAGGACAAAGCCAAAGCGAGTGCACAGGACCTTGGGGCCACGCATCCCATAAATACAGTCGCAAGAGCAGATATTGCTCGAGCTGTTCCGACAGAAAGCAAAAACAGCAGGATCAGGTAAAGATTACCTTTGCACAGGACGTCACAATAATTGGAGACAGTCGGGAGTCTGTGGGATCTAGAAAAGAGATTGACAACATAATTGACTGGAGCTAGGTAGCCAAAGCACTGGGAAGGCAGAGGCAGAGTTAACCTATAGATCTGGCACCTAAGGCTGCCATTTGTATAGGTAGTTGGAACACACGTGGATTTATGCATCTATTCTAGAGTTACTGGCCTGAAGGCTTTGATACAGCCTGTATACAGGAATCATGGCTGGTGGAACGTCCAACTATACATGAATTTGAAATCATAATAAACCCGGCAACCAAAAAATCCATGGATCGACCGTGGGTGGGTCTCCTAACTCTCGTGAGGGAAAGCTCTGGCTTAAAAATCAGACAAACAAAAAATGTCTCACCGTATATTCAAACTTCAAAGGTGGTGGGTGAAAGCTTAACTAAAATGAAAGGTGACCATTTGCATATCATTAATGTACACTGGCAGCACAAAGCCATGGGTCCAGGGGCATTCGTTGATCAAATCACAAACAAAATTGATGAAATCAATCAGAATGAAATCCCTCTTAAAATTCTACTCCGTGGAGACCTAAATATCAACTGTGTGGCCACAAAAAGAAAGTTGATTGATGGAAATGACAGTACTGCAAATGTTGCGGTACAATGGTGCACTGAAATGAAAGCGAGAACTAGGCATATGTTAAATGGACATACTATGAGTGGTGTCCCTGCTAAATCCACTTTGAAGAGGATGCAACAAGGATCAGCAATGGGCTACTTTTTTTTGCCTCAGACAGTCTACATAAGAGGGTGGAGACCCTCGAGGTACTACAAAAAATCGAGTGTGACCATAATCTGCTGAACTTCACATCAGTGCTGCCATCAGAAACACTGGCTGTCAATGGAGACATGAAAGGAAGGTTGAAGCTAGCAGGATCAGACTGAGGTGAAGGTTCTCAGTAAGAATTAGCAAAGTAAACCTGATCATGTGGAATATTCACACTTGTGAACAACTTTTGTGGAAATAAACAGGGGTTGTGTAATCCTGCGTTCTTACCAAAACATGTTTTTGATTTGGCTGTCCTAAAACAAAAACGCAAAATGAGAGCAGAAATTAGACTGTGCGCCAATGGAAACAAATTGCAATATATCGCTGAGAAATAACGTATAAATCAGACCTAGAAGAACTGGCTGAAATCGCACAAAAATGTTATGTTCCAGTGTGATGCAGAATGAATGACGTCAAAACTAAGAAATAATAGCCTCCGAGAATTTTGGAGTCTTATTAACGAACAAAGTGGCTCCCAGCTGACACGGCAAGCTAATACGGTGTCTGAGAAAGAATGGACACATGTATTATAGTCAACTATATAGGAAGAAAGGAACTATTGAAGAACCCGCGTTGCCCATTGTCAACCGTTGGGAGCTGTTGTTTGAGAGATATGACATTATAGACATCAGAAAATGAATACGTTCGTCACATGCTCCGGGCCCTGACGGTTTGACTAATGCTACCCTGAAGGAAAATCCAGAATAATGGATGGATTTTTGCCATCTGCTGTTTCTGGAAACTGTCGCTAAACAAGCAACGCCTGCTTCCTGGAAAAGTGCAATCATTATTCCTGTGTTCAAAAAGGGCAACAGGACAAATCCGAAGGATTATCGACCCATTACACTCCTGGATGTGTTGGGAAAAGTATATGCTACACTCCTTCAGCACCAGTTATTAGAGTGGAGTGTTGCAACTAATCACATCGACCGTAGACAGACTGGGTTTGTGAAGGGCGTTGGGTGCAGTTTGAACCTCCTGATCATAAACATCATAAAAATGGAAGCCATAAGAACTGGCGGAAGGATCTATCTCGCATTTATAGATCTGTCACATGCGTTTGATAGTATAGATAGAGAGATTCTATAGGCTAATTTGATCAAGTGGAAATGTCCCCCAAATTAGAGAACTCCATACTAACACAAAGATCCGAATTAAATTGGGTCATTTCGGCCGACTCTCAACTCCAATCCAAATGCATTGTGGAATAAAACAAGGTTGTCTGTTGGCTTTAGAGATTCTATGGGCTAAGTTGATCAAATGGAAATGTCCCCCAAATTAGAGAACTCCATACTAACACAGAGATCAGAATTAAATTGGATCGTTTTGGCCGACTCTCAACTCCAATCCAAACGCATTGTGGAATAAAACAAGGTTGTCTCTTGGCTTTCATCATGTTCTACTTATTTCTGTCTGGGTATCGCCAAGAGCACTGATGGTGTTGAGTTCTTTCCACCTGGAGTCCACATCAATCGACTTTTGTACGCAGATGATTTAATTCTGTTGGATTCCACGCCGATTGGTCTTCAACGAAAATTGAATGAATTGGAAAAGTATGTTACCGTGAATAGTCTCTGCATTAATACATCGGAATCAGAAACATTAGTCATGGAGAACCTAAGGCGACAGAACCGACGGCAGCCCAGAAAGTTTCGATGGCAAATAGGTAAAGCGACTCTGAAAAGCCCTCCACATACACGATATCTGGACATGCAGATTAACACTAACATAAACGATGTTCCGTGGGTTGAGAATATAAAAGGGAAATGTCATCATTTGGCAATTCAAGCAATAGTCCTGAATAAAAAGCATGGTAAATTCTCATTGCTGCCAGTACTTGCCTTTTTTCAAACAAAAAGCTGTTCCCACACTAATTCCTGATGCGGAATGCGCATTTGGGTGTTCTCCCGAGCTACGGGGGACCCTTGAAAATACGTTTTGGTCCAGAGTCTTATGTTTACCTAGAGGAACCCCTACAGCTTGCACACGGCACAAACTTAGCTTGACATCCATGAATGCGCCAGTATCGTGCAGCATGCTTAATTTGTAATGGAAAATGACTATGACAGATGTGCTTCCACAGTTTAAAATTCTGCAAAATGCTGGAATTGGAGAGGAATACTCTGTAATCTCCATCTGGGTACGGCGATGCAACATGATACTGGCTGATCTTGATATTGGAATGGACATCTTACAAACCAATCCGGATCACGTAAAAAACACATTATGGAGACGGGATTGGATTGGGGCGTGTGAACAGAGGCGCAGTCATAGCATCATGAAAAACGCCCCCAGCGGAAAAAGAGGGGTGAATGAGAAACAAGATTACTGGAATAAATGTCCCTGATCCAAACCATAGATCTCTATATATGAAGTTTCTAATTAATCTGTTCAAAACAAAAGAAAGGGTTGGTCAGTGGGTAAAGGCTGATAAAATCACTGACCGCTGTTGTCTGGGTAAAATAGCGCATGCATCATTGAGACATGGAACTTTATCCCGCACAGCATCACGAACTGAGAGAACGAAATACCTTGGCCAATTTCCGCGGAAGAGACCCTCATTAAGTGCAGAAGATTGGTGGAAATTGAAGTTGGAGGAAACAGACAGAAAGTTAACAATGGCATTGACGCTTTTTTGCCTGTCGGAGGGGACTGAGGAGTTGGCGAGTGACAGTTCAGAACATAGTGCAACTGGCGCAATGATGCAATCGACTTTGAACGCATAAAAGATGCGACCGATCTGAAATGGTGATACGAATGGAACCTGTAAATACAGTTATGCGTTTTACTTAATGCGGGGAGGGCATGAGAGAGTGTAATGTTATTGGCCCTCATTACGACCCTGGCGGAGAGGGGTTTACGCCAGCGTAATGCATGGCGTACCTCTCCGCCAGATTAGGACTTTCCGTAGCGCCATGGTGATTTTTATGCCCGGATTTTCCAGGCAGAAAAATCCATGGCGCTACGGGTCCCCTCGTTAATTACGCCACCATATTCTACGGTGGCGTAATTAACGCCTTCCCCACTCCCGTTATACCCTATGGGGCAAAAATGGGAATGGGGAAGGGTAAATGGGGATTGGGGACTTACCGCCCCGCCAAGGTCGGAATTGGGCGGTAAGTCCGCCAACCCCCATGGCGGAGTTGGCAGCTCTGCGCCATGGTCCATGGTGCAAATTGCACCATGGACCTCCGCCAGGGTCGTAATGAGGGCCATTGTGTTTTATATATCAGGCTGAACTGGGAATTTAAAGTGGAAATGTTGTTTCTTTTTAATGGTTTGTAATAAACCGTATAAAAATGTTAAAAAATCAAATAATTCCTATAATTGCTCCGTGGGAGGGCCATCCACTTGGGTGGCACACCACTCTCCCCTCTAAGCATCAAAGGCATGCTTAACCCGCCAGACGTTTTGGACTTCAACTCCCATGATCCTTCACCACTGACTGTGTTGGCTGCGGGTAGTGGGAGTGGGAGTCCAAAACATCTGGAGGGCCACATAGCGAGTAACTATGGCAACGTCCTGCCACGCATTCTGGATGTTTCTGCCCTCAAGTCCCAGAAGCCAACTCAGCAGGTTCAACACTTGTGCTGCTGATGGCACTTGGGCAGTAACACCCCAACAAGGAAACAGCCACACTTCCGCCATTCCTAGACAGGCCGCCTGCCTTCACTGTCTCATTTCTATGAGCATTAGCTTTATTGGAACAAAGTCAACTTTTCAATGAATTTAATTAAATCTTAAACAAAGAACTTTAATTCAAAGTAGGCTCAGTATTTTAGTGAACGTGCTTAACACATGTCACAATGCAAGGAGCTTAATAATGTAGTTTGGCTGCGTAGAGCCATAGGAACGTCTTTCCTGACATGGTTCGTTTAGCTATTTCTATATTTAATCAGAATGTCTCTTGTGCACCGACTCTGTGGACTCTGTGTGCCTCGCAGAGTTACTATATAATGATGGATCTTTGAGTCTAATGCATTAGAGTGAGCTCTACAATCTCTCTCTTTTTTAATTAGAACCTTATCACTTATGCATTGCAGTATTTTATAGAGTTTATCCATGTAGCGGGCCCCATTCTTGGGTTTTTGGGTTTCTTATATTGCATTATTTTTCACTGGCCTTCCTTTCACTTAGTCACTGACTGTCGATCTCTATAAACCTCCACCTGTTTCCTTTAAAAGCCAATAAACCTACTTCTTGTCTTGTGATGTTCAGCACTGCCTGAAGACTCCCTCTAGCATCGCCCACCGGCTCTGCTCCGAGTGCTGGGGCCTTAATACTGCAGTAGTGACCAGTCTTTCCAAATGCCCCATCACCTTCTCACGCAAAAGACACTGGGCGTAGACCTATTTCAAACCGAGCACCACAGGCACATATTTATAAACCCTTGTGGCCAGGTGTTCCCCGCACCCTCACGTCACCACTTTGACGGGCCAAGGTGATGACGCTGAATGGCGTCATCAAAGGAAGAGCGGTGGTGCACCTGCATGGTGGATGTGGCAGTGCTGTGGGGGGGTATTGCAGATTTACCCTGGTGGGCGAGAGGGACTACTCGAGGCCAGAAGGAGTGTGGTTAAGACTGGGGCGCTCTCATTGCATTTAGCCAATGGGCGCACAGCAGTTCATTCCCGCTCTGATAATGGACCGCAAGTCCTTAGTCTGCCTCTGGACTCCAGTGTCCCAATTTCTTCATTTTGCAATCATGATCTATTGCAAAACAAAGCAGCGGGCTTCTCGAGACACTCTGGAAATCAAAAGCGGTATTTATTTCAGAACAGAAGCTCACAGCTGGCATCCTTTCCATTGTGGCTGGTGCATTCAATTAGACAACAGGAGGGTTCGCATCTAAGCGCAATGCTACCAGCACAACACAAGTGTGCATGTCCTTCTGCACGGAACCTAGCATGTGAAGTGAGGCCTGTGGCCCCCCGTAAACAGCAATGGCTGAAGGGAGCCGTCACGGCTCTCCCGGTGAAGGGCTTGTGGCAAGGGGGCCAACAGACACATGGACAGGCCTAGTTTGTTAAATCATGCGGACCACTTGAAGCTGGATATGTCTACATTGATGCAAATATTCCCACTATTGGCTGACAGAGGGACTGGGAGAAGAAAGCTAGGATTTAACTCCTTGGGAATTAGCATGGTGGTCTCATATCCCCAATACTGTATTTAATAGTTCCCCCACTAGCCTTGCCCTCTTCCCTGTGTACTCAATGTGCATATATTTTCCTATTCCACTGGATTTTGCTCGGTGGCAACAGAGCTAGGGGGCCTTCTGTCCTCGGCAACAGACAATCGTTCAATGTTCGTCTCTATACCGCCCTAGCCGAATTTAGGGCTCTACTCAAGAAACACCTCTTCCACCCAAAACATCCACAAGCAAGCATTCTCCCGACCAAATGGACAGAGTGAGCTCCGGCGACGTCGAAAGTAAGGGTTGTGTAAGCGCTGCGCAGCGAGTCAATTGCGTTGCATCTTCAAGAATTGTCGGCTAACGGTAGGGCTGTTTCTAGGGATGGGCAAACTGGGCTGCAGCCTGGGGCGCAGAATGGGAAGAAGCACTGTAGAGGCGGCTGTATACCAGTCCTCAGTGGGTTGCTTTTACACAATGAATGCACTAATGGGCAAAGGAAAGGATAGAAGCCTCTACCTTCAGTGACCTACCACAACCCCTGCCACATGAAGGAGCAGTTCTGGGTGATCTTATTATTGTCGAATTCGATTTGGTCGAATTTCCTTTCTCTTTTTTTACATTTGTCCTCAAATATATGTGGGGGAGACCACGGGTAGCCCCCTCTGACCTCTCCCTATCTCTATTCATTATAATTATTATGACAATTACCCAACCCCCCACATATATTTGCATCCAAATAAGTCCCCAAAAGTTCGACCAATTCCAATTCGACAAGAAAAATGATACAATCTCTGGTTACCGAAGGAGCAGCATATGGCGTGTTTACATGTAACATCCCAAACATGGCCACCCCTGTGTGTAAATGTACCTTAACGTGAATGGGGGCCTTCCAAGCAAAGTGTGACCATAAGCCCCACCAGGGGAAACCTGCCTGTGCTGGAGTGGGCGGGGGGGGGGGGGCTGAGGAGGGGGTAACAAGCCAAACGAGGCAGATCATGCCAACAAAAGCCAAATAAGACTAAAGTCAAGCAAAATGAAAAGCGGGGCAGAAGGCAGGGGGCTGAGAGGCAGGTGGGGGTTGGAGAGAGAAAGAGAGTGTGAAAGAAAGGACATGAGGTTAGAGACAAGAAGAAAAGGCAATGAGCATGAACATAGAAAAAGTGAACGAAAAAATGTGAGAATGAAAGAAAAGACAGGAAAGCCAAAGAAGAAGGAAGAGAGAGAGAAAGAGAGAAGCAAGTATCACTTATGAAAGAAAGCAGAGAGGGGTGTGGCTAATGCTACTTCAGTGCTAAGAGGCATTCCACCTCACGGCGCATTCTAAAAGCAGCAACTATAACATAAGTTTTTGCAGGGCGCATATTCACCCCTTGAGTTTCTTGGCGCTATAGAAGGATAATCGTGTTCATTGTTACCCAACCACCTGGTGTTAGCACCCTCAGAAGCCGCTGAATGGACCTGCCAGAGATCACGTGGTCAAGCAGACATCCCAGTAGTGGCAGCATTAGTCCACTGACCCCCAGACCTCAGCACACAAGGCTCTACTAGGTATTATAGGCCCTCCCTATAAGTTATAAGTCCAAGCCATAAGGGAAAACCTTTAAGGATGGAGCGGAGATATAGAGGGCGGTGTAGCTCTAGGCCAAAGGGCTCTAATGATATTGGGATATTCCACCCATTAAAAAGATGAATCATGAAGTGTTGGAGCCGGGGCTTATACCGCCCATTATTGCCCTCTCCCGGCGCACTGTCTTCAATGGAACTGCCAGCAGTCCAATGCTGTATGTTAACAGTCCGGTTTGTCCATACTTGCCATTACATTGAAGGTCAAGCAGAGGTCACAGTGGGTTTAGACGGCAGGCTGGCTCCAACTGGCCAATATCTGGCAGGAGTCCTGCGAATCGTGTATTTCTGGCTGCCATTCTCGGGACAGGGCATTTGCCTTGCCCTTTGCCCACTGGGCACAGAGCTCTCACCCCAGCGGCACCATCTGATACGGGTGTGGGCCGCACCCTTCACCCACAGGCACTGGGCATCCGGGCAGCCCCCTGCACCCGTGTCCTGGAAGGCTGGATGTGGTCACCCCGGCGCCCCTTTCACCCGAGAGGGAGCTCAGCCATCCATCCCCCGCCTTTTAAGCCAGGCATATTCACATAGAGATGAAGAAATGTGTTTAAAAGATAATTAATCTCTTCTCCCCGAAAATGATGTAGTGTCATATTTATCAGCGCCGTTCCTATGGCAACAAGGACTGCCTCGCTCCCCCAGGAGCCCCTCGTGCAGCTGCCTCACTGAGTCTTCCCCACAAGTCATTGACTAATACCCTGTATATCCATAGCAGGACCCGCTTTACATGTCGCCGGGAAGCTGGGAGGGGGCTCCTGGTATGTCTAGCCTGGCACCGCCATGTCCACCCTTCTCCCCAAGAGGCATGGCGGCACGGGTACTCAGAGCTCAGGCATGCAGGGACCCTAGTGTTAGAAAGTCCCTTTCAGTCAAAGTGGCACGGGGCTTCTGGGAACTAACCACTACCACCGGAGTGCACACAGCGTGACGCTCTTGATATTATGGACTACAACTCCCATGATCCCTCACCAGGAACCATGATGGGTAGGGGCTGAAGAGAGCTGTAGTCGAAAAACATCTGGAGAGGCGACTGTTTCAGATTCCTGCGCTAGCATGCCCTCCCGGGGTTGCCAGGGGGTGCTGTAGGAACTCTAAAACTTCAATTAGTCCTGCATGCAGGATTTCACGTAGAGTCCATTTCATCCAGATGGGACTTGCACAGACCTATAAAGTGCCGGAACCCATGCACCCTTCTTCCTATTGGGCATGCCACTGGAGAGGATGAAGAAATGGGGTCCCTCTGTCTAACGTGCGCCCTATAGATATCAAGCAGCTGGCAGCTGGCAGAAGAAGCATGCTCAATGATTTACTCATGAATGATTGTGGGGATGCTTGGAATTAATCTTAACAACAGGCAATTGCTCTTGACAACCTTCCATGCCGTCGTGTCTTCAAGGTCACTAAGGCACAAGCTATCAAACGGCCCCATTATGCATCCAGACCCTCGTGGACTGGTCAGCAAAGGGGGGTCTTGAGACCCTAGGCCCTGAGAGAGGGGAGAGGGGGGCAAATCTGCACACCCACCATCCAGCTGGAGGCAAAGCATTGTAGGGATTACAAACAATATGTGGTCATGCACGGCTAACGGTGGGGGGAGCACCAGGGGTCAAGTCCTTAAGATTAAAGTGGGGGGACGCATCAACAAACCCAATGAAATGTGACGTCGCCAGAAATTTGCATATCAAGGTGAAATATGCACATTTCATTAAATTGGCTTTGCATAACCACCCAAACTGCACAGGATGAACGGCATTTGCCTTTAACAAAAGCAACACACACACAAAACCAAGAGAGGATATTTAATTCTAATAGGGTGTTTACAAACGTTAAAAGGTGTCCATGTTGTAAACTCCAACAACCAATCGCATGTTTCCCCTGGGACTTGCAGTACCAAAATGGAACATTTCCCCTTTAGTCGTTTGCTATTTTTCATCAGGTTACATAGTGCAGTGGTGAAATGTCCGTTCTACAAACCTGACGACTGCGGTTCGATCCCTTAGGGCGGCTGTAATTCATAAATTCAACTAGGACATTCTATGTTTCTCATTGAAGCTTGGGGGGGGGGGGACTAAGTCCACCCTCTGAATTAAGTGGGTGAGCTGTGTACCCTCGACATGAGCCCTGGGAAGCACAGAGGTCCATGCCTTGCCAGTGGTCTCTCAAATGGAGAGGAAAGGCCCAAAAGAGAACACCTTGAAGTGATGAGAACCTGCACCCCAGGCTTCTCTGGGCACCACGGGTGGGATCCGATGAATAATTAAAACAAAAATAGATAGACTACTGGCTGCCAGCAAAACTATTTAGAGCAGAGGAGGTCTGGTGTGTCTCTTATGTGGCTAGTTCTGTTTACTTTCTTCCTATAACATGTCTTTATTTTGTACTGTTTATATGACTTTCAAAGTAGCCTTTGTTATGCTCACCTCTTCATTATAACTGCTTCTTTTTCAGTCTGGCGTATTATTATAATATAGGCTGTCCAGGCAGCACAATGGCACTATAACAGCCCCCGTGGCAAAGGGGGGCTGGCTCAGGTGCTTCCCCCACAGAGTGAGCCTGTTCCTCTGGCACTTGGGATTGCAAACACCCTCTGACTCGGGAGGATAGCTCAGGGGCAACGCGCTCTCTTAGGAAGCAAGTTGACGCAGAGCAACACAGGTTCGATCCCCGGGTCCGCGCTTAGAGCGTTATATATATATATCCAGCACAGCATAAGTGCTGCCTTCAGGTCTTGGTGGGCGGGCCTGCTTCCCCTACTACCTAATCACACAGATCACACATTACATCACAGGCTTTAACTAGCCTGATCCAACAAGATATACTATCACACACATAGAGGGAAGAGCATGTCATGTCATCTTCTACATGCATCGAAGTGATCGCACATGGACTTCCTGACCAGTTGCTCCCAGACAACCTATAACCTTTATAAAAGGCATGCTACTTTCTATTGGCTAAAGGCAATTCCGGGCTTAGCCAATCTGCTGCTGTTCCTCATGCAATCGTGACCATACTGGGAGCCCAGAATGGGAAGGTGTCCGTCATTACTGGTTGGGAAGGTGTGTATGCGTACATCTTTCTTCCGCCACAATTCCCACAACCAATGCATCACCAGCAATGATGTTGCTTTCTCCATCTCACCTAACCCCTTCCTCAATCCCACAGAACTTTCCTCAGGGGTTCGTAGGCCCAGCCCTGATCTTTCTACAGTTTAAGAATTGCAAGCCACTGACACACCAGACCTCGGAGATGGGGGATCTCTTGCAAGGAGGTCGAGAAAGTTCCAAAATGCTGTTTTCCTGCATCCCACCTTCCACAGTCGCGCTAAACTGATTGCCTCCCCAGTGGCAATTTTTCAGTTCCATTTGTGCGTCTTGGACTGGCACCTGGAGGCAGATGTTCGGGACATTACTGTGCATGTTATGTGTGTAATGGGGCGTGTCAGGAGGTTGTCATTATGCTTTAGAAGAACATTGGCCCCCACGCTGGGCCACAGTGGAGCGCAGGCAGCAGAGGACACCGTTTGAAAGAATTCGAAGGAAGAGGCATTAGGTTGAGGTGATAAAGTTGCCTGCCATTAGCAGATTGGTCCTGGTCCGGGCCAACGCAAGAATGACCTGTTACGCAAGGAAGAAATGATAGAAATGAGGGGAACAGCTGATATAATCCTCGCCTTCTGGTGGACGCATAAGCGTTGACGCACTTCTACTTTGTAGCCCGGACGATGTCTACTAATTGCACGTAGTAGGCCAATTAAGTGGCGATGTGCACCACGCTTGCTATTAAAATGCACCCTCTGGCGGTGTCCTTTGATCTCCCAAGGCCGGCCCTAGTTGCGTCAAGGGAGCGCGTCTCATTAGTACCTGGATAATACCATCCCAGTTTGCGGCTCTTGCGACCCGAGTCCGCGGATCCGGCTCGTTTTTGCCTGCGGATCAAGGGGGTGGCTTTGCCTCCTGCCTCGTTAGGTCTATTGATGTGGTTGGCGAACCATCCTTTCAAGCTTCCATTTTGCCCAGAGGAAAACTCGCTCTAGTTTATGAACTCTACAAGCAATAGCGATTTCGATGTCATTGAGTATTGATTCCGCATGCAAATACATATCTATTGATTGCGCACTGCACGCGATACCCTGAACAGTGTTCCCGGCCTGTTTGTCATATACACCATTTGATTGGTTGTAATCCACATCTCACTTACCCAATTAATCTGGACACTAGCCCTGGTTTGGTGGTTGTTTCTGGTGGTGGAGTGAATGGTGTTGTTCCTTTTGAGAAGACCTGGTGGAGCACCACAAAACAGGACAAGGTCCTTCATCAAGTTACATTGAAGCACAGAGCTTACAGTCGACCCCCACCTTCCCACTCCTGCAAGGGTAGGCCACCAGCATCTGTGGGGATGTTTAAGCCTACCACCTCCAACAGCCTCAGCTAGTATGGTCAATGCTAAGGGATCATGGAAGCTACAGGCAATATGTGTGGAGAGCCGCGGTAGAGCAGAGGCTGGGTCTGCACTACCACAACCCTCAAAGTACCTATCATATTTTTCTGAAAAGGACCATGGTTGTGGCTCCATACCTGATGCCTGAGGTTACATCCGCAAAGACCGTGCCATGCACAGGTAACCGCCATCACATACCGCATCACGCAGAGCCATGTGCTGATTGATTGACTTGGCACGGCAGATGGATAGCGCTGCATAGGCAACTGAAAGTTGGGGCAACTTTAGTGCTGTCCCTAATTGTACAGTGGATCTCTCAGCAGAGGATAGACCCTAAGAAATAGAACCCACCACACGCGCAACACATCCCCACAGCATTAAAGAGGGGTCCAGTTCCAGCCCCGCTCTGGTAATATATCTCTTTTTCAAAAGGCAAGTGACCACTCTTATCTGACAGTGCGCAATGTGGTTGGTTAGTTGGTTGGTAGCAGTTCTAAAAGCCCATGAATATACCGTGGGTTGATGCCTTTGGACCGTCTCACTAAAATCCAGGTACCCTCAACACTCCAACCCTGCACATGCATGAATGGATGCCGAGGTGGCTAGCCTTCCTGCAGGACCACAGGCAGCAGTCCTCTTTCTCTTTCTGGTGTGCCCTGGCAATAGATGTGCTCAGACCATTCATAGGCAAATGAATGCCCACATGTGGTAGTGGCTGTAACCACCTTTTCATCGCCACCTTCCCTCCACACATCAACACTTTGAGCATCAATGGACACCCACACGGGTGTCTTCATGTAGTGGGTTTTTTCCAAAGTCCCCACTTCCTTCCCAGTACCCTTACCCAGGTTTAAGGCCCCTTGACCCTTGCAGCCTGCGTCCACTTGCATGCGAGTAAGCGGGTATGTAGTGTTCCATCGAAAAGGTGTCCAACGAAACCTTTTCCATCGAAACCTATCCATCGAAAATATATGCATCCAATGCATATATGTGTAGGGTAAAGGGTTAATGTACTGGTCAGCAAAGGGGGTCTTGAGAGCCTAGGCCCTGAGAGCGGGGAGAGGGGGTGAAACTGCACATCCCCCATCCAGCTGGAGGCAAAGCATTGTAGGTATTACAAACAATATATGGTCATGCACGGCTAACGGTGGGGGGGCACAGATGACCATGACTTGTCACTGGTCTCTCAAATGCAGAGGAAAGACCCACAAGAGAACACCTTGAAATGATTAGAACCTGCACCTGAGGCTTCTCTCGGGCACCAGGGGTGTCCCCCAGCAGATGGGGGGGCAGGGGAGGAGCTAAAGAAACGATAAATAAACAGAAGAAGCACATATAGGCTTTACTGCAAATAACCAAGGTAAAAAAAGGAAAGCAAAAATATATAAAAACAGGAGGTTGGAGCGGGGACCCCCCCAAAAAAAGACTAAAAAAGACATTTGATGCAAATATTTTCGATGGATATGTTTTGATGCAAAAAACCTTCATTGAAAAGTTTTCGTTGGAAAGACCATAAACCGAGTAAGAGGTGAGACTCCAATAGAGAACCTGCTATGCCGAGCCATGACCAGTGCACGTGACCCCCAGCTTGGCAGTGCCACTTACCCAACAACCACTCCAGAGCTACCTCTAGTTATTAAAAGAAGCTGCAGAGACCCACATAACCGCGTTTACTGATCTCCGGAACCAGGGAAGGCTGAAGCAGTAATAACTAACACGTTACTGGATCTCCCTCCTGGCTGGTAGCACAGGTCCTGGAACCCTAGCAAGTGAGATCTCTGCAGTGTGTTCCATCCCAGCACTGAATGTGTCGCCTGTTCCATTACACAAGGGACTCTGCAACATACAGAGCAAGGCTGACAGTAAAGCCACGCTAGAGGGCTACATTAGTGTCTGTGGGGTGATTAGATGAGATGTGTGGGGTGATTAGATGAGATGTTTGGGGGGATTGCCATGATGTGTTTGGGGTGAGTTGAGGAGATACACGTAGGTGACTGGGAGAAATCTCTGTGGGTGTGGATTTGTGCATGGATTATTGGAAGAGATGTGCATGGGTGATTGCAAGTGTTGTGCAAAGAAGGTGATTAGGAGTGTTGTTCATAGGTGATTGCTAGATGTGTGCGCGTGATTAGAAGATATTTCTGTAGGTGATTGGAAGTATTGGAAGAGAAGCCTGTAGGTGATTGGAAGTGTGCATAGGTAATTGGAAGAGCTGTGCCAGGGTGATTGGAAGAGATGCCTCTAGGTGATTGTAAGTGTGCATAGGTAATTGGAAGAGATGTGCCAGGGTGATTGGAAGAGATGCCTCTAGGTGATTGGAAGTGTTCTGCGTAGGTGATAGGAAGTGTTGTGAGTGGCTGATTGGAATTGTCTGTGGCTGATTTGAAGTACTGCGCGCATGTGGTTGGAAGTGTCAGTGTGAGCGATTACAAAATATCTTTATGGATTATTGGAAGAGTTGTGCAATGGTGATTGGAACAGATGTGCGTGGTGATTGGAAGAGATGTGCATGGGTGATTGGAAGAGATGACTGTAGATGATTGCAAGTGCGCATAGGTGATGGGAGAGATGTACGTGGGTGATTGAAATAGATGTGCATGGGTGATTGGAAGAGATGCGCATGGGTGATTGGAAGAGATGACTGTAGATGATTGCAAGTGCGCATAGGTGATGGGAGAGATGTACGTGGGTGATTGAAATAGATGTGCTTGGGTGATTGGAAGAGATGTGCGTGGGTGATAGGAAGAGATGTGTATGGGTGATTGGAAGAGATGTGCGTGGCTGATTGGAAGAGATGTGCAAGGGTGATTTGAAGAGATGTGCATAGGTGATTGGAAGAGATGTGCGTGGGTTATTGGAAGAGGTGGCCATGGGTGATTGGAAGAGATATGCATGGGCGATTGGAAGAGATGTGCGTGGGTGATTGGAAGAGATGTGCGTGGGTAATTGGAAGAGATGTGCGTGGGAAGAGATGTGCGTGGGTGATTGGAAGAGATATGCATGGGCGATTGGAAGAGATGTGCGTGGGTGATTGGAAGAGCTGTGCGTGGGTAATTGGAAGAGATGTGCGTGGGTGATTGGAAGAGATGTGTGTGGGTGATTGGAAGAGATGTGCGTGGGTGATTGGAAGAGATATGCATGGGTGATTGGAAGAGATGTGCGTGGGTGATTGGAAGAGATATGCATGGGTGATTGGAAGAGATGTGCGTGGGTGATTGAAAGAGATGTGCATGGGTGATTGGAAGAGATGTGTGTGGGTGATTGGAAGAGATGTGCATGGGTGATTGGAAGAGATATGCATGGGTGATTGGAAGAGATGTGCGTGGGTGATTGAAAGAGATGTGCGTGGGTGATTGGTAGAGATGTGCGTGGGTGATTGAAAGAGATGTGCGTGGGTGATTGGAAGAGATGTGTGTGGGTGATTGGAAGAGATGTGCATGGGTGATTGGAAGAGATATGCATGGGTGATTGGAAGAGATGTGCGTGGGTGATTGGAAGAGATGTGCGTGGGTGATTGGAAGAGATGGGTGTGGGTGATTGGAAGAGATGTGCGTGGATGATTGGAAGAGATGTGCATGGGTGATTGGAAGAGATGTGCGTGGGTGATTGGTAGAGATGACTGTAGGTGACTGGAAGTATGCATAGGTGATTGGAAGAGATGTGCATGGGTGATTGGAAGAGATGTGTGTGGGTGATTGGTAGAGATGACTGTAGGTGACTGGAAGTATGCATAGGTGATTGGAAGAGATGTGCATGGGTGATTGGAAGAGATGTGCATGGGTGATTGGAAGAGATGTGCATGGGTGATTGGAAGAGATGTGCGTGGGTGATTGGTAGAGATGACTGTAGGTGATTGGCAGAGATGTGCATGGGTGATTGGAAGAGAAGTGTGTGGGTGATTGGAAGAGAGGTGTGTGGGTGACTGGAAGTATGCATAGGGGATTGGAAGAGATGTGCATGGGTGATTGGAAGAGATGTGCATGGGTGATTGGAAGAGATGTGCGTGGGTGATTGAAAGAGATGTGCGTGGGTGATTGGAAGAGATATGCATGGGTGATTGGAAGAGATGTGCGTGGGTGATTGGAAGAGATGTGTGTGGGTGATTGGAAGAGATGTGCGTGGGGGATTGGAAGAGATGTGCATGGGTGATTGGAAGAGATGTGCGTGGGTGATTGGAAGAGATATGCATGGGTGATTGGAAGAGATGTGCGTGGGTGATTGAAAGAGATGTGCGTGGGTGATTGGAAGAGATGTGTGTGGGTGATTGGAAGAGATGTGCATGGGTGATTGGAAGAGATATGCATGGGTGATTGGAAGAGATGTGCGTGGGTGATTGAAAGAGATGTGCGTGGGTGATTGGTAGAGATGTGCGTGGGTGATTGAATGAGATGTGCGTGGGTGATTGGAAGAGATGTGTGTGGGTGATTGGAAGAGATGTGCATGGGTGATTGGAAGAGATATGCATGGGTGATTGGAAGAGATGTGCGTGGGTGATTGGAAGAGATGTGTGTGGGTGATTGGAAGAGATGTGCGTGGGTGATTGGAAGAGATGTGCATGGGTGATTGGAAGAGATGTGCGTGGGTGATTGGTAGAGATGACTGTAGGTGACTGGAAGTATGCATAGGTGATTGGAAGAGATGTGCATGGATGATTGGAGGAGATGTGTGTGGGTGCTTGGTAGAGATGACTGTAGGTGACTGGAAGTATGCATAGGTGATTGGAAGAGATGTGCATGGGTGATTGGAAGAGATGTGCATGGGTGATTGGAAGAGATGTGCGTGGGTGATTGGAAGAGATGTGCATGGGTGATTGGAAGAGATGTGCGTGGGTGATTGGTAGAGATGACTGTAGGTGATTGGAAGTATGCATAGGTGATTGGAAGAGATGTGCATGGGTGATTGGAAGAGATGTGCGTGGGTGATTGGAAGAGATGTGCATGGGTGATTGGAAGAGATGTGCGTGGGTGATTGGTAGAGATGACTGTAGGTGATTGGAAGAGATGTGCATGGGTGATTGGAAGAGAAGTGTGTGGGTTATTGGAAGAGAGGTGTGTGGGTAACTGGAAGTATGCATAGGGGATTGGAAGAGATGTGTGTGGGTGATTGGAAGAGCTGTGCGTGGGTGATTGGAAGAGAAGTGTGTGGGTGATTGGAAGAGATGTGCGTGGGTGATTGGAAGAGATGTGCATGGGTGATTGGAAGAGATGTGTGTGGGTGATTGGTAGTGATGACTGTAGGTGATTGGAAGAGATGTGCATGGGTGATTGGAAGAGATGTACATGGGTGATTGGAAGAGATGTGCGTGGGTGATTGGAAGAGATGTGCGTGGGTGATTGGAAGAGATGTGCGTGGGTGATTGGTAGAGATGTGCGTGGGTGATTGGAAGAGATGTGCGTGGGTGATTGGACATGTCGCCCGTGGCACGGGTAGGTTCTTCTCCAAAAAAAGATTCCACTGACAAAAAACTCATGAACTCCAGGCAGGTTTGTTTGTTTGTTTATTAATTTGTAGGGCGCGCCGAATCCGTAGGTAACTGGGCGCAAAAGGTACAAGGATACTTAAAGCTTGGGTTACATAAAGGGTGGGCAAGTATAAGTACAGAAAATTATTCAGGAAAATACAACAAAACTATACAGTAGGCACACATCAGGTGGGTAAGAGATTTACAAGTATGGGTACCGTAGAGGTCAAATGTCATTGGAGCGCAGCCAGTTCAGGTGTTGCGTCTAAAGCTGGTGTAGGATTGGTCAGTTCTGAGACCGAGAGGTAACGCATTCCAAGACTGGGCAGCTTTCACTTTCACAGGAGGTCCATGCGTGAAGCAGTGTTTATAATGGACCTTCATTAAGGATCAGGAACCCGTAGAAACCATTGATGAACAATCGTTTTGCAAAATGTGGTGCCTTCAGGCTGTTTCGGTGGTAAAATGATGGCAGTGGAGGGTTGTGCTGGCACACTCGGCAATGCTGGAGGGAGCTTTGTGCCAACAGCTACCTGCAAGTGATTGATGGTCACCATGAGTGAGCGCCTGGAGGCTGCCCCTGCGTGGTAGCGGTGCGTGCTATACATCAACATAACATCACATAACATAAGTGAGCGACTGATGTGATTAAGCCCTGAAAAGCTGCAAGCCGGGGTGTGTCCACAATCTTCTTGGGCAAAATGCAGCAAGCCATTTTCATGATTTCATTTTCTTCGTGATTGTGTGGGAAATCCCGTGGTTCCGGGAGATGCCAGATTCAGAGAATCAGGGAGTAAATGCCTGAGTCTATAAACCAGCCGGGCAACACATAAGTATCAGCCACACAGACCTCACACAACGCTGCCCGGCTCCTGTGACCCAGCTCTGCCTGAGAGCCAGGTAGAAACTCAGTCTGTCTGAGCTCATGAAGTCACTGACCGCACAGCTAAGACTGATAAGAAGAGTTTCAGTTGTGGGGCCGATACCAGTGAAGGGTTTCCTGCACAATGGGCAAAGAACCGGGATCACCAGGCCATCCTTTAGTAGCTAACAAAGATATCGCTCCCTTCCTTTCCAGCACCTGTTCAGTGTTCAATGTCTTAACTAAGGACAATGTTTCTTGAGAAGTTGTCAACAATGCAGACTCGTTTGTACATTTCTATAATTATATAATTGTCAGTCAATGAGAACTCCCTTTGCTTACACACATTTTGTCTTATTTTGTATCTCTCAAGGACCCTACAAATGGATACTACAGCGTCAACACCTTCAAGGACCACCATTCTACGCCCACCATCTCACTCTCAAGCTGCCAGCCAGAACTGAGGCCCGCCAACAAGCAGCGGGTACCCACGGGCATGTCCTTCACCAACATCTACACCACCCTCAGCGGGCAGAACCGTCTCTATGACTACAGCCAGCGCTTTGTGCTGGGCATGGGCAGCAGCTCCATCGAGCTGTGCGAGCGCGAGTTCCAGCGCGGCTCCATGAGCGACAGCAGCTCCTTCCTGGACACGCAGTGCGACAGCAGCGTCAGCAGCAGCGGCAAGCAGGAGGGCTACGTACATTTCGACAAGGCCAGCAAAGCTTCCGCCTCCTCCTCCCACTACTCCCAGTCGTCGTCCCAGAACTCTGACCCCTCCCGGCCGCTGCAGCGGCGAATGCAGACACACGTTTAACTCTCCTCTCTTTAGTCGAGAGGCGTATGAGGAGGTGGCCTGGGGCAGACTGCTGAGGAAAGGCAGTGACAGTATTGGAGGACCAAGTGGCCAAAAGCCATTGAAACTCAACGAATTGTGGAACGGCCCTGTGCTACAGAGAGACAATATTTATTTTGTTTTCAAGGGAAGGGTAATATTTTCCAAAGCACTTTGGCCCACAGTAGAACTACAAGCCATGAATATAACTCTTAGAAAGAAACATATATATGTGTGTAAACGTTGACAAAAAACAGTCCAGGATGACCTTGTACATCAAAGTACTCCCCGTGATAGAGCAGCCACTAACTGCACCGTCGCCGAGGTTCACTGGTTAATAGCATTTCTACTGAACCGAGTCAATGTCAAGCACAAAATCTATTTTACTATTTTAGAGTAGAGGGTTCGAGAACCTGGAGTCAGAAGAAGATACAGAAAGGGACATATTAACTTAGTTAGGCTCCAATTCCTTCGCGTAAGAGATTAAGCAAAAGTATGGACTAGGCTGTATTCATCAGCACAAGACCTACTTCTCATTCAATTTTCTCCAGCTACTACATTCCAATATCCTAATCGCTGCAAAAAATCAGGACCAAGAAGCAGACCACCATTGAATAGGAATCACATTAAGTTCAACCAGGGATGGTCCTTGACCTCATACCGAAAAGGACTTTCAAGAATGGGTTCTAGCGAGTGTCAATGTACGATCATCGTTGGCCATCACCGTTCATCTCGAAGCAAGAAACAGGACTTCTCTTCCTGATCGCCTCCTTATAGAAGAGTTTTGAAACTGACCACATTGACTTGAGCAAGATGAAGAAAACAGCAGGCGATAGTACGTTATCCCTTTCTTGTCGCCAATAGTCGTTTCGGCTCACAAAAATCCAGGTGACCCCCACTGATTGTAAGGAGTAAGAGTATCATACTTTCAGTGGAGGATGATTGTCAGAAAATTGGCACCACGTACGAACATTAATCGGTAAAACGCCTAGGCCAGGGGTTACATCATTACAACAAAGAGAAATTCATTGCGAGAAGATCCGGAGCGCACTGACCTCATCCTTTTCTTCCAGGCAATTCTTCAGCATATCCACAAATGGGTATTTTTAGTGAGCCAGGAACCGTCTTCTGAAAAAAATAGTTATTTTGTTGCCGCTACTGGCCTCTTTGTACCCTTCCCAGCTGTGTACATTGACTGCGGAGGTGACTTTGCTGTGCATACCAAGTGACATTGCATATCATAATGCGTAGACTGCAAACTCTGTTTTCTCGGTTTCTTTCATTGGGTGTTTTGTATGCATAAGTTATTGTCAATAAACTGGGGCTAGAACAGGACTTGGTCAAATGTTTGCCTAATGGAGGACTTGGCCATTCCTGCTTGCGTGGCAATTGTTGATGGAAAAAGGGGTTCAAAGGGATCAAGTAAAGCATGGGAAGCCAGGGGCGGGGGCACAACATGATGGAAGACCGACACCTACAGGCACTTGAGGTTCAAGAACAGGTGTGATATGAAGGAAGCCAGCATTGTGTCTGAACTGTGAGTCCACTCCTACCTCTTTCAAGAGAAGCAGAGACTGTGCGCCCACCAAGGCCTCGCGAAGGAGCATCATTGAAGTACGCAAGGTGTTCCACCTGAATGCCACAATTGCCAATTGACCCCACCTCATCCAAGTCCCTTTCATCCAGTCCTGGCTTTTTAGCCAAGAGAGCTTCCCCTTTTGTAATCGTGGGCCCAAGGAATAAAGTAAAACTACACTTCCCGGCATGAAAGGTGTTGAATGAAAGTCCAGGATTGGTAAATGTCACTTTGCCAGCATAGGCCAGGATGGCAACTCTGTTCAAGCTTTGTAGGTTTCTGATTTTTATAACCCGGAAATGAAAGCAGCTCTTACTGGAAAATGGCATAAAACAAGGGTTGTCAAGGGGTTGAAGTGGGAAAAATATTCCTTATGGGAAAATCTGTGAGAGTTTATGATATGTTGACAAAGGGCCACAGAAATGTGGGGTTCTGTGTTGTACAGCGAGTAGACGCGTGCAATATTAAATATGTTTATTTTGGACATTCTGGAAGCAGGTGATTTCTTTGAAGTGAATGTGGGTGAGGGGGTGCCAAGGAGGGTCTTGTTGTAAAATGTCTTAATGGGTTTGGGTGCAGACCCGGACTTAAATCGCATTGAGCGTCGTCAACGGCAAACCGAGTCGTCCATGTGCGCCGATGGAGAAACCATGGATAACCATGTTCTGGGAATTATCTTCGAGAAGGGAGAGCTTAACCTCAGGATCACTCGTACCCGGGTTATCGGGTAAAGTTTTCAAGTAAAGGGTGGTTCTTGGTGGTTCTTGGAATGATGTACCTGGTATCACGTGTCAAGAGAAACTAGCCAGAGAAACGTGAGGACAACCAGAAGGATGGAGCCACCAGCACAGCAAGGGGCCATGTGGGGATTAATGAAGTAAACTGATCATATGTCTGAAGTGTTGCTGTGTTACTGTTCTTCAATTGCAGGTCAAAGTGTTCCGAAGCATGATCTCCCCAGAGCTTGGCGCTGTCTCATAAGAAGTAAGCAATCGCTATTGGTACCGTGTGAAATGGGGATTAGCCCTGCTTGTATTAAGGTACTCACCAATTGCATCCATACAGGCGCACAACGAGGGGTCTGGGTGCTCCCCGGCACTTAAACTTCATGAGCTCAATCTCCTTGGCCCCTCAAATCTCCCTTCCTTCCTTGCTCGTCCCACGACTCATGACCAATCCCCAAACCATGCCCTTCCTACGAGTCAACCATTACAGCACTTTCCTGTTTACCCCGCTCTTTGAACAAGCCTCCAATGCACACGTTGGATGCGCCAAGTCAGCGACATGTACTAAAACACGTGATTGTGCTGGTAAGAGAGTCCATATGGGGGAGGCAGGAACAGCAGAAGCCTGGTATACCAAAGGATGTGGTCACACATAACATAAGACATGCATAACTTACTCTTTCATCCTTTTGAGGTTAAAAACGTTATTGGCCAACTTTACTTTATTAATAACTCATGTATCTACATGCGTTGTCATCTAGTGAATTTTTTAAGTGTAGGAACGGAATCTTTCCATGAGTTGGCCTAATAAGCCAACACGCCTGAACCATGAAATTGTGTTACAGTGGCAATGCTGACATGTTTTCTGATCAGAGTTTTTAGGGTTGGTCTCCCCCAAAAATGTTTTAAAATAATGGGTTAAAATATGCATTTTACAGAACACATTTCCAAACAATTTGGTAAAAGCCCAAACAATGTGGCTGGGTAGAATAAAACGTGAAAAAAATCAATGCATGCCAGGTCATCGACAGAACACGAGAGAATTGTCTTCACATTGTTATGATGCCGGTACCACAATGTATGCCAGCATTGCCCAGTAAACACCCAGAGCAGAATATATGTCATCATTGACACTGTAGCACATTTTGACAATACATGCAATCATTGTCCTGTAAAACACCTTCATGATGGCTGGTGCCCACAATATATTTCATCCCTGATTCATGGAATTATTTGCTGTAAAACAGGGATTGGCGTAGCATTCTGCATGCAAATCCCCATTTTACACACAAATAATTCCATGAATCAGGGCCCAAGTATTTAGTACTACGCATTTAATCTACATAAACTTTGCCCTGTGACCCAGGGATTTCTCAGTGCTCAACCGAAAACTCCTGAAGAAGGAGGGTCTGGATAAAGACCAGCAGTCAATCAAAGTCAGAACAAAAAGGTTTTCAGTCTCTTTCTAAATTCGTATGGATATTATTTCCCTTTGAGTGGGAGACTGTTCCGTAGTTTAACCCCCCATGATGGTACTAGATCGTCTGTATCCACACAATCTTCTAAACCTTGGGACATCTAGTGAGAGGCAAAGGGACAATGTTTAAGATGCCCAACACATCTCCTTCTCAGATAATCAGGAGAGTTGCCATAGAGTGTCTTATGAATTAGTCTCAAAATCTAAACTCGATTGTGGCTTGGACTGGAAGCCAGAGTAGCCTTCTCAAGACTGGGGTAATATGGGCCAGTTTATTGGTGTTTGTAACTTCAAAGGCAGCTGTTTTTTGTAAGGTTTGGAGCTGTCGAATGGACTGCCTATTGTGGTCTCCATGGAGACAGTTGCAATAGTCTAGTTTAGCCCCAATGAGTAAGTGACAGAGAAGAGTCAAAGATTATTCCCAATGATTTAGCTTAAATCGCACAATTGGATTCCGACAGGTAAACAACCCTAGGGAGCTCTTTACAGAGAACATGAGAAGAAAGGACGAATATCATTTTGGTCTTTTATTGATGAAGACCCAACCAATTGTATGACATCTAATCCATTATGGTTTTAAAAGTTTCTAGAATAAAAGCAATGTTGTCATTGTATGATCCCTGCAGTCGAAAGACTATCTGGGTGTCATCAGCATACTTCTGAAATGTAACACCCACATTAGTCAAAAGATCACGCAATGGGTGACCTTAGAGGTTGAAACGCAAAGGAGAAGTACACGCCCCCTCACGTACACCACACGTTAAGACTTCTAGGCCAGATGAGTATTCCTTGATTTTTCCTCATGATGCTCTGTCTGACAAAAATAAGTTAAACCAACTTACTGCGGTCTCAGGTACTGCAGCTATTTCCCCATATCCAGCAAAATCGTGTGCTCAAGAGTATCAAACACAGCCGAGAGGCCCAAGAGCATTAACATGCCGGCGTAACCCTCATTGGCAATCCGTAAGAGAGTGTCTTCAACATCCAATAAACACATAGTCCCTTCTCCCTTTCCATGGTAGCCATTGACTTGCTTGTAAAAAAAGGTAAACAAATAAAATGGCCGTCCTGGAAAGGGAGAAGGGGCTGCGTGTAGTCCCTTCTCCCTTTCCATGGCGATCCGAAGAAACACGGAAGAAAGGCGAGTACTGGCGCAAGGGATGCGGTACGACGTGAGCCAGATTACCAGAAGGTAAGGCTCGCAAATTGACCAATAGTTAAGCTTTCTTTTTTTGCGCTGTGCCGAGTACTAATATGTATTAGGGCTATCTGCTGCACTGAATTTACCCAATATATTGTTGACAGCATGGTCCGTTTGACTGATAGCCTTGTCTTTATTGACCATGCTATACTTTTGATTAGTCTCTTTAGCTGCCCTTTAGCTGCCTCCAGCTATTCCTGATGTCTTTCATTTTTTTTAAGTAAGGGCCAATTGAATCTGGTTACACCAATTGCCTGATCCAATCACTTTTGACCTATCTGGGGATATTTTTTGCTCCTGTAGAAAATTAAATAGCGCCTTCATCGAGTTAGCAGCTCTCGAAATCTGATTGTCAAACAGGCTTTTTTTGCCTTTATCATCGCTGCCTTATATTTTGCCGGAAGGCACTTCAATTTCTAGCTGTGTCTTTGGTTCGGGCCTCGCCTCAGACTATGGTCCAATTTTCAAACATCCTTTTTCATGTTAGCAAGTACTTCCTCATACCATTTTATCCCATCATGTTTGTCCTTAATTAATGTATGTGTGGGTGCTACCTCATCAATAGTATGAGAGGTGGTAGAGTTATCCAGTTGCCCAAGATCTGCTACCCCAAAGTCCTCCGAGGGTCTTGAAAATATTCCAAAAATGGGGTTAAGCACACCCACCAATAACTTACATTTATCCCTGTACTTAATGATCATCTTGTCATTGCCCGATGGGCAAATCGCATATTTCAATGAAGTTTAAAATGAAAGGATGACATGGTCAGTCCAATCCACCCTTGTCAGTGAGCCATTCACCGCATTGACATTGTACGCAAATACCCAAACGGTGGATCTCCACCCAAAGTGAGTGGAAGATGTACCTAAATATATAATTCCCAAATCTACTTGCTCTTGTTTGAGCTGTAGTGTGTTTATATCTCGAGGCTCATGAGAATCCAAATTAAAATCTGCCAGATCAATTAGTGGGGGCCGAGATCCTAGACTGTGATATAATCATGTCGACAGAAATGCCCTGATTCTGCCTGTGCCCACAATAAATGCCAACATTGCCATATGAAACACGGTTTCATTATGCCAGCGCCCACAATGTATGCCATAATTGCACTCTAATACATTTTCATGACAACTGTGCCCACAATATATGCCAGCATTATGCTGTAAAACGCATTTTCATTACGACTGTCCACACAACACGTGAATGTAATGCCACTTTAGCCCCTTCTCATGGTGTCTGTGGCCACAATGTAGGCCAGCATTGCCCTTTAAAACAAGTTTTCATGATGGAAGTTCCAAAACATTAAGGGCCTGATTCGTGGAACACTTTCCTATGGGATTGCGCCATTATAGAACACTTCCATGAATCAGGCCCGAAGTAGCCTTGCCCCAGGCGCATGCACACCCCCAGACACATATGTACACATACACACATGGGCACATACATACATGGAGACATCCATCTGCATATACACATAAGCAAAGCACTTTTTGACCCACCCACGCACCATTTCTTTTTGCTGGCTTGCCTGACTCGCTCCACCCAGTCCTTCTAATCCACCATTCTAATCTTTCGTATGCACTACCAGGAAACAGAAATAATTCTGATCCCTCAGCACCAGTGCCCTGGGGAGGGGGGCATGGTGCACATCTGGGGCTCGGAGAACCTATTACCCCCAATGCATCTACCAGACCTTGCTAAGAGGAAGTACCCTGGGGGGGAGGCCTTTATCCGTGCTGTTTGCCCCCGCCTCACATAGACTCTAAGGTATGTGTAGCAGCTCTGGTTCCTGGGTGAGTGAGGGCGTTCCCATGCATTTCTTTCGGCAGCCTTTTGTTTTATAGCCTATCTTCCCTATAATGGGCAGAATGGGTGGCGGAACGCCGCCCATTATGGGTGAGCCACCCCTGCTATTATGGTCCTATAACGACAGCGAGTGCACCCAGTAACCTGACAGACTGCAGGAACAAATGATGAGTGCTTTCTAAATGTCACTAAAACTCTTGGATGCCATTATGGGTAATGGGACTATAATACATTGCCACCCATTATATCACTTTCATAGCTCATTATAAATGAAGAGCACTTTTCCAGACTAGAAGCAGTTTGATATTGAAAAGGGTTTTAAAACCTTGGATAACTTTGTATCTTCAAAATACATGCCATTATTCACAAGTATGACAACTTTGCCTTGATTTACAGGTTTTCAAACTATTGCTAAATTAGAAGTGTATATCAGAACACACAAAGCATGCAATATGTAAGCCCACCGAGGGCTTCTGATGAGAGGACAATAAACCACACTGCCAGAAACCGTAGGTGGATTGTTGGACCTGCTTGCTGCAGGAGTAGCCATCCCAATATGCAAACCACATGAGCACAATTCACACTGCTGTAGAGTGTACATTGAAAAGGGAGAGAACGTGTACGTGTCCAAACTCGGAAATGTCCCTCTGCTAGCCCTGGTCTGCAGCCTGTGGATCTCCAGCTATTTTGAACTACAACTCCCGTGACCCCTCACCATTGTCTGCACTGACTAGTCGATGGAAGTTGTAGTCCATCATTTTTGATGGTCTAAAGGTTGCAGACCAGCGTACCTGCTGGTCATCATAGAATATAACCAGCTCCACTGTAGCAACAGCCCCTCAAGCTGTTCATTAGATGAAGCCCCTACTCAAAGCCCCTCCATGTGCATCCCAAGTATTCATTCACCCATCCCGCAATGTGGGCAGGTTCAAGTATAGCGCTGCCTGGCAATATACCAGGCTTTCCACAAGACTACAACTCCAGAGCGTCCAAACATGGTGGCTGCTGAATTTTATAAGTCGTGGGGAATAATTATTTAATTATTGTTAACACAAGCGCAAACGATGCATCCGAGGGGAGTACAACGGTTCCCCTAAGACAATTTCTTAAAATAAGTGGAAAAAGTGCCTTCTGCTCTACCGTTTTCGTGTTAAGGTTAATAAGCAAAAACTAAGAGGCGTCTGCAAAGGATGCTTTGCACGAGCCTTGTACAATGGATTCCTATGAAATCCGCCTGCTTTTAGCCAATGGCCCTCATTGCGACCCTGGCGTTAACCAATGGCGCTATTAGCGCCATGGTTAATGCCGGTAATTTACCGGATCCGCCATGATGACATGGGGAATTACCGCCCCATTAAAAGGTTGGCGGGGCGCCCCATTAAAAGGTTGGCGGGACGGTAATTTCCGCATTTACCATTGGCCCTTCCCCATTCCCATGTTTGTCCCAGATGGCTCAATGGGAATGGGGAAGGCGGTAATTACGGTACCGCAAATTGCGGTACCGTAATCACCATCAAGGTCCCTTTGCGGGTCCTTGCTTACCTTAACGGCTGGTACAGACCAGCCGTTAAAGTCGGGACCCGCAAAGGGACCTCGTAATCAGGCGTTAAGGGATTACCGGTACTTGTACCCTTACTGGTACAGGTAATCCCTTAACGCCAGGGTCGTAATGACGGCCAATGTCTTAAGAATCCTTTGGTTTTACATCCACCATGAAAATCTGCAGGCCTAAAATGAAGAGGTGTTGCAGTCAGAGCGGGAGGGATGAGGAGTGCAGAGTTCCTCTCCTGTCTCTCGCGCCGCCTGTCAAACATTTACAAAATGCCCTAGAGCTGTAAAAGAGGTGTAACGGTGTTTCTACACCTATGTTACCACAGTGCGGCTTTGAAAGTGACACCCAGGAGCTCAGGGGCGTAACGTGAGGGAAAGGCGGAAAAGCCTTGGGTAAGGATTGAATGACTTGCATTCACGCCACGCCCCATTTTCAAGCATTCGTATGTCGCGGTGCAGGGTCGGAACACAAACTTGCATTTCCGCCGCTCCTTTCCTCTCTGACATACACATACATTTGCGCCGGCATGCATTTTCATGCCGGCTCAAACGCTTTGGATCCCTGTGTGGTCAGCCTGCTTTATAAAGCAAAAAGAAAGGGCGAAGGGTGGCTCCTAGATGTGAACACTCCTGTGCTAGGCTCGGTGATAGGTTTGATGGTCCCGATGTCTCTGTGCAAGGTCACAAGTGGGAAGAGGTGAACCCACACCTCTTGTATGGGAATAGCGGCAGGTCCTGGTTACCTTGCAAATAAAAGTTTTGGTGAATCTTATGAATACAAAATATTCTCACGCTGGATGCAATGTTTTAAAGTGTGTTTCTTTATTCTCCGTAGTGTAGACACATGGTCTCAAAGTGGTCAGCCGACATGTGTTTTCGACCCCGCAGGGTCTTTCTCAAGGCAGCTAAGTAATGGTAATCGGGGGGGTTATGTTGCCCCAAGAGGTTCTTCAATTGACGCTGTATGGCAAATTAGTCAAGGTTTGGGACAGAGCAAAAGACGGGAGGATAGCACCCCCCTTGCGAGCTTGAAGGGTATCCCCCGATAATGGTTTTTAAATCAATGCATCAAACTGAGGCATGTTTCAGAAGAAATTGCACACAAATAGCTATATGATTTGATTTGATTTGATTTGATTTTTGAATTTGTAACGCGCGCTTGACGGAATAAACCGTATAGAGGCGCAGGTGTAACAAAAGATTATACAAAGTGAGACTATGATCCTGGGAAGAAGCGCCTCAGAGTAACAGTAGGAAAACAGAACTATCTAAATAAGAAAGTCTTTAGTGCTTTCCGAAATTGCAGAAATGACTGGAGAGTCCTAAATTCAAGTGGGAGTGAATTCCAAGGTTTTGGTCCGAACACAGCAAATCGTCTGTCTCCCCTTGAGCTATAGGCACAACAGGGGATGACCAGAAGATACTGGTTATGGGAACGTAGAGATCTTGGGCATGAATATAATTGGATCAAGTCCCTTAAATATTCCGGGTCAAGACCATTAATACATTTGAAGACCAGACATGCCACTTTGATTCGAATCCGGTTTTCCACTGACAACCACTGTAATGCGCACCGCGATGGTGATACATGTGCGCATCGACCTAAGTTGGAAATAGTTCTTACTGCTGCGTTTTGAGCTTTTTGCAGTCTTGATATTTGTTTGAGCGGGATGCTGAGCGGTTGGCTATTGCAATAGTCCAGGTGGCCATCGGTTACTGGGTTAGTGCCCCTACTAGCATGGCGCAATTCTCCCTAGGAATATAGGGTAGAACCTGTCTGAGGAGCCTAAGGACGAAATGTACTGCCCATACCTTTGCTCCAACTTGAGCCTCACTACTCAGATCGTCCTGCCAGTTGCAGCCCAGATTCTTAACCTTAGAAACTAATTTCAAGTTTGACCTCAACAGTATTGGGGTGGGTAGTTTCTTAGCAGCCACAAGAAGATGTTTTGGTCCGGATAGAATGTACTCTGTTTTGGCAGCATTCAACTGAAGTTGCCTGTAATTCATCAACTCTCTCATCAACAGTCAGGGAACCTGCTGAGCTACCTTTCCAGCTTGATGCCTCAGGACGCATTAGATGTGGATCTCCGGATGCACTTGGCACCAACACAACACTGAAGCTGCGGTACATTGTGTTTCTTGTCCAGCAACAAAGCTTGATGGAGGATAACGGTCGCAACGGAACACTGTCCACAACTTTAACCCCTTAACTGCCGGGCTATTATGTAAGTCTATGCAAAAAGGATCAGCATACTCGTCCTTGGAACATTAAGACCTTCACAATACGTGCTGATCTGCTTTTTCTTTGCACTTTCTCTCCTGCCTCGTGAGTCCATGATTGCCACCACTTTGTCAAATCATTTTAGTGAGGCCATATTCTAGCGGCGACATCTCTCTTCCCAAGGGGGTGAGCAATGGGTGTCGGTGTGCATGGGGTCGCTACAATACTTACCTTAAAAAAATAAAATGCACTGAATTTCGAATGGCACATGCAGCGGTCAGTCGAATCAGTCCGCCTGCGTGAATCCTCCTGTGCTGGCGCCGTGGAGTGGTGGGTGCGCGCCTCCCCGCTCTGGACCACTTTACTCCACCTCCAGAAGATCCCCCATGATGGCTGTGCCACCTCCCCTCCCATATCTCACAAAGGCTGGGGTAGGCTCAACCACACACTGACCCACAACAGAGCCTTTTTGGGAGACAGGATGGGATGGGGTACAGGCTAATCCAAGCTTTGAAGGAGTTTCATTTTGAACACCCCCAGCCGTCTATGTGTGCCTGGTTTATCAAGCCATTTACCATATATGCCAACATTATTCATTCCATTCAGGAGATGCTAGTCCAGTCCTGGGTTTAACTTTGCATTCTGGGACTTGTAGTCCTGGATTTACTCATCATAAATCCATGTATGCTTTGCCCCACCCCACCCAGCCCATTACATAACTTAGCATATGCAGCAGGGCTGGCTCAATAGAGCACCCCCCCCAAACCCCATGCCCATACAGTGCTGTCGCACACCCTGCTCTATCTGTCATAGGCAGCTGTGGCACCACATCAACTTAACTGGGAAATGTTACACACAATACATGTCATTTCAGAGTCTTCTCTAGTGGTTGCTTTCCCAATGTGGGGTGCATTCTATTCGAGAAACACACGGGGCACCACCCCTGCCACCCCAATGAACGAGCTGCCTCTGCAAACATGATGGAAGAGAGGGCGGCAAGCACACTGTAGCTCACTCTCCTTCTTCCACCTGCTGCCGCTTGCTGCCGCCTGTACACATCCCACCTCAGCCATGGGTACAGGAGCTACCGGGGTAATTGGGTGGTCAGAGGCGCACTGAGCAGGACCACCATACTGCTATAATAGTCACTTAGAAACACTTTATTTCGGCCCTTGGCCATAAAAGAATAGAAAATACAAACATTAAAATGATCTAAAACCACAACAATAAATAAATGTACAGGGATAGAGCGCCCAGCTCGCCTCTCGATATGAAAACACAGCCTCCGGGAGGTACCACCTTGCCAAGTCACAGTCACAGGGGTAGTACAGCGCCTATCCACTTCTTGGCCACAATTCCCCTGCTATAACGCCCAGCTTGCTATTTGTAATTCTGTCAGGAGTATAGTGCCTCGCCCACTTCCTCCTCCAGGAATATAGTACCTAATGTCACTTGCACAGGATATCGTACTCCTCTCATTTATCAGACCATATAAGGGATATAGTTGCCAGCTGACTTATAAGATATTAAGTGCCCGTTTGTCGATTCAAGGAATTGACTGCACAGTGCTTTTTCGTACTCTGCAGGGACTTTGCGCAGGGACAGCACGTCTTGCGTGAGACACCGCGCAGAGCATGGGTGGGGCCTGCGCATAGACAGAGTAGGCGGCGGAACATGCAGAATGAGGAAGAACAGGGAAAATTGTGGGCGTTCCAAGGGAGGGGCCACATGAGGCGATCGCAAGCCCACCACTGCGCAGGTAGATTCGTATTCATGGATCTGACCGCGCAACCTCACAATGGGGAATGGCCTCGCAAGGCACTCGATGTAACTGTCACCCTAAGGTAGGTGTACAGACACTTGCGCACAGGAATCACTGTGCAAAGGTAAGATCGCATGTTGGATTTAGGGGTGCGTGTGTGCAATTGGGGTTCCGATAGAAGTTAGTGGTGCGCATAAGCAGTACGGTGGGGTGCAGGAACGGTTTATGGGTGTTCGCACACATATTATCCAGGAAATTACAACTTTTATGGGACATTTTACGCATGTTGATGGGGTGCTGGGAATAGTTACGAGGGACCCTACGCAGTGTCGCCGGGGTGCTGCCTTGGTTGTGGTGATTGACATGCTGCTTTTCTGGAGTGCATTGCTTTGCGATCGAGGAGTGCACCAGGGTCTGTATGCATGGCTGGAATTGCTATGCATGGTGGCGTGTCGTGGGTGTTTTCTGGCTGCTCCTTGTGCATAGGGCTGTTTTGCATGGGAAATTCTGTGAATACGCTTATCGCGCAGATTGTCTTATTTGCGCACGGATGCTCAAAGGACTATTTGAGGCGCGAATAGGGTCAATGCGCCTATTTCCATGAATATTTCCAGTAGTGCTCTGCTGACTTATAAGGGTTATACTATCCAGCCCCCCTATAAGTTATGCAGTTTGACACATCTGGGATATACTGCACAACTCCCTTATAAGATGTATAATGTTCTGCTGACTAATAAGTGTTATAGTGCCTAGCTCACATATAAAGTAAAGATGCACCTCTCATATGTAAGGGATATAATGCCTGGCTCACTTTTAAGGTTTATAGTGCACTTCTGACCTATAAGAGATATAGCGCCTACCTCACTGAGTGTGCATATAGTGCCACCCTCACTTGTGAACAACGCGACGAATAGATCAGCAGAACACATAGAAGTGGTCCCTAAAGATCAACACTTTTTATCACATATGAAAGGAAGTAAGAGGAGAACTCATTTAGGTTCTAGGGTATTCCACTAACACACAATAGTGAGGGGTGGTGTAAAAGATGACAGGATGGGAGCAATGAAAATGGTGAACATGCCTATCTGATACTATGCTGTAATGCGCTGAATCACCACCACAGTAGTTTCAAGGCTCTAAAAGTGTGTCTGTGGCATATTGTGGCTCTGCCTGGGGCCATTAGCACATACTATGCTGGGAAGTAAAACTTGAGCAAATGACCCTCATTATTAGTGACCCGGTCTGTGAAAAAGTTCAGGCCCCTACTGGCAGAATAATCACTGAAGCAACGGCACTGTGACCAACAGTGGTGGTGCTTCAGTGTTCCCATTCAGGAATGGGAATTTACCGTACCTCTGCCTCCCGCAATATCTCTGCATTACCAGGATACCGGGCGGCGGAAACGGTAATCTGAGGTCGCTGGTATATATCGTAAGAGGACAGGAACGCTGGAAGGAGTTTGAAGATGCCGGGAGTTCAGCAGTGGAGAATGCGTTACATTAGTGTGATATGATATGATATAAAATGATATGATATGATTTGATATGATATGGCATTTATAAAGCGCCAGTACTCCATTGTTTCTAGGCGCGACAAGACAAGGAGGGGGAAACAAAGGGAGGATAAAACAGCAATCTTACCAGGCCTTGTGTCATTCAGATTGTGCAAGCGCAGGGAGGGGGCAAGGGAGAAGTGCAAAGGGTGAGGGGGATGGAGAAGTGCAAAACGGAGGGGTGAAGGAGAAGTGCAGGTACCAGAGTGCCGGTAATCGGAAGGGGAAGCCAGTGAGTGGCTAATAAGTGCAGAGTGTGGGTGGACTGTAGGGTTACAGATACAGACCACAAGCGCTAGTGGGGCCAAGAGGCAGTGAGAGGTGCATCTGGACAGGCAGAGACCAGGACCCAAATTCAGAGGGAGGCCCGGAGACCAGGTGCATGGAACTGACGGGTCATCAGCCGGGGAGAGGAAGAGAAAAAGCGGAAATTAAGAGAAAGGTCTTGAGTTGCTTCCCAAACCGAAGATGGTTCTGCTCAAGCTTGAGAGAGGCAGGGAGGCTGTTCCAGAGAAAGGCCCCAGCTGAAAAAAGAGATCTTCCCCAACTCTCTGTTTGGAGAATAGGCTGGCCCTCAGAGAGTTGGAGGTGGATGAGCAGAGAGTTTGAGAAGGGAGATACTTAGGAAGAGAGAGTTGGAGGTAGTGTGGACCCAGACCCCAGAAAGCTTTGTGGGCAATGCAGAGGGTTTGAACGTGATCCTTACTGCCACTGGGAGCCAATGGAGAGATTTCAGAGCTGGAGAGATATGATCCCTGGGCTTGAGGCCAAGGACAAGTCTTGCAGACCTGTTCTGGATAGGTTTTAGAGGATGGAGAGTCGAGGCAGGAAGATTTAGAAAGAGGCTGTTGTAGTAGTCCAGCCTTGAAAGGACCAGGGCTCTGGAGACCGTGAGCTTCTGGGGGAAAGTGAGGAAGGGAAGAATAGCTCTGAGGAGGTGCAGCTGAGAGTTTGACTTCTTAGAGGTGTCATAAATGTGAGGAGAGGAGGTGAGGATGGGGTGGAAGATGACCCTAACGTTCTCAGCCCCACAGATAGGAGAAGGAAGAGGACCCAGAGTGTGTGCCAGAGAGAGAGAGAGGAAAGGAGGGAGCTGGTGTTCTGATGAGGAGGATCTCAGCCTTACTGGCATTGAGGCAGAGCTCATTAGCATGTGGATGAGTGTTATTCCACTGTACAGAGGTGAATATCTAGCGAGAGTTGGCACAGTAAGAGTATGTGTTGAGATGACACGTGCATTAGGATTCCAAGGCAGCTCAAGAACCATATAAGTGGAAGATTGAGCTGTGTTGGGTGCATGATGGGCTTCAGAGCGTGCTTGGTCAATCCTAGTGGATGTGTAGTTTCCAATTTCTATTAAGTCTATTCCGTGTACCGCAGGTACATTCCTGAATAATAATTCTGGGACTGCCAAGCCAAACTCAAGAAGGTGGTCAAATCCAAGCGTGGAACTTGTGGGAGGTTAGTGTTGTTTTAAACCCAAGTCAGGGAGGTGGGATGGGTAAGATTTAACCACTGAGGGCATCAATGATGACTATGAGGAAACACACAGGAAAATGCCAGTGAGCGTAGTGGAAAGTTCCAGGCTGGCACAAATCCTTGATGGCAGGGACCCTTACTCACAGTCAGTTCCATATTCGGTGGCCCTTTAATTGATGCTATTAGACCCAAAGGCCACGCAGCAATTGAAACTTCTTTAGTTCACATTCAAATCCTCAAAGACCTCCAATATTGCTTACATCAGACCCTCAACTTCCTTCCGTAGATCATTTGGTCCCCCATTAAGACCCACTTGCTCCAGCCCTGTAATTCAGTATTGCCAGTAATTTCAGCTTTAAACTTTAAAACTGGCATAAAACTCGATCGGTTGCCAAATCCTGGCAAATACCAAGCCAATCTACCGCCTTTCCCTGGGAACAAAGGCTTTCAAACAGATAAGGCTGTACATTAGCATACATATAATACATGCAAAATGTTCTGTGGGGCCCTCAGAATGCTGTTTGGGGGTGTTGCCAGAACCCACTACTGCAAAGAACGCTGCCCCTTAACCTTCTGTCCACTCCTTCTCCTCCAACCGCCAGTGAAGTGAAGTGAAGTGTAGTGCCTGGACAGCCACTTTCAAGAGTAAGCCCTACTTTTATCTTAGTTACCCTGTCCTGTTTTTTTACTTTTTGAATAATCTGATCACCCTACGCCTCGGCCACCACGAGGTGAGGTCTACTGAGAGGCACCATGCAGCTTGAAGTGTGCAAGGCGCGGACAACCCTCATCACAACTTTGTGTACACACTAGGAGTTGAGACCAAAATACACCCCGAACATTCAGAGAGATCCACACAAAACTGCATAGGTACCGCCATCTCATCCCTCAATCCAAGCCCAAATGTCACAAAATGTAGCCCAAAGAATCTCCTCTGAGATTCCACAAACTAGCAAACACAAGGGCAATGACCTCTTTACCCAGTTACCGAAACCAAAGCAACCCCGCCCTCATCAAAATCAGAGGCGTTGGTCAAGATTGCTTTTCGATCCACGAAAACCTGCCTGTCACAAATATATCAATATTGCATATTAAGTTCAAAAAATGCGTAAATTACTCATTAGTACTCTGCAGGGGCGTGGCTTCGGCCTCCCAGCCAATGAGGAGGGCCCAAACAGATGTTTTACCATATGGTAAAGCCATACCTGTCTAACCTCTGGAATTTTTCTGGAGACTTTGGAATTTTAGGCATTTCTCTGGGTCTCCTGAAAAGACACTGCAACCGCAGGAATTTTGACATTTTTTCCAGGTCCCATCATATTCTCCATGTGATTGGCTGCTGCCGGTAGCCAATTGGGTGGAGAAGTGGGGGGGACCCGGAAACGGCACGAAATGTTCATGCCCACTGACTGCCTGCACCACTATATGAGGCCGCTGCTGGCGGGCAGCATTCACTGACTTTATTTTCTCCCTTGCAGCAGCACTTCGCAGCGCCGGCGGACACCAGACCATAGTGTGACCTGTCTGAAGAAGTGGCTCCACTCGCTCGTATTTCATTTTTTGATTATTTTACTTTTTCTTTCCTTTGCCTCAATGCGACCACCGACCGCCGTAATAATACTGCTTTCAATCCATGTCATTGGATTGAAAGCAGCATTATTTCGGCTGCGGCGCCGCCTTCATTTTGCTTACTACAGCATTGAATGAATAATTTTCAGTGCTATAGAAAGCAAAATGAAGGTGGCGCCGCTGCCGTAATAATCGCCCGTGTCTCTTCATATTCTCTTCATGCCTGGTGTATAACATTGCACTGTAACAGCAAAGAAATATCGAGGCTGAGTACCACAGATGAAATACACCAAACACGGGCTATAAAGATTCACAGATCTTTATTCTACTGTACAGTTTACAAAGAACCACAGATACAGATAGCTATCTGACTCTCAACACCCCGCAATGAGTACCAGCCCGTCAAAGAGAGGAGAGAGCGTGCTGGACATCTAAACATTTGTACTTTTATACAGTTTTGAGAAATATTGTCCAGCCCCTCTTCACGTTAATAATCTTCGGTCTAGAGTTTGTGCCTAGTTCACATTCGGTTCACATAATATTTTACAAAGGATTATACATGTTTGTATTTCTACAGTGATACAATAGCAATGTATGTTCCCAAATCCTACAACAAGCTCCCTTTACAAGTTGCATTCAATCGAATTCGGCCTATGTCCACGCTTGGAGTTTGCTTTGCATTGTTCCAGATGTGTATTCGCGGATGAGGCTTGTTAGCGTAGACAATGCTAGGACAACAGTTCATGTGTAGTACAAGGCCTTATTACCTAGTCTAAACAGTCGGCTCTCAGACAGTCTAAACATTAACAGAACTCAAAGGTCGGGAGGCCTGGTTGCAAGTTGAAAACACAGTCCAGCATTTTAGAACAGAGAATCGTATGAACAGAAATCAAAATGGCGGATGACTTTAAAATGGCGGCGAAGTTGATCCAAAATCGGAAGTTTGCGACACGGTTTTCCCCATAGAGCGACTAGGCTTAGGCCAATATAAATCAAAAGGAGGCACCATATGATTTCCATTTAACAGCACATATTGTTCACCATTATTAGTCGTCTAGGCAAAATGCCTCTAACGTGGACTAAAAGTATAATGCTAGCTACACACCAGGGAGATCACAAGATGTCTGGTTACTGTATATTATTAGCCTTGCTAGATGCACCAGCTAAAGTATTTCACAGAATTGTTGGCTGCAATTTGAAAGGTGGGCGGGGCGTGTGGGCAGAGCCATGTGCAAATGGGAGGAGCAGCGTGTGGCTGTGGGTGGGGCATAAATCTCAGGAATTTTGATTTTCAAATGTAGGCAGGTATGGATTAAGCCCCCAGCCTCCTCAGAGCTGGAGGCCGCCATAGCCACCCGCCGAAAAATCAGGTAACTGCTGCCACCATGGAAAGGGAGAAGGGGCTACAAGTAGTTCCCTTCTCCCCGATCCATGGTGGCCATCTTATTTTGTAGTTTTTTGAAAGTTCAGAAATGGTGACCACTGCATTTCTCAACTTTAAATAAAATGCTATTAGTGCCCCGGTACAATGCACTGGGGTACTAATACAAATATTACTATTCACAGCAGGGGACAGTAGTGGGGCAGGTAATGCTCCAGCTATCGTTAAAGAGCTTTCTTCGCTCGGGCTTCTAACTGGCCCGGGGCATTACCTGGCCCAGTAATGCCCCCACTTCTTGGGTAATATTGCTTAATTAAAAGGATGAGTATTATTTCTAATGTCAGACTGTTTTCTGCACCAGTAATGATACTGGGGCATTTTTAAAAGTAACACAATCCTCCTGCTGAGCTGGATTTGCCATGGCACAGTATTTATGGCGGATATTAGCCGTCTGTCTCAGTTTCCGACGGTACATTTGATGTTATTACTCCAACATGTTCACGCTGTGGGCAATGCGTGCACGGGGTGTGTGATGCTTGGACCTAGCTTCAAGCAGGACTCCTCGATGCAATTGGAGTCATTTGCTCATCGAAGTGTAAAACAAAACTTTAAATGCAGGCGTAATCGTGATTCAAGGTCTAAAACCTGCAAACAAAAGACCAATTTTGAAGAATTCAGCAACAAGGGCGGCCCTTCGCAAAGTCAGTCTTTTGGTTCCCCATTCACCCCTTGTCAGTTTTGAGAGGCCCAAATTGCCCCCACCTACCTAAACAGTCTGCATTGAAGTTTGACGGCATCCCCCAGACCACGCCTTCCTGCACGCAAAAGCATGTTTTGCGCGTTCTGCGTATTCATGGAATTTTAACCGCACAGTAATCGTAGGAGCAAGTAGCGCCCGGAACGCCCATGACAAGCCCCCACACCAAGCAAAACCAGCGACATATACCAACCTTTGCGCCTACCTTATCTGCACCATCAAGACCCCAGGGAATACTCTGAGCCGTCCCCCCACAACCAAGGCAGGACCCTGGTGACACTGCGTACGAACCCCTGTAAACCAAAATGCCACCCTCATAATCTGCATACCATTTTGCGCAACTCAAGGCAGCAGCCGGTAAAGCTGCGTGTGAACCGCAATAAATCACGTCGGCACCCCGCTAATCTGCATACCATCCCCCCTAACTCCAAGCAGCCACCACTAAATTGCCATTTATATGTTTACTTTGTACGTTGGATTCTATGCGCAAAGTGCTTTGCACCCCCTTTATGTGGTGGTGCATTCACGAGGTTTGTGTGTGACTTTGCCATCGTGAAGTTGCCCTTTGAACTCCATGAATACGGTCGGGCTTGCACTTGAATGGGCGTGTGATTACTTTGCTTGGGCTGTCCCTCAACACACCTACGTTCTTCCTCATTTTGCGGGGAGAATGGGAAATGTGCATGTTCCACTCCCTATTTATTTCTTTGCGTACGTCCATCCCACACTTTGCGTGGAGTGTTGCGCGAAGCAATCGACTGTATGCAAAGACGTGATGGGAACACGCTAAGAACCGGAAATACACGCAAAGTCTGATCCATGAATCACTTAAAGGAGTTTAGCGCACAGGAAAGTGCACAAAGTCACTTTTCAGCGTGGAAAAAATTCTATGAATCGGGCCCTATATGTTTTTAGATGCAATTAATTCTTTACTCTTCCCACATTAGGGGCCTGCACTAGATGTCCAGTGTTTGTTTGTGATGACCGCTCAGCATTAAGATATCTTTGAGAAGGGAAATAAATGTTCATAAGCAGGACCTCCCAGACACATACACATGCATGCACGCACACACACACATGCACACACGCACATTCACACACACACCCATACATGTATGTACACACATGCATGCACACATACACACACACACACACATGCACACACGCACATGCACACACATGCACCCATATATGCATGAACACACACATGCACACACACATGCACACACACGTGCACACACACATGCATGCACGCACACACACACACACATGCACACATGCACATTCACACACATACCCATACATGTATGAACACACACACATGCACACACGCACATGCACACACATGCACCCATATATGCATGAACACACACATGCACACACACGTGCACACACACACGCATGCACACACGCATGCACACACTTAGATGAAAGAGGCCAACTTGTTGGCTGCATTACCCCTGTTTTTGGTGAGGTGAAGCCAGAGGTCAGCACCACACCTCACCCCACTTTGGATATCATTCCAGGTACACTGTGAGAGTGATCCAGGTCAGTGTGCCCAACGGGACCCAGTCGCTGCCCCTTTACTCATGACCCGGTACTGTGCCACCGTCAGTGACGAGCTGAACATGGCGACCCCCGAACCCACGCCGCTCCTCCATTGCAGACACACGTCATGGGTGCGCTGGAGTCCATCTGTAATCAAGTTCCAGGCACTGAAGCTTGCCCTAATTATACTATGGATACACCCGTCCTTCCTTGATTTCCCAGGAGATGGGAGCTAATCCGCGTTAGATATTCCATTAATTGCTTGCACACACTGCAGTTGTGCTGTGATGCCAGAGTGCGGTGCTTCATTAGTCGACGCTTAGGCTGGAGGTGCAGTGCCAGCCTACCTGACCGCTTGCTTTTAATTAGACACTATACTCGCACCCTGGGCCAATGTTGAGTTCCTAGCAACACCACGTGTGTGGGGTCATTGCTCGGAGTTTCCATCGCTGTGTGTGACCGCTCCATGCCTGCAACGGGTCCATGTCACTGGTGCACGTGTGCAACGACCAGCAGTGGCGTTTTAATATGCACATATAATGACTTATCCCCACATACGGTGCAATGGGGGATCTTGTCATTTTTCATTAGAGAAACGATAGGTCTCCAATTATGACGCCATTGGCTAGCTCTGACATCATTACATGCGCCGTTAATCAACACCGGGTCAGTCACGCATGGTGTCTGGTGGCTTAGTGACTTTACCAGCGAAGCCCTGGCCACAAAGCATTGGTTAACACTACAGGGAATCGTGTGCTTGACTACAGTGTAAACCCCGAACAAAAATGTGAAAAATAATAATTCTGCCACGGACCATAGAAAAGGATGTAAGTCCCTTTTCTATGTCCATTGCGGGTATCGTGGCTGGCTGATCTGGGAAGGGACAGGAGTGGCTTATAAGTAGGGGGTGGTGGAGGGTGCTGGAGGGAGGTGGGTAGGAGTGGGGGAGGGTTAATAGAGGTAGGAGAGGCTGGCGAAGTGGGAGGGGGCGGATTCATGGCACAAAATGGCAGCATGGTGGGAGTAATGCAGGAAGCGCGAACGGAATGCATACTTCTGTCGTGTGGCCCATCTCGGACCCTCTACCTAGGCCCAAACCTGCTCACCACCCAATGGCCCACTCTGCTTTGAGGCTAATCCATGCTACGAGGACCATTCCTGCTCCCAGCGCATTCCAGAATTCTCACCCAAGGCTCATATGTGCTCCTCACTTGAGTCCCATCCTCCCACCCCACCTGACACCCACCCTTCGTCATCGCCCAAAGCATGTTTCCAGCCACTCCCTCAAGGCCTATGTCCAGGGTCGGATAGGGGCATAACATTGTATCGTGCACCAATGAAAAGTGGCCCGCAGCTGCAGAAGGCAATGCATTCCTTTTGTGAAAGACTGTTTGAATAACACCCAAGGGGGAGTTTTTGTATAAAATGTGATGCAAACTGTGCAATTTACAGAATATGTATTCAGCAACAATGGTCAAAACTAGTAGCCGTAGAGTGAAGCGACTCTTCAAACTGGCCCAAATTGTCCAAAAAAGTGACTCACTTTGACCCAAAAAACTGGCCCACACTAGCATTTGCATTTTGGGTTTTGGGAATTACCCTATAGACCAGTCCAAGCCTGCCTATGTCTGTTTGTCTCTTGAGTCAGGCCTGGTTCACTATGTCAAATGCTGGTTAATATGGGAATGCATTATAAATAATTGCCACTTTGAGTGATCACACGGTAAAGTGTTGTGTTTTACTTTTCTTCATTTTCGTACTCTGTAGAATAGCATACCCCCATAAAAAAAATTAAAACACGTCACAGACATCCATGCCCGTGTAAAGAACTTGGACCAATGCTCTTGCTTACAACGTAACAGGACTCCTCTGTGACATGAATATCTTTATAATAACCTTAATTTCTTAAACCTGGTTTTGGGTTAATCTTGTGTTTCTTCCAAGATAAGATGGCCGCCACTGCTGCCATGTTTAAAACCGTGGAAGCTTTAGATTGGCCTTCCTTTCACGCGATAATGCCAGATCCCTTTATAGTGCAGCAGCTGTCGCGTCCATGCCGCCGCTGCGCGCTGTCCTGGATAAATTGAACACATTGGTGGGAGATTCTCCATCTCCTTGACCAACGACTTTATCCAGGTAATACCTCGTGAAACTTCTATTACACTAGAGAATGATTATTATCCATCTGGGAGAAATACTATCGCTCGATGATGATATCAAATGATTGATTAAATTCTCATAGCATTGTAAATACCTCTCCTATCTCTGTGTTCATCAACACTGAACAAAGCAGCTGTAATAGGGAGCTATCCCATACTCCGTACCCGGCTCCCCATACATACCCATGATGATCCAGTTCTAACTTAATTAAAAGCTTTTTAAATTAATGCTCACTTCCTGATCAAACATGCAATAGAGTTATATAACCTTATTTCTAATTCCTTTGCTCCTGTTTTAGGATACTACATGTTCACAGGACCACTGCCAAAGGAAGCAAGTTGCTATTATCTACCAATCTCACTCTTTAGATAAGCTTAATCCTTGGATTATAAATTAAGGCTGCCAAGCTTTTAGGTTCTGTGTCGATAGATCTATTGCTCTTCTTGACGGGAACAATGACATAACTCCAAAACATTCTTTACAAACATGTTCGAACTTCCAGGACAAATCCTGTAGTTATTCGTAATTTGTTCTACAGCATCAGCAGCACATATGTTTAGACTGCAAATTCAAATCTCTGAAAATTTAAAACATAAAATAATCTGAAACAATTCTAATTTTACCCAGCTGTGCTCTTAAAATCATACAATTCAAATAGGCCATGCTCACCTATGGAGCTGCATCCATGTGCATAGGTTCAAACCAAACTAAAACCACATCCTGGAAAAGTAAACCAAAGCATGAACTTCATAACTCCTAAAACGGAGTCATTTACAAGACATCTGTCAAAGTCAATGTAACAAAAATCGCTCACGAGTATGTTTGGTGTTTTCAGCTCTTGTAGAGAATTGTGACAAAGTCACTGGCCAGATTCACCTTGGGTTATTTGTACTTCAACCACCTATAATCATAAAATGGTTCAATCAATTTCCTCTCAACTAATCCACCCTTATACAGGACAACTAGTTCTACATACCCTCCAATCTCCATTCACTTACCAATTATTTGGCACAGGGAACGAGACAGAGGAGCGGCAAACCTGTCGGTGACCCATTCCCTGTTGCTTATAAAGGAAATGGCAGCTTAACCATGTGATAAGAAACCATGTGACAGGCAACCATTTGACAGGAAATTGCATCCTCATGTATAATCAATCGGCCGCCGTGGCAGCCATCTTGTGATGTTCTCCTGGCCTCATGGATGTCAATGGACCAAATCAGTGTTCATATATTGTTATTCAACTAGTTGTCAAGTTGGATTCATATATCATCCTACTTCACAATGGTATATCTTATATATTCTCCACTCCCATAGTAGCTTACTTAGAGCGCATTCGACCTGCTCTCCAGTGTCCCTCCGTGGTCTCTATATAATTCTTTGGGCGTGAATGGAGACAGGGCACCAGAGCCGGGGAACCACTTCCATACCCTGTCACCCACTCACTAGTAGACCCGCCATATCCCGGACCAGACCACAGGGCACTCCTCTGCATGTTTACCTCCAGGCAGTGGTCATCTTAGTGTTCATTCTCTACCATAAACAGTGATTAGATGTTCCTCAACATCTGTCTAACCTCGACTAATGCAGATTCCAAAATCTTATTTTGACCGACTGAGTAAAACAGTCAATTTACCTTGAACATTTGATTATTTGAGATTCGAGTCGGCGCACAATCTCTGGGTATATAGCTCCATATTGTGGTGTAATGTCAATCTTTACAGCACTACTAGTGTCAACTCACAGAGGAACTCACCCTTCGCTTGAGATCTACCAGTGTCATTATGCATCAAATTTGAGTAGTAATTTAGCTGTACTTTGGTCACAAAACATCACAGTGTACCTTAGTTACAACACCTCACGATATACAATTGTTAAAATACTGATAGCCTTGATCATTTTAATAGAATGGGGTTTGCACGTAGACTGTTTGACGTCTATTTAGTTAATATCAATGTTCTGTTTGGAAATTCTAATTTTTGCATCAATGTTGTGTTTGGAAATTCTAATTCTTGCATCAGGGAATCCTTTCCACTTACTCTCTACTGGACTTCTAAGGTCTTCTAAGGTCAATGCTTATGGATTTTCATGTGGCAGTATTCAGTTAGCTATGACATGCTCATAATAATCACGCCTTGACCCCATAGGGGTCCTTCTTGGGCCCACTGCTACGATAACCTATTGTTGACTACAGATAACTGGTCAGATCCCATTCTGAATTTAACCCTTGAGGGGTCATTGAGTCAATACAATCTATCCAAAAAGACTCTCTCTGTAGTAACACAGTGTTGATATCACCACCTCCGCTTGATGGAATAATCTGTTCCAAAATCACAAATCTAATTTGTGCTGCATTATGTCTTTTTTCAGTAAAGAGAATTATTGTTGGTGATCTCAGGTTTTCGGAGCCTCACATTGGATTATAACTCCGTCCATCAGATTTTGGCTTTTCTTCCCATCATACCGACATAGAATGAGCCACACAGGCACTTAATTTCACAGATGACATTTTTTGAATCTTATATGCTTAAGTGTTGCAACGTGATCTTTCGTCCTGAATAAGGATGTGAAATTGTCTGCTCTTAGATAATACTGCTGCAATGTTCACAGTTATTGAATGCAAGGTTGCCTTTATGATTTAAATTTAAAAGAAGGGAAACCTGGACAGATGTTAAAATCACTAAAGGAAGGACCCATTGAAGAACATGAGTCATCCAATTGCACTCCTTTAGGGATAAATCCCTTCACCAGACTTAAATAAATTAATACCCTTCACATTCAATGATCCGAGAATGGTTTTTGGAAAAATATATAATTGACTTTCAAACAGATCGCATTTTAACAGACACTATTTGTGATCTTCAATGTGACATTTATGTATTCCACACATGCATATGTTGCTTCCCTTTTCAGTGCAACATCATCAGAGATACTGGCCATTTCCTCAGTAAATTGAAGAGCATTGAGCTTGAACCAGCTACAGACATTATGTCCATAATGGATGTAACTAGTTTATATACTATCATCGCTCATGCGGCAGTGCTTGTAGCGATGGAAGGACTCCTTCTTTCATCTGACACATGTGAAGCAGATAAGATGTCCGGACTGTCTCTTCTGAAGATTGTCTTAATGAGCAATTTCTTTACGTTTGAGAAACGCTTTTTTCTCCAGATTTCATGGACGTCGATGGGGGCAGCAATGGCCCCATCGTATGCCAATACATATATGCTCTAGCTGGAAACACAGCATGTATTAGAATCACATCAATGGATGCAACATCTAAACATGTATGTACAGTACATCATCACCATCCCTGGAATCTGGAAGGGATCCTCAAATGAGTTGTCAGACTTCTTCAAATACATGAATGACATTGTAATTGGTTACTTAGCACACAGAAGTTTCTAAGCGCTTATCCAGGGATGAAACCTGTGTTGCTACATGTCGTCTTGCATCCAATACGAACACGTTGCCTGTGAGCTATCCTCCCGAGACTACATCAAATACAGTTTACCACAATTCACAGCATGGTAAAGGTTTATTACTTAAATGTTGAAGTGAGAATACAAGACAACATATTAGAGACAACTATCTATACTAAAAGCACTGACAGAAACAGTTTACTATTAGCATCGAGCTTTCACCCAAAGAAGACTCTAGATAGTGAACTAGGAAGCCAATTTCTAAGATATAGACAGGTGATCTCCAACGATGGGGAATTTCAAAAGCATTCTGAAATATTGAAAGAAAAATTCCTAGTGCGTCAGTGCAGGAAGAAGGTTGCTGACAAAGCAGCAAAGAGCGCTGACCATATCTCAAGAGACTCTCTAATGACGCCCAAAGCAGGTAAAATTAGTCTGATATAGTGTACATTACAATCTTTTCCCAATGAAGTCCAAAGGTCAGAAGCATTGTGAAAAAAACAGGGATATCAGGAACTTAGATCCTATACCTTCAAGGCTTTTTCCAACTCCACCTATTTTTGCATACAAAAAAAGTAAATTCTTGAGAGGTTCCTTGATTCGAGCAGACCTGGGAAGACAGTTGAAAAAACCATCAAATCATAAAGGCAGCCTTGCATGCAATAACTGTCAACATTGCAGCAGCATTATGTAAGAGCAGACAATCTCACATCCTTATTCAGGAAGAAAGATCACGATAGAAGATTCATGCACATGTGATTAAAAAAATGTCATTGTGATGAATCAACTTCCGGGGCACCATCAATCAGCCCCACACCTCTAGTACACAAGAAGGGATTCGAACAGATTGTAAACACAAGCAACTTATAAACCTCCTTGTCCAATTTTAGTAACGTGGATGGAATGGTAGACTTATCCCCGCAAGGTTGTGGATCGTTGGTTAGTTGCAACACAGCAAAAATACAATTATCACACAATGATAAAAGGGACTGTCCAGTCAAAGATGTATAAGAATATCTACTTTATTATTACTACAACAGACAGTTCTAGTACACTATAAAGTACAACCCACGCTGTAAAGGAATACAGAGGACAGACAGTTTCATGAGGGAAAGGGATGCACTCTAGCTACTGACAGGAGGGTAGCCAGTATATTAATCAGTCTTACTGTTCAAGGTTATTTGGTTCCCGCACCAAAGGGGCAAATGGTCGTAACTGTCTCTAGGGGCCTTTGGAGAAGGACCAGGGTGGCTGAACCACAATGTACCTGGTGCTGAAGAAGTTTTTGGTGCTCATCAGCATCGAGGCGGTTCCAGGGTGCTTTGCAGCCCTTGAGACAGAGTTAGTGGTGGGAGACAGTTGCACGTACCAGACGGCAGGCAGTTCGGCAAGTGAAGCTGGACGGACATCAGAAGGCTGTCCAGCGTGGTGGCTCGGGGCCAAGAATCATGGTCTCTTTGCAGGTTGGCAGATCTGGAATGCTGGTCAAGGCGTTTCAGACGGCTCTGGTGACTGTGGCATGACAACAGTCAGCAGTGCAGCCAGAAGCAGTTCGAGGATTCGAAAATGTCCTTAAAATATGGACACTGGGTGATGCTTGTGTGGCACTCCTCCTAGCTTCTTCGTAGGGCTTGTATTGTCCTTTCAAGGCAGACAGCCCAAAGCTCACGAGAGTTATTGCAGGCAACGGCCTTGTCCTTTGTCCAGAGACTCTTGGGTACTTCCCAACAAGGAAGCTTGCTGGCAAAACCTAGCAGGGCATGCTGTGTGCTGGCTGGGTTGCTGAGGCTGCTGGACGGGTCCTCAGAGTCCAGCATCTCCCTCTGTTGCCTGGGAGACTTTTAGGGAGGGATCTTGCTTCCTTCTTGGAACTCCTGGCCCTCTTTCACTGGTGGAAGATCTAAGGTAGACTATTCCTTCAGCCCGGGTCCAAATTAGTCCTTCTTACTCCTTTCAAAGTCGTCAGATGTCTGCTAATTGAGGGGTTCAGACCTCTTTTAAAGCCAAATGGACCCCAGTGATTGGTGCAGGCTACGCATACCTTATTGAACCAATCCTGGGTCCCCACCAACAATCTTCTGCTATGCATGAGATCAGGACCAGAGTGCTCTGCAACAGGAAAAGGTGAGGGGTAACAACACATACCTAAGTCCCACCCATCTTTGTGTCTGTTGTAGATCAAAGTGTCTCTCTGATTAATTCAGTCCTCTGTGACCCTTGATTAAAGCGCAGGTTTCCCTTGAAGTATGTGGTGAGAGCAGACTTCTTGTCTCCCTCAAATTACATACTTCTCCCCTCTGAAAGGGTTCTGCTCTGCAGGGACACCTGCGGTAACTGCTGGACCCAGACAGGCCATTCACTTCCTTTCATACAGAGAAGTGGGAAGTATCTTCAAGTTGACACATTGCATACCAAAGGGGCATTAGCCCCGTCTTTCCTGTTGTCTATCCCACAACCAAGCCCCTTCAGGCTTGGTGCAATGATCTCGTTAGTGTGCACTGCAACCAGCCAGATTAGACAAATGGGAAAGCAGATCCATGGAGCCTTTGATATTTAAATTAGGTTGCTCATGGCTGGAGGCAGGTGTTCCTTTCGCCTTCTTCGAACGCTTTGATGTACCCGTGGCTGTCACATTCCAACTGAATATGACAGGGGAAGATGCCACCTGTAGACTGTGTCTTCACGGAGTACACTTGACTGTGCATTTTGTGCGGGAAGCAGATGAAATGGTTGAGGAATGGGAGCACATATTTCTCAGAGGCTGATCTCCCATTATTAATTTTTATTATTAAACAATCAAAAAGGCCCAGACGAGAACACTCTCTCTGTGTGGATGGTCAAATTCTTCACAGCCATCCATGGAATTAAGTGCCTGTGCGGCTTATTCTATGTCGGTATTATGGGGAGAGAAGCCAAAATCTGATGGTGAAACTGGGATGTGAATAATTTAAACAACCCAACACATCTTCCCAGGTTTAGTTGATAAAGATATGTATTACGGTTTTGCTTTGCATGTCATGTGCTTAAAAAATACTTTATTTATAGCAATGCCTTGGAAGAAAACCACATTTCATAATAAACTATCCTTGCACAGTATATACTATACACATATTGTCATAGAGCAATAAGAGTATGGCGTTAGCTGTATTCTCCCCATGCTACATGGAAGGTCACAGTATCACAATGCAAATTAAACAAACAAACCCCCCTTGGGTTTTAAAACCATAGTCATAATTTCATAAAGTCTGCAGCATTATGCACCCTTCTCACTGCTGAACACCCCCATTAACAGTTCTTAAGAGACACAAGTCCCTGATAATTCCCCCCTCATCCCCCACCAGTGGCTAATGGCTCCCATTGTAATGCTCTATTGAGAAAGAGCAACCTGTCAGGTCCGGGGGGAGTGGCGGGGTGTATTGAGAAAAATGTAACTCCAATGATACCAGGTAATGACTTCTGAGAAAGCCTCCTTAAGCTAAATCATAACTCTCTTCCAAACTGGTACTTTATCTCTCCACCACCAAAGACACTGCCCCCCCCTTAACCTGCAGCACTGTTTATCCTCTAAACCTGCCCGCCTCAGCCCTGTGGCACCTCACAGGCGCTTCTGGAGGGACACACAAGATCCCCATGTAGCCACTGCTTTCTCTGGGCCCAGCTTGGGGCAAAGGCCACACATTCCTTCTCCCCAGGCTGGGAACCCCCTTCTCCCCCATGCCCTAGCCCAGTTGGACAGGAAGAGGCGCTCAGCTACTTCTAATCAAAGATGTTAAATTAACAGGAGATGGGCTACAGCCTGAGGTCCTAACTTATCCCCACGCGTTGACTTAGACACAAGGTGGAAGTTTTCAGGGATCCCAATGGTTGCCCCTTTTTATTGTACCATAACAATATTAAACCATACCAACTCTAACCATTATAATACTTCTACCCTTGGTTGCCCTGGTCTCCCTCTGAGGGACCTGCCCCTTCAACCCACCCTCACTGAGCGGGGTCAGAGGAAGACCCTTAGGGTGGAACTGACGGACCAGAACCCTACTCCCCATCCGGCACCACCGACTGTGAAGGAGGGATAGTGGACGGTCTTGTCTTCTTGGGCCGCTCTGGTAGGCCGCCACTTCCCTGCCTTACCTCATGCCAGGGTATCGCTACTCCACTACACTTCTATAACCTAAAACCCATAACTAGCCCAATATCTAAACATATAACCCACCTAAGTAAACACATAAAGATCTATCAAAATAGATATGAAAATGCATAGGCAAATACACCCCTAATTATGTAGCTTGGTAACTAAACACTATTAATAACATTATTTACATGAGTGTGGCTGCTGCCGTCACCCACACCCAGAACCCTTTACAGTAACCTCCCTCTCATTGGGTCCTGATGTCATAGGGGTAGGCAGGACCAGTCCCTAACTGATGGCTCCCGGTCCAACCTCAGGCACTATTTCTTCTAGGGGCCCCGACCAACACTTAGGGTACTGCATCCCCACTGCCTGGGCAGAGCTTGTTGATTCTTCTTGGCAGTGCCCCTCTGGGTGTGTTCCCTCTTCTGGTGGTGGCTCCCTTGCTATGAGGACTCTGCTGTGCTCCGAATTACAGTGTAAAAAGCTGAGCCCGCCACCTCCCTTCCACGACGCATGGGGACTCGCAAGGACTCTGGAAAAGCTCTTCCCCTGGGCTAAGAGGACTTTACCTACTCCACCGCCCCAGCTACTGGGGTCGGGCGGACGTCAGTATCCATGCTCCATTTCATCTCCAAGGCTGCGTCTGGCTTATGCGGCCCAGGAGGACTTGTCTTCTGGGTTCGCACTGCCAGGTCGCGGGGCAGTCTGACATGGAGCATGCCCTGCTGCCCAACCCGGGGACCAGGTCCTTTAAGACAAGGTAACAGTATCTGAGATGGGTGAGGATGCAGATCTTACTCATACATCAATAATCAGACTGCCTCAGGAAGTTTGCAAAAGTCAAAGCTGTTTAATAACAAGTCTTTAAAACAGGGAGTAAAACGGACCTCAATGGACACCGCACAGAATTATCTCAACATATTCCCTAAAAATGTGTGCCTTTATACTAAATATTCATCATACTTGATGTCACACTTCTTGGCAAATAAGAAAACCTACGGGAGATTGTGGTTGTTCAACGGGGAACATCTTCATATACTTTCTATGGGCTACATGGACGTGATTGGGTCTCTAGGATCAGGTGGACGACTAAGTCCACCCCAAGTGCAAGTCATCTTCTGTGTCAGACTAATACATGACATAATATTGGCTTCTCAAACTATAGGGCTCCTTAATGCGTGGCCCTCTACAATTGGTTGGCATGCTTGCACCCTTCTGGAATATTCCACTTGCTAGCAGCACGCAAGCTGATACCCACGTGCTGGGGGGATTGGCCTGGTCATGATTCCCACCCAATTAGCCCAACATCCATAATCACTCCTGCGGTCTGCCATTCAATTAGCTCCTTTGAACTCAGTCTTGCAGAGGCTCACTATGCCTGAGAATAAAAGGGTGTGTGAGCATGGTCTAATATTGCGGTCTCAGTGTAGCGCGCCCAATGTCTATTTTCATCTGACCATGTGACTCGAGTCCACAGTTTTGAGCTCTTCGGTGAATTTAATATTCTTAAATGAAGAAATCTTGGCACCCTCAGTGCTTTTCATTACACCTCAAACAGGAGCGGAGCTTGCTTCTAGTGTTCATGCATCTTCTCGAGTACATGGCAGGCTCTTGGCGGCCCCAGCTCTTGACACTGGGCCAGACAAGGCTTTCTCGTATCTTCTTTCACCATCAGCTGTTTTTATTCTGCTGTGCCACACTTCCTGCCCTTTAATTCACAGGGTCCAAGTTTTGCTAAAATGCATCGTGGAACATCCAGATTCTATACATTCCTATATATATATATATTGGCGCATCGCCTGCAATGTATTCACTACGTAGCCAGCCTTCTATTACTTCGTCCACTTGTATTACTGCATCTGTACAATCGTAAAATGGCTTTGCACGTTCTTCGGTGCTTCTTCCCTCGTGCAATCTTTATTTGACTCCCAAAATGTTGCTTACTTCACTACTTCGTCATCATATTCTATAAGGTCTAAATTCTTACTTAATTTGCATCTCTTCTGGGTGCGTCATCTCTGCTTTTCGTGACATCACCATACTTCTCTTTCATTCATTTTCACACTTCTTCTGGAATTTCCTTCAGAAGACTGTAATTTCTCTGTGGATACATATAGGGTTTTCTCAATGGATACCTTGTTTCAAGGACTTTCCGCGATATAGGTTTCCTCACTGGTATAGCACGTCGCCATTTCGGGTTGCCAACATATAGGCAGAATAGGGACGGAACTTCCGGTACAGGTACTTGGCTCCTCCTCTACACATGTCTTGCATCAGGAGCCCTGGTATTCTTCCGGGTGCCGCCCCACACACATGGCTCAGGGTCTTTACGGTTGGGCCCACCTGGCCCTGCAAATGTCCAGGCTGCTCTGGGCACATAGCCTGGGCCCACGGTTGATGCCGGGCTGCACCTGGAAAATGCAGCCCAGTTGAGGAGGGATTCCTAGCTGGGGGCACTAGTGGCCACAGCCCCCCTGGGGAGCTGTTCATCTCCTACTTCTGCATCCTATCTTGCTTCTATCCATCCCCTCAATGGTCATTCTCATACCATTCTCTCCTCCCACCATTCTCTCCCCAGCCCAGCCAACTCCTGGACAGAGGGAGGAGGCCTTCTCCATTGTTCTTTTTTTTCTTTTCTGCCTTCCATCCAGCCCTATGGTGGGCAGGATGGTATCGTCTACCAAAACAGGTAAGTGATGCTTGTTTGTTTATTTATTTATATGGCACAACAAACCCAAAGGTATCTGGGTACAAGAGGTTACAGGTATGCTTTAGGCTTGAAGTTTACATGTAGAATGTACATAATGATACAGTTAGAATATACATAAAATTACATCGGACATATACATGATGATACATCTACATGATGAAGTTAATATACAAAAATGTGAAGGAAAGGCAATGACAGCAAGAAGATGGGAACACAATTGGTCTGACAGGGGCAGAGGTTACAGTGTCAGGGTCATGTGTCAGCAGATGAGCAGGAGAGTCATATGTCATTTGTTTTGAGCCAATTTAGGGTGTTACGCCTAAAGTGGTGAAAGGATTGGTCCACTCTCAGGGTAAGAGGGAGTGCGTTCCAAGTCTGCGCCGCCATAAATGGGAAACTGCTTCCTCCTGCGTTTTTAGTTTGAACCTGGGCACGACCAGACAGAAACAGTTAGCTATTCTGGTAGGGCGTGATGTGGATTTCTTTACCATTCTCTCTGCGAGGTAGAGTGGTGCAGCATTATTAAGGCATTTGTGGCTTAAGGAGACCGTTTTAAGCAGAATCTTGTCGTTGATGGGAAGTCATTTGTTCTGTCTCCTCAGCTACGAAATGTGCTCTCTCCTAGGTAAGCCAAGTGCGGTTCTGAGAGCATTACTCTGGAGAATTTGGATTGTATTAACTGTGGAAATCGATATAATATTGTGACCCCAATCGCATTGTTTAAATGTATGTTGGCCTACGCCAAGCTGTCTAAAGAATACTATGTACATAGGTTCCGCGGCAAGGTCTTGACCTTAATGTATCGTGTAAGCCGCCATCTTGGATCTAGCCGCCATTTTAGGTACTCTTGCAGTGTGGAAGTCACCCTGAATTACAAAATGGAGGCCGAATGACATTTCGAGTAAGACTTCGGCCATGGTGACCTCCGCACACGTGAATGAATAAAATGTCCGCAGGCTACTTGTCTAATCGGTCTCTCCCACTTTCAGTGCGAACCTAACGTTGAAGGTTCGCGTGTTAGTCAGAGGGCCGAATAGCTATTCGCGTGTCAATTGACTTTGGTAACTTTGTAACTTTGAAATAAAGCGCTTTGTATGTCCTTTGTAAAGATTTCCATGTTTCCGAGGAGTTTATTGAGAAAATATTAAACGAACGGAGGCCTGATTCTTCAGCGCCACCTCCGTATGCTCCTGTTGTGGCCACTTTGCCCATTCCTGCTATTGCTCCTATCGCTATTCCTACTCCTCCTGCGCAGCCTACTGCCCCTAGCTCTTTGGTTGTCGCTCCTCTGTCTACATTACCTCTTTCCCCTGCACCCTTGCTAGGTTCACTTACACCTCCGATTCCGGGGAGTCCCGTGTTCACTAAATCAGATCCCGGTGCAGGGTCGAAAATTGTGACTCGTAGTACTGTTCCTGCGGGCAGGAAACAGGAACTATTTGCTTGGGCTAAACATTGCATGGAAAAAGGTGATCAAACTGATGTACTTTCGACATTATCTAATTTGCACGATTTTCCCGAGAAAAACGTTTTTATTGAAGGACTGGGGATTCATTTAGGTGTAATGTGGGGTAGATTGCAGACTTCGGATCTCCCACAAGGGGTGAGAGATCTGAACGCTTTGGCACTGTCGAGGGATACAGAGCAGAAGGTATATGGACATGTTGATAGGTTGTTTGAGTTTAGAAGGGACTTTGAAAGGTTACAAAACGAGGACGATGAAGACGATAGGATATATGTGCAGAAACGGTTCCTTTCGTGCCGAAGATCAGCACCTGAGGAAGTACGGATTTGTACCAGAGATGCGATTCGGTGGATCTCGGATTCATCGATACCGCCAGATGAGGTATATGACACATATAGTCAATACACGGTAGAGATGCAAAGGAAGGTAATCCAAGTGATGGTACAGCATTTACAGGAGGAATGTATAAGGAAGAAGGTTGATTGCCCCACAGAGTTATTAGGTATTTGTAAAAGAGTTTTTTCGCCCGACACTTCTACAGCTGCTTTAGCGCTCGATTTGGCCTTATTACTTAGTAAGCGGTCGGAGGTCCCTATATCTCAGTTGCCTATGAGAGAGGTCCCTCCGACCCTTGTCCCAAAAGTAGAAATCCCCGCCAACGCGGCGGCTGGTACTGCCGCGGTGGATATCCCTGCACATTACGTATCACAGTTTGTTCACGTCCCGTTCTCTCGACAGGAAGTGAACACGATTAGACAATCAGTTCCTGATATCAGGAAGAACCCGACAGGATTTTATAAAGAAATAGAATCCATTTTGCAATCTTCTGTGTTCACCTTAAGTGACATGGATTTATTGTTTCCAGTGCTTTTGCCTGTTGATGTATGGAAACAGGTACGAACAATAGATGATGTGCCGGGGTTAGGGGATACATGGGTAAATCTGGTTAGAATAGATGGGGAACGACCTGCTGGTGAGAAACCACCCCAGGTAATACTCACTTTACCCGATAGAATAGTCACCAAATTAAAAACTATAATTCCAGAAAAAAGGATTATTTGGGACAAGCTTACGGCCTGCGTCCAAGGGAAAACTGAAGGTACTACTGAATTCTTTAATAGATTCGAACAGGTGTTCTCCGACTTCAGTGGACAGGATTTAGGTACAGAGTCGGGGAAGAGGTTGTTTGTGGACAAATTTGTGCGTGGATTGTTGCCCGACATCCAGTCACAAATTATGTCCTCAGAGAGCGCTTGGCAGGCAAAATCTCAGTCAGAGGTCTTGCATATGGCTCAGTATTACGAGAATCGGGTTAATAATGAAAAAGAGAAAATCGAAAAAAGAAGGGGTGACCTAAAGACTAAGGTATTGTTGCAGCAAATTGTCAGAAACCCCAGAGGAGGTACGACACAAACTAGAGGTCAGTACATTCCAAGAGGAAATACTCCTCCAAATTCTATAAATATTAATCAGTGTGCTTATTGCCGCCAGGAAGGTCACTGGCGAGCACAGTGCCCTGCCCTCCGTCAGAGGTCAGGAGGCACATTCGGAGGAATGGGTAGGCGACCACGGGGCCGCCCTGGAGCAGGGGGCCCTGATAGGGGTCAGCTTCTACAAGATCCCCAGCAACCTTTTTCACGGGAAAGTCAGATTCCGAGTATGGACTCGAGAAATATATTTGATCACCCTTCCGCCGTTTATCTTTCTGAGGAACTTCCCTTTGATGAAGTCTTGCCTTATTAGGATTGCCCGAAGCAGTGTTTGGAACCTTTACCTATTCCCGTTATTCAGAAGGGCCCCTATGTTGAATTATTGGTGGGGAATAGGAAACATCAGTTCTTGATCGACACTGGAGCACAAAAGTGCTCCATCGACCATTCGAGGGTTCCAAACATCCCACTGTCAGGGCAAACAAACGTCTCTATAGGGTTCTCTGGTATACCAACTGTTTGTCCGGTTTCTGCGCCGGTATCCGTTTCTTTGGGTCCTTTTACAGACCAGTGCCCTTTTCTTCTTACTTCAAACTGTGGAGAAAATTTGCTGGGGTTGAATTTGTTGAAGAAACTGAATGCAGTGATTCATTGTTCCCCTGACGGAATAAGATTAACAGTTTCATCACAGCAACCCTTTAACTCCCAATACTTGACCCGACCTCTACCTCCTGAATTTGACATTGTCCCAGAATGTTTGTGGGCAATGGACGACAATGATGTCGGGATATTGTACATCGACCCTGTTAAGATAATATTGAAACATGGGGTTAAGCTACCGCGCATTCCGCAATATAAAATTTCTATTGATGGTGAGCGCGCTCTGAAATGCATTGTCTCCGATTTTGTACATCGTGGAGTGATCGAAGAGATTACAGGTAGCTTATGTAATAGTCCGATCTTGCCGGTATATAAGAAAGGCGACAATGCAATTCCGTACCGGTTTATAATAGATCTTCGTGCTATTAACCGGGTGGTAGCCCCACAATTTCCAATCGTGCCTGATGTAACAACGATCTTAACAATGATCCCTGCTACGGCTACACACTTTAGTGTCGTAGATTTGAAAAACGCCTTCTTTAGTATTCCGATACATGAGGAGAGCAGGTATTTGTTTGCATTTACCTTGGGGGGACGCTCGTTTACATTCACAAGGGCACCTCAAGGGTATACTGAAAGTCCTAGTATTTATAGTAGAGCCTTAAAAGAGCAGCTCGACACCCTTGAATTGCCACCTACTTGCACGCTGCTTCAATATGTAGACGATCTGCTCCTGGCTGCAGACTCTGAGAAAGCTTGTAAAGAAGGCACTATATTGTTGCTTGTTCATTTAGCTGAAAATGGTCACAAAGCTTCACTTAAGAAATGTCAATATTGTTGCCAGGAGGTTGCCTATTTAGGCTACCTCCTGTCAAAGGAGGGGAGAAGATTGACACCTGAACGAATAAAACACATTTCTGGCATGTCTGTCCCAAAAACACAGAAGGAAGTCAGAGCCCTGATAGGGATGGCGTCCTACTGTAGACTGTGGATCCCGAACTTTGCCCTAGTGGTAAAACCGATGTTGGCTTTGACGAAGAAGGGCATTTCTCTGCCACTGCCATGGGAATCGGAACATCAACGATCATTTGAGCTTCTCAAAGCCGCGCTGTGTTCAGCACCGGTTCTGGGTACACCAAATTACGATAAGGCCTTTGTGTTGTTTGTGCATGAATGTAATGGATGTGCTTTGTCTGTGTTGGCGCAGGAACATGGAGGGAAGAATAGGCCGTGCGGCTATTATTCCTCCGCCCTCGATCCTGTTGCATGCGCTTTGCCGCGATGTCTGCGCGCTGTTGCTGCTGCCGCTGCGTCTGTAAAACAGAGTGAGGGGATGGTCCTAGGCCACGATTTAATTTTGATGGTGCCTCACTCTGTCGATATTCTATTGAATAAAACTCAAACACAACACCTTACTTCTGCCCGGTTGACCAGGTACGAATTAGTTCTATTTGCTCCTCATATCCAAATTAAAAGGTGTTGTGTTCTCAATCCGGCTGAACTTTTGCCTCTCTCGCAAACTACTGCTTGCGGCGATGACGGATCACATGACTGCCTGTATGCCACCGAACAAGAAACAAAGGGCAGAATAGACCTCTCAGATGCTCCTTTGGAGAATGCGGAAGGGGAGCTGTTTTGTGATGGCTCCTGTTTTAAACTTCCGAATGGCACATCTACAGCTGCTTATGCAGTTACTACTTTGAACAAGATCGTAGAAACTAAAAGGATTCCGCATAACTCCGCGCAGGCCGCAGAGATTATAGCGTTGACCCGCGCTTGTGAGCTCTCCCAAGGGCATAGAGTTAACATTTATACGGATAGTCAGTACGCCTTTGGGGTGGCTCACAACTTCGGAAAACTGTGGTCGGAAAGAGGGTTTCTGACCTCACACAGGACCAAGATTCAGCATGGCCCCTTAATAGTACAACTACTTTTAGCGCTCTCACTCCCTGAACAACTAGCGATCATGAAATGTGCAGCACATCGCAAGGTCATAGACGATGTGGGCAGAGGAAATGCCTTTGCAGATTCGATAGCTAGACAAACAGCCACAGACCTTAGCACAGACATGTATACCTCGAGGGAAGTGAGAGATGGTTGTATAATAGATGAAGGCATTGGGTCTGTGCGAGATATTCAGACTGATGCCTCTGTTGAAGAATCTAGGAAATGGGCTGAAGGCATGGGGAAATTGGATGACGAAGGGTGTTGGGTGGACGCATCTGACGGGAAATGGTTGCTTCCTGATTCTTATGTATTAGCAATGGTCACGATGGCACACGGTCCAACACATGTGTGTGCCCAGCAAATTGCGAAGATATTACAGCAGGTTTGGGTGAATGATAAAATTTTGGAAACTGCAAAAAGATATGTTCAGAATTGTATGATTTGCCTACAGCACAATGTGGGTAAAGGGACAGTGACTCCAAGGGGAAGTTTCGGGCCCCCCTCTGTCCCCTTTGAAACCATTCACCTTGATTTTATTGAAATGGAGCGATGTAATAACTTGAAATATGTTCTTGTTATCATTTGTGCTTTTAGCAAATGGGTCGAGGCTTTCCCCGTCAAAGATGCTACCGCCATGACCACCGCAAAGATCTTGGTAAAAGACTATTTTCCTCGATTTGGGCTCCCGAGGATAATTTGGTCGGACAATGGCCCCCACTTCATCGCAGCCGTAATGTTGCAGATATGTGTTGCCTTAGGGATAGAGAAACGTTTTCATTCAGCTAGGCACCCTCAAAGTGCGGGGTTGGTAGAAAGACACAACGGTATTTTGAAAAACAAACTTGCAAAAACATGTGCCGACACTAAATTAAAATGGCCAGATGCTTTACCTATTGTGTTGTTAGCTATGCGCACCACACCCCAGACTAGGACTGGGCTCTCTCCATTCGAGGTAGTAATGGGAAGGCCTGCTAATATTTGGGGTCTCCCTAAACCTAAAGCCCTGAGGGATGTGGAGAATGTATTGCTCATAGATTATTGTAATCAATTGACTAAAAATCTGTATTTCATTTACCACCAGGTGAATGCCGCCTTACCTGTACGGTTTACGGGCCCAGGACACGATATATTGCCCGGCAGCTGGGTCCTGGTGAAGGCCTACGAAAGGTCTTCCTGTCTCGCGCCTCGCTGGCGGGGACCCTACCAGGTTTTATTGGTCACCAGGACGGCAGTACGGGTGGCAGGAAAGAAGAACTGGGTACATGCAACGCATGTGAAGAAGATCCCTCACCCGACGCCACACGTTACAGAAGAAACAGAACCCCTCGCTGATGCTACGATCTCTGATCTCGGAGTAGCAGGCAGCGCTGTGAGTGCGTCGGAGAAGTTCTCCGAGCCTGAGGAGCTCGGGGAGCCGTCCATTTTGTCTCCGCACTCCCTTGATCAATCACTTCCGGAAAATCTTGTTTCGAGCTCTGCGACTCCCGTCGCCACTGATACGACGCTCCCCTCAGGGAGCGACGATACTCTGCTTTTGGATTCAACAAACTTGGGTACCATCAGGTACAACCTTCGACCACGAAAATAGAATCGCCGCACGAGTATCGTGCATCTGGAAGAAAAAGGAGTGATTGAAATACTATCGTCTTTCCTTTTTTTTGGAACAAAGAAAAGGAGGGTTCTGTTGGCCAGGGTTGGGAAGGACTAAGAAGTCGCGCGGCCGAAGTGCCGCCAGCAACGAACATTGGGGCCATTGATCGGGATAACCATGATGCCTGCCGCCTTCACCGCTGCTCCTCGTATTGAACTATTAGATAAGGAGGTGACCAATTCGAACAATGGACAATGTGCCTGGGCCCTGAAAACGTACTGTTGTGTTCTCGTTTTGATTATTGTTAGTTTTGCAACTGCTGCCGTGGGACTTTGGTATTTTGAAGAAATTTATCCTTTGAAGCCTCTGTTACCGACCAAAATCGTACCAACTGTTTTGACTCCCTCTGTACACCTTCACACTCTGTCCCCTAGGGACTCTCGGCATAGACAGAAATATTATAATAACACTCTGATGATAGTGATGAATGCTACGCATGCTATTTTTAATAGGAGTAATTGTTGGATCTGCACTCACTTACCACAACATGGGAACAAGGGACTGGGATGGTATATACATCCCTTACCTCTAACAACTATGCCTCTCTTAGAGCACTCTTTTTTGGCCGATGGAATGATAGCATCTCAGGGAACTTCGATGGGACTAATTTGAATGAATTTGAAAAACGTGAATTGACTCCCCTGGGATGCTCGCTTTTCGCAAATAGGAGTAGACCTAATATCGCTTCTATTAGGCCGTCTGATAAACTTTCTTTTCCTTTTCAAAATCTAGTTTCTTTCAAGATGGCTCCGATAGGCAATAAGGATGCCATGCCTCCTTCTTATTCTGTAAATCATAGTCCTGATTCTGTCCCTTTCTGTGTACAAAGAAACGGCACTAGGCCAATGGGAGATTTCGAGCCTTGTATAAATATTGTAAATTTGACTGGGGAAAATAGGCCTTTGTATGTAGGGGGACCCGTTTATTTTGTTTGTGGTAGTTTAGCTTTTCCCTGGTTGCCCAAGGATTGGCAGGGGACTTGTTATTTAGGGATATTGTTACCAGGTGTATTTATAGCCAGTACCTTAGAGGTATCTAAGGCTCGCCCGCGACGGGATAATGATGGAGATACCCCTGGACAAGTGTTCGGGGATATAGCCAAATCAGTAGTCCCCTTCTGGGGACAAATAGCAAATTCAGAAAACATTAGGGGATTAGCGAGGGTGTTGGAGAAAACGATCAACCGGACCACGGACATACTTTACAATATGACCTTAGAGCAAAAGGCGATAAGATTGGTAGCACTTCAAAATCGAATGGCATTAGATGTCATTTTAGCTGAACGAGGTGGAGTATGTAAATTAGTGGGGTCCGCTTGCTGTGTTTTCGTACCAGATTCTTCACCAACAATATTCAAAGCAATTCAGAATTTACACACTCTTAGTTCTGAAGTCCATATCCCTGTAGGAGACTGGAGCCTTAGTACTTGGTTTTGGGATTCTCTACGATCTTGGGGGTGGAAGGTGCTTTCTGTTATTTTAGGTATTTTAGGGACTCTGTTATTTCTTTGCTGCTGTTTTTAATGCCTCCCGAGTATATGCGGAATGATAGGGGGATGTTGTGCCCAAGTTATGAGCGCAATAGGGCGTAAAATATACACCCCGAAGACAGCATCTAAAGAATTCATGTTGCAAGAAGTTCTTATGAACAACTTTATGGCTATTGACATTTCAGACAATGATGCGGAACCTATGGATGCTAATGCCTTCAAGTATTTTCAAAAGTATTAGGAAATAATGTTTTAGCACTTGGCATAGGCCAAAAGGAGGGTCTGTGGAAATCGATATAATATTGTGACCCCAATCGCATTGTTTAAATGTATGTTGGCCTACGCCAAGCTGTCTAAAGAATACTATGTACATAGGTTCCGCGGCAAGGTCTTGACCTTAATGTATCGTGTAAGCCGCCATCTTGGATCTAGCCGCCATTTTAGGTACTCTTGCAGTGTGGAAGTCACCCTGAATCACAAAATGGAGGCCGAATGACATTTCGAGTAAGACTTCGGCCATGGTGACCTCCGCACACGTGAATGAATAAAATGTCCGCAGGCTACTTGTTAGGGTCATGAACTAAGACCCTGTCCTCTCTTTAACCTATGTATAAATATGTAACCGTATCAGCGGAACTGATCTAATATATGGAAATTGTGTGTTCGACCTGGCTACGAACCCTAGCCATGGTTCCAAGAATGGTTAACTTGCAAGAGGGCTGGCCAATGCAGTACAAAATGTATAAAAACCCAAGCATCCCGATAATCGGTCTCTCCCACTTTCAGTGCGAACCTAACGTTGAAGGTTCGCGTGTTAGTCAGAGGGCCGAATAGCTATTCGCGTGTCAATTGACTTTGGTAACTTTGTAACTTTGAAATAAAGCGCTTTGTATGTCCTTTGTACCCTGTGTTGGTGTGTTTCCTTTTGGGCTTCCCGGCCTCATATCAATTTATTGTTTCCACATTAACAATGTACTTACTTGCACCCAGGTAGAAGGCATTGGAGTAGTCCAACTTCGAGAGGATGAGGGCACTGGCTAGGATAGTGCAACTTTCTTTGGATACGAATGGCTTGCAAGCCCTAATTAGCTTTCAAGTGTAAGCAGTGGCCAAGGCCATAGCTTCACTTGTTTACTTAGGGTTGAAGCTGAATCTAAGTAAAGGCCTAGAGTTTTTACCTCCTTTACAACTTTAATATTATTCCTGTCGATGTTAAATGATGCATATTTGGTGCTGAGTTTGTTCAGGTTGGCAACGGTACCAAGTATCAGGAGTTCCGTTTTACCATCATTCAGGCATGTAGTTAAGCAAATACATACGCTATATTAAATATGTGCTATTCCACCCTGGGGTCCACGTAGTTGTTTCTTTATCCCCCCCCCAGAGGAATAGTATACAGCCCTACCTAGCCGGGCCCACATTGGTCATGGGGCTACACTCTTACTAGAGCTATCGGATCCAAAAGGCACTGGGGCAAACCCCTCACCTGGCACTTGTTAATTTCATACAAAGAGATACCCAGGAACATAATACGCCATGTCTGATGGCACTCCACTCGGCTACATGAATTCACTGCTTTAAACACAGTTGATCTTGCTCAAACCGCCCTGTAAGCAGCCCAGTGAAATGAGTCAATGGGCCTCATTACAAATCACCAAGTATGGAAACAACGGTGGCGGTAAACCCGCCGCCACCGTTGTTTTCATGCCGGGCGATCACAACTCCTGCAGGTGGGAGGTGATGTTCCCGCCAGGTCTGACGTGGCGGGTTTAACACTGCACGCCTGCAGGCGGACGAGGAAACACTGGCAGCATTACGAGATGCTGCCGGTGTTTCCATGATCCCCATTCCCATTGAGTCCCATAGGACTTGCCATGTACTCGAGAAGATACATGAACACTAGAAGCAAGCTCAGCTCCTGTTTGAGGTGTAATGAAAAGCACTGAGGGTGCCAAGATTTCTTCATAGGACTCAATGGGAATGGGGATTAACACCATTCCACCTCTGTGATTCCCGGGAAACCGGGGTTGTAATGCCCCGGTAATTCCAGGAATCACAGAGGCGGAATGGTAATACGAGTCCGGCGGTAACCAGGCGGTTTTACCGCTGCGGTTACCGCCGGACTCGTAATGAGGCCCAATATCTTTCATAACCCCCCCATGATAATTAAGCTGTCAGTCTGTCAGCCAGTGAGAGTCACTGAAACTCCCTGCCCATAGCTCCCCAGGGGCAATGTGCAGCTTGCTGTGTAGTCATTACCAATGGTCGAAGTGGGCAGGAACAGTTGGGAGTAGTGCTCCTCTACTTTTTTAAGTTAGCTTTTACAATTCCTATACTTTTATTTTTAAATGAAACCATTCTGGAATGACTTTGTTTTAAAATAAAAGTGTAAGAATAAGTTGAAACTTGTACCAAGTTCCCTTACACAGCAGGTGCATTATTCCTTGTGTTTGCCTTACTGGGGCTTGGAACCTGGGCCCTGCTTGATAATAGTCTTGCTGGGTTGTTATTATTTTTCCAGTGGCATGCTTGGAACAAACCCCATCCCCAGGCCCCATTATAGTCCTGCCCCCTCAGTAATCAGATGGTAGTCTTTTGCATTTAAACAACTATATGTGAAAATACTGCAGGCACGTCTGTGTGTGCAGTTAATAGGTGGCAGGGAGGGATGGCATTAATCTTTAGTATGTTCCATAAGAGGTGAGAATTGTGGGCGATTAGAAAGGGGAGGCGCATAAAGCTGCATGCTCTGGTTGGCAATAAATAAAGGCAATGAGGGTTGTTTAAAATGGCTTTTACATTTTCTTTCGCTGTGTTTCTTTCAGCCTTTACACAGTGTAGAGGAGGTCCCAAATAAAGCCTGCACTCCCATCGCCCATTTTGAAGTACCAGGAACATTCACACCAAAATATGTGACGTATGATGAGCAAATAAACCAGCAGAGAGCCACAGTAGGGCTCTGCCCAGTACCTATCAGAAGAGCAACACCTAGTGAAGTACCAATAACCAGACAACCATGGACAGTAAGGTATCCATTGAGAAAACCCTACCAACAAATGAGACGAAATGAAGATTGCCTAAGTACCGACCCGGAAGAAACAAAAAAGGTCTTAATGGAAGATGAATGGTGATGTCACGAGAGCCCGGACGGACTCACAGATAGAACAAAGGACGAACCAAGAATGACAAAAGGAGACAAAAAACGCCATGAGAGAAGAGATTGTGAGCTTATAGTGATAGGAAGCTATCAAAATGTAAGAGAGTTAAGCTGTAAGAAAAATGACTACAGTCGATCAGTTTATGCCTGTACATATTCTTGAAACCGCAAGAAAGCTAAGAAATCAGTACGGCTTGCTATGCTAAATAGAAGTATAGCGCGGCAAGCGCCATTGTATATAATCTACCTCAAAGCGAAGCACAGTATTATAAGTACGATTCCACTTTACGAGAAAAGCAGAATCAACTCAGGTGACTAGAGGCCAAACAAGACAAGATTCATATTCTAGCAAAATGAGATGAGACGGCTGAATTGAAACTCAGCAGATGCAACTCATGCCAAGAGAGCCAAGGTCATACCAATAGAAGGAACGAACAGTAGCTACATCTAATTGAAACCTAAGAACAGAATATCCTGTCTCTGAAAGGTCAAGATAAGGAAGCGTAGGCAGGTGGCAAGCCGAATAAGACTTAAATGCACAAATTGAGAGAAACAAGGCAAATTCTCAGTGTCTGCATCACGTGACCATCCGAGCAAGGATAAGCACGAGTTCACACCTTCGCGTGGCATCCGCCCAGGAGAAGATAGCAGAACTTTCCCAAGCAGAAGATGCAGTTTCGAGGCCAACCACAGTAATATAATTGACACATCGTTGTTGAAGTAATGATTGATTGTAACCTTAATTGCAGAAGGCCGGGTAGCTTAGGGGGCACCCTGCACCTGGCTGACCATTCTGCGTGCTGCTAAGTAAAGTGGAAATTTATGCATGGGGTTGGTGCCAACCCAATCACAATGGACCAAATAATCTAGGGTCTTATATTTAGTAGAACCAATGGGACGTCGTAATTTTGGTGACGTCCATAGTAGTCATTTTGAAGAATGGGCTTAGACGCCCACCTGACAGTGTTTTACCCAATCCCTCAATCTGTTACCATATACAGATATAGCACCTATATTAAAGTTACCTTTTCCGAACCAATAGAAATGCTTATTAACTTTTGAGTGTTACACGTCACTTATGACGAATTTTCAGTATAAATGATGTGTTTTTTATGAAGTTCATTGGAGTTGAAGTGAGAAGGACGATCGCATCACTGCTGTCACCCATAACTCGCCGTTTTTTGTACTTGTCATTAAACGGACTCCCTTTGCCAAACCATTGAGTTGTCCTTATTGTTTGGTGTTGGAGTAATAAATCTGCACCCCCATCCATCTCAAGGTGCAGCTATCTCATCTTAAAGTACTTTGGGAGCAAACATGGCTATATGGGCCGGTCGAGGGTCTCCTCAGTACACTTGCTAGCAGAGGATGGTTATCGATTATCGATTATTGATTTGAATGAGACACCTATTGACCGTCGATATAAAGTAACTCTAGGTCTTCAGCAATATCACGAGTCCTTTGCCATTCGGCCGAGTAGACCGTGAAGCTCCCCGTAGACAGTGGTAGATTAAAGAGAAATACTGTAGACGTGGGCCTGAAGGGACCCATGTTCCCCAGGCATCCCTTCCCATTCCTACGGGCAGCTGAGCGGGCGAAAAGTCGAAGAAGGCGGTTACAAAGGCAGTGATCCCGAGGGTCCAGAGAAGAACGGTGAGTGAAAAAGACTAATGTTCTGGCAAAAGTGCATGCTTTAGAACAAGTAACGGGAAAAGGTAATGGAGGAAGGCGGGAAAAAACGAAATATAATTAGAAGTAGAGAAGACTGCATATATATATATATATATATAAGGAGATGACTCGAAAATAATAAAAGTAAGAGAAAGGTTACTGGGGCAGACACCCGAGAAGAGAGAGGATACCGGGGCAGACACCCGAGAAGTGAGAGGATTTGCCCTATACCTACGCTTTTAATACAAGCGGCTAGAAGAAATGTGTACCCAGAGTCCCACATAATGGGGAACAAATAGACTACCACAACGTTTAAAGACGTCGTGAAAGGGGTACGTTTACACCCCATGAAGGGGTAATGATTAGAGGCAGAGATATCTGTGTCCAGCTGGTGTCTTTCTAGTCTGTCAAGCATCTGTCTTACATGTTTTTGTTGTGACGTCATATGAAAAAAATGTTCTTAAAGAAAACAGATTTGAATTTTGTGCGATTGGATAGCTTAGATAAAATCACATATGAATTGATGTTTTTTGAATAAATCAGAAGGTATAAAATTTTGCGAAAATTTGGATTGGAGCTTGCAGTGTTTGGTGCTCGCTCATGTTGTTAGAAGATGTTTAAGCCACACGGAAAGATTGACAAGTGTTATATACGAAGAAAGCGAACATATTTAAGCATGGAAGACATGACTCCATTGGCACACTTATGCAAGCAGTTGCCAAAACACACACCCAAGCTAAATAAATATAGTACTGAGTGGGTTAAAGGTACCACCCACAAGATGTTTATGCCATAGCCACAAAATGGGTCTTTATCAAAAGCCGTTTTACAACATATGATGACATATTTGCATGCCACATATACAGGCAAGAAGTTACAAAAACGCCTTGCTGTTCTCGAGTTGTGGAAAATGTATGAACTGGGAAAGGAAGAAGAGCCGCCAACAGATTGGATACTTAATGTATTCACAGAGGGGAAAAAGATGCCTACCGCGCCACCTGCCCCACCCGAAACAAAAGTTGAAGAAAGTAAGGACGAGGGATTATACCCACTGAGAGAACTCAAAGCAGCCATGGGGTATAGCAACCCCGCATATGAGTCACCTACACATAGTAGTGACGAAAATCAAGGGAAAGATAAGGATACAAATATTACCTCGGCAGTCCCATGGGACAAGGAGAGATGTGATGATGAAAGAAGAGATCAGGCACAGACAAGTGCATCTCTCGACAATGATAGAGAAGGGAAGCAATGGAAGGGGAACGAAGATAGAACTGATGAGATAGCATTCACAAAAGACGAATGGATGGGAGGACACATTTTATTGAAACTCGATGGCAAAGGCATTGATGACGTGAAACAAAAGGAGAGGTTAGATGAGACACGAAGAAAGGGAAAAGAGAAGGAGTTGAGAGATGAAAGGATAAGAAAGAAAGACAGACAAAGGCGGGAACAGCTATATCGCAAAGAGCAAGAGAGACAGCTTGATCGCAACCAAAGAGCAGGCAATGATCAAGACAGGCAGAAACAGCAAAGGTTAGAGGAAGAGCAAAGGATACGTGAGAAAAGAATAAAAGATGAAGAGATGAAGAAATGTGAAGGGCAGATGAACGTAGAAATGAAAAGAGAAAGGAAGAAGATAGGGTCAAAGAAGAGGTGAGGAAACGCAAAGAATTTGATGATGACGTCGAACATAAGAATCACATGCAAATGGCTCTCCATCCAACAAAAAATAGACCTAAAAACTATCTGCCTCACCTACAAAGCTCTTAACCACCTGGCCCCACCTTATTTAACCGATAAATTCACCTTAAAACAGAATATTAGAACCACCAGATCCTCTAATACACTACAACTGACAGTGCCCAAATACTCCCTAAAAAGAGCCGGTGGATCCAGCTTCCCAGTTCTAGCCTCACAATTATGGAACACTATTCCATTGGACATCAAATCTACCCCTACATTTCAACCTTTCAGAACTAAGATCATCATCTGGTTACTCAACAAATAACTAGCACTGTATGTATGTATGTATCCGCTACGATGTTACTAATTCCACTATAACTGCTTTCATAACTGCTTTTGTAACTATACATATACTGCACAAATGTACAAATGTTCTTACCTATGCCTGTAACCTGATGCTTAAGCGCCCATATACCTCTGGGTCAGGAGCGCTATACAAATAAATAAACAAACAAACAAACAAACAAACAAATAAGTGAAGATATAGAGCACGCGATCTTGAATATCTGGGAAAGAGGTTTAAAAACCCGCTCCAGTTGTAGACTGGGAAGACATCGAAGAATTCTTCCCTGAATACGATTCAGTACCAGGCACATCTAGAGCAAATATTGACAATGACTTCGACACCAGAAGCATCGGAGAAACGATTGATAGAATATATGATGAAATGGGGCTAGAACAAATACCCCAAGGGGAGGGGGAAGACGAGCGCTTGGAGAGCACTCAGCTGTATGAAACTGAGGATGTCTCCCGAAGTAGTGGGAATAGAAAACTATCCCTGGATAGATTAGAAATAAGTAGAAACAAAGAGGATACAAGAATTCACACTAGTTGGGGACAGACAATGTCCGACTCCAAAAGGGAGTAGCGCAAGGAGAATGAGGAAGAGGGAATGAGCAGAAGATGATTCCCAAGGGAAAAAGGAATAAGATGGTCAGATAATAGCAAATCTGCACCGAGAGCATCAGAGTCTGCCACACAGCCTGATCGATATTAAGATGTATCTCACGGTCAGAGGGGGGTGTCTTGGCCGCCCTATGTGGACAGGCTAAGGGCATTACGAGGTAGACAGCGATGAGGGAATATTACCCCTGCAATAGACAGAAGAACAATGAGAGAAGAGAGAGAGGGCTACACATTCCAATTTCCATTGCACGAGAAGGAGGAGCAAGACCGCACTATATACCATGGCCACACATGGATCGAGAACATTTGAAAAACAAGCTTCCAATGCTGACATCGGGAGCCGGAAAGTTAGAAGAAATGACAGGCGGGAACACGTTAGCTATAGGGGATATCAAAGGTCTCTTAATCGCCTTTTTTGGTGAGAGAGCAGACGACGTGTGTGCATGAGCAGGCTACCCTGGTGTAACCACAATTAATACTGCACACGACGGAGCTCCATCTAACAATTGTAGAGCCGCAGTATGGAAAGCGTTACGAGTGCTTTACCCAGACACTTCTGATATGGGAGCTATAATGATGCGAAAGATGAAGGAGTCTGAAGATCCGTTAATTTACATACATCATTTTCAAGACGCATGGGTGCTCGAGACTCATGAATCTTGGACGAAATCTATACCTGTGTTTTACCATATATTGTGCTAAGGGCTGCCAGAGCTGATACAGAAACAACTCAAGAAATTGGTGGGAATTGAAGCCAAGCCTTGAGCTGAAATACAGTTGACCATCGCACATTATTGTAGATTGCTGCAGGAAAAGAATCGCAAAAAGGAAGCAACTCGAAAGGTTGAGGAAGCGAAACTGGTGCAGAAGAAATTGACAAAATATGCTATTGAAGGAGCCATGATAACTAGCACAGCTGAAGCAAGCATGCAGCAGGTGGACTACTAGTCCACAGCAAAATAATCAAGGCAATACAGGCTTTTATCCCAGGGGAAGAGGATTTAGGGGAAGAGGATGGCAGAGCAATCAGGGAGGTTTCCAAAATATTCAAGGAGGTTTTCAAAATGTGTAAAATGATAACCAAGATATGTCAAATGGGAAAATGATCCGACCACCGCCAGTATGCTGGCTGTTTGGAATGACAGGGCATTTGGTGCGCACATGCAGAAATCAAGGCATGGTGCAGAGTGGCCAAGGAACAGGAGCAGGCATGGCAAATCCACCTGTAATTTTACAGCAGGGTGGTGCACAGAATCACACGGTGCAGCAACAAGCGCCAGGAGCGCAACAAGGTGTGCAACCGCAAAGCATGGGGAATTTTCCACAAGGAAAATCCCAACAGGCACAGCTGCAACTATCGCAGACGATGGGCACAGGGCAGACCGCGAACCGTGGAATGGGGAGTAACAATGGGAATGGGGTAAAAATCACCAGCACACAGTGGGCCAAGTTTGTATATAAACTAGGACAGCTCACTGGGAACCCTGATGTGTTCTATCATATTTCTGACACCATACCCTCCCAGGGAACCTAGGATGGATGTCGTTATAGGGGATAAAGAATATTCCTTCTTAGTTGACACAGGTGCAGCATGCTCGTGCATACGTGAAGGCAAGTTTTCCTTGTCCGGCGAGGCTATAGATACTGAGAGTTTTACAGGAGCTACCAGTCATGTTCCCTTCACAAATGCACATCCAGTCTCCATATTAGAATGTGAAATGAATGTACCTTTATTATATTCTCGGCAGACCCCAGTAAATATTTTGGGTCAAGATTTAATGACAAAGTTAAACATGACAATCTTGATCACAGAGAAGGGCATAGTATGTTCCACTCCAGGAATGCACTACTCAAATGTATGCGAAATGATCAGAGCATACTCAGGACACATAACCATGAGGTCCATATCATTAGAGCCAGAAATGTTTGCATATGGTATGCGTGTGCTTATGCCAGGATGTCCAGGCCTTGCAGACAAAATTATGAGAATCCATGATGAGTTCTTATTCAGACCCAGAATACCGATGCATGAGGAGAAGGGACAAGTATTTCCCTTGATGATACACACGGCTGCAGTGAAAGGGAGAGTGGCCTTGATTGATGGTTATGACGACGAGGGCCAACAATGTTGTGCAGTTATCGCCATCGAAAAAGGATATCGATTGACTGACGTCACCGAGGACGAGCTGTTTGAAGAACAAACAGATATGGGAGAGACAGTTGTGGAAGTGAGTCTCACCTTTTGGGTAAAGATCATTAAAAAAGAAGTACCTCAGAGAATGATGTTGGCACTAAATCGTCCTGAATATTTTGATGACGACATAGCAAAGGTGCCTGTCTCAGTATGGACTACAGGTCCCTATGACGTAGGCCTCTTGAAGGGGGTCGGAGAGGTGAAGATTAAACTGAAACCAGGAGCAATTCTACCAAGAGCCCGGCAATATCCCATGTCCAGAAAAGCAGATGAGGGTATTTTTAAGACAATTAATGCCATGATAGAGCAAGGCATCTTAGTGACGTCAGAGTCGTCATGTAATACGTCAGTGTACCCTGTGAAAAAAAGTAAAGGGGGGGCGTGGAGGCTAATTCAAGACCTTAGGCCAATAAACAATATTGTTGAGGCCGAGTTCCATCTAGTCCCGAACCCGGCTACAATTCTATGTAATATACCTGTTGAGGCAAAATATTTCATGTTGATTGACCTGAAAAATGCATTTTATCTCAATCCCATTGCACCGTGACTCACAAGATCTGACGTCATTCACGTTCAGACAAATGCATCTGAAAAGCACGAGGCTGCCAGAGGGGTACTGTGAGTCTCCTTCTATCTTTAACAGAGTCCTGCAGATGGACTTGAGCAATATTGCACTAGAAAGAGTCGTCCTGCAATACATGGATGACATCTTAATTTGCAGGACCACAGAAGAGCAATGTAGGCACGATTCTGTTCAGCTATTGACTATACTGGCTGAGAAGAGATATAAAGTTGACGAAGAAAAGTTACAATATTGTCAACAAGAAGTGCTGTACATAGGCCAGCTGATCTCACATGAAGGAAAGAAAGTGACCGCAGAAAGGGCTGAAGTCATATTTAACACGGCTAAGCCGCACACGATAAAGCAGATGCAGAGCTTTTTAGGCCTATGCAACTATATCAGGGCATGGGTCTTCGACTACAGCTCTTACACTAAGCCTTTACTTCAGGCCCTAAAGAAGGCCCAAGTGACGAAGGAAAAGATCGAATGGTCTGAGACCATGGAGAAAGGGTTTGCTGAAAGGGTCAGCACCAGTTTTAGGGATCCCCAATTATGCAAAGGAATTTGACCTGTTTTCACACACGAATGGCAGCATTATGACGGCAGTGCTTGCTCAAAGAACCTTGTTGGGGTACAAGCCTCTGGCATATTACAGCAGGAATCTGGACCCAGTGATGAGAGGCCACCTCCTGTGCGAACAAAGTTTAGCTGCCGCAGAGTTCACCATAGAGAAGCCTACAACCATTGTAATGGGATGCTCAATGACGTTGTACGTCGAGCACTCGCTATTTGCCATTCTAGAGAAACTAAAGGGCACATTGACATCTCAGAGAGCTTCTGCTTATGAAGTGATCATATCAAATCCATCGATTAAAATAGTCCGATGTAAGATAGTGAACCCAGCTATGTTCGTGGCAGAGCCAGTCACGGAAGGAGAGACCATGCATGACTGTGAAAATTATGAAGAATTCTATGATGTCATCCCCAGGGTTAAAGAAAATGCCTTGGCAGGAGGAGAGATTGTCTTTATTGATGGATCATCAAGGGTCAATCAAAATGATGGGCAAAGATATACAGGCGTTGCTGTTATGAAACACACAACGAATTGAGAGTTTCGAGTGCTTCTTAGGGCACAAATACCATCTCATTGTTCAGCACAGGATGCAGAATTATTGGCGTTGATACTCGCCATTGAGAATCACGCAGACCCGGACATAACGGTGTACAGTGACTCCGCCTATGTGACATCGACAGTGCACGCAGGCTTAGCTCGCTGGAAAAGGAGGGGCTACCTCCGAGCAGACGGCACACCAGTGCAGCACGCAGCCTTATTGGACAGGCTGCCCAAGGCACTACAGCTCCCAGTGGGCATAGTGGTCGTGAAATGCATCACCCACACGAAAGGGGCAGATTTTATCTCACGTGGAAATCAAGCAGCAGACACGGAAGCCAAGAGTATGGCATCCAAAAGTGAGACGATCATGGAAGTGGAAGTTATCCATACCAACGAATGAATGATGGTTACATGAACTGCACCTGAAAAGTGACACTAATTTGGGGCAAACACAGCTAATGGAACTCCAAGGGGAGGCACCGCAGGAAGAGAAGAATATGTGGAAACGTCGAGGGTGTTCTTTAAACCCCTCTGACAGCTTGTGGCGACAAGGCAGCACTGGTAAACCAGTAATGCCTGTAGCCCTATTAAAAATAGTTCTGGAGCAATTACATTACCGAGCACACATGACAAAAGAGAACCTAGCAGCAACACTCACAGAAGACTGGTTAATACCAAGTGTTCCCCAGATAGGGGCTGTGCAAGGTCATGAGGTCAGATATTGGCCCTCATTTTGTCAATGCAGTGTTCGAGCAGATTAGCTTGTTGCTTGGTATAAAGCACACGTTCTCGTCGGCGTATCATCCACAAGGTAATGAAATCTGTGAGAAGCTCAACAGCTTGTTAAAGGAAAGGATAGCCAAGTTGAAGCTTACTCTAAAGAAGGGATGGTTGCACTGCCTTCCACTGGCACTGTATTCTCTTCGGAACCAACCAGGGTCCGACCATCATCTTACACCACACGAGATAGCCACAGGAAGAAGAATGAGGACTCCTCCGACACCCCGAGTTAGAACTAGATGTGATGCCCAATCAACAGGAGAGGTTTTAGGGTCTGAAAGGCAAAATTATCTGAACTGCATGACATCTTGCCTTACTGTAATTGCAGACCAGCTGCAGGGACGACAAAAAGGGTGCAGCGCAGCACAGAATACAGAAGGAGACACTACAACAGACCAAGTTCAAGGTCTACGTGTTCCACCCATCTTCCCTGGAGATGCCGTCCTTGTGAGGAATCACATAAGGCAAAAGTGGGACGAGCCAAGGTTCAACGGTCCTTTTACAGTGGAGGACTGCACTCTGTCCACAGTGAAACTAAAAGGCAGGAGAGCCTGGATTTTTCTCGGTGATATAAAACCCTACATTGGAGAAGGCCCCCTGCCTGCACCCCAACGAGAGGAATCAACGAGCGACGGGGAAGAACCACAGCATGTGCAGATGAGATCCATGAAGCAGAAGAAGGACGCATGACCAGCCAGACAAGGACAAGGAACTTTTTGCAAATTGTGGCTTAAATTGGACACTGCCTCTAAGCAAAGAAGGGGATAAGGACATAATAAACAGACACTCTGTGCATCGTAGTTGCAGGGTGAAGAAGAAAATTGCACGCACAAGCCACAACACAGTCGGATGACTTTGAACTTTGGACTGAGGCACACTTGAGCCTTGAGAAAAGAGTATGCCAAATTTTGACCGAGGACACTTACATTGGAAGCAAATATAGTATCCCGATTCATTTAATACATAGACACTCTTCAGATTCACTTATGGTGTTCCACAGTAAAGACATCATAAAGGACATAGTAATGTACCTTGATCTAGTGCTAAGATCATACCCGTCATTGGTAGGGAGGCTCACCAGTGTCACTGACTTCCTACAAGACCCTGAAAACGAAAAGACAATAAGGCAACTCCTCACTGTCATTGCCGAACAATTTATCCTACTCCCTGAGTACAGTGAGAAAGAATAAATTGATCCCAACACAGACAGAAATAGATGATCTCATCAACACACTGTTCTTTCGCATAATCGAAGACTGTCCAACTCTTGTTTGAAGAACAATAGACACACTCACCTTTCTTCGAGATCCAGCAAATACAGAACATTTAAGCCATCTTTTAAATAAGATAATCATTCTGGTTGCACTCCATGCGATCAGACAGTGCAGACATTGTTCACATTTGGGAGAAAACATATAATCCTGAACCTCAGCAGGACCGGATGGATGTACCTGTCACCAGAAGACACCAGGTTGGCCCATAATGTTCTCTTTCACCTAGTCACTGACTTTCCAGAGCAAGTGGGGAGACCAATCAATGTTGATGTCCTCACTTTCATCAGAGACCCAGCTAATATTGCACAGATGGGAATGCTCTTACATGGAATCATGCTCCAAGTGGAACTCTCTAACCATCAGAGGAGCGATCTGAGGAGATTCTAAGAACCTTCTGCCGAGGGACAGATCAAGGAAGCAGTGCCAAGAACCCACATTTGTTGTTATTTTTGTCCCTAATCCTTCATATTGACCGGCATACACCATGTCCTCAGGACTGAAGCAAATAAGAGGAGTGGGTTGGGAGCTTACCTATTTTCAACATGCACAGTAAAAGGACTCACTAAAATGTTATTTTACATCCGATTTTTCCCACAGTTTAGCAAAGGAACTGTATCCTGACAAAAAGAGAAAATTTGAAACTCACGAGAGGGGGGGACACTTGTGAAGTCCCGGACACTTGTAAAACACAGAAACAATAATCACTGACATTTGTAGAATGATCGAGATGGGGGTCCAGAGCAGCAATCTGGTCCTCCCACAAGAAGAGAGGCAACCCCGCTTCTCCGGAGGAAAATGCTGTCGCCTGACCTACAGGGGCATAATGCACTTATGCATTATATTCATTATTGTTTTACTGTCATTAACGATCAGAACTACATTCTTTATTGGTGCACAAAGCATCCCAATTTCAGTACACCCACCTAATGATGCACGCATAAAACCCACAAAGGCACCCAGACCTTATATAGTCATTCCATTCCCTAGAAGATCTGATGGTGGAAATGGATGTAATTAGCAATGATACACACACACATGTGGTAACAAACGAAAAGAAAAGCCAGAGACATGGTCGGCAAGGGATGAATGAAGTAGCATTACTGACAACTACACGTACACAAACACTGCATGCACACGAAACAGGCCTAGTGTCAATGACTGCAGAACCACAAACCAAAGCAGCAGAGAAGAAGAGACTGCCTGCCACAAGAACCTCCACAGCAGATGTTGTGAGAAAACAAGAATTAAAGCAAAAACAAACAGGAGCAGTTATATTGGAAACTCTTAAGGAAACAAGAGCCAACACTGAGAAACTCTCTGCACAGACCCAACTGATAGTAGACTCATTAGTTCTGCACATAGCCAGTGCAAGGGAACTACAAGAGGAACGGAAGAACAAAATTGCAGAGACTCTAGTACCAAGCATATACATTCGAACTCAAGGAACGAGCACTAGTTCCATAGTACAACCGTATACTAGACCAATGCCAGAATGGATACGAACATTTATAACCCGACAGAGAAAGATGTATGAAGAGAGAGAAAGAGCTGCCAGAATTCAATCTAGCCAAATGGCGCAGATGAGAAGGCCTGCACCATGGACCAGGATACCCGAGAATCCTCCAGCAAGAAGAAGCCATACAGATGCATTCAGGGATGTAGTCATAGCCAACTACAGGAAAACACTAAGATTCAAGAGAAGCATGCACAGAGATAACAATGAACTGAATGACTACCTAGACAGCACAGCACATCTGGGAAACAACATGTGGTACCAGCACATGAAAGAAGTTGGAAGACGAAGTTCAGAAGGGGAATGCTTTGTTTGTGCACTCCTACCATACAACATGGGGAAGTCCTAGATCTTCGTAGCTGTAGAAATCAATGTCCAGACAGCACACTGTATGTCACACGTAGCAATGTGCAAGACCAGAGGCCAGTTCATGGGTAGTGATGCCTCTCTGAAATGGGCAACTGAAGCAACTGATCCAAATGAAGATGATTATGCCCAGGACAAAAAGACAAGAAACAATGGAAAGACGAAACACGTTGTGATCAGATATGAGAAGCCTGGAGTCAAAAGAAGAGAGATCAGAAGAGAAGCAAATGAAAAACGAAATGTCTAAGGAAAAACTCCAGAAGAAGCTTGGAGATGGAAGAATAGAGGCCAAATGCAAATTTGGGGAACAGTGCTTTCATCAGACGGATGGGAGAAAGGAATAGTGATATGCAAAGCATGGATGGTCTTCCGTCACTACGAGCCAACCATCAACATATTGCGAAACGGATGCAAGCCATTATGGCCAAAACTTGCAAAACTACTCACATGGGTTGAAGACAGAGAAGGACCCCTGCAGACAGCAACACTAGAAAGCCCAAAGTTCTGTTTCAGAAATAACGGCACAAGGAAGATGGGAGAGAATCAGAACTGTGGACGAGTTTTTGACGCTCTAGGAATGGTACATGGAACCGCAGTGATTATGGACCATTATTGGGCATGTGGATCCAAAGCATACATCAGACTGCCAAGAGACTGGGGAGGCATATGCACGATAGTGAACGTCCACGTTCCAGCATTGGTGATCCCAAAAAGTGACCTGAATTTTGACAGTTTCCCAAAAGCAGATGTTCGCCTGAGGAAGAAGAGATCTGTGGAACTGATAACTTGGATGAAAAGAGAGAATTGCTTATCTGCTAAATCAGAAGAAGCTTGTCATGCAATCCCATATGAACACAGTCTGTTCAGCCTCACCTCATCAGTGTTCGCAACAATTTTCATGCCAAGATTCCAAGTTGAGTTGGAGCAAATAATAAATGGTTACAGATAACCAGATGGGAGTTACTACAGACCATAAACACAACAATAAAAGGATTCACTGCAATTTACGTAATTTACGGTGCCGTAATTATCGCCTTCCCCATTCCCATTATGCCCTATGGGGCAAAAATGGGAATGGGGAAGGGGCCATTGGTGAATGGGGAATTACCGCCCCACTCACCTTGGAATGGGGCAGTAATTCCGCCATCCACCATGGCGGAGTTGGGACCTTAGCGGCATGGACCATGGTGCTAATAACGCCATGGTCCTCCGCCAAGGTCGTAATGAGGCACAATCTTCTTTTTTCATTCAAGAAATGGTCAGGTGTAATAAGGCCTAACTTGCCCTAAGATAAGGTAGGATTTCCCTACCTAAAGAAACCAAGGACAGTCAAAAAAATCATCAGAAAGGTCTTTCTGTGTCCAAAACCTATGCTTGCCCTCACAACAACAAAAAACAATGTGTAGGTTTGTCAACCATAAACTAAACAGTGTTCCAAAGGTAAAGTTCTGAGCTATTTCCAGCTCAGGCTTATTCTGCAGCTTGTTTCCCCCAAATAGCAATACGTTCATTATAATGTTCAATTTACCTTCTGTTGGACTTGAAGTAAGAAAGTTCCATGCTTTTGTACAGTTCAGGGTGCCCTTCCTCAAGTTCAATATAGTTCCAGGGCAACGTGTCTCAGGGCTCCCTTCCCCAAGTTCAATATTAAAATATGACACAAAAAGAAGTAGCTTGAGGCTTTGTTCTTTAGACAGTGTTTCAACAATTCTTTACAGTTGAGGGTTCTTTTCACCAAACCTGGTATGCACCAAATGATAGCTTTTCTTTCCAACACAACAGCACATTTCCCTGTTTCCTTGTTGGCATATAGGGTTCTCTGGTCTTGGAGCAGTTGTTAGACCACACGCTCCCCAAACCCATTACAGGTCACACAACCAGGGACCTTGTATTCGCTTTCAAAAGTTCTTGATTCAACAGGTATTAGTTTTCTGGTCTCTGCGCGGTTGTTGGATCGAACGATCCACCCATTACAGGCCATGCAACCAGGAACTTCCAGGTTTCCTTGAGTACTTCAATATTCAGCCAAACAAGTGGTTTCTCAACTTAGACTCCAACTTTGCACTCAGAGTCTTTTATTTGGTGTAGTTTCCTGTTTGCTTTCAGTTTATTGTTTGATATTATGTGATAGAGGCATGGTATCAAGAGAGACAGCCTCAAAAGTAACAGTTTGAAAACCTATATTAACACATTTTGTGGGGTTGGTATAATGCCTTCCTGGCACTAACTCTAGGAGATTGTTCCCTCAACTGATGCTTCTAAGGGCCGTGGATGTCTGTAAGTCCAAAGCCAAAGTTTGTCTGTGTCCAAACCTATACTTGCCCTCACTCTTAATGTCATGAATCACAGAATGCACCCCTTCTGGACATCCTGGTCCTTATCGCAGCGGGGCTTGAATTCCTTGATACTCCCAACATGGCCATCTCGCGTGACAAGTCTCGCGCCAGCCTTCACGGCGGACGTAGTACGTCCTACAAATAGGTCACGTCCCTGCGGCCCCACGCATCTCAACGCTATCACAGGTAGTGACTAGACGTGTGCTTCGTAGATTGCAAACTATTCCTTATCCTAAGTTCCTGGATCCTTATTCCCATTCCTTCCACCATTTCCTCTTCACCTTGTTCCTGGATTCCACGTACCCCTTGTGTATGCTTCTTCCTTTCCTGGACGTCCTGAATCTCCGAGATCCTGGAACGCTGAACGCACGCTCGAGTCAGAAGAGACTCGAGCGGGCTTGTATAAAACCCGATCCGTGCGCAAGAAGAATCTCCCCGTGGAATCCTGCAAGAAGCGGACTCAGGTGAGACGGGGGAAATTCACCACAGTTTGAGACGCCATACGACCGACATGGAAAAGGCTGTTCAGGATCTTATGCGCGGCATGCAAGAACTAGCGACCAAGGTGCACAATTTAAAAGTGAAAAATGCTGCATTAAAGCAACTTGTTCTGTCTCGCGATTCTGCAAAAAAAGAGAGTGTTTTACTGGGTGACGTTGTAGACAAGTACGATGGGTCTGTAAAAACCCTTCATGGATTCCTGGACTCCTGCCTGGTTCATTTTACCTTTAAGCCCTATTATTTTTCAACTCCCATGGCAAAGGTGGGCTTTATAATCTCGCACCTCACCGGGAATGCATTGACTTGGGCTACTCCCTTAGTCAACTCTGGAGATGCCCTCCTGGATGATTATGACGGGTTCATACAGGCCCTCAATACCATGTTTGACCGCCCAGAACAGGTTTATAGTGTCCAGGAACGCCTACTTGACTTTCGGCAAGGATCCCAGGACATGCTAACGTATGTCACAAGATTCAAACAGTTGACCAAGGAAGCGGATCGGTCCTCAGAAGCAAGTTTCACTCTCTTCCGCAGGGGTCTAAACGAGGAAATAAAAGACGAATTAGCCAGAGTGGCTCGTCCAAGTTCATTCAAGGCTCTAATGGATCTAGCCATGCAGATAGACTTTCGCATCCAAGAAAGAAAGTCAGAGAGAAAGAAGACTGATCCTACTCCAGCCCCTGACTGTGATCCAGAACCCATGCAAATAGTGGCCTTTCACGGACCCATATCCCCACAACAAAGGAATAGGAGGATCCACACGGGTTTGTGCATGTATTGTGCCTCAGATAAACACCTGGTTAGAGAATGTCCTCTAGCTCCTCCACAGCGTTCGGGAAACCCCAGCTCCTGATCCTAGATGGAGCGGGGTGTCGGGAGAGAGATGTTTGCTCCACATCTATTCCATCCTTGAACTCTACTGGACAGAACAACTTAGTGGTTCTACGAGACTTCTTATCATTATCGAAGAAGGTGACTTACCCCATCCTGGCCCTGGTGGATTGTGGGGCAATGGGAATATTCATTGATCAAGATTGGGTCTTTCAGCACCGTATTCCATATGAAGCACGTGGTATAATGCAACCTGTGGAGGCAATTGATGGAAGACCTCTCTTTTCAGGACTCATATCCTTACAGACCAAGGAAATACAACTTTCGATAAACCATCACCAGGAATTGATCAAACTTGGCATCATCAAATCAGCCCACTACCCCATGGTACTAGGCATGCCCTGGTTGAAGAAGCACAATCCATACATCAATTGGGCAGCATGATCTTTGTTTCTTGGCTCAGAGTTTTGCCTGTCACATTGTCTATCCCAGGATCCTTCCTTGATACCATCTGAAAACACTCCAACAGATCAACAAGGCCCACTTATGGTTTTGAACGTCGTACAGGTTCCCGAAGCCTACCAGGGCTACGCTGATGTATTTTCAACTGCTATAGTCCAGGCCCTACCCCCTCACAGGCCTGAAGACTGCGCAATTGATACAGAACCTTTGGCAGTAATTCCCTTTGGGAGGATGTTCATTCTCTCCGAACCAGAAAAGAAGGCCCTTAGAGAATACATGGACACCAATCTGGAAAATGGCACCATAAAACCACCCAAATCTCCAGCTGGAGCCTCATTGTTTTTCATTCCCAAAAAAGACACTAAAGAACTTAGACCTTGTCTTGATTATCATGGACTGAATCAATGCACCCTCAAGGATTGCTACCCCTTGCCCTTAATCTCGGATATCTTGGAAGCGGTGAAAGGAGCTGTAATCTTCACTAAATTGGACCTCAGAGGAGTTTATCATATGATCCGTATCAGAGAAGGAGACGAGTGGAAGACGGCCTTTAGAACACCCTTTGGTCACTTTGAATACTTAGTTATGCCATTCGGGCTCGCAAATGCCCCTGCAGTTTTCCAACGCTTCGTGGATAGGGTCTTTTCTGACATGCTGTTTCTCTTCATCATCGTTTACCTGGACGATATCTTGATATACTCCAAGGACTCTCAAAAACACGAAGAGCTTGTGAAGGCGGTTCTACAACGACTATGTGAACATAAACTCCTGGCTAAACCTGAGAAATGCCTTTTTCATGTCACCTCTGTTCATTATCTAGGATTCGTCCTTAGTCCAGAAGGGATAGGAATGGACCATTCAAAGGTAAAAGCCATACTATCTTGGCCTGCCCCCACTTCTGTGAAACAAATTCAATCCTTTCTGGGGCTTGCCAATTTCTATCGGTAATTCACTCCATCTTTTTCTGAGATAGTTCGACCCATTATCACCTTATTGAAGAAAGATACGCCCTTCCTCTGGACTTCAGCCCAAGACCAAGCCTTTCAACGATTGAAGAAGGAATTCACACAAGCTCCTATTCTTGCTCAACCCGATGTTAATCGACCATTCCTAGTGGAGACTGACGCCTCTAACTACGCCATAGGAGCAGTATTAAAGCAGGAACTCGAAGATAAATTAGAACACCCTATTGATTATCTCTCACGGACCCTGACTCCTAGTGAGACCCATTACTCTGTCTTAGAAAAGGAACTGTTGGCGATCCGCCAAGCCTTCACTGAATGGCGACAACTACTTCTTGGTGCTAAACATCCTGTCCAGGTCCGTACGGACCATCAAAATCTGCAAGTGCTGCAATCTATGGAATGTAGAAATAGCCGAAAAGCCCGTTGGGCCTTTTTCTTCGCCCAGTACCATTTCCACATCCATCATGTTCCCAGATCACAGAACATAATCGCAGATGCCGTGTCTCAGCGTCCTGACTATGAAACCGCTGAAGATCAGGCTTACCCAAGGATGTTTCCCCATACAATTTTTATAGCCCAACCAGTCAGTCTCTTGGAAGAGATTAGAACGCAAACCCAGTCTTCTGAAAGCTGGAAAGAATTCACAGGAAAGAACCGATGGAAACTTAATTCTAGAGACGGATATTTGTTCAAGTCCCAGGCCTTGGTCATTCCCACACACAGACTACAACTAAAGATTATTAACCTCTGCCATGACACTCTACATTCTGGACATCGTGGTGTTAACAATACCCTTCATCTCATACAGAGACAATTTTGGTGGCCCAGGATGAAGACTGACGTCCAAAGCTACATTCAAGCCTGTGCGGTCTGCAATCAGAACAAACATGACAATAAGAAACCGGCAGGTCTCCTACTGCAACCTACACTACCTTCCAGACCCTCAGAGTGCATAGCTATGGACTTTATTGTGGAATTGCCGCCGTCTAGGGGCTTTACGACGATCATGGTTACCATAGATTTGTTTACTCACCTGGCCCATTTCACACCATTGCGCAAATTGCCATCTTCCTCAGAACTCGCTGGCATTTTCCTGGAGCACATATTTCGTCTTCATGCACTCCCTTCCAAGATCATACCTGATAGAGGTCCTCAATACATCTCTCAATTTTGGAAACATCTCTGTCAAATTTTAGGAATACAAAGTGCTCTCTCATCAGGTTATCAACCACAGACTAACGGAGCTACGGAACGTGTGAACCAGACCCTGGAACAGTACCTTTGTTGTTTCGCCACCAAGGTGCAAGATGACTGGTCGCTCCTTATACCTGTGGCTGAATTCGCTCACAACAACTCTGATCACTCGGCACTTAAAACCAGCCCCTTCTATTGCAGCCAAGGCTTCCACCCTTCAGTCCTACCTTCCATTCTACCACAACCCACACCTGTACCAACAGTTGATTCCTGGATTGAAACTCTCATCAATGTCCACAAGGATACCAAATAACATCTACAAGAAGCCCGGACTCACGCAAAACGTTTTCTGGACACCAAACGAAGGCCAGGTCCTTCTTATGCCATCAGTGATCAGGTCTGGTTGTCCTTGAAACTACTGCCTCGTCATTTACGACCAAACACACTAGCCCCCCATTACTATGGCCCCTTTTCCATAAAGGAGATCATAAATCCAGTCTCCTTCCGGCTCAAATTACCTGATTACTGGAAAAAGATTCATCCAGTTTTCCACACTTCCTTACTGAAAACTTACGTCCAATCTTCCCCGAAATTCTGCAGACGCCCGTGCTAGTGGACAACCAACTGTAATATGAGGTATCAAGAATGTGCGATTCCAGGTATAGACGAGGACAACTTCAATATCTGGTCGAGTGGAAAGGATACCCTCCAAGTGAAAGAACCTGGGAACGAATATCTAATCTGAATTCCCCTCGACTACTCAGAAGATATCATCTTATAGACCTGGGCAAACCTGGTGAAACAGGTTTTCGGAGGAGGCATGCTGTCATGAATCACAGAATGCGCCCCTTTTGGACTTCCTGGTCCTTATTGCAGCGGGGCTTGCATTCCTTGATACTCCCAACATGGCCGCCTCGCGTGACACGCCTCGCGCCAGCCTTCATGGCGGACGTAGTCCGTCCTACAAATAAGCCACACCTCAGCGGCCCCGCGCGTCTCAGCGCTATCACAGGTAGTGACTAGATGTGTGCTTCGTAGCTTGCAAACTATTCCTTATCCTACGTTCCTGGATCCTTATTTGCATTCCTTCCACCATTTCCTCTTCACCTTGTTCCTGGATTCCACGTACCCCTTGTGTACGCTTGCTCCTTTCCTGGATGTCCTGAATCTCCGAGATCCTGGAACGCTGAACGCATGCTGGAGTCAGAAGAGACTCGAGCGGGCTTGTATAAAACCCGATCCGTGCGCAAGAAGAATCTCCCCGCGGAATCCTGCAAGAAGCGGACTCAGGTGAGACGGGGGGAAATTCACGACACTTAAACCAAATGTGATAGGGGGTCTTCTTAAAGGAAAAATGATGACCACAGCTGGTTACAGGTAGTCTTACCAGTAGGTATAGTTCTGCCAGTTCAAAATAGTCGAACTCAAAAGGGTTGCCCTTGGAACCTTCTACGTAGGGCTCTTGCAGTAAGTCAAAGGAGTTCAAAATGTCTCTGTGTCTCTTCCCCAAGGTTTGATCCTTCCTTCTAGTTGCAAACAAAAAAATGCAGTTCCTGTTAGGCCTCTAAGGGTTCTCTTGCCCAAGCCTGGGCCCCTCTGTTCTCGAACAAACAAAACGTTCTTCTTGTCAGGATGTTCTTTTCACTGTACAGTTGTTTCACAGGGGTAGTATCAGAGACCTTTGAGAACCCCAGGCTCTTGACTCCTCGCAGGCGTGACCACTTGTCGGAATTGAAACAATATTATGCCTCCTATCGCAGCAATTGTATGTGTATTGGCCTACGCCAAGTTGTCTAAAACATCATATGCGAACAAACTCCGCGGCAAGGTCTTGACCTTAGAGAAAGTAATGTAAGTCGCCATCTTGGATTAAGCCGCCATTTTAGGTTCTCTTGTAATGTGGAAATCACCCTGAACATCAAAATGGAGGCCGAATGACATTCTGAGTAAGATTCTGGCCGTTGTGACCTCCGTACACACGAATAATTAATATGCCTGCAGGCCACTTGTTGGGGTCGCGAACTGAGACCTTGTCCTATTGCTGACCTATGCGTAAATGTACAACTATATCAGCGAAACTAATCAAAATACATATATTATAGGATTGACCTGGCTAGGAACCCATAGGCCCGATCCCTAGAATGGTTAACCCGCGAGGGGGTTGGCCAAGGGCTGGACAAACAATATAAAAAGCCCAAGTATTCCAATGTACGGTCTCTCTTACTAATGCATCGAACCTTCGTTGAAGTTCGTTACGTTACTCTGAGAGCCGAATAGCTATCCGTTTGTCAATTGACTTTGGTAACTGTTGTAGCTTTTAAATAAAGCACTTGTATGTTCTTTGTAACCTGTGTTGGTGTGTTTCTTTTGGGCTTCCCGGCCTCATATTATTTTTATGTTTTCACACACTCTAACCTCTAACCCCTCTCTTTATTCTCTGGCACCTTTTCCTCTACTATGCATCTTTCACTCTGTCCTTTTTTACTTTATTGTGCTTCCTGCACATTTTCTTTTCTTGTCGTGCACACTTGCACCTTCTGTTAACCTTTCTGGGCCTCTTGCACACTTCTCTTTGCTTTTCACCGTGCTCTCTTGCACATTCAGTTTCTCGCTGTGCTCTCTTGCACATTCAGTTTCTCACTGTGCTTTCTTGCACATTCAGTTTCTCACGGTGCTCCCTTGCAGCTTCATTTTCCCTTTAACGTGCCTCTTGCACTTTCTGTATTTCTATTGGGTTGCTTGCACCCTCTTTCTCACAATCTGGTTGCTTTCACTCTCTTTTGACTGTCTGTTTTCCTTCTCACTGTCTCTTTGCTGTCTCTCTCGGTTTCGTGTCGCTGGCCCCCCTCTCCTTACTTTTGGGTCTCTCGCAGCCACTCTTGGGTGTTTTCCACACCACCAGGGCACTTTGCTGTCTTTCTTTGCTTCCGCGCCTTCAGCCACCTTTTCTGTCATTCCACTTTGCTTTCTTTCACCGCTTTCCAGCTTTCGCTTGCTTTCTTCCCGTTTTCGCTCAACGGGCTGTTCACTTCCTACAACGCTCCCTCTCCCGCTGCAGCCACTCGCACGCTACTGAGTTTCTTTCTGGCTCACGAAACTCACCAACAGTAGAGCGCTGCTGGTCAAGCAGGTCAAATGAGTTTGGGTCGAGGTCAGGGTCTCACCACCTGCCCCGTGGGACACTCCTGGGACCCACACACATCCAAGTGTAACAAGCACTGGCCTGAACAAGGCCAATAGACGAGCTTTCATCACGCTGCAGCTCCTTGGAGACATGGCTCTCTCACCACACTGCAGCCCCTCAAACACACCGGGCCAGTGTCTTGGTGTCTCACACTCCAGCGGTCCTTCTGGGACCTCTTCCTGAAGGCTTCTGCTCCTTGGCCTCCTTATTCCATCCAGGCAACCCCAGCTTGCTCAATGATTCTGCCAGAACCACCCTTTTTATACTGCAGGTGAGAGTCAATTGGATTCATGTGTGGACAGCTGGGGACACGTGCCTGACTCTTTTAGTGGGACAATTCAAAGGTGTATGGTAAGCCTCACTTTGCATCCCTATGTTGTTTCTATGGGTAATCCTCATTTCTCTTGATCGCCTCTTCCTCATCTCAGTACTTAGAAACGGGGAGGGTAGATGGGGCGTGATTGGAAATGCCCCATTAAGGCTCAGGGAGAGTGGGTTGGTGTATATTTGGGAAAGGCGGATACCATGTCTCACCCTTGGGTATTCTCCTCCCAATACCCTGTGACCCTCCACTCACGTGATCCTCCCTCACTTGTCCACCCCGAGGGTCAGGATCCAAAAGCGATGGCCCTTACCTGGACACCTGAATGGAAAATCGCAGGGGAATAGGTGGGAGAACACCATCAGGTTTCTCACATACCCTTCCCCTATGCAGGTTAGACCACAAGGCTTCACACGGAGGTCGAAAGAGTCTTTTGTGCCTTGTTTTTGTTCTTTATGAGCTAGTGTGAAGCCACAGGACTGACTGTCTAAGGAATCCAGCATAACCCGTGGGTTGGATTCTTTTTCATGAAATAGCGGGTCTCTCTCTGAGGAGATGGTGTTTATATTCCTATTTGTCCTCTGCTCAAAATTTGGAGATTTGGATTTAATTAGACAGGGAGAACGAGTGCTTAAGTTGTTTTGGGCCACCTGTGAAATCCACTGATCGAATTGAGGTAGATCACTTCCCGAAAATTAACGCAGCTGGCAGGTTAGAAATCACAGATACAGTTAGATTTATCTTTCTTCCCAAGATGGTAGTAGGGATCTGGGTTAACGGGCGATTTTCCACATGCCCATGTATGCAACTGATGTCTTCTTCTCCCATTCTCTTCCATCCCAGGGAAAGTAGATTTTGGTGTATGGCGAATCCCTTACTTCCGCAATACTATGGGCCAATATAAGTATATCTCCTAAATTGGCAGGGATTCTGTGGGAGGTTTATTTCCAGTAGAAAAAATAAATATGGGGCTTTTCCTTGGTCTTACTTTTCTTCCTTTTTTGGTTAGGTTTTCCAGGGTTCTCTCCCTCCTCTGCTAACAACTCAGGGGTTTGGACATAAGAACTATTTGTATGGGATGTTTCACTATCCAACCCATGATGTTTGTTATTTAAGGACTGTGTTGTAAAAAGATTGATCTGATTCAAGGGGCACCACCTTGTTTTATGGCCATATCCTTTACATGGGAATCATAACTCCTGTACTAATGGTAGAGATGTGGGCAGGGGAGATGTAATTACTGCCTTATTTCTATCTCCATATCTCAAAGCCTCCACCTTCCTAGATGACAAAAAGCAAGGGTTGGAATTCTCGGAGGAATCTTTAAGGGAAGAAGAAGATACCGTGACAAGGATGTCCTTATTTTGAATATCTCCAGGGTTGTGATCTAAAGAAGGAAATTGATTAACTCGAGAGTGGTGTTCACAGTTTTTCCACAAGAGATCTAATTCCAGGTTTGTAGGAGAGGAAGCCCTATAGGGTGAATTTTCTCTGGTACCTTTACAAGGGGTTAGTGTGTTCTCCTCAAAGGAGGTTAAGATAACTGGGTTCTCTTGAGTCTCTCTGCATGAATAGCATTGGAGGATGTTAGAGAAGAAGAAAGATTCTCACCGCCTTTTCTTATAGTGGCTACAACAGACTCACTATATTAAGGGTTTTATTTTCCGTGGGAACCATTGAGGGGTGGTTTTGGGGAAGATGGTAATTGTTCCAAAATGGTAGTATCTGGCAGAGTCTTCACCCTCTTCCCATGAGGGACTTAGCTCATCTCCTGTGGAACTTGATGGTGAGAGGGCTAGTATGTCCTCACAAATGACGCAATCTCTCACAGGTGTAATAGTGATACTATCCAGAGTGGAAATGGAAACATTTAGGGTTTGAGGCATTTCACATTACATTTTCCTCAAGGGAAAATAAATCTTCTGTTGTTATGGAGGAACCGGCTCCCCCTTGATTCCCCCATTGAACCGGACCTGCTGTGATCGTAAAAGGTTTCCTTTGTCTCCACACCTAAACCATGCAACAAAAATGTTTGGTCCTCACCTCCCTCAGATTGCTTATCAGGGTTCTCACCATCTTCACTGCTGAATATAATGTGGAGGAAACTCTCCAGTCCCATATTTCTCCAAGGGCTTACCCCAGATCAGATCTTCCGCAACCTCGCTCTTTGAGGGATAAAGAAAATGTTCTGGGGTTCTTCCTTCAGAAGGGCTTTTACAGTCGTCTCTCTTGTTCTCCTCATAGATATTGGGGGGGGGGTGATGTTCGCACAGAATGTCATATACCAGATTCCCTGCTATCTCACCCTTGGTGATCTTTATCGGAGCGGAGGAAAAATTGAGTAGGACAAATTTTAGTGCATCTCCACAGAAGAGAAGTGGCAATAATTTAGTGCACCTTTTCTGTCATTCTGCTGTGCTTTTTTTCACCACTTTCCCGCTTTTGCTGGCTTTCTTCCTGCTCAATGGGCTGTTTACTTTCAACAACGCTCCTGCTCCCGCTCTAGCCACCCACACACTACTGAGTTTCTTCTGGCTCACGAAACTCACCAATAGCATGGCGCTGGCAAGCAGGTCAAATGGGTTTGGGTAGAGGTCAGGGTCTCACCACCTGCACCTCAGACAGCCCTGGGACCTGCACACATCCCAATGGAATGAGCGCTTGCCTGAACAAGTCCAACAGACCACCTTCCATCCCGCTCCGGCTCCTTGGAGACACAGCTCCCTCCTCATGCTGCAGCACCTCAAACACATCGGGCCAGCATCTCAGCATCCCGCACTCCATCGGTCCTACTGGGCCCCCCTTCCTGCAGCCTTGTACTCCTTGGCCTCTGGGTTCCAGCCAGCAACCTCAGCTTGCTCAATGATTCTAGCAGAACCACCCTTTTTATACTGCAGGTGAGAGTCAATCGGAATCAGGTGTGCACAGTTGGGGAAAAGTGCCTGACCTTGCCTGACTCTATTAGTGGCACAAATCAAAGGTGTTAGATGGCAAGCCTCACTTTGTATCCCTATGTTGTTTCTATGGGTACTCCTGAGTGCTCTTGATCGCCTCTTCCCCATCCCAGTACTTACTGGAAATGGGGTGGGGAGATGGGGGATAATTGGAAATACCCCTTTAAGGCTGAGGTAGAGTGGGTTGGTGTATAATTGGGAAAGGAGGATACCATGTCTCACCCTGCGGTATTCTCCTCCCAATCCCCCATGGCCCTCCACTCAGGTGATCCTCCCTTGCTTGTCCACACCCATTGTCGGGATCCAAAAGTGATGGGCCTTCCCTGGCCACCTCAGTGGAAGATCCCGGGGGAGTAGGTGGGAGAACACTGTCAGGTTTCTCACAATTAGTAGTTGTGCTGTTTCATATAACTCAATGTTCTTTGTCTTTCCTTTCACTTTGCTATTCGACAGGTACAGGTTTTGCATCAGTTCAATATTCAATAAATGCAACTTTGCTGGTTTCATTCAATTCAGGATTTAGTAAGAGCAATGTTAAAGATTAACTCTCAGCCACAATTCTCTTGCAGTCAGCCATCTTGCCAACACATACTTCTTGTGTGAGAAAGGGAGACATCAGTCGGCTCTGGGATTGAATTAATTTATCCCAGAATTTCATATTCATTTATTAATTTATTTACTCCCTTTCATAGCCACAAAAGGAACATCTCACACTTGCCATGCATACTGCATGGGTTATATACACTGAAAGTGGATTGTGCAACAATTTATCTCAATGTGGACCTTACATATTTAACACAGTTTAATTGGTCCTTCTACTAAGAGGACAAACTACCATTGATGTCCCACTGGACAAAAAACACTCCCTGTTTAGGATAATTTGCTATTTCTCAATTTTTCCTGGATGACAAGCAACTTTTAAAACTAGAAAATGGCAGTTCTGAAACACATGACTCCTACGCAAATGAACAAATCTAGGTTTCCCAAATTTCACTTCACAATGCAATATGTTGCAATTCTTACACTGAATCAAAACAAGGTTCTGAGAATTACGCATTTGTTCCAGATTTCCTCCGCTTGCAATGTTCACGACATAGATAGGCTGTCTGGCTTTCTATTAGCTAATTTTTCCAGCCTGTTTGCCAGGTTTCACTTGCAGAACAGCACAGTGAAAATACTCTATATTCTCTCATTTGATGCAAAATCACCTCATACTGGCTTCTGTTCAAAGGCTCTCCCATTACTGCACACAACACTTCATTTCTGTGTTCCCAGTTGTTTTATAAACACTTTGTGGGATCCTGAGATCTGCAGCCATTTTAACTGAGTATCCATTTTAAAAGAATCAATTATCTTGCTAATGTACTATCCTCCATATCTAAACATATTCTAGCCTATTATCTGTGTTATGTATGTTTGTGTGTAATGTAAGCATACATTTTATATCCTATGCTTCCCTAAACAGACAATAATCCTGATTTTGACAATGTTGAACAGGACAGTGAAGTATTGGCCCTAATCACCATATTTATCGTCCTACCATAAGAGGGGTATAGAACTCCTCTACAGCAACATTGCTTGTTTTATTCAATTCAGTGTTCAATAAATGCAACTTTGTGGTTTTCATTCAATTTGTTCTTCAATAAATATAAGTTTGCCTGTTGCAATCAGTTTGGTATTCAAGAAGGGCAACTTGGCCTGTTTTGTTCAATTCGATATTCAATAAGGGTAATTTTGACGGTTTTATTCAATTTGGTATTCGATAAGGTCAATGCTGCCAGTTTTCATGGAATGCTATGATTTTCGCATTCCCTTGGAATGCTCAGGTGCTTCTTGTGCCCCTGACACTTACCTTGGCCCAGCAGCTCCTCTCTGGGTGGATTTTCCCCCCGCGGGAAAGCCTATTCGCCGGTTGCTTCTTCCAGCACACACCGGCTCTCATGCGCAGCATTGCATCAGCTGTCCGGCAGCTTCTGCTGTTCGCCTTCTCTTTTAAGGGATCTCCTTCCCACGGAGTCCCACCATCAGGACTCCCAGAATCTGGATAGGCATCTCGGCACCTCAGCACCTCGGCTTCTTGCACGGCTCCTTCTGCTGTGTCTTTCTGTTCCCATGTTCCTATGTTGTGCCTTTTTCATTAATTAAGGATGCCTGACTCTGATCATAGGGACATGCCTGACCTTCATTCATCTTCTTCGTCCCAGTACTAGAGTGGTGAGAGTAAATGGTGTCTATTACTCTCAATTGTTTCTTCCTTGTCTCAGTACTAAAGTGGGGAAATTGGGTAATGTTCCTAACTTTCAGTTGCTGTTTCTTCATCTCAGTACCATTAGATACGCCAAGAGGGGAATAAAGGGGAACTAGCTTATAATGACCCAAAAAGGCTGGGGACATTTTAGGCTGGTTGTCATGAGGGTAAAGGGGGTGCTGTGTTTTATCCCAAGATACCTCATTCCCAACTCTTATCCTCCTGTTTCTAATATGTCGGGTGGATAGCATATCATGTTCTTCTCAGGGACAAGGGAGCATGGGGAACAATATCCCATAACTACCTCTTGGATCAGGGTTTCTTCCAGAAAGGAGAATGTGGAATACTGCGTCTCACCTAAGTACATCCCACTTCCAATCCCCAAGGACCCTCCATCCAGGTGATCCTCCCTTGCTTGTCTACCCCCTGGGTTGGGATCCAAAAGCAATGGCCATTCCCTGACCACCTGCATATAGGATCCAAGGGGAGTAAATGTGAGGACGCCCTAAGGTTGCTTTTCACAGTGCCTAAGGTAGCCTCATGCACAGAGGAAATAGCACCAATAGCAGACATCCACCCCAGGAACATCAGGTGGACAAGTTAGAGGCCAGGCATACAGAGAGGAGCTATACCTCAATAGAAAGCACAGGGGAGTTATGGCTGGCCATGCTGGCCCTAGGTGGGGGCAGAGAGTAAGAGGGCATATGAGTGGGGTCAGGGAGATTCATGGTCAGCCCAGACTGATGGGGAAAGGAAGATTAAGAGAAAGCCAAGAGAGGCCCCAGACCAATTATCTGGCTCTTCCTAATGACTGCATCTACTGGTGCATCTGTTGGTTGCACTCTATAATTTGGTTAGTCGTGGCAGACTGAACCTCAAAAAGCATGCAACCAATTACAGTTTAAGGCTGCCAAGACCGAGATGATACTGTTCAGCCCAAAAGGAAAAATGTTACCACCTCCGTTGATCCTGGGGGAACAACTTCAATACGTGAACAAAGTTATGAATCTGGGCTTTATATGGCAATCGAACCTCAGCAGTGAAGCCCAGGTGGGGGCCAAAGTCAAAGCAGTCTTCTACGCACTCCGGGTGCTATGATAAGTGCTTCCTTTCATCCCGGCGGAAGATCATGCAGTAGTGGTGGGAGACATGACTAGCCCCCACCTGGACTACTGTAATAGCCTGCTGGCAGAAGCCCCAGCTAAACAGATTGCCAGACTGCAGAGAGTCCAAAATGCTGCAATCAGGCTAATCAGACAGCTGAGGAAAAGGGACCACGTATCTGCCTTTCGAATATCCCTACATTGGCTCAAGGTAGAGGATAGAATAACATTTAAAGTGGTGTGTTTGATCTATAAGTGCCTGAACGGACTCGCCCTGAATATCTGGTGGATAAGATTATCTGTTACTGTCCACCCAGAGATCTCCGCTCAAGAGACCAACTCTTGATTTGTGTGCCAAGGTCCAAACTCGTTTTTGGGGGAGACAGATGATTTGGGCTGTTTGATCCTAAACTATGGCATCAACTACCATTACAGATTAGGTCTTCTAAATCCCTAATACTGTTTAGAAAGAGTTTGAAAACCTTTCTTTTTAGGTAGCCTATCCTTTTTAGAGAATACATAATAAATCTATACTCTGAAATTTCACCTAATAGTGAACATCTGTGCCTGTATATAGCTTATTCTGTTTGGTGCTCAATAGAAATGTTCAAAATCAAAATCAACCAGCTAAAAAGGAGAAGCAAGACTCAGGACACTATAAAGCCCACAACGCAAGAGGGGAGGGGGAAGCCTCTCTGGGACATTTGATCTTGCGGACTGGAAGGTTGGCATAAATGCATCCACGGAAGATACCGTAGAAACAGGGCAGGTGTGCTCTAGCACCTTGAAGCGTCTTGTGGGCTTGATGGAATTACCAATAATGATCTCAACACCCAAATAACCGGACAGACTCAAAGAATATGGCAAAGTGCTACTTTATTTTCAGCTCAAAATAAAGTAGGGCAATCTGGTGAACAAAAACTGTAGTCCACCCACTCACATTTAACTTTAGATTACACAGTGGTTGTGTATCTCAATGTATGTCAGCTATGGCGTCATCTTACGTGGCAAACTGTAAAACCTATTGAAGGGAAGGATTGGTTAAGGGAACTAGTAGGCACAACCTGAACCACCTGTAAATACGTATAATACAGATTATAGCAGAATAATAGCAGCGAATTGGCCTGTACATAGCGCTACATAGACCTTCTTGTAGAGGAGGAGCCAAGTACCCCACTCCAACTGCCCGCCTACATTACCTGAAGCATATGAACCACAATATGTGACGTATCCTGAACAGGTGAACCAGCAAAGAGAAGAGAGCAGACTCTGAGCAGTACCCATAAGAATACCTATACCTAAGAGAATATGGGAGTTAATATACCCATTAAGGAAACCATACTTGCATCCAAGACAATAGGATGGCCATTTGAACGAGATTCCTGATGAAACAAAGAAACTGAATGACCAGGATGAATGGTGACGTCATATTTATTTATTTATTTATTTATTTATTTATTTATTTCTACCACCCTGGAGCCTGCAGGCATCAGGGCGCCACCGGTGCACTCAGAATCACATTATACCAACAAGTCACGGGGCAACATGAATCTACAGATTTTCAGGCAGGTTGTGGCTTAGATTAAGGGGGTTCTCTAAACAAGTGGGTCTTGAGTTTCTTTCGGAAGGTAATGTATGAGTGCTCTAGTCTTATTTGTGGTGGTAGGTTATTCCATAGGGTCGCAGCTTTGGTGTGAAAGGCTTTGCCAAATCAGTTGTTTTTACTGAAACTGGTGGTTACTAGGTTGCCTTGGGCTTCAGACCTGAGTGACCATCTCGGTACATAGGTAACCAGTTTCTTCTTGAGGTAGGCTGAGGCTTTCCCATGGATGCACCTATGGGCTAGCGTCAGGGTTTTGAACTGTATTCTATCTTCAATAGTAGGCCAGTGTAGATTTCTCCTACCTTCACTGATGTGTTCTGTTTTCCTTTTTCCTTTGATGATTGTCACAGCCCTATTTTGTATTTTCTGACATTTTGCAATGTGTCTTTTGTTTGATCCTAGTAGCAGGCCATTGCCGTAATCTAACATGGACAATATGGTGGCTCTTGCTACTGTGGCGCAATTTTCCTCGCTTAGTTAGGGGCGTATTCTGTGTAGGAGTCTAAGGTAATATGAGCAGTTCTTAGTCAGTTGCATGACCTGGGACTCCGCGCTCAGTGATGCTTCCATGTGCATCCCCCGAGTTTTGACTTTGTTCACATTTTATATTTGTGACTCATTGATGTTGAAACACTTGTATTGAGGTTCAGTCATGCTCTGGCTGTATTACACTTGTATTGAGGTTCAGTCATGCTCTGGCTGTATTACACTTGTATTGAGGTTAAGTCATGCTCTGGCTGTATTACACTTGTATTGAGGTTCAGTCATGCTCTGGCTGTATTACACTTGTATTGAGGTTCAGTCATGCTCTGGCTGTATTACACTTGTATTGAGGTTCAGTCATGCTCTGGCTGTTTTACACTTGTATTGAGGTTCAGTCATGCTCTGGCTGTATTACACTTGTATTGAGGTTCAGTCATGCTCTGGCTGTATTACACTTGTATTGAGGTTCAGTCATTGCCTGGCTGTATTACACTTGTATTGAGGTTCAGTCATGCTCTGGCTGTATTACACTTGTATTGAGGTTCAGTCATGCTCTGGCTGTATTACACTTGTATTGAGGTTCAGTCATGCTCTGGCTGTATTACACTTGTATTGAGGTTCAGTCATGCTCTGGCTGTATTACACTTGTATTGAGGTTCAGTCATGCTCTGGCTGTATTACACTTGTATTGAGGTTCAGTCATGCTCTGGCTGTATTACACTTGTATTGAGGTTCAGTCATTGCCTGGCTGTATTACACTTGTATTGAGGTTCAGTCATGCTCTGGCTGTATTACACTTGTATTGAGGTTCAGTCATGCTCTGGCTGTATTACACTTGTATTGAGGTTCAGTCATGCTCTGGCTGTATTACACTTGTATTGAGGTTCAGTCATGCTCTGGCTGTATTACACTTGTATTGAGGTTCAGTCATGCTCTGGCTGTATTACACTTGTATTGAGGTTCAGTCATGCTCTGGCTGTATTACACTTGTATTGAGGTTCAGTCATTGCCTGGCTGTATTACACTTGTATTGAGGTTCAGTCATGCTCTGGCTGTATTACACTTGTATTGAGGTTCAGTCATGCTCTGGCTGTATTACACTTGTATTGAGGTTCAGTCATGCTCTGGCTGTATTACACTTGTATTGAGGTTCAGTCATGCTCTGGCTGTATTACACTTGTATTGAGGTTCAGTCATGCTCTGGCTGTATTACACTTGTATTGAGGTTCAGTCATTGCCTGGCTGTATTACACTTGTATTGAGGTTCAGTCATTGCCTGGCTGTATTACACTTGTATTGAGGTTCAGTCATTGCCTGGCTGTATTACACTTGTATTGAGGTTCAGTCATGCTCTGGCTGTATTACACTTGTATTGAGGTTCAGTCATGCTCTGGCTGTATTACACTTGTATTGAGGTTCAGTCATGCTCTGGCTGTATTACACTTGTATTGAGGTTCAGTCATGCTCTGGCTGTATTACACTTGTATTGAGGTTCAGTCATGCTCTGGCTGTATTACACTTGTATTGAGGTTGAGTCATGCTCTGGCTGTATTACACTTGTATTGAGGTTGAGTCATTGCCTGGCTGTATTAGACCCAAAAATCATTAATTCTGTTTTTTTGGCATTAAGACAAAGCCAGTTGTTGATCATCCATTTTTCTATTAACTTGTAAACATTTCTTACATTGCCACTGTCTTGGGTGTAGTCACCGCTAAATTCTATGACCAGTTGGGTATCATTGGCGTAGTTGGTGAAAAAAAACGCTGATTTTCTCCAGGATCATACAAAGAAACCTGATATACAAGTTAAAAAGAAGCGGTGACAGACTGGCTCCTGCAGTACACTGCAGCAAATTCTTTCTGCAAAAGAGAAGTTATCCCCCCTGTGGACCTTTGACTCTCTGTCCGAGAGAAAGGAGGATATCCAGTCGATTGCCTCTTTGGAACAGTCTGCTCCACTCTCAAATGTTAGTCTGTGTTGGCTGTGGTCCAGTAGGTCAAAGGCTGCGCTAAGATCTAATAGTATTAGGAGCCCTGTTATCCATTCTCCACTATGTTTAGCATGTGGGATTGGAGATCTAGCATTGCCGTTGCGGTACTATGTGCCTCCCGGAAACCAGACTGTTTGTTGTGAAGGATCTCATTTGTTTTGACAAATGCCTGAAGTTGGTTTGTTACGATTTTGTCTAATACCTTTAGTAGAAAGTTATAGTTGGTGACGGGTCTTTGATTACCCGGATCGCTTTGGCCTAATTCCGTTTTTTTTGTTAAAGGTGTGATTGTGACTTTTATGATGTCAGTCGGTACCAGTCCTTCCCGAAAGGAGATGTTCACCATTTTGGTAAGAAAGGATATGAAAATATTGGCATTCTCCAGTATCAGTTTGGGTGGGATAATGTTTTCTGCACATGTGGTGGGTTTCATAGATTTGAGAGTTTTGAGCATATCTTCTGTCTTGATTTCATGGAATTTAAAGGTTCCTTGCTGTATTATGGACTCCACTCCATTTACTAGTTCTACCTGGCTTTTTTGTGTTTCTTTGAGTGTGGGCCTGGCTTTCCTTATTTTATCTGTGAACACTATTTGAACTTTGTCGCAATCTTTACTGGACAGAGAGAATGGGGGGGTTAGTGATTTGGGTTTTTCTATTGTTTGGAGGATTTCGAAGTTTGCTAGATTAGTTTTCTGCTGTTTTTATTTGATCATTGTAATAATTTCTCTTGGTGTCGCAGATACATTAACTGTCGTTTTTTTTCCTATCTTTCCAACTGGCTTTGTTTTCTTGTTTTGTTTTTTTTTGCCATTTCGCTTCTCTCCTCCTCTTTTCTCTTTTGAGCTCGACCAGTTTTGTGTTAAACCATTTTTATTGCGTCTTAGTAATCTGTTTCTCAGGGGGGCTTTTAAGTCCATTAGTTGCTTTGCCTGTGAATTAAATTCGGTGATTAGTCATCTTCCTTAAGTTCTTTGAGTATATTCTCTATACATTGTTTTAAGTGTTGTGGTTCAATATTATTGTAATTCCTGCTACTCACTTTTTTTGGTTCATTACCGAAGTTGTTCTTAGAAGGCATATTTAGCATCAGCGAGAAGTTGACTAAGAAGTGGTCTGACCATATGCAGGGTTGTGTGACAAAATCACTTATCTCTATGTTGTTGGTGATGATCCAGTCTAATTGATTGCCGTTTTTCATGGTTGGGTCAGAGTTCTTAACTTGGAAGTCAATGTTATTTAAAGTTTTTTCTAGCTGGATTGCGTCTTTGTATTTTATGTTTCCACACCATCTATTGACATCCTCTAGAACCAAATTGGCAGTGTTTTTACCTTTCAACGCATTAAGTTGTTGGGTGATGTCATCGTTGAAATCCGAGACAAGTGATGGGGGTCTGTATATTAGAATGATGTTGATGCTGCTGTTTGCTGTGGGAGAGTATTTAAGATGCAATATTTTGCAGCCTGTGCTGGTGGTCGTAGATGGAAACATACAAAAGTTGTTTCTAACTATCATGGCCACTCCCCCCGTGCCTGATTTCCTGTCTTTGTGGTATATCACATAGCTTTGGGGTGCTTCTATAGAGCATGTAGGCCTTTGGGTTCCTGTAACCATGTCTCGGTTATGTATGCCACATCCACCGAATTCCTGATGATTAGGTCGTGAACATCTTGAGCGTGTTTATTTATCGATCGAGTGTTGAGCAGGCAGAACTTCAGCTGTCTTGGTTTGTCGATACTGTCTTTATGTGTATTTTTTGTGATATTTTTTAGATCAACATTAGCCGTTTTCTGGCTATGGTCCTGATTTTTTAGGCTGTTCCAGTGAAATTATGCGGCATACCGTGTCTGTCTTTCGTTTGTCTCTTTGTAATAATAATAATAATGATAATAATAATTTGGCATGAATATAGCACTACGAACCCTCAGGTATCTGAGCGCTGCTTATTATTACCCACGGTGTGTGGTGCTCATTTATCAACCTCGGAAGGATCAAAGGCTGAGTTTGGCCCCGCCGGGATTCGAACCTGCGTTAGCAAGCTCTGCACGGGTGTCAAAGCGAGTGCTCTACTCGCTGAGCCACTTGACCGGCTTGGTGTGCCACCATTTCTGCCATTTCTAGGCGTGCATGTTGAAGTAGACTAACATTCAATGTGTTTACATACTTGTCCCTAAAATAACCGGACCAGAGAGGCAGACGATCTATAAAGAACAAAAAAGTACCAAGGATAAGTGACATCTTGGGATCAAGATGTAGAGACTTATGCCATAAACTTGATGAAGATATTTAGTTAGTTTAAACGTGTACAGATGCAATGAAACGCAAGCAGCAAAGCAATCATGAAGCTAGCCACATGCTTATAGTAAATAGATTGCAGCAAGCACCAACATATACATATATACCTCATAGATACATATGTATTAAGTAAAGAATGAATGTTTCCACTACATATAAAGCAGTAGTGAACAACGCAAGAAGGCCTCAGTTCAGTGTCGCAGTTACAAAAAGCAATTGAATTAAACAGAATACATTTCAGCTAAGGAGTTCACTGAGCCAAGAAAGCCAAGGTTTTATCAAACTAGGAGTTGGCTGACATTAGATACAATTAACGTGAAAGAACAGAAGCTCCTGGTCAGAGAGGTCAAGCAAAAACAAAAGATGTCAGAAGACTCTCAAAATTAAAATCAAATACACAGAAAGGCTTAATTTCATGGTGTCCAGTCACATGATGGAAGACAGTTGGATGAACGAGAATATCACACCTAAGCACGGAAGCCATATATTACCCATACTCCTTAAAGATTCTCAGAGAACAGTACAGACTCAAGGCCAACTTCAAAGTACTAATTGACACTGGACCATCGAGGTGATGATGGATCACATTTTTAATTGGTGGGAGCTGGTAAGAAGACAAGCTCACCCGCACCTGATGGTTCGGTCTGCGTGCTGCTCACGTAGGTGGAAAATTACTGACGGCGGTTAGTAGACAACCAGATGTAGGGGACCACATAGTTGGGGGTCCTATAGTTTGTGTAGCCAATGGGACGTTGTGCATTTAGTGACGTTCATAGTGGCCATTTTGAAGGGAGGGCTTAGTTGCCCCACCTAATGTTAACTATCCTATTACCTCTCTTTGTTACTCCATACAGATATAGAACCTATGCTTACTTATTCTCTTAGAACCAATCCCACATGCCGATAAGTTTCTGTAGTTTGCCATGTAGGATGATGTTGGTAACAGCGCAGGTCAACACGTCAGCTATGACCAATTATGGGTATAAGAACCCAACTTTTTAATGAAATAGTTAGAGACAGAGTATCGAGCGATTGCTGATGTTCATTGTACTCCCTGTTTTAGATACTTGCATTAAAACAGACAAACTTTTGCCAAACTATTTGTGTCGTCTTGATTATTGATGTATGATCAAAATCTGCATCCCCATCTAGCTCAAGGTTACTGCTACTCATCTTAAAGGGCTCAAAGCCTCTAGTTCACTCTGATTGGTTGGCATTCTCTCCCAATTCTGGACCTTCGGCTTGTTAGCAGCACATAAGCAAAATGAAACCCAGGTGCAGAGAGAACCGTCAGACTACTACCCACTTGCTCAATTAATCCATTGTCTCTCCTCGACCAGACCCTAAACCAAGGCTTCTCCTTTGTAGTTTACTATGAAGCCTGTTCTCTGTTCTGGGACTTTCAAGGGAGTATAGGTACGCCATTATCTTTGTCCAGAGCTTAATGAATAGCCCATGTTTTTGAATTCTAAATCATGTGTCAGGAGACCATGGGTGTCATTACGAGTTGGGCGGTAAGGGATACCGGGCACCGGTAAGGAGACCGATGCCAGTAATCCCTTACCGCCCAATTCGAGGTCCCTTAGTGTGAACCGTAAAGGACGTGTGGTCTGACCACACGTCCTTTACGGGTCCCGCTAAGGAACCAGGGTGCTAATAACGGGCCTGCTATTCGCGAGCCCGTTATTAGTGCCCTCCCCATTCCCATTCCCATTTGAGCCCTATGGGGGCTCAAATGGGAATGAGGAATGGTTTGTTCAATGGGGACTTACCGGTCGCTCCAGGATCGGAATGCACCGGTAAGTACCCATTACTGGTGCCAGACCCGGTATTGGAGGCAGCCATGGCGCAAATAGCGCCATGGCTACCTCCAATCTCGGAATGAGGCCCAATGAATTTGTCCATTTCAACCTCTTATTTACTGCTATTTGATTTAATTGTGCTGAGTGTCATTACTCCTCTTGGCCTCTGGAGACTTGGTTGCTCTACCTCACAGAAGCTTTTCACATCCTTGATTGTCCAATACTTGGCACTTGCAGACGTTGTCTTCTTTGCTTAATATAAAAGAAATATGTCTTACGTACATGGCTTATCCTCTCGACTCCCTTTGTGCCTTGCAATTACTCCTTGATGTGGCATCCTTGATCCCAGGCCAATAGACTCCTCTTTATTCCTCACACAAAGCTGCTTTTCCAGCATCTCCTGACTGCAGCCCGGGTCTTTCTCTGTGGTAGCTTGATTGATTTCAACATGAGTCCGAAGTCCATCTTTCCACCATGGCCGCCTTAGCCACGTTTAGTTTTCTTCTGCAGTAAGCCTCTGTATGGCTTGTCTACCTTGTGTTTCTGCTTATATACATTCACTTTGTCTCTACTCACTAATTTACTTGGTGTGTATGACTTCTTCATATTCTATTACATGTTTCTCTTGTTACTTCAGTTACATCTTCATTCTTTAAGTATTTGCACATCGTTTCAGTGCATCTTTGTGTCTTTCCATCATGACATCACTCTGCCGTTGTCCAATTTTGCTTATAGTTCTCGATGTGCAATGGTGTGTGCAGACATCCTTCCACCCTTTCAGTGCAAGGATACATTTGATACGGTTGTCTGAGAGCATATCATCTCCCATACACTTGCTGCGGTATTGGGATTATCCCTGGTGTCCGACAATGAGCTATTCTCCTATTGTTCCAATACGATGGAGGTGAGGGGGCGAGAGCTAGGGATAACATGTCCACCTGCTCCTCTACAGAGGTTTCTGAGGACAAGGAACACACACCACACTGAAGAGAGAGACAGCGTCACATTTTTGTTTGTATGGGAAGTCTATTTTGAGTGAAACAATCATGCAATTGTCCCAACAAATATAGCTGAGATACAGTTCTGGCATCCATCATGATCCCAGGAGGAACCCTGTGGCATTGGGTACTGTTCTACCCCTACAGAGAAGAATGCTATACTGCAGCCACCTCAGGTGCCACTGGGAGAGATGTCACTGTCAGGCAGGAGAAAGGTAGTGACTAACCCTCTGGATGCCAAGGAGTGCAACTCTAAAGGGAAAACAGGAAGGAAAGACAGACACACAAATGCTGCCTTTAGCTCCAATTTAATCAGGCAGCTAGATATATGCTTCAACTCACCCCTGGCTGCCCCCCCCCCTTTACATTCTGCTCTCCGACTGCTTTCTTTTGACTCCATTGCAATGTGAGCACTCCGTGGGTGCCTCTGTTTCTCCCAGCTGTAGCCAAGAGGAGCATAGGCCCCCAAACATATTGAAATGGGCCCCCTGGAGCTCTGACATATATTCAGCAGGCCCTGTAGTTGTGGTACTGTAGTTGTAGTTGTGGTACTGTGGTTGTAGTTGTGGTACTGTAGTTGTAGTGGTGGTACTGTGGTTGTAGCTGTGGTACTGTAGTTGTAGTTGTGCTACTATTGAATTGGGTACTTTCCCTTGTTTTTTGTTTTTGGGGGATCAGTGTTCAATTGGGAAGGAACTTGATTTAAAAAATGTAGGTGGTAAACTGATTACCCCTCTCTTCACCCATATGTCTACGACTGGTGACACTTCTTACAACCTTTTATCAATCCTGATTGATCAGTTATCTTTTCCACGAGACAAAAGTTTTAACTTGAAAAATATTTTATTCTATACTTTTATTCATATATATAAACACATCATTCATGAGATATACACAAATAAATCATAAAATTGAAACACAGTGGGGTTGATGAGTGACTGTTGCGCTATTATTCTGCAGATTGATGGTAGTGCAAAGGCATTGTAAAACAAAACACTTACATAGACACTAACACATTTTCTAACATGTATCTCTTTCTGCACACATTGAAGCTGTCAATGTCATCTCTCAGTCACATCAAGCTGAAATGATCTCCGGTAGACCTCATCTGATCTCTAGACAAAGGAAAGACTAAATAATCATGGTCTCATCAATAGTCAAAGAGAAGACTAGATGATTATAGTCTCATCGATAGTCGGCATGTTTCGGCTGTGTTGTTCACTAAGCACTATCTCTAGTACTCTTTATCAAAAAGATTTGTTGGCCTTCTTCAGGACAGGAACATTTCTTTAATGGAGAATCAATCATATGTACCCCTTTGTTGTCAGAGTGGTAATTGCAAAAAGACGAAGAGGGGCACGAGCACAGTCGTTATTTGGTAATTTATTCAAAGGTGAAGTCTTCTACCTTTTTCTTCCTGGTGCATCACGGTTATTTGTATGATGTCCCAGGAATCCATTTCTTTTTTAAGGATTTCACACAGTGTCTGTGGTCAATGAGTTCTTGTCAAAGTGTGCGGTAATGACCGTCTTGTTCAACAGGTCCCTACAAACGCAGCAAAATTGTTTCCTTATGCGCTCGTGAAAATATGGGCCAAGAGACCTGCAGTTGTGGGTCATGGTTGAGGAGACTCCGAGGAAGGGTTTGGTAGGTGCACGAAGTGCGCAACAGTTGACTGCCCCCAAACAAGCTAAATTATAGAAATGGCATTGGGAATGTCAACCCAGCATCAGGTGGGGCCACGTTAGGGAGCGGCATTTGGAAGGTGGCCTTAATTGCGAGCAGCAGGAGTGGACATCAGAAAGGTATTGTACTGAAAACTCCCCAAATAAGAATAAAGCACCTCATAACAACAACCTAAGTTTAAAAAAAAGAAGCAATAATAAAACAACTCCATTACAATGGGCAGTCCAAGCACTGCCCTAAGTTGAGATGGTTCCAATCCATGTACCGGTCGCCTGTTAATGACCTATGCTAAGGGTTTCCTTGCTTTTAGGCGCTATAATTAAATGCTACTTCGTTGATGATGCCTCTTCACCGGGTATCATCTCAGTTGAGATGGAGAGCGGAAGCTTTAATGCTGCAGGAACCGGTGCCTTGGATTATTGCACAAGTGGCCTGGGGGCCCAGTTGCATACCATGGGCAACCCTCCAGACCATCGTTCTTAAGCCTGCCAAGCCATTACAGAAAACGGTGAGACTATATGCAAATCAGGCTTGGCCCCACCCCAAAAGGGTCAATTCAGCCTGCACTGCTAGGTCACATCCCTTCTGCGCAAGACCACAATCATCCCCAGGCAGGTTTCTGCCTCACAGTGTGGCCATGCAGCAAGCTTAGGTGCAGCAGACATGGGCAATGCTGCTGATTTTGTGTATCCTGTTGTTGCCTTTGCACCTGACCCAATTCCCAGGTTATGGGACATGGTGCAGTGCATTTTCTGACATACTGCCTCAGATGTACGGGATGTTGCTATTCTGTGGTGGACCTTCTCACATGCCCTAATGGGGTTGTTCTGTCTTTCAATCATGCATTTTTTTAATGTTCCTAACATGGTCTTTATTCAGACTATTTCCTATCCCCATCTTACATGTTAGATTTTGCCTATTAGGCGGCGCTAGATCACCACCTATAAGCAGAAACTATTCCATTGGAGTACAGCTAGGAGAGAGACAGCATATGAGCAGAGACACACAGTTTGTGGCTGTTTGTTTATTTACCCACCCATACACTGCTCATGTTCATGCTAATCCCTATGGCCATTCCCACCCATTAACTGCCCCTGCTTGCCTAAAACACATCCTCCTTGGATTTCTTTGACCTAGCTCTATCAAGCGGTAACATTAAACTTTGACCTGCCAGTGTTATTTCTAAACAATGTGTTCAGAGTTAATGGTTTAATTGTACAGTTGCAATAAACATGTTTTAACCAAGCATGCCTTCAGCCACTTGATTTACAAGCAGTATGCACGTCCTTGCACTTACGGCCTGTTAAAATCGGCATTGTCAAATCCAAGGTTTTGGCTTCTGTAAATGTATTATACAGGCATTTGCCGGATACTGCTATCATATGCCCAGGTACTTATGCCATGTTCTTATGGCCAGGGGGTAGCCTTATGGCAGTGCCTGGCTAGTGCCTATTTCAAGCCTACACAAGCGCCAAAACGGTTGGCTTTGCCAATGCTTGTTGCCACGGCCTTTGACATTTTTAAAACACCAGGGTGCACCTACTGGGCACAGGTTTCTATCTCTCCAAATAAGCTCACAATCTTTTCTAGGCTCTTTTTCTGCACTTTATTCGACCGCTTTACCAGTCAGCAGTTGATATGTTGGGAATAGTGAAAGCCAGGCATCTTTGCGGTTTAACTTTCAGGTGTCCTACTCAGGCCACCGTCCAACTTCCTCATCCTCTCATGCCAATCCTCAAGGATAGGTGAGCAGACACCCACATTCTCGTTCCCACTAGGGAAGTGGTTTCCATACTTGTTATGCTATTCACACTTGAGTACAAATATTTTTGGGCCGAATCCCCAGAGGAAAGAACTGCTCATATTTTCTAATAGCACCCCAGAGGAGGATCAGGGGGTGTTCCAGCCAATCAGGAATCTTGGAAGGCGGGCTTTACCTCATAGGATGGGCCACTTTCCGAGACTCCTAAGTAGTGGGAGGCCAACATCTTCCCTGGCGGGCCACAGTCAGCCTACACCCTCTTCCGCCGGCCTTCACCGAATTTTGCCTGGGCTGCCAGTCTCCCCACTGTAACCCCCGCCCCACTTGCCTGCAGCTGCCTGGTCTCGTCTTGGTGTTCTGGCGCTTCCCGCCCGCGGCAATGGCTACCATGAACAGGGCAATGGGACTGCATGTAGTTCCCTTTTCTCTTGTCCAGGCCGTCCATCTTGTTTTGTAGTTTTTTTAAAAGTTGAGAAACGGCAACCAAGCCGTGTTACAACTTTAAAAAAAAGCTATTAGCGCCCCAGAAAAGCATGCTGGAATGCTAATTGTATATTGTAACCTGTTTCTAAGAATATGCGCCCGGTTGCCCAGGGGCCTGGCTGCGCTTATTAAACTTCAAACGTCAAACTAATAGCAATAAACCCCTGCTTGTGGGGGTTTTACGGGGTGAGGCAGTGGCAAGGGGCAAACGTTACCCCGTTACTGGTAATGTCACACATCAGGGTTTATCGCTTAAATAAATATGTGTTTTCCTCCAATTTGAAAGACTCCTGAGGACATTCTTTGGGTGCCCCCCTAGTGGGGCCCACCCCCACAGTTTAATGATCTTTGGACCCTTCTACCTGAAAACTTATCCCCAGTCATCATGTCAATTCCACACAAGGTGGCAGCGATCAGGGCGTCCTGATCCTCTCCGGGCACCCGTCCCCTTCCAGGCTGGACAGCTGCAGATTGCTCTACTCCCCCATGGCACAGCATTTTTTTTAAATGTTTATTTTTAATATTTATAAATCGTTACCTAGTACTGACCCAAAGGAAGCAGTGTTTTTACAAAATACATTAAGAACAGTAATAAATTTGATAAATAAATATAAAAAATGATAAAATACAATATTAGAATATTTTTTTTAAAAAAACAGGAAAATACGCGACTAAAATAACTCTATGGTACTGTATATGAGGTGTCCCACCACTCTGGAAAACCTTTAAACAGCGTACATAAACACAACCTTTCTTTCAGCTTCCCTGCTGAACCGTCAGCAGGCTGTGGTGTCAAGGCTGCCACATGGGGGGGACAAGTAACCATTTGTGCAGAGCTTGAAAGCACAGCCCTTTTTGGCGCCACAGGTCACTTTGGAGTCTGCCCTTTGTAAACCCCCCGCCCCCTTGGCCTTGCCCTCCCCCGTGGCTTCTCCTGCCAACAAAGCACAAATCCTGCCCACGTTTTGAGAGAGGAAACCCGAGGGGGATGCTGGCGTAGCAGCACGAAACAAAGAGTCCACAGGCGGGCCTAGGTGTGCAGGCGGCGGCCATGATTGCGGAAAGGCCTAATGAAAGAGCCTGCTCGATGCCCTCCGCGGCGCGCGAGCGAGCGCCGCGGAGGTGGGGCTCCGGGGGAGGGTGTCCGGCGGTAATGGAGTGATTGTCCTCGCACAGTGTGCAGGCCCTGCTTTATTACAGTGCAAAATGGCACAGGGGGAAACAAAATAAAGAGAAAGAGAAGAAAATTGCCAGCTTCTGAAGGAGGTAAAAGCCGCCAATCAGCCTCTTTTGGTGGCTGCCGCGACCCAGCAATCTAATGCCGGCCTCTAAAAGGCGCAGCGACCCCCACAGCAACATCTAATGGACAGCTGAAAGGGCTTAGGGAGCCAGCTGCCACTGGAGCTGGGGCCTGCGGCAGGACAAGGAGCCAGACTCTCCGGCTCTGGTGGTCATGGAGAGCAGGCAGCCACTGGAGCTGGGGCCTGCGGCAGGACTAGGAGCCAGACTCTCCGGCTCCGGTGGTCATGGAGAGCAGACAGCCACCGGAGCTGGGGCCTGCGGCAGGACTAGGAGCCAGACTCTCCGGCTCCGGTGGTCATGGAGAGCAGGCAGCCACCGGAGCTGGGGCCTCCGGCAGGACTAGGAGCCAGACTGTCCGGCTCCGGTGGTCATGGAGAGCAGGCAGCCACCGGAGCTGGGGCCTGCGGCAGGACTAGGAGCCAGACTGTCCGGCTCCGGTGGTCATGGAGAGCAGGCAGCCACCGGAGCTGGGGCCTGCGGCAGGACTAGGAGCCAGACTGTCCGGCTCCGGTGGTCATGGAGAGCAGGCAGCCACCGGAGCTGGGGCCTCCGGCAGGACTAGGAGCCAGACTGTCCGGCTCCGGTGGTCATGGAGAGCAGGCAGCCACCGGAGCTGGGGCCTCCGGCAGGACTAGGAGCCAGACTGTCCGGCTCCGGTGGTCATGGAGAGCAGGCAGCCACCGGAGCTGGGGCCTCCGGCAGGACTAGGAGCCAGACTGTCCGGCTCCGGTGGTCATGGAGAGCAGGCAGCCACCGGAGCTGGGGCCTGCGGCAGGACTAGGAGCCAGACTGTCCGGCTCTGGTGGTCATGGAGAGCAGGCAGCCACCGGAGCTGGGGCCTCCGGCAGGACTAGGAGCCAGACTGTCCGGCTCTGGTGGTCATGGAGAGCAGGCAGCCACCAGAGCTGGGGCCTCCGGCAGGACTAGGAGCCAGACTGTCCGGCTCCGGTGGTCATGGAGAGCAGGCAGCCACCGGAGAGCAGGCAGCCACCAGAGCTGGGGCCTCCGGCAGGACTAGGAGCCAGACTGCGGCATGACTAGGAGCCAGACTGTCCTGCTCTGGTCATAGAGAGCAGGCAGCCACCAGAGCATTGTTGCCGGGTCAGAAGGAAAAAATAAGCTGAATGCCCTTCCGAAACAAGCTGACTCCCAATCAAATAAGCTGAAAAAACAAGCATGCACCTACAACGTTGTGGAAAGGTCTCAAAAGTAAGAAACATAACACAACAGCTAATACATACATAGAACACTGAAATAGTGTGTTAGAACAACAATATTTATTGAATGGAGACTGTAAGTCCCAGAATGCAAAATAATGCTGGCCTGAAATGTAATTTCCTCCACACTACTGTGCACTATTGCATTTTATTCACTTTGGTTAATAAACGTTGTATAGCAACATAACATGGCTAAAGAATGGTTATCATAAACGTCTGGCTGGCTATGTTCAATACATAACAATCCATTTTGGTGGTAGAGCAGGCACTGTTTGGGTACAGAGCGTTCGCCGTCTCCCGGTTGTGAGTGGACAGGAACCTGGGTCAGAGAGCTTTTTGAAAAACTGGTAATCCTGGCTGCTGATCGCAAAGTACATCTATGTTGAAATTGATCACCATAGAAGGCTAAATGGGGCACACAAAGTTTAAAACTTGGTTTTAATTGGTTGCCCACAGGATTTCCTTGGGTCTCCACTTCTATCGCTTTTACAGATGTGCGTTACTGATTAAGCTCGGCATGGCTTTGGTCATCCGTCGGCAACATCTGCCAATTGTAGTGGGGACGATGGGCGACGACGGGCACTTGTTCTACAGATTGACAATTTCAAATGGAAGTGTGCGTATTCTGGGGGGTGAACAGGGTACCCAACAACATGAACCGAATTAGAAGAATTGTAAATGCATTGCAACATGGCCAACGGGAGATGGTCTATATAGACTCCAATGACACTGAATCCTTGGATATCTAACCAAGTCTTGCAAACAAAAAAACCAAAAAAATAGATAATAAATAAATAAAGGATAATGCAGCAGCACTGGGGATATTACCAGGATAACATTGCTATAGAATGACTATGTTCTTAAAACCATTTGGTAAACTGAAACAATCCCTTCTTTAGATGTCAGTGTATCTGACAGCATGACTAAACTTTTAAAGCAAGCTTTCTTTTTGCATATGTTTAGGCATTCGGCATTGATGGGCCACCTGGTGGGCAGGTAACGATCCCATCAGTGCCAAACGCCTAAGCATATGCAAAATACGTGGAGCTCCCGGGAGCAAGCCAGAGGATCAATTGCATATCGCAAAGGGCTGCCAGATGCCCTGTGCAGGGCGCTCTGTGCGACGTTTAATGGACTTAACTGCAATGTAAACAAGCCCATTTGCACGCGCACAGACAGTCCAACAAGCGGGAAAAAAGCGCGACAAGCGACCTCCAAATCTTATAAGCGACTCTGGGCAAAAACAAGCCCAAAGTTGCTTATAATAAGCCGACCTGGTAACACTGCACCAGAGCTGGGGCCTGCCTCCAGACTCGGAGCAGGCCCGGCCTTAGGGGAGGACGGGCCAGGCGAAAGCCCGGGGCGGCGCCATTAGCCCTCACCACGCCAGCTCAGGGGTGCCTTTCAAGGGCTCCCCCGAGCTGGCATAGTGGGAGAAGACATGGAAGGTGGGCTGTTGCTATTAAATGCACCCCTCCACCACAGGTGCTTTTAATGACAAAAGGCGCCATTAGCGCCCACGCCAGCTCTGGGGAGTCTTTCAAGGGCTCCAACGAGCTGGTGTAGTGGCAGAAGGCATGGCATGGCATGCGCCTCATTGTTATTAAATGCGCACGCGGCAGCGGTGCACATTTAATAACAATAGGGTGCTGATGCACCCTATTCATATCAATACCTCCTTGCCGGAGCAAGGTTTAAACAAAAAAAAAGAAGTGGCTCCTCCTGAGCCCTGCCCCCCTCTGCCCAACTCCCTGTTGACCAGGGGCACGCGGAGGAAGGAGGGCTGACAATTCGCCCAGGGAGCTGATGCCCCTAAGGCCGGCCCTGACTCGGAGCCAGACTGTCCGGCTCAGGTGGGGCTGAGGAGCCAGCATCCACCAGAGCTGGGGCCTGCCTCAGGACTCAGAGCCAGACTGTCCGGCTCAGGTGGGGCCGAGGAGCCAGTTGGAGCCAGTAACAGAACTAAGAGCCATAATGTCCAGGCTCAGGTCGGCCTGGGGGGGCAGCAGCAGCTGGAGCAGGAGCCTGTGGCAGAAATAGGTGGCAGGCTGTCTGAACAGCAGGACTGGAAGCCAGACTGTCCGGCTCAGGTGGGCATCAGGAGCCAGCAACCACCATAGCTGGGGGGTGCCTCAGGACTCAAAGCCAGACTGTCCGGCTCAGGTGGTCACGGAGAGCAGGCAGCCACCAGAGCTGGGGCCTGCCTCAAGACTAGGAGCCAGACTGTCCGGCTCAGGTGGTTCTGAGGAGCCACCATCCACCAGAGCTGGGGCCTGCCTCGGGACTAGGAGGCAGACTGTCCGGCTGAGGAGCCAGCTGGAACCTGTGACAGAACTAAGAGCCATACTGTCCAGGCTCAGGTGGGCCTGGGGGACGAGCGCCAACTGGAGCAGGAGCCTGTGGCAGAAGTAGGAGCCAGGCTGTCTGAACAGCAGGACTGGGAGCCAGACTGTCTGGCTCAGGTGGTCATGGAGAGTAGGCAGCCAACAGAGCTGGGGCCTGCCTCAGGACTCAGAGCCAAACTGTCCGGCTCAGGTGCCTGCTCACCAGAGCTGAGGCCTTCCTCTGGACTAGAAGCCAGACTGTTCAGCTCAGGTGGTCATGGAGAGCAGGCAGCCACCAGAGCTGGGGCCTGCTTCAGGACTAGGAGCCAGACTGCCTGGCTCCGGCAGTCATGGAGAGCAGGCAGCCACCAGAGCTGGGGGCTGCCTCGCGACTAGGAGCCAGACTGTCCGGCTCCAGTGGTCATGGAGAGCAGGCAGCCACCAGAGCTGGGGGCTGCATCAGGACTAGGAGCCAGACTGTCCGGCTCCGGTGGTCATGGAGAGCAGGCAGCCACCAGAGCTGGGGCCTGCCTCACGACTCAGAGCCAAACTGTCCGGCTCAGGTGCCTGCTCACCAGAACTGGGGCCTTCCTATGGACTAAAAGCCAGACTGTCCAGCTCAAGTGGTCATGGAGAGCAGGCAGCCAACAGAGCTGGGGCCTGCCTCAGGACTAGGAGCCAGACTGCCCGGCTCTGGTGGTCATGGAGAGCAGGCAGCCAAAGGGGCAAAGGGGCCTGCCTCAGGACTAGGAGGCAGACTGTCCAGCTCCAGTGGTCATGGAGAGCAGGCAGCCACCAGAGCTGGGGGCTGCCTCAAGACTAGGAGCCAGACTGTCCAGCTCCAGTGGCCATGGTGAGCAGGCAGCCACTGGAGCTGCGACCTGTGGCAGAACTAGGAGCCAGACTGCCCGGCTCCGGTGGTCATGGAGAACAGGCAGCCACCAGAGCTGGGGGCTGCCTCAGGACTAGGAGCCAGACTGTCCGGCTCCGGTGGTCATGGAGAGCAGGCAGCCACCAGAGCTGGGGGCTGCCTCAGGACTAGGAGCCAGACTGTCTGGATTCAGTGGTCATGGAGAGCAGGCATCCGCTGGAGTCTGCCTCAGGACTAGGCAAAAGCATAAACAGGATAGGGCCTGAGCGGGCAAGGCCCATCCAAAATCTATAAATGCCCACTCAGCAGTGCTGTGTGGGCATTTACTAATAATGATTATGATAAGTGGGTATTTATAATGCGCCTATACACAATGTGTTTCAAAGCGCAACAAGACAAGAGGGTGGAGAACAGGGGAGTACAAAAACAAACGATCATCCTAGGCCTTGTGACATTTGGAATGTGCAAGTGCAGTAAGAGAAGTGCAGGGCAGAGGGGCGGTGGGGAGTGCCGGTAAGGGCAGAAGGGCCAGTGAGAAAAGCGAGTGCCAGGTTCGGCCAGGTGTACAGAGCCAGGGGAAAGCAGAGAGTGCAGGGGGTGGAAGGTCCACAAGCTTAGTGTGAGGTAAGGGGCTAGAAGAGCAACAAGGGTGCAGGCCCAGCCAGGCAAATGCAGAGAAGGGGCCCAGAAGGGTAAGTGCAGGTTGAGGGGAGGGGAGTCCAGGGAGACCAACTGCAGGAGTAGACTGGAAAGGGGGTGGGGGCTGGTGCCCTGAAGACTCTGAAGGAAGCAGGCAATGAGTCAAGAAGCAGACAGGGAGATTAGCAGGGGAGGGGGAGAGGAAAGGAAGAAGATAAAAGGAAGGCCTTGAGAAGCTTCTGAAACTTAAGGAGATCCGGCTCAAGCCTGAGAGGGGCAGGGGGGCCTTTCCAGAGGGAGGCACCTGCAGAGGAGAGAGATCTACCCCCAACTCTCCGGTTGGAGAAGTATCCGATCTGCAGAGAGTTTGAGCTAGACGACCAAAGAGCTCTAGCGGGGAGGTATTTAGGAATTGAGAGTTGGATGTAGAGGGATCCCTGGCCCCAGAAAGCCTAGGCGGTGATGCAGAGGGTCTTGAACTTGATCCTCACAGCAACCGAGAGCCAGTGGAGAGATTTTAAGGCTGGAGAGATGCAGTCCCTAGGCCTGTGGCCAATGATAAGTCTTGATGTCCTATTCTGGACTAGTTTAGTTGAAGGGGGGATGAAGGGAGAAGTTAGGTAGATTAAGGAAGAAGCTGTTGCAGCAGTCCAGGCTGGAGAGGACCAGAGATCTGGAGACATTGAGCTTCTGGGGCAAGGTGAGGAAAGGGAGAATGCCTCTAAGGAGGTGCAGCTGGTAGTGGGCCTTCTTGGCAAGGTCTGTCATGTGAGGAGAGAAGAAGAGAGACGAGTCAAAGAGGACACCAAGATTTTTCGCCTCATAGGAGGGGAGGGGGCACATATTTCAAGATGTTAATGTCACTGCGGTGGGCCCAAATACATTAGCTTCAGACCCCACTTGTTAGACAATCTTGGCTACGCCTCTGGGACTAGGAGCCAGACTGGGGGGAAGCAGCAACCGGAGCTGGAGCCTGTGGCAGAGCTAGGAGCCAGGCTGTCTGGGTGGCAGGGCTGGTGGCAACACTGCCTGGCTCAGGTGGTCATGGAAAGCAGGTCGCCAGAGGGCGTGCTGCAGGACTAGGAGCCAGACTGTCCAACTCAGGTTGGCTTGGGGAGCCAGCAGCCACCCGAGCTGGGGTCTGTGGCAGGACTAGGAGCCAGACTGTCTGGCTCAGGTGGGCCAGAGGAGTGAGCAGCCACCATAAATGGGGCCTATATCAGGACTAAGAGGCATACTGTCCAGCTCAGGTGGGCCCGAAGAGCGAGCAGCCACCGGAGCTGGGGCCTGCATCAGGACTAGGAGCCAGACTGTCAGGCTCAGGTGGGTCTAAGGAGCTAGCAGTCACCATAGCTGGGACCTGCATAAGGACTAAGAGCCAGACTGTCCGGCTCAGGTGGGCCCGAGGAGCGAGCAGCCACCAGAGCTGGGGCCTTCATCAAGATTAGGAGCCAGGCTGTCCGGCTCAGGTGGGCCCGAAGAGAGAGCAGCCACCAGAGCTGGGGCCTGCCTCAGGACTCAGAGTCAGACTGTCCGGCTCAGGTGAGCCCGAGGAGCTAGCAGCCACCCGACTTGGTGCCTGCCTCAGGACTAGGAGCCAGACTGTCCGGCTCAGGTGGGTCTAAGGAGCGAGCAGCCACCAGAGCTGGGGCCTGCGCCAGGACTAGGAACCAGACTTTTCGGCTCAGGTGGGCCTAAGGAGCGAGCAGCCACCAGAACTGGGGCCTGCCTCAGGAATAGGAGCCAGACTGTCGGCTCAGGTGCCTGCTCACCAGAGCTGGGGCCTGCCTCCGGACCACAAGCCAGACTGTCCGGCTCAGGTGGTCATTGAGAGCAGGCAGCCACCAGAGCTGGAGCCTGCCCCCGGACTAGGAACCAGACTGTCCGGCTCAGGTGGGCCCAAGGAGCGAGCAGCCACCAGAGCTGGGGCCTGCCTCAGGAATAGGAGCCAGACTGTCTGGCTCAGGTGCCTGCTCACCAGAGCTGGGGCCTGCCTCAGGACCAGGAGCCAGACTGTCCGGCTCAGGTGGTAATGGAGAGCAGGCAGCCACTGGAGTGTAAACCTGTGGCAGGACAGGGAGGCAGGTTTTTTGTCTCAGCATAAAGATAAATAAGCATTGATAATTGTAGTGTATGGATGTGCTATGGGTTTGAGATGGGCCCAAGCCAACCTGTTGCAGTCCTGTGACTTTTTGTCATGCAAATATGTTTAATTTCTCTGACCAAACAAACTCCAGAATATCAATTCTGGATTGCCAAGCCTGGACAAGTCAGGGACAGACGGTGTGACAGGCGAGTGGGGGTATGGTAGGCGAGTGGGGGTGTGGCAGGCGGGTGGGGATGTGGAAGGCGAGTGGGGATGTGGCAGGTGAGTGGGGGTGTGGCAGACGAGTGAGGGTGTGGCAGGTGGGTGGGGGTTTGGCAGGTGATTGCGGGTGTGGCAGGTGAGTGGGGGTGTGGCAGGCCAGTGGGTTTTGGCAGGCGAGTGGGGGTGTGGTAGGCCAGTGGTGGTGTGGCAGGCGGGTGAGGGTGTGGCAGGCGAGTGGGGGTGTGGCAGGCGAGTGGGAGTATGGCAGGCGGGTATGGCAGGCGAGTGGCCATGTGGTAGGCCAGTGGGGGTGTGGCAGGCGGGTGGGGGTGTGGCAGGTGAGTGGGGGTGTGGCAGGCGAGTGGGAGTCTGGCAGGCGGATGAGGGTGTGGCAGGTGAGTGGCTGTGTGGCAGGCCAGTGGGGGTGTGGCAGGTGAGTGGGGGTGTGGCAGGAGGGTGAGGGTGTGGCAGGTGAGTGGGTGTGTGGCAGGCGAGTGGGGGTGTGGCAGGTAAGTGGGGGTGTGGCAGGCAAGTGGAGGTGTGGCAGGTGAGTGCGGTGTGACAGGCGGGTGAGGGTGTGGCAGGCGAGTGGCCATGTGGCAGGCCAGTTGGGGTGTGGAAGGCAGGTGAGAGTGTGGCAGGCGAGTGGGAGTGTGGCAGGTGGGTGGCGGTGTGGCAGGTGGTTGCGGGTGTGGCAGGCAAGTGGGGGTGTGGCAGGCGAGTGCGGTGTGGCAGGCGGGTGCAGGTGTGGCAGGCGAGTGGCCATGTGGCAGGCCAGTGGGGGTGTGGAAGGCGGGTGAGAGTGTGGCAGGCGAGTGGGGGTGTGGCAGGCGGGTGAGGGTGTGGCAGGCGAGTGGCCATGTGGCAGGCCAGTGGGGGTGTGGAAGGCGGGTGAGAGTGTGGCAGGCGAGTGGGGGTGTGGCAGGCGGGTGAGGGTGTGGCAGGGGAGTGGGGGTATGGCAGGCCAGTGGGGGTGTGGCAGGCGAGTGGGGGTGTGGCAGGCGAGTGGGTGTGGCAGGTGAGTGGGGGTATGGCAGGCGGGTGAGGGTGTGGCAGGCGAGTGGGGGTGTGGCAGGTGAGTGGGGGTGTGGCAGGCGAGTGAGGGTGTGGCAGGAGAGTGGGGGTGTGACAGGCGAGTGGGGGTGTGGCAGGCGAGTGGGGGTGTGGCAGGCGGGTGAGGGTGTGGCAGGCGAGTGGGGGTGTGGCAGGCCAGTGGGGGTGTGGCAGGCGAGTGGGGGTGTGGCAGGCGAGTGGGGGTGTGGCAGGCGGGTGAGGGTGTGGCAGGCGAGTGGGGGTGTGGCAGGCGGGTGGGGGTGTGGCAGGCGGGTGGGGGTGTGGCAGGCGAGTGGGGGTGTAGCAGGCGAGTGGGGGTGTGGCAGGCGGGTGAGGGTGTGGCAGGCGAGTGGGGGTGTGGCAGGCGAGTGGGGGTGTGGCAGGGGAGTGGGGGTGTGGCAGGCAGGTGCAGGTGTGGCAGGCAAGTGGCCATGTGGCAGGCCAGTGGGGGTGTGGAAGGCGGGTGAGAGTGTGGCAGGCGAGTGGGGGTGTGGCAGGCGGGTGAGGGTGTGGCAGGCGAGTGGCCATGTGGCAGGCCAGTGGGGGTGTGGAAGGCGGGTGAGAGTGTGGCAGGCGAGTGGGGGTGTGGCAGGCGGGTGAGGGTGTGGCAGGGGAGTGGGGGTATGGCAGGCCAGTGGGGGTGTGGCAGGCGAGTGGGGGTGTGGCAGGCGAGTGGGTGTGGCAGGTGAGTGGGGGTATGGCAGGCTGGTGAGGGTGTGGCAGGCGAGTGGGGGTGTGGCAGGTGAGTGGGGGTGTGGCAGGCGAGTGAGGGTGTGGCAGGAGAGTGGGGGTGTGACAGGCGAGTGGGGGTGTGGCAGGCGAGTGGGGGTGTGGCAGGCGGGTGAGGGTGTGGCAGGCGAGTGGGCATGTGGCAGGCCAGTGGGGGTGTGGCAGGCGAGTGGGGGTGTGGCAGGTGGGTGAGGGTGTGGCAGGCGAGTGGGGGTGTGGCAGGCGAGTGGGGGTGTGGCAGGCGAGTGGGGGTGTGGCAGGCGGGTGAGGGTGTGGCAGGCGAGTGGGGGTGTGGCAGGCGAGTGGGGGTGTGGCAGGCGAGTGGGGGTGTGGCAGGCGGGTGGGGGTGTGGCAGGCGGGTGGGGGTGTGGCAGGCGAGTGGGGGTGTGGCAGGCGGGTGAGGGTGTGGCAGGCGAGTGGGGGTGTGGCAGGCGAGTGGGGGTGTGGCAGGCGAGTGGGGGTGTGGCAGGCAGGTGAGGGTGTGGCAGGCGAGTGGGGGTGTGGCAGGCGAGTGGGGGTGTGGCAGGCGGGTGAGGGTGTGGCAGGCGAGTGGGGGTGTGGCAGGCGAGTGGGGGTGTGGCAGGCGGGTGAGGGTGTGGCAGGCGGGTGAGGGTGTGGCAGGCGAGTGAGGGTGTGGCAGGCGAGTGGGGGTGTGGCAGGCGGGTGAGGGTGTGTCAGGCGAGTGGGGGTGTGGCAGGCGAGTGGGGGTGTGGCAGGCAGGTGGGGGTGTGGCAGGTGATTGCGGGTGTGGCAGGCAAGTGGGGGTGTGGCAGGCGAGTGCAGTGTGGCAGGCGGGTGAGGGTGTGGCAGGCGAGTGGGGGTGTGGCAGGTGAGTGGGGGTGTGGCAGGCGAGTGGGGGTGTGGCAGGCGAGTGGGGGTATGGCAGGCGGGTGAGGGTGTGGCAGGCGAGTGGCCATGTGGCAGGCCAGTGGGGGTGTGGAAGGCGGGTGAGAGTGTGGCAGGCGGTTGAGGGTGTGGCAGGGGAGTGGGGGTGTGGCAGGCGAGTGGGGGTGTGGCAGGCGGATGAGGGTGTGGCAGAGGAGTGGGGGTGTGGCAGGCGAGTAGGGGTGTGGCAGGCGGGTGAGAGTGTGGCAGGCGAGTGGGGGTGTGGCAGGCGGGTGAGAGTGTGGCAGGCGAGTAGGGGTGTGGCAGGCGGGTGAGTGTGTGGCAGGCAAGTGGGAGTGTGACAGGCGAGTGCGGTGTGGCAGGCGGGTGAGGGTGTGGCAGGCGAGTGGCCATGTGGCAGGCCAGTGGGGGTGTGGAAGGCGGGTGAGAGTGTGGCAGACGAGTGGGGGTGTGGCAGGCGGTTGAGGGTGTGGCAGGCCGTTGAGGGTGTGGCAGGCGAGTGGGGGTATGGCAGGCGGGTGAGAGTGTGGCAGGCGGTTGAGGGTGTGGCAGGGGAGTGGGGGTGTGGCAGGCAGTTGAGGGTGTGGCAGGGGAGTGGGGGTGTGGCAGGCGAGTAGGGGTGTGGCAGGCGGGTGAGAGTGTGGCAGGCGAGTGGGGGTGTGGCAGGCGGGTGAGAGTGTGGCAGGCGAGGAGGGGTGTGGCAGGCGGGTGAGGGTGTGGCAGCAAGTGGGGGTGTGGCAGGTGAGTGGGTGTGTGGCAGGCCAGTGAGGGTGTGGCAGGGCAGTGGGGGTGTGGCAGGCCAGTGGGGGTGTGGCAGGTGAGTGGGTGTGTGGCAGGCCAGTGAGGGTGTGGCAGGGCAGTGGGGGTGTGGCAGGCCAGTGGGGGTGTGGCAGGCCAGTGGGGGTGTGGCAGACAAGTGGGGGTGTGGCAGGCGAGTGCGCTGTGGCAGGCGGGTGAGGGTGTGGCAGGCGAGTGGCCATGTGGCAGGCCAGTGGGGGTGTGGAAGGTGGGTGAGAGTGTGGCAGGCGAGTGGGGGTGTGGCAGGCGGGTGGGGGTGTGGCAAGTGATTGCGGGTGTGGCAGGCAAGTGGGGGTGCGGCAGGCGAGTGCGGTGTGGCAGGCGGGTGAGGGTGTGGCAGGCGAGTGGCCATGTGGCAGGCCAGTGGGGGTGTGGCAGGCGGGTGGTGGTGTGGCAGGGGAGTGGGGGTGTGGCAGGCGGGTGGGGATGCGGAAGGTGAGTGGGGGTGTGGCAAGCGAGTGGGAGTGTGGCAGGCGAGTGGCCATGTGGCGGGCAAGTGGGGGTGTGGAAGGGGTGTGGCAGGCGGGTGGGGATGCGGAAGGCGAGTGGGGGTGTGGCAAGCGAGTGGGAGTGTGGCAGGCGAGTCGCCATGTGGCGGGCAAGTGGGGGTGTGGAAGGCGGGTGAGAGTGTGGCAGGCGAGTGGGGGTGTGGCAGGCGGGTGGCAGGCGGGTGGGGGTGTGGCAGGGGAGTGGGGGTGTGGCAGGCGGGTGAGGGTGTGGCAGCCGAGTGGGGGTATGGCAGGCGAGTGGCCGTGTGGCAGGCGGGTGAGGGTGTGGCAGGCGAGTGGGGGTATGGCAGGCTAGTGGTCGTGTAAGACCTTCCAAGATGTTGCATTTAGTGCCACTAAACTGGTAATAATAACATCTATTACTACAGCGCTTAGAAGTAGGAAGATTCCAGCATGAAGCGCTATACGAAAATGTGGCAGTATTAACCAAAGGGCATCTTCTGTCACTCGGACAAGAAAACACACATGTGGGTTTGCAAAAAGGTTTCAGACACAGGAAAAAAACGCTGGGCGGCCGAACAGTGGTCGCATTGATCCAGCTGCAAATCACCGACTAATGGTGTTTAATAATCATGGACAACCATGGGCACTACCAACCTTTCTTAATAAGTTGACTTAGGTTCCTCGAGATGAATGAGAAGCCCAGCATCACACCATGTTTTCATGGGAGGAGCCATGATTAGAAACCCCCCACCCCCGTGTCCCACTGCCACGCATCAACCACTGGACCACACCTTCAACAACCAAAACCAACACTGCGCGCAGCATCTCAGGCCGCTCGTGGTTGCGACTGCTGCGCCTATGTCGCTGCTTACTAATTCCTTTGACTTACCCAATCAGATTGAACTAATGAAGGAACTATGGCGTTAGGTTTTGCCGAATTAAATATTTAATTATTTATCTTGAACATTGGTAAAACACAGTGTATAGCACAGAGCTGGTCCCCTAGAACGGAGACAAGATGGCGTCAGGGGAATGCGTCATATTTCTTCTTGCGTAGGGTTGCCAGCAAGCATGGTTTATTAACAGGCAGCAGCTTTGTAGATTTGTTAAAGTTTTATTTACAGAAAAAATACAATAATCCATGGATCTGCAACCTGCGACGCTCCAGATGTTTTGGACTACCACTCCCATGATCCCTTACATTTGACTATGCTGGCTAGGGCTGATGGGAGTGGTAGTACAACGCATCTGAAGAGACTAAAGGTCTAAGAACCCTGTTATCGGTCGTTTGGTTTCAAGATCATAAGATGTCACTTTCTGTAAAAGTCATTTCACACCGAAGTGTCACGTGATGTCCATTCCACTACCCGCAGGATCCCGCTGAAATGACAGCACTGAAAGGAATCTGGGCCAGCCTCTAGTTAGTATATTCTACGAAAACTGGGTGCAAGCAGTGACACCGTAGGCAGGCCTAGAATCAGCAGTGATGGTGACAGTGTCAAGTGACACTGCCCTGCTAGTGCATAGGATTGCACAAGGGATGTCGACCCCACACAGCTCTGCCAACAAAACGTTGGTGCTTAATTAATCAAAATGGTGATGGCCAGTACCTCAGATGCCAGGTCAGACACAGTTCAAGGGAACACGTGACTGGTTGTATAGTAGAGAAGAGTTTGTGCCATGCCCCTACAGCAAGGAGTGATCGAATTATACTCTATCAAAATGAACTAAATGTCTTGTTCACAAATCACAAGCAAGCAAAAATACAACCAGAAATTCTAGAAAATGAAACGCAAACAGAATTGCTGTGGAATGTCTGGGTGTTGCCACAACTTGTCAGGTTACTACCAAAGTATTTCTCAGTGTTGGCCAAGCGACCCAGAGTGCTGACTCGGCTATCCGACTGATGCTGTAATACTCCACCATCCTATTGATGCTCAATGTGCCAGCCTGCCAGAGGTAATGCTCAAATATGCCATAGTACCCCCAACTGTGCCAGAGGTAATGCTCAAATATGCCATAGTACCCACAACCGTGCCAGAGGTCTGCTCAAATATGCCATAGTACCCACAAGTGTGCCAGAGGTCTGCTCAAATATGTCATAGTACTCTCAATTGTGCCAGAAGTAATGCTTAAATATGACATAGTGCCCTCAACTGTGCCAGAGGTTTGCTCAAATATGCCATAGCACTCTCAACTGTGCCAGAGGTAATGCTCAAATATGCTATAGTACCCTCAAATGTGCCAGAAGTAATGCTCAAATATGCCATAGTACCCTCAACTGTGCCAGAGGTCTGCTCAAATATGCCATAGTACTCTCAACTGTGCCAGAGGTAATGCTCAAATATGCCATAGTGCCCTCAACTGTGCCAGAGGTCTGCTCAAATATGCCATAGTAATCTCAACTGTGCCAGAGGTAATGCTCAAATATGCCATAGTGCCCCCAACTGTGCCAGAGGTCTGCTCAAATATGCCATAGTACTCTCAACTGTGGCAGAGGTCTGCTCAAAGTGCCATCATGTTCGATTGAACATTGGGGCTCATTACGGGTCCGGCGGTAACCCTGCCGGTGCTACAGGTGGGTCACCGCCGGACTCATAAAAAATTACTGCCGCCTGACATCCCGGTACCACCGGGCTATTCCAAAACTCTATGGGAGTGGGGACACGGAAGCACCGGCACATTTGCTAATGGTGCCAGTGCTTCTGTGACCGGTCTGCTTACCGTGGTCGCTGCGCCCATGGTCAGACCTGTTGCCACGGCAGCTATGACAGGCAGACCAGTAATATGCCGGTCCAGAAACAACGGTCCCGGTAAGCTTACTGGCACCCTTGTTTCCGGACCAGCATGGTCAAAATGAGGCCCATTGTCCTGTCGATTTCCGCATTGCGAAGCCAGTCATGAGCTGCCCCAGATGGGTCTCCTGCCCTGGCAGTACCTGAGAGGTGCCCTTGAGGCCTCATGTGCATGGAAAGGCAAGTGGCTCGCCATGTCTATGCATAGACACAGGCGGGGCTTGCCCATTCATGTCTGGGGGAGTTTGCCCCCTGACCTATTGTCTCCTGCATGAGCATTCACAGTTGTCTGTGGCAGAATGCCATCTGTGAGGGCGCAATAGCCTGTGTTTTCTTCTTTTTATTAATACAATTATGAGGTTGATTTGTCTCTGAAAGTGAGGTCTGCTAACCGGCGCCACTTTCCTAAGGGTCCATGCTTAAAAGCACAGTGCCTGCATGTCACTCTGCTGGGCTTTTCCACTGACCCTTCGCAGCAGCTGCCTTGTAGCTTAGCAACATGGCAGAAAAAAGTGACTCAAAGATTCCACTGCCAAGGACTGCCCTTTTAAACCTTGAGCACCCCTGATCCACATTAAATCATATAATCGTGTGTTCAGAGAACCTGGTGGCAGATCACAACTGTACATTTAAGCCATGTTTGGTAACGACACAGTGTTCTCTTGCAATCTACAGTTAGGATGGGCTCAATTGTTTGGTGTCATTTTATCATCAGCTTGGTTTCTGGTGACCTCTGGGGACATCTGTGTATTCTTTTATTTAATTAATTTTTTTATTTTTTTTAATTTTATTTCATTTAGTTTATACAAACGTTTTGAAACATTTTCCCTTCTATACACATTTACAAAGGCAGAGATTTCGCAAACAGCCCTATTGGCCCAAGTTAGCACAGTTTGCTCTATTCATCACATAGAAAGGTGCGGAGAACAGACTAAAAAGAAAGGCTGTTCACGGTGGAGTAAAGTCCAATCCACACTGGTCACAGCTACTGTACGCTCATCAGGTGATGTTGTTTCAGTTAGTCTCTCAGGTTGCTGTTTCGACATCTCTGCCCCTTTGTAGTTTCCGATTCCTGAGGTAATATCTCTCAGTTTTCCATTGATAACAAGATTTCCATTTTTTGTAGGAAATTTGTCAGGCCAAAAACGTCTTTCTGTAGTGGATTCGCAAATTTCAACCAAAGCTCTTCTCCTGATAGGGGTGCGTATTGGTTAACTACTTTGCTCAGATGCACCGTTCTCAGATCTGTTAGTCCAGGGCAATATAACGTGAGATGTTTTAATGTTTCAGGGTGGTCATTACAGAATCGACAGCTCTCTGTCACATCAAGCTTCCGATATCTCAGGGCTAGACTTGATCTTGTGTCAGACAAGTTTAACCTACATTTTAGAAGCATCCTTCTGTGTCTGGCATTAGCTGTTTTTACCACATATTGCAGCTGTTTTTTTTATCCTTCGCTTCAGTAGCCGCATCTCTCATCAGTGTATGGCGATTTCTGTCATCCACTGTTGCACACCAATCTCGTAACCATAACTTTTTTTTTCACATAGTTTGGGTTAGTTTTCAATGTTTCCGAGTTAGTGCCTATTTCAGCAAGATGACTTTGGCATGCATTAATCCATTTTTTCAGTACAGATTCCGGGTTTCCTTCCATTGCGTCTCGTAATATTACACATTGAGGTGTACATTCGTCAATAATTATTTTCCTGTAGATCGACAGCGTGTTCCACAAGACTCATGCATTTATGGATATTAGGTTTAGTCCATACCGTAGACATGCGCTCGGAATGCCTCTTTGTAGTTGCAGGACACGGCTCCAGTATTGATTTTCTAGTTGGCCCCATAGATTCGAGGCAACTCCTAAAGCGCATTCTGCTCCATAAATCAGTGTTGGGACTGCTTTTTGATTGTAGTGGGCTAAAACAGGTAGCAAGGAAAACTTCCCATATCTTTTGTTTATTATCAATCCTTGACATGCTAGTTGTTTGCATTTTTGCGTTGCATTTTCGGCCCACGGGGCGTCATTTATGTTGCTGTTGATCCACATTCCCAGGTATTTGACCTTTTTGACGCAATTCAGTTTTTCGTTGTTCAGTTTCCAGGTCAAATTGTTTCTTTTGACTTGTTTGTTATTTCGTGTAAGATCTTGTAGAATTATGACTTCCGATTTTGCAGGATTAATTTTCAATTTATTTTTCTCCACATATTCTTCCAGACTCTTTAGCTTTCTTGCCAGTCCAATAGGTGTTAAATCGAGCAGTACGATATCATCTGCATGTAGCAACCAGTTTACGCTCGTTCCATTAATTCTCGGTGGATTGGAGTTTACTGCGTCAATGGATTCTCCGATATCGGACAGGTACAGGCCGAATAATGTCGCTGCCAACGGACAACCCTGTTTTACTCCTTGGTTTGTTTTTATAGATTCGCTGAGAGTCCCCCCAGCATCTAATCTGATTTTAATTTCCGTGTCAGTATGTAGCTCTTTAATAGGATCTAATACGTTTCCTGGACAATTCCATTTTTCCAATTTATCCCAGAGCATTCCTCGATCGATGGTGTCAAATGCGCTGGACAGATCGACAAACGCAATATAGATCTTCTTATTTTGGCGGATGGCTTCCATTTTTAGGAAATTTATGATTGCCAGCTTTAGGCCACAGCCAACACCCTTGACAAATCCTGCCTGCCGAACATCGTAACTTTGGGATTCTTGAATCCATTTAAGCAGTTTAATCTGGAGTTGAGTTGCAAATATTTTCCCCACCACGTCTAGAAGGGCTATTGGGCGATAGTTTCTTCTGTCAGTGCGTACGCCTTTTTAAAAAATCGGTACAATGATAGCGCTTCGCCATGTGGTGGGAATCTTTTTCTCCTGCAGGATAGTGGAAAATAGAATGTGGCACAAGTCTGTCCATAAATCAGGATGTTGTTTTAGCATTTGATTTGTAAGGCTGTCTAGTACAGGGGCTCTGGATGTGCTGAGTCTCATGATATTTTTATATATGTCTTCTTTGTCTATTTTGATAGACCAGTCATTGCTCAGATTGGATGGTTTGCTGCATGTTATGTTATTGTTGTAAAATGTGTCAGAGTAATGTTTGACCCAATCTTTCTCCGACACCATATTTTTTATTATAGCTTCTTGTGGTGTCGCTATGTTGTTCAAGTAGGTCCAAAATGCATTGGTAATCCTTTTGGCTATTGTTTCCATCATTACTTCTGCATCTCTTTGTAGCATAACATGTTTATGACTGATCAACCAATTCTTGTAGATTTGTCTCATTTGTTTCGTCTTTCTTTCACAATTAGCACGAGTATTGGTTCTTTTCAGCTTTCTCAGCGCTTTGCTCAGCTCTTTTCTTTTTGACGACAATCTCACGATCCCATGTATGTAATTTTATGAAGTCAGGTCGTGGCTTCACAGTTTGCTTCTCTCAATACATTTCCAAGAGAGCTGTTGTGGCTGGCCTATTCTCCAATGATTTTTTCAACTTTTCTAACTTGTTTTGGGTAAGCTGTAGTCGATTGCGCCCTAGCGCCACAGTCAGGTTTGTATGGTGAATCTTCAGAGTTGTTTTTAGCATACAGTAATCGCTCGCCTCCATTTCAATAATGTCCAGGCGAGCAACATCCTGTTTCATTCTCTCTGACACAAACATGTAGTCGATGGTAGACTGCTGTTGGTCCCTTTTCCATGTGAAATGTGCCGGAATATCACCTGGTGTTTCTCCATTAAGTATCTTCAAATTCAATGCTTTCATTTCTTGTAGCCATGCAGAGACAGTTGGATCACTGGGCTCTTTCCCATTTGCACAGTCAGTTCTAGTGGCATCTGTAAGGCAGTTTATGTTAAGATCGCCACAGATCAAAATCTTGGATTCTGTCCCCTTGTCTTTGATATTCGAGATTGCTTCCGTGACTAGTTCCAAGAATGTTTCTGTCTGCATCGCAGTATGTTGCCAATAGACGTTTATCAGTGTTAATTGATCTGCATTTCTGGGTTGATGTATCAGCAGTTTAATCTCAACTACTTGTATATATGCTGATACTTTTTTGCTGATAAAATACGTATGCCGCTTCCAAGTTTAACAAGTGTGAGCAGCCCCGACATTGGACGTCCTTTAGCTCCTTTGATTGCAGTATTGAAAGCAATCCCGAAGCCGTTAGCTACAGGCAGATGCAAAAGCCATGTCTCCTGTAGGCACAGAATATCCACGTCTTCTAAATTCATTGGAATTTCACCAAACAAATGCCTGTGGCCTCTAGTATTCCACGAGGCAATACAGATCTCCTCTTGTTGACATGGTTTCTGGCATTAGCTCTTATTACAACAATTGATGGTTTGGGCAACCCAGGTCCAGTCTTGTTCCTCACTGGGTTCGGGACAGCTTAGCTGGACAACTTTGTCGATCTTACTGATCGTTATTTTGATCTGCTCATCTTGAAAGGCCTGCTTGTCCTCACTCACCTGATGGGGCGACTCATTTTTCTGGCCCGTGGCCTTACATACTCTCCATTGCTTGAGGGGGCTTTTGATTGCAGGTAAGCGGCCATCTGAGGGGCACATACGTTTCTTGGGCTCCTCCGGCCCATTGCTCTTATTAATTTCAGTAATGTCAAACCCCAGGGAATTCAAAGTGATGCTACTATTTAGTAGTGAGTCACAGATAACGTTTGATGCTATATGTAGAATAACACGATCGTGCTCACTTTCCTCTTCAAATTCCACAATTTGAATGTCCTCAGAGGCCACCGTCCTCAATTGCGGTATGTGGTGAAGTAACAACATCACATTTTTCCGATTCAGTTTCAGAGCATCTTTTTCTTTTTCAATTTGTTCAAGCCGTATGAGATGTTTCCCCAATTTCTTCCGATCATTATCTGTTTTGGGTTGACGATTCGTTTGTTTGTTTACTGATGCATCTGATAACTCTGCCCCACGTTTATAGCAATCAAATTTTATCTTCCTTGTTATAGAGTGAAATGTATCTGTTCTTCTTGTTTTTGTCTCCTGTTTCGGTGATTCACTATTATGCTTCACTGCTCGTGCATTTAGGCTTTCTTTAAGTTTCACTGCATGAATCAGAGTTCTTTTTGACTCTAATGTGTGAAATTCCTGTCTATCATTCTTTGGATAAATTGGGTGATACTCCGTCCAGTTCGTTGGTCATAGATCTTTTTTCATTAGCGATTCGAATTCTTTTAGCGTCTAAGGTGAGGAATTTCTCACAGCTAATAGTTGAAGGTATCGAGATGATTTCTTCCTGCTTTTTTACATCCACAGTCACCGTTCTTTGGTTGTTAGATGTGAGTACCCTTGTTTCCGGGGTAATCGATTTGGTTGCTGGATACTTATTTTGTGGCGACTCAGCTGACCCCCTGTTGCCATTTGCAGGTGAACATAAATCTATATTTATATTTGCCGAGGGCAGTTGAGAAGCTGCATATGTGTCAGTGGCTGTGGGCGGTACCGTTTCACTTAGCTCTTCTTCGTAGTCCTCATAAGTCGAAACGTTTAGCAGATCTCCAGGGATGCTATCGTCTTTCTTAGAGTGGTCCTCACCAGACATGTTATGGTTTTTTTGTTCATCGGCTTTCGTTTTTTCACTCTTTTCCGTGTTGGGGTTTATTAGCCCTTTGTGTGTCTTATCTCAAGTTGTTGTGATACTGAAGCCTTTGATGTTTCTTAGAAACGTTCGCACCTGTGATCTTTGCTGAGGTTTCCTCTTTCTCATGTTTTTAGGTTTCTTTTCTGTCAATATGTGATTTGAGCCACTCTTTGTGGCAACATTCAGTTTATTTCGTTTGAAGATTGAAAATACTTCTTCTATGAGACAAATGTCCTTTGCGCTATTTTCCACACAGTCATGTTCGTTGGCTGACCCTTGAGTGGGTAGGCTTTGGGCCTTATTATCACCTGTTTGATTTACCATATCAGCTGGACAAGGAGTATCGCTCTTCACCCCTGTTTCTAGGTCAGCCGGACTCAAGTCATGATCTGGGATCGTAATGGGCAGTTGTTTGGAAGGTGTTAACTGTTTTGCTTCATCTGCCACTTGTTCAGATGGCATGGTTCCCGTAATCGCCTTGTGTACACTACTTCCACTTTGTTGCTCTTTTGATGGTCGTTTGTCTTCCACTTCCTTACTGTGTTTCACCTTTTGTTTGCATTTTTGAGGTGGCGCAATGGTGATAGGGTTTGCAGGTAAGTTATCGTAAATGTTTCCAGCCATAGAGCTTGATTCAATACCATCATTTCCTTTTGTTGTGGTTGTTCTCTCTTTGGAATTTGTGTACATCTTTTCACCTGCTATTCCTCTATGATCGTCGGTTGCGTGGTGTTCATCCAAAGTTGGCATTTTCACATTAGATGATTTCAGCAGGGCAATTGCTTCTCTGGCAACTTCAGCAAACAGGCGCTTGTCTGTTGCACTGTTCTTGGTGTGCTCCAATATTACCTTTACATTCATTTCAGATTTCGCATGTTCGTTGGCCAAAATCATTTTAGTGTTCATCATGGCTAATAGAGTTGTCTGATCCTTGGCATTGTCGTTCAGATGTTCGTAAAGTTTCATGTAAGGTGCCAAGGATGTGGTGTGAGCCGTCATTATTATTGTGTTCAGATTTTCAGCAATTATTTTGGCTAGAGTTTGTGCTAATGGTTGGGTTGGCTTTTGGCGTTTGTGGCATGGCCGTTTAAATCTTTCCCCCCAGAATGTCTGGGACTTTGTTGGTGGCTCAGAGAAGTCATTAACAGCTGAGAATAAGGAAGGAGATCCAATTTGTAATTCCTTGGTTAATCTCTTTTGTGAATGCGGAACATACTCTTCCGTTAAAGATTCCAATCTCTTCCTTTTCGCCAAGGGGCGCAGCCACGAATACAGTTTCTCATCCTGCCTGATGTCCTGCCTGATATCAGGAGTTTGTACTTGTGCTAGGTTCTGAGGTTTGGTACCTTGAGCCCCACATGACTGATCATGTGGGCTATCTGCATTTGGGTACTCTGCAGGTTGTTCTGCAGGTTGTTCTAAGTTTGGTTCAGGATGATGTAAATTTCCAAATTTTGCGTTGAGCTCTTTTAAGTCACTTAAGACCTTGTCAACGACCACAATAGAGCTACGCCTGTTAGCACCAGTCGTGAGACTGCCCGTTCCTCATACAGGAGGTTTGCGTTATCCCAATCAGTACATGTCTGTGGGTTTCCTGCTTGATCTAATGGTGATTTTCCACTCAGTGAATGAAAGCTGTTGCCTGCATCAAGAAAGTTTTCAGGCTCGATCTCTTAGATCAATTTAGTTTCCAGCGTTACGTTTTCCCAAATCAACTCTCCTGTTGGTAGATTTAGGGAGTTTATCGGCTTTTCAGTCTCAGGGCCGTGCACATTTGTGCCGCTGGTGTCACAGTTGTTGGTAAGTATAGCGGCTTGACAAGCCGAGGATTGGGGAGTCAGGGCGCTGTGGACAGCATTTCCCATGTTGTTTGAGGGTAGTCCATTTGTCTCTCTAGTCCGCGTAACGCAAGAACACGTAGGACTGGTGGACTTATTCGCCTCCACTTCCACATTTTCTGCGCACGTGGCCCCACTCATGTCCACCCAAGTGGTCATGCCCACAGACGTTTCAGTACCTCTCGATCTCTCTATGACTGCCTCCTTATCCATGTTACCCTCCAGATCGGTGATTATATATGGAATTAGCGGGGTAGGTGTCAGGGGTACTGGGGAGCTGTTACCCAAGCAGTCTAGAAAAACATCAGAGTTAGTGGACATTGTTGAAACACAAGTCCTTTTTCGTGCAACACGGGCACTTACCGGTGGGGGCAGGGCCATTTGCTCCAGTGACTCCTTTCCTCCGGCGGCTAAATTTCGTCGCTGTTGCCATGTTAGTGGATGAACTCCACCGTCTGGACTCGTGTGATGAATCAGCACTGCTTCATCGTATGCCGTGTGTTCTAGTCCGGAGGTGCTGGGACCCGGCATGGATACGAGTTGTGTAGCAAGAAAGCTTCCGTTCCTGGAATGTTGCTTATATTGAATTACCATCAGGGCTCAGAGCTCAGTGCCCCCGTGCCCCCATGCAACACGGACAACACACTCGCCGCACTACGCGACGCTCCGCGTGTGAATGAGTGTTTTGTACTGGTCGCTCCACCTCCACGCCAGTAGAAAGAAAAGATAGACTGCAGCTCCTCAGTGAATCAGGGAAACAACACGGACAACACACTCGCCGCACTCCGCGACGCTCCGCGTGTGAATGTGTGTTTTGTACTGGTCGCTCCACCTCCACGCCAGTAGAAAGAAAAGATAGACTGCAGCTCCTCAGTGAATCAGGGAAACAACATGGACAACACACTCGCCGCACTCCTCCAACCTCTGTGTATTCACTGACTGTAACTGAGTTTAACCCAAAACAGACCATTTAGTGTCTGCACCATCGAAAACCTTTGTCTTCCCTGGGAAAGGGATGTCACCTACCAGGATGACAGGAGCTGCCACAGGGGGCAGGGAGATGTCCAGTGCTTCAGAGAACCACCCCTGCCAGGCCAAAGGAAATCTCACCAGGGGGATGATTAGATGTAGGAAGACAGGAAAAAGGGCAGGTTTACAGTAGTCAGGAGAGAAGCGTCAGTCCACAGAGGGGTCCCACTAACTTGGATTCTCCCAGGGCCCCCAAACTCTTTGTTTCCACTCGTAACTTTCTGCAGAAAAAGCACTCTGGGAATAACATTACAAGGCAGACAATTCTACAAACAGCAGCCAGGACTGCTTGTTTTCAAAACTGTAGACGATGGCCTGTTTAAAGAGGTGAGATCCATTGTTCGAATCATCTTTGGACTACTAAAGAAGAAGGGTTTCATCGGGACCCTTATTGGGGGTACAACCCGAAGATTAAATCTCCAAGAAGGGAGAAAGACCCTTCACTTAACCAACTGTGAAGAACATTTGGGGTGACCTGATGGCTGGGCAAGGCCTACTGCAGCTGAGACCACTTGTGCCCCAGAACCTTCTCACTGCAGTGAAAGACCCTGCAACTTCTCTCTCAAACCTTCTTGGCTGCAAAGTGTAAATTAAAGAGCTTACCTTCCCCCGTGGACACTCTAGATGGCGTACCTTCCCCGTGGACACTCTAGATGGCGTACCTTCCCCATGGACACTCTAGATGGCGTACCTTCCCGTGGACACTCTAGATGGCGTACCTTCCCCATGGACACTTTAGATGGCGTACCTTCCCCGTGGACACTCTAGATGGGGTACCTTCGTAGTGGACACTCTAGATGGCGTACCTTCCCCATGGACACTCTAGATGGCGTACCTTCCCCGCGGACACTCTAGATGGCATACCTTCCCAGCAGACACTCTAGATGAGGTCCCCAATCATCAAGAAGTCAAGACACTTTCAAGCCGCTGCAAGTCCCCGACGCTGCCACTGACACTCCCTGCTTTTCGATTCGCTGTCGAGCTGATGACTCGTTCCATCGCTGGTCTGCAGTCCAGACGTTTTTGAGCCGGTCGTCAACGGAGAACTGCATTGCATCTTTGAACCTCTTCGAGCTGGCTCAAATGATTCAAGATGCCGACCCGACCCATCAGGTGCCTGTCCTCTTGATTCCATTCGATCATTGCTGTAGGAGCACACTGCATCGCTGGCCTGTCTCGAGCTGACTTGCCTGTCTTGACACCCTTGATCTATTGGGAACCAATGACCCGAAGCATCTTCACACTGACTTGACCCATTTAAAGCACCTAGAAGCCTGGTTTAACACTGTTGAGCCAAACGAACTAGCATGAACAGTATTTGAAGTGATTATGTCCTCCGGGCCTCCTTTAAAAGTAAAGTCCCTTGTGACTACTTGGACTCCACTCTCTACCTTTTTAAAGACATCTTCAGTGAATTTGGATATTGCTGCTGAAATGACTGCCTGTGCACACCTGTCTTCAAACCCAGAGTGACTCTTTATTCCAAAACCTACATTCCCTGTGTGTTCCCTTGGGGTGCATGGGTTGGGGGGGCTGTTGTGTTTTTTAATAGTGTGTTTGAATTGTTAGTTTAATTAAAGTATCCTATTTCTGGAGAAATTTGTTTGGACATTCCTTTATTTTGGTTGGTCTCCTGTGGTCGCTCACATCTCTGCTGAAGATATGTAATCGTCCCTTGTCCTGTGAGCCCATAAAGAGGCGAAGGAGGTATACCTGTCGGTGTGCGCCTGTTTCCACTTTATGATTGGGAATACTGCTGGTTTAGTAAGGGCTGAGTAGCAATGTCATCCATTACTCATCCCTGTACTCTTGCAGAGCAGTAGCCATGTTGATCGATAAACACATGCCGACTGGTCTGGGCAATGTACTGCGAACGGAGCAGCTCCCCAGCCACTTGCCTGTGCCGCGAGAGCCAGGAGCCCACTCCATTTCGACTCTTCTGTCAGTTCCATGTGTTAATATCCCTGCAAAAATATCGCCATACAAAAATATTGCCATATTTTTGAGCCGATATTAAGGCATGGAACCTGCGGGGGACACCCCTGCAACCATTGTATTATTTATAAAAGAGCGCGTGACACCACCGCAATCCCCGCTCCCAAACAACCCTAACATTATCCCCACTAAAAAAGTTGCCTATGGCCATTCCCGAGGACCATATATACAGTGATCTTTTTGATGGGGATAATATTACCTGATGCCCTTCTGTCACCCAGTCTATTATGTACAACCCAGCACTGCCCACAATGCACATTCATTTTCTGTCCTAGTGTTTCCCTCCTGGGTCTTTACTCCCTTGGTAAGATATATAGGTCCCTTAATACAATATTCATTGATACAACTCAAACTGAGCGATGCATTCCGCTACCTGTCTATTCTGTACCCCGAAACAGCTCCTGGGGGACAGGGACTCAGTTTCATTCCACACTCATAGTCAATTCAATAATGCAAACCTTATTTTGATATGTCGAAGAGACTGAGTAAATCCTGCAGGGACTCTATAACTGATCTCTGGAAATCTACAGCCAGGGAGGGGGGGTGTAGGCAGGGGGGGGGAATACATGAAATTGACAGTACTTTCGAGTCTCTGGAGGCTGCGATGAATCAGGATTAAACAATGTAGCCTTCAGTTAACGTAGTCGCCTGAGTACCTGCTTTGCTGGAGCTTCAAGAAAAGCTGTTGATTTCTGCATTTCATCACCCTAGAGACTACTCCCCCTGCCCCACCCCCGCTTGCCAGGTAGAAGAATCGTTGGGCAGTTTCCTAGAAGGATGTCTTCCCCACTATGGCAGCATTCTACTCCAGCAGTGTGATGCAATGCAAGTTGGTCTTGTATAGCTCAACTCCTGCCATTTTGGAAGCCTCTTGGCATTTTAGCTGACCACCAATCAGAATGCCCCTCGCTCAAAAAGCGTCTGTTTTCTGCGGAACCAGGTTCAGGGATTGCTTGAAAGGCGCATCATTGCTTGTCATCACTTTTTTATCCGTTCCCGCCACATAACCTTGTCCCAGATTCCAAATATTGATTACCTCCGTGACCCTCTTCCTCGTTCCAGTACTTACTCTACTTCATGAAGGCGTCCTGCCTTCCCAACAACCTAACCACTCCAAATGCTTAGTTTCCCTAAGGTGCCCCCCCTATTCCCTCCCCGCCCCTAAGAGGGGCAGTCCCTCATTCCAATTACTGTTTGTTTTCTGTCCTTCAGACAGACCTTGGGTGGGGGGGGCCTAACGGGCTGGTTCATTAAACCATAAAAACGGCAGCTAAATGTGTGGCTTGAACCGCATACTCCTGCCTTCCTCCCCCCTCTTCCTGGGTAATTGGGGGCGGTAGAGAAGCATGGGGGATGAGGCCCCTGGGTGTTGTTGCATGTCACCCCTTCTGAGGGACATGGTACCTTCCAGGTCCTGGAGGACAAAGGACGGGGCCCAGCACGAGGACGGTGCCGCTGCCGGGCAACACCGTCCCCCTTGGGTATGCTGCCCCTGTGATCAATGGCTGTCTGGGCAACCCCGGCCTGGTTGCCCCCAGAGCCGGGGCTGCTGTGAGCTGGGTGCCCCCAGCCCACGTGGTGAGATCCGGTGATCTGGAGAAAGCAGGGTGATCCCTGCTAAGTGTTTGTTGCATGAGCGCAGCACTGGTATCCTGGTCGGCTGACCCCGGCATCCGAAGAGGCCTGCTCCGGTGGTCCGGGAGCGGCCCCCTAACAATGGCGATCAGGGCGGTCCGGGCCATGCGAGCTGAGCTTGTGGGCTGCGGGGAGCCAGTGTGTGTGAAGGTGGAGGTGGCCACTCAGTTGGTGGCCCAGGTCCCCATGCTGCCTGTGGGCACGGGTGGCCTGGTGCCCGCAGGATGGACGCGGCATCGGCAACTGAAAGGTTTGGTGATGAGGAGGAAGGGGGCATGGCCGCAACACAATGAGGCCCGCACCGCTGGACGTTGTGCTTGTTAGGAAGAATTCTCACCCAAGTGCTAAATTCCCTCTACCCTTGAGCCCTCCAGCTCTTTTGCTATAGTTTGGGACTTTTAACCTTTCATTTTCAATGTATTTTTCTTTTGTGTTCTTTGGGTATGGTGTTTTTAGACAAACTCCATAGGCATCATCATTTTCTTGTGTGTCACACAGCACCTTCAGTGCAGTGGCACAGGGATGTCTTTCAGACTACCCAAGTTTCTCTGGGACTGACTACTGTCTCCCAGAGCATGTGAAGTTAACTTGACTTTTCTAGTCCTTTTAAATTCATAGACCCAGCGCACACTATCTTCCTATAGGGTTCTGGAGGGGTTGCTTAGCATCCCGTGTGTCTAAACACTCATGTAACAGTCAAACCTCTTGAAATGGCTGGTGGCAGTGGTTTTAGAACAAACTACCATGATTGTTCCCGACCGCGAACACCGGTAGTAAAAAATCGGGCCAGCCATGTTTTCCAATATGGCGCCCATGACCCCTCTGTAAAAACAGACTCCGGTCACCTTTTTTCGCTGTTTCTTTTAGGAAAGGTCCTTCTTGTGTTTAACTCTGCACGCCAAACCAGGTTTGATCCCTTTGTTCGATGACCTTTGGCGGGCTTCAGTGCTGAAGCCCTTCTCTGGCGCCTGAGTGTCTGGGGTGGACAGGATGTGAGGGAGGTGCCCGAAACTCCCTGTGCTTAGACTCCTAGGAGACCTGAATGCACTCTGGCATGATTGGCTGGCTGACTGTCCGGCAAGGACAGCCACTCTGATGGGTGAGTGGCAGCTAGGTTGGGATAAATGGGAGAAAACTGTTTAAAAGGTGAGTCTCCAGGACTGGAAGGCTGAGTCGACCACTGGAACAAAAGAGCCGAAGACGAGCTGAAGGTTGACGACTGCTGCAAATCCTGGACTGTTGGTTTGCCCGGTGAAGCCCTGCTGCAGGTCCGAATTGCCTGAAACTCCATCGATAGAGAAGCTCCTTCAAGGATTACTTCTTCCCTTGAGCTGGTGGGAACAACCAACTCGTAAGCCGCCTGGACACCATCTCCATGCTGGTTTAATTTTCTTCAGAGTGCTGTTGAGAACTGGATAGCCAGTGAGAAGGATACCAGTTTGTGGGCTTTAAGGCACTCACACCTTAAACTGATGCTTAGCCAAGCTTGTGGCCTCTTCCCTGGGCAGTGCAGGAACCTTCTGAAGTCCTCCTTCTTGTCCCCAGGACTGAAGCTTAAGAACAGCGAGATCTGCAGGAACTGCCAGGAACAACTGCCTCAGCTACCACTTTTCTTCATAACTAATGTACTGTTCAAATGCGGTGTGGAACTCGATTCTGCAGCGGTGAATGTTTTTTTAAAAAAAAGTTTTTATTAAATGTAATCAAACCAAGCAACAATACAACCAAACACGCAATGTACAACAATACAATTGTTCAATACTCAATCTTGGTCACTGCCCTCACCCTCCCACCCCCTTCATGAGCCTGTTTGTTCTTTGCGCTCTGTATCTGCCGCACGTGGTGGGGTCTCACTTTCAGTAGATTTTGTCTGATCTTGTATTGCTCCAAACAATTCTGCTATTAATGATTTCCATGCCATCAGGGCACCTCCCTCCTCCTCTCCCCCTACAGTGCTCGCCTCTTGCCATACCATCGTTTCTGCCTCTGCCCATTTCTGTAACTCTTTCCACCACACTTCCACCCGTGGCCTGTGACAAGTCTTCCATCCCATGGCAATCCTTTGTTTAGCAAGCACATATGCTAAATCTTTCAATTTGCTAACATGTTTAAGTTTTGACGATCTGGGGAACCCTCCCAACAAGCAGGCCCAAACTGTGTCTATGATTATCGTGACCCCCTTTTCTGCTAGTTTTTGTGCCACTTCTCCCCAGAAACGCTCAATTACTGGGCATGACCAAAACATATGTGTCATGTCAGCTTTTTACTCGTCGCACTTGGGACACACTTGCTGTCCAGCGTTTTCAAACCTGGATATCCTCATGGGTGTCATATATGCTCTGTGCGTGATGTAGAGTTGTATCTGTTTTAGTCTCGCATTTCTTGACACCTTCTTGTGGTATCCCAGGGCACGTTCCCACATCCCATCCTCTATCGGGGGTTCCTACTTCCGCTTCCCAATCTAGTCTTAATTGCGTCAAGTCCTTCCCAACCTTAGACATAACCATCTCATACAGTCTAGAAATCTCATGCCCCCCTTCCGATATATCATATATTGCCTCTATGATGGCATCCGGTTCTTCTTCCAGTACTGTTTCAGGCCATGTTTTCTCTGCACCATTCTCGTTACCAGCCCCACCGACTCCCAGTGGGTCCTGATTATCGCCCTTAACTGCATATCTTCCCTTGCCAATGCGACCAGCGGTATCTGCGGGGAGCATGGGAATGGGTTCTCCATCATCCGGCATGCCCGACGCCACATCTGCCACCCAAGCATCATCATCCTGGGCCGCTCTCTCATTTCGGCCTTGGGCAGCCAGATCATCGCTCTTTGGTGAAAGGGGTGCAATCATGTCCAAATAGCCTAAATTCAGTGGTCGCTTCATCTGAGAGCCACTTAGCCACATATTGCAGCTGGCTTGCTACATAATAAACCTCAAAATTAGGCAGTTTTATCCCCCCTTTTTTCATAAAAATTCTGCAGCTTCCATAGCGCCACTCTGTTTCGGGTACCATGCCACAGGAAATCCCTACACATACTGTTCAGTTTGGCAAAGAACTTCTTAGGTATCATGTATGGAATATTACTAAAATAATGCAGGAGCCTAGGCAGGACCACAATTTTTAGCATTGCACCCGTCCCATCATTGCTAGGGGCAACATCACCCAAAATTGCATACACTTCTCAATTTTCACAATTGTCACCTCAGTGTTGTGTCCATGCTCCTCCTCCACCGTGTGGTACACATCTATCCCGAGGTACCGGAAAGAACCCACCGGCCAATGTATTTGTAACACCGGTAGCCGTTTCTCAGGGATTCCTTTATAGCTGCCCAACGGAAACATATTAGATTTCTTGGGATTCACCGCTATCCCGGACAGCCCTGCATACCTCGCCATCACCTCCAGTATATACTGGAGATTTTCTTCTGGATACCTTAAGTATAGCAACAAATTATCTGCATATAAAGAGATCAGGTGTCGTCCCCCCCCCACCTCAATACCTATCATATCATATTGTTGTATGAGGTATATTGCTAGGGGCTCCAAGCTAATATATAAAGCATCGGGGACCAAGGGCACCCCTGCCTAGTGCCTCTACTAAGTTGCCACCTTTCAGATATTACTGGTCCCATTCTAACCCTGGCCAGTGGTTCACTATATAGCATCTTCGTCCACCTTATGTACCCGGGCCCCATACCATACTCCTCCAAGGCCGCTATCAGCCACGGCCACTTGACCGAGATGAAAGCTTTGACCACATCTAAGGACACAATCGCCATTTCGCCGTCAGTCTTACTACCCCATTCAACAACTCGTCTAAGTCGCCTGTGATTATGAGTTATATTCCTATCGGGACATAGCCCATCTGGTCGGGGTGAATTAGTTTGCTGATTACTCTTCGCAATCTGTTTGCCAGGACAGCCGTCAGTATCTTGCTGTCCTGGTTCAACATCGAGAGAGGTCTGTAAGAGCCACAGCTCTGCTCAGGTTTATTAGGCTTGGGAAGCGGTATTATGATCACTTCTCTGAGTGATTCCGGCAACCCTCCCACCTCAAATGCTTCATTGAGCATTTCTAACATCGGGGGGAGCACTTCCTACCTGTATATTTTATAAAATCCACTTGGGAGCCCATCCGCCCCTGGGGTCTTGCAGGTAGGTAGCTGCCTCAACACTTCTTCTATCTCCTCCAGGGTGATTGGTGCATCTAGCTCCTCCCTTTCCTCTTCACTTATCATGGGTAGAGCTATGTCTTCTAGCGTTTCTATTATTTCCCTTGGCTACCTCCCTCCTCATCTGTATATAGCACCTTGTAATATTCTGCAAACTCCTTGTTGACCCTCTCTTGGGTGTCCGCTACACTGCCATCTTCTCTCATTATCGTTCTAATCGTGGGTCTGGGATAACCATGCTAGAAGCCGTCCTGTTTTATCCCCTCCCGCATACTGTCTCTCAATGTACTGTTTGTAGTTGAGGTTGCAGAGCCTTTCCCAGTGTTCCACACATTCCTGCTGCAGCCTCAGTACCCACTCCATGTCTTCACCTCCACCCTTTAATGCTACCTCTAGTTCCTCTTCTGTTCTTCGTAGGTCAGCCAGGACCCCGCCCTGCAGGCCTTTTGATTTTGCTATGGCAACCCCTCGCATTACTACCTTAAAGGCTTCCGATAATGTGCCTGCTGAGTTAACGCTACCCGTATTCTCCTCAAAGTAATTCACAATCTCCTCCCTTATATCTTCTCTAAAGACTGGGTCCTTGAGCGCTTCTGCACAGAGGCACCATGTCGAAATCCGTGCCCTCGGGGGGCAGAATTGCCACCCGAGGACCAATGGCGAGTGATCCGAGAGGACCCTCGCCTTATATTCTACCTGAGTAATCTCTGTTATCACATCCGACGTGGCAAAGACATAGTCCAGCCTCGTATGTAGCTGCTGCGGGGCGGAATAGTGTGAATATTGCTTCTTTTGGGGGTGCATCGTTCTCCACACATCCGCCAAACGAAAGTCATCTAGCAGTGTCTGTAATGCTTTTGCAGCTGGGGTAGGTCTATCAATCTTGCCAACTGACCTATCTACGTTGGGGTTCAGTACACAATTAAAATTTCCTCCCCAGATCACCGCGCTACCCACACATATGCTAAGGTTGGCACACAGAGTCCTGAAATATGCTGCTGTATTCTGATTGGGGGCTTACGTATTTACAATGCTTATCTCCTTATTCTCCACCAGCCCTCTCAGCATGACCATCCTCCCATCCATCTCCGCTGCCTGCTGTAATAGTTGAAACGGGACATGCAGCGCCACCCAGATGAGTACTCCTCTGGCATAGGCCGAGTATGTCGAGCCCACCACCACCCCTTTCCATTTCTTGACAACTAACTCCATCTTCTCCCGTGTCAGATGCGTTTCCTGCAAAAGTGCAATATCTATCTTTTGCCTTCTTAGATACAGCATGACCTTATTCCTTGTCAAATAGCTGTTCAGTCCCCTGACGTTCCACGTGATTATTTTAAGATCCCCCATGGCTCATTACCGTCCCTCTTCTCCACCTCTGACAGATCCCACCCTCCCGCGCGATGCAGATACAACCAACCAACTCTTCTACATAGGCTCATGTTTAGACTTAACCCCACTATCGTTCCCCCATTTAAACTCCCCTGAACCAACAACACATCAAACTCCCTGTCCCCCCTCCCACCTCCCGTCCCATTCCCAACATCACTCCCCTTAACTTGTGCCCAGTTCCATCCCTGGATCTCAGGCATCCCCACATCTAGCTCTTTCTGGCTCTCGCCTGTACTCGAAGCTCTGCAGGGTGAGGCTGCCCTAGTGGCCAACCTACTGCTACTACAACTATAATTCAGGGGGTAGGGTGCTTCCGCCCTGTCGCTCCAGTTTTACTTCAATTCAACTACACATTGCTATAAATTTGCATATATGTATATATTCCAGTTCCTCAGGTTCGTTACAGTCAATGGTATCCCAGCAAACTATCAACCTTACTCAGCCGCATCCCTTAGTCTCAATCTTTATCTTAGGCACTGCTGGGGTGCTCGCTCTGCGCCATATCAATATGCATACAATGTACTAGTCACTTATCGTGTTCCTCTTGAGCCTGCTCCATGTCTTGTTCTGGGCAGCCCTGCAGATCCAGCCCCGTCGTTGCTTCCTCCGGAGTATCAAAAAAATACATTTTGCTCTTGTGCACCTCCTTCAATTTTGCGGGGTACAGAAGCATGTATTTTATCCCAGCCATGCGTAGTCTCCTTTTGATTGCCACATAGCTGTACCGTTGCCTCTGGACCAGCATTGTGTAGTCAGGATACGCTGTGATGGTGCTTGAAGCCCTTTCAATCGTTCCTCCTTTACGAAAGTGCTCCAGTATCTTCTCGCATTCTTTATAGTTCAGTATTTTGGCGATTATTGCCCGGGGAGGGGCCCCAGGCCTTGGCTTTCTCATGAGGGCTCTGTGTGCATGCTCCACTGCAAATCCTTGCGAGAGTTTTTCGGCCCCTATTTCTTGTAAGAGTAGGTTCTCAACGTAGTCCGTTGGGTCCTGTCCTTCCTCCCCCTCCGGCAAGCCTACCACGCAGATGTTGTTTCTCCTTGCTCTCCCTTCCGCTTCCTCCGCCCGATTCTCCAGGTTAGCTACCTGTTGTTTCAGTGCGTGAACCTCCATTGCGTTGTTTGTACTAGTGTCCGTGTTGACTTTCACTGCACTCTCCAGGCTGCTCGTTCTTTCCGCCAACCCCCTGACATCTTGCCTCAGCAGGGGGACTTCTATGCCCACTGCATCTATTTTAGCTTCCAGGGAGGTGCGCAGGTCCGACATCGCTATCCCCCATGAGTCTTTCAGCTCAGTTATGGCCGCTAGTATTTGATGATTTTCAGTCGCTGCGGTGCTCTCCACTGGTGCTATCGAGCCTTTGGGCGCTATTGCCGCAGGAGATTGTTGCATTTTGGCAAATGTCTCCACAGTAGATTGCTTGTTCTTGTTCTTGCTTACAGCCCCTCGCCCCGTCATCTCGCAGCCTCAGTTGTGCTCCCAGGGTTGCCTGGTCTCAGATGGGGTAGTCCTGCTTTTATGTGTTGACCCGGCACCTGTGTATCTGTTAGGGACCAGGGCAATTGTCCCAGAGGAGCCCCAACGTGAGCTTGTATGTGCCGGGCTCTCTTTCCGTCTTTCCGAGTGGGTTATGCCTCCCACGTTTCAGGGTGTCTCACCGCGCCCTAGAGACCTCACTTTCGTTCAATGCAGTCTCCTAACTTCCAGGCCCTTTATGTTCTGCCTATCACTGTCTGCATGCACATCCACTTGAACTCGCCCCACATGCCGTGTCTTTATGTGGTAGCACCCACTGTTTACTTCTTTAACTTCTCGGAGGCCATCTGCGTGTCCTCAGCCCAGCAGAGTGCCACCAGCTCCCATTGTTATTTTATTCCTTGCTGCCTGGAACACTAGAGCACCCTCACCAAAGCCAGCTCAAAGTTCTTGCCCTGTGCCCTTTTCCACCTTTGTCAGCCACTTATGTGTTTCATAGGCAACAGATGTGTGCTACACAACGCCTTTCTCTGTGGGTGTCCACTCATCAATCTGTGTCGGGGCCGTATGTTTCAAATGCAGAGCGGCCCTTCCGTGTCAGCGGCACTGCACGGGGTTCGTTTTATTCACCTGATATGCGGGTGCGCACCTCGCGCCACTGTTACTTCTCGGTGCTCGCCGCCTGCTTTATTGGCGAGATCGCCCGCCCGCACCTTCATGTGTGCGCCGCTCAGGTACACGCTGCGTGCGCTCGGGGACTGCACAACACTGTGTGCCAGTCTCCCGCCTCGTGCCTCCACTGTCTTTGCTGTCGGGGCCGGTCCGCCTCTGCCTAAGCCCGCGTCGCAGGCCAGCGCTTCTCCCTGTAGCCTTTCGATTTGCAGCTGCAGGGGCTCTGGGTTGTTTCAATACGCCGGCGTCCGTCGCTTCACTCATCTGCCAGCCCCATGAAGCCGCTCCAGTAGCTTCCGTTATAATTCCTTTGTTGACTGCCATTTTTGAAAGAAGGTATCTCACGGCCGCATATTTAATCGAGTGATACTTTCAACACGATGCATCTGATTCACTCAATCCTTGCCCTGTGTGCAGAGCACACGTTCCGACGCCTGTACTGCTAATCCTGGAACCTTTGCAGCGTTTTTAAAAGTAGTTTTCACAGATCATTTGTCAGATCCTCTGGAGCCCTGCAGGAAAGCACGTCCTACTCCATGGCTGCCCAAGCCACGCCCCCTGCTGCGGTGAAAGTTTGTGAAACTTTCCCAACTTTGGGGCCTTCTTCGCTCCCAAACCAACATATAACTACTGGCAAACTACTTCCTCGAACATTGGCAAAGACTTAACCGTTTACTACTAGAACTGTGCTATCCTATCCAAGACTCTGAACCATTGACTTTGGCCCAGGCCTATTGAATTGAATTGCTGGGTGTAGTGAACTGAAACTATTTGCCCTGCCTATGAAAGTAATTGTGTTTTAACCTTGTTTTTCTACCCCTTTTGAAAGTAACTGAAGTACCATTTTGCTCCCACTTCAGGGAGCTTAACTTGTTCAGAAACGTATTGTTTGTGCACTGTAGTATATTAGTGTGTGATATTGAGCTGCTTTCTTACCAGTGGAATGTTTTCCAAATGACCGTGTAAATAAATGTATGTTCTTTTACCAAGAAACCTTGAATAGTGTGTGTCTGAACTACTCTAATTGCAAGTCCTTTGTGTAACATCTTGTACTGCTCAAATTACTCTTGAGATAAGTCTGGCTGCTCAGCCACTGCTACCACATAACTGTGTACTATAGGCTTGTACCAAAGGTAAAATTGTGTTTACACTTGTAGTCTTAATTTTGTGTAGTGTTCCCAAAGGGTACTGCATGTAATTCTGCCTAACAGTGCTCGCTCCGAGGAGCGGAAGATGGAGGTGAGGTGTCCGAGGAGGGCCACCGAACAGCTAGCTGTGGCTGCTCCAGCGGGAGCGCCGAGGCCAGCTGCCCTCTCCCCGAAGGAGATGCTGCCGGCCGGTGCCCGCAGAGTGGGAGCAAAGGGTTTGGATACGAGGCAGGCCCATCATCACCTGGGCCCGCGATGGAGAGTGGCGAAAGTCAGGAAACTTTGCTCCGGACCAGAGCTGTAAACATTTTTTTCAAAAGAGGAAAAGAGCTCCACACCGCAGTTTTGAAAAAATATAAGAATATAAAATGGGAGGCCCGCGCGGCCCGAAATGCACAAAGGAGGTGGCCGTGGCCTAGATAATCCGGTCCTAACACAACTCAGCAACTAACAGACAATGTCGGCGGTGGCCCATGAACCCCGAGCCGCGGCTTGAACGAATGGGGCAGTGAAGCCTGCGGTGGCCCCAGGAGGCAGGGCGCACCCAGCTGAGACCCGGGCTCGCCGAGAAGGAAAAGTTTTGGAAAACAAAAAAGTGAAATGGAAGGAGGCCCGCAGCGGCCCCCGAATGACAAAGGATGGGGGCGTGGCCATTATTCACCCAGCCCGCGGAGGTGAGAAGCGGAAAGAAAATGGAACATGGGGGATAAGTGGGCCAGCAGCATTGCAAACTGTCCCTGAAGGCAGTCACGTTTCCCCGGCCACCCGGAAGAGCTGCAGGCAGCGAGCCCATCAACAAAAGGAGTGGCAACGAGAACAGTAACCCCGGCAGCGCATCCTCCATCTGCCACCAGGATGGGGCACTGCCATCGTCAAATGGGGGGCATGAAGGTGGGCAGGCTGGTCGCGAAGCAAAGCAGTGGCCATTCAGAAGAGCTATGGGCCGCAGGCCACCCGGGGTGTCAGCAGGGGTGGGGGAGGCATACAAGTGAACATATGTGCAGGCAAGGGGAGGCCATATTGCCCTGTGCCCCCCACAGCAACAAGGGAGAGGGCCATGCTAATAGTGCTGCCCACCAGCGTAGAAGGCCCATCAGTTCAAGGACACAGAAGGATGACCCACAGGTCCATCAATCCGTCCCTCGCAGAGGTGCCCAAGCTTCACCATGGAGGAGCCAGGAAGGGTAGCGGCTCCATCAGGAGTGCTTGTGCACCCTCATGTCACTTAACTCGTACAACCAAGCCAGGTATCATAACGGCCCCAAACACCCCGTCACCAGTGCCTCCCTGCCAGCAGCCCCAGAAAAAGGGGGGGAAGTGAATGGAGCGGTATGTTAATCCGTCAGTACCCTGCAGCAGTGGGCCTACCCCATCTATGAACGTGGCCAGTGCGGCCCCTTGCTCTTCCAAACGCATGGGTGCGCACCCCGAACTGTGTGCTCGCCTGTCATCCAGCTAACACTAGCCAACAACTGGGTCGATGTGGCCCCTGGTGACCCCGGGTGTGGCTTTACCATCCCCTGAACGTGTGAGGGCCCTGGAGACACCCCAGCGGAGGCCGGATGAGTAACCTGTGGACCCTGTGGTTGCACACACAATGGTTGGGAGTCTGCAGACCGACATTGGCCCAGCCCAAGTGTGGAGTGGGACTGCGTTCATATGTTTGGGGTTTGCTGTAGTATGGGGTGCCAGGGGCGAAGCGTGGTGGTGTGTCAGTGGAGCAATGCCCACTCACCCAGGTTAATAAAGGGTGTGAAAACTAGTAGGGATTATGGTATTAGTGTTAGTGTGTGTATTGTATTGTGGTTTTGGGAGTTTGTTTTGTTGTTATGAAAAAGGAGGAGTGTTGCATGTCACCCCTTCTGGGGGACATGGCACCTTCCAGTGTTGGTGTCATGGTCACCTGGGGTAACCATGTGACCATGTAAAAAAAAGGGACGAGCTGATTCCGACTCATCAGTTGATCATGAACTGACTCTGGTGTCGTTTCTGCCAGGCACCCTTCTGGTGCAACACTGCGTGCTGGAGGCCCAAGGACGGGGCCCAGCACGAGAACGGTGCCCCTGCCGGGCAACACCGTCCCCCTTGGGTGTGCTACCCCTGTGATCAATAGCTGTCTGGGCAACCCCAGCCTGGTTGTCCCCAGAGCCGGGGCTGCTGTGAGCTGGGTGCCCCCAGCTCACGTGGTGAGATCCGGTGATCCGGAGAAAGCAGGGTGATCCCTGCTAAGTGTTTGCTGAGTGAGCGCAGCACTGGTATCCTGGTCGGGTGACCCCGGCATCCGAAGAGGCCTGCTCCGGTGGTCCGGGAGTTGCCCCCTAACAGGTGTTTGAGCCCTTCCTGCTCCCATCCCTCTTTGCGGTAGAGTGCTATGATGACCACACCATACTTTCAGGTAAGTTGAGTCTATCACCGTGCAGGGGAACTGAACTCCTGTTCTGCGGTCGCACTCTGCGGCTCCTCTCCCGCTAGGCCGGGAACCAGGACAGCGCACGAGCGAGCCAGGATTGATGCAGGCACCGGGCTCATATCCTCCAGGGAGGAGCTTCCTTCCTTTCCGTCCTTGAGGTGGAGGGTCAGAGTATGATTGTCTCGGAGGAAGTGTAGGGCTCGGTAATGGAACTGGCCAGCGAGGAGGCTCAGCCCCCGGTTGCCTTTCTCCAGTAAAGTTCAAATAAAAAAAGGACAGACCAATGGCATATGAAGAGGCAAATTCCAAGATCCACTCCCCACTTACCTCTGCAGCCCTGGGTTGCCAGTGGCAATCAGAAGCTAGGCAGCTGCACTCTTGTGGCAGTCTGCTTGTGCAGTAACATAAGGAAATGAAGACACATCTCTCTCACTTCCCCGGATCAGACAAGAGTGAGTCCTCCCGAAACAACACAAAGTCAGCTCGCGCTAGGTCAGAGGAAAAGACCATGAACTGATCAAGGTGCCACTCAGGGATGAGAAATCCTCTAAGAAGAAGAGGTGAAAGTACAGCAAAGGATATCCTGCAATCACTTCTACATCAACGTCTTCCCCTTCCTCTTCTAAAGCTAAGGGGAGCCCCAGAGGAAGATTGCTTGACCAGAAAGCCATACAGAAAGTCTTAAGAAGCGGGGCTGAATATTCGAAATTCAAGGACCCTACTCTTGGGGCAAAGGCAGAGTACCTTACGGTCCAGAAATTCGAGGGTGGACCCAGAAACGGTTTTCCTTGTGATCCATGCTATTGGGAAGAATATTCGGAAGGTCTGGAAGGACCTGGGACAGCTCCAGCACTTATTAAGAGACTGTACCCGCTGGCAGGGGGTGCTAATTTGCCCCTGTGTGGAGGTGGATTCTCTACTCGCAGGTTTGACGGGTAAGTACTCAATGTCTTCTGAAGAAGTAATCGTAAGGGATCCAACTGACTGGAAGGTGGATGCAGCGCAAACAAATTGTCTGCAGGAGGTCTGCTCTACCTTCTAACAGGGACTAATTCCTCTTACACTTCCAAGTCTTTATTGTAGGACTTTCAGGCCATTTATGATAAGTTGGGAGAGGGCTGATTGTTCCAGCGGATCCAGGCCATGCCTACGCAGGCTGAATTTCCTTCTGACTTGGCCTGTAACCAAGTTACAATGGCTTCTCTGGCCATGTGACCAATATTACAGCCAAGAGGCATTCGTGTGTTCGAGAACGGAAGATGGAAAAATAGAAAAGTCAATGGCCCTTCATCTCCCCTTCCTCAAAGTTGCTTGGTGATGACCTATAATTAAAGTTGGACCATGCTCACAAGCATGTCCAAACACATCAGCTTTCAACAACGGAAAACAAGGACTCGCTTAGTCAGGACGGGTTAAACATCTGCCTGTCTCCCAGCCTAGTCACAGGACTGGATCAGGTGGGGATTGTCTTGTGTTCAAGGGCAGTTGTAGTGGTAACCTAACCTCCCAGAGCAAACATGAGACACCGGTGGTGAAGATGAAGCCTTCTTGACTACGGCTTAATCCCTCAAGTGAGACACAGACTTCTTCAATTCCCTCAGAATTTGGAGACCAAATGTGCAGATCCCTGGGTACTGCACATCATTTGCCAGGGCATCAGGATAGAAACTGATTTTACCCCCTGAAGGGACAGGGACCACCCCCTACTAAGGGATTCCAGGACGAGAATTGCTCTGGTAGAGGAAATTCAGTCTCTTTGATGCAAATGTGCGATTGTACTGGTTCCTCCCAAAGAGACGGGATTGACTTGGCATGATTTTGGGAGGTTTTCAACTCGTCAACAATTTGAGGGGTGTCAACCGGGTGGTTCAGAAGATTCCCATCAAGATGGAGACTGCACCAAATGACTCTGCTCATGTTTAAAGGGGGTGGACTGGCTTTGCTGGACCCACACGACACACATTCCTATGCACCCCTTCTGCTGGTGCAGTTTCCATGGTTTCCAGGCATCAGAATCATTTCCTATTCAGGATCCTTCCCTTTGGGCATCGGTATGCCCCTCTTGTCTTCACCAAGGTCTGGGTTGGGAAACTACACACAGAGGGGATATTACTGTATCCCTACCTGGACGAATGGTGGATTAGGGTTCTCCCAAGAGGACACAGATAGGAATGTCCTCAGAGCTTGCAAACGTCTCAGAGTTCATGGCCTCCTCATGAACCAGAAGAAATGATTCTTGACTCCGACCCAGCCATTGCTCATCACTGTATTCTACAAAGACACCAGCTGGGCGCAGCTTCCAGAGGAAAGAGAGCTCCCCCTCCTGGAGGGGGTTCGGGAATGTTATCTTCTTCCCCAGGAACAAGCCCGCTTCTGGTTTCAGATCCTGGGCCTGAAGTTGCTACGATCTTTGTATTAGCATGGGCTCGACTACATCTTCATCCCCTTCTATCCCACCTGAACAAACACTGGACTCCTCGTCCCAGAACTTCGAGGTCATGGTCCCAGCTAAGGGACTGGTTAAGGAAAACCTCATTCAGGCATTTCCACTGACTGTTTTCCCGTTAGAGTCCTCGTTACAGACGCCAGTTACAGGGGATGGAGACCTGTCTAGGGTCAGAGAACAGCTTAGAGATGCTGGACATTGTTGCAGAGCTCTCTCATCATACAATTGAACCCTCTGCAACTCATCCAGAACAAAACCGCAAGACTTACCCTGTGGGTGCTGACATCCCTCCACTGGCTCCCCGTGGCTGCAAGGATCAAGTTCACGACCTTCTGGATTCTCCACAAGGCTTTCTGGGGCCAGGGACCTACCTATCTGCAATGTTGCCTACCTAAATATTGTCCCTCACGAGCCCTCCACTTGTCTACCTCCAACCTTCTGCGAGTGAGCCAGTTCTCCCAGCAGAGATTCAGAGGGAGATGTTTATCCTCTGCAGGGGCCTCCCTCTGGAATAACCTCCCTGCCACCCTCTGTCTTGAGCCGGATTTACTAAAGTTCCGGAAACCTCTTAAGACATTCCTCTTCTCCTCTTCCTTCTCTCTCCCTCTGCCCTGCTAACCTCTCTCTCGGCTCTATCCCTCTAGCCCTCCTTTTCCGCACAGCCTGCTGACTGGCTGTCTGGTGTACCTCAGAGCCTCAACACGTCCCTTGTCTCCCCTCCTTTCATGGTTGCACCTTGAAATAAATAAATAAGTACTGCATGGAGCTGGGGGTGCTGAGGTGGGCCCTCGTGGCCAATGAATCAGCGGGTCCGAGGACACAAGGTCCTGGTCAGGATGAACAATGCCTCAGCCCTTCCCATCTCAACCAGCATGGGGAACCGAGTCCAGCTCTCTCAATAGAATCACTTAATCCCTTTGGGGGTTGGGCAGAAGTCATTCTCTTTGCATTCAGGACAGTGCGCCTGAAAGGCGTGGTAAACGGTCTGTTAGATGCCGTGGCCCGATTGTTCCTGTCCTCAACAGCGAGGACGCTGTAGAGGAGCACCTTCTGGTTCAGCGCCTTCAACCCGAACTGAGCCGGTGATATGATACACTTAATAAATACTCCTACTGCTACTACTGTGTCAGCAGTGGGCCGTACCCAGGCTGGACATGTTTGCCCACTTTTTGCTTAATATTCAGGGAGCAGGGTTCTTGGGGGGTGGACACCTTGATGTTTCTGTTGCCAGAGGCTTTAGTATTTGCCTTTCCCAGAATCTCGTTACTTCCAGAAGTGCTCCAGAAGACCTGGGAGAGCAAGGCTCCGGTGATTCTGGTAACTCCTTGGGGGCCCGAGAGGGAGAGATGTTCTCACTTGGTGCATATGTCGATATGTTCCCCCATTCTTCTCCCTTGGATTCAGCCCCAAGTGTTGTACTCGGACAGTTGCCAGCTGTAAAACAATTCCTTCTAAAGGGACCTAGCTTTTGAATGGGAGGGTTCAAGAGGGTATCTAGTCAATTCATCTAAACCCATTCCATCTAATGCCACACCATCAATTTATATTCAATGAAAAGCACTACCATCAAATTACCTTTTCATTGACTATAATTTGATGGTATAATCGAAACTGGAGTTAGGGTTAGATAAAGAGTTACATTAGGGTTAGGGTTAGGTTTAGGGTTAGGGATGGGGCTAGGGTTAGATTAAAGGTTGAGACTAGGGTTAGGGTTATGGTTATGGTTGGGGATAGGGTTGTGGCTAGGGTTAGATTGAGGGTTATATTAGGATTAGGGTTTAGGGTTAGGGTTAGGGTTGGGGCTAGTATTAGATTAAGGGTTACATTAGGGTTAGGGTAAGGGTTAGGGTTGGGGGGGTGGGCATGGGGGTCAGGGATGCTGGGGAGGGGGGTGACCCCCCAATATAAAAAAAACTTTAAAAGGTAAAAGGAGCTGGCCAGTGCCGACATTTCAGCACTGGACAGCTCCATGTGACGTTTTAACGTTACAAAAAATGCATTGAAATGCTATTTGTTACATGTAAAAGTGCATAGCTGCAGAGTAGCGAGTAGCTGCAGAGTAGCAGTCTCTGCAGTCATCCTTATGCTTCACTTGAAAGTGTTTCTTCCTGCTGTTCCTGTTGCTAGTCTGTTTACTAGCTTTGCTGAGAGGGTGGAACTTTGCTCAAAATCCCTCTCCTGCCGTGTAGCGGCCGCGGAATAGCTGCAGAGTAGCAGTCTCTGCAGTCATCCCTACGCTTCACCTGAAAGTGTTTCTTCCTGCTGTTCCTGTTGCTAGTCTGTTTACTAGCTTTGCTGAAAGGGCAGAACTTTGCCCAAAATCCCTCTCCTGCCACAGTGCGGCCACGGAGTAGCTGCAGAGTAGCAGTCCCTGCAGTCTATGGCAGCGCAGGCAGCTCGAAGCAGAGGCGAAAGTGATCCTCGGTCCAGTCCTTCTCTTTTGATCACAAGCCCCTCATTAGAGGCAGAAGGTCGCCGGCTCTGGAGTGCGAATAAGCTTAAGGAGAAATTGATGGCTCACCGCCCTGGCCAGTAGGCGGGGCATCCCTGCGCACTGAACCCACTGAGACCAGAAGACGCCGAAGCTGGATCATCCTTCGAGCGGGCCACCTCGGACAGCGTCCCCGGAGCCTGCACCACCATTACAGCTCTCTTCCCCCGTGCAAGCCCTCCTCGGCCTTTAGCAAGCCCAGTAGCGCACCTCGGAGGAGAGGCGTGGCCGGCCAACCCAGGTAAGGGGGCGGGGGTGGGTGGGGAGCGGGAAGTCGAGGAGCTGGCTGTCGCTCCCTTGTTGCTACATCTCTCTGCGGGGTCTACCAAAGGAGGAGCCGTGTCCCCTTTGAATTTGCCTGCCAGTCTTGAGGTGGCCGGGGGCGAAGTACTGCCTTTGAGCACCCAATCTCGTCTTGTTTGCCGCCTCTCAACCAAATAGAGGTACATATCCAGCAGCACGCCCGTCCGCCCTCAGTTGGGGCGCAGGAGTCACTGGGCGCACCAGCGGGTCCATCCTCCCCTACCTTGGCTCAGTGGGGGGACATTGAGGAGCCGGAAAACCCAGGGTGCTCTCCCCCGAACAGTCCACAAAACAGGCACGAGCACCATTGCGACTCCAGAAAATAAAGAAAGCGCCTGACCGAAGAAAGCGTTGTGCCCACCTCCGACAAAAGTCAGGCAAAAAAGCGCTGTCTACGCTTAAGACCTACCAAGCCTCCCTCAAGCCCAACGAGGGTCCCGAGGGGCCCCACGATAGGAGAGACTAGAACTCATGCAGTGACCTCGCCTGTAAAAAACGTCTTTTGGCACATTTATAAAAAAGGAAAGATGTTGCATCAGAGGAACTTTCCGATGCTGAAATTCTGAATGCCGTTTTAAAGCTCTTTTAAACCCTCCGCGACTAGTGGGGGGGGGCAAACATCCGGCACGGCTGGTAGCCTCAAGGTCTTGGTCCTGCACTCATCCTCAGTTAGATGGCATTTTGGGTCGCCAGGTCCTTCCATATCCTCATTGCCGCGGCAGCCTAAACCAACCCTGCGGGCAGAGGAGGAGGGAGGGATCTTGGCTATTCCCGGTAAGCCCTCCCGGTCCCTGGCAGTAGACTACTCCAGTTCCCAGAAACCTTCATAGCCCGCATCGGTGCTCTTTACTTTTCCACCGACTACCGCTGCCCCTCAACTGCCTCCCCCTTCAGCCACTCTCTTTCTGGACACAGAGATGACCTTACCACAGACGGGGTGTGGGTGGAAAGGGGACTCCGTAAGACCATCTACACCTGAGACCCCGTCCTCAGCACACATCAAGGGAATAAACAACCTCTGCCCTCGATCTGACACGTGCATAGCGAGCGCCAGTGGTGACTCACAGCCGGGTGTGAACCCAAATTGGAGACACAACCCGAATCCCCCTCGACTGTCACAGATTCAAGCATGCGGCCGCCTTTAGGCACAAGCGTTCCTTTCCAGCTAGAGCCCGTAACATGTCCAAGACCTCCAGTTGCTTCAGATTAATTTAGAGGCTCACGTACCCAGCAAACTCCTCCAAGAAACCGACGATTAAGTGAGCTTCCATCTAACACTCCAAAAGACTCCCTGGGAAAGAAGCCGGACTTAATGTCGGTAATGTCAGCAGTTACGATTTCTCTTGCCCCGTTTTGTAAATTGTACGAGTCTATTAACGAAACCTTAAAAGACCATACATCTATTTCAGCCATGATGAACAGCCGGCTGATTTGTCTTGAAGGCTACATTAATACACTAAATAATCGAGTGGAAAAGGGTTCCTGGGGCCCTGGTGATTCCACAAAAGACCATCCTCACGCCGCTTCAGAGGAGCCCCCTTTTTCTTCCTCTGTTAAATCTATAACAACTGCCGAAATCAGCACACAGACTCCTCCGTTTATGACAAGTCATAACCCAGAGGACCACATTTCAAAGGAGAAAAAAACCTCTAAAGGCCCCATTAGCATAAACAGCAAGAGAAAGTCTGGGGGGGCCAAGCTTAAATGGCACAATCAACAACGAGGTGATCCTTATTCTACCTGCATCGGATGACTCAGTCAAAACCGTTCTGCCACTAAAGGACTCTTCGAAGAAAGATTTTGCAATCTTTGACGGCCTGAAAGCAAAGGACCCACCAGTCAACACGCAGACATTGCCGCAAGTTTAGGCCATTTCAAATAATGAGGGGGGCCTTTAATCTGGCTTCCGAAGTAAATGCTTTTAGAAAAAGCCCTGAGCGGCAAATCCAGTGTAACCAGAGGCCAGACGATCAACCATAAGCATGAAGGTGACGCAAGCCCTTCCCGTCCTCTACTTCCAAATCTGCCGGTGGAACCTGCCACAGATGACGAGTTAATGAACCTAAGTGGTTATTCGGTTTCAGAGGTGGAAGAGGACAACCCTCCATCCGGAACCGCCAAAGCTGAAGGAACAGCTGAAATTATGGGTGCTGTTAAGCCACTGAACCACCCGCAAACGGGGGCCCACAGTCAGGAAGAACTTCACTTCCAGACTCTGGAGAACCGTTGTAAGAAACGTATTGCCAAACCCACCTGGGGCCCAGTGGAACTGAGGAGATCTCCGCAAGAGCAATCTCGACGCGCAACGCAAACAGATAGTGCTGGGACTTCGCGACAAGCTTTTCTAGGCAACAGACGTCAGGAGGTGAGACCTTGCTCCCCGTCTCTTGACCCTAAAACCAGTAAGAACCGATGGGTATATTCCACCTGAAACTGCTCGCCCTTCAAATCGCAGAGACACCACCAAGGCTCTCATCTGGCAAAAGTAAGTCCACGTCGACAAAGACTCAACTCAAAGTCTGGACATTGGAAATCTTCCTTACGAGCAAAGACTGAGCGCTCGTTTCAGTTAGAACAACTTCTTGATAATAATAAATACATCATCTTAAATCAAGGCTTCGTGCTCAACCTATTCAAATGTATTCCGTCTTTGCTGCGATTGAGAACCGGTAATATCTTACTGGTTGAACCAATCCATGAAGGAAAAAAAGCGACAGCCTATCTTTATCTATCTTCCACCTCAGTAAAAAACATGATCTCTGACGCTGCTGAAAATCTCTTGAAATTGGGCTTTGATCTCTCAGAATTAGTAGAAAAGGGCCCATCTCTGTCCAGGAGGGTGTCTCACGAGGATGTCAGGATCGCAAACACCAAAAGCCCTGTTCACCATGTGTCCTCTTCTTCTAAACCACCATCACGGTCGATCAATGAACCAACTAACAAAGATAACCGGACGAAAGAAATAGTTATTAACCTCCCTGGCGAATCGACCATTAGCCCACACCAGAGCCTGCACTCCATCCAATATAAACAACCAATCGAGCAGGGAAAGGTTTCGGACAAAACTAACTATAAAGATCCACTGGGAACAGGTCTATTTCCAAATGGACCCCTGGATAAAATTCAGCCAACCATCTATCAAGTTCCAAATCTCGACAAAAATCCATCCCAACTAAATACAAAGCAGGCACCCCTTGCACAACTCTGGTCCTGGATTACAAAGGCCCTAACAATCAACAGGAAGCAATAGCAATGCGCCAGTTCCCTAAGGCTCCGACTGGATCCCTTAATCAATCGACCAGTCCTTGTGAAGGAGGAGCTGACCCTGGGGTCCTGGAACACAACTTTCACCAACTGACCAAGGAGGGCGGCTTAAACTTAGGCCTTTTTGACATACTCTGTCAATCCAGGAATCCTGGATGATGGAGAAACCAACTATGGATGGATACGCTATAGTCTTCGTACCAGCAAAAAAAAGAGCCCAGGGACGCCCATTCTCAGGTATTATAACTGTGATACTTTTAGGCAGTGGGCTGCATTTCCAGAAAACGCTAAAGACATCTACGTATCTTCTTGTCACGTTACTTCGATGGGATCAACCCACAGGCGCAAACACTACGACTTCGTCAACACTGCTGATCATCATGACCACTTATTGGAATCCCTTGGCCATGGACGATAAGACGTTTCTTTTGATGATCGAACAAGCTATTGATGTACCTCTTGTGGATTATCAAGCCACCAATGTGATAATATATGGCGATTTAAATGCAACATGTCGCCCACATGATGACACGCGTCCACAACTGATGTTCCCCTCACACAGAGAAGAAAGAGGCATTAAGTGGCTCACCTTAATGTCATCTAGAGCTCTTCTCAATGCAGGTGACCTATTCCCAAGGTCAAATCGGGCGTCCTCTTGGATGAGAGGAAGTTCCTATGCTGACATTGATCACATCTTTGTAAGCAGACCCTTAGCTGCACAAGCTGCCTCGTTTGAAGTATTAAACTCCACCGCCAGTGACCACAATCCACTGGCCTTCACGTGGAAATCACGCCCAGTATGAAAAACTTTTATGCCAAATCAAGCTGAGTGCAACCAACAAAGAAATCAATTTATATTGTCTGCCAGATCCCTGGCGACTATAACAACACATTATCTAAAGGGATCTGAAGCACGACATCCAAATGACGCTCCACTAGTCCCGGACTACCAGCCTCTCCTAGTTCCGTACACATCGTCTGTTAAAAAGGCCAGAAACATTTCTAACCCTCGCAGTCATGTGTACTGCAAGACTCTTGTAGGGAAACGCAGAGATCTCATGAAACTCAAGCGGCTAGCCCGGACACAGCCATCGCAAGCCAACCTTGACATACTATGCACAGCATTAAAATCTTACAAGTCTTGGGTCAGGCACCATTGCCTAAACCTTTACCAACAGGATGCGGAAGCAATGCTGAGGTAAGTCTGTGGTCACAACCCTCGTAAATTCTGGGCACCACTTAGATCAGCGGACCGAGCCGCGGAGGAAGCTCCGTCTAACAACATCGATGAGGAGTCTTGGACGAATTTCTTTAAACAACTTTTCCGACAACCCTCAGCATCCCCTTCCAAAGAGGAAAAAACTCAACTGGAACAATGGATCGACCTGAGTAGCAAAGAGGATATAACAGAGGTTATACGTAGACTCAAATCTTCCAGAGCGCCCGGCCCAGATGGCATTACCAATATGGACCTCAAAAAACACCCAGAGGAATGGACGACGTTGATCAGTGTGATTTTTAAAAGATGCTCGGAGGCAAAGTTAATTCCATCTTCCTGGACCATCTCGATCGTGGTACCAATATTCAAGAAGGGATGCAAAGAGGAGCCTAGTAACTACCGCCCCATCGCACTACTCAATGTGATTGGCAAGGTCTTTGGAGCCCTCCTACTAAAACGCTTCCAGGTATGGGCAAAAAACACGCCCTGTGCAGATCCTTTTCAAACTGGATTTACTAAAAACATCGGGACTACGGCAAACATCATGTTTATGAGTGCACTGAAGAGCAAAATCGTTGACGGGGCTCCTCGAGTCTATGTGGCCTTCATTGACTTGGCTCAAGCATTTGACCAGGCCAATAGAGAGACTCTTTGGAAAAAACGGAGAGAGTGGAACTGTCCCCCTGACATCCTTCAACCTATCCGCGCCCTCCACAAGAACACAAGGCTGAGAGTCAGACTAAACCAAGCTGGTCTGCTATCTGAGGAAATGACGGCCAGAAGAGGAGTCAAGCAGGGCTGCCCACTAGCCCCGGCCCTCTTCATAGCATATATGGGCGATTTTAAGGACTCAGAATCTACCATCCGATCTTTTCCGCCCTCCATGGGCTCGAAGAAAACCACGCGCCTGTTGTATGCTGATGATTTGATCCTGATGGATCACACCCCATTTGGCCTTCAACTCCAACTTGACAACCTGGCAGCCTACATACATGGTAACGATCTGCAAATTAATGTTGCGAAAACAAAGATCCTAGTTTTGGAAAAAAATCAAAAAGGCAAAAGGAACGACTGAGTTTGTCTCTTGAAGGAATGTTCAACACTTCAAATACCTTGGTGTGACACTCGACTGTTCAAAAACAAACACAGCGATGCAACAAACTCTTCTGGACAACAAATACGGCCGCTTCTCATTGGTCCCCATGATAAGATTCTATCGAGCAAAGCTGGTGCCATCTCTAACATACGCCGCAGAGGCTATGCCCCAAACACCTTTGAAGCTATGGATCAGGCTGGGAGGCTACTTCTGGCGCACCGTTTTTGGCCTAGCTAAATCTACATCAATGCTGCTAATTAGACTAGGCCTTCTCTCGCTGGAAGCGACCATTGAAAGAAACAGCATGATGCTTTACAGAAAAGCCCTGCTGCCAAAATGTCCAAATATTTTAAACATGATCAGAGAAGAAACATTGGGCGCTCGATGCAGAATGCTGAAAACTTGGGAAACAGCTTGTAAATCAAAGTTGAACAAAATTCAATCATCTGAGGCTGAGTTAATACAAAATCCGATGAAAATAAAAAGAGAAACGGAGGAACTCGACTGGATAAAGACCCTGGATCGTGCAGCTGAGTTTAAATCGCCAGTCACCTTCCCCCACAGCCGAGCAAATTAAACTCTGTTCCGAAGTACCTGGAAAAATGTCCTATAAAGCAGTAAGGAACATCTTTATGAGGGCCCGCCTAAACCTCCTAGAAACTCATGAGATCTTGGCAGTAAGAGGCCAAACCACTCAAACAAATGCCGCTTCTGTAGTAAAGACAATGAGATTGAAACAATTCGGCACTTACTCCTCAACTGCTCGGGGACCATGTACATTGGATCTAAGTATCTGCTGCCACACCAGTCCGCCTCCCATTCCCAAGATGAATAGTTGTGGTGGGAAAGATTAATTAGCGGTAACAGAACCGCTTGGACAATTGCCACCGCACAGACACTGAAACAGATCCTTGGCTCCCTAAACCAGCAAACAAATTCAGCTTTGCATCAGAACTAGAGACGTTGTTCTTCTGAGTTCAAAAAGTTCTACTTTTACTTTTCTGCCTCTTCTTCTTGTAAAAATCATTAATTTGATTCAATCAAGTAAATACAAAATAATAAAAGTGCATTTTCATTGAAAGCAGTCCATTTATGTTTTTGATGGACTGGTTTCGATGGAAAAGCACTTTTACATGTAATAGATAGCCTATAGATGCATTGGTAAATGTTGCTTTAGTTTCGATGGTGTAGCATTTCGATGCTTCAGTTTCGATGAAATGACTAGGAATCGTTCAAGAGCGTTTGGTATACAGATTAGGGCTTTCTCTTCCATTCAAGGCTCCCGCCACCCATTCAAGTCTTCCTTTGCCTGTCTTTGGGCTCCCCTTCATCTCTTGATGTAAGGGGCAGCAGGTCCTGCTGCTGGAATGTGGAATTAGGGCTCTTTCCCAATTTCTCCAGTAGAGGTTTGAGTTAGGATTGGTACATCCTTCCCTCTTGGCACAATGGACAGCAAATCAGGCTTTCCGGGAGCCCTAGGGAGGGGTAGGTTCCCCTGATCCCATTCTAAAGAGTTTCACTGATCTCCCTATGATTAGAGCTCTGGTCCCATCTTGTGAACACCCTCTGGCTTCCCTGTTAGGTCCCATCTTTTCAACCCCTCAAGTCCTTTGATCTAATGTTCCTGACTCTCAAGACCATCCTTCTGGTGGCCATTACCTCAGTCAGAGGCATTGGGGATCGGTGGGTTCTCCTCCCTTCTGCCCCTTACTTAGTGATCTGCAATGAGTCATCACCTTGCAGTGTGACCCTCAGTTTCACCAAATGGTGATCTCACTTATTTATTTGTCTGAGGAAATTGTGTTTGCCTCCCTCCTGAGGGATCTACCAAAGGGTGAGGCTAGTGTCTTGGCTCATCTGAACATCAGAAGGCTTTGGCTTACGTACTTGGACATAGTGGCTGCATTTCAGGCCTCACCTAGTTTGTATGTTACAGTTGGGGCCTCGGTAGTGGCATGAAAGCCTCCTCCTTGATGATCAGTACATGCTCTAAAGAAGAGATATCCCAAGTTTCTTTCTTCTATGGGTGTAAGTGTGCAACCTGAGTTAGGGAGAATCCACTAGAGAGCTGCCAGCTTCTTGGGGGGCGGCTCGGGGCACATCTTCAATGGGCATGTGTAGGGCGTGACTTGAGCTTCCCCTCGCATGTTCTTGACTTACCTGGACAGGAGGACCACTCTTGTGCCCGTTCTGTTTTGAGTGATGTATTTTGTTGATTTAGAGAGATTTTGTGTTCAATCAATGACGTGTTGGGGCGTGAATGACCATCCGCATGGGAAGTGTGTGCTCATCTGGGCCTTTTGATTTTTTGATAATGAAAATGAATTATGGGAGATCAACCTTCAAAAATGTGTGAGGCCATCCTGCACACATTTTCTAGGCTTTACTGCACAAAATGCATAGTCATGTGTACTCCGGGAGGACACAGCCTACAGGTGCTGTCCTCCCCTGTGATGTTCAGATGTAATGTGACAGCCACAGGTACATAAAAGCATCTCAAAGAAAGGGGAAGGCTCACCTTCCTCCAGCCATGGACCACCTAATTATAATATCAAAGGCTACATGGATCTGCTTTCCCATTGTTTAGTTCAGCTGCTGGCAGTGCATGCTAATGAGACATAATTGAGGCAAGCCTGTTTAAGGGGTTTTATTGCTGAACAGACAACAGGAAGGTGAGGCTAACACGCCTTTGGAATGTGATGTGTCAACTTGAAGCTAGTTCCCACCCCTCTGTATGAAAGGCATTGAATGGCATGTCTGGGTCCATTAGTTACCATAAGTACCCCTGAAGAGCGGATCCCTTTCAGAGGATGTGAAGTATGTGATTTGAGGGAGACAGGAAGTCTGCTATTGTCTCAAACTTTAAGGGAGACCTGCACTTTAATCAAGAGTCACAGAGGTCTCAGTTAACCAGAGAAACACTTTGATCTAAAACAGACAGGATGATGGGTAGGATTTAGGTATATGTGGTCACCCCTTAGCTTTCCTTTTGCAGACCACTCTGGTCCTGACCTCATACATAACAGAAGATTGCCGGTGGGGGCCCAGGAGTGGTTCATTAAGGTAGGCTTAGCCTACACCAATCACTGGGGCCCATTTGGCTTAAAAAGAGGGCTGAACCCCTCACTTAGGAGATCATGCAATGACTTCGAAAGGAGTAATAAGGACTCATTTGGACCCCGGTCAAAGATACAGTCTACCTTATATCTTCCACCAGTAAAGGAAAGCCAGGAGTTCCAAGAGGGAAGCAATATCCCTCACCTAAACATCTCCCAGAGAACAGAGGGAGATTCCAGACTCAGAGGACCTGTCCAGCAGCTTCAGAAGTGGTACCCAGCCAGCACACAACGTGTCCTGCTAGGTTCTGCCAGCAAACTTCCTAGATGGGAAGTGCCAGAGAGTCTCTGAGCAAAGGACAAGGTTGTTGCCTGCAAACACTCTCCTGAGCTTTGGGCCATCTGCCTTGAAAGGACGCCACAAGCCCTGTGCAGAAGCTAGGAGGAGTGCCACGCAAGCATCAACAAGCATCCATCTTTAAGGATATTTCCAAGGCAGTCAAGCCCTCGACCCGTGACCGGCTGCACCACTGACTGTTGTCATGCTGCAGTCACAAAAGCCATCTGAGACTCCTCGACCAGCATTCCAGATTCACCAACCAGCCCAGAGACAAAGATTGTTGACCCAGAGCCACCGCGTAGGCCAGCCTGCAGCTGTCCATCCAGCCTCGCTTGCCGAACCTCCTGCCGCCTGATACCCGCAGCTGTCTCCCTTCTTGAACTCTGTCGCAGGAGCTGCAAAGCGTCCTGGAACCAACTCGACGTTGTTGAGCATCACGAACATCTGAAGCACCAGGTACATTCTGGTTCTGTCCCACTGACCCTTCTCTGAAGGCCCTTAGTGACATTTATGACCACTTGCTCCCTTGGTCATAATGAAACCAAATAGTCTTGAACAGTAAGACTGATTTCTTTACCGACTACCCTCCTGTCAGTATTCAGAGTGCTTCCCTTTCCTTCGTGAAACTGTCTGTTCTCTGTGTTACTTTACAGGGTGGGTGGTATTTTGTAGTGTGCTAGAACTATCTGTTGTAATAATAATAAAGTAGATATTTTTTATACAACCTTGACTGAACAGTCCCTTTTATCATTGGGTAATAATTGGATTTTCGCTGTGTTGCAACTAGCCAATAACCCACAACCTTGCAAAGATAAGCCTGCCATTCCGTCCACGTTACCAAAATTGGACAAGGAGGTTTATAATTGACTTGTGTTCTGTAGAGGAGGTCCCAAATATAGCCTGCACTCCAGTCGCCCATTTTGAGGTACCAGGAACGTTCACACCGAGATATGTGATGTGTGAGGAGCAAATAAACCAGCAGCGAGCCACAGTAGGGCTCTGCCCAGTACCTATCAGAAGAACAATACCTATTGAAGTACCAATAACCAGACAACCATGGACAGTAAGGTATCCACTAAGAAAACCCTACAAGCAGATGAGACGAAATGAAGATTGCTTAAGTACTGAACAGGAAGAAACCAAAAAATCCTTAATGGAAGACGAATGATGACGTCATGAGGGCAGGCACTAACACAATAGAAGATATGATGACCCATGGATGACACAAAGAGACAAAATGCCATGAATAAAGATATCGTGAAACTGTAAAAAGAGAACGTTGATGAAAGACAAAGGAGCTAAAACTGTAAGCAGGATGAAGATATTCAACCAGCTAACACCTGTACATACGCTTGTGACCGCAAGAAAGCTAAGAAAACAGTGCGGCTTACTATGCTTAGTAGAAGATAGACCGCGGCAAGCACCACCTATACATATCTACCTCAAAACGAAGCACATTGTATAAGTGCTAGTCCACTTTGGACTAAAAAGCAAAATCGACCCAGGTTACTATAGGCCAAATGCAAGAAGATTCATATTCTGGCAGACACGAGGAAAAAAGCTGAATCAAAACTCGGCAGAGGCAGCTTGTGCCAGGGCAGCCAAGGTCACATTTATAGAAGCTTTGAACAGTAGCTACTTTTAATTGAAGCTAAGAATAGAATGTCCTGCCTCTGAAGAATCGAGATAAGAAGGCGAATGCAGGTGGCGGTGAAACGAAAATCAAATGCACAAATTGAAAGAAACAAGGTAAATCCATGGTGTGCTAGCACGTGACCAGCCGAGAAGAAGAGGCACAGTTTCACACCTACGCTTAGCATCCGCCCAGAAAGAGCTATAAGAACTTTTTCGAGACAAGAAGATGCAGTTTCGAGGCCAACCACAGTGAACTAATTGACACATAGCCCATAAAGTGATGATTGATTGAAGGAAAGGCAGGAGCGAATTGGGGGACACCCTGCACCTGGTTGACCATTCTGCGTGCTGCTAAGCAAAGTGGAGATTTATGCATGGGGTTGATGCCAACCCAATCACAATGGACCAAATAATATAGGGACCTATAGTTAGTAGAACCAATGAGATGTCATACTTTTAGTGACGTCTACAGTGGTCATTTTTGAAGGAAGGCTTAGATGCCCACCTGATGTTGTTTACCCAATCTCCTCACTCCGTTACCATATACAGATATAGCACCTATATTAAAGTTACCTTTTCCCAACCAATAGATTTGCATGTTAACTTTTGAGTGTTACACGTCAGATTATGATGCATTTTGAGTATAAAAGATATGTTTTGTATGAAGTTTGAGGGAGTTGAAGCGAGACGGGCTATCGCATCACTGTTGATTTCCATGTTTCCCTGTTTTTTGTACTTGTCATTAAACAGACTCCCCTTTGCCAAACCATTGAATTGTCCTTATTGATTGGTGTTGGAGTAAGAAAACCTGTACCCCCATCCATCTCAAGGTGCAGCTATCTCGTCTTAAAGTACTGCAGAGCAAACCCTGACTCTATGGGCCGGCCGGGTGTCTCCCCAGTACACTTGGTAGCAAGATTGGATGTTTTATCGACTGTCAATTATTGATTAAAATAATACACATATTTTCCGTCGACATAAAGTAACTCTAGGTCTTCGGCAATATCACAAGTCCGTTGCCATTCAGCTGAGTAGACCGTGAAGCTCCCCATAGACAGTGGTAGATAAAGAAGAGACTGCAGTCAGGGTCTGAAGGGACCCATTTTCCTAACACATCCCTTCCCATTCGTAGGGGCAGCTGATCGGGCAAAAAGCTGAAGAAGGCGGTAACAAAGGCGGTGATCCCGAGGGTCCAGAGAGGAAAGATGCGAATGGTGAGTGAAGAAAAAATGGAGTGCTTTGGCAAACATTGCATAAGTAAAGGGAAAAGTTAACGGAGGGAGGAGGGAAAACAAAATATAGTTAGAAGTAGAGAAGACTGTATATATATATATAAAGGGATAATGACTCGAGAATAATTAAATAAAGGGAGAGGTTAACGGGGTAAACACCCAAGAAGAGAGAGGTTAACGGGGCAGACACCCGAGAAGTAAGAGGATTCGCCTTATTCCTACGCTTTAAATATAGCGGCTAGAAGAAACGTGTACCCAGAGTCCCACATAATGGGGAACGATTAGGCTACCACAACATTTAAAGACGTCGTGACAGGGGTACGTTTACACTCCATGAAGGGGTAATGATTAGAGGCAGAGATATCTATGTCCAACTGGTGTCCGTCTAGTCTGTCAAAGCATCTGTCTTATACGTTTTGTTGTGACATCATATGTAAAATATTTTTTTAAGAAACTTAACATTTTTGCGATTTAATAACTGAGATAGAATCGCACATGAATTGATGTTTTTTGAACAAATCAGTAATATAACATTTTTGTGGAAAAATTTGCATTGGAGCTTGCAGTGTTTGTGGCTCGCTCATATTGTTGGAAGTGTTGAAGTTGCATGAAAACGTTGAAAAGTGTTCTATAAGAGGAAAGAGAACAGATTAAGCATGGAAGACATAACTCCATTAGCGCACTTATGCAAGCAATTGCCAAAACACGCACCCAAGCTAAAGAAATATAAAACCGAGTGGGTTAAAGGTGCTGCCCACAAGATGTTTATGCCGTGGCCACAAAATGGGTCTTTATCTAAAGCCATTTTACAACATATGACGACATATTTGCACATCACATATACAGGCCAGAAGTTAGAAAAACGCCTTGCTGTTCTCGAGTTGTGCAAAATGTACGAACAGGTAAAGGAGAAAGAGCCGCCAACAGATTGGATACTTAATGTATGCACAGAAGAGGGTGAGACGACTACCGTGCCACCTGCCCCGCCCAAATGAAAATTGAAGGAAGTAAGGGCAAGGGATTATACCTGTTGAGGGAAGTTAAAGCAGGCACCCCGCATATGAGTCACCTACACATAGTAGTGATGAAAATCAAGGGAAGGATAAGGACAAGAATATTACCACTGCAGTCCCAAGGGACAAGGAGAGACATGATGGCGAAAGGAAAGATCAAGCACAGACAAATGCATCTCTCGACAAGGAGAGAGAAGGGAAGAGATGGAAAGGGAGGGAAGACAGAACTGATGAGATAACATTCACCAAAGAAGAATGGATGGGAGGACAAATTCGATTGAAATTCAATGGTAAAGGCATTGATGACGCAAGACAAAAGGAGAGGTTAGATGAGACACAGAGAAAGGGGAAAGAAAAGAAGTTAAGAGACGAAATGATAAGAAGGAAAGACAGACAAAGGCAAGAACAGCTATATCGCGAGGAGCAAGAAAAACAGCTTGATCGCAACCCAATAGCAGCCTACGATCCAGACAGATAGAAACAGCAAAGGTTAGAAGAAGAGCAAAGGATACGTGAGAAAAGGATAAGGAGACAAAGAGATGAGGAAATACAAAGGGCAGATGAACGTAGAAATGAAAAGAGAAAGGAAGAAGATAGGGTCAGAGAAGAGGCGAGGAAGCGCAAAGAATTTGATGACGATATCGAACGTAAGCGAAGACAGAGAGCACGCGATCTTGAATATTTGGAGAGGGAAGTTAAAAAACCTGATCCAGTTGTAGACTGGGAAGACATTGAAGAATTCTTTCCTGCGTACGATTCAGTACCAGGTAAGTCTAGGGCAAATATTGAAGATGACTTCGACACCAGAAGCATTGGCGAAACGATCGATAGAATATATGAGGAAATGGGGCTAGAACAAATACCCCAAGGAGAGGGGGAGGACGAGCGCTAGGAGTGCACTCAGCTGAACGACACTGAGGATGTCTCCCGAAATAGTGGAAATAGAGACTTATCCCTGGATAGGCTAGAAATAAGTAGGAACAAAGAGGATACTAGAAGTCGCACTAGTTGGGCACAGACAATGTCTGACTCCGAAAAGGAGGAGTGTGAGGAGAAAGAGCAAAAGGGACGAAGCGAGAGATGACTCCCAAGGGAAAAAGGGATACAATGGTCAGACACCAGCGAGTCTGCACCGAGGGCATCAGAGTCAGCTACACAGTCTGACCGACATGCAGGAGAATCTCATGGGCAGAGGGGGCTGTCTTCACCGCCCTATGTAGACAGAGTAAGGACATTGCCAGGTAGACGGCGATGCGGTAATATTACCCCTGCAATAGACAGGAGAACAATGAGAGAAGAAAAAGAGGGCTACGCATTCCAATTTCCGCTAGTAGAGAAGGGGGAGTAAGACCACAATATATACCATGGCCACACATGGATCGAGAAAACTTGAAAAATAAGCTTCCAATGCTGACATCGGGAGCCGGAAAGTGGATACATGAGTTATACAAATGACAGGAGGAAACACGCTAGCTATAGGGGACACTATGGGTCTCCTAATCGCCATACTTGGTGAGAGAGCAAACAATGTGTGGGCATGAGCAGGCTACCCTGGCATAACCACAATTAATACCGCGTATGACGGAGCACCATTTAACAATTGTAGAGCTGCAGTATGGAAAGCGCTACGAGTATGTTGACAAGGAGAGGTAATTACTGACGGGCCCATTGGTCAGCACTCACCCTCGAAAACTTGTAATACAAGATAGCTGCACCATGCAAGGACAGAGTGCAGGATTCACATACTCAGGCAAGAATCAATAATCAGGACTCAGTAAATTGGCAAAGGGAAGTCTGTTTAATGATACATACATCAGCTTATGGAAATCAGCAGCATCGCGAACACCTGTCTCGCCCCGACTTCCCCGAACTTCAGTCAAACAGCCTTTTTTATTGGCAAATTCCGTCATCAATGACGTACACTTCTATAAAAAATCATCATGCAATGTAATTGGTTGGGAAAGGTAACTTAAGTATAGGTGTTATATCTGTATATGAAAATAAGGCATACAGATTGGATAACTCTTATCGGGTGGGCGTCTATGCCCATCCCTCTACACCACACGTGATTGACGTCACTACAAGTACGACGTATCATTGGTTACAATGTCTATAGGACCCTAGATTACATGGTCCCTTGTTATTGGGCGAGTTACGCCCTTAAACATAAATCTCCACTTTAATTAGCAACATGCAGAATAGGCACCCTGGTGCCTCGTGTCCCAAGATTCACCCTGCCTCCCTTCCATCAATCAATGGTTTAGGGCTATGTGTCAATTATAAAGTGTTTTGGGTTACTGTTTTTCTTCTGCGCCCTTATGGAAAGAAAAAATATGTATACCAAACTTTTTTCTTGATTTTGTAATAAATAGATATCTTTTATTCAAACATATTGTTATGTTTGTTGAATTGCCCTCTATGATAACACGTGTTTCGGCGAAACCATCGCCTTTTTCAAATCAGGGCTAGTTAATAAATCAAAATAGATAGTGATGTTTTGAAAACATAAATTGACAATCATGAATCAGGTTGTTGAAACATTAATGTACATGAGAAATGAAAACATTTTTGTTATATTCATGCAATAATTAAATGGTTCAAAACAATGTAAAAACATTTGGTTGGCCATTGGGGAGGGGTGAAAGGACGGATTGGTAAGGGATAAAAAATAAAACAACAAAGAGAGAGAAAGAAATTTGCAAAAAGTAAAGATTAACGAAAAAGTTTTGATGTACATTGTATTTGAAGGTAATTCAAATATTCATTTAAATTACATTAAAATTCGGTTTCATTCAATTTCTTACCTAATGTTTTAATTTGGATATTCATCATACTTGAAACGTTCATTACTGTGAACTCGAATAAGTCATGGGTTAAATCCCTGTGAATTCACACAAAAGGTAATGTTAAGCTGTACAGGTTGATTTCCCTTTTAATACTTAGATACTTCCGCTTATTTTTTACATTGCGTCAATGTTCCTGTACACACTACTGGTACATTAAGGTGCTCATTTTTAATATTTGTCTACGGACTTTAGGTCCTCAAAAAATGGCCTTGGCTTAATTTAAATGTTTGTGTGGGGTAATCTTTAAGCCTCAACGCTGTACTGACGTCCTGATAATTTCTCAAAAAAAACCTTTTTTCCCATCTGCATGTCGGCTCATATGTTTGCGCTAGTTCCTAATGCAGCCCCCTAAGGGGACCCGCTGTACCCTTACCTTCAGCCGCGAATACTGTTTCAAATGGTCCTCGCGATTCTTTGTCGTCTTCCTATTTACTTTCAGCATGATGTTAACTAGTCCTATCATTGTGTTTACTATGCTCCCCATGTTGGTTTCCTTGCCTCACGTACGGGAGGCTAAGGATCACTTAACAACATTCTTTTTACATATTAGCATGAAAAAATGACTTTTATATGTACATATATTTGAAACATTGTGAGATACGAATTAAAAGAAAATATTTATTAATCTCGTAGTTACGCACCAATAGATACTACGTGTTGCTAAAAAGTTGTTTCCAACCTTATGTGTTCATATCCATGATGGAATTCTATGTGAGTAAATGATTACGTGTCTATTTTTAATCATAGTAACATATATGTGTTCCTTGCTTGTTTACAATTGGTCCTTTTTTTGTTTTCTTTGTCGCGGCCATCTTTTGGTCAAAAATGCACGGAAAAACGCCAAATTGGTGACAATGGTCATTATTAATTGACACTCTGAAGTGTGTTGTTGTTGTCTGCCCCTGATTAAATTGGAGCTGAAATAAAATAAATAAAAAATAAAAAATTAGAAACGTGCTGGTCTGAAACGAGCCTTTACAAGGAAAGAGAAAATTTTAGTTCTTTCAAAATATGTGACAGCACCAATGTACAAAAATGATCAATTACATTAAGAGAGAATCCTTCAAAGGTCCTGATTTTTGAAACAGTCAATTTCATAAGAAAGAGGCCATTTCATGGTCTGAGTTGAGACCCCTTTCTACTGTCCGAAAATTACATATCAATTTCGCTTCCTCTTGTCTGAGTTTTGCTTCATGATCACCTCCTCTTGGGCCCAAAGTCACTTTCCTAAGGCCTAGGAATTTTAATTTTTGTCTGTCTGTTAGTTGGTGATTGCTTTGCCAGTGTTGTGCCAATGGTAAATTAATGTCCTGGCTTCCTATAGTTGAAAGATGTTCTCTTACTCTGATCCCGAGTTCCCTAATTGTACTCCCTATATAGATTTTCTGACAATCACAAACAATCGCATAGACCACAAACTTCGTTTCACAGTTAATGGAGTCTAGAATTCTTTCACTTATGCCATATGAGTCTTTGAATATCATCGTGTTGGTGAGTGCATATCTACACATGGAACAAGTACCACATTTTCGGAAACCTGTTGGTGGTGGAAGAAGCCACGTGATAGGATGATCTTTTTTAACTTCTGGAAGAAAAGAGGGACTGAGAATGTTTTTGATGGTTTTCGCACGTCTGTAAGTCACTGTTGGATTAGTTCCTATGTACTTCTTTACATTCGGGTCCAATTGTAGCAAATGCCAATTTTTTCTCAAAATTTTTCTTAGTACCTTATTGTTTGCACAATAATTTGTGATGAAGTTGATCTCTTCTTTTCTCACTGGATCAACATTGATCATTTTAAGAGTGCTTTCTCTTTTCAGTTTTGATGCCTTCTCTTTTGCTTGTAAAATTATTTTATCTCCATAGCCTCTTGTTTTGAATCTCTTTGTTAGCAATTTGCATTCTTCATTGAACGCTTTTTGTTCACTGCAATTTCTACGTGCTCGTATGAACTCTCCCTTGGGTATATTCCTAATCACGGAAGTGTAGTGACAGCTGGTTGAAAATAAAGTCGAATTGGCCTCTGTCGGTTTCCTGAAGGTTCTGGTGTTAAGATGGTTTTGTGCAACATATATATTTAAGTCTAAAAAGTTTATCTCTTCTTTACTTGATTCTCTTGTAAATTCAATTCCCATCATGTTTTTATTTGCTCTTAATCTGAAATTCTCTAGTCCTTCTTTTTCCCCATTCCAAATCAACAAAACGTCATCTATATATCTGGTCCATAAAATTACATGTTGTTCGTAAGCTTCATCTGTATAGATGTGCTTGTCTTCAAACATGGCCATAGTTAGATTCACAGTGCTGGGGCATATTTGATTCCCATCGCTACTCCTCTGGTTTGTTTGAAGAATTGCCCATTGAATAAAAAGACATTATTCTGTAGTGTCAACAATAACATTTTTTTCAGCATACTGACTGATTGGAAGTTTGATGCTGTTTCTTTCCGGAAAGTGTAATCCATTGTTTCTATTGCGGTATCATGCCTGATTGATGTATACAGCGATTTCACATCCCATGTTGCTAGTAGAAAACCCTCTTGCCATATAATTTCACCAAGTTTATTTATCGCTGCAGTTGTATCTCTTAGGTAAGATTTAGTTTTCATGGCCAAGGGTTTAATGATATTGTCTATGTACTGAGCCATGTTCATGGTTGCCCAACCTATTCCGCTCAGAATTGGCCTTCCTTCTGGAATTTTGTCATAGTTCTTGTGTATCTTTGGCAAAAAATAAATTGTTGGCAGGGTTGGTTGTTTCATTTCCAAAAATTGTTTCCCGTCATCCGTAATGAGTCCTTGTCTGTGCCATGTTGTAATGGCTTCTTTTAGTTCCACTATGATCTCCAATTTTGGGTTGGATTTCAGTTTGGTGTAACAGCCAGGTGAGTTGATGTGGTTCATTGCCATTTGTACGTAACCTTCTCTATTCATTACAACTATTTTGCCTCCTTTATCCGCTCCTTTGATAACTAGGTTGTAGTCTTGTTTCAATTCTTGGAGTGCTTGTCGTTCCTTATTTGTTAAGTTGTCAAAAAAGTTTTGAGGTTTTGATTTCTTTTTCATTGTTGAATCACAATAGTCATTCAGATCTTTGGTTACTGCTTTATAAAATGTGTCCACCAAATTATTTGGCATTAGTTGTGGAGTAAATTTGGATTTCAATCTCAATTCTTGGGCGGAAAAGCTTGTTTGTTTTATTTGGAGTTCATGTAAGGTCTCATGTATTGGTCTGTCTCCTCCGTCTTGTATAGTTCTCAGAGTGTGTATGTTTGTCAAATCTTCAATAGTGAATGGACTCTCCTTGTCTTTTCTTTCCTTAATTCGATAGTCTGTTACTTGAGTGTCGAAATATTTCTTTAATTTCAATTTCCTTACAAATTTAAATAAGTCAATGTGAACCTCTATATTATCAAACGTTGTGGTCGGTGTAAAAGTGAAACCTTTGTTTAATAATGATATTTCCTCTGGTTTAAGTTGGTGATTTGATATGTTGAGTATGAGGTCCTTCATTTGTTCTTTTTCACTGCTTCCCTTGCTTTGGCAACAGGAGGACAAGGTTTTCTAAACCAAATACGGAGATACAAAAAAGAGGAACAGACATACTTACCAAAACCAAAAGCAAGTACGTTTTTTATTGCCACAACCAACAACCCAACAACCACCCACAGGAGGAGGGGGAAACGAGGGGGTGGTAGACTCAGGAAATCCCGAAGCGTCAGAAGACTTCAGAAGATTGACAAGAGCCAAAGCAAGGGAAGCAGTGAAAAAGAACAAATGAAGGACCTCATACTCAACATATCAAATCACCAACTTAAACCAGAGGAAATATCATTATTAAACAAAGGTTTCACTTTTGCACCGACCACAACGTTTGATAATATAGAGGTTCACATTGACTTATTTAAATGTGTAAGGAAATTGAAATTAAATAAATATTTCGACACTCAAGTAACAGACTATCGAATTAAGGAAAGAAAAGACAAGGAGAGTCCATTCACTATTGAAGATTTGACAAACATACATACTCTGAGAACTATACAAGACGGAGGAGACAGACCAATACATGAGACCTTACATGAACTCCAAATAAAACAAACAAGCTTTTCCGCCCAAGAATTGAGATCGAAATCCAAATTTACTCCACAACTAATGCCAGATAATTTGGTGGACACATTTTATAAAGCAGTAACCAAATATCTGAATGACTATTGTGATTCAACAATGAAAAAGAAATCAAAACCACAAAACTTTTTTGACAACTTAACAAATAAGGAACGACAAGCACTCCAAGAATTGAAACAAGACTACAACCTAGTTATCAAAGGAGCGGATAAAGGAGGCAAAATAGTTGTAATGAATAGAGAAGATTACGTACAAATGGCAATGAACCACATCAACATGGCTGTTACACCAAACTGAAATCCAACCCAAAATTGGAGATCATAGTGGAACTAAAAGAAGCCATTACAACATGGCACAGACAAGGACTCATTACGGATGGCGGGAAACAATTTTTGGAAATGAAACAACCAACCCTGCCAACAATTTATTTTTTGCCAAAGATACACAAGAACTGTCATGATCTCTGCTTCCAAAAGGTCAGGGTTTTCCCAACTCCCTTGGAAGCAGATCCATAACCCAGGTTCCGAGTGCCAACCAGTCCCAATTGGGACCTTTTGGACCCAGTCCTGGCGCCAGTGGCACCAGGCTCATAAATATGCCCAGTCCCAGCGCTGGAAGCACCGGGCTCATAATGCTTGGGTGGACTTACCTTCAGCAGACCATGCTGCTTACTTGCCTGCCAGTTGAGCCTCTGATCCTCTTCTGTTTGGAACTACTTTTCCTGTTGGGTGGGGCTGGAGCCACTCCCTAGATTCAGAACACTGGAACTCTTCTGGAAGACAGGAACTCTTTTCTTACCAGGAACTCTTTTCTTACTTAGGCGTGGCTGTGGAAGGAGACACCTAAGCACTACAGGAGGCTATTTAAACCACACCTGGTGGATGAATCTTGCTTTGCGTTATTCTGCAACCTCTGCAGCAGAACGCTCATCGTGTCTTCTGCATCCGGTCCTGGGCCTAAGGAAAAAGGCTTACCATCCTGAATCCAGTCTTCAGCAACACCTATAAAGACAAGAAAGAACAGGTTAGCATTCCGGCATCTGAAAGGCAAAGGCTTACCATCCTGAATCCAGTCTTCAGCAACACCTATAAAGACAAGAAAGAACAGGTTAGCATTCCGGCATCTGAAAGGCAAAGGCTTACCTACTCTTCATGCGCTCCGGAGGTCTTCACACTGCATTCCGGCATCTGAAAGACAAAAGTTTACCAACTCTTTGCACGCTCCGGAGGCCTTCGGCGCTGCATCCCGCATCTGAAAGACAAAACAAGGTGCGTTTAAAGACATTGGGGAACTTTAATACTCACGTGCCATTACTCCTTTCCACATCTAATCCAGTGGGTATTCCGGCACCCTGCAGCCGTTCCGAACTCGTACCTGCAAAATAAAAAGACAGTTAGAGCGCATAGTGAAGCAGGCAACAAGCGCTTACTTACGTGCTTCCAGGCGCTTCTATTCATCACACGGGCTCCATCTTCAACTCACTTCAGCCCGTCATCCGCCATCGCCGGAACCCTGCAAAACAAGAGACATCATTACTAAAGACTTTAAAGACATTTGAATGACTCGAAACTTACCGTTCGTGCAGTAAACGACGGACAGCAGTCCTCTGAAGTCAAGAGGCCTGCGCTACCTATCCAGTGAAGAAACTGGTTACAGCACCCTGCCCCGAGGCAGATGGAGAGCTCGGCATTCACTTACCTAAGGTGAGAGCGTTAACCTTTGGGGGTCTACAGGAGAGGAGAAGAGGAAAGAGATAGGGACACCCCAATAACCCCAGTTCATTAACCCCATATTTTCTATCTGCAGACATCTTACTCTACACGTCAGGCATACAGTGCACAGAGGTCCAGCCCAAAGAGCCAACCGGGTGCTACACATCACCTTTGAAGATACGGTAGTCGCCCAGTCAAGACCGGCGCCTCTGCGAGAATCAGGTGAGCGTTACAGAACGCAAAGCCTACCGCAAAACTCTCGCCCAGGCGCTATGGAAACCTCGGATACTGACCCCCTAGCCCGGTTACTTGGGGAACTAAGGGCAGAAGTGCATGCAGCTCGTCAGGAAACGAATGCTCTAAGAAGGGAACTAATTATTTCCAAGGAGAGAACAGACAATCTTGCTAGACAAGTGCTACAGTCACAAGCCGGACAGACCCCGTTACCCGCATCAGGGGCAAATCTTCCTTCAACATCCTCTATGAATCCAGTGCAGATCAACCTACCTGGGAATGTACCTCTGGCTCCGCCCGAACGATTTTCTGGTGACCCAAAGAGGTTTGCAGTATTTATCAATCAGTGCCGGTTGCACTTCTTATGCCGGCCAGCAGCCTTTCCAACTGATCAAGCAAAAGTAGCTTTTGTACTTTCGTACCTTAGTGGCAATGCGGCAGACTGGTCGATCCCTCTAGTTAATCAAGATGATCCGGTTCTCCATGATTTTCAAGCCTTTCAGCTTAGTATGGAAAAACTGTTCGCAAGACATTCACAGGGGCAGGCCTTGGACAATGAGCTTCTTTCGTTGCAACAGGGTAATCAAGACCTTTTGGCTTATATTGCATCTTTCAATAGACTAATAGTGGAAACTCAATGGCCTGAGGACAAAAGGATTACGCTGTTTTATAGAGGTCTACGTGGAGAGCTCAAAGACGTTTTAGCCCAAGTAGTGAATCCCCCACAAGACTGTTCGGATTATATAGACTTGGTCGTTCAAATAGATCACAGGCTGCAGAACAGGAAGGCCGATCGTTCCAAGTTTGATGCTCGAGTATTTTCCAAACCGCCAACTCCTTCCAAAGGAGTAGACTCCGGGGAACCCATGCAAATAGGGGGTCTGAAAGGTCCTCTAACACAAAGGGAGCGGGAAAGGAGGAAACAGTTGCAATTATGCCTATATTGCGGAAACTCAGGGCACTTTCTTCGAGACTGTCCGGTGAAACCTGCCAAGAAGGCAGTAGGAGCTGCAGTTACCAAAGTTACAAACTCTGAGCAGGGAAACGACCTCGCCCGACAAGAATAGAGGTCCTCTTGCCGAGCGTGAAAACCAGTTCCGGGACCTCGCATTTCGTGATACCTATGGTCCTCATTAGCCCTGATAATCCGGATCGATTACATGCAATTGAAGCTTACGTCGACAGCGGTGCCATCGGCAATTATGTGGATCATGAAATGGTTTTGAGGATGAATCTAACTCTTTGTCCCAAGGCTGTAAAGGACGTCATTACTACGGTGGATGGTACGGAGATAGCCTCCGGGCCAGTAACGCATACCACTCAAGAGGTGACGCTAGTAAGTCAAGATGGACACCATGAGAAGATCGTGTTCGATGTGATCAAGGCCCCTCAGTTTCAGATTATTCTAGGAATACCTTGGTTAGAGAAACACAATCCTCTGATCGATTGGCGAGCAAGAACGGTCCAGTTTCCAGAATGTGTCTCTACTTGTCACCCTCCACCTGGTGTTGCACTGGCCGCAATTTCTTCAGAGACTCCCCAGTTACCTCCCGAATACCTAGAATACCAAGATGTTTTCCGGAAGGATCAGGCTAACTCTCTACCTCCTCATAGGTCTTATGACTGCCAGATAGACCTGATACCTGGATCTACTCCTCCTTGTAGTAGAATTTATGCCCTCACCGAGCCTGAGAACCTTCACCTTCGACAATACCTGGATCAATACCTGGCAAATGGGTTTATTCGTCCTTCCAAGTCCCCTGCTTCTTCAGCTTTGTTCTTCGTTCCAAAAAAGGAAGGAGACCTTAGAACTTGTATCGATTATCGCTCCCTGAACCAGATCACCGTTAAGAATAGATATCCGTTACCTTTGATCCCTGAACTCCTGGACCAAGTCAGAAAAGCATGCATATATACAAAGCTGGATCTTAGAGGAGCTTACCACTTGGTACGAGTAAAAGAGGGCGATGAATGGAAGACGGCCTTCCGCACCAAGTATGGGCTATTTGAATATCAGGTCATGCCCTTCGGACTTTGCAATGCCCCGGCCGCCTTTCAATATTTTATGAACGATGTCCTCAGAGAGCTCATAGATGTATGTGTTGTTGTTTACATTGACGACATCCTCGTTTATTCTTCATCGGAATCTGAACATCGGAAACACGTGAAAATGGTCCTCGAAAGATTGCGTCAACACAAACTTTTCGCTAAGTTGGAAAAATGTGTTTTCAACGTGACTGAAGTTGAATTCTTGGGATTCATATTATCACCTGGCGGAGTGCGTATGGATTCAAAGAAGGTCGATGCAGTTCTCAAATGGCCATCACCATCCTCCGTAAAAGGTGTGCAAAGCATGTTAGGCTTCGCTAACTTTTACCGCAGGTTTATCCCCGAATTCTCTCGAATAGTCCAGCCCATCACTGCCTTGTTAAAGAAAAACAAACGTTTTGAATGGTCTACCGAGGCGGAACAAGCTTTCCAGGATTTGAAGACTAACAGGGTAATTCATAGAATTTCGCAGAAAAGTGTCGCAAGCGGCTGGCGCAGAGTGTCCGCGTGCGATTGACTGCGCCAGGCACGTGCGATAAAACCGATTTCCACGCACAGCGTATTCATGGATTTCATGCTCCCAAACCAGCCGTGGCGCAGAGTATCGCAGCGACCCTGCAGCAGCGCCAGTAACGCCCCCAAGAACGCCCTCGCGCAAGGAAAAGCCAGCAAAATCGCTAAATCATCGCAAAGGGCTGCGCTAACCCTGGACCAGTTTACAGGGCAGCCAAACAAGGAACGCAAAGCGGGTAACGTGCATATCAGGGGTACACGTGAAGTCATACACGCGATTAGCCAGGGTACGTGTATTACAGGGGTACGCGGGAAGTTTAACACGCGATTAGCCAGGGTACGTGTATTACAGGGGTACGCGGGAAGTTTAACACGCGATTAGCCAGGGTAAGTGTATTACAGGGGTACGCGGGAAGTTTAACACGCGATTAGCCAGGGTAAGTGTATTACAGGGGTACGCGGGAAGTTCAACACGCGATTAGCCAGGGTACGTGTATTACAGGGGTACGCGGGAAGTTTAACACGCGATTGGCCAGGGTACGTGTATTACAGGGGTACGCGGGAAGTTTAACACGCGATTAGTCAGGGTAAGTGTATTACAGGGGTACGCGGGAAGTTTAACACGCGATTAGCCAGGGTACGTGTATTACAGGGGTACGCGGGAAGTTTAACACGCGATTAGCCAGGGTAAGTGTATTACAGGGGTACGCGGGAAGTTCAACACGCGATTAGCCAGGGTAAGTGTATTACAGGGGTACGCGGGAAGTTCAACACGCGATTGGCCAGGGTACGTGTATTACAGGGGTACACGTGAAGTCATACACGCGATTAGCCAGGGTACGTGTATTACAGGGGTACACGTGAAGTCATACACGCGATTGGCCAGGGTACGTGTATTACAGGGGTACGCGGGAAGTTTAACACGCGATTAGCCAGGGTAAGTGTATTACAGGGGTACACGTGAAGTCATACACGCGATTAGCCAGGGTACGAGTATTACAGGGGTACGCGGGAAGTTTAACACGCGATTGGCCAGGGTACGTGTATTACAGGGGTACGCGGGAAGTTTAACACGCGATTAGCCAGGGTAAGTGTATTACAGGGGTACGCGGGAAGTTTAACACGCGATTAGCCAGGGTACGTGTATTACAGGGGTACGCGGGAAGTTTAACACGCGATTGGCTAGGGTACATGTATTACAGGGGTACGCGGGAAGTTTAACACGCGATTGGCCAGGGTACGTGTATTACAGGGGTACGCGTGAAGTTATACACGCGATTAGCCAGGGTACGTGTATTACAGGGGTGCATGGGAATCATCACACGCGATTAGGCTGGGTGGGTCCTCACAGGTGTTCCCTGTACACCCTCCACGGCCCCTGCAGGCAGCCTACAAAACAGGGGACTACCCTGCACACCTGCTCATGTCCCCCTGCACCCCCACCCCCCCAGCAGTGCAGGGGCAGCCTCCACCAGGCCCCCACTCATGTCTCCCACCACCCCCACCCTCCCGCCACCAGGGGCAGCCTCCACCAGGCCCCCACCCATGTCTCCCACCACCCCCACCCCCCGCCACCAGGGGCACTCTCCACCAAGCCCCCACCCATGTCTCCCACCACCCCCACCAGTGCAGGGGCACCCTCCACCAGGCCCCCACCCATGTCTCCCAACACCCCCACCCACCAGCACTGTGGGGCACGTGGCCAGCAGGCAGTCAGGCAGCAGCAGATGGCAGGTGGGAGCGTGCTCAGGGCTCTGGGGGGCAGTAATTTCGCCTCCTGGCCAGGAGCGTGGTCTCTCGTGTGTGAACGCGTGGACAGCCTGATAGGTAGTGAAATCCCACACGTCAGCAAAGGCCCTTAGCGCGTAAACCCGTCAACAGCATATGCGCGCCTATAGTCACCTGCACGTGCAGGAAATTGTTGCGTGACACGTCCCAGTGTCAAAGCGTGTGATTGGTGAAAATGGATGTACACATAGAAGTGACAAAGCGTGTGATTGGTGAAAATGGATCTACACGCAGGAGTGACAAAGCGTGTGATTGGTGAACGTACACGCCGCGTAAGTGACGCTGTACGTGTGGGCCTGTATATAAGGTACATGTAGAACACCATTTCCTTGTACGTGCTTTTCGTGGAGAGCGAGTGGGTGAAATCTGTACTTCTTGTCGTTTCACACGCGATTTACTTCACGGCGTTTCCAGTTCGTATTCCCTGTTACCTCTGACAGCTTTTTCTCTTTTTTCTCTTTTACTGGTTTACCTGGGCCTGTTCCCTCAAACAGTGTCCCCTTCTACTGTTGTCCTGTCTTCTCAGACAGCGTACACATCTTCTTTTGGCAGGGTTTAGCCAGCCAAACGCGCTCATTCTTCACGCACTTTTACCAGGCAGACGGTGAGTCACGCACGTATCCAACTTCTGTGCTTGCCCCGTGTGTTGCCTACCCCTTCAGAGGTCATTCTAGGCTGCGTGTGACACGCATACGTTCATTCTTGTGTTACTGGGTGCCACAGCGTAGTGCAGGTTTTTCTTTCTGCACACGTGGTCTAGGAGGGGTTGCGTGCACGTCATCTCCCTTTTTTGGGCCTCCTGTGCGTTGCGTGACCCGTCATCTTTCCCCAGGGGTTACAATCAGCCGTGCTAGAGCACTAGGGTACAATTACCATCTGGTACCCAACCCCTTTGACCCCCAATTGCCCAGGACAATTGTCTACAGCCACTCCCATACGCACATTAATATCAGTGCCATGGCTGGGAGGCGAGGATTCCGTAAGGGTGGCAAAGGTGGAAGAGCCACAAGTGGTGGCCATGGTGGATCCGGTAGGGGACGTGGTCGTAACTTGCAGGGTGAGCCTGTCCCCCCATGTGTGGAGGACCAGTCAAGGGCACCCATCATCCCCCCCCTCCCCCCCTCCCGTTGAGGCTGAAGTGGCTGACACCATCCATGCTCAGCCCTTGTTGGACCAGCCCATTGTGGCACCAGACCTGGCTGACTCCATGGCTGACTTCCAGGTCAGCAGGGCTACGACACGTGCGCTGGTGCACGTTGATGCCATCATGCCACGTGGATCTGGGGCAGCAAGGTCATCCGCTGCACCAAGGAGGCAGGGCGGAGTGGCTGCAGGGGCAGCTGCGGCTCCATCCACCCCAGCCCTCACACACCCAGCCAGGACAGTGTCGGTCCTAGTCCATGCTGCTGACATTCCCCCTGACACCATCACACTCGAGCCAATGCCTGCACCAACTCCCATGCTGAGTGTGCAATCCCACACTCCTGATACAGAGTCCACCAGGGCTCCTGCCCCTAGTGTCCAGAGCGGCGCAGGACACTCAGGATCACCACCACCTTCCAAGCGGAAGAGGAAGAGTGCTCGTCCGGCACAGGCTGATGCCCCAGACACGGCTACACAGTCCGGCCCGTCCAGGAAGCCCAGCTTCACGGATGACGAACTGAATGCACTTGTCGAGTATGTGTCCGGACATGACAACGAGATGGTCATTGTTGCAGGATCCAAGACCACACCTGCACAACGCCAGGCACACTGGCAGACCGTTGCGGACATCGTAAGTGCCCTTGGAATCGTGAGGCGCACAGCCAATGATTGCTATAAGCGCTGGAATGACCTAAAGCGCAGGGCAAAGAGTAAGCTGGCCTCAAGTCATGCCGCAACTCTAGTGACTGGAGGTGGGTCTCCAGTAGTAGACATGGAACTCACTCCACATGAGTCAGTCGCTGGGACCTACGTCACGGAGGAACAGATCCAAGGCGTGGGAGATCTGGCTGATTACGAGGCATTGTCCGGTGAGTGCACATGCATGTGTGTGTCATACATGTGCATGGTGTGTGTGTGAGGGCTTCTGTTTGGGTGCCAGGTGAGAGTGTGTGCGCCTCAGTCGTATGGGTCAGCCATGTGCTTCATGCAATACTTCCTGCGCAGCTGCATTTGGCCATAGCAGTATCCCTTCTGCCAACAGTAGACATCTAGCACAACTGCACGCCAGTTGCCCTTGAAGTGTCACCTTGACACAACAGATTTGCTTATTTTTCACTGTTCATTCAGTCAGTTTGTTTGCATTCCACCACTTTCACTAGGCATGTCGCTGTCCACTAGTCACATGTCTGACATGGGTATGGTAAAGGGGAGTGACTTTGTTACCTGGATATCATTTGTACACACATGTCCCTGTGCAATTTGACCATTACAGACTGGCAGCTCCAGGTGAAAAATCTGACCTGTTAGAATCAGAAAAGCTATTACATGCGGGAACTGGACTGAATGAATAGGTGCTGCCCTCCTCTCCATCTTCACTCAATAGCAATGCTACATGCCATCTGTGTGATGGCATGTGTGTTTCACCTGCCAATCACAGGCCAATGTGTGATGCCACTGCCAGGCAGCATGCAGAAAATTTGTTCATCTTCCATCTTGGTGTCATCAGTGTGTGCCGTTTGCCTGCACTTCATACGCAGTGAGGGTGCATGCATGGGAGGGTTTTAGTCATGTGGGACATGTCAATCAAGTACTGGTTCTCTTGCTTCTCAGCCCTCAATGTGTGCCATGGTGCTAATGCCTGTTTCCATTACTTTGTTTTCATGTCTTTGCAGGGGAAGACGCACCTGATACTGCTGGGGTTGTGGAGATGGTGCAGACCCAGGAGGTGTCCCAGGGCCGACCAACCACCAGTGAGGGACGTGGTGTGGTGGTGGGGGAGAACCCACAAGTGCTGCAGGTCGTGCTCTCAAGGGGTGTCTCTGGCTGCACCTCCCCCGAGCTGTACTCAGGTGTTGATTCGGATGAGACCTACGTGCCGTCGCTGGTGAGTGTTCCAGGGAGGGATTCTGTTCTGTCTCACCCACCTGCACCAGGGTCAGTACCCTCCATGGGGATGTCAGTGTTGGCAGCTACGCCTTCGGTGGTTACGGATGCAGGGTCACACTCCGCGACATCTGATCCTGTTCCTGGGCCAGCAGATCAGAGGGGGAATGCAGTCCTGCAGCCTCAGGCAGTGCCGGCACAGCAAGGCGCAGTTCGCCTTGCCCCAGACAGGTGTGGTGCCCGCCGACATGGTGGCCGTACGCCACCTGGCAATACCGCATGGGAGCAATCCATTTACGGTATGGCTACCCAACAGGCTGCATCATCCGAGATGATGGCTCAGGCCATGGATAGGGTGGCCACTTCCATTGTCCCCCCAGAAAGGCTGATGGAGCGACTAGAGCAGGCAACTGACTCCATCTGCCAGTCACACAGGGAGGACATGTTGGGGTCCAACAGGGACAGGCGGGCGGCACTGGCGACTCTGCAGGAGGCCATCTCCATTGAGTCCCAGGGCCACAGGGAAGCCCTGAGGCAGGAGCTCCTACACCTCAGGACGACTCTTGTTGAGCTTGAGGCTTCAACACACCAAAGGACAGAACAGCAGCTGGAGCGTCTCACCCGTACGCTCTCAGCTGAGATGCAGGCAACGAGGGCGGAGGTCCGGGCATCCCGTGAGTTGTTGCATGGGGACCTCCGCACACTCATCCTCCAGAACCAGACCTACCACACCCGCATGCTTGCAGCCATGGAGGAGCAGACTAGGGCCTTGCGTGGGCTGCCTCCCATAGTGCAACCACCTCCGGATGCAGCTGCACAGGGTGATAATAGCGACAGCAGTGACACTCCCACAATAGGGTAGCCGTGTGGGCCATGAGCCCATGGAGGTGTTTTATTTTCCCAGGATCCACGCAGGTGGGTTCTGGTGTGCATCCTGTCCTCGGACCTCCTGGGTGGCCTCCCCAACCCCCCCGGGCCCATCAATGGCCATTTTTGATTGTTTCTTATTTTTATTTTTATTTTGATTTCTTTTATTCCCAATTTTTTTGGGAGGATCTGTTGGCTCCGATCTGTTGGCTCCGATCTGTTGGCTCCGATCTGTTGGCTCCGATCTGTTGGCTCCGATGTGTTGGCTCCGATCTGTTGCCTCCGATCTGTTGGCTCCGATCTGTTGGCTTCCGTGGTTCCTGTGGGCATACGCTGCATTGTGGCTGGGCACATGCAGGCTTGTAATGTATTTGGTTCAGATGCTTGGGTTTGAGTCACACACACCCCTCCTGCTTCCCGTTTCCATGGGCTTGCAAAGGGTGTGCCCAAGTGACAGTGAATTACACAGTGACGTTGGACTCCCATGAGCTGTGTGGCCAGTCTGTAGTCAATACTGTGTATACATTCATAGTGCATATTGCTGTTGTGTTGTACACTGCATGTTGCATTGATGTGTAACTCTTCTTCTGTGTCTACCTCCGAATTTGCAGGTCCCTTCCTCAAGTCCACACAAGGACCTCAAGTCTGGCGATGGGGCCCATGTTGGCAGCAGTGCACCTACAACTCTACATGGCGCCAACACTGCACAGTTGGTAGTGGTGGGAGTGCAGGCATTTCCAGGTGGTGAGACTACTAATATGTAACATTTTTGATGTCATGTTTATGGTACTACGTGCTCAAGTATGTTGTTGGTCCGGCATTGCTGTGAGCATTTCAGGTGTTGCAGGTTTCTAATAGTGCCACTGTACATAGTGAGAGTGATGTCATGTTGTGGGGATTACTTTGTTTACCTGCAATTAGCATGACATGGCACGGTGTGTCGTGTGGCAGTGCTGGGGTTGGGTTGGCTGACATGGCACTGTCCTCATGTTGCATTTTGCAAGTGGGTATTCATTTTAGCTGCTTCAATGTGTAACTTCACAAAACTGCATTGGTGGTGTCTGTGTGGGTAGGGATGCACACATTGTGACACTTCCAGGTGAACAATCTCAGGCTGACATGGAATTCCCGGTTCATTCTCCACACATTCAGGATCAGTGTCAGGTTGAGTCATCATTGATTGTCAGATGGAATGTGCCAGGGCAGTGTGCACTCCACAGGGGTGTGATTTCTATGTGAAGTAATTAGCCACTAGCTGTGTACGGGCTGCCTCCCCCGTGCCCTTTCCCCTCCCATGCGCAGCGGCTGTGCATGTGGTTGGGGATGTGGGGCCACCACCATGTCCACGGCCAGGCCCAGGCGTGTTGCAACGTTGTGCAGGACACATGCTGCCACTATGATCCTGCACACTACTGGGGGAGCGTATAACAGCTGCCCGCCAGAACGGTCAAGGGAGCGAAAGCGTGACTTCAGCACTCCGAATGTGCGCTCCACTATGCCCCTGGTTGTAATGTGGGCTGTGTTAAATCTTACCTGGGGTGGCGTGGTGGGGTTCCGAATTGGCGTCATCATGTGGGGGCTGAGAGGGTAGGCACTGTCCCCTGTGGAGGTGGGGATTGGTATCATTGGTGAGGTTGTGACCTTGCTCAGTATCCAACATGCATGCATGTGCAGTGGCATACATACTCACCAAGCAGCCATGTATCGCCATGCCGCCCAGCTTCTAGGTCCCGGCTTAGGGTGGACATTCGGTAAATGAAGCTGTCGTGGGTGGAGCCGGGATAGTTGGCATATACTGAGGTGATGATTCCCTTGGCATTACATGCTACCTGCACGTTGATGGAATGCCAGTGCTTGCGGTTCCTATAGATGTGCTCAGATGCCCTGGGGGGACGTAGAGCCACATGGGTGCAGTCGATGGCACCTAGCACTTTGGGGAATCGTGCCACTGCGTAAAAATCCAGGGCGGCAGCATGCCTTTCTGCAGGTGTTCTGGGCAGGTATATGTGCCTGCGGACTGATGGGCGTGCAGTCATGATGTTCAAGACCTGGTGTAGGCAGCGTGACTGGGTGGCCTGTGACACCCCACCCACTATGGCACTTGTCCGCTGAAATGATCCAGTGGCTAAGAAGTGCAGTACATTGAGGACCTTCTCCAGGGGGCTGAGTGCTTGGGAGCACAGGGTGGGTGATGTGAGGTCATCCTCCCACTCACTCACCAGGTCCAGTATGATGTGTGGTGGAAACCTGTACCTCCCATACACCTGGTCATCAGGCATCCCGAAAAGGCTGGTTCTGGGTGTGAATATTCTGGCCCTGACTATCCTCCTCCTCCTCCTTTGGTAGCCCACTGCCACTGCTGCTAGGAACGGTATGTTCATCCTGGCGTCTGAGCTTGTTATTGTTAAAGTCCGCAATTTATGCTTAGCGCGTGTTCTAGGCGAGCGTGTGACCCGCGCACCCCTGGAATCCAGTTCCCAGTCCAATAGCGTGTGGAAATTCACACGCACCACGGGATACAGCGTGTGACCCGCGCACCCCTGGAAACCAGTTCCCAGTCCAATAGCGTGTGGAAATTCACACGCACCACGGGATACAGCGTGTGACCCGCGTTCCCCTGGAAACCAGTTCCCAGTCCAATAGCGTGTGGAAATTCACACGCACCACGGGATACAGCGTGTGACCCGCGCACCCCTGGAAACCAGTTCCCAGTCCAATAGCGTGCGGAAATTCACACGCACCACGTGATACAGGTTCGCTGACGTACTTGCGTGTGTAAGTGGCCGCGCACCCATTAAATACACGTACATAGGCCAATCGCGTGTACGCGCACTTTTGTCCAATTACACGCGATGACACTCTGACGTGCAGTATCTCCACGTGTGCCCCGTCATCACGTGCTGAGTGGGGAACACCCGTGCGGGTCACGTCACAGACGCGCTTACGCGCTGAGGGACTCTGGTCCAATAGAATCGCGTATGCGTGCTGACGCGCTTACGCGCTAAGGGCCTTTCCTCGGATTTCACGCTGACGTGCAGGATTTTCACGTGCCAAATCACTCCGTATCAAGCTGGCCACGCGAAAACACACGGAAGCCCACGCTCCTGCCCAGAAGGCCGAGTTACTGCCCCCCAGTGCCCCGAGCAGCCTCCCACGTGCCATCTGCTGCTGCCTGCCTGCCTGCCTGCCTGCTGCCACCGTGCCCTGCCATTTGGTGCCTGCACATCAGCCATCTGCAGGGGTCCAGTTGCTGTGTCCACCCCTGCTGGAACAGAAGACTCCCGACTGGTATTACATCGCTCCACAGCCCAGCCCCAGGACCCAGTTGCCCACCCACACCTGCCTCTGGGGTTGCCATGTCGGGCACTTCAACATCTGGCACCAGTGGCAACCCCAGGCCAGAGGGGCAGAGGGGCACCAGCTTCACTGTCACCGAAGTTGGTGTCCTGGTGGAGCATGTCCTGGGGCAGTATGATGCCCTCTTTGGATCGTCCCGCGCCAGCAAGGAAGGACGGCAGAGGATCTGGGCCGACTGTGTGGTTGCCATCAACGCGGAGGGGGTGGCAACCCGCGACGTCCTGAAGATCAAGAAGCGCTGGGAGGACTTGAGGTCCAGGACCCTTGTGAAGGCCCGGCGCCTCGTGGAGGGGGGCCGGGGCCGCATGAGTTCCATCCAGATGAGGGTCCTGGAACGCGTACGCCCAGCGCTCCACGGCCAGATCCTTGAGAGGGAGGCCCGTCTGGAGTTGAGCGGTAAGTGTCCATGCATTACTGTGTGAGACAGGGCATGTTGCGGTGTGCTGGTTCTATGATACTTGCCTGTATGTGTGCCATAGGCCATGTATGCATGTATGTGTGCAGGGACATCATGGTAATGCATGTGCGACCAGTGATGTGTGATGCACATGGTTGTTGCATGTGTTGAAATGCCGCATGGGGAGCCCTATTCAGATTTAGAACATGAGAGCATGCCAGTCTCTGTACGTGGACATGGGTGGGGGTGAGGGATGGGTGCTGATGCCAGGTACATATATGGTAGCCATGTCTGTGTGCCTGACCTGCGTGTCTGTGACTTGTGCATGCCATGGATGCATGACACATGTGTGTGACAATGCAGAGATTCAGTAAAGCAGCCAAATTACCCTTGTAACCGCTGTGTTTGGTGTCTTTGGGGCCAGATGGATGTGACTGAGGTGAAGTGTGTGCATGTGATGGGCATGAGGCATGATGCATGTGAGTTACATATCATTGAATGTTTCAAGAGTCCATTGGACATGCATGGAAATGTCCATGGCATGCACCATGCCTGTTACTGTGTGTGTTTTGCCTGGACTGACCCATGTGTTGTGGAGGGACATGATGGAAGTGTACTTTGACAGTGGTGCTCATCTGCTATTGCTTCCTGTCTAGGGGACCATTGTACAGTGCCCTGATGCTTGTGTTCTTTGTCTCCCTCTACGCAGCGGCTAGTGAAGAAGAGGGCGGAGACGGCGCTGTGGAGCAAGGCGGCGGGGATGCCCCCACAGCTGCAGCGGAAGGGGTGGGTGAGCCCCCACAGGGGCCTGCTACGGTGGGAGACGGTGAGGAGCCATCCAGGTTGGTGGTTTGCACAGAGGAGGAGGAGCCGCCACTGGGGCACACATGGGGCCTGGTGGGGGCATCCCTGCTGGTGCAAGTGGTGCAGTCCAGGGCCAGGGGCAGGAGGCAGCACAGGTCACCGTGGAGGGGCCTGTGCATGTCGCTGTCCCTGACCCTGTGAGCGCACCACCATGCACCAGCAGGGATGCCCCGTCCCAGGCCCGTCCGCAGGTAGTGGGGATGTCCATGTCACCTGACTCCCCTCCACCTGCGGACGTGGGAACCCCTGGCCGTGCGGAGAAGGTCCTGATTGGGGTCGCGATGCGCACGGCTGTGATTCGTGATGCCGTGCGTGCTTCCCGGGAGGAGCACGCACGTCATCACGAAGTGCACCGTGCCGACGTGGCCCAATTGGGATCGGCCATGTTCGGGGGTTTCCTGCATGTGTTGGCCAATGTGGCGGCCCTCTCCTCCTCTGTGCAGGCTATCCACCAGTCGTTCTCCTTGCCGTCTTCCAGCCCAGATGCCACCAGGGCCCCCTGTGGACCTGCCCCGACCAATGCAGCCAGCTCGGTGGGGATCCCATCCCTGCCACAGTCGGGAGTCAGAGATCCAGCAGGGGTGGACACCAGAGCAACTGGACCCCAGCAGATGGAGGATGTGACGGCATCATCGGGCAGGGCACGTGCACGACGGCGTCGGTGGTTTCCATCAGCCTGGATGCCGTCGTGCTGGCACAGGCAGTTGCGTCGGAGGCAGCAGCAGGCTCAACGTGGGAGGCATCATGGCTCGGGGCCATCAACATCGGGGGTGCAGGCATCGGCCGGAGGGCAGGAGAACCCTGGAATGGGAGTGGCTTCCGTGTGGGAGAGGCTGTGCCAGCGGATAGGTGCGGAGCGGCAGCGGGCAGAGGAGGAACGGCTCACGATGGTCAGGGCGGAGGACTCCATGCGGAGGGCGCTTAGGCGGGCTGAGTGCCTCGAGGGTCTTCGCAGGGAGTTAGAGCTGGACACTGCGTTATCCCTGCGGGACCTCGGGGCCAGGGAACATGCCCGCCTCCAAGCCATTGACCAGGAGTTCAATGATGCCCTGGCCCATGACAACAACCAGTGAGCCGTCCGAATAGCCCGCTGCCTTTGTATATAGTTGTATAGTTAGGGTTAGGTTTCCTTTGTTTTTTTGAATTTTTTTTGGTTGCGATTGGACAATGCACCACTTTTTTGTATATAGTTCACTTTTTAGTTAGTAGTCAGTTAGGTTTAATTTGGTAGGGCTCATGGACCCAGGATGATCTTCTTAATTTCCTTATTTTAATAATTCAGAATTTTTTCTTGGACATTCTTCTTGTTTAGTTTGATTTGCTTTGTGTTTTTTCTTGTTTGCTGTTCAATACATAATATTTTTTTATTCTTCAATGTGTCGTATCATCTCATTGCTTTCAGGCATGTCATGTTGGGTGTTTTGTCATTCACTTGCAGCCATTGTGTGTGACAGACATGTGTTAAATTGCATTATTTACATTGGGGGTGTAACATGTAATTGCCTTTGATATGTGGGTGGGTGTGATAGTTGGTTGGGCCTTTTGGCAGGGCAGGATGGGCATTACGGACATGATTGGGGAATGTTGGGACCCAGGTGCAGGGGGGCATGGATTGGACATGGGTGGGGGCCTGCTGGCAGGTGCCCCACAGTGCTGGGGGGTGGGGGTGGTGGGTGACATGAGTGGGGGCCTGGTGGAGGGTGCCCCTGGTGGCTGGGGTGTGGGGGGGGTGGGAGACATGAGTTGGACATGGGTGGGGGCCTGCTGGCAGGTGCCCCACAGTGCTGGGGTGTGGGGGGGGTGGGGGACATGAGTTGGACATGGGTGGGGGCCTGCTGGCAGGTGCCCCACAGTGCTGGGGGGTGGGGGACATGAGTTGGACATGGGTGGGGGCCTGCTGGCAGGTGCCCCACAGTGCTGGGGTGTGGGGGGGGGGTGGGAGACATGAGTTGGACATGGGTGGGGGCCTGGTGGAGGGTGACCCTGCACTGCTGGGGGGTGGGGTGGTGGGTGACATGAGTGGGGGCCTGGTGGAGGGTGCCCCTGGTGGCTGGGGTGTGGGGGGGGTGGGAGACATGAGTTGGACATGGGTGGGGGCCTGCTGGCAGGTGCCCCACAGTGCTGGGGTGTGGGGGGGGGTGGGAGACATGAGTTGGACATGGGTGGGGGCCTGCTGGCAGGTGCCCCACAGTGCTGGGGGGTGGGGGTGGTGGGAGACATGAGTTGGACATGGGTGGGGGCCTGCTGGCAGGTGCCCCACAGTGCTGGGGTGTGGGGGGGGGTGGGGGACATGAGTTGGACATGGGTGGGGGCCTGCTGGCAGGTGCCCCACAGTGCTGGGGGGTGGGGGACATGAGTTGGACATGGGTGGGGGCCTGCTGGCAGGTGCCCCACAGTGCTGGGGTGTGGGGGGGGTGGGAGACATGAGTTGGACATGGGTGGGGGCCTGGTGGAGGGTGACCCTGCACTGCTGGGGGGTGGGGTGGTGGGTGACATGAGTGGGGGCCTGGTGGAGGGTGCCCCTGGTGGCTGGGGTGTGGGGGGGTGGGAGACATGAGTTGGACATGGGTGGGGGCCTGCTGGCAGGTGCCCCACAGTGCTGGGGTGTGGGGGGGGGTGGGAGACATGAGTTGGACATGGGTGGGGGCCTGCTGGCAGGTGCCCCACAGTGCTGGGGGGTGGGGGTGGTGGGAGACATGAGTTGGACATGGGTGGGGGCCTGCTGGCAGGTGCCCCACAGTGCTGGGGTGTGGGGGTGGTGGGAGACATGAGTTGGACATGGGTGGGGGCCTGGTGGAGGGTGACCCTGCACTGCTGGGGGGTGGGGTGGTGGGTGACATGAGTGGGGGCCTGGTGGAGGGTGCCCCTGGTGGCTGGGGTGTGGGGGGGGGTGGGAGACATGAGTTGGACATGGGTGGGGGCCTGCTGGCAGGTGCCCCACAGTGCTGGGGGGTGGGGGTGGTGGGAGACATGAGTTGGACATGGGTGGGGGCCTGCTGGCAGGTGCCCCACAGTGCTGGGGGGTGGGGGTGGTGGGAGACATGAGTTGGACATGGGTGGGGGCCTGCTGGCAGGTGCCCCACAGTGCTGGGGTGTGGGGGTGGTGGGAGACATGAGTTGGACATGGGTGGGGGCCTGGTGGAGGGTGACCCTGCACTGCTGGGGGGTGGGGTGGTGGGTGACATGAGTGGGGGCCTGGTGGAGGGTGCCCCTGGTGGCTGGGGTGTGGGGGTGGTGGGAGACATGTGTTGGACATGGGTGGGGGCCTGCTGGCAGGTGCCCCACAGTGCTGGGGGGTGGGGGTGGTGGGAGACATGAGTTGGACATGGGTGGGGGCCTGCTGGCAGGTGCCCCACAGTGCTGGGGTGTGGGGGTGGTGGGAGACATGAGTTGGACATGGGTGGGGGCCTGCTGGCAGGTGCCCCACAGTGCTGGGGGGTGGGGGTGGTGGGAGACATGAGTTGGACATGGGTGGGGGCCTGCTGGCAGGTGCCCCACAGTGCTGGGGGGTGGGGGTGGTGGGAGACATGAGTTGGACATGGGTGGGGGCCTGCTGGCAGGTGCCCCACAGTGCTGGGGTGTGGGGGTGGTGGGAGACATGAGTTGGACATGGGTGGGGGCCTGCTGGCAGGTGCCCCACAGTGCTGGGGGGTGGGGGTGGTGGGAGACATGAGTTGGACATGGGTGGGGGCCTGCTGGCAGGTGCCCCACAGTGCTGAGGTGTGGGGGGGGTGGGAGACATGAGTTGGACATGGGTGGGGGCCTGCTGGCAGGTGCCCCACAGTGCTGGGGGGTGGGGGTGCAAGGGGACATGAGTTGGTGTTCATTAGTTCAAGGAGACATGTGCCTTTGCTGGGGGGCATGCCCATGGTGGGTGGGCTGCCTGCGGGACATGACCAGGGATGCAGGGTAGTCCCCTGTGGTGTGGGCTGTCTGCAGGGGCCGTGGAGGGTGTACAGGGTACACCTGGGAGGACCCACACTGTGAAATCACATGTGGAACTTCCCGCGCACCCCTGAAATACACACGCACAGGCTGTTCGCGTGTGGAACTTCCCGCGCACCCCTGAAATACACGGGCCCAGGCTGTTCGCGTGTGGAACTTCCCGCGCACCCCTGAAATACACGCGCCCAGGCTATTCGCGTGTGGAACTTCCCGCGCACCCCTGGAATACACGGGCCCAGGCTGTTCGCGTGTGGAACTTCCCGCGCACCCCTGAAATACACGCGCCCAGGCTATTCGCGTGTGGAACTTCCCGCGCACCCCTGGAATACACGCGGCCAGGCTATTCGCGTGTGGAACTTCCCGCGCACCCCTGAAATACACGCGCCCAGGCTGTTCGCGTGTGGAACTTCCCCCGCACCCCTGAAATACACGCGCCCAGGCTGTTCGCGTGTGGAACTTCCCCCGCACCCCTGAAATACACGCGCCCAGGCTGTTCGCGTGTGGAAATTCCCGCGCACCCCTGAAATACACGCGCCCAGGCTGTTCGCGTGTGGAACTTCCCACGCACCCCTGCAATACACGCGCCCAGGCTGTTCGCGTGTGGAACTTCCCCCGCACCCCTGAAATACACGCGCCCAGGCTGTTCGCGTGTGGAAATTCCCGCGCACCCCTGAAATACACGCGCCCAGGCTATTCGCGTGTGGAACTTCCTGCGCACCCCTGCAATACACGCGCCCAGGCTGTTCGCGTGTGGAACTTCCCCCGCACCCCTGAAATACACGCGCCCAGGCTGTTCGCGTGTGGAAATTCCCGCGCACCCCTGAAATACACGCGCCTAGGCTATTCGCGTGTGGAACTTCCCGCGCACCCCTGCAATACACACGCCCAGGCTGTTCGCGTGTGGAACTTCCCCTGCACCCCTGAAATACACGCGCCCAGGCTGTTCGCGTGTGGAAATTCCCGCGCACCCCTGAAATACACGCGCCCAGTCTGTTCGCGTGTGGAACTTCCCGCGCACCCCTGGAATACACGCGCCCAGGCTATTCGCGTGTGGAACTTCCCGCGCACCCCTGGAATACACGCGCCCAGCCTATTCGCGTGTGGAACTTCCCGCGCAACCCAGAAATACACGTAGCCCGCTCCCCCAGACCCGATCGCGTGTGAAACTTCACGCGAACCCCTGTGATGCACGTACCCTGCTGAAATCGCGTGTTAGACTTCCCGCGCACCCCGGTATACACGCACACGTATTTTTTGTCAGCGGGTGTCCGTGTTTGTGGGTACCCCTTTGCACGTCTTTGTTCCTGGAGGGCCACAGTATGGGACATTCATCATGGCAGTATATAGGTGCGATTAGTTGGCGCACCTTTTGGCGCACATTTCTTACAGCCGCAGAGACGCTACCGCCTGCTTTCTTGTGGCGGTTGTGTTTGTGCCTGTGCGCTGGTTTGAGCGTGCGCTTTTTTCCCCTATTCTATTCCATGAATACGTGTTGTAGGCGAGCGTGTGGGCGTTCCGCGCACTTGTGCCCTGTACTTCCCCTGTGACGCCCACGTTTTGGCAAGTTGTTCCCCATTCCGAGTGTTACGCCCGTGTTCCGCCTACTTTTGTTGCGTGCGCCGCGCTATGTGCGATTTTCGCTGTGGCCTGTGCGATTTTCGCAGTGACCTGGCGCACGCTGTTAGATGGCCTGTGCGCTAACGTGCGCCGCGCACTTTTTATCGCACATCCGCTGGTTTTCTCGCGCACGGCCTTCCATGAATCGACGTGCGCTGCTTTTCGTGCGATTTTCGCACGTTCACTGCGATTTTCGCTATTCCACTGCGATTCGCACGTTTTTGCCCACTTGCGCCGCGCTAATTATTCCATGAATCGGCCTGTAAATTTATCTCTGCACCAATCTTAAAACACCCTCGCCCCAAACTCCCCTACATCGTGGAAACTGATGCTTCAAGCCTTGCCATGGGGGCAGTTCTATCACAAAAGGACCCGGTAACCAATCAGTTGCATCCCGTGGCATTTTGGACCCGCAAATTCTCGCCTCCTGAAATCAATTACACGATTACTGACAAGGAACTTCTGGCTATCAAGTCTGCCTTTAAGGCTTGGCGGCATTATCTGCTGGGGGCCCGACACACCGTTACTGTGATTACGGATCACCGAAACCTGCAATATTTGAAGACCGCAAAAGCCCAATCCTCTAGACAACTCCGTTGGGCATTATTCTTTGCCGAGTTTGACTTCATAATTACCTATCGACCTGGTACAAAGAACGGTAAAGCCGATGCCCTTTCTCGGATGGGAGTGGAAGAACACTTGGTCAACCCTAAACCTGTACCAATCATTCCCGAACAAAGAATTCTGGGTGTAATCGCCACAGAATCCATAGAGGAAGTTAAGGATAAAGCCAGGCAACTTGTAACTCCAGCAGACATACAGAATTGGCATCTGCAGGGAAAGGACTTTGCAGTAAAGGACAACTTATTGTATTTCCAAGAACGATTATACCTACCCAGCACAGATTTACAGAAAAAAGTAATCTCTTGTTATCACGACTCTTTAATGGAAGGTCATCCCGGTATATCCAAGACCTCAGAAAAGATCAAGCGCTACTTCTGGTGGCCGTCTTGGAAAAAAGATATCAGAGACTTTATAATGTCCTGTGGAGTATGCGCCCAAAACAAGAGTCAAAAGGAAAGACCAGCAGGCCTCTTACGCCCTATTGACATCCCACCTCGCCCTTGGCATACGCTTTCTATGGACTTCATCACCGATCTACCTCCATGCTCCGGATACAATACGATTCTAGTAATCGTGGACTTATTCTCCAAGATGGCGCATTTCATTCCGCTCAAAGGCTTGCCAACAGCAGCAACTCTGGCCCGAGAATTTCTCGAAAACATCGTCCGACTGCACGGTTTTCCTTCGGTTCTAATTTCGGATCGAGGTAGTCAATTTATTTCTCATTTTTGGCGAAGTTGCTGTTGGTCGGCTCAAATTGATGTGAGACTATCGACCAGTCACCACCCTCAGACCGACGGACAAACCGAGAGGACCAATCAAACTCTGGAACAGTATTTACGCTGCATGCTGCAACAAACTGAAAAAACTTGGAAAGATATCCTTTGGATAGCCGAGTATGCCTACAATAACTCTGTCCATTCGGGAACTGGGAAAACCCCATTTTTTCTTTTGTACGGCAGTCACCCTCGAACCTCAGAGTTGGATCCCCTCCAAGATCTTGAAACACCAGCAGTAGACTACCTGCATTCTACAATTACCCAAGCCTTTAAGGAATCTGTTTCTCACCTTCAAAGGGCTAAAGAACAATACAAGAAAGGAGCAGATCAACATCGGAAGGAAGCCCCTCACTATCAAGTAGGGGATCAAGTCTGGTTATCCACCAAATATCTATCTCTAAAAGGGCCACGCACATTCAACCCAAGATACCTTGGTCCCTATTCCATCACTACCATAGTAAACCCAGTAGCGGTCAAGTTGGACTTGCCCCCGCACATGAAGATACATCCGGTCTTCCACGTCTCTCTATTAAAACCTGTGCAACCTCAAACCCGACTAACCAAATCTCCAAAACCTATCCTAGTGGATGGAGAACTTGAGTTTGAAGTCAAAAGCATTCTGGACTCCAAGATCTCCAAATCTAAACTATTCTACCTAATTGACTGGAAAAGCTACGGCCCCCAAGAGAGATCCTGGGAACCTGCTGAATATGTCCAAGCTCCTCGCCTAATCAAAAGATTTCACCGAACATTTCCTGACAAGCCAAAACCCCCGGAGAAGCCCGGTTTGGGAGGGGCCTTGAGGGGGGGTACTGTCATGATCTCTGCTTCCAAAAGGTCAGGGTTTTCCCAACTCCCTTGGAAGCAGATCCATAACCCAGGTTCCGAGTGCCAACCAGTCCCAATTGGGACCTTTTGGACCCAGTCCTGGCGCCAGTGGCACCAGGCTCATAAATATGCCCAGTCCCAGCGCTGGAAGCGCCGGGCTCATAATGCTTGGGTGGACTTACCTTCAGCAGACCATGCTGCTTACTTGCCTGCCAGTTGAGCCTCTGATCCTCTTCTGTTTGGAACTACTTTTCCTGTTGGGTGGGGCTGGAGCCACTCCCTAGATTCAGAACACTGGAACTCTTCTGGAAGGCAGGAACTCTTTTCTTACCAGGAACTCTTTTCTTACTTAGGCGTGGCTGTGGAAGGAGACACCTAAGCACTACAGGAGGCTATTTAAACCACACCCGGTGGATGAATCTTGCTTTGCGTTATTCTGCAACCTCTGCAGCAGAACGCTCATCGTGTCTTCTGCATCCGGTCCTGGGCCTAAGGAAAAAGGCTTACCATCCTGAATCCAGTCTTCAGCAACACCTATAAAGACAAGAAAGAACAGGTTAGCATTCCGGCATCTGAAAGGCAAAGGCTTACCATCCTGAATCCAGTCTTCAGCAACACCTATAAAGACAAGAAAGAACAGGTTAGCATTCCGGCATCTGAAAGGTAAAGGCTTACCTACTCTTCATGCGCTCCGGAGGTCTTCACACTGCATTCCGGCATCTGAAAGACAAAAGTTTACCAACTCTTTGCACGCTCCGGAGGCCTTCGGCGCTGCATCCCGCATCTGAAAGACAAAACAAGGTGCGTTTAAAGACATTGGGGAACTTTAATACTCACGTGCCATTACTCCTTTCCACATCTAATCCAGTGGGTATTCCGGCACCCTGCAGCCGCTCCGAACTCGTACCTGCAAAATAAAAAGACAGTTAGAGCGCATAGTGAAGCAGGCAACAAGCGCTTACTTACGTGCTTCCAGGCGCTTCTATTCATCACACGGGCTCCATCTTCAACTCACTTCAGCCCGTCATCCGCCATCGCCGGAACCCTGCAAAACAAGAGACATCATTACTAAAGACTTTAAAGACATTTGAATGACTCGAAACTTACCGTTCGTGCAGTAAACGACGGACAGCAGTCCTCTGAAGTCAAGAGGCCTGCGCTACCTATCCAGTGAAGAAACTGGTTACAGCACCCTGCCCCGAGGCAGATGGAGAGCTCGGCATTCACTTACCTAAGGTGAGAGCGTTAACCTTTGGGGGTCTACAGGAGAGGAGAAGAGGAAAGAGATAGGGACACCCCAATAACCCCAGTTCATTAACCCCATATTTTCTATCTGCAGACATCTTACTCTACACGTCAGGCATACAGTGCACAGAGGTCCAGCCCAAAGAGCCAACCGGGTGCTACACATCACCTTTGAAGATACGGTAGTCGCCCAGTCAAGACCGGCGCCTCTGCGAGAATCAGGTGAGCGTTACAAGAACTATGACAAAATTCCAGAAGAAAGGCCAATTCTGAGCGGATTAGGTTGAGCAACCATGAACATGGCTCAGTACATAGATAATATCATTAAACCCTTGGCCATGAAAACTAAATCTTACCTAAGAGATACAACTGCAGCGATAAATAAACTTGGTGAAATTATATGGCAAGAGGGTTTTCTACTAGCAACATGGGATGTGAAATCGCTGTATACATCAATCAGGCATGATACCGCAATAGAAACAATGGATTACACTTTCCGGATAGAAACAGCATCAAACTTCCAATCAGTCAGTATGCTGAAAGAAATGTTATCGTTGACACTACAGAGTAATGTCTTTTTATTCAATGGGCAATTCTTCAAACAAACCAGAGGAGTAGCGATGGGAATCAAATATGCCCCAGCACTTGCGAATCTAACTGTGGCCATGTTTGAAGACAAGCACATCTATACAGATGAAGCTTACGAACAACAGTAATTTTATGGACCAGATATATAGATGACGTTTTGTTGATTTGGAATGGGGAAAAAGAAGGACTAGAGAATTTCAGATTAAGAGCAAATAAAAACACGATGGGAATTGAATTTACAGGAGAATCAAGTAAAGAAGAGATAAACATTTTAGACTTAAATATATATGTTACACAAAACCATTTTAACACCAGAACCTTCAGGAAACCGACAGAGGCCAATTCGACTTTATTTTCAACCAGCTGTCACTACACTTCCGTGATTAGGAATATACCCAAGGGAGAGTTCATACGAGCACGTAGAAATTGCAGTGAACAAAAAGCGTTCAATGAAGAATGCACATTGCTAACAAAGAGATTCAAAACAAGAGGCTATGGAGATAAAATAATTTTACAAGCAAAAGAGAAGGCATCAAAACTGAAAAGAGAAAGCACTCTTAAAATGATCAATGTTGATCCAGTGAGAAAAGAAGAGATCAACTTCATCACGAATTATTGTGCAAACAATAAGGTACTAAGAAAAATTTTGAGAAAAAATTGGCATTTGCTTCAATTGGACCCGAATGTAAAGAAGTACATAGGAACGAATCCACCAGTGACTTACAGACGTGCAAAAACCATCAAAAACATTCTCAGTCCCTCTTTTCTTCCAGAAGTTAAAAAAGATCATCCTATCACGTGGCTTCTTCCACCACCAACAGGTTTCCGAAAATGTGGTACTTGTTCCATGTGCAGATATGCACTCCCCAACACGATGATATTCAAAGACTCATATGGCATAAGTGAAAGAATTCTAGACTCCATTAACTGTAAAACGAAGTTTGTGGTCTATGTGATTGTTTGTGACTGTCAGAAAATGTATATAGGGAGTACAATTAGGGAACTCAGGACCAGAGTAAGAGAACATCTTTCAACTATAGGAAGCCAGGACATTAATTTACCATTGGCACAACACTGGCAAAGCAATCACCAACTAACAGACAGACAAAAATTAAAATTCCTAGGCCTTAAGAAAATGACTTTGGGCCCAAGAGGAGGTGATCATGAAGCAAAACTCAGACAAGAGGAAGCGAAATTGATATGTAAATTTCGGACAGTAGAAAGGGGTCTCAACTCAGACCATGAAATGGCCTCTTTCTTATGAAATTGACTGTTTCAAAAATCAGGACCTTTGAAGGATTCTCTCTTAATGTAATTGATCATTTTTATACATTGGTGCTGTCACATATTTTGAAAGAACTAACAATTTCTCTTTCCTTGTAAAGGCTCGTTTCAGACCAGCACGTTTCTATTTTTTTATTTTTTATTTATTTTGTTTCAGCTCCAATTAAATCAGGGGCAGACAACAACAACACACTTCAGAGTGTCAATTAATAATGACCATTGTCACCAATTTGGCGTTTTTCCGTGCATTTTTGGCCAAAAGATGGCCGCGACAAAGAAAACAAAAAAGGACCAATTGTAAACAAGCAAGGAACACATATATGTTGCTATGATTAAAAATAGACACGTAATCATTTACTCACATAGAACTCCATCATGGATATGAACACATAAGGTCGGAAACAACGTTTTAGCAACACGTAGTATCTATTGGTGCGTAACTATGAGATTAATAAATATTTTCTTTTAATTCGTATCTCACAATGTTTCAAATATACGTACATATAAAAGTCATTTTTTCATGCTAATATGTAAAAAGAATGTTGTTAAATGGTCCTTAGCCTCCCGTACGTGAGACAAGGAAACCAACATGGAGAGCATAGTAAACACAATGATAGGACTAGTTAACAACATGCTGAAAGTAAATAGGAAGACGACAAAGAACCGCAAGGACCATTTGAAACAGTATTCGTGGCTGAAGGTAAGCGTACAGGCGGGTTCCCTTAGGGGGCTGCATTAGGAACTAGCGCAAACATGTGAGCCCACATGCAAATGGGGAAAAAAGGGTTTTTTTGAGAAATTATCAGGACGTCAGTACAGCGTTGAGGCTTAAAGATTACCCCATTTGACATTTGCAATTTTAAAAGACAACAAAATGTTAGAATGGTAAAACCAACACAAACATTTAAATTAAGCCAAGGCCATTTTTTGAGGACCTAAAGTCAGTAGACGAATATTAAAAACGAGCACCTTAATGTACCAGTAGTGTGTACAGGAACATTGACGCAATGTAAAAAATAAGCGGAAGTATCTAAGTATTAAAAGGGAAATCAACCTGTAAAGCTTAACATTACCTTTTGTGTGAATTCACAGGGATTTAACCCATGACTTATTCGAGTTCACAGTAATGAACGTTTCAAGTATGATGAATATCCAAATTAAAACATTAGGTAAGAAATTGGATGAAACCGAATTTTAATGTAATTTAAATTAATATTTGAATTACCTTCAAATACAATGTACTTCAAAACTTTTTCGTTAATCTTTATTTTTTGCAAATTTCTTTCTCTCTCTTTGTTGTTTTATTTTTTAATCCCTTACCAATCCGTCCTTTCACCCCTCCCCAATGGCAAACCAAATGTTTTTACATTGTTTTGAACCATTTAATTATTGCATGCATATAACAAAAATGTTTTCATTTCTCATGTACATTAATGTTTCAACAACCTGATTCATGATTGTCAATTTATGTTTTCAAAAAATCACTATCTATTTTGATTTATTAACTAGCCCTGATTTGAAAAAGGCGATGGTTTCGCCGAAACAGTTGTTATCATAGAGGGCAATTCAACAAACATAACAATATGTTTGAATAAAAGATATCTATTTATTACAAAATCAAGAAAAAAGTTTGGTATACATATTTTTTCTTTCCATAAGGGCGCAGAAGAAAAACAGTAACCCAAAACACTTTATTGTTTCTCAACCAAAACGGAGTAGAGGAACCGGAACTCCGTTGTTACAGTCTTTTGCGACCACCCCGAAAATCAGTGAACATATTACTAAAACAATCAGGGCGCTGAGGTCAAACCCTTGGGAAACCCACACCGGAAAGGTTCCACAATCATTATCTATGTGTCAATTAGTTGGCTGGGTATGCCCTCGGATCTGTAGTCTCTTATCAGGAAAAGTTATGGCACCCTCTGGTTCTGGATGACATCAGGCGGTGGTACATCTTCGCGCCTGTCTGGTCACGTGTTGGTCCACCGTGAATCTGCTTCAGTTTCCAACCTTTTGTGCATTTAATTCTTTATGCGCTTGGCCACCTGCATGGGCCTCTCTTATCTTGACATTCACGGGCGGGCTGGCATGCTCTGAAGTTGGAGCCTCGTGAGCTCATGCTCACCTCCCCTTCCCTGGTTGACCTCGATTTCCCCGGCATGAGCCATCCTTTGTTAAGTTTCGATCCCGCTCTTTTCCTCCGCTTGGGCCTGGATATGAAACTTGGCCAGTCAGGCCTTGGCCGCCTGGGAGTACTTCTGTTTATACAAAATGGAGTCGTATGTGTACATTGTGCTGTATTGAGGTAGATGTATACAGTCGGCGCTTGCCGCTCTAACTTCTACTAAGCATTGCAAGCAGACTCGATTACTTAGCATCTTGCGTTTCAAGCTTATTTACACACGTTCAATAAGGCGGTTGCTACCATCTTGTCTCATGGCACCATTCTCATACGTTTTTCACAGTGTCTTTCCCCTTCGTCCATTACAATTATCCTCGCAGTTGTCGGTACTGGCATGCATAGCTTTCAGTAGCCACTTCTGGTTCTTCTCTGGGCTGCCCAGGCCCTTAGTCTATTTCCATTCGCCTTCCATTAAGGCCTTTGGGGTTTCCTCATGGACAGTCTGTAAATACTCGTCGTTTCAGACCAATGGCAGGTACGGTTGTCTGATTTGGTACCGTGCTGCCCGGTTATGGGCATTTCAACAGGTACTGATCTTCTAATGTACACAGGGCAGGGACCCATTGCAGCCCTTTGTTGGTTCAGCTGCTCCTCGTACGTCACATACCTTGGTGAGTACCTTACTGGCCACTCGCAATGAGGGACAGGGGTGCAGATTATATCTGGGACCTCCTCTACAAGTACTTTACCCAGATACTTCCGATATGGGAGCTATAATGACTCAAAAAATGAAGGATTCTGAAGGTCTGTCAATTTATATACAGAATTTCCAAGACGCGTGGGTGCTCGAAACGCATGAATCTTGGACGAAATCAATACCTGTGCTTTACCATATATTGTGCCAAGGCTTGCCAGAACCAGTGCAAAAGCAACTCAAGAAATCGGTAGGAGTCGAGGCTAAACCTTGAGCTGAAATACAGTTGACTATCGCACATTATTGTAGACTGCTGCGGGAAAAGAATCGCAAAAAGGAAGCAACTCAAAAGGGTGAGGAATCGAAATTGGTGCAGAAGAAACTATCAAAGTATGCTCTTGAAGCAGCCATGCTAACTAGCACAGCTGAACAAAACATGCAGCAGGTGACTAGTCCACAACAGAATAATCAGGGTAATATAGGGTTTTACCCACGGGGAAGAGGATTTAGAGGAAGGGGATGGCAGAGCAATCAGGGAGGTTTCCAAAACATGCAAAATGGAAACCCAGATATGTCAAATGGGCAAGTAATCCGACCACCGCCAGTATGTTGGCTGTGTGGAATGACAGGGCACTTGGCGCGCACATGCAGAAATCAAGGCATGATACAGAATGGCCAAGGAATGGGAGCAGGCATGGCGAATCCACCTGCAGTTTTACAACAGGGCGTTGCACAGAATCACACAGTGCAACAACAAGCACCAGGAGCGCAACAAGGAGTGCAACTTGAGAGCATGGGGAATTTTCTATCTACAAGTACAATCCCAGCAGGCACTGTTGCAAGTGTCACAGGCAATGAGCACAGGGCAGACCCAGAACCCTGGGAGGGGAAGTAATAATGGGAATGGGGAAAATCCACAAGTGCACAGTGGGCCAAACATGTATATGAACTAGGACAGTTCACTGTGAACCCTGATGTGCTCTATCCTATCAGTGACACCAGACCCTCACAGGGAACCTAGGGTGGATGTTGTTATAGGGGGCAAAGAATATTCCTTCCTAGTGGACATGGGTGCAACACGCTCGTGCATACGTGAAGGCAAGTTTTCCTTGTCTGGCGAGGCCATAGATACTTAGAGTTTTACAGGAGCTCACAGATGAGTTTCCTTTACAAACACACTCCCAGTCTCCATAGGAGAGTGCGAAATGAATATACCTTTATTGTATTCACGTCAGACCCCAGTAAACATTTTGGGTCGAGACCTAATGACAAAGTTGAACATGAAAATTTGGTTCATGGAGGAGGGCATAGTATGCTCCACTCCAGCAATGCACTGCGCAAATGTATGTGAAATGATTAGAGCCTACTCAGGACACATAGCCATGAGGGGCATACCATTAGAGCCAGAAATTTTCGCATATGGCATGCGTGTGCTTACGGCAGGATTTCCAGGCCTTGGAGACAAAATTATGAGAACCTCTGATGAGTTCTTATTCAGACCAAGAATACCGATGCATGAGGAGGAGGGACAAGTATTTCCCTTGATGATACACGAAGCTGCAGTGCGCGGGAAAGTGGTATTGGTTGACATTTACGATGATGAAGGCAGACAATGGAGCGCGATTATTGCCATTGAAGAAGGATATCGAGTGACTGACATCACCGATGATGATCTGTTTGAAGAACAAGCAGAAATGGGAGAGACAATGGTAGAGGTAAGCCTCATCTTTCTGGTAAAGATGATTAAAGAGAGGTACCTCAGAAAATGATGTTGGCACTAAAACGTCCTGAATATTTTGATGACGATATAGCTAAAGTGCCTTTCTCAGTGTGGACTACCGGACCCTATGATGTGGATCTCTTGAAGAGGGTTGGAGAAGTAAGGATTAAATTAAAACCAGGAGCAATTCTACCCAAGGCACGACAGTATCCCATGTCCAGAGAAGCAGATGAGAGGATTTCTAAGACAATTTCTACCATGATGGACCAGAGCATCTTAGTGACGTCAGAGTCACCATGTAATTCGTTAGTGTATCCTGTCAAAAAATCAAAGGGAGGGTGCTGGCGTTTAATTCAGGATTTACGCCCAATAAATGATATTATTGAGGCCAAGTTTTCTCTAGTTCCTAACCCGTCTACAATTCTATTCAATATACCCATTGAGGCAAAATATTTCACGGGGATTGACTTGAAAAATGCATTTTTCTCAATCCCGTTGCACCGTGACTCACAAGATCTGACATCATTCACATTCAGACAAATGCATCTGAAAAGCATGAGGCTGCCACAGGGGTACCGTGAATCTCCGTATATTTTCAACAGAGTCCTGCAGATGGATTTGAGCAATATTGCATTAGAAAGTGTTGTCTTACACTATGTGGATGACAACCTAATTTGCAGCACCACAGAAGAGCAGTGCAGGCACAATTATGTTCAGCTATTGACTATTGACTATTGAGAAAGGTTATAAGGTTGACAAGGAAACGTTACAATATTGTCAAAAGGAAGTGCTGTACATAGGCCAGCTGATCTCACATGAAGGAAAGAAAGTGACCCCAGAAAGGGCTGAAGCCATATTGAACACGGCTAAGCCACACACGATAAAGCAAACGCAGAGCTTTCTAGGCCTGTGCAACTATTTTAGGGCATGGGTTTTCGATTACAGCTCTTATACAAAGTCTTTACTTCATGCCCTAAAGAAGGCCCATGTCACGCTCACCTTAGCTTTGCGGGGGTGTCTGGAACCTGCGTCCTGGGCTATTCCCTTGACTGCTCCTCCCCTTGAGTCTGCGCCTAGATTGGAGGTAAGAATATGGGCAAAAAGTGAGTTCAAAGGAACTTGGGGAAAACCGCACACACCCAGCCCTTGTGCAAGACCCACCGCGTGTCTTTGTGCTCAGCTTGTATAAATATGTGGTTGGCTCTCCGTCCTGCTCTCTCTCTTAGCAGGGGTGCAAGTCCAGCACCATCAGTTACTTCACTGATGAACCCCACGTCCAGGCCTGCTGCGGCGTCAGGTAGGTGCTATTGTGCCTTTTGGGCAAGTGCTTATTCTTTACTGAGCTTGCTTTCTTTCCTTGCTTACTTGCTGTCTCTTTCTGATCTTTTTGAGTCTTTGATCAAGTGATGCTTGTTCTTCCTCTCTTGGCTGCTTCTTGTAGTTTTCCTGCAGGCTACTGCTGACTGCTTGTGTGAATGCTACCAGTATTTCTGGCAAGTCCGTTGCACGTGGTTTTCTGCAATGCCTATTGCCGTGTCCTCACCATGTGTCTTTGTGTTTGCTTTTCAGAGCCCGCGATGTAGAATGCGTGACGGGCCGTGTGCTGTCCTGGCGGCTTCCAGCCGGAAGGCCGCAGAGTTCCGGGAAGGCGGAGCGGGTAAACGACGCGGATCAGAAGTTGAAGCCGCCGACCCGCAGGATGACAAAGCTGCTACAGGCATCGCGGGAGCTGGAATCAGGTAAGAAGAGTCTTGGGAGCAGGTGGGCGGTCCGTGGGATGAAGAAAGTTGCTGCAGGAATCCCCGGGTCCGGAAACAGGTAAACAGAGCCATGGAGGCAGCGATAAGCGTGCGCTGCCTTAGGACAGTTTCAACGTGAAGCGTTGGGTGAAGCCTGGGTGTGGCTTAAATAGTCAGCCACACCCAGAGACTGGAGCACTGTCTGTAGCTTTTTCTGCAGGGCTGAGTTTCCGCCATGTTGGGTGATTTGACCCAAGATTGGGTAATGTAGTTGGTGCCAGGCTCTCCAAGCCCTGGTCCAGCTGGGTTGCTTCCAAGTTCCCCACATGGGGTTGTGATGTGAAGTCCTGAGAGCCTTATGGACGTGCCGTGGGTGTGAGTGGGCTAATGGGTTGATGGAAATCATGACAGTACCCCCCTCCAAAACCCCCCTAAGGTGGAAACCACAGGCCCAGGTTTTGTGGGATATGTGCGATGGAACCTATTTACTAACTGGGGGCGTGGACATGGTCACTGGGTTCCCAGGATGTGTCTTGTTGGCCGTACCGTTTCCATTCGACTAGATAATATAACTTGGACCTTAGGATCTTTGAATCTAGTATATTTTTGACCTCGTATTCTAGTTCTCCGTCCGCCATTGTAGGTGGTGAAGGAACTTGTAACCGGGTGCCTGGGTGGACAGGTTTCAGGAGTGACTCATGAAACACTGGGTGGATACGCATGCTTACTCGTAAGGTTAGTCTTACTGCCACCGGGTTGATGATTGCTTCGATGGTATAAGGGCCTAGGTACCTTGGACGAAATGTGCGCAATCCTTTCATTGGGACGTGTCTTGAGGCCAACCATACTGAGTCTCCGACTTGATAGGTTGGTGCCGCCTTCCGATGTTGGTCTGCAAATTTCTTATGTCTTTCTTTAGCTTTTACCAACTGTTCTTGAGCCTGCATAAATGCTCGCTTGATGGTTGCATGCAGTGTTTTCACTGCTGGCATTTCAAGTTCATATGGGGGATCAAAAATGGAAGTTTGTGGGTGTCGTCCGTACAGAACTTAGAATGGGCTTTGTCTGGTGGTGGAGTGCTGCGAGTTGTTATAAGTGTACTCCGCAATCCATAGTACGTCCTTCCAAGTGCTTTCTGATTGATAAAGTAGACATCTGAGGTATTGCTCGAGCGTCTGATTAGTTCGCTCCATTTGGCCGTCTGTTTGAGGGTGGTGACTAGTAGATAAACGTACATCAACCTGAGCCAGCTCACAACTCTTTTTCCAGAATTTAGAGATAAATTGGCTACCTCGGTCCGACACTAAGATCGATGGGAAGCCGTGTAGTCGGACTATTTGCTCCAAGAATACCTTGGCTAGAGTGTATGCTGTTGGTAATCCTTTCAAAGGAATGAAATGAGCCATCTTCGAGAATAGATCCACTACAACCAGTTTTGTATTGTACCCATTGCAAGGGGGCAGATCTGTAATGAAATTGAGGGATAATGTATGCCACAACGTGGGTGGAATGGTTAAAGGATGAAGAAGGCCTGCTGGTTTCTGTTTCTGGGACTTGTTCTGAGCACAGGTGCCACAAGAGAGGACAAACTGAGTGACGTCTTTTTGCCAGGTAGGCCACCATTAGTTTCTTTCGACTTTGGCTACTGTTTTGGTTATTCCAGGGTGTCCTTCTAGTAATGTATCGTGATAGGTGGCGATGATGTTTTCCCGTTGCGCTTCAGTCGGTAGGTAGAGTCGTCCTCGGAAATAAGGTAAGTCGTTGATCATGGTATGTTGACTGCTCTTGGAAGCCCAGGTCTGGAGTTCACCTTTACCCATGTGTTGTAGTATTTCGGTCTTCAGTTCGTCTAACGGAGCAAGTGTTGCGACCCCTAGAATTTTACTTTCTGGAATTATGGCAACATTCTTCATGGATCTTGTCTTCACTACCCAGTCGGGATAACGCATCGGCCTTGCCATTGCGCACTCCAGGACCATATGTAATGACATAATCGTATTCCGCAAATATAATGCCCAATGAAGCTGGCGAGACAACTGGGCGTTTGCTGTCTTCATGTATTGCAGATTGCGATGGTCTGTTATGACGGTGACCGTGTGTCGGGCACCTAAGAGATAGTGGGCCTCATTACAACTCAGGCGGTAAGGGGTTTACGGCGCCGTAAACAGCGCCGACCCTTACCGCCTGAGTACGAGGTCCCTTAGCGCCATGGCGGATTTAACACCTGCTTTTAGCAGGTGTTAAAATCCATGGCGCTGAGGGACCATGGAGTTAATTACGCCACCGTAATTTACGGTGGCGTAATTAACGCCTTCCCCACTTCCATTATGCCCTATGGGGCCAAAATGGGAATGGGGAAGGGTAAATGGGGATTGGGGACTTACCGCCCCGCCAAACTCGGAATTTTTATTTTTTTTTTATTTATTTGCATTTATAAAGCGCACAGAACTGCCCTGGGGCATCGTGGCGCTGTTACAGCAGACTTAGTCATGAACACAAGCATAGGAATGTGTTTACAGATGTAAACCGAGTTACAGAGTACATTTCACATTGGTAATAAACATTGAGCTTAAAGGTTATGCTATGCTGTGGTTACAATGCAAGCATGAGAGTGCATGTGGTAGACTTTAGCGGAATAGGAGGGTTTTGAGGTTTTTACGGAAGGTATGGTATGATTTTTCGTTCCTTAGTGAGGTAGGTAAGGAGTTCCAGTTTTTAGGTGCGAGGTGTTGGAAGCTGGTTCCTCCCGCCCTGGATCTTTGAAACGTGGGGACATCAATCATGTTGGTGCGGTGCGCTCTGGTGGGTCTGATGGAGGCTTTCGGTGTGATTCTTTCTGCGAGATAGGGTGGGGCATCCAGGGATAGGCATCTATGTGTGATGGTCATGGCTTTGAAGAGTATGCGTTCCTTCACGGGTAGCCAGTGAGCATCTTTCCTTGCTTGCGAGATGTGTTCTCTTTTTGGAATGGACAGTGCTGCCCGGAGCGCATTGTTTTGCGTGATTTGGAGTTTTTTTAGGTTGTGGGCGGAGGTGCCTAGGAACAGGGCATTACAGTAGTCTAGTTTTGTCCCTATAGTGGCTCTGGCGATGGACAGGCAGTTTTTAGCGGAGAGAAAAGGCTTGACAGCATTTATCATCTTGGTGGTAAGTGCCGAGGAAGAGGCTATGGCGTTGACCTGGCGAGACATAGATAGTGAGGCATCTAGGTGAACGCCTAAGGTTTTAACAGTCTTGGAGACTGTGATGGTGGAGTTGTCGATGTTGAAGGATTTGTATTGGGGGGGGAGTTTGTTGAGAATTTCATTGGTCCCTACTATGAATGGGTGAATGAATGGGGCGGTAAGTCCGCCAACCACCATGGCGTAAACGTAGTTTACGCCATGGTGGTAAAGTCACGGCCCAGGCGGTAACTTACCGCCTGGGTCGTAATGAGGCCCAGTGTCTCCACTCTTTGAAGGCTGCTTTGATTGCTACAAGCTCCCAGACAACTAAATGCCAAGGTTACTCCCCATGTGATCCGCACTTGTATGCTTGCCACTCCTATTGTGTATATATTGTATATATTGATTGTTTTCTCTGCTGTTCTGTACATTCTCCCTACGCCAATTTGTACTTTTTACACCTTGTAACCAAGTTTCGCATATTCTTGTACATGCTGCGCCCTGATACCCCTGGGTATAACTGCGCATTATAAATAATAAACTAAACTAAACTAAGCTCCTTATCGGTAATTGCAAAGTTCTTTTCAGCTGTAGAAAACTTCTTCGACCAGAATGCAACTGGGTGTAGCTGACCGGTGTCCGGGTTCCTTTGTGAAAGGACTGCCCCCATGGCAATGCTGGAGGCATCAGTCTCCACTATGTATGGAAGGTCTGGTTTCGGATGCCGTAAGATTGGGGCTGAAGTAAACTTGAATTTTAAGGCTTGGAACGCTGCTTCCGCCTCTTCGGGCCAGTCAAATCGTTTGTTTTTTCGTAACAGGGACGTGATTGGATGGACCACCTGGGAGAATCCTGGTATGAAGTGAATTGGGGGATACCCTGCACCTGGTTGATCGTTCTGCGTGCTGCTAAGCAAAGTGGAGATTTATGCATGGGGTTGATGCCAACCCAATCACAATGGACCAAATAATCTATGGTCCTATAGTAGAACCAATGGGACATCATACTTTTAGTGACGTCTACAGTGGTCATTTTTGAAGGAAGGGCTTAGATGCCCACCTGACGGTGTTTACCCAATCCCCTCACTCCGTTACCATGTACAGATATAGCACCTATATTAAAGTTACCTTTTCCCAACCAATAGAGTTGCATGTTAACTTTTTGAGTGTTACATGTCAGATTATGACGCGTTTTGAGTATAAAAGTTATGTTTTGGATGAAGTTCGAGGGAGTTGAAGCGAGGCGGGCTATCGCATCACTGTTGATTTCCATGTTTCCCCGTTTTTTGTACTTGTCATTAAATGGACTCCCCTTTGCCAAACCATTGAATTGTCCTTATTGATTGGTGTTGGAGTAAGAAAACCTGCACCCCCATCCATCTCAAGGTGCAGCTATCTCGTCTTAAAGTACTGCAGAGCAAACCCCGACTCTATGGGCCAGCCGGGGATCTCTCCAGGACAGTTCCAATCTGTTCGGATCCGTTCTGGTGTTCTAGGGGTGTGGGGCTGATTGATGGTTTAGGAACCAATATTCCTTCCATGGACCACTGGTGCCACAGAAGTTGATTCGTCACAGGGAAAGGCTAGAAGGGTGGTACTGAACAAAATTAAGAATTCTGAAGGATCGGGCTGTTGGGAAGACGGGATGCCTTTATGAAGAAGGAGAAGTATTGGGACGAGGACCAGAAGGACTAGGAGTAATAAAGATTACCAGTAAGTAATTGAGGTATTACAAGGCTCCAGCTCTTCCTTGTCAGAGTCCTCATGCAACGATGGTAGACGTAAGCCAAGAGAAAGTCAAACTCTCTTGCCCCTAAAGAAATATACATTGGTAGTTGAACACAACAATAATTTACTAACCTGCTACCTGCAGAAGGCCTTAGTGTCTAACCTTTCATATCTAGCCTATGCTCATTTACATTCCTGTCACAGTAGGCGTGTTAGTAAGTGTAGACCCTGTGAGGAATTTCACCATCTGCATGGTGTGTTTGCACTCGCCTGGGCTTTTTTGATATTTTAAATGAAATTGAATGACCATAGATCAACCTCCAGAAAATGTGTGGGGCTAATTGGCTTAGATCTACAACATACGCATAGACCTGTGTACTCTGGGTGGACACAGTCTACAGGTGCAGTCCCCATGTCCTAATTAGTTGGGATTTGACAGGTGGAAAACACAATGCATCTCCAGAAGGGGCAGGGCCAAATCTTCCCTTGCCATGGCCAGCCTGATTAACTATCAAAGGCTCCATGGATCTGCATGTCTTTTTGTTGCGCACTATATCTGATGGCAGCAATTTCACATAATATTCACAGGGTAATTCAAACAGGCCCACGTGGAGCCTGACTGCAGAGGCTAACAAAGGAGATAGGAAACCCTAACACATTTTCATATGCACTGTGTCAACCTGATGCCAGCTCCCGCCCTCAGTATCGCTTGACAGTGAAACATCATGCCTGGGACTGGATGTTTACAGTAGTCATCCCCACAGGGGGGCCCCATTCAGAAGGTTTGAGTACGTGGTTTGACGGATCCAGCGAGTCCAGTCTCACTGCAGCTTCAAGGGAGACCTGCCACTTTAATCAGGAACCACAGAGAGCCCCATTAACAAGAGGGACCCTTTGATCCACAGCAGACAGGAAGATGGGTGGGACTTAGTATTACATCTTTTCACCCAGATACGGTTCTTCTGCGAACGCAGGAGATCTGCAAGGAGATCTGCAGGGCAGTATCCTGGGTGATTCACCTCACCATACTTGCACCCGAATCACAAAGGTGACCTGGTCGGTCTGAATGCCTTTGCTAAACCAGTCCTCAGGAGAGATTGTTCCATATATGTGTATCTTGGAAATTAAATGACAGTGCCAGTAATGCGGTCACTCAACACATGCAGATAATACTTGCAACCCACTAAGAAGAGAGTCCTGAAGATGGTGGAAGCAATTACAGAGCCCACCGAAACCGGTTGACAAACACGCGGAGACAGCGGGAGGCTCGCCGCTGCATTCCTCATTTCAGCACTAGGGACATTATTAGATCCGCCCTGTTTTGTTTGAGTCTTCACAGCATGTTTTAATCTCTTTAGTGGGAGTACAACTTTTAATCACGGTATAGTCACCTTCAGTACTGGCGAATAAAGCAGCCATTGCCAAAGTACTGGTGGAGAGTTGCCTCTACCTTGCTCTCTTTTTACTGTTAGAAACAAGAAAATCCACCTTTTGGCTCTTCTGTCAATATTACGACTACTCACAAACAAAGAAGTACTGAGGTTACCAGAAAATGTCGTACAATCAAATGCAAAGTACAAATAGCTGAGAAACAAGAAGTTGATATTCCTTTCTCCATTCTTACTCTATCCACTGTTAGAGAGGTGGCACGTCAGTGCTGCCCAGGGATAGAGGCCCGATAGGTAGGGATGGATAGAATCTTCTCAGTCCCCCCTCTACCTCTTTACCTCACTCTTTACCTATTTTGTAAGACAAACAACTGCTGAGTAGTTCTATATTTATAGACAGTCTAGACAGATACAGTGATTTCCTAGACACATGACAGGCTGTAACTAGTTGCTTCTGCCTCTCTCACACTTGAGACATTTCAGAACGCTGAATCTTTGAAGAGCATTATATATGCCCTTCTACAAAAAAGGAAGCAGGCGCCCCTCTCTAGAAAGAACATGGCATGATAACCTGTTCTGTGGTTTTTTCCTACTTTGATAGTCCGCAGCCATCGCTTTTTGCTCACTGTACTTTTCACAAAGGAGGAATATCCACTTGCAATGGTACAGCCCTTTTTGTATTTTTGCAAGGAACTTGGCGTTGGTCACCCTAAGTTACCTGGGGGAACCCAGACGTGGACCCCTTGCTCACTGTGCTCAGAGAGGCACAGCTCCACCTGACCGGGGAAGCCCAACAAGGCTGAAACATGTGTCTGGGGTTGCTGTTGGTACTCTTGATCAAAGGAGGTTTGCCAGGCATTTCAGTGCTGGACTGCTCTTGTGGGCGGAACAAAGACCGATATGCAAATGGATGGTCCTCCTTTGTCAAAAATATAGTGAGCAAAAAGCGATGACTGGGGACTCTCAAAGTGGGTAAAAACCACAGAACAGGTTATCATGCCATGTTCTTTCTAGAGAGGGGCACCTCCTAGCTTTCTTGTATATATGCCCTTCTAACCTAGGGTTATTTAAAAGCAGTCTTTGGAAACGAACTGGATTAACTGCAGCTGTAAACCAGCTCTGAGTGTAATAAAACACTGTCTTAACCGAATGAACATTTAGCCACTTGATATATAAGCCATATGTGTGCCCTCACACCTGTTGCTTGCACTGTTAAAAACGAGTGTTGGCAAAGCCAATAGTTGTGGCGCTTGTATAATCATTAGAAAGGCATGTGCCATACCCCGCCATAATATGCCCAGGTACTAACACAATTTGCCAGTTGCTGCCATCTGTTGGCCAATCAGGGACAGCGTCAGGGTTTCAATCTATTCATTTGAAATGGGGGCATTGGGGGCCTCTCAAGCAGCAACAACATACTCCTATATTGGGAAATGAAACGTCTGCTGCACGCACATTACAGGCTGCCTTTGCTGTCGCCCTTGGGCCTGGCCCCTCCCCTTCACATTATCCAGGAACATTCTTATCACCTCATTGCCTATTTCCTCTGGTTTCACTGACATTAGCACCCTAATGTAAAAGAGCGATTATTATCATCTAAACGGACTCATTGGGGGTCATTACGAGGTTGGAGGTAACCATGGCGCTATTAGCACCATGGCTGCCTCCAAAACCTCACCGACTCCGCCCTGGTGAATGGAACTATTACCGCCCCATTCCAAGGTTGCCGGGGGCGGTAATTCCCCATTCACCAGGGCCCTTCCCCATTCCCACTTGAGCCCCCATAGGGCTCAATGGGAATGGGGAAGGTGCTAATAACGGTACCGCAAATTGCGGTACCGTTATTAGCTCTAAGGTCTCTTTGCAGGTCCCGTCATTAACGCCTGGAAAAACCAGGCGTTAAGGGAGGTCCCGCAAAGGGAACTCGTAGTAGGGCGGTAAGGGATTACCTGTACCGGTGCCCTTACCGCTACCGGTAATCCCTTAGCGCCCGGGTCGTAATGAGGCCCATAGTATTTTAGCTTCCTGCTGGCTGTGCCGTGATAATCTTAACCACCTTGCTGCATTATTTTGATTTCATTATAATTTAAGCACCCACAGGTGTCTCAGACTATTTTTCCGAGCTGTAGTGCAAGGGAGCCCCCGAAACATCACGCTGACATGAGCCCTCACCAGCCCCCTCACATCTTCATTCCTTTGGCCCATGCCTACACAAAAGACCAAACTGTTGGCTTTGCCGATGTTTGTTCAAAGCAAAATAATATGTTTCAATGAAGTGTGAATGGCCAGGCAAGCGCGTGCCTCTCCTTCACACGTGTTGATGCTACCCCCTGCTGGTGAAACTTCACGATGGCATCAAAGACGGGAATTCAGAAACGAGGGAAGGAGCAGCTGTCTGCAGAGGTGCGATGCCCTCTTTCCTGGCACGCACATCACCCACCCAGGTTCATCAGCATGCGAAGCCTTGCCAGCAGATGCTTCTCGCGAGAGCCTGATGATCTGTGCAGAGGCCCCAGCTGCATTTTTTGGGCTAAGATCACAGGAATTTCTCCCTCAACATGCCGCGGCGATCAGCAAAATGATGTGCTGGCTTTGAATCAAGCAATTTGCTCGGTGAAGCGTCTGCTTTCAGAGGGTATTTGTTTCCTTCAACCCCCGGCTGGCGTTCCTGGCGCCTTCTTAAACAAAACATAGCCCATGTGATGCACTCAAAACATGCACTCCGCCATCATAAGCTCACCAAGCGCGCTGCTCCAACCCACCCACACCAAGCACTGTGCTCCAGACCAAGCTCAAGGAGCAAACAGCTCCAAGCGAAATCAGGATCCACACTGCTCCACCACAAGCACACCAAGCAAACTGCTCCTCCGCAAACACAAGCAAACTGCTGCACCGCAAATAAACCAAGCAAACTGCTCCACCGCAAACACACAAAGCAAACTGCTACACCACATATACACCAAGCAAACTGCTGCACCACAAACACCAAGCAAACTGCTCCACCGCAAACACAGGCAAACTGCTGCACCGCAAATAAACCAAGCAAACTGCTCCACCGCAAACACACAAAGCAAACAGCTACACCACATATACACCAAGCAAACTGCTGCACCACAAACACCAAGCAAATTGCTACACCGCAAACACAACAAGCAAACTGCTCCAACACAAACACACCAAGCAAACTGCTCCAATCCACCCGCACAAGGCCCAATGCTCCAACCCCCCCACACAAAGCGTTCTGCTCCAGACCAAGCTCAGGGAGCAAACAGCTCCAAGGGAAATAAGGATACACACTGATCCACCACAAACACACCAGCAAACTGCTCCAACACAAACACACCAAGCAAACTGTTGCACTGCAAACATACCAAGCAAATTGCTCCATTGCAAACATACCAAGCAAACTGGTCCAAACCACATGAACAAGGCCCAATGCTCCAACCCACCCACACAAAGTGCTGGGCTCCAGACCAACCTCAGGGAGCAAACGGCTGAAATGGAAATCAGGATCCACGCTGCTCCACCACAAACACACCAAGCAAACTGCTCCTCCGCAAACACATCAAGCACACTGCTCCCCGGCAAACACATCAAGCAAACTGCTGCACAGCAAACACACAAAGCAAACAGCTGCACCCCAAACACACCAAGCAAACTGCTTCACCACAAACACCAAGCAAACTGCTCCACCGTAAACACACCAATCAAATTGCACCAGCCACCCGCACAAGGCCCAATGCTCCAACCCACCCACAAAAAGAGCTCTGCTCTAGACCAAGCTTAGGGAGAAAACAGCCACAAGGGAAATCAGGATCCACACTGTTCAAAAACAAACACACGAAGCAAACGGCGCCACCACAAACACACCAATCAAACTGCACCACGCAAAAACATCAAGCAAACTGCTGCAACGCAAACACACAATTAAACTGCTGAACTGCAAAAACACCAATCAAACTGCTCCACCGCAAACACACCAAGCAAACTACTGCAACGCAAATACACCAAGCAAACTGCTCCACCGCAAACACACAAACCAAACTGCTACACCGCAAACACACCAAGCAAACTGCTCTGCCCCAAACTCACCAAGCAAACTGCTGCACCGCAAACACACCAAACAAACTGTTCCAACCCACCCGCACAAGGCCCAATGCTCCAACCCACCCACACAAAGTGCTGTGCTCCAGACCAAGCTCAAGGAGCAAACAGCTCCAAGGGAAATCAGGATCCACCCTGCTCCACCACAAACACACCAAGCAAACTGCTCCTTTGCAAACACATCAAGCACACTGCTCCCTGGCAAACACATCAAGAAAACTGCTGCAACGCAAACACACAAAGCAAACAGCTGCACCCCAAACACCAAGCAAACTGCTCCACCGCAAATACACCAAGCAAATTGCACCAACCCACCCTCACAAGGCCCAATGCTCCAAACCACCCACACAAAGCGCTCTATTCCAGACCAAGTTCAGGAAGCAAACAGCTTCAAGGGAAATCAGGATCCAATCTGCTCCACCACAAACACCCCAAGCAAACTGCTCCACCGCAAACGCACCAAGCAAACTGTTGCACTGCAAACAAACCAAGCAAACTGCTCCATCGCAAACATACCAAGCAAACTGGTCCAACCCACATGAACAAGGCCCAATGCTCCAACCCACCCACACAAAGTGCTGGGCCCCAGACCAAGCTCTGGGAGCAAACGGCTGAAAGGGAAATCAAGATCCAAGCTGCTCCAACACAAACACACCAAGCAAACTGCTCCCCTGCAAACACACCAAGCTAACTGCTGCACTGCAAACACACCAAGCAAACCTCTCCACTGTAAACACACCAAGCAAACTGTTCCAACGCACCCACACAAGACCCAATGCTCCAACCCACCCACACAAAGCGCTCTGCTCCAGACCAAGTTCAGGGATCAAACAGCTCCAAGGGAAATCGGGATCCACACTGCTCCACCACAAGCACCCCAATCAAACTGCTCCAACACAAACACACCAAGGAAACTGCTGCACCACAAACACATCAAGCACACTGCTCCACCGCAAACACACCAAGCAAACTGTTGCACTGGAAACACACCAACCAAACTGCTCCATCACAAACATACCAAGCAAACCGGTCCAACCCATACGAACAAGGCCCAATGCTCCAACCCCCCCCCACACAAAGTGCTGGGCTCCAGACCAAGCTCGGGGAGCAAATGGCTAAAAGGGAAATCAGGATCCACGCTGCTCCACCACAAACACACCAAGCAAACTGCTCCTCCGGAAACACATCAAGCACACTGCTCCCCGGCAAACACATCAAGCAAACAAGCTGCACCGTAAACACACAAAGCAAACTGCTGCACCACAAACACCAAGCAAACTGCTCCACCGCAAACACACCAAGCAAATTGCACCAGCCCACCCCTGCACAAGGCCCAATGCTCCAACCCACCCACAAAAAGAGCTCTGCTTTAGACCAAGCTTAGGGAGCAAACAACTACAAGGGAAATCAGGATCCACACTGTTCAACCACAAACACACGAAGCAAACTGCACCACAACAAACACATCAAGCACACTGCACCACGCAAACACATCAAGCAAACTGCTGCAACGCAAACACACAATTCAAATTGCTGCACTGCACACACACCAAGCAAGCTGCTACACCACAAACACACCAATAAAACAGCTCCAACCCACCTGCACAAGATGCAATGCTCCAACCCACGCACACAAAGTGCTGGGCTCCAGACCAAGCTTGGGGAGCAAACGGCGGAAAGGGAAATCAGGATCCACGCTGCTCCAACACAAACACACCAAGCAAACTGCTCCTCCGCAAACACATCAAGCACACTTCTCCCCGGCAAACACGTCAAGCAAACTGCTGCACCGCAAACACACAAAGCAAACAGCTGCACCCCAAACACACCAAGCAAACTGCTGCACCACAAACACCAAGCAAACTGCTGCACTGCAAACACACCAAGCAAACTGCTCCACCGCAAACACACCAAGGAAACTGCTCCAACCCACCCACACAAGGCCCAATGCTCCAACCCACCCACACAAAGTGCTCTGCTCCAGACCAAGCTCAGGGAGCAAACAGCTCGAAGGGAAATTAGGATCCACACTGCTCCACCACAAACCCACCAAGCAAACTGCTCCACCGCAAACGCACCAAGCAAACTGTTGCACTGCAAACAAACCAAGCAAACTGCTCCATCGCAAACATACCAAGCAAACTGGTCCAACCCACACGAACAAGGCCCAATGCTCCAACCCACCCACACAAAGTGTTGGGCTCCAGACCAAGCTCTGGGAGCAAACGGCTGAAAGGCAAATCAGGATCCAAGCTGCTCCACCACAAATATACCAAGCAAACTGCTCCTCCGCAAACATATCAAGCACACTGCTCCCCGGCAAACACATCAAGCAAACTGCTGCACCACAAACACACAAAGAAAACAGCTGCACCCCAAACACACCAAGCAAACTGCTTCACCACAAACACCAAGCTAACTGCTGCACTGCAAACACCCCAAGCAAACTGCTCCACTACAAACACACCAAGCAAATTGCACCAATCCATGTGCACAAGGCCCAATGCTCCAACCCACCCACACAAAGAGCTCTGCTCTAGACCAAGCTTAGGGAGCAAACAACTACAAGGGAAATCAGGATCCACACTGTTCAACCACAAACACACCAAGCAAACTGCGCCACCACAAACACACCAATCAAACTGCACCACAGTAAACACATCAAGCATACTGCACCATGCAAACACATCAAGCAAACTGCTCCACCGCAAACACACCAAGCAAATTGCTCCACCGCAAACACATCAAGCAAACTGCTGTAACACAAACACACAATTCAAACTGCTGCACTTCACACACACTGAGCAAGCTGCTATACCACAAACACACCAAGGAAACACCTCCAACCCACCTGCACAAGGTGCAATGCTACAACCCACCCATGCAAAGCGCTCTGCTCATGGCAAATCTCAGGGAGCAAAGATCTCCAAAGGAAATCAGGATCCACACTGCTCCATCACAGACAAACCAAGCAATGTGCTCCACCACAAACACACCAAGCAAACTGTTTCACAGCAAACACACCAAGCAAACTGCTGCATCGCAAATACAGCAAGCTAACTGCACCACTGCAAATACACCAAGCAAACGGCCCCACTGTAAACACACCAAACAAACTGCTCCACTGCAAACACACCAAACAAACTGCTGCACCGCAAACACACCAAGCAAACAGCTCAACCGCAAACACCAAGAAAACTGCTCCACTGCAAACACACCAAACAAACCTCTCCACCACAAACACACCAAGCAAACTGCTCCACCAAAAACACACCAAACAAACTGCTCCACCGCAAACACAAGAAAACTGCTCCTCCGCAAACACACCAAGCAAACTGTTGCACTGCAAACACACCAAGCAAACTGCTCCACCAAAAACACACCAAACAAACTACTCCACCGCAAACACCAGAAAACTGCTCCTCCGCAAACACACCACGCAAACTACTGCACAGCAAATACACCAAGCAAACTGCTCCACCGCAAACACACAAAGCAAACTGCTACACTGCAAATTCACCAAGCAAACTGCTACACTGCAAACACACCAAGCAAACTGCTCCGCCCCAAACCCACCAAACAAACTCCTGCACCACAAACACCAAGCAAATTGCTGCACCGCAAACACACCAAGCAAACTGTTGCACTGCAAACACACCAAGCAAACTGCTCCACCAAAAACACACCAAACAAACTACTCCACCGCAAACACCAGAAAACTGCTCCTCCGCAAACACACCACGCAAACTACTGCACAGCAAATATACCAAGCAAACTGCTCCACCGCAAACACACAAAGCAAACTGCTACACTGCAAATTCACCAAGCAAACTGCTACACTGCAAACACACCAAGCAAACTGCTCCGCCCCAAACCCACCAAACAAACTCCTGCACCACAAACACCAAGCAAATTGCTGCACCGCAAACACACCAAGCAAACTGCTCCACCACAAACAAACGAAGCAAACTCAAACTGCTCCAACCCACCCGCACAAGGCCCAATGCTCCAACCCACCCACACAAAGCTCTCTGTTCCAGACCAAACTCAGAGAGCAAACAGCTCCAAGGGAAATAAGGATACACACTGCTCCACCACAAACACACTAGCAAACTGCTCCAACACAAACACACCAAGGAAACTGCTGCACCACAAACACATAAAGCATACTGCTCCACAGCAAACACAACAAGCAAACTGCTCCACTGCAAACGGACCAAACAAACTGCTCCATCGCAAACATACCAAGCAAACTGGTCCAGCCCACATGAACAAAGCCCAATGCTCCAACCCACCCACACAAAGTGCTGTGCTTCAGACCAAGCTCAAGTAGCAAACAGCTCCAAGGGAAATCAGGATCCACCCTGCTCCACCACAAACACACCAAGCAAACTGCTCCTTTGCAAACACATCAAGCACACTGCTCCCTCGCAAACACATCAAGAAAACTGCTGCACCGCAAACACACAAAGCAAACAGCTGCACCCCAAACACACCAAACAAACTGCTGCACCACAAACACCAAGCTAACTGCTGCACTGCAAACACACCAAGCAAACTGCTCCACCGCAAACACACCAAGCATATTGCACCAACCCACCCTCACAAGGCCCAATGCTCCAACCCACCCACACAAAACGCTCTACTCCAGACCACGTTCAGGAAGCAAACAGCTCCAAGGGAAATCAGGATCCAATCTGCTCCACCACAAACACCCCAAGCAAACTGCTCCAACACAAACACACCAAGGAAACTGCTGCACCATAAACACATCAAGCACACTGCTCCATCGCAAACTCACCAAGCAAACTGTTGCACTGCAAACACACCAAGCAAACTGCTCCATCGCAAACATACCAAAGAAACTGGTCCAACCCACACGAACAAGGCCCAATGCTCCAAGCCACCCACACAATGTGCTGGGCCCCAGACCAAGCTCGGGGAGCAAACGGCTGAAAGGGAAATCAAGATCCAAGCTGCTTCACCACAAACACACCAAACAAACTGCTCTTGCGCAAACACATCAATCACACTGCTCCCCTGCAAACATATCAAGCAAACTGCTGCAAAGCAAACACACAAAGCAATCAGCTGCACCCCAAACACCAAGCAAACTGCTGCACCACAAACACCAAGCAAACTGCTTTACCGCAAACACACCAAGCAAATTGCACCAGCCCACCCACACAAGGCCCAATGCTCCAACCCACCCACAAAAAGAGCTCTGCTCTAGACCAAGCTCAGCGAGCAAACAACTACAAGGGAAATCAGGATCTACACTGTTCAACCACAAACACACGAAGCAAACTGCACCACCACAAACACACCAAACAAACTGCACCACAGCAAATACAAGCACACTGCAGCACGCAAACACATCAAGCAAACTGCTGCAACGCAAACACACAATTCAAACTCCTGCACCGCACACACACCAAGCAAGCTGCTACACCCCAAACACACCAATCAAACAGCTCCAACCCACCTGCACAAGGTGCAATGCTCCAACCCACCCACACAAAGCACTGTGCTCATGATGAATCTCAGGGAGCAAATATCTCAAAGGAAATCAGGATCCACACTGCTCCATCACAGACAAACCAAGCAAAGTGTTCCACCACAAACACACCAAGCAAACTGCTCCACCACAAACACACCAAGCAAACTGTGTCACAGCAAGCACACCACGCAAACTGCTGCACCGCAAATACACCAAGCCAACTGCACCACCGCAAATAAACCAAGCAAACTGCTGCAACGCAAACACACAATTCAAACTCCTGCACCGCACACACACCAAGCAAGCTGCTACACCACAAACACAACAATCAAACAGCTCCAACCCACCTGCACAAGGTGCAATGCTCCAACCCACCCACACAAAGCACTCCGCTCATGATGAATCTCAGGGAGCAAATATCTCAAAGGAAATCAGCATCCACACTGCTCCATCACAGACAAACCAAGCAAAGTGTTCCACCACAAACACACCAAGCAAACTGCTCCACCACAAACACACCAAGCAAACTGCTCCACTGCAAACACACCAGGCAAACTGCTGCACCACAAACACACCAAAGGAAACTGCTGCACCACAAACACACCAAGCAAATTACTCCAACACACCTGCACAAGGTGCAATTCTCCAACCCACCCACACAAAGCACTCTGCTCTTTACCAATCTCAGGGAGCAAACATCTCCAAAGGAAATCAGGATCCACACTGCCCCATCACAGACAAACCAAGCAAAGTGCTCCACCACAAACACACCAAGCAAACTGCTCCACCACAAATACACCAAGCAAACTGTTTCACAGCAATCACACCAAGCAAACTGCTGCACCACAAATAAACCAAGCCAACTGCACCACCGCAAACACACCAAGCAAACTGCTCCACCACAAACACACCAAGCAAACTGTTTCACAGCAAACACACCACGCAAACTGCTGCACCGCAAATACACCAAGCCAACTGCACCACTGCAAATACACCAAGCAAACTGCTCCACTGCAAATACACCAAACAAACTGCTCCACTGCAAACACACCAAACAAACTGCTGCACCACAAACACACCAATCAAACAGCTTCACCGCACACACCAAGCAAACCTCTCCACCAGAAACACACCAAGCAAACTGCTCCACCAAAAATACACCAATCAAACTGCATCACCGCAAACACAACAAGAAAACTGCTCCTCCGCAAATACACCAAGCAAATGGCTCCTCCGCAAACACACCAAGCAAACTACTGCTACGCAAATAAACCAAGCAAACTGCTCCACCGCAAACACACAAAGCAAACTGCTACACCGCAAATTCACCAAGCAAACTGCTACAACGCAAACACACCAAGCAAACTGTTCTGCCCCAAACTCACCACGCAAACTGCTGCACCACAAACACCAAGCAAATTGCTGCACCGCAAACACACCAAGCAAACTGCTCCAACCCACCCGCACAAGGCCCAATGCTCCAACCCACCCACACAAAGTGCTCTGCTCCAGACCAGGCTCAGGGAGCAAACAGCCCCAAGGGAAATCAGGATCCACCCTGCTCCACCACAAACATACCAAGAAAACGGCTCCTTCGCAAACACTTCACGCATACTGCTCCCTGGCAAACACATCAAGCAAACTGCTGCACAGCAAACATAAAAAGCAAACTGCTGCACCCCAACACACCAAGCAACCTGCTGCACCACAAACACCAAGCTAACTGCTGCACTGCAAACACACCAAGCAAACTGCTCCACCGCAAACACACCAAGCAAATTGCACCAACCCACCCGCACAAGGCCCAATGCTCCAACCCACCCACACAATGCGCTCTACTCCAGACCAATTTAAGGGAGCAAACAGCTCCAAGGGAAATCAGGATCCAATCTGCTCCACCACAAACACCCCAAGCAAACTGCTCCAACACAAACACACTAAGCAAACTGCTGCACCACAAACACACCAAAGGAAACTGCTGCACCACAAATACACCAAGCAAATTACTCCAACCCACCTGAACAAGGTGCAATGCTCCAACCCACCCACACAAAGCACTCTGCTCTTTACCAAACTCAGGGAGCAAACATCTCCAAGGGAAATCAGGATCCACACTGCTCCATCACAGACAAAGCAAGCAAAGTGCTCCACCACAAACACACCAAGCAAACTGCTCCACCACAAACACACCAAGCAAACTGTTTCAGAGCAATCACACCAAGCAAACTGCTGCACCACAAATAAACCAAGCCAACTGCACCACCGCAAATACACCAAGCAAACTGCTCCACTGCAAACAAACCAAACAAACTGCTGCACCGCAAACACACCAAGCAAATAGCTTCACTGCAAACACCAAGCAAACTGCTCCACTGCAAACACACCAAGCAAACCTCTCCACCACAAACAAACCAAGCAAACTTCTCCACCAAAAAGACACCAAACAAACTGCTCCACCGCAAACACAACAAGAAAACTGCTCCTCTGCAAAGACACCAAGCAAATGGCTCCTCCGCAAACACACCAAGCAAACTACTGCTACGCAAATACACCAAGCAAATTGCTCCACCGCAAACACACAAAGCAAACTGCTACACCGCAAATTCACCAAGCAAACTGCTACACCGCAAACACACCAAGCAAACTGCTCCGCCCCAAACTCACCACGCAAACTGGTGCACCACAAACACCAAGCAAATTGCTGCAGCGCAAACACACCAAGCAAACTGCTCCAACCCACCCGCACAAGGCCCAATGCTCCAACCCACCCACACAAAGTGCTCTGCTCCAGACCAGGCTCAGGGAGCAAACAGCCCCAAGGGAAATCAGGATCCACCCTGCTCCACCACAAACATACCAAGAAAACGGCTCCTTCGCAAACACTTCAAGCATACTGCTCCCTGGCAAACACATCAAGCAAACTGCTGCACAGCAAACATAAACAGCAAACTGCTGCACCCCAAACACACCAAGCAACCTGCTGCACCACAAACACCAAGCTAACTGCTGCACTGCAAACACACCAAGCAAACTGCTCCACCGCAAACACACCAAGCAAATTGCACCAACCCACCTGCACAAGGCCCAATGCTCCAACCCACCCACACAATGCGCTCTACTCCAGACCAATTTAAGGGAGCAAACAGCTCCAAGGGAAATCAGGATCCAATCTGCTCCACCACAAACACCCCAAGCAAACTGCTCCAACACAAACACACCAAGGAAACTGCTGCACCACAAACACATCAAGCACAGTGCTCCACCGCAAACGCACCAAGCAAACTGTTGCACTGCAAACACACCAAGCAAACTGCTCCATCGCAAATATACCAAAGAAACTGGTCCAACCCACACGAACAAGGCCAAATGCTCCAACCCACCCACGCAAAGTGCTGGGCTCCAGACCAAGCTCGGGGAGCAAACGGCTGAAAGGGAAATCAGGATTCCAAGCTGCTCCACCACAAACAAACCAAGCAAACTGCTCCACCGCAAACACACCAAGCAAATTGCACCAGCACACCCGCACAAGGCCCAATGCTCCAACCCACCCACAAAAAGAGCTCTGCTTTAGACCAAGCTTAGTGAGCAAACAACTACAAGGGAAATCAGGATCCACACTGTTCAACCACAAACACACGAAGCAAACTGCGCCACCACAAACACACCAATCAAACTGCACCACAGCAAACACAAGCACACTGCAGCACACAAACACATCAAGCAAACTGCTGCAACGCAAACACACAATTCAAACTGCTGCACTGCACACACACCAAGCAAGCTGCTACACCACAAACACACCAAGCAAACACCTCCAACCCACCTGCACAAGGTGCAATGCTACAACCCACCCATGCAAAGCGCTCTGCTCATGGCAAATCTCAGGGAGCAAAGATCTCCAAAGGAAATCAGGATCCACACTGCTCCATCACAGACAAACCAAGCAAAGTGCTCCAGCACAAACACACCAAGCAAACTGCTCCACCACAAACACACCAAGCAAACTGTTTCACAGCAAACAAACCAAGCAAACTGCTGCACCGCAAATACAGCAAGCCAACTGCACCACCGCAAATACACTCAAGCAAACTGCTCTACTGTAAAGACACCAAACAAACTGCTCCACCGCAAACACACCAAGCAAACAGATTCACTGCAAACACCAAGAAAACTGCTCCACTGCAAACACACCAAGCAAACCTCTCCACCACAAACACACCAAGCAAACTGCTCCACCAAAACCACACCAAACAATCTATTCCACCGCAAACACAACAAGAAAACTGCTCCTTCGCAAACACAACAAGGAAATTGCTCCTCAGCAAACACACAACGCAAACTACTGCACCGCAAATACACCAAGCAAACTGCTCCACCACAAACACACAAAGCAAACTGCTACACTGCAAATTCACCAAGCAAACTGCTACACTGCAAACACACCAAGCAAACTGCTCTGCCCCAATCCCACCAAGCAAACTGCTGCACCACAAACACCAAGCAAATTGTTGCACCGCAAACACACCAAGCAAACTGCTCCACCACAAACAAACCAAGCAAACTGCTCCAACCCACCGCACAAGGCCCAATGCTCCAACCAACCCACACAAAGCGCTCTGTTCCAGACCAAACTCAGAGAGCAAACAGCTCCAAGGTAAATAAGGATACACACTGCTCCACCACAAACACACTAGCAAACTGCTCCAACACAAACACACCAAGGAAACTGCTGCACCACAAACACATCAAGCATACTGCTCCACCGCAAACACACCAAGCAAACTGCTGCACCACAAACACCAAGCAAATTGCTGCACCGCAAACACACCAAGCAAACTGCTCCACCACAAACAAACCAAGCAAACTGCTCCAACCCACCCGCACAAGGCCCAATGCTCCAACCCACCCACACAAAGCACTCTGTTCCAGACCAAACTCAGAGAACAAACAGCTCCAAGGGAAATAAGGATACACACTGCTCCATCACAAACACACTAGCAAACTGCTCCAACACAAACACACCAAGGAAACTGCTGCACCACAAACACATCAAGCATACTGCTCCATCGCAAACATACCAAGCAAACTGGTCCAGCCCACACGAACAAGGCCCAATGCTCCAACCCACCCACACAAAGTGCTCTGCTCCAGACCAAGCTCAAGGAGCAAACAGCTCCAAGGGAAATCAGGATCGACCCTGCTCCACCACAAACACACCAAGCAAACTGCTCCTTTGCAAACACATCAAGCAAACTGCTCCCTGGCAAACACATCAAGAAAACTGCTGCAAAGCAAACACACAAAGCAATCAGTTGCACCCCAAACACCAAGCAAACTGCTCCACCGCAAACACACCAAGCAAATTGCACCAGCCCACCCACACAAGGCCCAATGCTCCAACCCACCCACAAAAAGAGCTCTGCTCTAGACCAAGCTTAGCGAGCAAAGAACTACAAGGGAAATCAGGATCTACACTGTTCAACCACAAACACACGAAGCAAACTGCACCACCACAAACACACCAATTAAACTGCACCACAGCAAATACAAGCACACTGCAGCACGCAAACACATCAAGCAAACTGCTGCAACGCAAACACACAATTCAAACTCCTGCACCGCACACACACCAAGCAAGCTGCTACACCACAAACACACCAATCAAACAGCTCCAACCCACCTGCACAAGGTGCAATGCTCCAACCCACCCACACAAAGCGCTCTGCTCATGACGAATCCCAGGGAGCAAATATCTCAAAGGAAATCAGAATCCACACTGCTCCATCACAGACAAACCAAGCAAAGTGTTCCACTACAAACACACCAAGCAAACTGCCCCACCACAAACACACCAAGCAAACTGTTTCACAGCAATCACACCAAGCAAACTGCTGCACCACACATAAACCAAGCCAACTGCACCACCGCAAACACACCAAGCAAACTGCTACACGACAAACACACCAAGCAAACTACTCCACTGCAAACACACCAAACAAACTGCTGCACCACAAACACACCAATCAAACAGCTTCACCGCAAACACAAAGCAAACTGCTCCCCTGCAAACACACCAAGCAAACCTCTCCACCACAAACACACCAAGAAAACTGCTCCACCAAAAATACACCAATCAAACTGCACCACCGCAAACACATCAAGCACACTGCTCCACTGCAAACACACCAAGCAAACTACTCCAACTCTAACACACTAAGCAAACTGCTGCACCGCAAACACACCAAGGAAACTGCTGCACTGCAAACACCCCAAGCAAACTGCTCCACTGCAAACACACCAGGCAAACTGCTGCACCACAAACACACCAAAGGAAACTGCTGCACCACAAACACACCAAGAAAATTACTCCAACCCACCTGCACTAGGTGCAATGCTCCAACCCAACCACACAAAGCACTCTGCTCTTTACCAGTCTCAGGGAGCAAACATCTCCAAAGGAAATCAGGATCCACACTGCTCCATCACAGACAAACCAAGCAAAGTGCTCCACCACAAACACACCAAGCAAACTGCTCCACCAAATTCACACCAAACAAACTGCTCCACCGCAAACACAACAAGAAAACTGCTCCTCCGCAAACACACCAAGCAAATGGCTCCGCCGCAAACACACCAAGCAAATGGCTCCTCCGCAAACACACCAAGCAAACTACTGCTACGCAAATACACCAAGCAAACTGCTCCACTGCAAATACACCAAGCAAACCTCTCCACCGCAAACACAACAAAAAAACTGCTCCTCCGCAAACACACCAAGCAAGTGGCTCCTCCGCAAACACACCAAGCAAACTACTGCTACCAAATACACCAAGCAAACTGCTCCACCGCAAACACACCAAGCAAACTGCTCCGCCCCAAACTCACCAAGCAAACTGCTGCACCACAAACACCAAGCAAATTGCTGCACTGCAAACACACCAAGCAAACTGCTCCAACCCACCCGCACAAGGCCCAATGCTCCAACCCACCCACACAAAGTGCTCTGCTCCAGACCAGGCTCAGGGAGCAAACAGCCCTAGGGGAAATCAGGATCCACCCTGCTCCACCACAAACACACCAAGAAAACGGTTTCTTTGCAAACACTTCAAGCACACTGCTCCCTGGCAAACACATCAAGCAAACTGCTGCACCCCAAACACACCAAGCAAACTGCTGCACCACAAACACCAAGCTAACTGCTGCACTGCAAATACACCAAGTAAACTGCTCCACTGCAAACACACCAAGCAAATTGCACCAATCCACGTGCATAAGGCCCAATGCTCCAACCCACCCACACAAAGAGCTCTGCTCTAGACCAAACTTAGGGAGCAAGCAACTACAAGGGAAATCAGGATCCACACTGTTCAACCACAAACACACCAAGCAAACTGCGCCACCACAAACACACCAATCAAACTGCACCACAGCAAACCCATCAAGCACACTGCACCATGCAAACACATCAAGCAAACTGCTCCACCGCAAACACACCAGGCAAACTGCTCCACCACAAACACATCAAGCAAGCTCCTGCAACGCAAACACACAATTCAAACTGCTGCACTGCACACACAGCAAGCAAGCTGCTACACCACAAACACACCAAGCAAACACCTCCAACCCACCTGCACAAGGTGCAATGCTACAACCCACCCATGCAAAGCGCGCTGCTCATGGCAAATCTCAGGGAGCAAAGATCTCCAAAGGAAATCAGGATCCACACTGCTCCATCACAGACAAACCAAGCAAAGTGCTCCACTACAAACACACCAAGCAAACTGATCCACCACAAACACACCAAGCAAACTGCTCCACCACAAACACACCAGGCAAACTGTTTCACAGCGAACACACCAAGCAAACTGCTGCACCGCAATTACAGCAAACCAACTGCACCACCGCAAATACACCAAGCAAACTGCTCCACTGTAAAGACCCGAAACAAACTGCTCCACCGCAAACACACCAAGCAAACAGCTTCACTGCAAACAGCAAGAAAACTGCTCCACTGCAAACACACCAAGCAAACCTCTCCACCACAAACACACCAAGCAAACTGCTCCACCGAAAACACACCAAACAATCTACTCCACTGCAAACACAACAAGAAAACTGCTCCTCCGCAAACACAAAAAGCAAATTGCTCCTCCGCACACACACCACGCAAACTACTGCACCGCAAATACACCAAGCAAACTGCTCCACCGCAAACACACAAAGCAAACTGCTACACTGCAAATTCACCAAGCACACTGCTACACTGCAAACACACCAAGCAAACTGCTCTGCCCCAAACCCACCAAGCAAACTGCTGCACCACAAACACCAAGCAAATTGCTGCACCGCAAACACAGCAAGCAAACTGCTCCACCACAAACAAACCAAGCAAACTGCTCCAACCCACCCACACAAGGCCCAATGCTCCAACCCACCCACACAAAGCACTCTGTTCCAGGCCAAACTCAGAGAGCAAACAGCTCCAAGGGAAATAAGGATACACACCGCTCCACCACAAACACACTAGCAAACTGCTCCAACACAAACACACCAAGGAAACTGCTGCACCACAAACACATCAAGCATACTGCTCCACCGCAAACACACCAAGCAAACTGCTGCACCACAAACACCAAGCAAATTGCTGCACCACAAACACACCAAGCAAACTGCTGCACCACAAACAAACCAAGCAAACTGCTTCAACCCACCCGAACAAGGCCCAATGCTCCAACCCACCCACAAAAAGCGCTCTGTTCCAGACCAAACTCAGAGAGCAAACAGCTCCAAGGGAAATAAGGATACACACTGCTCCACCACAAACACACTAGCAAACTGCTCCAACACAAACACACCAAGGAAATTGCTGCACCACATACACATCAAGCACACTGCTCCACCACAAACGCACCAAGCAAACTGTTGCACTGCAAACACACCAAGCAAATTGCTCCATCGCAAACATACCAAGGAAACTGGTCCAACCCACACAAACAAGGCCCAATGCTCCAACCCACCCACACAAAGTACTGGGCTCAAGACCAAGCTCGGGGAACAAACGGCTGAAAGGGAAATCAGGATCCAAGCTGCTCCACCATAAACACACCAAGCAAACTGCTCCTGCGCAAACACATAAATCACACTGCTCCCCGGCAAACATATCAAGCAAACTGCTGCAAAGCAAACACACAAAGCAATCAGCTGCACCCCAAACACCAAGCAAACTGCTGCACCACAAACACCAAGCTAACTGCTCATCTGCAAACACACCAAGCAAAATGCACCAGCCCAACCGCACAAGGCCCATTGCTCCAAACCACCCACAAAAGAGCTCTGCTCTAGACCAAGCTTAGCGAGCCAACCACTACAAGGGAAATCAGGATCCACACTGTTCAACCACAAACACACGAAGCCAACTGCGCCACCACAAACACACCAATGAAACTACACCACAGCAAACACAAGCACACTGCAGCACACAAACACATCAAGCAAACTGCTGCAACGCAAACACACAATTCAAACTGCTGCACCGCACACACACCAAGCAAGCGACTACACCACAAACACAGCCATCAAACAGCTCCAACCCACCTGCACAAGGTGCAATGCTCCGACCCACCCACACAAAGCGCTCTGCTCATGACGAATCTCAGGGAGCAAATATCTCTAAAGGAAATCAGGATCCACACTGCTCCATCACAGACAAACCAAGCAAAGTGTTCCACCACCAACACACCAAGCAAACTGCTCCACCACAAACACAGCAAGCAAACTGTTTCACAGCAAACACACCACGCAAACTGCTGCACCGCAAAAACACCAAGCCAACTGCACCACCGCAAATACACCAAGCAAACTGCTCCACTGCAAACACACCAAACAAACTGCTCCACTGCAAACACACCAAACAAACTGCTGCACCACAAACACACCAATCAAACAGCTTCACCGCAAACACAAAGCAAACTGCTCCCCTGCAAGACACAAAGCAAACCTCTCCACCACAAACACACCAAGCAAACTGCTCCACCAAAAATACACCAATCAAACTTCACCACCGCAAACACATCAAGCACACTGCTCCACTGCAGACACACCAAGAAAACTACTCCAACTCTAACACACTAAGGAAACTGCTGCACCACAAACACACCAAGCAAATTACTCCAACACACCTGCACAAGGTGCAATGCTCCAACCCACCCACACAAAGCACTCTGCTCTTTACCAATCTCAGGGAGCAAACATCTCCAAAGGAAATCAGGATCCACACTGCTCCATCACAGACAAACCAAGCAAAGTGCTCCACCACAAACACACCAAGCAAACTGCTTCACCACAAACACACCAAGCAAACTGTTTCACAGCAAACACACCAAGCAAACTGCTGCACCACACATAAACCAAGCCAACTGCACCACCGCAAACACACCAAGCAAACTGCTCCACCACAAACACACCAAGCAAACTGTTTCACAGCAAACACACCACGCAAACCTCTCCAACACAAACACACCAAGCAAACCTCTCCACCACAAACACACCAAGAAAACTGCTCCACTGCAAACACACCAAGCAAACCTCTCCAACACAAACACACCAAGCAAACCTCTCCACCACAAACACACCAAGCAAACTGCTCCACCAAAAACACACCAAACAAACTACTCCACCGCAAACACAAGAAAACTGCTCCTCCGCAAACACACCACGCAAATTACTGCACAGCAAATACACCAAGCAAACTGCTCCACCGCAAACACACAAAGCAAACTGCTACACTGCAAATTCACCAAGCAAACTGCTACACTGCAAACACACCAATCAAACTGCTCCGCCCCAAACCCACCAAACAAACTGCTGCACCACAAACACCAAGCAAATTACTGCACCCCAAACACAACAAGCAAACTGCTCCTCCACAAACAAACCAAGCAAACTCAAACTGCTCCAACCCACCCGCACAAGGCCCAATGCTCCAACCCACCCACACAAAGTGCTCTGTTCCAGACCAAACTCAGAGAGCAAACAGCTCCAAGGGAAATAAGGATACACACTGCTCCACCACAAACACACCAAGCAAACTGCTCTGCACCAAACTCACCAAGCAAACTGCTGCACCACAAACACCAAGCAAATTGCTGCACCGCAAACACACCAAACAAACTGCTCCAACCCACCCGCACAAGGCCCAGTGCTCCAACCCATCCACACAAAGCGCTCTACTCCAGACCAAGCTCATGGAGCAAACAGCTCCAAGGGAAATCAGGATCCACACTGCTCCACCACAAACACCCCAAGCAAACTATTCCAACACAAACACACCAAGGAAACTGCTGCACCACAAACACTTCAAGCACAGTGCTCCACCTCAAACGCACCAAGCAAACTGTTGCACTGCAAACACACCAAGCAAACTGCTCCATCGCAAACATACCAAGCAAACTGGTCCGACCCACACGAACAAGGCCCAATGCTCCAACCCACCCACACAAAGTGCTGGGCTCCAGACCAAGCTCGGGGAGCAAACGGCTGAAAGGCAAATCAGGATCCAAGCTGCTCCACCACAAATATACCAAGCAAACTGCTCCTCCGCAAACATATCAAGCACACTGCTCCCCGGGAAAAAACACATCAAGCTAACTGCTGCACCGCAAACACACAAAGCAAACAGCTGCACCCCAAATACACAAAGCAAACTGCTTCACCACAAACACCAAGCTAACTGCTGCACTGCAAACACACCAAGCAAACTGCTCCACTACAAACACACCAAGCAAATTGCACCAATCCATGTGCACAAGGCCCAATGCTCCAACCCACCCACACAAAGAGCTCTGCTCTAGACCAAGCTTAGGGAGCAAACAACTACAAAGGAAATCAGGATCCACACTGTTCAACCACAAACACACCAAGCAAACTGCGCCACCACAAACACACCAATCAAACTGCACCACAGTAAACACATCAAGCACACTGCACCATGCAAACACATCAAGCGAACTGCTCCACCGCAAACACACCAAGCAAACTGCTCCACCGCAAACACATCAAGCAAACTGCTGCAACGCAAACACACAATTCAAACTGCTGCACTTCACACACACCAAGCAAGCTGCTATACCACAAACACACCAAGCAAACACCTCCAACCCACCTGCACAAGGTCCAATGCTACAACCCACCCATGCAAAGTGCTCTGCTCATGGCAAATCAAAGGGAGCAAAGATCTCCAAAGGAAATCAGGATCCACACTGCTCCATCACAGACAAACCAAGCAAAGTGCTCCACCACAAACACACCAAGCAAACTGCTCCACTGTAAACACACCAAACAAACTGCTCCACTGCAAACACACCAAGCAAACAGCTTCACCGCAAACACCAAGAAAACTGCTCCACTGCAAACACACCAAGCAAACCTCTCCACCACAAACACACCAAGCAAACTGCTCCACCAAAATCACACCAAACAAACTACTCCACCGCAAACACAAGAAAACTGCTCCTCCGCAAACACACCACGCAAACTACTGCACAGCAAATACACCAAGCAAACTGCTCCACCGCAAACACACAAAGCAAACTGCTACACTGCAAATTCACCAAGCAAACTGCTACACTGCAAACACACCAAGCAAACTGCTCCGCCCCAAACCCACCAAACAAACTGCTGCACCACAAACACCAAGCAAATTGCTGCACCCCAAACACACCAAGCAAACTGCTCCACCACAAACAAACCAAGCAAACTCAAACTGCTCCAACCCACTCGCACAAGGCCCAATGCTCCAACCCACCCACACAAAGCGCTCTGTTCCAGACCAAACTCAGAGAGCAAACAGCTCCAAGGGAAATAAGGATACACACTGCTCCACCACAAACACACTAGCAAACTGCTCCAACACAAACACACCAAGGAAACTGCTGCACCACAAACACATCAAGCACACTGCTCCACTGCAAACACACCAAGCACACTGCTCCACCGTAAACACACCAAGCAAATTGCACCAGCCACCCGCACAAGGCCCAATGCTCCAACCCACCCACAAAAAGAGCTCTGCTCTAGACCAAGCTTAGGGAGAAAACAACCACAAGGGAAATCAGGATCCACACTGTTCAAACACAAACACACGAAGCAAACGGCGCCACCACAAACACACCAATCAAACTGCACCACAGCAAGCACATCAAGCACACTGCACCACGCAAACACATCAAGCAAACTGCTGCAACGCAAACACACAATTCAAACTGCTGCACTGCAAAAACACCAATCAAACTGCTCCACCGCAAACACACCAAGCAAACTGCTCCAACCCACCCACACAAGGCCCAGTGCTCCAACCCATCCACACAAAGCGCTCTACTCCAGACCAAGCTCATGGAGCAAACAGCTCCAAGGGAAATCAGGATCCACACTGCTCCACCACAAACACCCCAAGCAAACTATTCCAACACAAACACACCAAGGAAACTGCTGCACCACAAACACTTCAAGCACAGTGCTCCACCGCAAACGCACCAAGCAAACTGTTGCACTGCAAACACACCAAGCAAACTGCTCCATCGCAAACATACCAAGCAAACTGGTCCAACCCACACGAACAAGGCCCAATGCTCCAACCCACCCACACAAAGTGCTGGGCTCCAGACCAAGCTCGGGGAGCAAACGGCTGAAAGGCAAATCAGGATCCACACTGCTCCACCACAAATATACCAAGCAAACTGCTTCTCCGCAAACATATCAAGCACACTGCTCCCCGGGAAAAAACACATCAAGCTAACTGCTGCAGCGCAAACACACAAAGCAAACAGCTGCACCTCAAATACACCAAGCAAACTGCTTCACCACAAACACCAAGCTAACTGCTGCACTGCAAACACACCAAGCAAACTGCTCCACTACAAACACACCAAGCAAATTGCACCAATCCATGTGCACAAGGCCCAATGCTCCAAACCACCCACACAAAGAGCTCTGCTCTAGACCAAGCTTAGGGAGCAAACAACTACAAAGGAAATCAGGATCCACACTGTTCAACCACTAACACACCAAGCAAACTGCGCCACCACAAACACACCAATCAAACTGCACCACAGTAAACACATCAAGCACACTGCACCATGCAAACACATCAAGCGAACTGCTCCACCGCAAACACACCAAGCAAACTGCTCCACCGCAAACACATCAAGCAAACTGCTGCAACGCAAACACACAATTCAAACTGCTGCACTTCACACACACCAAGCAAGCTGCTATACCACAAACACACCAAGCAAACACCTCCAACCCACCTGCACAAGGTCCAATGCTACAACCCACCCATGCAAAGTGCTCTGCTCATGGCAAATCAAAGGGAGCAAAGATCTCCAAAGGAAATCAGGATCCACACTGCTCCATCACAGACAAACCAAGCAAAGTGCTCCACCACAAACACACCAAGCAAACTGCTCCACTGTAAACACACCAAACAAACTGCTCCACTGCAAACACACCAAGCAAACAGCTTCACCGCAAACACCAAGAAAACTGCTCCACTGCAAACACACCAAGCAAACCTCTCCACCACAAACACACCAAGCAAACTGCTCCACCAAAATCACACCAAACAAACTACTCCACCGCAAACACAAGAAAACTGCTCCTCCGCAAACACACCACGCAAACTACTGCACAGCAAATACACCAAGCAAACTGCTCCACCGCAAACACACAAAGCAAACTGCTACACTGCAAATTCACCAAGCAAACTGCTACACTGCAAACACACCAAGCAAACTGCTCCGCCCCAAACCCACCAAACAAACTGCTGCACCACAAACACCAAGCAAATTGCTGCACCCCAAACACACCAAGCAAACTGCTCCACCACAAACAAACCAAGCAAACTCAAACTGCTCCAACCCACTCGCACAAGGCCCAATGCTCCAACCCACCCACACAAAGCGCTCTGTTCCAGACCAAACTCAGAGAGCAAACAGCTCCAAGGGAAATAAGGATACACACTGCTCCACCACAAACACACTAGCAAACTGCTCCAACACAAACACACCAAGGAAACTGCTGCACCACAAACACATCAAGCACACTGCTCCACTGCAAACACACCAAGCACACTGCTCCACCGTAAACACACCAAGCAAATTGCACCAGCCACCCGCACAAGGCCCAATGCTCCAACCCACCCACAAAAAGAGCTCTGCTCTAGACCAAGCTTAGGGAGAAAACAACCACAAGGGAAATCAGGATCCACACTGTTCAAACACAAACACACGAAGCAAACGGCGCCACCACAAACACACCAATCAAACTGCACCACAGCAAGCACATCAAGCACACTGCACCACGCAAACACATCAAGCAAACTGCTGCAACGCAAACACACAATTCAAACTGCTGCACTGCAAAAACACCAATCAAACTGCTCCACCGCAAACACACCAAGCAAACTGCTCCAACCCACCCACACAAGGCCCAGTGCTCCAACCCATCCACACAAAGCGCTCTACTCCAGACCAAGCTCATGGAGCAAACAGCTCCAAGGGAAATCAGGATCCACACTGCTCCACCACAAACACCCCAAGCAAACTATTCCAACACAAACACACCAAGGAAACTGCTGCACCACAAACACTTCAAGCACAGTGCTCCACCGCAAACGCACAAAGCAAACTGTTACACTGCAAACAAACCAAGCAAACTGCTCCATCGCAAACATACCAAGCAAACTGGTCCAACCCACATGAACAAGGCCCAATGCTCCAACCCACCCACACAAAGTGCTGGGCTCCAGACCAAGCTCGGGGAGCAAACGGCTGAAAGGCAAATCAGGATCCAAGCTGCTCCACCACAAATATACCAAGCAAACTGCTCCTCCGCAAACATATCAAGCACACTGCTCCCCGGCAAACACATCAAGCAAACTGCTGCACCACAAACACACAAAGCAAACAGCTGCACCCCAAACACACCAAGCAAACAGCTTCACTGCAAACACCAAGCAAACTGCTCCACTGCAAATACACCAAGCAAATCTCTCCACCACAAACACACCAAGCAAACTGCTCCACCAAAAACACACCAAACAAACTGCTTGTAACGCTCACCTGGTTGCCACGGGGGCGCTGGTCTAGTCTGGATTGCTGTGGCCTCTTCTAGCGTGATGCGCAGGACCCGGAACACCGATTGGACAGGACCTCCAAATCGTGCTTGCCTGGCCCGTAGGAATATCCTTCTGCAGATGAGAAAGGGGATTAACAGTCTGCAGAATAGTGTGCTAGCTCCCCTCTTTCCCCCTTCGTTCCTCTCTAACTTCCTCCAAACCCCAGTTTAAGCTCACCTTATGGTTTGGAAGTATGAACTCTTCATCCTGCTTCTGGTGCAGGGGCGCGCGTTCGTCCAGTTACTTCACTGGTTTTCAGAATGGCGCTGGCAAAATCCACTTGACTTTCCTGAGCGATGCGCCGTAAGTATGAAAGTTCAAAGTTCAAGTGAGGCCCCCTTTATGTTGTCTTTCTAACCTGTGATCTGTCCTTTATTTCAGGTGCAGAATGAAGGCGATGCGTCGAGGGGTTAAACTGCCGAGGTGAGTAGTGATGAGGGCGATCCCTCTAAATGTCCTTATCATTCCCCAGAAATGTCTCTTGTCCTTTCCCCATAGGGGCCGGGGTACGGTACCTGCCAACGGGGCGGCGCCGACCCGAAATGTGGAAGAAAAGCCGGTAAGTATTATGGCTGTTAATCAGGCTTTCCTTCTGTGTTCCTTCTGCTCACCTTTTGTTTCTTCCTCTCACCCCTAGGTGCAGAGATGTGGCGTCCGATGCTGACAGCCGCGATGGAGCCGGGAGATGTCTCGAGGACAGGTGAGTGAAGCGTGGCGCTGCAGCGAGCAACGCAATGCTTTTAAATGGAAGTCTTTCTTCAGGGATGCTGGCGAGAAGATTCCGGATGCAGGTAAGAAGTTTGAAATAGTCCTTGGTTTTCACCTTTCTCTTCTCTTCCTTCCTTGCAGGTCTTCCAGGTTCGAGGCGGGCGTGGCTGGAGTCCAGGAGCAGAAGCAGACACGGTGAGCGTTAAGCTGCAGGAAGCAGAACAACGCGAAGCATGAGCTGCTGTCTGGGCGTGGCTTAAATAGCCTCCAAAGAAGTCCCAGGTATGTATCCTTCCCCAACTAGGTATGTATCCTTCCCTGGCCACGCCCGAGTGAAAAAATAGTCCCTATGAAAAAATAGTCCCTTTCAGGTCTCAGGGAGGCCTGAAGCGTGCAGCATGGTCTGCATCAGGTAAGTGCACAAAACACCTCCCTTTATGAGCCTGGCGCCTATGGCGCCAGGACTGATGTCCAACATGAGCCTGGCGCCAAAGGTGCCAGGACTGAGTCCAAAGAGCCCTTATAAGGGGCCAATGGGCTTTTACCCGAAGGCATGATGCCTGCTTCCGGGGGTGCTGGGCCTGGCCTGGTGCTCCGGGGGTAGGCAGCATGACACTGCTCCACCGCAAACACAACAAGAAAACTGCTCCTCCGCAAACACACCAAGCAAATGGCTCCTCCGCAAACACACCAAGCAAACTACTGCAACGCAAATACACCAAGCAAACTGCTCCACCGCAAACACACAAAGCAAACTGCTACACCGCAAATTCACCAAGCAAACTGCTACACCGCAAACACACCAAGCAAACTGCTCTGCACCAAACTCACCAAGCAAACTGCTGCACCACAAACACCAAGCAAATTGCTGCACCGCAAACACACCAAACAAACTGCTCCAACCCACCCGCACAAGGCCCAGTGCTCCAACCCATCCACACAAAGCGCTCTACTCCAGACCAAGCTTAGGGAGAAAACAACCACAAGGGAAATCAGGATCCACACTGTTCAAACACAAACACACGAAGCAAACGGCGCCACCACAAACACACCAATCAAACTGCACCACAGCAAGCACATCAAGCACACTGCACCACGCAAACACATCAAGCAAACTGCTGCAACGCAAACACACAATTCAAACTGCTGCACTGCAAAAACACCAATCAAACTGCTCCACCGCAAACACACCAAGCAAACTGCTCCAACCCACCCGCACAAGGCCCAATGCTCCAACCCATCCACACAAAGCGCTCTACTCCAGACCAAGCTCATGGAGCAAACAGCTCCAAGGGAAATCAGGATCCACACTGCTCCACCACAAACACCCCAAGCAAACTATTCCAACACAAACACATCAAGGAAACTGCTGCACCACAAACACTTCAAGCACAGTGCTCCACCGCAAACGCACCAAGCAAACTGTTGCACTGCAAACACACCAAGCAAACTGCTCCATCGCAAACATACCAAGCAAACTGGTCCAACCCACACGAACAAGGCCCAATGCTCCAACCCACCCACACAAAGTGCTGGGCTCCAGACCAAGCTCGGGGAGCAAACGGCTGAAAGGCAAATCAGGATCCAAGCTGCTCCACCACAAATATACCAAGCAAACTGCTCCTCCGCAAACATATCAAGCACACTGCTCCCCGGGAAAAAACACATCAAGCAAACTGCTGCACCGCAAACACACAAAGCAAACAGCTGCACCCCAAACACACCAAGCAAATTGCTTCACCACAAACACCAAGCTAACTGCTGCACTGCAAACACACCAAGCAAACTGCTCCACTACAAACACACCAAGCAAATTGCACCAATCCATGTGCACAAGGCCCAATGCTCCAACCCACCCACACAAAGAGCTCTGCTCTAGACCAAGCTTAGGGAGCAAACAACTACAAAGGAAATCAGGATCCACACTGTTCAACCACAAACACACCAAGCAAACTGCGCCACCACAAACACACCAATCAAACCTCTCCACCACAAACACACCAAGCAAACTGCTCCACCAAAATCACACCAAACAAACTACTCCACCGCAAACACAAGAAAACTGCTCCTCCGCAAACACACCACGCAAACTACTGCACAGCAAATACACCAAGCAAACTGCTCCACCGCAAACACACAAAGCAAACTGCTACACTGCAAATTCACCAAGCAAACTGCTACACTGCAAACACACCAAGCAAACTGCTCCGCCCCAAACCCACCAAACAAACTGCTGCACCACAAACACCAAGCAAATTGCTGCACCCCAAACACACCAAGCAAACTGCTCCACCACAAACAAACCAAGCAAACTCAAACTGCTCCAACCCACTCGCACAAGGCCCAATGCTCCAACCCACCCACACAAAGCGCTCTGTTCCAGACCAAACTCAGAGAGCAAACAGCTCCAAGGGAAATAAGGATACACACTGCTCCACCACAAACACACTAGCAAACTGCTCCAACACAAACACACCAAGGAAACTGCTGCACCACAAACACATCAAGCACACTGCTCCACTGCAAACACACCAAGCACACTGCTCCACCGTAAACACACCAAGCAAATTGCACCAGCCACCCGCACAAGGCCCAATGCTCCAACCCACCCACAAAAAGAGCTCTGCTCTAGACCAAGCTTAGGGAGAAAACAACCACAAGGGAAATCAGGATCCACACTGTTCAAACACAAACACACGAAGCAAACGGCGCCACCACAAACACACCAATCAAACTGCACCACAGCAAGCACATCAAGCACACTGCACCACGCAAACACATCAAGCAAACTGCTGCAACGCAAACACACAATTCAAACTGCTGCACTGCAAAAACACCAATCAAACTGCTCCACCGCAAACACACCAAGCAAACTGCTCCAACCCACCCACACAAGGCCCAGTGCTCCAACCCATCCACACAAAGCGCTCTACTCCAGACCAAGCTCATGGAGCAAACAGCTCCAAGGGAAATCAGGATCCACACTGCTCCACCACAAACACCCCAAGCAAACTATTCCAACACAAACACACCAAGGAAACTGCTGCACCACAAACACTTCAAGCACAGTGCTCCACCGCAAACGCACCAAGCAAACTGTTGCACTGCAAACACACCAAGCAAACTGCTCCATCGCAAACATACCAAGCAAACTGGTCCAACCCACACGAACAAGGCCCAATGCTCCAACCCACCCACACAAAGTGCTGGGCTCCAGACCAAGCTCGGGGAGCAAACGGCTGAAAGGCAAATCAGGATCCACACTGCTCCACCACAAATATACCAAGCAAACTGCTTCTCCGCAAACATATCAAGCACACTGCTCCCCGGGAAAAAACACATCAAGCTAACTGCTGCAGCGCAAACACACAAAGCAAACAGCTGCACCTCAAATACACCAAGCAAACTGCTTCACCACAAACACCAAGCTAACTGCTGCACTGCAAACACACCAAGCAAACTGCTCCACTACAAACACACCAAGCAAATTGCACCAATCCATGTGCACAAGGCCCAATGCTCCAAACCACCCACACAAAGAGCTCTGCTCTAGACCAAGCTTAGGGAGCAAACAACTACAAAGGAAATCAGGATCCACACTGTTCAACCACTAACACACCAAGCAAACTGCGCCACCACAAACACACCAATCAAACTGCACCACAGTAAACACATCAAGCACACTGCACCATGCAAACACATCAAGCGAACTGCTCCACCGCAAACACACCAAGCAAACTGCTCCACCGCAAACACATCAAGCAAACTGCTGCAACGCAAACACACAATTCAAACTGCTGCACTTCACACACACCAAGCAAGCTGCTATACCACAAACACACCAAGCAAACACCTCCAACCCACCTGCACAAGGTCCAATGCTACAACCCACCCATGCAAAGTGCTCTGCTCATGGCAAATCAAAGGGAGCAAAGATCTCCAAAGGAAATCAGGATCCACACTGCTCCATCACAGACAAACCAAGCAAAGTGCTCCACCACAAACACACCAAGCAAACTGCTCCACTGTAAACACACCAAACAAACTGCTCCACTGCAAACACACCAAGCAAACAGCTTCACCGCAAACACCAAGAAAACTGCTCCACTGCAAACACACCAAGCAAACCTCTCCACCACAAACACACCAAGCAAACTGCTCCACCAAAATCACACCAAACAAACTACTCCACCGCAAACACAAGAAAACTGCTCCTCCGCAAACACACCACGCAAACTACTGCACAGCAAATACACCAAGCAAACTGCTCCACCGCAAACACACAAAGCAAACTGCTACACTGCAAATTCACCAAGCAAACTGCTACACTGCAAACACACCAAGCAAACTGCTCCGCCCCAAACCCACCAAACAAACTGCTGCACCACAAACACCAAGCAAATTGCTGCACCCCAAACACACCAAGCAAACTGCTCCACCACAAACAAACCAAGCAAACTCAAACTGCTCCAACCCACTCGCACAAGGCCCAATGCTCCAACCCACCCACACAAAGCGCTCTGTTCCAGACCAAACTCAGAGAGCAAACAGCTCCAAGGGAAATAAGGATACACACTGCTCCACCACAAACACACTAGCAAACTGCTCCAACACAAACACACCAAGGAAACTGCTGCACCACAAACACATCAAGCACACTGCTCCACTGCAAACACACCAAGCACACTGCTCCACCGTAAACACACCAAGCAAATTGCACCAGCCACCCGCACAAGGCCCAATGCTCCAACCCACCCACAAAAAGAGCTCTGCTCTAGACCAAGCTTAGGGAGAAAACAACCACAAGGGAAATCAGGATCCACACTGTTCAAACACAAACACACGAAGCAAACGGCGCCACCACAAACACACCAATCAAACTGCACCACAGCAAGCACATCAAGCACACTGCACCACGCAAACACATCAAGCAAACTGCTGCAACGCAAACACACAATTCAAACTGCTGCACTGCAAAAACACCAATCAAACTGCTCCACCGCAAACACACCAAGCAAACTGCTCCAACCCACCCACACAAGGCCCAGTGCTCCAACCCATCCACACAAAGCGCTCTACTCCAGACCAAGCTCATGGAGCAAACAGCTCCAAGGGAAATCAGGATCCACACTGCTCCACCACAAACACCCCAAGCAAACTATTCCAACACAAACACACCAAGGAAACTGCTGCACCACAAACACTTCAAGCACAGTGCTCCACCGCAAACGCACAAAGCAAACTGTTACACTGCAAACAAACCAAGCAAACTGCTCCATCGCAAACATACCAAGCAAACTGGTCCAACCCACATGAACAAGGCCCAATGCTCCAACCCACCCACACAAAGTGCTGGGCTCCAGACCAAGCTCGGGGAGCAAACGGCTGAAAGGCAAATCAGGATCCAAGCTGCTCCACCACAAATATACCAAGCAAACTGCTCCTCCGCAAACATATCAAGCACACTGCTCCCCGGCAAACACATCAAGCAAACTGCTGCACCACAAACACACAAAGCAAACAGCTGCACCCCAAACACACCAAGCAAACAGCTTCACTGCAAACACCAAGCAAACTGCTCCACTGCAAATACACCAAGCAAATCTCTCCACCACAAACACACCAAGCAAACTGCTCCACCAAAAACACACCAAACAAACTGCTTGTAACGCTCACCTGGTTGCCACGGGGGCGCTGGTCTAGTCTGGATTGCTGTGGCCTCTTCTAGCGTGATGCGCAGGACCCGGAACACCGATTGGACAGGACCTCCAAATCGTGCTTGCCTGGCCCGTAGGAATATCCTTCTGCAGATGAGAAAGGGGATTAACAGTCTGCAGAATAGTGTGCTAGCTCCCCTCTTTCCCCCTTCGTTCCTCTCTAACTTCCTCCAAACCCCAGTTTAAGCTCACCTTATGGTTTGGAAGTATGAACTCTTCATCCTGCTTCTGGTGCAGGGGCGCGCGTTCGTCCAGTTACTTCACTGGTTTTCAGAATGGCGCTGGCAAAATCCACTTGACTTTCCTGAGCGATGCGCCGTAAGTATGAAAGTTCAAAGTTCAAGTGAGGCCCCCTTTATGTTGTCTTTCTAACCTGTGATCTGTCCTTTATTTCAGGTGCAGAATGAAGGCGATGCGTCGAGGGGTTAAACTGCCGAGGTGAGTAGTGATGAGGGCGATCCCTCTAAATGTCCTTATCATTCCCCAGAAATGTCTCTTGTCCTTTCCCCATAGGGGCCGGGGTACGGTACCTGCCAACGGGGCGGCGCCGACCCGAAATGTGGAAGAAAAGCCGGTAAGTATTATGGCTGTTAATCAGGCTTTCCTTCTGTGTTCCTTCTGCTCACCTTTTGTTTCTTCCTCTCACCCCTAGGTGCAGAGATGTGGCGTCCGATGCTGACAGCCGCGATGGAGCCGGGAGATGTCTCGAGGACAGGTGAGTGAAGCGTGGCGCTGCAGCGAGCAACGCAATGCTTTTAAATGGAAGTCTTTCTTCAGGGATGCTGGCGAGAAGATTCCGGATGCAGGTAAGAAGTTTGAAATAGTCCTTGGTTTTCACCTTTCTCTTCTCTTCCTTCCTTGCAGGTCTTCCAGGTTCGAGGCGGGCGTGGCTGGAGTCCAGGAGCAGAAGCAGACACGGTGAGCGTTAAGCTGCAGGAAGCAGAACAACGCGAAGCATGAGCTGCTGTCTGGGCGTGGCTTAAATAGCCTCCAAAGAAGTCCCAGGTATGTATCCTTCCCCAACTAGGTATGTATCCTTCCCTGGCCACGCCCGAGTGAAAAAATAGTCCCTATGAAAAAATAGTCCCTTTCAGGTCTCAGGGAGGCCTGAAGCGTGCAGCATGGTCTGCATCAGGTAAGTGCACAAAACACCTCCCTTTATGAGCCTGGCGCCTATGGCGCCAGGACTGATGTCCAACATGAGCCTGGCGCCAAAGGTGCCAGGACTGAGTCCAAAGAGCCCTTATAAGGGGCCAATGGGCTTTTACCCGAAGGCATGATGCCTGCTTCCGGGGGTGCTGGGCCTGGCCTGGTGCTCCGGGGGTAGGCAGCATGACACTGCTCCACCGCAAACACAACAAGAAAACTGCTCCTCCGCAAACACACCAAGCAAATGGCTCCTCCGCAAACACACCAAGCAAACTACTGCAACGCAAATACACCAAGCAAACTGCTCCACCGCAAACACACAAAGCAAACTGCTACACCGCAAATTCACCAAGCAAACTGCTACACCGCAAACACACCAAGCAAACTGCTCTGCACCAAACTCACCAAGCAAACTGCTGCACCACAAACACCAAGCAAATTGCTGCACCGCAAACACACCAAACAAACTGCTCCAACCCACCCGCACAAGGCCCAGTGCTCCAACCCATCCACACAAAGCGCTCTACTCCAGACCAAGCTTAGGGAGAAAACAACCACAAGGGAAATCAGGATCCACACTGTTCAAACACAAACACACGAAGCAAACGGCGCCACCACAAACACACCAATCAAACTGCACCACAGCAAGCACATCAAGCACACTGCACCACGCAAACACATCAAGCAAACTGCTGCAACGCAAACACACAATTCAAACTGCTGCACTGCAAAAACACCAATCAAACTGCTCCACCGCAAACACACCAAGCAAACTGCTCCAACCCACCCGCACAAGGCCCAATGCTCCAACCCATCCACACAAAGCGCTCTACTCCAGACCAAGCTCATGGAGCAAACAGCTCCAAGGGAAATCAGGATCCACACTGCTCCACCACAAACACCCCAAGCAAACTATTCCAACACAAACACATCAAGGAAACTGCTGCACCACAAACACTTCAAGCACAGTGCTCCACCGCAAACGCACCAAGCAAACTGTTGCACTGCAAACACACCAAGCAAACTGCTCCATCGCAAACATACCAAGCAAACTGGTCCAACCCACACGAACAAGGCCCAATGCTCCAACCCACCCACACAAAGTGCTGGGCTCCAGACCAAGCTCGGGGAGCAAACGGCTGAAAGGCAAATCAGGATCCAAGCTGCTCCACCACAAATATACCAAGCAAACTGCTCCTCCGCAAACATATCAAGCACACTGCTCCCCGGGAAAAAACACATCAAGCAAACTGCTGCACCGCAAACACACAAAGCAAACAGCTGCACCCCAAACACACCAAGCAAATTGCTTCACCACAAACACCAAGCTAACTGCTGCACTGCAAACACACCAAGCAAACTGCTCCACTACAAACACACCAAGCAAATTGCACCAATCCATGTGCACAAGGCCCAATGCTCCAACCCACCCACACAAAGAGCTCTGCTCTAGACCAAGCTTAGGGAGCAAACAACTACAAAGGAAATCAGGATCCACACTGTTCAACCACAAACACACCAAGCAAACTGCGCCACCACAAACACACCAATCAAACTGCACCACAGTAAACACATCAAGCACACTGCACCATGCAAACACATCAAGCGAACTGCTCCACCGCAAACACACCAAGCAAACTGCTCCACCGCAAACACATCAAGCAAACTGCTGCAACGCAAACACACAATTCAAACTGCTGCACTTCACACACACCAAGCAAGCTGCTATACCACAAACACACCAAGCAAACACCTCTAACCCACCTGCACAAGGTCCAATGCTACAACCCACCCATGCAAAGTGCACTGCTCATGGCAAATCAAAGGGAGCAAAGATCTCCAAAGGAAATCAGGATCCACACTGCTCCATCACAGACAAACCAAGCAACACCGCAAACACACAAAGCAAACTGCTACACTGCAAATTCACCAAGCAAACTGCTACACTGCAAACACACCAAGCAAACTGCTCCACCCCAAACACACCAAACAAACTGCTGCACCACAAACACCAAGCAAATTGCTGCACCCCAAACACACCAAGCAAACTGCTCCACCACAAACAAACCAAGCAAAATCAAACTGCTCCAACCCACCCGCACAAGGCCCAATGCTCCAACCCACCCACACAAAGCGCTCTGTTCCAGACCAAACTCAGAGATCAAACAGCTCCAAGGGAAATAAGGATACACACCAAGCAAACTGCTCCACCATAAACACACCAAGCAAATTGCACCAGCCACCTGCACAAGTCCCAATGCTCCAACCCACCCACAAAAAGAGCTCTGCTCTAGACCAAGCTTAGGGAGAAAACAACCACAAGGGAAATCAGGATCCACACTGTTCAAACACAAACACACGAAGCAAACGGCGCCACCACAAACACACCTATCAAACTGCACCACAGCAAACACATCAAGCACACTGCACCACGCAAACACATCAAGCAAACTGCTGCAACGCAAACACACAATTCAAACTGCTGCACTGCAAAAACACCAATCAAACTGCTCCACCGCAAACACACCAAGCAAACTGCTCCAACCCACCCGCACAAGGCCCAATGCTCCAACCCACCCACACAAAGCGCTCTACTGCAGACCAAGCTCATGGAGCAAACAGCTCCAAGGGAAATCAGGATCCACACTGCTCCACCACAAACACCCCAAGCAAACTATTCCAACACAAACACACCAAGGAAACTGCTGCACCACAAACACTTCAAGCACAGTGCTCCACCGCAAATGCACAAAGCAAACTGTTGCACTGCAAACAAACCAAGCAAACTGTTCCATCTCAAACATACCAAGCAAACTGGTCCAACCCACACGAACAAGGCCCAATGCTCCAACCCACCCACACAAAGTGCTGAGCTCCAGACCAAGCTCGGGGAGCAAACGGCTGAAAGGCAAATCAGGATCCAAGCTGCTCCACCACAAATATACCAAGCAAACTGCTCCTCCGCAAACATATCAAGCACACTGCTCCCCTGCAAACACATCAAGCAAACTGCTGCACCACAAACACACAAAGCAAACAGCTGCACCCCAACCACACCAAGCAAACTGCTTCACCACAAACACCAAGCTAACTGCTACACTGCAAACACACCAAGCAAACTGCTCCACTACAAACACACCAAGCAAATTGCACCAATCCATGTGCACAAGGCCCAATGCTCCAACCCACCCACACAAAGAGCTCTGCTCTAGACCAAGCTTAGGGAGCAAACAACTACAAGGGAAATCAGGATCCACACTAACCACAACCACAAACACACCAAGCAAACTGCGCCACCACAAACACACCAATCAAACTGCACCACAGTAAACACATCAAGCACACTGCACCATGCAAACACATCAAGCAAACTGCTCCACCGCAAACACACCAAGCAAATTGCTCCACCGCAAACACATCAAGCAAACTGCTGTAACACAAACACACAATTCAAACTGCTGCACTTCACACACACTGAGCAAGCTGCTATACCACAAACACACCAAGCAAACACCTCCAACCCACTTGCACAAGGTGCAATGCTACAACCCACCCATGCAAAGCGCTCTGCTCATGGCAAATCTCAGGGAGCAAAGATCTCCAAAGGAAATCAGGATCCACACTGCTCCATCACAGACAAACCAAGCAAAGTGCTCCACCACAAACACACCAAGCAAACTGCTCCACCACAAACACACCAGGCAAATTGTTTCACAGCAAACACATCAAGCAAACTGCTGCACCGCAAATACAGCAAGCCATCTGCACCACCGCAAATACACCAAGCAAACTGCTCCACTGTAAACACACCAAACAAACTGCTCCACTGCAAACACATCAAGAAAACAGCTTCACCGCAAACACCAAGAAAACTGCTCCACTGCAAACACACCAAGCAAACCTCTCCACCACAAATACAGCAAGCAAACTGCTCCACCAAAAACACACCAAACTACTCCACCACAAATACAAGAAAACTGCTCCTCCGCAAACACACAATGCAAAATACTGCACAGCAAATACACCAAGCAAACTGCTCCACCGCAAACACACAAAGCAAACTGCTACACTGCAAATTCACCAAGCAAACTGCTACACTGCAAACACACCAAGCAAACTGCTCCGCCCCAAACCCACCAAACAAACTGCTGCACCACAAACACCAAGCAAATTGCTGCACCGCAAACACACCAAGCAAACTGCTCCACCACAAACAAACAAAGCAAACTGAAACTGCTCCAACCCACCCGCACAAGGCCCAATGCTCCAACCCACACACACAACGCGCTCTGTTCCAGACCAAACTCAGAGAGCAAACAGCTCCAAGGGAAATAAGGATACACACGGCTCCACCACAAACACACTAGCAAACTGCTCCAACACAAACACACCAAGGAAACTGCTGCACCACAAACACATCAAGCATACTGCTCTACAGCAAACACAACAAACAAACTGCTCCATCGCAAACATACCAAGCAAACTGGTCCAGCCCACATGAACATGGCCGAATGCTCCAACCCACACACATAAAGTGCTGTGCTCCAGACCAAGCTCAAGGAGCAAAAAGCTCCAAGGGGAATCAGGATCCACCCTGCTCCACCACAAACACACCAAGCAAACTGCTCCACCGCAAACACACCAGGCAAACTGCTCCACCGCAAACACATCAAGCAAACTGCTGCAACACAAACACACAATTCAAACTGCTGCACTTCACACACACAGAGCAAGCTGCTATACCACAAACATACCAAGCAAACACCTCCAACCCACCTGCACAAGGTGCAATGCTACAACCCACCCATGCAAAGCGCTCTGCTCATGGCAAATCTCAGGGAGCAAAGATCTCCAAAGGAAATCAGGATCCACACTGCTCCATCACAGAAAAACCAAGCAAAGTGCCCCACCACAAACACACCAAGCAAACTGCTCCACCACACACACACCAGGCAAACTGTTTCACAGCGAACACACCAAGCAAACTGCTTCACTGCAAACACACCAAGAAAACAGCTTCACTGCAAACACACCAAGAAAACAGCTTCACTGCAAACACCAAGAAAACTGCTCCACTGCAAACACACCAAGCAAACCTCTCCACCACAAACACAACAAGCAAACTGCTCCACCAAAAACACACCAAACAAACTACTCCACCGCAAACACAAGAAAACTGCTCCTCCGCAAACACACCACGCAAACTACTGCACAGCAACTACACCAAGCAAACTGCTCCACCGCAAACACACAAAGCAAATGGCTACACTGCAAATTCACCAATCAAACTGCTACACTGCAAACACACCAAGCAAACTGCTCCGCCCCAAACCCACCAAACAAACTGCTGCACCACAAGCACCAAGCAAATTGCTGCACCGCAAACACACCAAGCAAACTGCTCCACCACAAACAAACGAAGCAAACTCAAATTGCTCCAACCCACCCGCACAAGGCCCAATGCTCCAACCCACCCACACAAAGCTCTCTGTTCGAGACCAAACTCAGAGAGCAAACAGCTCCAAGGGAAATAAGGATACACACTGCTCCACCACAAACACACTAGCAAACTGCTCCAACACAAACACACCAAGGAAACTGCTGCACCACAAACACATCAAGCATACTGCTCCACAGCAAACACAACAAGCAAACTGCTCCACTGCAAACAGACCAAACAAACTGCTCCATCGCAAACATACCAAGCAAACTGGTCCAGCCCACATGAACAAGGCCCAATGCTCCACCCCACCCACACAAAGTGCTGTGCTCCAGACCAAGCTCAAGGAGCAAACAGCTCTGAGGGAAATCAGGATTCACCCTGCTCCACCACAAACACACCAAGCAAACTGCTCCTTTGCAAACACATCAAGCAAATTGCACCAACCCACCCGCACAAGGCCCAATGCTCCAACCCACCCACACAAAGCGCTCTACTCCAGACTAAGTTCAGGAAGCTAACAGCTTCAAGGGAAATCAGGATCCAATCTGCTCCACCACAAACACCCCAAGCAAACTGCTCCAACACAAACACACCAAGGAAACTGCTGCACCATAAACACATCAAGCACACTGCTCCACCGCAAACACACCAAGCAAACTGTTGCACTGCAAACACACCAAGCAAACTGCTCCATCGCAAACATACCAAAGAAACTGGTCCAACCCACACGAACAAGGCCCAATGCTCCAACCCACCCACACAAAGTACTGGGCCCCTGACCAAGCTCGGGGAGCAAACGGCTGAAAGGGAAATCAAGATCCAAGCTGCTTCACCACAAACACACCAAACAAACTGCTCCTGCGCAAACACATCAATCACACTGCTCCCCGGCAAACATATCAAGCAAACTGCTGCAAAGTAAACACACAAAGCAATCAGCTGCACCCCAAACACCAAGCAAACTGCTGCACCACAAACACCAAGCAAACTGCTCCACCGCAAACACACCAAGCAAATTGCACCAGCCCACCCACACAAGGCCCAATGCTCCAACCCACCCACAAAAAGAGCTCTGCTCTAGACCAAGCTTAGCGAGCAAACAACTACAAGGGAAATCAGGATCTACACTGTTCAACCACAAACACACGAAGCAAACTGCACCACCACAAACACACCAATCAAACTGCACCACAGCAAATACAAGCACACTGCAGCACGCAAACACATCAAGCAAACTGCTGCAACGCAAAAACACAATTCAAACTCCTGCACCGCACACACACCAAGCAAGCTGCTACACCACAAACACACCAATCAAACAGCTCCAACCCACCTGCACAAGGTGCAATGCTCCAACCCACCCACACAAAGCACTCTGCTCATGATGAATCTCAGGGAGCAAATATCTCAAAGGAAATCAGGATCCACACTGCTCCATCACAGACAAACCAAGCAAAGTGTTCCACCACAAACACACCAAGCAAACTGCTCCACCACAAACACACCAAGCAAACTGTTTCACAGCAAGCACATCACGCAAACTGCTGCACGGCAAATACACCAAGCCAAATGCACCACCGCAAATAAACCAAGCAAACTGCTGCAACGCAAACACACAATTCAAACTCCTGCACCGCACACACACCAAGCAAGCTGCTACACCACAAACACACCAATCAAACAGCTCCAACCCACCTGCACAAGGTGCAATGCTCCAACCCACCCACACAAAGCACTCTGATCATGATGAATCTCAGGGAGCAAATATCTCAAAGGAAATCAGGATCCTCACTGCTCCATCACAGACAAACCAAGCAAAGTGTTCCACCACAAACACACCAAGCAAACTGCTCCACCACAAACACATCAAGCAAACTGCTCCACTGCAAACACACCAGGCAAACTGCTGCACCACAAACACACCAAAGGAAACTGCTGCACCACAAACACACCAAGCAAATTACTCCAACCCACCTGCACAAGGTGCAATGCTCCAACCCACTCACACAAAGCACTCTGCTCTTTACCAATCTCAAGGAACAAACATCTCCAAAGGAAATCAGGATCCACACTGCTCCATCACAGACAAACCAAGCAAAGTGCTCCACCACAAACACACCAAGCAAACTGCTCCACCACAAACACACCAAGCAAACTGTTTCACAGCAATCACACCAAGCAAACTGCTGCACCACACATAAACCAAGCCAACTGCACCACCGCAAACACACCAAGCAAACTGCTCCACCACAAACACACCAAGCAAACTGTTTCACAGCAAACACACCACGCAAACTGCTGCACCGCAAATACACCAAGCCAACTGCACCACCGCAAATAAACCAAGCAAACTGCTCCACTGCAAACACACCAAACAAGCTGCTCCACTGCAATCACACCAAACAAACTGCTGCACCACAAACACACCAATCAAACAGCTTCACCGCAAACACAAAGCAAACTGCTCCCCTGCAAACACACCAAGCAAACCTCTCCACCAGAAACACACCAAGCAAACTGCTCCACCAAAAATACACCAATCAAACTGCACCACCACAAACACATCAAACACACTGCTCCATTGCAAACACACCAAGCAAACTACTCCAACTCTAACACACTAAGCAAACTGCTGCACCGCAAACACACCAAGGAAACTGCTGCACCGCAAAGAACACCAAGCAAACTGCTCCACTGCAAACACAGCAGGCAAACTGCTGCACCACAAACACACCAAAGGAAACTGTTGCACCACAAACACACCAAGCAAATTACTCCAACCCACCTGCACAAGGTGCAATGCTCCAACCCACCCACACAAAGCACTCTGCTCTTTACCAATCTCAGGGAGCAAACATCTCCAAGGGAAATCAGGATCCACACTGCTACATCACAGACAAAGCAAGCAAAGTGCTCCACCACAAACACACCAAGCAAACTGCTCCACCACAAACACACCAAGCAAACTGTTTCACAGCAATCACACCAAGCAAACTGCTGCACCACAAATAAACCAAGCCAACTGCACCACCGCAAATACACCAAGCAAACTGCTCCACTGCAAACACACCAAACAAACTGCTCCACTGCAAACACACCAAACAAATTGCTGCACCGCAAACACACCAAGCAAACAGCTTCACCGCAAACACCAAGCAAACTGCTCCACTGCAAACACACCAAGCAAACCTCTCCACCACAAACAAACCAAGCAAACTGCTCCACCAAAAACACACCAAACAAACTGCTCCACCGCAAACACAACAAGAAAATTGCTCCTCTGAAAATACACCAAGCAAATGGCTCCTCCACAAACACACCAAGCAAACTACTGCTACGCAAATACACCAAGCAAACTGCTCCACCGCAAACACACAAAGCAAACTGCTACACCGCAAATTCACCAAGCAACCTGCTACACCGCAAACACACCAAGCAAACTGCTCCGCCCCAAACTCACCACGCAAACTGCTGCACCAGAAACACCAAGCAAATTGCTGCACCACAAACACACCAAGCAAACTGCTCCAACCCACCCGCACAAGGCCCAATGCTCCAACCCACCCACACAAAGTGCTCTGCTCCAGACCAGGCTCAGGGAGCAAACAGCCCCAAGGGAAATCAGGATCCACCCTGCTCCACCACAAACATACCAAGAAAACGGCTCCTTCGCAAACACATCAAGCATACTGCTCCCTGGCAAACACATCAAGCAAACTGCTGCACAGCAAACATAAAAAGCAAACTGCTGCACCCCAAACACACCAAGCAAACTGCTGCACCACAAACACCAAGCTAACTGCTGCACTGCAAACACACCAAGCAAACTGCTCCACCGCAACCACACCAAGCAAATTGCACCAACCCACCCGCACAAGGCCCAATGCTCCAACCCACCCACACAATGCCTTCTACTCCAGACCAAGTTCAGGAGCAAACAGCTCCAAGGGAAATCAGGATCCAATCTGCTCCACCACAAACACCCCAAGAAAACTGCTCAACACAAACACACCAAGGAAACTGCTGCACCACAAACACATCAAGCACACTGCTCCACCGCAAATGCACCAAGCAAACTGTTGCACTGCAAACACACCAAGCAAACTGATCCATCGCAAACATACCAAGAAAACTGCTCTTGCGCAAACACATAAATCACACTGCTCCCCGGCAAACATATCAAGCAAACCTCTGCAAAGCAAACACACAAAGCAATCAGCTGCACCCCAAACACCAAGCAAACTGCTGCACCACAAACACCAAGCAAATTGCACCAGCCCACCCGCACAAGGCCCAATGCTCCAAACCACCCACAAAAAGAGCTCTGCTCTAGACCATGCTTAGCGAGCCAACAACTACAAGGGAGATCAGGATCCACACTGTTCAACCACAAACACACGAAGCCAACTGCACCACCACAAACACACCAATCAAACTGCACCACAGCAAACACAAGCACACTGCAGCACGCAAACACATCAAGCAAACTGCTGCAACGCAAACACACAATTCAAACTGCTGTACCGCACACACACCAAGCAAGCTGCTACACCACAAACACACCAATCATACAGCTCCAACCCACCTGCACAAGGTGCAACGCTCCGACCCACCCACACAAAGCGCTCTGCTCATGACGAATCTCAGGGAGCAAATATCTCCAAAGGAAATCAGGATCCACACTGCTCCATCACAGATAAACCAAGCAAAGTGTTCCACCACAAACACAGCAAGCAAACTGCTCCACCACAAACACACCAAGCAAACTGTTTCACAGCAAACACACCACACAAACTGCTGCACTGCAAATACACAAAGCAAACCTCTCCACCACAAACACACCAAGCAAACTGCTCCACCAAAAATACACCAATCAAACTGCACCACCGCAAACACATCAAGCACACTGCTCCACTGCAAACACACCAAGCAAACTACTCCAACTCTAACACACTAAGCAAACTGCTGCACCGCAAACACACCAAGGAAACTGCTGCACCACAAACACACCAAGCAAACTGCTCCACTGCAAACACACCAGGCAAACTGCTGCACCACAAACACGCCAAAGGAAACTGCTGCACCACAAACACACCAAGCAAACTGTTTCAAAGCAAACACACCAAGCAAACTGCTGCACCACAAATAAACCAAGCCAACTGCACCACTGCAAATACACCAAGCAAACTGCTCCACTGCAAACACACCAAACAAACTGCTCCACTGCAAACACACCAAACAAACTACTGCACCACAAACACACCAAGCAAACAGCTTCACTGCAAACACCAAGCAAACTGCTCCACTGCAAACACACCAAGCAAACCTCTCCACCACAAACACACCAAGCAAACGGCTACACCAAAAACACACCAAACAAACTGCTCCACCGCAAACACAACAAGAAAACTGCTCCTCTGCAAACACACCAAGCAAATGGCTCCTCCGCAAACACACCAAGCAAACTACTGCAACGCAAATACACCAAGCAAACTGCTCAACCGCAAACACACAAAGCAAACTGCTACACCGCAAATTCACCAAGCAAACTGCTACACCGCAAACACACCAAGCAAACTGCTCTGCCCCAAACTCACCAAGCAAACTGCTGCACCACAAACACCAAGCAAATTGCTGCACCGCAAACACACCAAAAAAACTGCTCCAACCCACCCGCACAAGGCCCAATGCTCCAACCCACCCACACAAAGCGCTCTACTCCAGACCAAGCTCATGGAGCAAACAGCTCCAAGGGAAATCAGGATCCACACTGCTCCACCACAAATACCTCAAGCAAACTATTCGAACACAAACACACCAAGGAAACTGCTGCACCACAAACACTTCAAGCACAGTGCTCCACCGCAAACGCACCAAGCAAACTGTTGCACTGCAAACACACCAAGCAAACTGCTCCATCGCAAACATACCAAGCAAACTGGTCCAACCCACACGAACAAGACCCAATGCTCCAACCCACCCACACAAAGTGCTGGGCTCCAGACCAAGCTCGGGGAGCAACCGGCTGAAAGGCAAATCAGGATCCAAGCTGCTCCACCACAAATATACCAAGCAAACTGCTCCTCCGCAAACATATCAAGCACACTGCTCCCCGGCAAACACATCAAGCAAACTGCTGCACCGCAAACACACAAAGCAAACAGCTGCACCCCAAACACACCAAGCAAACTGCTTCACCACAAACACCAAGCTAACTGCTTCACTGCAAACACACCAAGCAAACTGCTCCACTACAAACACACCAAGCAAATTGCACCAATCCATGTGCACAAGGCCCAATGCTCCAACCCACCCACACAAAGAGCTCTGCTCTAGACCAAGCTTAGGGAGCAAACAACTACAAGGGAAATCAGGATCCACACTGTTCAACCACAAACACACCAAGCAAACTGCGCCACCACAAACACAACAATCAAACTGCACCACAGTAAACACATCAAGCACACTGCACCATGCAAACATATCAAGCAAACTGCTCCACCGCAAACACACCAAACAAACTGCTCCACCGCAAACACATAAGCAAACTGCTGCAACGCAAACACACAATTCAAACTGCTGCACTTCACACACACCAAGCAAGCTGCTATACCACAAACACACCAAGCAAACTGCTACACCGCAAACACACCAAGCAAACTGCTCCGCCCCAAACTCACCACGCAAACTGCTGCACCACAAACACCAAGCAAATTGCTGCACCGCAAACACACCAAGCAAACTACTCCAACCCACCCGCACAAGGCCCAATGCTCCAACCCACCCACACAAAGTTCTCTGCTCCAGACCAGGCTCAGGGAGCAAACAGCCCCAAGGGAAATCAGGATCCACCCTGCTCCACCACAAACATACCAAGAAAACGGCTTCTTCGCAAACACTTCAAGCATACTGCTCCCTGTCAAACACATCAAGCAAACTGCTGCATAGCAAACATAAAAAGCAAACTGCTGCACCCCAAACACACCAAGCAAACTGCTGCACCACAAACACCAAGCTAACTGCTGCACTGCAAACACACCAAGCAAACTGCTCCACCGCAAACACACCAAGCAAATTGCACCAACCCACACGCACAAGGCCCAATGCTCCAACCCACCCACACAATGCCCTCTACTCCAGACCAAGTTCAGGGAGCAAACAGCTCCAAGGGAAATCAGGATCCAATCTGCTCCACCACAAAGACCCCAAGCAAACTGCTCAACACAAACACACCAAGGAAACTGCTGCACCACAAGCACATCAAGCACACTGCTCCACCACAAACGCACCAAGAAAACTGTTGCACTGCAAACACACGAAGCAAACTGATCCATCGCAAAAATACCAAGCAAACTGCTCCTGCGCAAACACATAAATCACACTGCTCCCCGGCAAACATATCAAGCAAACTTCTGCAAAGCAAACACACAAAGCAATCAGCTGCACCCCAAACACCAAGCAAACTGCTGCACCACAAACACCAAGCATACTGCTCCACCGCAAACACACCAAGCAAATTGCACCAGCCCACCCGCACAAGGCCCAATGCTCCAAACCACCCACAAAAAGAGCTCTGCTCTAGACCAAGCTTAGCGAGCCAACAACTACAAGGGAGATCAGGATCCACACTGTTCAACCACAAACACACAAAGCCAACTGCACCACCACAAACACACCAATCAAACTGCACCACAGCAAACACAAGCACACTGCAGCACGCAAACACATCAAGCAAACTGCTGCAACGCAAACACACAATTCAAACTGCTGTACCGCACACACACCAAGCAAGCTGCTACACCACAAACACACCAATCAAACAGCTCCAACCACCTGCACAAGGTGCAATGCTCCGACCCACCCACACAAAGCGCTCTGCTCATGACGAATCTCAGGGAGCAAATATCTACAAAGGAAATCAGGATCCACACTGCTCCATCACAGATAAACCAAGCAAAGTGTTCCACCACAAACACACCAAGCAAACTGCTCCACCACAAACACACCAAGCAAACTGTTTCACAGCAAACACACCACGCAAACTGCTGCACTGCAAATACACAAAGCAAACCTCTCCACCACAAACACACCAAGCAAACTGCTCCACCAAAAATACACCAATCAAACTGCACCACCGCAAACACATCAAGCACACTGCTCCACTGCAAACACACCAAGCAAACTACTCCAACTCTAACACACTAAGCAAACTGCTGCACCGCAAACACACCAAGGAAACTGCTGCACCACAAACACACCAAGCAAACTGCTCCACTGCAAACACACCAGGCAAACTGCTGCACCACAAACACGCCAAAGGAAACTGCTGCACCACAAACACACCAAGCAAACTGTTTCAAAGCAAACACACCAAGCAAACTGCTGCACCACAAATAAACCAAGCCAACTGCACCACTGCAAATACACCAAGCAAACTGCTCCACTGCAAACACACCAAACAAACTGCTCCACTGCAAACACACCAAACAAACTACTGCACCGCAAACACGCCAAGCAAACTGCTCCACTGCAAACACACCAAGCAAACCTCTCCACCACAAACACACCAAGCAAACTGCTACACCAAAAACACACCAAACAAACTGCTCCACCGCAAACACAACAAGAAAACTGCTCCTCTGCAAACACACCAAGCAAATGGCTCCTCCGCAAACACACCAAGCAAACCTCTCCACCACAAACACACCAAGCAAACGGCTACACCAAAAACACACCAAACAAACTGCTCCACCGCAAACACAACAAGAAAACTGCTCCTCTGCAAACACACCAAGCAAATGGCTCCTCCGCAAACACACCAAGCAAACTACTGCAACGCAAATACACCAAGCAAACTGCTCCACCGCAAACACACAAAGCAAACTGCTACACCGCAAATTCACCAAGCAAACTGCTACACCGCAAACACACCAAGCAAACTGCTCTGCCCCAAACTCACCAAGCAAACTGCTGCACCACAAACACCAAGCAAATTGCTGCACCGCAAACACACCAAAAAAACTGCTCCAACCCACCCGCACAAGGCCCAATGCTCCAACCCACCCACACAAAGCGCTCTACTCCAGACCAAGCTCATGGAGCAAACAGCTCCAAGGGAAATCAGGATCCACACTGCTCCACCACAAATACCCCAAGCAAACTATTCCAACACAAACACACCAAGGAAACTGCTGCACCACAAACACTTCAAGCACAGTGCTCCACCGCAAACGCACCAAGCAAACTGTTGCACTGCAAACACACCAAGCAAACTGCTCCATCGCAAACATACCAAGCAAACTGGTCCAACCCACACGAACAAGGCCCAATGCTCCAACCCACCCACACAAAGAGCTCTGCTCTAGACCAAGCTTAGGGAGCGAACAACTACAAGGGAAATCAGGATCCACACTGTTCAACCACAAACACACCAAGCAAACTGCGCCACCACAAACACAACAATCAAACTGCACCACAGTAAACACATCAAGCACACTGCACCATGCAAACACATCAAGCAAACTGCTCCACCGCAAACACACCAAACAAACTGCTCCACCGCAAACACATAAGCAAACTGCTGCAACGCAAACACACAATTCAAACTGCTGCACTTCACACACACCAAGCAACCTGCTATACCACAAACACACCAAGCAACCTGCTACACCGCAAACACACCAAGCAAACTGCTCCACCCCAAACTCACCACGCAAACTGCTGCACCACAAACACCAAGCAAATTGCTGCTCCGCAAACACACCAAGCAAACTACACCAACCCACCCGCACAAGGCCCAATGCTCCAACCCACCCACACAAAGTGCTCTGCTCCAGACCAGGCTCAGGGAGCAAACAGCCCCAAGGGAAATCAGGATCCACCCTGCTCCACCACAAACATACCAAGAAAACGGCTTCTTCGCAAACACTTCAAGCATACTGCTCCCTGTCAAACACATCAAGCAAACTGCTGCATAGCAAACATAAAAAGCAAACTGCTGCACCCCAAACACACCAAGCAAACTGCTGCACCACAAACACCAAGCTAACTGCTGCATTGCAAACACACCAAGCAAACTGCTCCACCGCAAACACACCAAGCAAATTGCACCAACCCACCCGCACAAGGCCCAATGCTCCAACCCACCCACACAATGCCCTCTACTCCAGACCAAGTTCAGGGAGCAAACAGCTCCAAGGGAAATCAGGATCCAATCTGCTCCACCACAAACACCCCAAGCAAACTGCTCAACACAAACACACCAAGGAAACTGCTGCACCACAAACACATCAAGCACACTGCTCCACCGCAAACGCACCAAGCAAACTGTTGCACTGCAAACACACCAAGCAAACTGATCCATCGCAAACATACCAAGAAAACTGCTCTTGCGCAAACACATAAATCACACTGCTCCCCGGCAAACATATCAAGCAAACTTCTGCAAAGCAAACACACAAAGCAATCAGCTGCACCCCAAACACCAAGCAAACTGCTGCACCACAAACACCAAGCAAACTGCTCCACCGCAAACACACCAAGCAAATTGCACCAGCCCACCCGCACAAGGCCCAATGCTCCAAACCACCCACAAAAAGAGCTCTGCTCTAGACCAAGCTTAGCGAGCCAACAACTACAAGGGAGATCAGGATCCACACTGTTCAACCACAAACACACGAAGCCAACTGCACCACCACAAACACATCAATCAAACTGCACCACAGCAAACACAAGCACACTGCAGCACGCAAACACATCAAGCAAACTGCTGCAACGCAAACACACAATTCAAACTGCTGTACCGCACACACACCAAGCAAGCTGCTACACCACAAACACACCAATCAAACAGCTCCAACCCACCTGCACAAGGTGCAATGCTCCGACCCACCCACACAAAGAGCTCTGCTCATGACGAATCTCAGGGAGCAAATATCTCCAAAGGAAATCAGGATCCACACTGCTCCATCACAGATAAACCAAGCAAAGTGTTCCACCACAAACACACCAAGCAAACTGCTCCACCACAAACACACCAAGCAAACTGTTTCACAGCAAACACACCACACAAACTGCTTCACTGCAAATACACAAAGCAAACCTCTCCACCACAAACACACCAAGCAAACTGCTCCACCACAAACACAACAATCAAACTGCACCACAGTAAACACATCAAGCACACTGCACCATGCAAACATATCAAGCAAACTGCTCCACCGCAAACACACCAAACAAACTGCTCCACCGCAAACACATAAGCAAACTGCTGCAACGCAAACACACAATTCAAACTGCTGCACTTCACACACACCAAGCAAGCTGCTATACCACAAACACACCAAGCAACCTGCTACACCGCAAACACACCAAGCAAACTGCTCCGCCCCAAACTCACCACGCAAACTGCTGCACCACAAACACCAAGCAAATTGCTGCACCGCAAACACACCAAGCAAACTACTCCAACCCACCCGCACAAGGCCCAATGCTCCAACCCACCCACACAAAGTTCTCTGCTCCAGACCAGGCTCAGGGAGCAAACAGCCCCAAGGGAAATCAGGATCCACCCTGCTCCACCACAAACATACCAAGAAAACGGCTTCTTCGCAAACACTTCAAGCATACTGCTCACTGTCAAACACATCAAGCAAACTGATGCATAGCAAACATAAAAAGCAAACTGCTGCACCCCAAACACACCAAGCAAACTGCTGCACCACAAAGACCAAGCTAACTGCTGCACTGCAAACACACCAAGCAAACTGCTCCACCGCAAACACACCAAGCAAATTGCACCAACCCACCCGCACAAGGCCCAATGCTCCAACCCACCCACACAATGCCCTCTACTCCAGACCAAGTTCAGGGAGCAAACAGCTCCAAGGGAAATCAGGATCCAATCTGCTCCACCACAAAGACCCCAAGCAAACTGCTCAACACAAACACACCAAGGAAACTGCTGCACCACAAACACATCAAGCACACTGCTCCACCGCAAACGCACCAAGAAAACTGTTGCACTGCAAACACACCAAGCAAACTGATCCATCGCAAAAATACCAAGCAAACTGCTCCTGCGCAAACACATAAATCACACTGCTCCCCGGCAAACATATCAAGCAAACGTCTGCAAAGCAAACACACAAAGCAATCAGCTGCACCCCAAACACCAAGCAAACTGCTGCACCACAAACACCAAGCATACTGCTCCACCGCAAACACACCAAGCAAATTCCACCAGCCCACCTGCACAAGGCCCAATGCTCCAAACCACCCACAAAAAGAGCTCTGCTCTAGACCAAGCTTAGCGAGCCAACAACTACAAGGGAGATCAGGATCCACACTGTTCAACCACAAACACACAAAGCCAACTGCACCACCACAAACACACCAATCAAACTGCACCACAGCAAACACAAGCACACTGCAGCACGCAAACACATCAAGCAAACTGCTGCAACGCAAACACACAATTCAAACTGCTGTACCGCACACACACCAAGCAAGCTGCTACACCACAAACACACCAATCAAACAGCTCCAACCACCTGCACAAGGTGCAATGCTCCGACCCACCCACACAAAGCGCTCTGCTCATGACGAATCTCAGGGAGCAAATATCTACAAAGGAAATCAGGATCCACACTGCTCCATCACAGATAAACCAAGCAAAGTGTTCCACCAAAAACACACCAAGCAAACTGCTCCACCACAAACACACCAAGCAAACTGTTTCACAGCAAACACACCACGCAAACTGCTGCACTGCAAATACACAAAGCAAACCTCTCCACCACAAACACACCAAGCAAACTGCTCCACCAAAAATACACCAATCAAACTGCACCACCGCAAACACATCAAGCACACTGCTCCACTGCAAACACACCAAGCAAACTACTCCAACTCTAACACACTAAGCAAACTGCTGCACCGCAAACACACCAAGGAAACTGCTGCACCACAAACACACCAAGCAAACTGCTCCACTGCAAACACACCAGGCAAACTGCTGCACCACAAACACGCCAAAGGAAACTGCTGCACCACAAACACACCAAGCAAACTGTTTCAAAGCAAACACACCAAGCAAACTGCTGCACCACAAATAAACCAAGCCAACTGCACCACTGCAAATACACCAAGCAAACTGCTCCACTGCAAACACACCAAACAAACTGCTCCACTGCAAACACACCAAACAAACTACTGCACCGCAAACACGCCAAGCAAACAGCTTCACTGCAAACACCAAGCAAACTGCTCCACTGCAAACACACCAAGCAAACCTCTCCACCACAAACACACCAAGCAAACTGCTACACCAAAAACACACCAAACAAACTGCTCCACCGCAAACACAACAAGAAAACTGCTCCTCTGCAAACACACCAAGCAAATGGCTCCTCCGCAAACACACCAAGCAAACTACTGCAACGCAAATACACCAAGCAAACTGCTCCACCGCAAACACACAAAGCAAACTGCTACACCGCAAACACACCAACCAAACTGCTCTGCCCCAAACTCACCAAGCAAACTGCTGCACCACAAACACCAAGCAAATGGCTGCACCGCAAACACACCAAAGAAACTGCTCCAACCCACCCGCACAAGGCCCAATGCTCCAACCCACCCACACAAAGCGCTCTACTCCAGACCAAGCTCATGGAGCAAACAGCTCAAGGGAAATCAGGATCCACACTGCTCCACCACAAACACCCCAAGCAAACTATTCCAACACAAACACACCAAGGAAACTGCTGCACCACAAACACTTCAAGCACAATGCTCCACTGCAAACGCACCAAGCAAACTGTTGCACTGCAAACACACCAAGCAAACTGCTCCATCGCAAACATACCAAGCAAACTGGTCCAACCCACATGAACAAGGCCCAATGCTCCAACCCACCCACACAAAGTGCTCGGCTCCAGACCAAGCTCGGGGAGCAAACGGCTGAAAGGCAAATCAGGATCCAAGCTGCTCCACCACAAATATACCAAGCAAACTGCTCCTCCGCAAACATATCAAGCACACTGCTCCCCGGCAAACACATCAAGCAAACTGCTGCACCACAAACACACAAAGCAAACAGCTGCACCCCAAACACACCAAGCAAACTGCTTCACCACAAACACCAAGCTAACTGCTGCACTGCAAACACACCAAGCAAACTGCTCCACTACAAACACACCAAGCAAATTGCACCAATCCATGTGCAAAAGGCCCAATGATCCAACCCACCCACACAAAGAGCTCTGCTCTAGACCAAGCTTAGGGAGCAAACAACTACAAGGGAAATCAGGATCCACACTGTTCAACCACAAACACACCAAGCAAACTGCGCCACCGCAAACACACCAAACAAACTGCTCCACAGCAAACACATAAGCAAACTGCTGCAACGCAAACACACAATTCAAACTGCTGCACTTCACACACACCAAGCAAGCTGCTATACCACAAACACACCAAGCAAACATCTCCAACCCACCTGCACAAGGTCCAATGCTACAAAACACACATACAAAGCGCTGTACTCATGGCAAATCTCAGGGAGCAAAGATCTCCAAAGGAAATCAGGATCCACACTGCTCCATCACAGACAAACCAAGCAAAGTGCTCCACCACAAACACACCAAGCAAACTGCTCCACCACAAACACACCAGGCAAACTGTTTCCCAGCGAACACACCAAGCAAACTGCTCCATCGCAAACATACCAAAGAAACTGGTCCAACCCACACGAACAAGGCCCAATGCTCCAACCCACCCACACAAAGTTCTGGGCCCCAGACCAAGCTTGGGGAGCAAACGGCTGAAAGGGAAATCAAGATCCAAGCTGCTTCACCACAAACATACCAAGAAAACGGCTCCTTCGCAAACACTTCAAGCATACTGCTCCCTGGCAAACACATCAATCACACTGCTCCCCGGCAAACATATCAAGCAAACTGCTGCAAAGTAAACACACAAAGCAATCAGCTGCACCCCAAACACCAAGCAAACTGCTGCACCACAAACACCAAGCAAACTGCTCCACCGCAATCACACCAAGCAAATTGCACCAGCCCACCCACACAAGGCCCAATGCTCCAACCCACCCACAAAAAGAGCTCTGCTCTAGACCAAGCTTAGCGAGCAAACAACTACAAGGGAAATCAGGATCCACACTGCTCCACCACAAACACCCCAAGCAAACTATTCCAACACAAACACACCAAGGAAACTGCTGCACCACAAACACTTCAAGCACAGTGCTCCACTGCAAACGCACCAAGCAAACTGTTGCACTGCAAACACACCAAGCAAACTGCTCCATCGCAAACATACCAAGCAAACTGGTCCAACCCACACGAACAAGGCCCAATGCTCCAACCCACCCACACAAAGTGCTGGGCTCCAGACCAAGCTCGGGGAGCAAACGGCTGAAAGGCAAATCAGGATCCAAGCTGCTCCACCACAAATATACCAAGCAAACTGCTCCTCCGCAAACATATCAAGCACACTGCTCCCCGGCAAACACATCAAGCAAACTGCTGCACCACAAACACACAAAGCAAACAGCTGCACCCCAAACACACCAAGCAAACTGCTTCAACACAAACACCAAGCTAACTGCTGCACTGCAAACACACCAAGCAAACTGCTCCACTACAAACACACCAAGCAAATTGCACCAATCCATGTGCAAAAGGCCCAATGATCCAACCCACCCACACAAAGAGCTCTGCTCTAGACCAAGCTTAGGGAGCAAACAACTACAAAGGAAATCAGGATCCACACTGTTCAACCACAAACACACCAAGCAAACTGCGCCACCGCAAACACACCAAACAAACTGCTCCAACGCAAACACACAATTCAAACTGCTGCACTTCACACACACCAAGCAAGCTGCTATACCACAAACACACCAAGCAAACATCTCCAACCCACCTGCACAAGGTCCAATGCTACAACCCACCCATGCAAAGCGCTCTGCTCATGGCAAATCTCATGGAGCAAAGATCTCCAAAGGAAATCAGGATCCACACTGCTCCATCACAGACAAACCAAGCAAAGTGCTCCACCACAAACACACCAAGCAAACTGCTCCACCACAAACACACCAGGCAAACTGTTTCCCAGCGAACACACCAAGCAAACTGCTCCATTGCAAACATACCAAAGAAACTGGTCCAACCCACACGAACAAGGCCCAATGCTCCAACCCACCCACACAAAGTGCTGGGCCCCAGACCAAGCTCGGGGAGCAAACGGCTGAAAGGGAAATCAAGATCCAAGCTGCTTCACCACAAACACACCAAACAAACTGCTCCTGCGCAAACACATCAATCACACTGCTCCCCGGCAAACATATCAAGCAAACTGCTGCAAAGTAAACACACAAAGCAATCAGCTGCACCCCAAACACCAAGCAAACTGCTGCACCACAAACACCAAGCAAACTGCTCCACCGCAATCACACCAAGCAAATTGCACCAGCCCACCCACACAAGGCCCAATGCTCCAACCCACCCACAAAAAGATCTCTGCTCTAGACCAAGCTTAGCGAGCAAACAACTACAAGGGAAATCAGGATCTACACTGTTCAACCACAAACACACGAAGCAAACTGCACCACCACAAACACACCAATCAAACTGCACCACAGCAAATACAAGCACACTGCAGCACGCAAACACATCAAGCAAACTGCTGCAACGCAAAAACACAATTCAAACTCCTGCACCGCACACACACCAAGCAAGCTGCTACACCACAAACACACCAATCAAACAGCTCCAACCCACCTGCACAAGGTGCAATGCTCCAACCCACCCACACAAAGCACTCTGCTCATGACGAATCTCAGGGTGCAAATATCTCAAAGGAAATCAGGATCCACACTGCTCCATCACAGACAAACCAAGCAAAGTGTTCCACCACAAACACACCAAGCAAACTGTTTCACAGCAAGCACACCACGCAAACTGCTGCACCGCAAATACACCAATCCAAATGCACCACCGCAAATAAACCAAGCAAACTGCTGCAACGCAAACACACAATTCAAACTCCTGCACCGCACACACACCAAGCAAGCTGCTACACCACAAACACACCAATCAAACAGCTCCAACCCACCTGCACAAGGTGCAATGCTCCAACCCACCCACACAAAGCACTCTGCTCTTTACCAATCTCAGGGAGCAAACATCTCCAAAGGAAATCAGGATCCTCACTGCTCCATCACAGACAAACCAAGCAAAGTGTTCCACCACAAACACACCAAGCAAACTGCTCCACCACAAACACACCAAGCAAACTGCTCCACTGCAAACACACCAGGCAAACTGCTGCACCACAAACACACCAAATGAAACTGCACCACCGCAAATACACCAAGCAAACTGCTCCACTGTAAAGACACGAAACAAACTGCTCCACCGCAAACACACCAAGCAAACAGCTTCACTGCAAACAGCAAGAAAACTGCTCCACTGCAAACACACCAAGCAAACCTCTCCACCACAAACACACCAGGCAAACTGCTCTACCGAAAACACACCAAACAATCTACTCCACTGCAAACACAACAAGAAAACTGCTCCTCCGCAAACACAAAAAGCAAATTGCTCCTCCGCACACACACCACGCAAACTACTGCACCGCAAATACACCAAGCAAACTGCTCCACCGCAAACACACAAAGCAAACTGCTACACTGCAAATTCACCAAGCACACTGCTACACTGCAAACACACCAAGCAAACTGCTCTGCCCCAAACCCACCAAGCAAACTGCTGCACCACAAACACCAAGCAAATTGCTGCACCGCAAACACAGCAAGCAAACTGCTCCACCACAAACAAACCAAGCAAACTGCTCCAACCCACCCACACAAGGCCCAATGCTCCAACCCACCCACACAAAGCACTCTGTTCCAGGCCAAACTCAGAGAGCAAACAGCTCCAAGGGAAATGAGGATACACACCGCTCCACCACAAACACACTAGCAAACTGCTCCAACACAAACACACCAAGGAAACTGCTGCACCACAAACACATCAAGCATACTGCTCCACCGCAAACACACCAAGCAAACTGCTGCACCACAAACACCAAGCAAATTGCTGCACCACAAACACACCAAGCAAACTGCTCCACCACAAACAAACCAAGCAAACTGCTCCAACCCACCCACAAAAAGCGCTCTGTTCCAGACCAAACTCAGAGAGCAAACAGCTCCAAGGGAAATAAGGATACACACTGCTCCACCACAAACACACTAGCAAACTGTTCCAACACAAACACACCAAGGAAACTGCTGCACTACAAACACATCAAGCATACTGCTCCATTGCAAACATATCAAGCAAACTGGTCCAGCCCACACGAACAAGGCCCAATGCTTCAACCCACCCACACAAAGTGCTGTGCTCCAGACCAAGCTCAAGGAGCAAACAGCTCCAAAGGAAATCAGGATCCACTCTGCTCCACCACAAACACACCAAGCAAACTGCTCCTTTGCAAACACATCAAGCACACTGCTCCCTGGCAAACACATCAAGCAAACTGCTGCACCGCAAACACACAAAGCAAACAGCTGCACCCCAAACACACCAAGAAAACCGCTGCACCACAAACACCAAGCTAACTGCTGCACTGCAAACACACCAAGCAAACTACTCCACCGCAAACACACCAAGCAAATTGCACCAACGCACCCGCACAAGGCCCAATGCTCCAACCCACCCACACAATGCGCTCTACTCCAGACCAAGTTCAGGGAGCAAACAGCTCCAAGGGAAATCAGGATGCAATCTGCTGCACCACAAACACCCCAAGCAAACTGCTCAACACAAACACACCAAGCAAATTGCTGCACCACATACACATCAAGCACACTGCTCCACCGCAAACGCACCAAGCAAACTGTTGCACTGCAAACACACCAAGCAAATTGCTCCATCGCAAACATACCAAGGAAACTGGTCCAACCCACACAAACAAGGCCCAATGCTCCAACCCACCCACACAAAGTACTGGGCTCAAGACCAAGCTCGGGGAACAAACGGCTGAAAGGGAAATCAGGATCCAAGCTGCTCCACCATAAACACACCAAGCAAACTGCTCCTGCGCAAACACATAAATCACACTGCTCCCCGGCAAACATATCAAGCAAACTGCTGCAAAGCAAACACACAAAGCAATCAGCTGCACCCCAAACACCAAGCAAACTGCTGCACCACAAACACCAAGCTAACTTCTCCTCCGCAAACACACCAAGCAAAATGCACCAGCCCAACCGCACAAGGCCCATTGCTCCAAACCAGCCACAAAAGAGCTCTGCTCTAGACCAAGCTTAGCGAGCCAACCACTACAAGGGAAATCAGGATCCACACTGTTCAACCACAAACACACGAAGCCAACTGCGCCACCACAAACACACCAATCAAACTACACGACAGCAAACACAAGCACACTGCAGCACACAAACACATCAAGCAAACTGCTGCAACGCAAACACACAATTCAAACTGCTGCACCGCACACACACCAAGCAAGCGGCTACACCACAAACACAGCCATCAAACAGCTCCAACCCACCTGCACAAGGTGCAATGCTCCGACCCACCCACACAAAGCGCTCTGCTCATGGCGAATCTCAGGGAGCAAATATCTCCAAAGGAAATCAGGATCCACACTGCTCCATCACAGACAAACCAAGCAAAGTGTTCCACCACCAACACACCAAGCAAACTGCTCCACCACAAACACAGCAAGCAAACAGTTTCACAGCAAACACACCACGCAAACTGCTGCACCGCAAATACACCAAGCCAACTGCACCACCGCAAATACACCAAGCAAACTGCTCCACTGCAAACACACCAAACAAACTGCTCCACTGCAAACACACCAAACAAACTGCTGCACCACAAACACACCAATCAAACAGCTTCACCGCAAACACAAAGCAAACTGCTCCCCTGCAAGACACAAAGCAAACCTCTCCACCACAAACACACCAAGCAAACTGCTCCACCAAAAATACACCAATCAAACTTCACCACCGCAAACACATCAAGCACACTGCTCCACTGCATACACACCAAGCAAACTACTCCAACTCTAACACACTAAGCAAACTGCTGCACCGCAAACACAAAAAGGAAACTGCTGCACCACAAACACACCAAGCAAATTACTCCAACACACCTGCACAAGGTGCAATGCTCCAACCCACCCACACAAAGCACTCTGCTCTTTACCAATCTCAGGGAGCAAACATCTCCAAAGGAAATCAGGATCCACACTGCTCCATCACAGACAAACCAAGCAAAGTGCTCCACCACAAACACACCAAGCAAACTGCTCCACCACAAACACACCAAGCAAACAGTTTCACAGCAAACACACCAAGCAAACTGCTGCATCACAAATAAAGCAAGCCAACTGCACCACCGCAAATACACCAAGCAAACTGCTCCACTGCAAACACACCAAACAAACTGCTGCACCACAAACACACCAAGCAAACAGCTTCACTGCAAACACCAAGCAAACTGCTCCACTGTAAATACACCAAGCAAACCTCTCCACCACAAACACACCAAGCAAACTGCTCCACCAAAAACACACCAAACAAACTGCTCCACCGCAAACACAACAAGAAAACTGCTCCTCCGCAAACACACCAAGCAAATGGCTCCTCCGCAAACACACCAAGCAAACTACTGCAACGCAAATACACCAAGCAAACTGCTCCACCGCAAACACACAAAGCAAACTGCTACATCGCAAATTCACCAAGCAAACTGCTACACCGCAAACACAAAAAGCAAACTGCTCTGCCCCAAACTCACCAAGCAAACTGCTGCACCACAAACACCAAGCAAATTGCTGCACCACAAACACACCAAACAAACTGCTCCAACCCACCCGCACAAGGCCCAATGCTCCAACCCATCCACACAAAGCGCTCTACTCCAGACCAAGCTCATGGAGCAAACAGCTCCAAGGGAATCAGGATCCACACTGCTCCACCACAAACACCCCAAGCAAACTATTCCAACACAAACACACCAAGGAAACTGCTGCACCACAAACACTTCAAGCACAGTGCTCCACCGCAAACGCACCAAGCAAACTGCTCCATCGCAAACATACCAAGCAAACTGGTCCAACCCACACGAACAAGGCCCAATGCTCCAACCCACCAATACAAAGTGCTGGGCTCCAGACCAAGCTCGGGGAGCAAACGGCTGAAAGGCAAATCAGGATCCAAGCTGCTCCACCACAAATATACCAAGCACACTGCTCCCCGGGAAAAAACACATCAAGCAAACAGCTGCACCCCAAACACACCAAGCAAACTGCTTCACCACAAACACCAAGCTAACTGCTGCACTGCAAACACACCAAGCAAACTGCTCCACTACAAACACACCAAGCAAATTGCACCAATCCATGTGCACAAGGCCCAATGCTCCAACCCACCCACACAAAGCGCTCTGCTCTAGACCAAGCTTAGGGAGCAAACAACTACAAAGGAAATCAGGATCCACACTGTTCAACCACAAACACACCAAGCAAACTGCGCCACCACAAACACACCAATCAAACTGCACCACAGTAAACACATCAAGCACACTGCACCATGCAAACACATCAAGCAAACTGCTTCACCGCAAACACACCAAGCAAACTGCTCCACCGCAAACACATCAAGCAAACTGCTGCAACGCAAACACACAATTCAAACTGCTGCACTTCACACACACCAAGCAAGCTGCTATACCACAAACACACCAAGCAAACACCTCCAACCCACCTGCACAAGGTCCAATGCTACAACCCACCCATGCAAAGCGCTCTGCTCATGGCAAATCAAAGGGAGCAAAGATCTCCAAAGGAAATCAGGATCCACACTGCTCCATCACAGACAAACCAAGCAAAGTGCTCCACCACAAACACACCAAGCAAACTGCTCCACTGTAAACACACCAAACAAACTGCTCCACTGCAAACACACCAAGCAAACCTCTCCAACACAAACACACCAAGCAAACCTCTCCACCACAAACACACCAAGCAAACTGCTCCACCAAAAACACACCAAACAAACTACTCCACCGCAAACACAAGAAAACTGCTCCTCCGCAAACACACCACGCAAAATACTGCACAGCAAATACACCAAGCAAACTGCTCCACCGCAAACACACAAAGCAAACTGCTACACTGCAAATTCACCAAGCAAACTGCTACACTGCAAACACACCAATCAAACTGCTCCGCCCCAAACCCACCAAACAAACTGCTGCACCACAAACACCAAGCAAATTACTGCACCCCAAACACAACAAGCAAACTGCTCCACCACAAACAAACCAAGCAAACTCAAACTGCTCCAACCCACCCGCACAAGGCCCAATGCTCCAACCCACCCACACAAAGCGCTCTGTTCCAGACCAAACTCAGAGAGCAAACAGCTCCAAGGGAAATAAGGATACACACTGCTCCACCACAAACACACTAGCAAACTGCTCCAACACAAACACACCAAGGAAACTGCTGCACCACAAACACATCAAGCACACTGCTCCACTGCAAACACACCAAGCAAACTGCTCCACCATAAACACACCAAGCAAATTGCACCAGCCACCTGCACAAGTCCCAATGCTCCAACCCACCCACAAAAAGAGCTCTGCTCTAGACCAAGCTTAGGGAGAAAACAACCACAAGGGAAATCAGGATACACACTGTTCAAACACAAACACACGAAGCAAACGGCGCCACCACAAACACACCAATCAAACTGCACCACAGCAAACACATCAAGCACACTGCACCACGCAAACACATCAAGCAAACTGCTGCAACGCAAACACACAATTCAAACTGCTGCACTGCAAAAACACCAATCAAACTGCTCCACCGCAAACACACCAAGCAAACTGCTCCAACCCACCCGCACAAGGCCCAATGCTCCAACCCACCCACACAAAGCGCTCTACTCCAGACCAAGCTCATGGAGCAAACAGCTCCAAGGGAAATCAGGATCCACACTGCTCCACCACAAACACCCCAAGCAAACTATTCCAACACAAACACACCAAGGAAACTGCTGCACCACAAACACTTCAAGCACAGTGCTCCACCGCAAACGCACAAAGCAAACTGTTACACTGCAAACAAACCAAGCAAACTGCTCCATCGCAAACATACCAAGCAAACTGGTCCAACCCACACGAACAAGGCCCAATGCTCCAACCCACCCACACAAAGTGCTGGGCTCCAGACCAAGCTCGGGGAGCAAACGGCTGAAAGGCAAATCAGGATCCAAGCTGCTCCACCACAAATATACCAAGCAAACTGCTCCTCCGCAAACATATCAAGCACACTGCTCCCCGGCAAACACATCAAGCAAACTGCTGCACCGCAAACACACAAAGCAAACAGCTGCACCCCAAACACACCAAGCAAACTGCTTCACCACAAACACCAAGCTAACTGCTTCACTGCAAACACACCAAGCAAACTGCTCCACTACAAACACACCAAGCAAATTGCACCAATCCATGTGCACAAGGCCCAATGCTCCAACCCACCCACACAAAGAGCTCTGCTCTAGACCAAGCTTAGGGAGCAAACAACTACAAGGGAAATCAGGATCCACACTGTTCAACCACAAACACACCAAGCAAACTGCGCCACCACAAACACAACAATCAAACTGCACCACAGTAAACACATCAAGCACACTGCACCATGCAAACATATCAAGCAAACTGCTCCACCGCAAACACACCAAACAAACTGCTCCACCGCAAACACATAAGCAAACTGCTGCAACGCAAACACACAATTCAAACTGCTGCACTTCACACACACCAAGCAAGCTGCTATACCACAAACACACCAAGCAAACTGCTACACCGCAAACACACCAAGCAAACTGCTCCGCCCCAAACTCACCACGCAAACTGCTGCACCACAAACACCAAGCAAATTGCTGCACCGCAAACACACCAAGCAAACTACTCCAACCCACCCGCACAAGGCCCAATGCTCCAACCCACCCACACAAAGTTCTCTGCTCCAGACCAGGCTCAGGGAGCAAACAGCCCCAAGGGAAATCAGGATCCACCCTGCTCCACCACAAACATACCAAGAAAACGGCTTCTTCGCAAACACTTCAAGCATACTGCTCCCTGTCAAACACATCAAGCAAACTGCTGCATAGCAAACATAAAAAGCAAACTGCTGCACCCCAAACACACCAAGCAAACTGCTGCACCACAAACACCAAGCTAACTGCTGCACTGCAAACACACCAAGCAAACTGCTCCACCGCAAACACACCAAGCAAATTGCACCAACCCACACGCACAAGGCCCAATGCTCCAACCCACCCACACAATGCCCTCTACTCCAGACCAAGTTCAGGGAGCAAACGGCTCCAAGGGAAATCAGGATCCAATCTGCTCCACCACAAAGACCCCAAGCAAACTGCTCAACACAAACACACCAAGGAAACTGCTGCACCACAAGCACATCAAGCACACTGCTCCACCGCAAACGCACCAAGAAAACTGTTGCACTGCAAACACACGAAGCAAACTGATCCATCGCAAAAATACCAAGCAAACTGCTCCTGCGCAAACACATAAATCACACTGCTCCCCGGCAAACATATCAAGCAAACTTCTGCAAAGCAAACACACAAAGCAATCAGCTGCACCCCAAACACCAAGCAAACTGCTGCACCACAAACACCAAGCATACTGCTCCACCGCAAACACACCAAGCAAATTGCACCAGCCCACCCGCACAAGGCCCAATGCTCCAAACCACCCACAAAAAGAGCTCTGCTCTAGACCAAGCTTAGCGAGCCAACAACTACAAGGGAGATCAGGATCCACACTGTTCAACCACAAACACACAAAGCCAACTGCACCACCACAAACACACCAATCAAACTGCACCACAGCAAACACAAGCACACTGCAGCACGCAAACACATCAAGCAAACTGCTGCAACGCAAACACACAATTCAAACTGCTGTACCGCACACACACCAAGCAAGCTGCTACACCACAAACACACCAATCAAACAGCTCCAACCACCTGCACAAGGTGCAATGCTCCGACCCACCCACACAAAGCGCTCTGCTCATGACGAATCTCAGGGAGCAAATATCTACAAAGGAAATCAGGATCCACACTGCTCCATCACAGATAAACCAAGCAAAGTGTTCCACCACAAACACACCAAGCAAACTGCTCCACCACAAACACACCAAGCAAACTGTTTCACAGCAAACACACCACGCAAACTGCTGCACTGCAAATACACAAAGCAAACCTCTCCACCACAAACACACCAAGCAAACTGCTCCACCAAAAATACACCAATCAAACTGCACCACCGCAAACACATCAAGCACACTGCTCCACTGCAAACACACCAAGCAAACTACTCCAACTCTAACACACTAAGCAAACTGCTGCACCGCAAACACACCAAGGAAACTGCTGCACCACAAACACACCAAGCAAACTGCTCCACTGCAAACACACCAGGCAAACTGCTGCACCACAAACACGCCAAAGGAAACTGCTGCACCACAAACACACCAAGCAAACTGTTTCAAAGCAAACACACCAAGCAAACTGCTGCACCACAAATAAACCAAGCCAACTGCACCACTGCAAATACACCAAGCAAACTGCTCCACTGCAAACACACCAAACAAACTGCTCCACTGCAAACACACCAAACAAACTACTGCACCGCAAACACGCCAAGCAAACAGCTTCACTGCAAACACCAAGCAAACTGCTCCACTGCAAACACACCAAGCAAACCTCTCCACCACAAACACACCAAGCAAACTGCTACACCAAAAACACACCAAACAAACTGCTCCACCGCAAACACAACAAGAAAACTGCTCCTCTGCAAACACACCAAGCAAATGGCTCCTCCGCAAACACACCAAGCAAACCTCTCCACCACAAACACACCAAGCAAACGGCTACACCAAAAACACACCAAACAAACTGCTCCACCGCAAACACAACAAGAAAACTGCTCCTCTGCAAACACACCAAGCAAATGGCTCCTCCGCAAACACACCAAGCAAACTACTGCAACGCAAATACACCAAGCAAACTGCTCCACCGCAAACACACAAAGCAAACTGCTACACCGCAAATTCACCAAGCAAACTGCTACACCGCAAACACACCAAGCAAACTGCTCTGCCCCAAACTCACCAAGCAAACTGCTGCACCACAAACACCAAGCAAATTGCTGCACCGCAAACACACCAAAAAAACTGCTCCAACCCACCCGCACAAGGCCCAATGCTCCAACCCACCCACACAAAGCGCTCTACTCCAGACCAAGCTCATGGAGCAAACAGCTCCAAGGGAAATCAGGATCCACACTGCTCCACCACAAATACCCCAAGCAAACTATTCCAACACAAACACACCAAGGAAACTGCTGCACCACTAACACTTCAAGCACAGTGCTCCACCGCAAACGCACCAAGCAAACTGTTGCACTGCAAACACACCAAGCAAACTGCTCCATCGCAAACATACCAAGCAAACTGGTCCAACCCACACGAACAAGGCCCAATGCTCCAACCCACCCACACAAAGAGCTCTGCTCTAGACCAAGCTTAGGGAGCAAACAACTACAAGGGAAATCAGGATCCACACTGTTCAACCACAAACACACCAAGCAAACTGCGCCACCACAAACACAACAATCAAACTGCACCACAGTAAACACATCAAGCACACTGCACCATGCAAACACATCAAGCAAACTGCTCCACCGCAAACACACCAAACAAACTGCTCCACCGCAAACACATAAGCAAACTGCTGCAACGCAAACACACAATTCAAACTGCTGCACTTCACACACACCAAGCAACCTGCTATACCACAAACACACCAAGCAACCTGCTACACCGCAAACACACCAAGCAAACTGCTCCACCCCAAACTCACCACGCAAACTGCTGCACCACAAACACCAAGCAAATTGCTGCACCGCAAACACACCAAGCAAACTACACCAACCCACCCGCACAAGGCCCAATGCTCCAACCCACCCACACAAAGTGCTCTGCTCCAGACCAGGCTCAGGGAGCAAACAGCCCCAAGGGAAATCAGGATCCACCCTGCTCCACCACAAACATACCAAGAAAACGGCTTCTTCGCAAACACTTCAAGCATACTGCTCCCTGTCAAACACATCAAGCAAACTGCTGCATAGCAAACATAAAAAGCAAACTGCTGCACCCCAAACACACCAAGCAAACTGCTGCACCACAAACACCAAGCTAACTGCTGCATTGCAAACACACCAAGCAAACTGCTCCACCGCAAACACACCAAGCAAATTGCACCAACCCACCCGCACAAGGCCCAATGCTCCAACCCACCCACACAATGCCCTCTACTCCAGACCAAGTTCAGGGAGCAAACAGCTCCAAGGGAAATCAGGATCCAATCTGCTCCACCACAAACACCCCAAGCAAACTGCTCAACACAAACACACCAAGGAAACTGCTGCACCACAAACACATCAAGCACACTGCTCCACCGCAAACGCACCAAGCAAACTGTTGCACTGCAAACACACCAAGCAAACTGATCCATCGCAAACATACCAAGAAAACTGCTCTTGCGCAAACACATAAATCACACTGCTCCCCGGCAAACATATCAAGCAAACTTCTGCAAAGCAAACACACAAAGCAATCAGCTGCACCCCAAACACCAAGCAAACTGCTGCACCACAAACACCAAGCAAACTGCTCCACCGCAAACACACCAAGCAAATTGCACCAGCCCACCCGCACAAGGCCCAATGCTCCAAACCACCCACAAAAAGAGCTCTGCTCTAGACCAAGCTTAGCGAGCCAACAACTACAAGGGAGATCAGGATCCACACTGTTCAACCACAAACACACGAAGCCAACTGCACCACCACAAACACATCAATCAAACTGCACCACAGCAAACACAAGCACACTGCAGCACGCAAACACATCAAGCAAACTGCTGCAACGCAAACACACAATTCAAACTGCTGTACCGCACACACACCAAGCAAGCTGCTACACCACAAACACACCAATCAAACAGCTCCAACCCACCTGCACAAGGTGCAATGCTCCGACCCACCCACACAAAGAGCTCTGCTCATGACGAATCTCAGGGAGCAAATATCTCCAAAGGAAATCAGGATCCACACTGCTCCATCACAGATAAACCAAGCAAAGTGTTCCACCACAAACACACCAAGCAAACTGCTCCACCACAAACACACCAAGCAAACTGTTTCACAGCAAACACACCACACAAACTGCTTCACTGCAAATACACAAAGCAAACCTCTCCACCACAAACACACCAAGCAAACTGCTCCACCACAAACACAACAATCAAACTGCACCACCGCAAACACATAAGCAAACTGCTGCAACGCAAACACACAATTCAAACTGCTGCACTTCACACACACCAAGCAAGCTGCTATACCACAAACACACCAAGCAACCTGCTACACCGCAAACACACCAAGCAAACTGCTCCGCCCCAAACTCACCACGCAAACTGCTGCACCACAAACACCAAGCAAATTGCTGCACCGCAAACACACCAAGCAAACTACTCCAACCCACCCGCACAAGGCCCAATGCTCCAACCCACCCACACAAAGTTCTCTGCTCCAGACCAGGCTCAGGGAGCAAACAGCCCCAAGGGAAATCAGGATCCACCCTGCTCCACCACAAACATACCAAGAAAACGGCTTCTTCGCAAACACTTCAAGCATACTGCTCACTGTCAAACACATCAAGCAAACTGATGCATAGCAAACATAAAAAGCAAACTGCTGCACCCCAAACACACCAAGCAAACTGCTGCACCACAAACACCAAGCTAACTGCTGCACTGCAAACACACCAAGCAAACTGCTCCACCGCAAACACACCAAGCAAATTGCACCAACCCACCCGCACAAGGCCCAATGCTCCAACCCACCCACACAATGCCCTCTACTCCAGACCAAGTTCAGGGAGCAAACAGCTCCAAGGGAAATCAGGATCCAATCTGCTCCACCACAAAGACCCCAAGCAAACTGCTCAACACAAACACACCAAGGAAACTGCTGCACCACAAACACATCAAGCACACTGCTCCACCGCAAACGCACCAAGAAAACTGTTGCACTGCAAACACACCAAGCAAACTGATCCATCGCAAAAATACCAAGCAAACTGCTCCTGCGCAAACACATAAATCACACTGCTCCCCGGCAAACATATCAAGCAAACGTCTGCAAAGCAAACACACAAAGCAATCAGCTGCACCCCAAACACCAAGCAAACTGCTGCACCACAAACACCAAGCATACTGCTCCACCGCAAACACACCAAGCAAATTCCACCAGCCCACCTGCACAAGGCCCAATGCTCCAAACCACCCACAAAAAGAGCTCTGCTCTAGACCAAGCTTAGCGAGCCAACAACTACAAGGGAGATCAGGATCCACACTGTTCAACCACAAACACACAAAGCCAACTGCACCACCACAAACACACCAATCAAACTGCACCACAGCAAACACAAGCACACTGCAGCACGCAAACACATCAAGCAAACTGCTGCAACGCAAACACACAATTCAAACTGCTGTACCGCACACACACCAAGCAAGCTGCTACACCACAAACACACCAATCAAACAGCTCCAACCACCTGCACAAGGTGCAATGCTCCGACCCACCCACACAAAGCGCTCTGCTCATGACGAATCTCAGGGAGCAAATATCTACAAAGGAAATCAGGATCCACACTGCTCCATCACAGATAAACCAAGCAAAGTGTTCCACCACAAACACACCAAGCAAACTGCTCCACCACAAACACACCAAGCAAACTGTTTCACAGCAAACACACCACGCAAACTGCTGCACTGCAAATACACAAAGCAAACCTCTCCACCACAAACACACCAAGCAAACTGCTCCACCAAAAATACACCAATCAAACTGCACCACCGCAAACACATCAAGCACACTGCTCCACTGCAAACACACCAAGCAAACTACTCCAACTCTAACACACTAAGCAAACTGCTGCACCGCAAACACACCAAGGAAACTGCTGCACCACAAACACACCAAGCAAACTGCTCCACTGCAAACACACCAGGCAAACTGCTGCACCACAAACACGCCAAAGGAAACTGCTGCACCACAAACACACCAAGCAAACTGTTTCAAAGCAAACACACCAAGCAAACTGCTGCACCACAAATAAACCAAGCCAACTGCACCACTGCAAATACACCAAGCAAACTGCTCCACTGCAAACACACCAAACAAACTGCTCCACTGCAAACACACCAAACAAACTACTGCACCGCAAACACGCCAAGCAAACAGCTTCACTGCAAACACCAAGCAAACTGCTCCACTGCAAACACACCAAGCAAACCTCTCCACCACAAACACACCAAGCAAACTGCTACACCAAAAACACACCAAACAAACTGCTCCACCGCAAACACAACAAGAAAACTGCTCCTCTGCAAACACACCAAGCAAATGGCTCCTCCGCAAACACACCAAGCAAACTACTGCAACGCAAATACACCAAGCAAACTGCTCCACCGCAAACACACAAAGCAAACTGCTACACCGCAAACACACCAACCAAACTGCTCTGCCCCAAACTCACCAAGCAAACTGCTGCACCACAAACACCAAGCAAATGGCTGCACCGCAAACACACCAAAGAAACTGCTCCAACCCACCCGCACAAGGCCCAATGCTCCAACCCACCCACACAAAGCGCTCTACTCCAGACCAAGCTCATGGAGCAAACAGCTCAAGGGAAATCAGGATCCACACTGCTCCACCACAAACACCCCAAGCAAACTATTCCAACACAAACACACCAAGGAAACTGCTGCACCACAAACACTTCAAGCACAGTGCTCCACTGCAAACGCACCAAGCAAACTGTTGCACTGCAAACACACCAAGCAAACTGCTCCATCGCAAACATACCAAGCAAACTGGTCCAACCCACATGAACAAGGCCCAATGCTCCAACCCACCCACACAAAGTGCTGGGCTCCAGACCAAGCTCGGGGAGCAAACGGCTGAAAGGCAAATCAGGATCCAAGCTGCTCCACCACAAATATACCAAGCAAACTGCTCCTCCGCAAAAATATCAAGCACACTGCTCCCCGGCAAACACATCAAGCAAACTGCTGCACCACAAACACACAAAGCAAACAGCTGCACCCCAAACACACCAAGCAAACTGCTTCACCACAAACACCAAGCTAACTGCTGCACTGCAAACACACCAAGCAAACTGCTCCACTACAAACACACCAAGCAAATTGCACCAATCCATGTGCAAAAGGCCCAATGATCCAACCCACCCACACAAAGAGCTCTGCTCTAGACCAAGCTTAGGGAGCAAACAACTACAAGGGAAATCAGGATCCACACTGTTCAACCACAAACACACCAAGCAAACTGCGCCACCGCAAACACACCAAACAAACTGCTCCACAGCAAACACATAAGCAAACTGCTGCAACGCAAACACACAATTCAAACTGCTGCACTTCACACACACCAAGCAAGCTGCTATACCACAAACACACCAAGCAAACATCTCCAACCCACCTGCACAAGGTCCAATGCTACAAAACACACATACAAAGCGCTGTGCTCATGGCAAATCTCAGGGAGCAAAGATCTCCAAAGGAAATCAGGATCCACACTGCTCCATCACAGACAAACCAAGCAAAGTGCTCCACCACAAACACACCAAGCAAACTGCTCCACCACAAACACACCAGGCAAACTGTTTCCCAGCGAACACACCAAGCAAACTGCTCCATCGCAAACATACCAAAGAAACTGGTCCAACCCACACGAACAAGGCCCAATGCTCTAACCCACCCACACAAAGTTCTGGGCCCCAGACCAAGCTTGGGGAGCAAACGGCTGAAAGGGAAATCAAGATCCAAGCTGCTTCACCACAAACATACCAAGAAAACGGCTCCTTCGCAAACACTTCAAGCATACTGCTCCCTGGCAAACACATCAATCACACTGCTCCCCGGCAAACATATCAAGCAAACTGCTGCAAAGTAAACACACAAAGCAATCAGCTGCACCCCAAACACCAAGCAAACTGCTGCACCACAAACACCAAGCAAACTGCTCCACCGCAATCACACCAAGCAAATTGCACCAGCCCACCCACACAAGGCCCAATGCTCCAACCCACCCACAAAAAGAGCTCTGCTCTAGACCAAGCTTAGCGAGCAAACAACTACAAGGGAAATCAGGATCCACACTGCTCCACCACAAACACCCCAAGCAAACTATTCCAACACAAACACACCAAGGAAACTGCTGCACCACAAACACTTCAAGCACAGTGCTCCACTGCAAACGCACCAAGCAAACTGTTGCACTGCAAACACACCAAGCAAACTGCTCCATCGCAAACATACCAAGCAAACTGGTCCAACCCACACGAACAAGGCCCAATGCTCCAACCCACCCACACCAAGTGCTGGGCTCCAGACCAAGCTCGGGGAGCAAACGGCTGAAAGGCAAATCAGGATCCAAGCTGCTCCACCACAAATATACCAAGCAAACTGCTCCTCCGCAAACATATCAAGCACACTGCTCCCCGGCAAACACATCAAGCAAACTGCTGCACCACAAACACACAAAGCAAACAGCTGCACCCCAAACACACCAAGCAAACTGCTTCAACACAAACACCAAGCTAACTGCTGCACTGCAAACACACCAAGCAAACTGCTCCACTACAAACACACCAAGCAAATTGCACCAATCCATGTGCAAAAGGCCCAATGATCCAACCCACCCACACAAAGAGCTCTGCTCTAGACCAAGCTTAGGGAGCAAACAACTACAAGGGAAATCAGGATCCACACTGTTCAACCACAAACACACCAAGCAAACTGCGCCACCGCAAACACACCAAACAAACTGCTCCACAGCAAACACATAAGCAAACTGCTGCAACGCAAACACACAATTCAAACTGCTGCACTTCACACACACCAAGCAAGCTGCTATACCACAAACACACCAAGCAAACATCTCCAACCCACCTGCACAAGGTCCAATGCTACAACCCACCCATGCAAAGCGCTCTGCTCATGGCAAATCTCATGGAGCAAAGATCTCCAAAGGAAATCAGGATCCACACTGCTCCATCACAGACAAACCAAGCAAAGTGCTCCACCACAAACACACCAAGCAAACTGCTCCACCACAAACACACCAGGCAAACTGTTTCCCAGCGAACACACCAAGCAAACTGCTCCATTGCAAACATACCAAAGAAACTGGTCCAACCCACACGAACAAGGCCCAATGCTCCAACCCACCCACACAAAGTGCTGGGCCCCAGACCAAGCTCGGGGAGCAAACGGCTGAAAGGGAAATCAAGATCCAAGCTGCTTCACCACAAACACACCAAACAAACTGCTCCTGCGCAAACACATCAATCACACTGCTCCCCGGCAAACATATCAAGCAAACTGCTGCAAAGTAAACACACAAAGCAATCAGCTGCACCCCAAACACCAAGCAAACTGCTGCACCACAAACACCAAGCAAACTGCTCCACCGCAATCACACCAAGCAAATTGCACCAGCCCACCCACACAAGGCCCAATGCTCCAACCCACCCACAAAAAGATCTCTGCTCTAGACCAAGCTTAGCGAGCAAACAACTACAAGGGAAATCAGGATCTACACTGTTCAACCACAAACACACGAAGCAAACTGCACCACCACAAACACACCAATCAAACTGCACCACAGCAAATACAAGCACACTGCAGCACGCAAACACATCAAGCAAACTGCTGCAACGCAAAAACACAATTCAAACTCCTGCACCGCACACACACCAAGCAAGCTGCTACACCACAAACACACCAATCAAACAGCTCCAACCCACCTGCACAAGGTGCAATGCTCCAACCCACCCACACAAAGCACTCTGCTCATGACGAATCTCAGGGTGCAAATATCTCAAAGGAAATCAGGATCCACACTGCTCCATCACAGACAAACCAAGCAAAGTGTTCCACCACAAACACACCAAGCAAACTGTTTCACAGCAAGCACACCACGCAAACTGCTGCACCGCAAATACACCAATCCAAATGCACCACCGCAAATAAACCAAGCAAACTGCTGCAACGCAAACACACAATTCAAACTCCTGCACCGCACACACACCAAGCAAGCTGCTACACCACAAACACACCAATCAAACAGCTCCAACCCACCTGCACAAGGTGCAATGCTCCAACCCACCCACACAAAGCACTCTGCTCATGATGAATCTCAGGGAGCAAATATCTCAAAGGAAATCAGGATCCTCACTGCTCCATCACAGACAAACCAAGCAAAGTGTTCCACCACAAACACACCAAGCAAACTGCTCCACCACAAACACACCAAGCAAACTGCTCCACTGCAAACACACCAGGCAAACTGCTGCACCACAAACACACCAAATGAAACTGCTGCCCCACAAACACACCAAGCAAATTACTCCAACCCACCTGCACAAGGTGCAATGCTCCAACCCACTCACACAAAGCACTCTGCTCTTTACCAATCTCAAGGAACAAACATCTCCAAAGGAAATCAGGATCCACACTGCTCCATCACAGACAAACCAAGCAAAGTGCTCCACCACAAACACACCAAGTAAACTGCTCCACCACAAACACACCAAGCAAACTGTTTCACAGCAATCACACCAAGCAAACTGCTGCACCACACATAAACCAAGCCAACTGCACCACCGCAAACACACCAAGCAAACTGCTCCACCACAAACACACCAAGCAAACTGTTTCACAGCAAACACACCACGCAAACTGCTGCACCGCAAATACACCAAGCCAACTGCACCACCGCAAATAAACCAAGCAAACTGCTCCACTGCAAACACACCAAACAAGCTGCTCCACTGCAATCACACCAAACAAACTGCTGCACCACAAACACACCAATCAAACAGCTTCACCGCAAACACAAAGCAAACTGCTCCCCTGCAAACACACCAAGCAAACCTCTCCACCAGAAACACACCAAGCAAACTGCTCCACCAAAAATACACCAATCAAATTGCACCACCGCAAACACATCACGCCACTGCTCCATTGCAAACACACCAAGCAAACTACTCCAACTCTAACACACTAAGCAAACTGTTGCACCGCAAACACACCAAGGAAACTGCTGCACCGCAAAGAACACCAAGCAAACTGCTCCACTGCAAACACAGCAGGCAAACTGCTGCACCACAAACACACCAAAGGAAACAGCTGCACCACAAACACACCAAGCAAATTACTCCAACCCACCTGCACAAGGTACAATGCTCCAACCCACCCACACAAAGCACTCTGCTCTTTACCAATCTCAGGGAGCAAACATCTCCAAGGGAAATTGGGATCCACACTGCTACATCACAGACAAAGCAAGCAAAGTGCTCCACCACAAACACACCAAGCAAACTGCTCCACCACAAACACACCAAGCAAACTGTTTCACAGCAATCACACCAAGCAAACTGCTGTACCACAAATAAACCAAGCCAACTGCACCACCGCAAATACACCAAGCAAACTGCTCCACTGCAAACACACCAAACAAACTGCTCCACTGCAAACACACCAAACAAATTGCTGCACCACAAACACACCAAGCAAACAGCTTCACCGCAAACACCAAGCAAACTGCTCCACTGCAAACACACCAAGCACACCTCTCCACCACAAACAAACCAAGCAAACTGCTCCACCAAAAACACACCAAACAAACTGCTCCACCGCAAACACAACAAGAAAACTGCTCCTCTGCAAATACACCAAGCAAATGGCTCCTCCGCAAACACACCAAGCAAACTACTGCTACGCAAATACACCAAGCAAACTGCTCCACCGCAAACACACAAAGCAAACTGCTACACCGCAAATTCACCAAGCAACCTGCTACACCGCAAACACACCAAGCAAACTGCTCTGCCCCAAACTCACCACGCAAACTGCTGCACCAGAAACACCAAGCAAATTGCTGCACCACAAACACACCAAGCAAACTGCTCCAACCCACCCGCACAAGGCCCAATGCTCCAACCCACCCACACAAAGTGCTCTGCTCCAGACCAGGCTCAGGGAGCAAACAGCCCCAAGGGAAATCAGGATCCACCCTGCTCCACCACAAACATACCAAGAAAACGGCTCCTTCGCAAACACTTCAAGCATACTGCTCCCTGGCAAACACATCAAGCAAACTGCTGCACAGCAAACATAAAAAGCAAACTGCTGCACCCCAAACACACCAAGCAAACTGCTGCACCACAAACACCAAGCTAACTGCTGCACTGCAAACACACCAAGCAAACTGCTCCACCCCAAACACACCAAGCAAATTGCACCAACCCACCCGCACAAGGCCCAATGCTCCAACCCACCCACACAATGCCCTCTACTCCAGACCAAGTTCAGGGAGCAAACAGCTCCAAGGGAAATCAGGATCCAATCTGCTCCACCACAAACACCCCAAGCAAACTGCTCAACACAAACACACCAAGGAAACTGCTGCACCACAAACACATCAAGCACACTGCTCCACCGCAAACGCACCAAGCAAACTGTTGCACTGCAAACACACCAAGCAAACTGATCCATCGCAAACATACCAAGAAAACTGCTCTTGCGCAAACACATAAATCACACTGCTCCCCGGCAAACATATCAAGCAAACTTCTGCAAAGCAAACACACAAAGCAATCAGCTGCACCCCAAACACCAAGCAAACTGCTGCACCACAAACACCAAGCAAACTGCTCCACCGCAAACACACCAAGCAAATTGCACCAGCCCAATGCTACAAACCACCCACAAAAAGAGCTCTGCTCTAGACCAAGCTTAGCGAGCCAACAACTACAAGGGAGATCAGGATCCACACTGTTCAACCACAAACACACGAAGCCAACTGCACCACCACAAACACACCAATCAAACTGCACCACAGCAAACACAAGCACACTGCAGCACGCAAACACATCAAGCAAACTGCTGCAACGCAAACACCCAATTCAAACTGCTGTACCGCACACACACCAAGCAAGCTGCTACACCACAAACACAGCAATCAAACAGCTCCAACCCACCTGCACAAGGTGCAATGCTCCGACCCACCCACACAAAGCGCTCTGCTCATGACGAATCTCAGGGAGCAAATATCTCCAAAGGAAATCAGGATCCACACTGCTCCATCACAGATAAACCAAGCAAAGTGTTCCACCACAAACACACCAAGCAAACTGCTCCACCACAAACACACCAAGCAAACTGTTTCACAGCAAACACACCACGCAAACTGCTGCACTGCAAATACACAAAGCAAACCTCTCCACCACAAACACACCAAGCAAACTGCTCCACCAAAAATACAACAATCAAACTGCACCACTGCAAACACATCAAGCACACTGCTCCACTGCAAACACACCAAGCAAACTACTCCAACTCTAACACACTAAGCAAACTGCTGCACCGCAAACACACCAAGGAAACTGCTGCACCACAAACACACCAAGCAGACTGCTCCACTGCAAACACACCAGGCAAACTGCTGCACCACAAACACGCCAAAGGAAACTGCTGCACCACAAACACACCAAGCAAACTGTTTCAAAGCAAACACACCAAGCAAACTGCTGCACCACAAATAAACCAAGCCAACTGCACCACTGCAAATACACCAACCAAACTGCTCCACTGCAAACACACCAAACAAACTGCTCCACTGCAAACACACCAAACAAACTTCTGCACCGCAAACACACCAAGCAAACAGCTTCACTGCAAACACCAAGCAAACTGCTCCACTGCAAACACACCAAGCAAACCTCTCCACCACAAACACACCAAGCAAACTGCTACACCAAAAACACACCAAACAAACTGCTCCCCCGCAAACACAACAAGAAAACTGCTCCTCTGCAAACACACCAAGCAAATGGCTCCTCCGCAAACACACCAAGCAAACTACTGCAGCGCAAATACACCAAGCAAACTGCTCCACCGCAAACACACAAAGCAAACTGCTACACCGCAAATTCACCAAGCAAACTGCTACACCGCAAACACACCAAGCAAACTGCTCTGCCCCAAACTCACCAAGCAAACTGCTGCACCACAAACACCAAGCAAATTGCTGCACTGCAAACACACCAAAAAAACTGCTCCAACCCACCCACACAAAGTGCTCTACTCCAGACCAAGCTCATGGAGCAAACAGCTCCAAGGGAAATCAGGATCCACACTGCTCCACCACAAACACCCCAAGCAAACTATTCCAACACAAACACACCAAGGAAACTGCTGCACCACAAACACTTCAAGCACAGTGCTCCACCGCAAACGCACCAAGCAAACTGTTGCACTGCAAACACACCAAGCAAACTGCTCCATCGCAACATACCAAGCAAACTGGTCCAACCCACACGAACAAGGCCCAATGCTCCAACCCACCCACACAAAGTGCTGGGCTCCAGACCAAGCTCGGGGAGCAAACGGCTGAAAGGCAAATCAGGATCCAAGCTGCTCCACCACAAATACACCAAGCAAACTGCTCCTCCGCAAACATATCAAGCACACTGCTCTCCGGCAAACACATCAAGCAAACTGCTGCACCGCAAACACACAAAGCAAACAGCTGCACCCCAAACACACCAAGCAAACTGCTTCACCACAAACACCAAGCTAACTGCTTCACTGCAAACACACCAAGCAAACTGCTCCACTACAAACACACCAAGCAAATTGCACCAATCCATGTGCACAAGGCCCAATGCTCCAACCCACCCACACAAAGAGCTCTGCTCTAGACCAAGCTTAGGGAGCAAACAACTACAAGGGAAATCAGGATCCACACTGTTCAACCACAAACACACCAAGCAAACTGCGCCACCGCAAACACACCAAACAAACTGCTCCACAGCAAACACATAAGCAAACTGCTGCAACGCAAACACACCAAGCAAACTGCTCCACCGCAAACACATAAGCAAACTGCTGCAACGCAAACACACAATTCAAACTGCTGCACTTCACACACACCAAGCAAGCTGCTATACCACAAACACACCAAGCAAACATCTCCAACCCACCTGCACAAGGTCCAATGCTACAACCCACCCATGCAAAGCGCTCTGCTCATGGCAAATCTCAGCGAGCAAAGATCTCCAAAGGAAATCAGGATCCACACTGCTCCATCACAGACAAACCAAGCAAAGTGCTCCACCACAAACACACCAAGCAAACTGCTCCACCACAAACACACCAGGCAAACTGTTTCACAGCAAACACACCAAGCAAACTGCTGCACCGCAAATACAGCAAGCCAACTCCACCACCGCAAATACACCAAGCAAACTGCTCCACTGTAAACACACCAAACAATCTGCTGCACTGCAAACACACCAAACAATCTGCTGCACTGCAAACACACCAAGCAAACAGCTTCACTGCAAACACCAAGAAAACTGCTCCACTGCAAACACACCAAACAAACCTCTCCACCACAAACACACCAAGCAAACTGCTCCACCAAAAACACACCAAACAATCTACTCCACCGCAAACACACCAAGAAAACTGCTCCTCCGCAAACACATCAAGCAAATTGCTCCTCCGCAAACACACCACGCAAACTACTGCACCGCAAATACACCAAGCAAACTGCTCCACCGCAAACACACAAAGCAAACTGCTACACTGCAAATTCACCAAGCAAACTGCTACACTGCAAACACACCAAGCAAACTGCTCTGCCCCAAACCCACCAAGCAAACTGCTGCACCACAAACACCAAGCAAATTGCTGCACCGCAAACACACCAAGCAAACTGCTCCACCACAAACAAACCAAGCAAACTGCTCCAGCCCACCCGCACAAGGTACAATGCTCCAACCCACCCACACAAAGCGCTCTGTTCCAGACCAAACTCAGAGAGCAAACAGCTCCAAGGGAAATAAGGATACACACTGCTCCACCACAAACACACTAGCAAACTGCGCCAACACAAACACACCAAGGAAACTGCTGCACCACAAACACATCAAGCATACTGCTCCACAGCAAACACAACAGGCAAACTGCTGCACTGCAAACAGACCAAACAAACTGCTCCATCGCAAACATACCAAGCAAACTGGTCCAACCCACACGAACAAGGCCCAATGCTCCAACACACCCACACAATGCCCTCTACTCCAGACCAAGTTCAGGGAGCAAACAGCTCCAAGGGAAATCAGGATCCAATCTGCTCCACCACAAACACCCCAAGCAAACTGCTCAACACAAACACACCAAGGAAACTGCTGCACCACAAACACATCAAGCACACTGCTCCACCGCAAACGCACCAAGCAAACTGTTGCACTGCAAACACACCAAGCAAACTGATCCATCGCAAACATACCAAGCAAACTGCTCCTGTGCAAACACATAAATCACACTGCTCCCCGGCAAACATATCAAGCAAACTTCTGCAAAGCAAACACACAAAGCAAACTGCTGCACCACAAACACCAAGCAAATTGCTGCACCGCAAACACACCAAGCAAACTGCTCCACCACAAACAAACCAAGCAAACTGCTCCAACCCACCCGCACAAGGCCCAATGCTCCAACCCACCCACACAAAGCACTTCCAGACCAAACTCAGAGAGCAAACAGCTCCAAGGGAAATAAGGATGCACACTGCTCCATCACAAACACACTAGCAAACTGCTCCAACACAAACACACCAAGGAAACTGCTGCACCACAAACACATCAAGCATACTGCTCCATCGCAAACATACCAAGCAAACTGGTCCAGCCCACACGAACAAGGCCCAATGCTCCAACTCACCCACACAAAGTGCTCTGCTCCAGACCAAGCTCAAGGAGCAAACAGCTCCAAGGGAAATCAGGATCGACCCTGCTCCACCACAAACACACCAAGCAAACTGCTCCTTTGCAAACACATCAAGCAAACTGCTCCCTGGCAAACACATCAAGAAAACTGCTGCAAAGCAAACACACAAAGCAATCAGTTGCACCTCAAACACCAAGCAAACTGCTCCACCGCAAACACACCAAGCAAATTGCACCAGCCCACCCACACAAGGCCCAATGCTCCAACCCACCCACAAAAAGAGCTCTGCTCTAGACCAAGCTTAGCGAGCAAAGAACTACAAGGGAAATCAGGATCTACACTGTTCAACCACAACCACACGAAGCAAACTGCACCACCACAAACACACCAATCAAACTGCACCACAGCAAATACAAGCACACTGCAGCACGCAAACACATCAAGCAAACTGCTGCAACGAAAACACACAATTCAAACTCCTGCACCGCACACACACCAAGCAAGCTGCTACACCACAAACACACCAATCAAACAGCTCCAACCCACCTGCACAAGGTGCAATTCTCCAACCCACCCACACAAAGCGCTCTGCTCATGACGAATCCCAGGGAGCAAATATCTCAAAGGAAATCAGAATCCACACTGCTCCATCACAGACAAACCAAGCAAAGTGTTCCACTACAAACACACCAAGCAAACTGCTCCACCAAAAACACACCAAGCAAACTGTTTCACAGCAAACACACCACACAAACTGCTGCAACGCAAATACACCAAGCCAACTGCACCACCGCAAATAAACCAAGCAAACTGCTGCACTGCAAACACACCAAACAAACTGCTCCACTGCAAACACACCAGACAAACTGCTGCACAACAAATACACCAAACAGCTTCACCGCAAACACAAAGCAAACTGCTCCACTGCAAACACACCAAGCAAACCTCTCCACCACAAACACACCAAGCAAACTGCTCCATCAAAAGTACACCAATCAAACTGCACCACCGCAAACACATCAAGCACACTGCTCCACTGCAAACACACCAAGCAAACTACTCCAACTCTAACACACTAAGCAAACTGCTGCACCGCAAACACACCAAGGAAACTGCTGCACCGCAAACACATTAAGCAAACTGCTCCACTGCAAACACACCAGGAAATCTGCTGCACCACAAACACACCAAAGGAAACTGCTGCACCACAAGCACACCAAGCAAATTACTCCAACCCACCTGCACAAGGTGCAATGCTCCAACCCACCCACACAAAGCACTCTGCTCTTTACCAATCTCAGGGAGCAAACATCTCCAAAGGAAATCAGGATCCACACTGCTCCATCACAGACAAACCAAGCAAAGTGCTCCACCACAAACACACCAAGCAAACTGCCCCACCACAAACACACCAAGCAAACTGTTTCACAGCAATCACACCAAGCAAACCGCTGCACCACACATAAACCAAGCCAACTGCACCACCGCAAATACACCAAGCAAACTGCTCCACTGTAAAGACACGAAACAAACTGCTCCACCGCAAACACACCAAGCAAACAGCTTCACTGCAAACAGCAAGAAAACTGCTCCACTGCAAACACACCAAGCAAACCTCTCCACCACAAACACACCAGGCAAACTGCTCTACCGAAAACACACCAAACAATCTACTCCACTGCAAACACAACAAGAAAACTGCTCCTCCGCAAACACAAAAAGCAAATTGCTCCTCCGCACACACACCACGCAAACTACTGCACCGCAAATACACCAAGCAAACTGCTCCACCGCAAACACACAAAGCAAACTGCTACACTGCAAATTCACCAAGCACACTGCTACACTGCAAACACACCAAGCAAACTGCTCTGCCCCAAACCCACCAAGCAAACTGCTGCACCACAAACACCAAGCAAATTGCTGCACCGCAAACACAGCAAGCAAACTGCTCCACCACAAACAAACCAAGCAAACTGCTCCAACCCACCCACACAAGGCCCAATGCTCCAACCCACCCACACAAAGCACTCTGTTCCAGGCCAAACTCAGAGAGCAAACAGCTCCAAGGGAAATGAGGATACACACCGCTCCACCACAAACACACTAGCAAACTGCTCCAACACAAACACACCAAGGAAACTGCTGCACCACAAACACATCAAGCATACTGCTCCACCGCAAACACACCAAGCAAACTGCTGCACCACAAACACCAAGCAAATTGCTGCACCACAAACACACCAAGCAAACTGCTCCACCACAAACAAACCAAGCAAACTGCTCCAACCCACCCACAAAAAGCGCTCTGTTCCAGACCAAACTCAGAGAGCAAACAGCTCCAAGGGAAATAAGGATACACACTGCTCCACCACAAACACACTAGCAAACTGTTCCAACACAAACACACCAAGGAAACTGCTGCACTACAAACACATCAAGCATACTGCTCCATTGCAAACATATCAAGCAAACTGGTCCAGCCCACACGAACAAGGCCCAATGCTTCAACCCACCCACACAAAGTGCTGTGCTCCAGACCAAGCTCAAGGAGCAAACAGCTCCAAAGGAAATCAGGATCCACTCTGCTCCACCACAAACACACCAAGCAAACTGCTCCTTTGCAAACACATCAAGCACACTGCTCCCTGGCAAACACATCAAGCAAACTGCTGCACCGCAAACACACAAAGCAAACAGCTGCACCCCAAACACACCAAGAAAACCGCTGCACCACAAACACCAAGCTAACTGCTGCACTGCAAACACACCAAGCAAACTACTCCACCGCAAACACACCAAGCAAATTGCACCAACGCACCCGCACAAGGCCCAATGCTCCAACCCACCCACACAATGCGCTCTACTCCAGACCAAGTTCAGGGAGCAAACAGCTCCAAGGGAAATCAGGATGCAATCTGCTGCACCACAAACACCCCAAGCAAACTGCTCAACACAAACACACCAAGCAAATTGCTGCACCACATACACATCAAGCACACTGCTCCACCGCAAACGCACCAAGCAAACTGTTGCACTGCAAACACACCAAGCAAATTGCTCCATCGCAAACATACCAAGGAAACTGGTCCAACCCACACAAACAAGGCCCAATGCTCCAACCCACCCACACAAAGTACTGGGCTCAAGACCAAGCTCGGGGAACAAACGGCTGAAAGGGAAATCAGGATCCAAGCTGCTCCACCATAAACACACCAAGCAAACTGCTCCTGCGCAAACACATAAATCACACTGCTCCCCGGCAAACATATCAAGCAAACTGCTGCAAAGCAAACACACAAAGCAATCAGCTGCACCCCAAACACCAAGCAAACTGCTGCACCACAAACACCAAGCTAACTTCTCCTCCGCAAACACACCAAGCAAAATGCACCAGCCCAACCGCACAAGGCCCATTGCTCCAAACCACCCACAAAAGAGCTCTGCTCTAGACCAAGCTTAGCGAGCCAACCACTACAAGGGAAATCAGGATCCACACTGTTCAACCACAAACACACGAAGCCAACTGCGCCACCACAAACACACCAATCAAACTACACGACAGCAAACACAAGCACACTGCAGCACACAAACACATCAAGCAAACTGCGGCAACGCAAACACACAATTCAAACTGCTGCACCGCACACACACCAAGCAAGCGGCTACACCACAAACACAGCCATCAAACAGCTCCAACCCACCTGCACAAGGTGCAATGCTCCGACCCACCCACACAAAGCGCTCTGCTCATGGCGAATCTCAGGGAGCAAATATCTCCAAAGGAAATCAGGATCCACACTGCTCCATCACAGACAAACCAAGCAAAGTGTTCCACCACCAACACACCAAGCAAACTGCTCCACCACAAACACAGCAAGCAAACAGTTTCACAGCAAACACACCACGCAAACTGCTGCACCGCAAATACACCAAGCCAACTGCACCACCGCAAATACACCAAGCAAACTGCTCCACTGCAAACACACCAAACAAACTGCTCCACTGCAAACACACCAAACAAACTGCTGCACCACAAACACACCAATCAAACAGCTTCACCGCAAACACAAAGCAAACTGCTCCCCTGCAAGACACAAAGCAAACCTCTCCACCACAAACACACCAAGCAAACTGCTCCACCAAAAATACACCAATCAAACTTCACCACCGCAAACACATCAAGCACACTGCTCCACTGCAGACACACCAAGCAAACTACTCCAACTCTAACACACTAAGCAAACTGCTGCACCGCAAACACAAAAAGGAAACTGCTGCACCACAAACACACCAAGCAAATTACTCCAACACACCTGCACAAGGTGCAATGCTCCAACCCACCCACACAAAGCACTCTGCTCTTTACCAATCTCAGGGAGCAAACATCTCCAAAGGAAATCAGGATCCACACTGCTCCATCACAGACAAACCAAGCAAAGTGCTCCACCACAAACACACCAAGCAAACTGCTCCACCACAAACACACCAAGCAAACAGTTTCACAGCAAACACACCAAGCAAACTGCTGCACCACAAATAAAGCAAGCCAACTGCACCACCGCAAATACACCAAGCAAACTGCTCCACTGCAAACACACCAAACAAACTGCTGCACCACAAACACACCAAGCAAACAGCTTCACTGCAAACACCAAGCAAACTGCTTCACTGTAAATACACCAAGCAAACCTCTCCACCACAAACACACCAAGCAAACTGCTCCACCAAAAACACACCAAACAAACTGCTCCACCGCAAACACAACAAGAAAACTGCTCCTCCGCAAACACACCAAGCAAATGGCTCCTCCGCAAACACACCAAGCAAACTACTGCAACGCAAATACACCAAGCAAACTGCTCCACCGCAAACACACAAAGCAAACTGCTACATCGCAAATTCACCAAGCAAACTGCTACACCGCAAACACACAAAGCAAACTGCTCTGCCCCAAACTCACCAAGCAAACTGCTGCACCACAAACACCAAGCAAATTGCTGCACCACAAACACACCAAACAAACTGCTCCAACCCACCCGCACAAGGCCCAATGCTCCAACCCATCCACACAAAGCGCTCTACTCCAGACCAAGCTCATGGAGCAAACAGCTCCAAGGGAATCAGGATCCACACTGCTCCACCACAAACACCCCAAGCAAACTATTCCAACACAAACACACCAAGGAAACTGCTGCACCACAAACACTTCAAGCACAGTGCTCCACCGCAAACGCACCAAGCAAACTGCTCCATCGCAAACATACCAAGCAAACTGGTCCAACCCACACGAACAAGGCCCAATGCTCCAACCCACCAATACAAAGTGCTGGGCTCCAGACCAAGCTCGGGGAGCAAACGGCTGAAAGGCAAATCAGGATCCAAGCTGCTCCACCACAAATATACCAAGCACACTGCTCCCCGGGAAAAAACACATCAAGCAAACTGCTGCACCGCAAACACACAAAGCAAACAGCTGCACCCCAAACACACCAAGCAAACTGCTTCACCACAAACACCAAGCTAACTGCTGCACTGCAAACACACCAAGCAAACTGCTCCACTACAAACACACCAAGCAAATTGCACCAATCCATGTGCACAAGGCCCAATGCTCCAACCCACCCACACAAAGCGCTCTGCTCTAGACCAAGCTTAGGGAGCAAACAACTACAAAGGAAATCAGGATCCACACTGTTCAACCACAAACACACCAAGCAAACTGCGCCACCACAAACACACCAATCAAACTGCACCACAGTAAACACATCAAGCACACTGCACCATGCAAACACATCAAGCAAACTGCTTCACCGCAAACACACCAAGCAAACTGCTCCACCGCAAACACATCAAGCAAACTGCTGCAACGCAAACACACAATTCAAACTGCTGCACTTCACACACACCAAGCAAGCTGCTATACCACAAACACACCAAGCAAACACCTCCAACCCACCTGCACAAGGTCCAATGCTACAACCCACCCATGCAAAGCGCTCTGCTCATGGCAAATCAAAGGGAGCAAAGATCTCCAAAGGAAATCAGGATCCACACTGCTCCATCACAGACAAACCAAGCAAAGTGCTCCACCACAAACACACCAAGCAAACTGCTCCACTGTAAACACACCAAACAAACTGCTCCACTGCAAACACACCAAGCAAACCTCTCCAACACAAACACACCAAGCAAACCTCTCCACCACAAACACACCAAGCAAACTGCTCCACCAAAAACACACCAAACAAACTACTCCACTGCAAACACAAGAAAACTGCTCCTCCGCAAACACACCACGCAAAATACTGCACAGCAAATACACCAAGCAAACTGCTCCACCGCAAACACACAAAGCAAACTGCTACACTGCAAATTCACCAAGCAAACTGCTACACTGCAAACACACCAATCAAACTGCTCCGCCCCAAACCCACCAAACAAACTGCTGCACCACAAACACCAAGCAAATTACTGCACCCCAAACACAACAAGCAAACTGCTCCACCACAAACAAACCAAGCAAACTCAAACTGCTCCAACCCACCCGCACAAGGCCCAATGCTCCAACCCACCCACACAAAGCGCTCTGTTCCAGACCAAACTCAGAGAGCAAACAGCTCCAAGGGAAATAAGGATACACACTGCTCCACCACAAACACACTAGCAAACTGCTCCAACACAAACACACCAAGGAAACTGCTGCACCACAAACACATCAAGCACACTGCTCCACTGCAAACACACCAAGCAAACTGCTCCACCATAAACACACCAAGCAAATTGCACCAGCCACCTGCACAAGTCCCAATGCTCCAACCCACCCACAAAAAGAGCTCTGCTCTAGACCAAGCTTAGGGAGAAAACAACCACAAGGGAAATCAGGATCCACACTGTTCAAACACAAACACACGAAGCAAACGGCGCCACCACAAACACACCAATCAAACTGCACCACAGCAAACACATCAAGCACACTGCACCACGCAAACACATCAAGCAAACTGCTGCAACGCAAACACACAATTCAAACTGCTGCACTGCAAAAACACCAATCAAACTGCTCCACCGCAAACACACCAAGCAAACTGCTCCAACCCACCCGCACAAGGCCCAATGCTCCAACCCACCCACACAAAGCGCTCTACTCCAGACCAAGCTCATGGAGCAAACAGCTCCAAGGGAAATCAGGATCCACACTGCTCCACCACAAACACCCCAAGCAAACTATTCCAACACAAACACACCAAGGAAACTGCTGCACCACAAACACTTCAAGCACAGTGCTCCACCGCAAACGCACAAAGCAAACTGTTACACTGCAAACAAACCAAGCAAACTGCTCCATCGCAAACATACCAAGCAAACTGGTCCAACCCACACGAACAAGGCCCAATGCTCCAACCCACCCACACAAAGTGCTGGGCTCCAGACCAAGCTCGGGGAGCAAACGGCTGAAAGGCAAATCAGGATCCAAGCTGCTCCACCACAAATATACCAAGCAAACTGCTCTTCCGCAAACATATCAAGCACACTGCTCCCCGGCAAACACATCAAGCAAACTGCTGCACCGCAAACACACAAAGCAAACAGCTGCACCCCAAACACACCAAGCAAACTGCTTCACCACAAACACCAAGCTAACTGCTTCACTGCAAACACACCAAGCAAACTGCTCCACTACAAACACACCAAGCAAATTGCACCAATCCATGTGCACAAGGCCCAATGCTCCAACCCACCCACACAAAGAGCTCTGCTCTAGACCAAGCTTAGGGAGCAAACAACTACAAGGGAAATCAGGATCCACACTGTTCAACCACAAACACACCAAGCAAACTGCGCCACCACAAACACAACAATCAAACTGCACCACAGTAAACACATCAAGCACACTGCACCATGCAAACATATCAAGCAAACTGCTCCACCGCAAACACACCAAACAAACTGCTCCACCGCAAACACATAAGCAAACTGCTGCAACGCAAACACACAATTCAAACTGCTGCACTTCACACACACCAAGCAAGCTGCTATACCACAAACACACCAAGCAAACTGCTACACCGCAAACACACCAAGCAAACTGCTCCGCCCCAAACTCACCACGCAAACTGCTGCACCACAAACACCAAGCAAATTGCTGCACCGCAAACACACCAAGCAAACTACTCCAACCCACCCGCACAAGGCCCAATGCTCCAACCCACCCACACAAAGTTCTCTGCTCCAGACCAGGCTCAGGGAGCAAACAGCCCCAAGGGAAATCAGGATCCACCCTGCTCCACCACAAACATACCAAGAAAACGGCTTCTTCGCAAACACTTCAAGCATACTGCTCCCTGTCAAACACATCAAGCAAACTGCTGCATAGCAAACATAAAAAGCAAACTGCTGCACCCCAAACACACCAAGCAAACTGCTGCACCACAAACACCAAGCTAACTGCTGCACTGCAAACACACCAAGCAAACTGCTCCACCGCAAACACACCAAGCAAATTGCACCAACCCACACGCACAAGGCCCAATGCTCCAACCCACCCACACAATGCCCTCTACTCCAGACCAAGTTCAGGGAGCAAACAGCTCCAAGGGAAATCAGGATCCAATCTGCTCCACCACAAAGACCCCAAGCAAACTGCTCAACACAAACACACCAAGGAAACTGCTGCACCACAAGCACATCAAGCACACTGCTCCACCGCAAACGCACCAAGAAAACTGTTGCACTGCAAACACACGAAGCAAACTGATCCATCGCAAAAATACCAAGCAAACTGCTCCTGCGCAAACACATAAATCACACTGCTCCCCGGCAAACATATCAAGCAAACTTCTGCAAAGCAAACACACAAAGCAATCAGCTGCACCCCAAACACCAAGCAAACTGCTGCACCACAAACACCAAGCATACTGCTCCACCGCAAACACACCAAGCAAATTGCACCAGCCCACCCGCACAAGGCCCAATGCTCCAAACCACCCACAAAAAGAGCTCTGCTCTAGACCAAGCTTAGCGAGCCAACAACTACAAGGGAGATCAGGATCCACACTGTTCAACCACAAACACACAAAGCCAACTGCACCACCACAAACACACCAATCAAACTGCACCACAGCAAACACAAGCACACTGCAGCACGCAAACACATCAAGCAAACTGCTGCAACGCAAACACACAATTCAAACTGCTGTACCGCACACACACCAAGCAAGCTGCTACACCACAAACACACCAATCAAACAGCTCCAACCACCTGCACAAGGTGCAATGCTCCGACCCACCCACACAAAGCGCTCTGCTCATGACGAATCTCAGGGAGCAAATATCTACAAAGGAAATCAGGATCCACACTGCTCCATCACAGATAAACCAAGCAAAGTGTTCCACCACAAACACACCAAGCAAACTGCTCCACCACAAACACACCAAGCAAACTGTTTCACAGCAAACACACCACGCAAACTGCTGCACTGCAAATACACAAAGCAAACCTCTCCACCACAAACACACCAAGCAAACTGCTCCACCAAAAATACACCAATCAAACTGCACCACCGCAAACACATCAAGAACACTGCTCCACTGCAAACACACCAAGCAAACTACTCCAACTCTAACACACTAAGCAAACTGCTGCACCGCAAACACACCAAGGAAACTGCTGCACCACAAACACACCAAGCAAACTGCTCCACTGCAAACACACCAGGCAAACTGCTGCACCACAAACACGCCAAAGGAAACTGCTGCACCACAAACACACCAAGCAAACTGTTTCAAAGCAAACACACCAAGCAAACTGCTGCACCACAAATAAACCAAGCCAACTGCACCACTGCAAATACACCAAGCAAACTGCTCCACTGCAAACACACCAAACAAACTGCTCCACTGCAAACACACCAAACAAACTACTGCACCGCAAACACGCCAAGCAAACAGCTTCACTGCAAACACCAAGCAAACTGCTCCACTGCAAACACACCAAGCAAACCTCTCCACCACAAACACACCAAGCAAACTGCTACACCAAAAACACACCAAACAAACTGCTCCACCGCAAACACAACAAGAAAACTGCTCCTCTGCAAACACACCAAGCAAATGGCTCCTCCGCAAACACACCAAGCAAACCTCTCCACCACAAACACACCAAGCAAACGGCTACACCAAAAACACACCAAACAAACTGCTCCACCGCAAACACAACAAGAAAACTGCTCCTCTGCAAACACACCAAGCAAATGGCTCCTCCGCAAACACACCAAGCAAACTACTGCAACGCAAATACACCAAGCAAACTGCTCCACCGCAAACACACAAAGCAAACTGCTACACCGCAAATTCACCAAGCAAACTGCTACACCGCAAACACACCAAGCAAACTGCTCTGCCCCAAAGTCATCAAGCAAACTGCTGCACCACAAACACCAAGCAAATTGCTGCACCGCAAACACACCAAAAAAACTGCTCCAACCCACCCGCACAAGGCCCAATGCTCCAACCCACCCACACAAAGCGCTCTACTCCAGACCAAGCTCATGGAGCAAACAGCTCCAAGGGAAATCAGGATCCACACTGCTCCACCACAAATACCCCAAGCAAACTATTCCAACACAAACACACCAAGGAAACTGCTGCACCACAAACACTTCAAGCACAGTGCTCCACCGCAAACGCACCAAGCAAACTGTTGCACTGCAAACACACCAAGCAAACTGCTCCATCGCAAACATACCAAGCAAACTGGTCCAACCCACACGAACAAGGCCCAATGCTCCAACCCACCCACACAAAGAGCTCTGCTCTAGACCAAGCTTAGGGAGCAAACAACTACAAGGGAAATCAGGATCCACACTGTTCAACCACAAACACACCAAGCAAACTGCGCCACCACAAACACAACAATCAAACTGCACCACAGTAAACACATCAAGCACACTGCACCATGCAAACACATCAAGCAAACTGCTCCACCGCAAACACACCAAACAAACTGCTCCACCGCAAACACATAAGCAAACTGCTGCAACGCAAACACACAATTCAAACTGCTGCACTTCACACACACCAAGCAACCTGCTATACCACAAACACACCAAGCAACCTGCTACACCGCAAACACACCAAGCAAACTGCTCCACCCCAAACTCACCACGCAAACTGCTGCACCACAAACACCAAGCAAATTGCTGCACCGCAAACACACCAAGCAAACTACACCAACCCACCCGCACAAGGCCCAATGCTCCAACCCACCCACACAAAGTGCTCTGCTCCAGACCAGGCTCAGGGAGCAAACAGCCCCAAGGGAAATCAGGATCCACCCTGCTCCACCACAAACATACCAAGAAAACGGCTTCTTCGCAAACACTTCAAGCATACTGCTCCCTGTCAAACACATCAAGCAAACTGCTGCATAGCAAACATAAAAAGCAAACTGCTGCACCCCAAACACACCAAGCAAACTGCTGCACCACAAACACCAAGCTAACTGCTGCATTGCAAACACACCAAGCAAACTGCTCCACCGCAAACACACCAAGCAAATTGCACCAACCCACCCGCACAAGGCCCAATGCTCCAACCCACCCACACAATGCCCTCTACTCCAGACCAAGTTCAGGGAGCAAACAGCTCCAAGGGAAATCAGGATCCAATCTGCTCCACCACAAACACCCCAAGCAAACTGCTCAACACAAACACACCAAGGAAACTGCTGCACCACAAACACATCAAGCACACTGCTCCACCGCAAACGCACCAAGCAAACTGTTGCACTGCAAACACACCAAGCAAACTGATCCATCGCAAACATACCAAGAAAACTGCTCTTGCGCAAACACATAAATCACACTGCTCCCCGGCAAACATATCAAGCAAACTTCTGCAAAGCAAACACACAAAGCAATCAGCTGCACCCCAAACACCAAGCAAACTGCTGCACCACAAACACCAAGCAAACTGCTCCACCGCAAACACACCAAGCAAATTGCACCAGCCCACCCGCACAAGGCCCAATGCTCCAAACCACCCACAAAAAGAGCTCTGCTCTAGACCAAGCTTAGCGAGCCAACAACTACAAGGGAGATCAGGATCCACACTGTTCAACCACAAACACACGAAGCCAACTGCACCACCACAAACACATCAATCAAACTGCACCACAGCAAACACAAGCACACTGCAGCACGCAAACACATCAAGCAAACTGCTGCAACGCAAACACACAATTCAAACTGCTGTACCGCACACACACCAAGCAAGCTGCTACACCACAAACACACCAATCAAACAGCTCCAACCCACCTGCACAAGGTGCAATGCTCCGACCCACCCACACAAAGAGCTCTGCTCATGACGAATCTCAGGGAGCAAATATCTCCGAAGGAAATCAGGATCCACACTGCTCCATCACAGATAAACCAAGCAAAGTGTTCCACCACAAACACACCAAGCAAACTGCTCCACCACAAACACACCAAGCAAACTGTTTCACAGCAAACACACCACACAAACTGCTTCACTGCAAATACACAAAGCAAACCTCTCCACCACAAACACACCAAGCAAACTGCTCCACCACAAACACAACAATCAAACTGCACCACAGTAAACACATCAAGCACACTGCACCATGCAAACATATCAAGCAAACTGCTCCACCGCAAACACACCAAACAAACTGCTCCACCGCAAACACATAAGCAAACTGCTGCAACGCAAACACACAATTCAAACTGCTGCACTTCACACACACCAAGCAAGCTGCTATACCACAAACACACCAAGCAACCTGCTACACCGCAAACACACCAAGCAAACTGCTCCGCCCCAAACTCACCACGCAAACTGCTGCACCACAAACACCAAGCAAATTGCTGCACCGCAAACACACCAAGCAAACTACTCCAACCCACCCGCACAAGGCCCAATGCTCCAACCCACCCACACAAAGTTCTCTGCTCCAGACCAGGCTCAGGGAGCAAACAGCCCCAAGGGAAATCAGGATCCACCCTGCTCCACCACAAACATACCAAGAAAACGGCTTCTTCGCAAACACTTCAAGCATACTGCTCACTGTCAAACACATCAAGCAAACTGATGCATAGCAAACATAAAAAGCAAACTGCTGCACCCCAAACACACCAAGCAAACTGCTGCACCACAAACACCAAGCTAACTGCTGCACTGCAAACACACCAAGCAAACTGCTCCACCGCAAACACACCAAGCAAATTGCACCAACCCACCCGCACAAGGCCCAATGCTCCAACCCACCCACACAATGCCCTCTACTCCAGACCAAGTTCAGGGAGCAAACAGCTCCAAGGGAAATCAGGATCCAATCTGCTCCACCACAAAGACCCCAAGCAAACTGCTCAACACAAACACACCAAGGAAACTGCTGCACCACAAACACATCAAGCACACTGCTCCACCGCAAACGCACCAAGAAAACTGTTGCACTGCAAACACACCAAGCAAACTGATCCATCGCAAAAATACCAAGCAAACTGCTCCTGCGCAAACACATAAATCACACTGCTCCCCGGCAAACATATCAAGCAAACGTCTGCAAAGCAAACACACAAAGCAATCAGCTGCACCCCAAACACCAAGCAAACTGCTGCACCACAAACACCAAGCATACTGCTCCACCGCAAACACACCAAGCAAATTCCACCAGCCCACCTGCACAAGGCCCAATGCTCCAAACCACCCACAAAAAGAGCTCTGCTCTAGACCAAGCTTAGCGAGCCAACAACTACAAGGGAGATCAGGATCCACACTGTTCAACCACAAACACACAAAGCCAACTGCACCACCACAAACACACCAATCAAACTGCACCACAGCAAACACAAGCACACTGCAGCACGCAAACACATCAAGCAAACTGCTGCAACGCAAACACACAATTCAAACTGCTGTACCGCACACACACCAAGCAAGCTGCTACACCACAAACACACCAATCAAACAGCTCCAACCACCTGCACAAGGTGCAATGCTCCGACCCACCCACACAAAGCGCTCTGCTCATGACGAATCTCAGGGAGCAAATATCTACAAAGGAAATCAGGATCCACACTGCTCCATCACAGATAAACCAAGCAAAATGTTCCACCACAAACACACCAAGCAAACTGCTCCACCACAAACACACCAAGCAAACTGTTTCACAGCAAACACACCACGCAAACTGCTGCACTGCAAATACACAAAGCAAACCTCTCCACCACAAACACACCAAGCAAACTGCTCCACCAAAAATACACCAATCAAACTGCACCACCGCAAACACATCAAGCACACTGCTCCACTGCAAACACACCAAGCAAACTACTCCAACTCTAACACACTAAGCAAACTGCTGCACCGCAAACACACCAAGGAAACTGCTGCACCACAAACACACCAAGCAAACTGCTCCACTGCAAACACACCAGGCAAACTGCTGCACCACAAACACGCCAAAGGAAACTGCTGCACCACAAACACACCAAGCAAACTGTTTCAAAGCAAACACACCAAGCAAACTGCTGCACCACAAATAAACCAAGCCAACTGCACCACTGCAAATACACCAAGCAAACTGCTCCACTGCAAACACACCAAACAAACTGCTCCACTGCAAACACACCAAACAAACTACTGCACCGCAAACACGCCAAGCAAACAGCTTCACTGCAAACACCAAGCAAACTGCTCCACTGCAAACACACCAAGCAAACCTCTCCACCACAAACACACCAAGCAAACTGCTACACCAAAAACACACCAAACAAACTGCTCCACCGCAAACACAACAAGAAAACTGCTCCTCTGCAAACACACCAAGCAAATGGCTCCTCCGCAAACACACCAAGCAAACTACTGCAACGCAAATACACCAAGCAAACTGCTCCACCGCAAACACACAAAGCAAACTGCTACACCGCAAACACACCAACCAAACTGCTCTGCCCCAAACTCACCAAGCAAACTGCTGCACCACAAACACCAAGCAAATGGCTGCACCGCAAACACACCAGAGAAACTGCTCCAACCCACCCGCACAAGGCCCAATGCTCCAACCCACCCACACAAAGCGCTCTACTCCAGACCAAGCTCATGGAGCAAACAGCTCAAGGGAAATCAGGATCCACACTGCTCCACCACAAACACCCCAAGCAAACTATTCCAACACAAACACACCAAGGAAACTGCTGCACCACAAACACTTCAAGCACAGTGCTCCACTGCAAACGCACCAAGCAAACTGTTGCACTGCAAACACACCAAGCAAACTGCTCCATCGCAAACATACCAAGCAAACTGGTCCAACCCACATGAACAAGGCCCAATGCTCCAACCCACCCACACAAAGTGCTGGGCTCCAGACCAAGCTCGGGGAGCAAACGGCTGAAAGGCAAATCAGGATCCAAGCTGCTCCACCACAAATATACCAAGCAAACTGCTCCTCCGCAAACATATCAAGCACACTGCTCCCCGGCAAACACATCAAGCAAACTGCTGCACCACAAACACACAAAGCAAACAGCTGCACCCCAAACACACCAAGCAAACTGCTTCACCACAAACACCAAGCTAACTGCTGCACTGCAAACACACCAAGCAAACTGCTCCACTACAAACACACCAAGCAAATTGCACCAATCCATGTGCAAAAGGCCCAATGATCCAACCCACCCACACAAAGAGCTCTGCTCTAGACCAAGCTTAGGGAGCAAACAACTACAAGGGAAATCAGGATCCACACTGTTCAACCACAAACACACCAAGCAAACTGCGCCACCGCAAACACACCAAACAAACTGCTCCACAGCAAACACATAAGCAAACTGCTGCAACGCAAACACACAATTCAAACTGCTGCACTTCACACACACCAAGCAAGCTGCTATACCACAAACACACCAAGCAAACATCTCCAACCCACCTGCACAAGGTCCAATGCTACAAAACACACATACAAAGCGCTGTGCTCATGGCAAATCTCAGGGAGCAAAGATCTCCAAAGGAAATCAGGATCCACACTGCTCCATCACAGACAAACCAAGCAAAGTGCTCCACCACAAACACACCAAGCAAACTGCTCCACCACAAACACACCAGGCAAACTGTTTCCCAGCGAACACACCAAGCAAACTGCTCCATCGCAAACATACCAAAGAAACTGGTCCAACCCACACGAACAAGGCCCAATGCTCCAACCCACCCACACAAAGTTCTGGGCCCCAGACCAAGCTTGGGGAGCAAACGGCTGAAAGGGAAATCAAGATCCAAGCTGCTTCACCACAAACATACCAAGAAAACGGCTCCTTCGCAAACACTTCAAGCATACTGCTCCCTGGCAAACACATCAATCACACTGCTCCCCGGCAAACATATCAAGCAAACTGCTGCAAAGTAAACACACAAAGCAATCAGCTGCACCCCAAACACCAAGCAAACTGCTGCACCACAAACACCAAGCAAACTGCTCCACCGCAATCACACCAAGCAAATTGCACCAGCCCACCCACACAAGGCCCAATGCTCCAACCCACCCACAAAAAGAGCTCTGCTCTAGACCAAGCTTAGCGAGCAAACAACTACAAGGGAAATCAGGATCCACACTGCTCCACCACAAACACCCCAAGCAAACTATTCCAACACAAACACACCAAGGAAACTGCTGCACCACAAACACTTCAAGCACAGTGCTCCACTGCAAACGCACCAAGCAAACTGTTGCACTGCAAACACACCAAGCAAACTGCTCCATCGCAAACATACCAAGCAAACTGGTCCAACCCACACGAACAAGGCCCAATGCTCCAACCCACCCACACAAAGTGCTGGGCTCCAGACCAAGCTCGGGGAGCAAACGGCTGAAAGGCAAATCAGGATCCAAGCTGCTCCACCACAAATATACCAAGCAAACTGCTCCTCCGCAAACATATCAAGCACACTGCTCCCCGGCAAACACATCAAGCAAACTGCTGCACCACAAACACACAAAGCAAACAGCTGCACCCCAAACACACCAAGCAAACTGCTTCAACACAAACACCAAGCTAACTGCTGCACTGCAAACACACCAAGCAAACTGCTCCACTACAAACACACCAAGCAAATTGCACCAATCCATGTGCAAAAGGCCCAATGATCCAACCCACCCACACAAAGAGCTCTGCTCTAGACCAAGCTTAGGGAGCAAACAACTACAAGGGAAATCAGGATCCACACTGTTCAACCACAAACACACCAAGCAAACTGCGCCACCGCAAACACACCAAACAAACTGCTCCACAGCAAACACATAAGCAAACTGCTGCAACGCAAACACACAATTCAAACTGCTGCACTTCACACACACCAAGCAAGCTGCTATACCACAAACACACCAAGCAAACATCTCCAACCCACCTGCACAAGGTCCAATGCTACAACCCACCCATGCAAAGCGCTCTGCTCATGGCAAATCTCATGGAGCAAAGATCTCCAAAGGAAATCAGGATCCACACTGCTCCATCACAGACAAACCAAGCAAAGTGCTCCACCACAAACACACCAAGCAAACTGCTCCACCACAAACACACCAGGCAAACTGTTTCCCAGCGAACACACCAAGCAAACTGCTCCATTGCAAACATACCAAAGAAACTGGTCCAACCCACACGAACAAGGCCCAATGCTCCAACCCACCCACACAAAGTGCTGGGCCCCAGACCAAGCTCGGGGAGCAAACGGCTGAAAGGGAAATCAAGATCCAAGCTGCTTCACCACAAACACACCAAACAAACTGCTCCTGCGCAAACACATCAATCACACTGCTCCCCGGCAAACATATCAAGCAAACTGCTGCAAAGTAAACACACAAAGCAATCAGCTGCACCCCAAACACCAAGCAAACTGCTGCACCACAAACACCAAGCAAACTGCTCCACCGCAATCACACCAAGCAAATTGCACCAGCCCACCCACACAAGGCCCAATGCTCCAACCCACCCACAAAAAGATCTCTGCTCTAGACCAAGCTTAGCGAGCAAACAACTACAAGGGAAATCAGGATCTACACTGTTCAACCACAAACACACGAAGCAAACTGCACCACCACAAACACACCAATCAAACTGCACCACAGCAAATACAAGCACACTGCAGCACGCAAACACATCAAGCAAACTGCTGCAACGCAAAAACACAATTCAAACTCCTGCACCGCACACACACCAAGCAAGCTGCTACACCACAAACACACCAATCAAACAGCTCCAACCCACCTGCACAAGGTGCAATGCTCCAACCCACCCACACAAAGCACTCTGCTCATGACGAATCTCAGGGTGCAAATATCTCAAAGGAAATCAGGATCCACACTGCTCCATCACAGACAAACCAAGCAAAGTGTTCCACCACAAACACACCAAGCAAACTGTTTCACAGCAAGCACACCACGCAAACTGCTGCACCGCAAATACACCAATCCAAATGCACCACCGCAAATAAACCAAGCAAACTGCTCCATCGCAAACATACCAAGCAAACTGGTCCAACCCACATGAACAAGGCCCAATGCTCCAACCCACCCACACAAAGTGCTGGGCTCCAGACCAAGCTCGGGGAGCAAACGGCTGAAAGGCAAATCAGGATCCAAGCTGCTCCACCACAAATATACCAAGCAAACTGCTCCTCCGCAAACATATCAAGCACACTGCTCCCCGGCAAACACATCAAGCAAACTGCTGCACCACAAACACACAAAGCAAACAGCTGCACCCCAAACACACCAAGCAAACTGCTTCACCACAAACACCAAGCTAACTGCTGCACTGCAAACACACCAAGCAAACTGCTCCACTACAAACACACCAAGCAAATTGCACCAATCCATGTGCAAAAGGCCCAATGATCCAACCCACCCACACAAAGAGCTCTGCTCTAGACCAAGCTTAGGGAGCAAACAACTACAAGGGAAATCAGGATCCACACTGTTCAACCACAAACACACCAAGCAAACTGCGCCACCGCAAACACACCAAACAAACTGCTCCACAGCAAACACATAAGCAAACTGCTGCAACGCAAACACACAATTCAAACTGCTGCACTTCACACACACCAAGCAAGCTGCTATACCACAAACACACCAAGCAAACATCTCCAACCCACCTGCACAAGGTCCAATGCTACAAAACACACATACAAAGCGCTGTGCTCATGGCAAATCTCAGGGAGCAAAGATCTCCAAAGGAAATCAGGATCCACACTGCTCCATCACAGACAAACCAAGCAAAGTGCTCCACCACAAACACACCAAGCAAACTGCTCCACCACAAACACACCAGGCAAACTGTTTCCCAGCGAACACACCAAGCAAACTGCTCCATCGCAAACATACCAAAGAAACTGGTCCAACCCACACGAACAAGGCCCAATGCTCCAACCCACCCACACAAAGTTCTGGGCCCCAGACCAAGCTTGGGGAGCAAACGGCTGAAAGGGAAATCAAGATCCAAGCTGCTTCACCACAAACATACCAAGAAAACGGCTCCTTCGCAAACACTTCAAGCATACTGCTCCCTGGCAAACACATCAATCACACTGCTCCCCGGCAAACATATCAAGCAAACTGCTGCAAAGTAAACACACAAAGCAATCAGCTGCACCCCAAACACCAAGCAAACTGCTGCACCACAAACACCAAGCAAACTGCTCCACCGCAATCACACCAAGCAAATTGCACCAGCCCACCCACACAAGGCCCAATGCTCCAACCCACCCACAAAAAGAGCTCTGCTCTAGACCAAGCTTAGCGAGCAAACAACTACAAGGGAAATCAGGATCCACACTGCTCCACCACAAACACCCCAAGCAAACTATTCCAACACAAACACACCAAGGAAACTGCTGCACCACAAACACTTCAAGCACAGTGCTCCACTGCAAACGCACCAAGCAAACTGTTGCACTGCAAACACACCAAGCAAACTGCTCCATCGCAAACATACCAAGCAAACTGGTCCAACCCACACGAACAAGGCCCAATGCTCCAACCCACCCACACAAAGTGCTGGGCTCCAGACCAAGCTCGGGGAGCAAACGGCTGAAAGGCAAATCAGGATCCAAGCTGCTCCACCACAAATATACCAAGCAAACTGCTCCTCCGCAAACATATCAAGCACACTGCTCCCCGGCAAACACATCAAGCAAACTGCTGCACCACAAACACACAAAGCAAACAGCTGCACCCCAAACACACCAAGCAAACTGCTTCAACACAAACACCAAGCTAACTGCTGCACTGCAAACACACCAAGCAAACTGCTCCACTACAAACACACCAAGCAAATTGCACCAATCCATGTGCAAAAGGCCCAATGATCCAACCCACCCACACAAAGAGCTCTGCTCTAGACCAAGCTTAGGGAGCAAACAACTACAAGGGAAATCAGGATCCACACTGTTCAACCACAAACACACCAAGCAAACTGCGCCACCGCAAACACACCAAACAAACTGCTCCACAGCAAACACATAAGCAAACTGCTGCAACGCAAACACACAATTCAAACTGCTGCACTTCACACACACCAAGCAAGCTGCTATACCACAAACACACCAAGCAAACATCTCCAACCCACCTGCACAAGGTCCAATGCTACAACCCACCCATGCAAAGCGCTCTGCTCATGGCAAATCTCATGGAGCAAAGATCTCCAAAGGAAATCAGGATCCACACTGCTCCATCACAGACAAACCAAGCAAAGTGCTCCACCACAAACACACCAAGCAAACTGCTCCACCACAAACACACCAGGCAAACTGTTTCCCAGCGAACACACCAAGCAAACTGCTCCATTGCAAACATACCAAAGAAACTGGTCCAACCCACACGAACAAGGCCCAATGCTCCAACCCACCCACACAAAGTGCTGGGCCCCAGACCAAGCTCGGGGAGCAAACGGCTGAAAGGGAAATCAAGATCCAAGCTGCTTCACCACAAACACACCAAACAAACTGCTCCTGCGCAAACACATCAATCACACTGCTCCCCGGCAAACATATCAAGCAAACTGCTGCAAAGTAAACACACAAAGCAATAAGCTGCACCCCAAACACCAAGCAAACTGCTGCACCACAAACACCAAGCAAACTGCTCCACCGCAATCACACCAAGCAAATTGCACCAGCCCACCCACACAAGGCCCAATGCTCCAACCCACCCACAAAAAGATCTCTGCTCTAGACCAAGCTTAGCGAGCAAACAACTACAAGGGAAATCAGGATCTACACTGTTCAACCACAAACACACGAAGCAAACTGCACCACCACAAACACACCAATCAAACTGCACCACAGCAAATACAAGCACACTGCAGCACGCAAACACATCAAGCAAACTGCTGCAACGCAAAAACACAATTCAAACTCCTGCACCGCACACACACCAAGCAAGCTGCTACACCACAAACACACCAATCAAACAGCTCCAACCCACCTGCACAAGGTGCAATGCTCCAACCCACCCACACAAAGCACTCTGCTCATGACGAATCTCAGGGTGCAAATATCTCAAAGGAAATCAGGATCCACACTGCTCCATCACAGACAAACCAAGCAAAGTGTTCCACCACAAACACACCAAGCAAACTGTTTCACAGCAAGCACACCACGCAAACTGCTGCACCGCAAATACACCAATCCAAATGCACCACCGCAAATAAACCAAGCAAACTGCTGCAACGCAAACACACAATTCAAACTCCTGCACCGCACACACACCAAGCAAGCTGCTACACCACAAACACACCAATCAAACAGCTCCAACCCACCTGCACAAGGTGCAATGCTCCAACCCACCCACACAAAGCACTCTGCTCATGATGAATCTCAGGGAGCAAATATCTCAAAGGAAATCAGGATCCTCACTGCTCCATCACAGACAAACCAAGCAAAGTGTTCCACCACAAACACACCAAGCAAACTGCTCCACCACAAACACACCAAGCAAACTGCTCCACTGCAAACACACCAGGCAAACTGCTGCACCACAAACACACCAAATGAAACTGCTGCACCACAAACACAGCAAGCAAATTACTCCAACCCACCTGCACAAGGTGCAATGCTCCAACCCACTCACACAAAGCACTCTGCTCTTTACCAATCTCAAGGAACAAACATCTCCAAAGGAAATCAGGATCCACACTGCTCCATCACAGACAAACCAAGCAAAGTGCTCCACCACAAACACACCAAGTAAACTGCTCCACCACAAACACACCAAGCAAACTGTTTCACAGCAATCACACCAAGCAAACTGCTGCACCACACATAAACCAAGCCAACTGCACCACCGCAAACACACCAAGCAAACTGCTCCACCACAAACACACCAAGCAAACTGTTTCACAGCAAACACACCACGCAAACTGCTGCACCGCAAATACACCAAGCCAACTGCACCACCGCAAATAAACCAAGCAAACTGCTCCACTGCAAACACACCAAACAAGCTGCTCCACTGCAATCACACCAAACAAACTGCTGCACCACAAACACACCAATCAAACAGCTTCACCGCAAACACAAAGCAAACTGCTCCCCTGCAAACACACCAAGCAAACCTCTCCACCAGAAACACACCAAGCAAACTGCTCCACCAAAAATACACCAATCAAATTGCACCACCGCAAACACATCACGCACACTGCTCCATTGCAAACACACCAAGCAAACTACTCCAACTCTAACACACTAAGCAAACTGCTGCACCGCAAACACACCAAGGAAACTGCTCCACCGCAAAGAACACCAAGCAAACTGCTCCACTGCAAACACAGCAGGCAAACTGCTGCACCACAAACACACCAAAGGAAACAGCTGCACCACAAACACACCAAGCAAATTACTCCAACCCACCTGCACAAGGTACAATGCTCCAACCCACCCACACAAAGGACTCTGCTCTTTACCAATCTCAGGGAGCAAACATCTCCAAGGGAAATTGGGATCCACACTGCTACATCACAGACAAAGCAAGCAAAGTGCTCCACCACAAACACACCAAGCAAACTGCTCCACCACAAACACACCAAGCAAACTGTTTCACAGCAATCACACCAAGCAAACTGCTGTACCACAAATAAACCAAGCCAACTGCACCACCGCAAATACACCAAGCAAACTGCTCCACTGCAAACACACCAAACAAACTGCTCCACTGCAAACACACCAAACAAATTGCTGCACCACAAACACACCAAGCAAACAGCTTCACCGCAAACACCAAGCAAACTGCTCCACTGCAAACACACCAAGCACACCTCTCCACCACAAACAAACCAAGCAAACTGCTCCACCAAAAACACACCAAACAAACTGCTCCACCGCAAACACAACAAGAAAACTGCTCCTCTGCAAATACACCAAGCAAATGGCTCCTCCGCAAACACACCAAGCAAACTACTGCTACGCAAATACACCAAGCAAACTGCTCCACCGCAAACACACAAAGCAAACTGCTACACCGCAAATTCACCAAGCAACCTGCTACACCGCAAACACACCAAGCAAACTGCTCTGCCCCAAACTCACCACGCAAACTGCTGCACCAGAAACACCAAGCAAATTGCTGCACCACAAACACACCAAGCAAACTGCTCCAACCCACCCGCACAAGGCCCAATGCTCCAACCCACCCACACAAAGTGCTCTGCTCCAGACCAGGCTCAGGGAGCAAACAGCCCCAAGGGAAATCAGGATCCACCCTGCTCCACCACAAACATACCAAGAAAACGGCTCCTTCGCAAACACTTCAAGCATACTGCTCCCTGGCAAACACATCAAGCAAACTGCTGCACAGCAAACATAAAAAGCAAACTGCTGCACCCCAAACACACCAAGCAAACTGCTGCACCACAAACACCAAGCTAACTGCTGCACTGCAAACACACCAAGCAAACTGCTCCACCCCAAACACACCAAGCAAATTGCACCAACCCACCCGCACAAGGCCCAATGCTCCAACCCACCCACACAATGCCCTCTACTCCAGACCAAGTTCAGGGAGCAAACAGCTCCAAGGGAAATCAGGATCCAATCTGCTCCACCACAAACACCCCAAGCAAACTGCTCAACACAAACACACCAAGGAAACTGCTGCACCACAAACACATCAAGCACACTGCTCCACCGCAAACGCACCAAGCAAACTGTTGCACTGCAAACACACCAAGCAAACTGATCCATCGCAAACATACCAAGAAAACTGCTCTTGCGCAAACACATAAATCACACTGCTCCCCGGCAAACATATCAAGCAAACTTCTGCAAAGCAAACACACAAAGCAATCAGCTGCACCCCAAACACCAAGCAAACTGCTGCACCACAAACACCAAGCAAACTGCTCCACCGCAAACACACCAAGCAAATTGCACCAGCCCACCCACACAAGGCCCAATGCTCCAAACCACCCACAAAAAGAGCTCTGCTCTAGACCAAGATTAGCGAGCCAACAACTACAAGGGAGATCAGGATCCACACTGTTCAACCACAAACACACGAAGCCAACTGCACCACCACAAACACACCAATCAAACTGCACCACAGCAAACACAAGCACACTGCAGCACGCAAACACATCAAGCAAACTGCTGCAACGCAAACACCCAATTCAAACTGCTGTACCGCACACACACCAAGCAAGCTGCTACACCACAAACACAGCAATCAAACAGCTCCAACCCACCTGCACAAGGTGCAATGCTCCGACCCACCCACACAAAGCGCTCTGCTCATGACGAATCTCAGGGAGCAAATATCTACAAAGGAAATCAGGATCCACACTGCTCCATCACAGATAAACCAAGCAAAGTGTTCCACCACAAACACACCAAGCAAACTGCTCCACCACAAACACACCAAGCAAACTGTTTCACAGCAAACACACCACGCAAACTGCTGCACTGCAAATACACAAAGCAAACCTCTCCACCACAAACACACCAAGCAAACTGCTCCACCAAAAATACAACAATCAAACTGCACCACTGCAAACACATCAAGCACACTGCTCCACTGCAAACACACCAAGCAAACTACTCCAACTCTAACACACTAAGCAAACTGCTGCACCGCAAACACACCAAGGAAACTGCTGCACCACAAACACACCAAGCAGACTGCTCCACTGCAAACACACCAGGCAAACTGCTGCACCACAAACACGCCAAAGGAAACTGCTGCACCACAAACACACCAAGCAAACTGTTTCAATGCAAACACACCAAGCAAACTGCTGCACCACAAATAAACCAAGCCAACTGCACCACTGCAAATACACCAACCAAACTGCTCCACTGCAAACACACCAAACAAACTGCTCCACTGCAAACACACCAAACAAACTTCTGCACCGCAAACACACCAAGCAAACAGCTTCACTGCAAACACCAAGCAAACTGCTCCACTGCAAACACACCAAGCAAACCTCTCCACCACAAACACACCAAGCAAACTGCTACACCAAAAACACACCAAACAAACTGCTCCACCGCAAACACAACAAGAAAACTGCTCCTCTGCAAACACACCAAGCAAATGGCTCCTCCGCAAACACACCAAGCAAACTACTGCAGCGCAAATACACCAAGCAAACTGCTCCACCGCAAACACACAAAGCAAACTGCTACACCGCAAATTCACCAAGCAAACTGCTACACCGCAAACACACCAAGCAAACTGCTCTGCCCCAAACTCACCAAGCAAACTGCTGCACCACAAACACCAAGCAAATTGCTGCACCGCAAACACACCAAAAAAACTGCTCCAACCCACCCACACAAAGTGCTCTACTCCAGACCAAGCTCATGGAGCAAACAGCTCCAAGGGAAATCAGGATCCACACTGCTCCACCACAAACACCCCAAGCAAACTATTCCAACACAAACACACCAAGGAAACTGCTGCACCACAAACACTTCAAGCACAGTGCTCCACCGCAAACGCACCAAGCAAACTGTTGCACTGCAAACACACCAAGCAAACTGCTCCATCGCAACATACCAAGCAAACTGGTCCAACCCACACGAACAAGGCCCAATGCTCCAACCCACCCACACAAAGTGCTGGGCTCCAGACCAAGCTCGGGGAGCAAACGGCTGAAAGGCAAATCAGGATCCAAGCTGCTCCACCACAAATACACCAAGCAAACTGCTCCTCCGCAAACATATCAAGCACACTGCTCTCCGGCAAACACATCAAGCAAACTGCTGCACCGCAAACACACAAAGCAAACAGCTGCACCCCAAACACACCAAGCAAACTGCTTCACCACAAACACCAAGCTAACTGCTTCACTGCAAACACACCAAGCAAACTGCTCCACTACAAACACACCAAGCAAATTGCACCAATCCATGTGCACAAGGCCCAATGCTCCAACCCACCCACACAAAGAGCTCTGCTCTAGACCAAGCTTAGGGAGCAAACAACTACAAGGGAAATCAGGATCCACACTGTTCAACCACAAACACACCAAGCAAACTGCGCCCCCGCAAACACACCAAACAAACTGCTCCACAGCAAACACATAAGCAAACTGCTGCAACGCAAACACACCAAGCAAACTGCTCCACCGCAAACACATAAGCAAACTGCTGCAACCCAAACACACAATTCAAACTGCTGCACTTCACACACACCAAGCAAGCTGCTATACCACAAACACACCAAGCAAACATCTCCAAACCACCTGCACAAGGTCCAATGCTACAACCCACCCATGCAAAGCGCTCTGCTCATGGCAAATCTCAGCGAGCAAAGATCTCCAAAGGAAATCAGGATCCACACTGCTCCATCACAGACAAACCAAGCAAAGTGCTCCACCACAAACACACCAAGCAAACTGCTCCACCACAAACACACCAGGCAAACTGTTTCACAGCGAACACACCAAGCAAACTGCTGCACCGCAAATACAGCAAGCCAACTCCACCACCGCAAATACACCAAGCAAACTGCTCCACTGTAAACACACCAAACAATCTGCTGCACTGCAAACACACCAAGCAAACAGCTTCACTGCAAACACCAAGAAAACTGCTCCACTGCAAACACACCAAACAAACCTCTCCACCACAAACACACCAAGCAAACTGCTCCACCAAAAACACACCAAACAATCTACTCCACCGCAAACACACCAAGAAAACTGCTCCTCCGCAAACACATCAAGCAAATTGCTCCTCCGCAAACACACCACGCAAACTACTGCACCGCAAATACACCAAGCAAACTGCTCCACCGCAAACACACAAAGCAAACTGCTACACTGCAAATTCACCAAGCAAACTGCTACACTGCAAACACACCAAGCAAACTGCTCTGCCCCAAACCCACCAAGCAAACTGCTGCACCACAAACACCAAGCAAATTGCTGCACCGCAAACACACCAAGCAAACTGCTCCACCACAAACAAACCAAGCAAACTGCTCCAGCCCACCCGCACAAGGTACAATGCTCCAACCCACCCACACAAAGCGCTCTGTTCCAGACCAAACTCAGAGAGCAAACAGCTCCAAGGGAAATAAGGATACACACTGCTCCACCACAAACACACTAGCAAACTGCGCCAACACAAACACACCAAGGAAACTGCTGCACCACAAACACATCAAGCATACTGCTCCACAGCAAACACAACAGGCAAACTGCTGCACTGCAAACAGACCAAACAAACTGCTCCATCGCAAACATACCAAGCAAACTGTTCCAACCCACACGAACAAGGCCCAATGCTCCAACACACCCACACAATGCCCTCTACTCCAGACCAAGTTCAGGGAGCAAACAGCTCCAAGGGAAATCAGGATCCAATCTGCTCCACCACAAACACCCCAAGCAAACTGCTCAACACAAACACACCAAGGAAACTGCTGCACCACAAACACATCAAGCACACTGCTCCACCGCAAACGCACCAAGCAAACTGTTGCACTGCAAACACACCAAGCAAACTGATCCATCGCAAACATACCAAGCAAACTGCTCCTGTGCAAACACATAAATCACACTGCTCCCCGGCAAACATATCAAGCAAACTTCTGCAAAGCAAACACACAAAGCAAACTGCTGCACCACAAACACCAAGCAAATTGCTGCACCGCAAACACACCAAGCAAACTGCTCCACCACAAACAAACCAAGCAAACTGCTCCAACCCACCCGCACAAGGCCCAATGCTCCAACCCACCCACACAAAGCACTTCCAGACCAAACTCAGAGAGCAAACAGCTCCAAGGGAAATAAGGATGCACACTGCTCCATCACAAACACACTAGCAAACTGCTCCAACACAAACACACCAAGGAAACTGCTGCACCACAAACACATCAAGCATACTGCTCCATCGCAAACATACCAAGCAAACTGGTCCAGCCCACACGAACAAGGCCCAATGCTCCAACTCACCCACACAAAGTGCTCTGCTCCAGACCAAGCTCAAGGAGCAAACAGCTCCAAGGGAAATCAGGATCGACCCTGCTCCACCACAAACACACCAAGCAAACTGCTCCTTTGCAAACACATCAAGCAAACTGCTCCCTGGCAAACACATCAAGAAAACTGCTGCAAAGCAAACACACAAAGCAATCAGTTGCACCTCAAACACCAAGCAAACTGCTCCACCGCAAACACACCAAGCAAATTGCACCAGCCCACCCACACAAGGCCCAATGCTCCAACCCACCCACAAAAAGAGCTCTGCTCTAGACCAAGCTTAGCGAGCAAAGAACTACAAGGGAAATCAGGATCTACACTGTTCAACCACAACCACACGAAGCAAACTGCACCACCACAAACACACCAATCAAACTGCACCACAGCAAATACAAGCACACTGCAGCACGCAAACACATCAAGCAAACTGCTGCAACGAAAACACACAATTCAAACTCCTGCACCGCACACACACCAAGCAAGCTGCTACACCACAAACACACCAATCAAACAGCTCCAACCCACCTGCACAAGGTGCAATTCTCCAACCCACCCACACAAAGCGCTCTGCTCATGACGAATCCCAGGGAGCAAATATCTCAAAGGAAATCAGAATCCACACTGCTCCATCACAGACAAACCAAGCAAAGTGTTCCACTACAAACACACCAAGCAAACTGCTCCACCAAAAACACACCAAGCAAACTGTTTCACAGCAAACACACCACACAAACTGCTGCAACGCAAATACACCAAGCCAACTGCACCACCGCAAATAAACCAAGCAAACTGCTGCACTGCAAACACACCAAACAAACTGCTCCACTGCAAACACACCAGACAAACTGCTGCACAACAAATACACCAAACAGCTTCACCGCAAACACAAAGCAAACTGCTCCACTGCAAACACACCAAGCAAACCTCTCCACCACAAACACACCAAGCAAACTGCTCCATCAAAAGTACACCAATCAAACTGCACCACCGCAAACACATCAAGCACACTGCTCCACTGCAAACACACCAAGCAAACTACTCCAACTCTAACACACTAAGCAAACTGCTGCACCGCAAACACACCAAGGAAACTGCTGCACCGCAAACACATTAAGCAAACTGCTCCACTGCAAACACACCAGGAAATCTGCTGCACCACAAACACACCAAAGGAAACTGCTGCACCACAAGCACACCAAGCAAATTACTCCAACCCACCTGCACAAGGTGCAATGCTCCAACCCACCCACACAAAGCACTCTGCTCTTTACCAATCTCAGGGAGCAAACATCTCCAAAGGAAATCAGGATCCACACTGCTCCATCACAGACAAACCAAGCAAAGTGCTCCACCACAAACACACCAAGCAAACTGCCCCACCACAAACACACCAAGCAAACTGTTTCACAGCAATCACACCAAGCAAACCGCTGCACCACACATAAACCAAGCCAACTGCACCACCGCAAATACACCAAGCAAACTGCTCCACTGTAAAGACACGAAACAAACTGCTCCACCGCAAACACACCAAGCAAACAGCTTCACTGCAAACAGCAAGAAAACTGCTCCACTGCAAACACACCAAGCAAACCTCTCCACCACAAACACACCAGGCAAACTGCTCTACCGAAAACACACCAAACAATCTACTCCACTGCAAACACAACAAGAAAACTGCTCCTCCGCAAACACAAAAAGCAAATTGCTCCTCCGCACACACACCACGCAAACTACTGCACCGCAAATACACCAAGCAAACTGCTCCACCGCAAACACACAAAGCAAACTGCTACACTGCAAATTCACCAAGCACACTGCTACACTGCAAACACACCAAGCAAACTGCTCTGCCCCAAACCCACCAAGCAAACTGCTGCACCACAAACACCAAGCAAATTGCTGCACCGCAAACACAGCAAGCAAACTGCTCCACCACAAACAAACCAAGCAAACTGCTCCAACCCACCCACACAAGGCCCAATGCTCCAACCCACCCACACAAAGCACTCTGTTCCAGGCCAAACTCAGAGAGCAAACAGCTCCAAGGGAAATGAGGATACACACCGCTCCACCACAAACACACTAGCAAACTGCTCCAACACAAACACACCAAGGAAACTGCTGCACCACAAACACATCAAGCATACTGCTCCACCGCAAACACACCAAGCAAACTGCTGCACCACAAACACCAAGCAAATTGCTGCACCACAAACACACCAAGCAAACTGCTCCACCACAAACAAACCAAGCAAACTGCTCCAACCCACCCACAAAAAGCGCTCTGTTCCAGACCAAACTCAGAGAGCAAACAGCTCCAAGGGAAATAAGGATACACACTGCTCCACCACAAACACACTAGCAAACTGTTCCAACACAAACACACCAAGGAAACTGCTGCACTACAAACACATCAAGCATACTGCTCCATTGCAAACATATCAAGCAAACTGGTCCAGCCCACACGAACAAGGCCCAATGCTTCAACCCACCCACACAAAGTGCTGTGCTCCAGACCAAGCTCAAGGAGCAAACAGCTCCAAAGGAAATCAGGATCCACTCTGCTCCACCACAAACACACCAAGCAAACTGCTCCTTTGCAAACACATCAAGCACACTGCTCCCTGGCAAACACATCAAGCAAACTGCTGCACCGCAAACACACAAAGCAAACAGCTGCACCCCAAACACACCAAGAAAACCGCTGCACCACAAACACCAAGCTAACTGCTGCACTGCAAACACACCAAGCAAACTACTCCACCGCAAACACACCAAGCAAATTGCACCAACGCACCCGCACAAGGCCCAATGCTCCAACCCACCCACACAATGCGCTCTACTCCAGACCAAGTTCAGGGAGCAAACAGCTCCAAGGGAAATCAGGATGCAATCTGCTGCACCACAAACACCCCAAGCAAACTGCTCAACACAAACACACCAAGCAAATTGCTGCACCACATACACATCAAGCACACTGCTCCACCGCAAACGCACCAAGCAAACTGTTGCACTGCAAACACACCAAGCAAATTGCTCCATCGCAAACATACCAAGGAAACTGGTCCAACCCACACAAACAAGGCCCAATGCTCCAACCCACCCACACAAAGTACTGGGCTCAAGACCAAGCTCGGGGAACAAACGGCTGAAAGGGAAATCAGGATCCAAGCTGCTCCACCATAAACACACCAAGCAAACTGCTCCTGCGCAAACACATAAATCACACTGCTCCCCGGCAAACATATCAAGCAAACTGCTGCAAAGCAAACACACAAAGCAATCAGCTGCACCCCAAACACCAAGCAAACTGCTGCACCACAAACACCAAGCTAACTTCTCCTCCGCAAACACACCAAGCAAAATGCACCAGCCCAACCGCACAAGGCCCATTGCTCCAAACCACCCACAAAAGAGCTCTGCTCTAGACCAAGCTTAGCGAGCCAACCACTACAAGGGAAATCAGGATCCACACTGTTCAACCACAAACACACGAAGCCAACTGCGCCACAACAAACACACCAATCAAACTACACGACAGCAAACACAAGCACACTGCAGCACACAAACACATCAAGCAAACTGCTGCAACGCAAACACACAATTCAAACTGCTGCACCGCACACACACCAAGCAAGCGGCTACACCACAAACACAGCCATCAAACAGCTCCAACCCACCTGCACAAGGTGCAATGCTCCGACCCACCCACACAAAGCGCTCTGCTCATGGCGAATCTCAGGGAGCAAATATCTCCAAAGGAAATCAGGATCCACACTGCTCCATCACAGACAAACCAAGCAAAGTGTTCCACCACCAACACACCAAGCAAACTGCTCCACCACAAACACAGCAAGCAAACAGTTTCACAGCAAACACACCACGCAAACTGCTGCACCGCAAATACACCAAGCCAACTGCACCACCGCAAATACACCAAGCAAACTGCTCCACTGCAAACACACCAAACAAACTGCTCCACTGCAAACACACCAAACAAACTGCTGCACCACAAACACACCAATCAAACAGCTTCACCGCAAACACAAAGCAAACTGCTCCCCTGCAAGACACAAAGCAAACCTCTCCACCACAAACACACCAAGCAAACTGCTCCACCAAAAATACACCAATCAAACTTCACCACCGCAAACACATCAAGCACACTGCTCCACTGCAGACACACCAAGCAAACTACTCCAACTCTAACACACTAAGCAAACTGCTGCACCGCAAACACAAAAAGGAAACTGCTGCACCACAAACACACCAAGCAAATTACTCCAACACACCTGCACAAGGTGCAATGCTCCAACCCACCCACACAAAGCACTCTGCTCTTTACCAATCTCAGGGAGCAAACATCTCCAAAGGAAATCAGGATCCACACTGCTCCATCACAGACAAACCAAGCAAAGTGCTCCACCACAAACACACCAAGCAAACTGCTCCACCACAAACACACCAAGCAAACAGTTTCACAGCAAACACACCAAGCAAACTGCTGCACCACAAATAAAGCAAGCCAACTGCACCACCGCAAATACACCAAGCAAACTGCTCCACTGCAAACACACCAAACAAACTGCTGCACCACAAACACACCAAGCAAACAGCTTCACTGCAAACACCAAGCAAACTGCTCCACTGTAAATACACCAAGCAAACCTCTCCACCACAAACACACCAAGCAAACTGCTCCACCAAAAACACACCAAACAAACTGCTCCACCGCAAACACAACAAGAAAACTGCTCCTCCGCAAACACACCAAGCAAATGGCTCCTCCGCAAACACACCAAGCAAACTACTGCAACGCAAATACACCAAGCAAACTGCTCCACCGCAAACACACAAAGCAAACTGCTACATCGCAAATTCACCAAGCAAACTGCTACACCGCAAACACACAAAGCAAACTGCTCTGCCCCAAACTCACCAAGCAAACTGCTGCACCACAAACACCAAGCAAATTGCTGCACCACAAACACACCAAACAAACTGCTCCAACCCACCCGCACAAGGCCCAATGCTCCAACCCATCCACACAAAGCGCTCTACTCCAGACCAAGCTCATGGAGCAAACAGCTCCAAGTGAATCAGGATCCACACTGCTCCACCACAAACACCCCAAGCAAACTATACCAACACAAACACACCAAGGAAACTGCTGCACCACAAACACTTCAAGCACAGTGCTCCACCGCAAACGCACCAAGCAAACTGCTCCATCGCAAACATACCAAGCAAACTGGTCCAACCCACACGAACAAGGCCCAATGCTCCAACCCACCAATACAAAGTGCTGGGCTCCAGACCAAGCTCGGGGAGCAAACGGCTGAAAGGCAAATCAGGATCCAAGCTGCTCCACCACAAATATACCAAGCACACTGCTCCCCGGGAAAAAACACATCAAGCAAACTGCTGCACCGCAAACACACAAAGCAAACAGCTGCACCCCAAACACACCAAGCAAACTGCTTCACCACAAACACCAAGCTAACTGCTGCACTGCAAACACACCAAGCAAACTGCTCCACTACAAACACACCAAGCAAATTGCACCAATCCATGTGCACAAGGCCCAATGCTCCAACCCACCCACACAAAGCGCTCTGCTCTAGACCAAGCTTAGGGAGCAAACAACTACAAAGGAAATCAGGATCCACACTGTTCAACCACAAACACACCAAGCAAACTGCGCCACCACAAACACACCAATCAAACTGCACCACAGTAAACACATCAAGCACACTGCACCATGCAAACACATCAAGCAAACTGCTTCACCGCAAACACACCAAGCAAACTGCTCCACCGCAAACACATCAAGCAAACTGCTGCAACGCAAACACACAATTCAAACTGCTGCACTTCACACACACCAAGCAAGCTGCTATACCACAAACACACAAGCAAACACCTCCAACCCACCTGCACAAGGTCCAATGCTACAACCCACCCATGCAAAGCGCTCTGCTCATGGCAAATCAAAGGGAGCAAAGATCTCCAAAGGAAATCAGGATCCACACTGCTCCATCACAGACAAACCAAGCAAAGTGCTCCACCACAAACACACCAAGCAAACTGCTCCACTGTAAACACACCAAACAAACTGCTCCACTGCAAACACACCAAGCAAACCTCTCCAACACAAACACACCAAGCAAACCTCTCCACCACAAACACACCAAGCAAACTGCTCCACCAAAAACACACCAAACAAACTACTCCACCGCAAACACAAGAAAACTGCTCCTCCGCAAACACACCACGCAAAATACTGCACAGCAAATACACCAAGCAAACTGCTCCACCGCAAACACACAAAGCAAACTGCTACACTGCAAATTCACCAAGCAAACTGCTACACTGCAAACACACCAATCAAACTGCTCCGCCCCAAACCCACCAAACAAACTGCTGCACCACAAACACCAAGCAAATTACTGCACCCCAAACACAACAAGCAAACTGCTCCACCACAAACAAACCAAGCAAACTCAAACTGCTCCAACCCACCCGCACAAGGCCCAATGCTCCAACCCACCCACACAAAGCGCTCTGTTCCAGACCAAACTCAGAGAGCAAACAGCTCCAAGGGAAATAAGGATACACACTGCTCCACCACAAACACACTAGCAAACTGCTCCAACACAAACACACCAAGGAAACTGCTGCACCACAAACACATCAAGCACACTGCTCCACTGCAAACACACCAAGCAAACTGCTCCACCATAAACACACCAAGCAAATTGCACCAGCCACCTGCACAAGTCCCAATGCTCCAACCCACCCACAAAAAGAGCTCTGCTCTAGACCAAGCTTAGGGAGAAAACAACCACAAGGGAAATCAGGATCCACACTGTTCAAACACAAACACACGAAGCAAACGGCGCCACCACAAACACACCAATCAAACTGCACCACAGCAAACACATCAAGCACACTGCACCACGCAAACACATCAAGCAAACTGCTGCAACGCAAACACACAATTCAAACTGCTGCACTGCAAAAACACCAATCAAACTGCTCCACCGCAAACACACCAAGCAAACTGCTCCAACCCACCCGCACAAGGCCCAATGCTCCAACCCACCCACACAAAGCGCTCTACTCCAGACCAAGCTCATGGAGCAAACAGCTCCAAGGGAAATCAGGATCCACACTGCTCCACCACAAACACCCCAAGCAAACTATTCCAACACAAACACACCAAGGAAACTGCTGCACCACAAACACTTCAAGCACAGTGCTCCACCGCAAACGCACAAAGCAAACTGTTACACTGCAAACAAACCAAGCAAACTGCTCCATCGCAAACATACCAAGCAAACTGGTCCAACCCACACGAACAAGGCCCAATGCTCCAACCCACCCACACAAAGTGCTGGGCTCCAGACCAAGCTCGGGGAGCAAACGGCTGAAAGGCAAATCAGGATCCAAGCTGCTCCACCACAAATATACCAAGCAAACTGCTCCTCCGCAAACATATCAAGCACACTGCTCCCCGGCAAACACATCAAGCAAACTGCTGCACCACAAACACACAAAGCAAACAGCTGCACCCCAAACACACCAAGCAAACAGCTTCACTGCAAACACCAAGCAAACTGCTCCACTGCAAATACACCAAGCAAACCTCTCCACCACAAACACACCAAGCAAACTGCTCCACCAAAAACACACCAAACAAACTGCTTGTAACGCTCACCTGGTTGCCACGGGGGTGCTGGTCTAGTCTGGATTGCTGTGGCCTCTTCTAGCGTGATGCGCAGGACCCGGAACACCGATTGGACAGGACCTCCAAATCGTGCTTGCCTGGCCCATAGGAATATCCTTCTGCAGATGAGAAAGGGGATTAACAGTCTGCAGAATAGTGTGCTAGCTCCCCCCTTTCCCCCTTCGTTCCTCTCTAACTTCCTCCAAACCCCGGTTTAAGCTCACCTTATGGTTTGGAAGTATGAACTCTTCATCCTGCTTCTGGTGCAGGGGCGCGCGTTCGTCCAGTTACTTCACTGGTTTTCAGAATGGCGCTGGCAAAATCCACTTGACTTTCCTGAGCGATGCGCCGTAAGTATGAAAGTTCAAAGTTCAAGTGAGGCCCCCTTTATGTTGCCTTTCTAACCTGTGATCTGTCCTTTATTTCAGGTGCAGAATGAAGGCGATGCGTCGAGGGGTTAAACTGCCGAGGTGAGTAGTGATGAGGGCGATCCCTCTAAATGTCCTTATCATTTCCCAGAAATGTCTCTTGTCCTTTCCCCATAGGGGCCGGGGTACGGTACCTGCCAACGGGGCGCCGCCGACCCGAAATGTGGAAGAAAAGCCGGTAAGTATTATCGCTGTTAATCAGGCTTTCCTTCTGTGTTCCTTCTGCTCACCTTTTGTTTCTTCCTCTCTCCCCTAGGTGTAGAGATGTGGCGTCCGATGCTGACAGCCGCGATGGAGCCGGGAGATTTCTCGAGGACAGGTGAGTGAAGCGTGGCGCTGCAGCGAGCAACGCAATGCTTTTAAATGGAAGTCTTTCTTCAGGGATGCTGGCGAGAAGATTCCGGATGCAGGTAAGAAGTTTGAAATAGTCCTTGGTTTTCACCTTTCTCTTCTCTTCCTTCCTTGCAGGTCTTCCAGGTTCGAGGCGGGCGTGGCTGGAGTCCAGGAGCAGGAGCAGACACGGTGAGTGTTAAGCTGCAGGAAGCAGAACAACGCGAAGCATGAGCTGCTGTCTGGGCGTGGCTTAAATAGCCTCCAAAGAAGTCCCAGGTATGTATCCTTCCCCAACTAGGTATGTATCCTTCCCTGGCCACGCCCGAGTGAAAAAATAGTCCCTATGAAAAAATAGTCCCATTCAGGTCTCAGGGAGGCCTGAAGCGTGCAGCATGGTCTGCATCAGGTAAGTGCACAAAACACCTCCCTTTATGAGCCTGGCGCCTATGGCGCCAGGACTGATGTCCAACATGAGCCTGGCGCCAAAGGCGCCAGGACTGAGTCCAAAGAGCCCCTATAAGGGGCCAATGGGCTTTTACCCGAAGGCATGATGCCTGCTTCCGGGGGTGCTGGGCCTGGCCTGGTGCTCCGGGGGTAGGCATCATGACACTGCTCCACCGCAAACACAACAAGAAAACTGCTCCTCCGCAAACACACCAAGCAAATGGCTCCTCCGCAAACACACCAAGCAAACTACTGCAACGCAAATACACCAAGCAAACTGCTCCACCGCAAACACACAAAGCAAACTGCTACACCGCAAATTCACCAAGCAAACTGCTACACCGCAAACACACCAAGCAAACTGCTCTGCACCAAACTCACCAAGCAAACTGCTGCACCACAAACACCAAGCAAATTGCTGCACCGCAAACACACCAAACAAACTGCTCCAACCCACCCGCACAAGGCCCAGTGCTCCAACCCATCCACACAAAGCGCTCTACTCCAGACCAAGCTCATGGAGCAAACAGCTCCAAGGGAAATCAGGATCCACACTGCTCCACCACAAACACCCCAAGCAAACTATTCCAACACAAACACACCAAGGAAACTGCTGCACCACAAACACTTCAAGCACAGTGCTCCACCGCAAACGCACCAAGCAAACTGTTGCACTGCAAACACACCAAGCAAACTGCTCCATCGCAAACATACCAAGCAAACTGGTCCAACCCACACGAACAAGGCCCAATGCTCCAACCCACCCACACAAAGCGCTCTGCTCTAGACCAAGCTTAGGGAGCAAACAACTACAAAGGAAATCAGGATCCACACTGTTCAACCACAAACACACCAAGCAAACTGCGCCACCACAAACACACCAATCAAACTGCACCACAGTAAACACATCAAGCACACTGCACCATGCAAACACATCAAGCAAACTGCTTCACCGCAAACACACCAAGCAAACTGCTCCACCGCAAACACATCAAGCAAACTGCTGCAACGCAAACACACAATTCAAACTGCTGCACTTCACACACACCAAGCAAGCTGCTATACCACAAACACACCAAGCAAACACCTCCAACCCACCTGCACAAGGTCCAATGCTACAACCCACCCATGCAAAGCGCTCTGCTCATGGCAAATCAAAGGGAGCGAAGATCTCCAAAGGAAATCAGGATCCACACTGCTCCATCACAGACAAACCAAGCAAAGTGCTCCACCACAAACACACCAAGCAAACTGCTCCACTGTAAACACACCAAACAAACTGCTCCACTGCAAACACACCAAGGAAACAGCTTCACCGCAAACACCAAGAAAACTGCTCCACTGCAAACACACCAAGCAAACCTCTCCAACACAAACACACCAAGCAAACCTCTCCACCACAAACACACCAAGCAAACTGCTCCACCAAAAACACACCAAACAAACTACTCCACCGCAAACACAAGAAAACTGCTCCTCCGCAAACACACCACGCAAACTACTGCACAGCAAATACACCAAGAAAACTGCTCCACCGCAAACAAACAAAGCAAACTGCTACACTGCAAATTCACCAAGCAAACTGCTACACTGCCAACACACCAAGCAAACTGCTCCGCCCCAAACCCACCAAACAAACTGCTGCACCACAAACACCAAGCAAATTACTGCACCCCAAACACAACAAGCAAACTGCTCCACCACAAACAAACCAAGCAAACTCAAACTGCTCCAACCCACCCGCACAAGGCCCAATGCTCCAACCCACCGACACAAAGCGCTCTGTTCCAGACCAAACTCAGAGAGCAAACAGCTCCAAGGGAAATAAGGATACACACTGCTCCACCACAAACACACTAGCAAACTGCTCCAACACAAACACACCAAGGAAACTGCTGCACCACAAACACATCAAGCACACTGCTCCACTGCAAACACACCAAGCAAACTGCTCCACCATAAACACACCAAGCAAATTGCACCAGCCACCTGCACATGCCCAATGCTCCAACCCACCCACAAAAAGAGCTCTGCTCTAGACCAAGCTTAGGGAGAAAACAACCACAAGGGAAATCAGGATCCACACTGTTCAAACACAAACACACAAAGCAAACGGCGCCACCACAAACACACCAATCAAACTGCACCACACCAAACACATCAAGCACACTGCACCACGCAAACACATCAAGCAAACTGCTGCAACGCAAACACACAATTCAAACTGCTGCACTGCAAAAACACCAATCAAACTGCTCCACCACAAACACACCAAGCAAACTGCTCCAACCCACCCGCACAAGGACCAATGCTCCAACCCACCCACACAAAGCGCTCTACTCCAGACCAAGCTCATGGAGCAAACAGCTCCAAGGGAAATCAGGATCCACACTGCTCCACCACAAACACCCCAAGCAAACTATTCCAACACAAACACACCAAGGAAACTGCTGCACCACAAACACTTCAAGCACAGTGCTCCACCGCAAACGCACAAAGCAAACTGTTACACTGCAAACAAACCAAGCAAACTGCTCCATCGCAAACATACCAAGCAAACTGGTCCAACCCACACGAACAAGGCCCAATGCTCCAACCCACCCACACAAAGTGCTGGGCTCCAGACCAAGCTCGGGGAGCAAACGGCTGAAAGGCAAATCAGGATCCAAGCTGCTCCACCACAAATATACCAAACAAACTGCTCGTCCGCAAACATATCAAGCACACTGCTCCCCGGCAAACACATCAAGCAAACTGCTGCACCACAAACACACAAAGCAAACAGCTGCACCCCAAACACACCAAGCAAACAGCTTCACTGCAAACACCAAGCAAACTGCTCCACTGCAAATACACCAAGCAAACCTCTCCACCACAAACACACCAAGCAAACTGCTCCACCAAAAACACACCAAACAAACTGCTTGTAACGCTCACCTGGTTGCCACGGGGGCGCTGGTCTAGTCTGGATTGCTGTGGCCTCTTCTAGCGTGATGCGCAGGACCCGGAACACCGATTGGACAGGACCTCCAAATCGTGCTTGCCTGGCCCATAGGAATATCCTTCTGCAGATGAGAAAGGGGATTAACAGTCTGCAGAATAGTGTGCTAGCTCCCCCCTTTCCCCCTTCGTTCCTCTCTAACTTCCTCCAAACCCCGGTTTAAGCTCACCTTATGGTTTGGAAGTATGAACTCTTCATCCTGCTTCTGGTGCAGGGGCGCGCGTTCGTCCAGTTACTTCACTGGTTTTCAGAATGGCGCTGGCAAAATCCACTTGACTTTCCTGAGTGATGCGCCGTAAGTATGAAAGTTCAAAGTTCAAGTGAGGCCCCCTTTATGTTGCCTTTCTAACCTGTGATCTGTCCTTTATTTCAGGTGCAGAATGAAGGCGATGCGTCGAGGGGTTAAACTGCCGAGGTGAGTAGTGATGAGGGCGATCCCTCTAAATGTCCTTATCATTCCCCAGAAATGTCTCTTGTCCTTTCCCCATAGGGGCCGGGGTACGGTACCTGCCAACGGGGCGGCGCCGACCCGAAATGTGGAAGAAAAGCCGGTAAGTATTATGGCTGTTAATCAGGCTTTCCTTCTGTGTTCCTTCTGCTCCCCTTTTGTTTCTTCCTCTCTCCCCTAGGTGTAGAGATGTGGCGTCCGATGCTGACAGCCGCGATGGAGCCGGGAGATTTCTCGAGGACAGGTGAGTGAAGCGTGGCGCTGCAGCGAGCAACGCAATGCTTTTAAATGGAAGTCTTTCTTCAGGGATGCTGGCGAGAAGATTCCGGATGCAGGTAAGAAGTTTGAAATAGTCCTTGGTTTTCACCTTTCTCTTCTCTTCCTTCCTTGCAGGTCTTCCAGGTACGAGGCGGGCGTGGCTGGAGTCCAGGAGCAGGAGCAGACACGGTGAGCGTTAAGCTGCAGGAAGCAGAACAACGCGAAGCATGAGCTGCTGTCTGGGCGTGGCTTAAATAGCCTCCAAAGAAGTCCCAGGTATGTATCCTTCCCCAATTAGGTATGTATCCTTCCCTGGCCACGCCCGAGTGAAAAAATAGTCCCTATGAAAAAATAGTCCCTTTCAGTTCTCAGGGAGGCCTGAAGCGTGCAGCATGGTCTGCATCAGGTAAGTGCACAAAACACCTCCCTTTATGAGCCTGGCGCCTATGGCGCCAGGACTGATGTCCAACATGAGCCTGGCGCCAAAGGCGCCAGGACTGAGTCCAAAGAGCCCCTATAAGGGGCCAATGGGCTTTTACCCGAAGGCATGATGCCTGCTTCCGGGGGTGCTGGGCCTGGCCTGGTGCTCCGGGGATAGGCATCATGACACTGCTCCACCGCAAACACAACAAGAAAACTGCTCCTCCGCAAACACACCAAGCAAATGGCTCCTCCGCAAACACACCAAGCAAACTACTGCAACGCAAATACACCAAGCAAACTGCTCCACCGCAAACACACAAAGCAAACTGCTACACCGCAAATTCACCAAGCAAACTGCTACACCGCAAACACACCAAGCAAACTGCTCTGCACCAAACTCACCAAGCAAACTGCTGCACCACAAACACCAAGCAAATTGCTGCACCGCAAACACACCAAACAAACTGCTCCAACCCACCCGCACAAGGCCCAGTTCTCCAACCCATCCACACAAAGCGCTCTACTCCAGACCAAGCTCATGGAGCAAACAGCTCCAAGGGAAATCAGGATCCAAACTGCTCCACCACAAACACCCCAAGCAAACTATTCCAACACAAACACACCAAGGAAACTGCTGCACCACAAACACTTCAAGCACAGTGCTCCACCGCAAACGCACCAAGCAAACTGTTGCACTGCAAACACACCAAGCAAACTGCTCCATCGCAAACATACCAAGCAAACTGGTCCAACCCACACAAACAAGGCCCAATGCTCCAACCCACCCACACAAAGTGCTGGGCTCCAGACCAAGCTCGGGGAGCAAACGGCTGAAAGGCAAATCAGGATCCAAGCTGCTCCACCACAAATATACCAAACAAACTGCTCCTCCGCAAACATATCAAGCACACTGCTCCCTGGGAAAAAACACATCAAGCAAACTGCTGCACCGCAAACACACAAAGCAAACAGCTGCACCCCAAACACACCAAGCAAACTGCTTCACCACAAACACCAAGCTAACTGCTGCACTGCAAACACACCAAGCAAACTGCTCCACTACAAACACACCAAGCAAATTGCACCAATCCATGTGCACAAGGCCCAATGCTCCAACCCACCCACACAAAGAGGTCTGCTCTAGACCAAGCTTAGGGAGCAAACAACTACAAAGGAAATCAGGATCCACACTGTTCAACCACAAACACACCAAGCAAACTGCGCCACCACAAACACACCAATCAAACTGCACCACAGTAAACACATCAAGCACACTGCACCATGCAAACACATCAAGCGAACTGCTGCAACTCAAACACACAATTCAAACTGCTGCACTTCACACACACCAAGCAAGCTGCTATACCACAAACACACCAAGCAAACCTCCAACCCAGCTGCACAAGGTCCAATGCTACAAACCACCCATGCAAAGTGCTCTGCTCATGGCAAATCAAAGTGAGCAAAGATCTCCAAAGGAAATCAGGATCCACACTGCTCCATCACAGACAAACCAAGCAAAGTGCTCCACCACAAACACACCAAGCAAACTGCTCCACTGTAAACACACCAAACAAACTGCTCCACTGCAAACACACCAAGCAAACAGCTTCACCGCAAACACCAAGAAAACTGCTCCACTGCAAACACACCAAGCAAACCTCTCCACCACAAACACACCAAGCAAACTGCTCCACCAAAATCACACCAAACAAACTACTCCACCGCAAACACAAGAAAACTGCTCCTCCGCAAACACACCACGCAAACTACTGCACAGCAAATACACCAAGCAAACTGCTCCACCGCAAACACACAAAGCAAACTGCTACACTGCAAATTCACCAAGCAAACTGCTACACTGCAAACACACCAAGCAAACTGCTCCGCCCCAAACCCACCAAACAAACTGCTGCACCACAAACACCAAGCAAATTGCTACACCCCAAACACACCAAGCAAACTGCTCCACCACAAACAAACCAAGCAAACTGAAACTGCTCCAACCCACTCGCACAAGGCCCAATGCTCCAACCCACCCACACAAAGCGCTCTCTTCCAGACCAAACTCAGAGAGCAAACAGCTCCAAGGGAAATAAGGATACACACTGCTCCACCACAAACACACTAGCAAACTGCTCCAACACAAACACACCAAGGAAACTGCTGCACCACAAACACATCAAGCACACTGCTCCACTGCAAACACACCAAGCACACTGCTCCACCGTAAACACACCAAGCAAATTGCACCAGCCACCCGCACAAGGCCCAATGCTCCAACCCACCCACAAAAAGAGCTCTGCTCTAGACCAAGCTTATGGAGAAAACAACCACAAGGGAAATCAGGATCCACACTGTTCAAACACAAACACACGAAGCAAACGGCGCCACCACAAACACACCAATCAAACTGCACCACAGCAAACACATCAAGCACACTGCACCACGCAAACACATCAAGCAAACTGCTGCAACGCAAACACACAATTCAAACTGCTGCACTGCAAAAACACCAATCAAACTGCTCCACCACAAACACACCAAGCAAACTGCTCCAACCCACCCGCACAAGGCCCAATGCTCCAACCCACCCACACAAAGCGCTCTACTCCAGACCAAGCTCATGGAGCAAACAGCTCCAAGGGAAATCAGGATCCACACTGCTCCACCACAAACACCCCAAGCAAACTATTCCAACACAAACACACCAAGGAAACTGCTGCACCACAAACACTTCAAGCACAGTGCTCCACCGCAAACGCACAAAGCAAACTGTTACACTGCAAACAAACCAAGCAAACTGCTCCATCGCAAACATACCAAGCAAACTGGTCCAACCCACACGAACAAGGCCCAATGCTCCAACCCACCCACACAAAGTGCTGGGCTCCAGACCAAGCTCGGGGAGCAAACGGCTGAAAGGCAAATCAGGATCCAAGCTGCTCCACCACAAATATACCAAACAAACTGCTCGTCCGCAAACATATCAAGCACACTGCTCCCCGGCAAACACATCAAGCAAACTGCTGCACCACAAACACACAAAGCAAACAGCTGCACCCCAAACACACCAAGCAAACAGCTTCACTGCAAACACCAAGCAAACTGCTCCACTGCAAATACACCAAGCAAACCTCTCCACCACAAACACACCAAGCAAACTGCTCCACCAAAAACACACCAAACAAACTGCTTGTAACGCTCACCTGGTTGCCACGGGGGCGCTGGTCTAGTCTGGATTGCTGTGGCCTCTTCTAGCGTGATGCGCAGGACCCGGAACACCGATTGGACAGGACCTCCAAATCGTGCTTGCCTGGCCCATAGGAATATCCTTCTGCAGATGAGAAAGGGGATTAACAGTCTGCAGAATAGTGTGCTAGCTCCCCCCTTTCCCCCTTCGTTCCTCTCTAACTTCCTCCAAAACCCGGTTTAAGCTCACCTTATGGTTTGGAAGTATGAACTCTTCATCCTGCTTCTGGTGCAGGGGCGCGCGTTCGTCCAGTTACTTCACTGGTTTTCAGAATGGCGCTGGCAAAATCCACTTGACTTTCCTGAGCGATGCGCCGTAAGTATGAAAGTTCAAAGTTCAAGTGAGGCCCCCTTTATGTTGCCTTTCTAACCTGTGATCTGTCCTTTATTTCAGGTGCAGAATGAAGGCGATGCGTCGAGGGGTTAAACTGCCGAGGTGAGTAGTGATGAGGGCGATCCCTCTAAATGTCCTTATCATTCCCCAGAAATGTCTCTTGTCCTTTCCCCATAGGGGCCGGGGTACGGTACCTGCCAACGGGGCGGCGCCGACCCGAAATGTGGAAGAAAAGCCGGTAAGTATTATGGCTGTTAATCAGGCTTTCCTTCTGTGTTCCTTCTGCTCACCTTTTGTTTCTTCCTCTCTCCCCTAGGTGTAGAGATGTGGCGTCCGATGCTGACAGCCGCGATGGAGCCGGGAGATTTCTCGAGGACAGGTGAGTGAAGCGTGGCGCTGCAGCGAGCAACGCAATGCTTTTAAATGGAAGTCTTTCTTCAGGGATGCTGGCGAGAAGATTCCGGATGCAGGTAAGAAGTTTGAAATAGTCCTTGGTTTTCACCTTTCTCTTCTCTTCCTTCCTTGCAGGTCTTCCAGGTACGAGGCGGGCGTGGCTGGAGTCCAGGAGCAGGAGCAGACACGGTGAGCGTTAAGCTGCAGGAAGCAGAACAACGCGAAGCATGAGCTGCTGTCTGGGCGTGGCTTAAATAGCCTCCAAAGAAGTCCCAGGTATGTATCCTTCCCCAACTAGGTATGTATCCTTCCCTGGCCACGCCCGAGTGAAAAAATAGTCCCTATGAAAAAATAGTCCCTTTCAGTTCTCAGGGAGGCCTGAAGCGTGCAGCATGGTCTGCATCAGGTAAGTGCACAAAACACCTCCCTTTATGAGCCTCTGTGTTCCTTCTGCTCACCTTCCTTCTCCTCACTGATGTCCAACATGAGCCTGGCGCCAAAGGCGCCAGGACTGAGTCCAAAGAGCCCCTATAAGGGGCCAATGGGCTTTTACCCGAAGGCATGATGCCTGCTTCCGGGGGTGCTGGGCCTGGCCTGGTGCTCCGGGGATAGGCATCATGACACTGCTCCACCGCAAACACAACAAGAAAACTGCTCCTCCGCAAACACACCAAGCAAATGGCTCCTCCGCAAACACACCAAGCAAACTACTGCAACGCAAATACACCAAGCAAACTGCTCCACCGCAAACACACAAAGCAAACTGCTACACCGCAAATTCACCAAGCAAACTGCTACACCGCAAACACACCAAGCAAACTGCTCTGCACCAAACTCACCAAGCAAACTGCTGCACCACAAACACCAAGCAAATTGCTGCACCGCAAACACACCAAACAAACTGCTCCAACCCACCCGCACAAGGCCCAGTTCTCCAACCCATCCACACAAAGCGCTCTACTCCAGACCAAGCTCATGGAGCAAACAGCTCCAAGGGAAATCAGGATCCACACTGCTCCACCACAAACACCCCAAGCAAACTATTCCAACACAAACACACCAAGGAAACTGCTGCACCACAAACACTTCAAGCACAGTGCTCCACCGCAAACGCACCAAGCAAACTGTTGCACTGCAAACACACCAAGCAAACTGCTCCATCGCAAACATACCAAGCAAACTGGTCCAACCCACACGAACAAGGCCCAATGCTCCAACCCACCCACACAAAGTGCTGGGCTCCAGACCAAGCTCGGGGAGCAAACGGCTGAAAGGCAAATCAGGATCCAAGCTGCTCCACCACAAATATACCAAACAAACTGCTCCTCCGCAAACATATCAAGCACACTGCTCCCTGGGAAAAAACACATCAAGCAAACTGCTGCACCGCAAACACACAAAGCAAACAGCTGCACCCCAAACACACCAAGCAAACTGCTTCACCACAAACACCAAGCTAACTGCTGCACTGCAAACACACCAAGCAAACTGCTCCACTACAAACACACCAAGCAAATTGCACCAATCCATGTGCACAAGGCCCAATGCTCCAACCCACCCACACAAAGAGGTCTGCTCTAGACCAAGCTTAGGGAGCAAACAACTACAAAGGAAATCAGGATCCACACTGTTCAACCACAAACACACCAAGCAAACTGCGACACCACAAACACACCAATCAAACTGCACCACAGTAAACACATCAAGCACACTGCACCATGCAAACACATCAAGCGAACTGCTCCACCGCAAACACACCAAGCAAACTGCTCCACCGCAAACACATCAAGCAAACTGCTGCAACTCAAACACACAATTCAAACTGCTGTACTTCACACACACCAAGCAAGCTGCTATACCACAAACACACCAAGCAAACCTCCAACCCAGCTGCACAAGGTCCAATGCTACAAACCACCCATGCAAAGTGCTCTGCTCATGGCAAATCAAAGTGAGCAAAGATCTCCAAAGGAAATCAGGATCCACACTGCTCCATCACAGACAAACCAAGCAAAGTGCTCCACCACAAACACACCAAGCAAACTGCTCCACTGTAAACACACCAAACAAACTGCTCCACTGCAAACACACCAAGCAAACAGCTTCACCGCAAACACCAAGAAAACTGCTCCACTGCAAACACACCAAGCAAACCTCTCCACCACAAACACACCAAGCAAACTGCTCCACCAAAATCACACCAAACAAACTACTCCACCGCAAACACAAGAAAACTGCTCCTCCGCAAACACACCACGCAAACTACTGCACAGCAAATACACCAAGCAAACTGCTCCACCGCAAACACACAAAGCAAACTGCTACACTGCAAATTCACCAAGCAAACTGCTACACTGCAAACACACCAAGCAAACTGCTCCGCCCCAAACCCACCAAACAAACTGCTGCACCACAAACACCAAGCAAATTGCTACACCCCAAACACACCAAGCAAACTGCTCCACCACAAACAAACCAAGCAAACTGAAACTGCTCCAACCCACTCGCACAAGGCCCAATGCTCCAACCCACCCACACAAAGCGCTCTCTTCCAGACCAAACTCAGAGAGCAAACAGCTCCAAGGGAAATAAGGATACACACTGCTCCACCACAAACACACTAGCAAACTGCTCCAACACAAACACACCAAGGAAACTGCTGCACCACAAACACATCAAGCACACTGCTCCACTGCAAACACACCAAGCACACTGCTCCACCGTAAACACACCAAGCAAATTGCACCAGCCACCCGCACAAGGCCCAATGCTCCAACCCACCCACAAAAAGAGCTCTGCTCTAGACCAAGCTTATGGAGAAAACAACCACAAGGGAAATCAGGATCCACACTGTTCAAACACAAACACACGAAGCAAACGGCGCCACCACAAACACACCAATCAAACTGCACCACAGCAAACACATCAAGCACACTGCACCACGCAAACACATCAAGCAAACTGCTGCAACGCAAACACACAATTCAAACAGCTGCACTGCAAAAACACCAATCAAACTGCTCCACCGCAAACACACCAAGCAAACTGCTCCAACCCACCCGCACAAGGCCCAGTGCTCCAACCCATCCACACAAAGCGCTCTACTCCAGACCAAGCTCATGGAGCAAACAGCTCCAAGGGAAATCAGGATCCACACTGCTCCATCACAGACAAACCAAGCAAAGTGCTCCACCACAAACACACCAAGCAAACTGCTCCACTGTAAACACACCAAACAAACTGCTCCACTGCAAACACACCAAGCAAACAGCTTCACCGCAAACACCGAGAAAACTGCTCCACTGCAAACACACCAAGCAAACCTCTCCACCACAAACACACCAACCAAACTGCTCCACCAAAATCACACCAAACAAACTACTCCACCGCAAACACAAGAAAACTGCTCCTCCGCAAACACACCACGCAAACTACTGCACAGCAAATACACCAAGCAAACTGCTCCACCGCAAACACACAAAGCAAACTGCTACACTGCAAATTCACCAAGCAAACTGCTACACTGCAAACACACCAAGCAAACTGCTCCGCCCCAAACCCACCAAACAAACTGCTGCACCACAATCACCAAGCAAATTGCTACACCCCAAACACACCAAGCAAACTGCTCCACCACAAACAAACCAAGCAAACTGAAACTGCTCCAACCCACTCGCACAAGGCCCAATGCTCCAACCCACCCACACAAAGCGCTCTCTTCCAGACCAAACTCAGAGAGCAAACAGCTCCAAGGGAAATAAGGATACACACTGCTCCACCACAAACACACTAGCAAACTGCTCCAACACAAACACACCAAGGAAACTGCTGCACCACAAACACATCAAGCACACTGCTCCACTGCAAACACACCAAGCACACTGCTCCACCGTAAACACACCAAGCAAATTGCACCAGCCACCCGCACAAGGCCCAATGCTCCAACCCACCCACAAAAAGAGCTCTGCTCTAGACCAAGCTTAGGGAGAAAACAACCACAAGGGAAATCAGGATCCACACTGTTCAAACACAAACACACGAAGCAAACGGCGCCACCACAAACACACCTATCAAACTGCACCACAGCAAACACATCAAGCACACTGCACCACGCAAACACATCAAGCAAACTGCTGCAACGCAAACACACAATTCAAACAGCTGCACTGCAAAAACACCAATCAAACTGCTCCACCGCAAACACACCAAGCAAACTGCTCCAACCCACCCGCACAAGGCCCAGTGCTCCAACCCATCCACACAAAGCGCTCTACTCCAGACCAAGCTCATGGAGCAAACAGCTCCAAGGGAAATCAGGATCCACACTGCTCCACCACAAACACCCCAAGCAAACTATTCCAACACAAACACACCAAGAAAACTGCTGCACCACAAACACTTCAAGCACAGTGCTCCACCGCAAACGCACCAAGCAAACTGTTGCACTGCAAACACACCAAGCAAACTGCTCACTCGCAAACATACCAAGCAAACTGGTCCAACCCACACGAACAAGGCCCAATGCTCCAACCCACCCACACAAAGTGCTGGGCTCCAGACGAAGCTCGGGGAGCAAACGGCTGAAAGGCAAATCAGAATCCACACTGCTCCACCACAAATATACCAAGCAAACTGCTCCTCCACAAACATATCAAGCACACTGCTCCCCGGGAAAAAACACATCAAGCAAACTGCTGCACCGCAAACACACAAAGCAAACAGCTGCACCCCAAACACACCAAGCAAACTGCTTCACCACAAACACCAAGCTAACTGCTGCACTGCAAACACACCAAGCAAACTGCTCCACTACAAACACACCAAGAAAATTGCACCAATCCATGTGCACAAGGCCCAATGCTCCAACACACCCACACAAAGAGCTCTGCTCTAGACCAAGCTTAGGGAGCAAACAACTACAAAGGAAATCAGGATCCACACTGTTCAACCACAAACACACCAAGCAAACTGCGCCACCACAAACACACCAATCAAACTGCACCACAGTAAACACATCAAGCACACTGCACCATGCAAACACATCAAGCGAACTGCTCCACCGCAAACACACCACGCAAACTGCTCCACCGCAAACACATCAAGCAAACTGCTGCAACGCAAACACACAATTCAAACTGCTGCACTTCACACACACCAAGCAAGCTGCTATACCACAAACACACCAAGCAAACACCTCCAACCCACCTGCACAAGGTCCAATGCTACAACCCACCCATGCAAAGTGCTCTGCTCATGGCAAATCAAAGGGAGCAAAGATCTCCAAAGGAAATCAGGATCCACACTGCTCCATCACAAACAAACCAAGCAAAGTGCTCCACCACAAACACACCAAGCAAACTGCTCCACTGTAAACACACCAAACAAACTGCTCCACTGCAAACACACCAAGCAAACAGCTTCACCGCAAACACCAAGAAAACTGCTCCACTGCAAACACACCAAGCAAACCTCTCCACCACAAACACACCAAGCAAACTGCTCCACCAAAAACACACCAAACAAACTACTCCACCGCAAACACAAGAAAACTGCTCCTCCGCAAACACACCACGCAAACTACTGCACAGCAAATACACCAAGCAAACTGCTCCACTGCAAACACACAAAGCAAACTGCTACACTGCAAATTCACCAAGCAAACTGCTACACTGCAAACACACCAATCAAACTGCTCCGCCCCAAACCCACCAAACAAACTGCTGCACCACAAACACCAAGCAAATTGCTGCACCCCAAACACACCAAGCAAACTGCTCCACCACAAACAAACCAAGCAAACTCAAACTGCTCCAACCCACTCGCACAAGGCCCAATGCTCCAACCCACCCACACAAAGCGCTCTGTTCCAGATCAAACTCAGAGAGCAAACAGCTCCAAGGGAAATAAGGATACACACTGCTCCACCACAAACACACTAGCAAACGGCTCCAACACAAACACACCAAGGAAACTGCTGCACCACAAACACATCAAGCACACTGCTCCACTGCAAACACACCAAGCACACTGCTCCACCGTAAACACACCAAGCAAATTGCACCAGCCACCCGCACAAGGCCCAATGCTCTAACCCACCCACAAAAAGAGCTCTGCTCTAGACCAAGCTTAGGGAGAAAACAACCACAAGGGAAATCAGGATCCACACTGTTCAAACACAAACACACGAAGCAAACGGCGCCACCACAAACACACCAATCAAACTGCACCACAGCAAACACATCAAGCACACTGCACCACGCAAACACATCAAGCAAACTGCTGCAACGCAAACACACAATTCAAACTGCTGCACTGCAAAAACACCAATCAAACTGCTCCACCGCAAACACACCAAGCAAACTGCTCCAACGAACCCGCACAAGGCCCAATGCTCCAACCCACCCACACAAAGCGCTCTACTCCAGACCAAGCTCATGGAGCAAACAGCTCCAAGGGAAATCAGGATCCACACTGCTCCACCACAAACACCCCAAGCAAACTATTCCAACACAAACACATCAAGGAAACTGCTGCACCACAAACACTTCAAGCACAGTGCTCCACCGCAAACGCACAAAGCAAACTGTTACACTGCAAACAAACCAAGCAAACTGCTCCATCGCAAACATACCAAGCAAACTGGTCCAACCCACACGAACAAGGCCCAATGCTCCAACCCACCCACACAAAGCGCTGGGCTCCAGACCAAGCTCGGGGAGCAAACGGCTGAGAGGCAAATCAGGATCCAAGCTGCTCCACCACAAATATACCAAGCAAACTGCTCCTCCGCAAACATATCAAGCACACTGCTCCCCGGGAAAAAACACATCAAGCAAACTGCTGCACCGCAAACACACAAAGCAAACAGCTGCACCCCAAACACACCAAGCAAACTGCTTCACCACAAACACCAAGCTAACTGCTTCACTGCAAACACACCAAGCAAACTGCTTCACCACAAACACCAAGCTAACTGCTGCACTGCAAACACACCAAGCAAACTGCTCCACTACAAACACACCAAGCAAATTGCACCAATCCATGTGCACAAGGCCCAATGCTCCAACCCACCCACACAAAGAGCTCTGCTCTAGACCAAGCTTAGGAGCAAACAAACAAAGGAAATCAGGATCCACACTGTTCAACCACAAACACACCAAGAAAACTGCGCCACCACAAACACACCAATCAAACTGCACCACAGTAAACACATCAAGCACACTGCACCATGCAAACACATCAAGCGAACTGCTCCACCGCAAACACACCAAGCAAACTGCTCCACCGCAAACACATCAAGCAAACTGCTGCAACACAAACACACAATTCAAACTGCTGCACTTCACACACACCAAGCAAGCTGCCATACCACAAACACACCAAGCAAACACCTCCAACCCACCTGCACAAGGTCCAATGCTACAACCCACCCATGCAAAGTGCTCTGCTCATGGCAAATCAAAGGTAGCAAAGATCTCCAAAGGAAATCAGGATCCACACTGCTCCATCACAGACAAACCAAGCAAAGTGCTCCACCACAAACACACCAAGCAAACTGCTCCACTGTAAACACACCAAACAAACTGCTCCACTGCAAACACACCAAGCAAACAGCTTCACCGCAAACACCAAGAAAACTGCTGCACTTCACACACACCAAGCAAGCTGCCATACCACAAACACACCAAGCAAACACCTCCAACCCACCTGCACAAGGTCCAATGCTACAACCCACCCATGCAAAGTGCTCTGCTCATGGCAAATCAAAGGTAGCAAAGATCTCCAAAGGAAATCAGGATCCACACTGCTCCATCACAGACAAACCAAGCAAAGTGCTCCACCACAAACACACCAAGCAAACTGCTCCACTGCAAACACACCAAGCAAACACCTCCAACCCACCTGCACAAGGTCCAATGCTACAACCCACCCATGCAAAGTGCTCTGCTCATGGCAAATCAAAGGTAGCAAAGATCTCCAAAGGAAATCAGGATCCACACTGCTCCATCACAGACAAACCAAGCAAAGTGCTCCACCACAAACACACCAAGCGAACTGCTCCACCGCAAACACACCAAGCAAACTGCTCCACCGCAAACACATCAAGCAAACTGCTGCAACACAAACACACAATTCAAACTGCTGCACTTCACACACACCAAGCAAGCTGCCATACCACAAACACACCAAGCAAACACCTCCAACCCACCTGCACAAGGTCCAATGCTACAACCCACCCATGCAAAGTGCTCTGCTCATGGCAAATCAAAGGTAGCAAAGATCTCCAAAGGAAATCAGGATCCACACTGCTCCATCACAGACAAACCAAGCAAAGTGCTCCACCACAAACACACCAAGCAAACTGCTCCACTGCAAACACACCAAGCAAACCTCTCCACCACAAACACACCAAGCAAACTGCTCCACCAAAAACACACCAAACAAACTACTCCACCGCAAACACAAGAAAACTGCTCCTCCGCAAACACACCACGCAAACTACTGCACAGCAAATACACCAAGCAAACTGCTCCACCGCAAACACACAAAGCAAACTGCTACACTGCAAATTCACCAAGCAAACTGCTACACTGCAAACACACCAAGCAAACTGCTCCGCCCCAAACCCACCAAACAAACTGCTGCACCACAAACACCAAGCAAATTGCTGCACCCCAAACACACCAAGCAAACTGCTCCACCACAAACAAACCAAGCAAACTCAAACTGCTCCAACCCACCCGCACAAGGCCCAATGCTCCAACCCACCCACACAAAGCGCTCTGTTCCAGACCAAACTCAGAGAGCAAACAGCTCCAAGGGAAATAAGGATACACACTGCTCCACCACAAACACACTAGCAAACTGCTCCAACACAAACACACCAAGGAAACTGCTGCACCACAAACACATCAAGCACACTGTTCCACTGCAAATACACCAAGCACACTGCTCCACCGTAAACACACCAAGCAAATTGCACCAGCCACCCGCACAAGGCCCAATGCTCCAACCCACCCACAAAAAGAGCTCTGCTCTAGACCAAGCTTAGGGAGAAAACAACTACAAGGGAAATCAGGATCCACACTGTTCAAACACAAACACACGAAGCAAACGGCGCCACCACAAACACACCTATCAAACTGCACCACAGCAAACACATCAAGCACACTGCACCACGCAAACACATCAAGCAAACTGCTGCAACGCAAACACACAATTCAAACTGCTGCACTGCAAAAACACCAATCAAACTGCTCCACCGCAAACACACCAAGCAAACTGCTCCAACCCACCCGCACAAGGCCCAGCGCTCCAACCCATCCACACAAAGCGCTCTACTCCAGACCAAGCTCATGGAGCAAACAGCTCCAAGGGAAATCAGGATCCACACTGCTCCACCACAAACACCCCAAGCAAACTATTCCAACACAAACACACCAAGGAAACTGCTGCACCACAAACACTTCAAGCACAGTGCTCCACCGCAAACGCACCAAGCAAACTGTTGCACTGCAAACACACCAAGCAAACTGTTCCATCGCAAACATACCAAGCAAACTGGTCCAACCCACACGAACAAGGCCCAATGCTCCAACCCACCCACACAAAGTGATGGGCTCCAGACCAAGCTCGGGGAGCAAACGGCTGAAAGGCAAATCAGGATCCACACTGCTCCACCACAAATATACCAAGCAAACTGCTCCTCCGCAAACATATCAAGCACACTGCTCCCCGGGAAAAAACACATCAAGCAAACTGCTGCACCGCAAACACACAAAGCAAACAGCTGCACCCCAAACACAACAAGCAAACTGCTTCACCACAAACACCAAGCTAACTTCTGCACTGCAAACACACCAAGCAAACTGCTCCACTACAAACACACCAAGAAAATTGCACCAATCCATGTGCACAAGGCCCAATGCTCCAACCCACCCACACAAAGAGCTCTGCTCTAGACCAAGCTTAGGGAGCAAACAACTACAAAGGAAATCAGGATCCACACTGTTCAACCACAAACACACCAAGCAAACTGCGCCACCGCAAACACACCAAACAAACTGCTCCACAGCAAACACATAAGCAAACTGCTGCAACGCAAACACACCAAACAAACTGCTCCACCGCAAACACATCAAGCAAACTGCTGCAACGCAAACACACAATTCAAACTGCTGAACTTCACACACACCAAGCAAGCTGCTATGCCACAAACACACCGAGCAAACACCTCCAACCCACCTGCACAAGGTCCAATGCTACAACCCACCCATGCAAAGTGCTCTGCTCATGGCAAATCAAAGGGAGCAAAGATCTCCAAAGGAAATCAGGATCCACACTGCTCTATCACAGACAAACCAAGCAAAGTTCTCCGCCACAAACACACCAAGCAAACTGCTCCACTGTAAACACACCAAACAAACTGCTCCACTGCAAACACACCAAGCAAACAGCTTCACCGCAAACACCAAGAAAACTGCTCCACTGCAAACACACCAAGCAAACCTCTCCACCACAAACACACCAAGGAAACTGCTCCACCAAAAACACACCAAACAAACTACTCCACCGCAAACACAAGAAAACTGCTCCTCCGCAAACACACCACGCAAACTACTGCACAGCAAATACACCAAGCAAACTGCTCCACCGCAAACACACAAAGCAAACTGCTACACTGCAAATTCACCAAGCAAACTGCTACACTGCAAACACACCAAGCAAACTGCTCCACCCCAAACCCACCAAACAAACTGCTGCACCACAAACACCAAGCAAATTGCTGCACCCCAAACACACCAAGCAAACTGCTCCACCACAAACAAACCAAGCAAACTCAAACTGCTCCAACCCACCCGCACAAGGCCCAATGCTCCAACCCACCCACACAAAGCGCTCTGTTCCAGACCAAACTCAGAGAGCAAACAGCTCCAAGGGAAATAAGGATACACACTGCTCCACCACAAACACACTAGCAAACTGCTCCAACACATACACACCAAGGAAACTGCTGCACCACAAACACATCAAGCACACTGTTCCACTGCAAACACACCAAGCACACTGTTCCACCGTAAACACACCAAGCAAATTGCACCAGCCACCCGCACAAGGCCCAATGCTCCAACCCACCCACAAAAAGAGCTCTGCTCTAGACCAAGCTTAGGGAGAAAACAACCACAAGGGAAATCAGGATCCACACTGTTCAAACACAAACACACGAAGCAAACGGCGCCACCACAAACACACCTATCAAACTGCACCACAGCAAACACATCAAGCACACTGCACCACGCAAACAAGTCAAGCAAACTGCTGCAACGCAAACACACAATTCAAACTGCTGCACTGCAAAAACACCAATCAAACTGCTCCACCGCAAACACACCAAGCAAACTGCTCCAACCCACCCGCACAAGGCCCAATGCTCCAACCCACCCACACAAAGCGCTCTACTCCAGACCAAGCTCATGGAGCAAACAGCTCCAAGGGAAATCAGGATCCACACTGCTCCACCACAAACACCCCAAGCAAACTATTCCAACACAAACACACCAAGGAAACTGCTGCACCACAAACACTTCAAGCAGAGTGCTCCACCGCAAATGCACAAAGCAAACTGTTGCACTGCAAACAAACCAAGCAAACTGCTCCATCGCAAACATACCAAGCAAACTGGTCCAACCCACACAAACAAGGCCCAATGCTCCAACCCACCCACACAAAGTGCTGGGCTCCAGACCAAGCTCGGGGAGCAAACGGCTGAAAGGCAAATCAGGATCCAAGCTGCTCCACCACAAATATACCAAGCAAACTGCTCCTCCGCAAACATATCAAGCACACTGCTCCCCTGCAAACACATCAAGCAAACTGCTGCACCACAAACACACAAAGCAAACAGCTGCACCCCAAACACACCAAGCAAACTGCTTCATCACAAACACCAAGCTAACTGCTACACTGCAAACACACCAAGCAAACTGCTCCACTACAAACACACCAAGCAAATTGCACCAATCCATGTGCACAAGGCCCAATGCTCCAACCCACCCACACAAAGAGCTCTGCTCTAGACCAAGATTAGGGAGCAAACAACTACAAGGGAAATCAGGATCCACACTGTTCAACCACAAACACACCAAGCAAACTGCGCCACCACAAACACACCAATCAAACTGCACCACAGTAAACACATCAAGCACACTGCACCATGCAAACACATCAAGCAAACTGCTCCACCGCAAACACACCAAGCAAATTGCTCCACCGCAAACACATCAAGCAAACTGCTGTAACACAAACACACAATTCAAACTGCTGCACTTCACACACACTGAGCAAGCTGCTATACCACAAACACACCAAGCAAACACCTCCAACCCACTTGCACAAGGTGCAATGCTACAACCCACCCATGCAAAGCGCTCTGCTCATGGCAAATCTCAGGGAGCAAAGATCTCCAAAGGAAATCAGGATCCACACTGCTCCATCACAGACAAGCCAAGCAAAGTGCTCCACCATAAACACACCAAGCAAACTGCTCCACCACAAACACACCAGGCAAATTGTTTCACAGCAAACACATCAAGCAAACTGCTGCACCGCAAATACAGCAAGCCAACTGCACCACCGCAAATACACCAAGCAAACTGCTCCACTGTAAACACACCAAACAAACTGCTCCACTGCAAACACACCAAGAAAACAGCTTCACCGCAAACACCAAGAAAACTGCTCCACTGCAAACACACCAAGCAAACCTCTCCACCACAAATACACCAAGCAAACTGCTCCACAAAAAACACACCAAACAAACTACTCCACCACAAATACAAGAAAACTGCTCCTCCGCAAACACACAACGCAAAATACTGCACAGCAAATACACCAAGCAAACTGCTCCACCGCAAACACACAAAGCAAACTGCTACACTGCAAATTCACCAAGCAAACTGCTACACTGCAAACACACCAAGCAAACTGCTCCGCCCCAAACCCACCAAACAAACTGCTGCACCACAAACACCAAGCAAATTGCTGCACCGCAAACACACCAAGCAAACTGCTCCACCACAAACAAACCAAGCAAACTCAAACTGCTCCAACCCACCCGCACAAGGCCCAATGCTCCAACCCACCCACACAACGCGCTCTGTTCCAGACCAAACTCAGAGAGCAAACAGCTCCAAGGGAAATAAGGATACACACGGCTCCACCACAAACACACTAGCAAACTGCTCCAACACAAACACACCAAGGAAACTGCTGCACCACAAACACATCAAGCATACTGCTCTACAGCAAACACAACAAGCAAACTGCTCCACTGCAAACAGACCAAACAAACTGCTCCATCGCAAACATACCAAGCAAACTGGTCCAGCCCACATGAACATGGCCGAATGCTCCAACCCACCCACACAAAGTGCTGTGCTCCAGACCAAGCCCAAGGAGCAAACAGCTCCAAGGGGAATAAGGATCCACCCTGCTCCACCACAAACACACCAAGCAAACTGCTCCTTTGCAAACACATCAAGCAAACTGCTCCACCGCAAACACACCTGGCAAACTGCTCCACCACAAACACATCAAGCAAACTGCTGCAACACAAACACACAATTCAAACTGCTGCACTTCACACACACCGAGCAAGCTGCTATACCACAAACATACCAAGCAAACACCTCCAACCCACCTGCACAAGGTGCAATGCTACAACCCACCCATGCAAAGCGCTCTGCTCATGGCAAATCTCAGGGAGCAAAGATCTCCAAAGGAAATCAGGATCCACACTGCTCCATCACAGAAAAACCAAGCAAAGTGCTCCACCACAAACACACCAAGCAAACTGCTCCACCACACACACACCAGGCAAACTATTTCACAGCGAACACACCAAGCAAACTGCTGCACCGCAAATAAAGCAAGCCAACTGCACCACCGCAAATACACCAAGCAAACTGCTCCACTGTAAACACACCAAACAAACTGCTCCACTGCAAACACACCAAGAAAACAGCTTCACTGCAAACACCAAGAAAACTGCTCCACTGCAAACACACCAAGCAAACCTCTCCACCACAAACACAACAAGCAAACTGCTCCACCAAAAACACACCAAACAAACTACTCCACAGCAAACACAAGAAAACTGCTCCTCCGCAAACACACCACGCAAACTACTGCACAGCAAATACACCAAGCAAACTGCTCCACCGCAAACACACAAAGCAAATTGCTACACTGCAAATTCACCAATCAAACTACTACACTGCAAACACACCAAGCAAACTGCTCTGCCCCAAACCCACCAAACAAACTGCTGCACCACAAACACCAAGCAAATTGCTGCACCGCAAACACACCAAGCAAACTGCTCCACCACAAACAAACGAAGCAAACTCAAATTGCTCCAACCCACCCGCACAAGGCCCAATGCTCCAACCCACCCACACAAAGCTCTCTGTTCCAGACCAAACTCAGAGAGCAAACAGCTCCAAGGGAAATAAGGATACACACTGCTCCACCACAAACACACTAGCAAACTGCTCCAACACAAACACACCAAGGAAACTGCTGCACCACAAACACATCAAGCATACTGCTCCACAGCAAACACAACAAGCAAACTGCTCCACTGCAAACATACCAAACAAACTGCTCCATCGCAAACATACCAAGCAAACTGGTCCAGCCCACATGAACAAGGCCCAATGCTCCAGCCCACCCACACAAAGTGCTGTGCTCCAGACCAAGCTCAAGGAGCAAACAGCTCTGAGGGAAATCAGGATCCACCCTGCTCCACCACAAACACACCAAGCAAACTGCTCCTTTGCAAACACATCAAGCAAATTGCACCAACCCACCCGCACAAGGCCCAATGCTCCAACCCACCCACACAAAGCGCTCTACTCCAGACCAAGTTCAGGAAGCAAACAGCTTCAAGGGAAATCAGGATCCAATCTGCTCCACCACAAACACCCCAAGCAAACTGCTCCAACACAAACACACCAAGGAAACTGCTGCACCATAAACACATCAAGCACACTGCTCCACCGCAAACACACCAAGCAAACTGTTGCACTGCAAACACACCAAGCAAACTGCTCCATCGCAAACATACCAAAGAAACTGGTCCAACCCACACGAACAAGGCCCAATGCTCCAACCCACCCACACAAAGTGCTGGGCCCCAGACCAAGCTCGTGGAGCAAACGGCTGAAAGGGAAATCAAGATCCAAGCTGCTTCACCACAAACACACCAAACAAACTGCTCCTGCGCAAACACATCAATCACACTGCTCCCCGGCAAACATATCAAGCAAACTGCTGCAAAGTAAACACACAAAGCAATCAGCTGCACCCCAAACACCAAGCAAACTGCTGCACCACAAACACCAAGCAAACTGCTCCACCGCAAACACACCAAGCAAATTGCACCAGCCCACCCACACAAGGCCCAATACTCCAACCCACCCACAAAAAGAGCTCTGCTCTAGACCAAGCTTAGCGAGCAAACAACTACAAGGGAAATCAGGATCTACACTGTTCAACCACAAACACACGAAGCAAACTGCACCACCACAAACACACCAATCAAACTGCACCACAGCAAATACAAGCACACTGCAGCACGCAAACACATCAAGCAAACTGCTGCAACGCAAAAACACAATTCAAACTCCTGCACCGCACACACACCAAGCAAGCTGCTACACCACAAACACACCAATCAAACAGCTCCAACCCACCTGCACAAGGTGCAATGCTCCAACCCACCCACACAAAGCACTCTGCTCATGATGAATCTCAGGGAGCAAATATCTCAAAGGAAATCAGGATCCACACTGCTCCATCACAGACAAACCAAGCAAAGTGTTCCACCACAAACACACCAAGTAAACTGCTCCACCACAAGCACACCAAGCAAACTGTTTCACAGCAAGCACATCACGCAAACTGCTGCACCGCAAATACACCAAGCCAAATGCACCACCGCAAATAAACCAAGCAAACTGCTGCAACGCAAACACACAATTCAAACTCCTGCACCGCACACACACCAAGCAAGCTGCTACACCACAAACACACCAATCAAACAGCTCCAACCCACCTGCACAAGGTGCAATGCTCCAACCCACCCACACAAAGCACTCTGCTCATGATGAATCTCAGGGAGCAAATATCTCAAAGGAAATCAGGATCCTCACTGCTCCATCACAGACAAACCAAGCAAAGTGTTCCACCACAAACACACCAGGCAAACTGCTCCACCACAAACACACCAAGCAAACTGCTCCACTGCAAACACACCAGGCAAACTGCTGCACCACAAACACACCAAAGGAAACTGCTGCACCACAAACACACCAAGCAAATTACTCCAACCCACCTGCACAAGGTGCAATGCTCCAACCCACTCACACAAAGCACTCTGCTCTTTACCAATCTCAAGGAACAAACATCTCCAAAGGAAATCAGGATCCACACTGCTCCATCACAGACAAACCAAGCAAAGTGCTCCACCACAAACACACCAAGCAAACTGCTACACCACAAACACACCAAGCAAACTGTTTCACAGCAATCACACCAAGCAAACTGCTGCACCACATATAAACCAAGCCAACTGCACCACCGCAAACACACCAAGCAAACTGCTCCACCACAAACACACCAAGCAAACTGTTTCACAGCAAACACACCACGCAAACTGCTGCACCGCAAATACACCAAGCCAACTGCACCACCGCAAATAAACCAAGCAAACTGCTCCACTGCAAACACACCAAACAAGCTGCTCCACTGCAATCACACCAAACAAACTGCTGCACCACAAACACACCAATCAAACAGCTTCACCGCAAACACAAAGCAAACTGCTCCCCTGCAAACACACCAAGCAAACCTCTCCACCAGAAACACACCAAGCAAACTGCTCCACCAAAAATACACCAATCAAACTGCACCACCGCAAACACATCAAGCACACTGCTCCATTGCAAACACACCAAGCAAACTACTCCAACTCTAACACACTAAGCAAACTGCTGCACCGCAAACACACCAAGGAAACTGCTCCACCGCAAACACAACAAGAAAACTGCTCCTCCGCAAATACACCAAGCAAATGGCTCCTCCGCAAACACACCAAGCAAACTACTGCAACGCAAATACACCAAGCAAACTGCTCCACCGCAAACACACAAAGCAAACTGCTACACCGCAAATTCACCAAGCAACCTGCTACACCGCAAACACACCAAGCAAACTGCTCCGCCCCAAACTCACCACGCAAACTGCTGCACCAGAAACACCAAGCAAATTGCTGCACCACAAACACACCAAGCAAACTGCTCCAACCCACCCGCACAAGGCCCAATGCTCCAACCCACCCACACAAAGTGCTCTGCTCCAGACCAGGCTCAGGGAGCAAACAGCCCCAAGGGAAATCAGGATCCACCCTGCTCCACCACAAACATCCAAGAAAACGGCTCCTTCGCAAACACTTCAAGCATACTGCTCCCTGGCAAACACATCAAGCAAACTGCTGCACAGCAAACATAAAAAGCAAACTGCTGCACCCCAAACACACCAAGCAAACTGCTGCACCACAAACACCAAGCTAACTGCTACACTGCAAACACACCAAGAGAACTGCTTCACCGCAAACACACCAAGCAAATTGCACAAACTCACCCGCACAAGGCCCAATGCTCCAACCCACCCACACAATGCCCTCTACTCCAGACCAAGTTCAGGGAGCAAACAGCTCCAAGGGAAATCAGGATCCAATCTGCTCCACCACAAACACCCCAAGCAAACTGCTCAACACAAACACACCAAGGAAACTGCTGCACCACAAACACATCAAGCACACTGCTCCACCGCAAACGCACCAAGCAAACTGTTGCACTGCAAACACACCAAGCAAACTGATCCATCGCAAACATACCAAGAAAACTGCTCTTGCGCAAACACATAAATCACACTGCTCCCCGGCAAACATATCAAGCAAACTTCTGCAAAGCAAACACACAAAGCAATCAGCTGCACCCCAAACACCAAGCAAACTGCTGCACCCCAAACACACCAAGCAAACTGCTGCACCACAAACACCAAGCTAACTGCTACACTGCAAACACACCAAGAGAACTGCTTCACCGCAAACACACCAAGCAAATTGCACAAACTCACCCGCACAAGGCCCAATGCTCCAACCCACCCACACAATGCCCTCTACTCCAGACCAAGTTCAGGGAGCAAACAGCTCCAAGGGAAATCAGGATCCAATCTGCTCCACCACAAACACCCCAAGCAAACTGCTCAACACAAACACACCAAGGAAACTGCTGCACCACAAACACATCAAGCACACTGCTCCACCGCAAACGCACCAAGCAAACTGTTGCACTGCAAACACACCAAGCAAACTGATCCATCGCAAACATACCAAGAAAACTGCTCTTGCGCAAACACATAAATCACACTGCTCCCCGGCAAACATATCAAGCAAACTTCTGCAAGCAAACACACAAAGCAATCAGCTGCACCCCAAACACCAAGCAAACTGCTGCACCACAAACACCAAGCAAACTGCTCCACCGCAAACACACCAAGCAAATTGCACCAGCCCACCCGCACAAGGCCCAATGCTCCAAACCACCCACAAAAAGAGCTCTGCTCTAGACCAAGCTTAGCGAGCCAACAACTACAAGGGAGATCAGGATCCACACTGTTCAACCACAAACACACGAAGCCAACTGCACCACCACAAACACACCAATCAAACTGCACCACAGCAAACACAAGCACACTGCAGCACGCAAACACATCAAGCAAACTGCTGCAATGCAAACACACAATTCAAACTGCTGTACCGCACACACACCAAGCAAGCTGCTACACCACAAACACACCAATCAAACAGCTCCAACCCACCTGCACAAGGTGCAATGCCCCGACCCACCCACACAAAGCGCTCTGCTCATGACGAATCTCAGGGAGCAAATATCTCCAAAGGAAATCAGGATCCACACTGCTCCATCACAGATAAACCAAGCAAAGTGTTCCACCACAAACACACCAAGCAAACTGCTCCACCACAAACACACCAAGCAAACTGTTTCACAGCAAACACACCACGCAAACTGCTGCACTGCAAATACACAAAGCAAACCTCTCCACCACAAACACACCAAGCAAACTGCTCCACCAAAAATACACCAATCAAACTGCACCACCACAAACACATCAAGCACACTGCTCCACTGCAAACACACCAAGCAAACTACTCCAACTCTAACACACTAAGCAAACTGCTGCACCGCAAACACACCAAGGAAACTGCTGCACCACAAACACACCAAGCAAACTGCTCCACTGCAAACACACCAGGCAAACTGCTGCACCACAAACACACCAAAGGAAACTGCTGCACCACAAACACACCAAGCAAACTGTTTCAAAGCAAACACACCAAGCAAACTGCTGCACCACAAATAAACCAAGCCAACTGCACCACTGCAAATACACGAAGCAAACTGCTCCACTGCAAACACACCAAACAAACTGCTCCACTGCAAACACACCAAACAAACTACTGCACCGCAAACACACCAAGCAAACAGCTTCACTGCAAACACCAAGCAAACTGCTCCACTGCAAACACACCAAGCAAACCTCTCCACCACAAACACACCAAGCAAACGGCTACACCAAAAACACACCAAACAAACTGCTCCACCGCAAATACAACAAGAAAACTGCTCCTCTGCAAACACACCAAGCAAATGGCTCCTCCGCAAACACACCAAGCAAACTACTGCAACGCAAATACACCAAGCAAACTGCTCCACCGCAAACACACAAAGCAAACTGCTACACCGCAAATTCACCAAGCAAACTGCTACACCGCAAACACACCAAGCAAACTGCTCTGCCCCAAACTCACCAAGCAAACTGCTGCACCACAAACACCAAGCAAATTGCTGCACCGCAAACACACCAAAAAAACTGCTCCAACCCACCCGCACAAGGCCCAATGCTCCAACCCACCCACACAAAGCGCTCTACTCCAGACCAAGCTCATGGAGCAAACAGCTCAAGGGAAATCAGGATCCACACTGCTCCACCACAAACACCCCAAGCAAACTATTCCAACACAAACACACCAAGGAAACTACTGCACCACAAACACTTCAAGCACAGTGCTCCACCGCAAACGCACCACGCAAACTGTTGCACTGCAAACACACCAAGCAAACTGCTCCATCGCAAACATACCAAGCAAACTGGTCCAACCCACACGAACAAGGCCCAATGCTCCAACCCACCAACACAAAGTGCTGGGCTCCAGACCAAGCTCGGGGAGCAAACGGCTGAAAGGCAAATCAGGATCCAAGCTGCTCCACCACAAATATACCAAGCAACTGCTCCTCCGCAAACATATCAAGCACACTGCTCCCCGGCAAACACATCAAGCAAACTGCTGCACCACAAACACACAAAGCAAACAGCTGCACCGCACACACACCAAGCAAGCGACTACACCACAAACACACCAATCAAACAGCTCCAACCCACCTGCACAAGGTGCAATGCTCCAACCCACCCACACAAAGCGCTCTGCTCATGACGAATCTCAGGGAGCAAATATCTCAAAGGAAATCAGGATCCACACTGCTGCCTCACAGACAAACCAAGCAAAGTGTCCACCACAAACACACCAAGCAAACTGCTCCACCACAAACACACCAAGCAAACTGTTTCAACGCAAACACACCACGCAAACTGCTGCACCGCAAATACACCAAGCCAACTGCACCACTGCAAATAAACAAAGCAAACTGCTCCACTGCAAACACACCAAACAAACTGCTCCACTGCAAACACACCAAACAAACTGCTGCACCACAAACACACCAATCAAACAGCTTCACCGCAAACACAAAGAAAACTGCTCCCCTGCAAACACACCAAGCAAACCTCTCCACCACAAACACACCAAGCAAACTGCTCCACCAAAAATACACCAATCAAACTGCACCACCGCAAACACATCAAGCACACTGCTCCACTGCAAACATACCAAGCAAACTACTCCAACTCTAACACACTAAGCAAACTACTGCACTGCAAACACACCAAGGAAACTGCTGCACCACCAACACACCAAGCAAACTGCTCCACTGCAAACACACCAGGCAAACTGCTGCAACACAAACACACCAAAGGAAACTGCTGCACCACAAACACACCAAGCAAATTACTCCAACCAACCTGCACAAGGTGCAATGCTCCAACCCACCCACACAAAGCACTCTGCTCTTTACCAATCTCAGGGAGCAAACATCTCCAAAGGAAATCAGGATCCACACTGCTCCATCACAGACAAACCAAGCAAAGTGCTCCACCACAAACACACCAAGCAAACTGCTTCACCACAAACACACCAAGCAAACTGTTTCACAGAAATCACACCAAGCAAACTGCTGCACCACAAATAATCCAAGCCAACTGCACCACCGCAAACACACCGAGCAAACTGCTCCACCACAAACACACCAAGCAAACTGTTTCACTGCAAACACACCAAACAAACTGCTGCACCACAAACATACCAATTAAACAGCTTCACCGCAAACACAAAGCAAACTGCTCCCCTGCAAACACACCAAGCAAACCTCTCCACCACAAACACACCAAGCAAACTGCTCCACCAAAAATACACCAATCAAACTGCACCACCGCAAACACATCAAGCACACTGCTCAACTGCAAACACACCAAGCAAACTACTCCAACTCTAACACACTAAGCAAACTGCTGCACCGCAAACACACCAAGCAAACTGCTCCACTGCAAACACACCAGGCAAACTGCTGCACCACAAACACACCAAAGGAAACTGCTGCACCACAAACACACCAAGCAAATGACTCCAACCCACCTCCACAAGGTGCAATGCTCCAACCCACCCACAGAAAGCACTCTGCTCTTTACCAATCTCAGGGAGCAAACATCTCCAAAGGAAATCAGGATCCACACTGCTCCATCACAGACAAACCAAGCAAAGTGCTCCACCACAAACACACCAAGCAAACTGCTCCACCACAAACACACCAAGCAAACTGTTTCACAGCAATCACACCAAGCAAACTGCTGCACCACAAATAAACCAAGCCAACTGCGCCACCGCAAATACACCAAGCAAACTGCTCCACTGCAAACACACCAAACAAACTGCTCCACTGCAAACACACCAAACAAACTGCTGCACCGCAAACACACCAAGCAAACAGCTTTACCGCAAACACCAAGCAAACTGCTCCACTGCAAACACACCAAGCAAACCTCTCCACCACAAACAAACCAAGCAAACTGCTCCACCAAAAACACACCAAACAAACTGCTCCACCGCAAACACAACAAGAAAACTGCTCCTCCGCAAACACACCAAGCAAATGGCTCCTCCGCAAACACACCAAGCAAACTACTGCTACGCAAATACACCAAGCAAACTGCTCCACCGCAAACACACAAAGCAAACTGCTACACCGCAAATTCGCCAAGCAAACTGCTACACCGCAAACACACCAAGCAAACTGCTGCACCGCAAACACCACAGCAAACTGCTGCACCCCAAACACACTAGCAAACTGCTCCAACACAAACACACCAAGGAAACTGCTGCACTACAAACACATCAAGCATACTGCTCCATCGCAAGCATATCAAGCAAACTGGTCCAGCCCACACGAACAAGGCCCAATGCTTCAACCCACCCACACAAAGTGCTGTGCTCCAGACCAAGCTCAAGGAGCAAACAGCTCCAAGGGAAATCAGGATCCACTCTGCTCCACCACAAACACACCAAGCAAACTGCTCCTTTGCAAACACATCAAGCACACTGCTCCCTGGCAAACACATCAAGCAAACTGCTGCACCGCAAACACACAAAGCAAACAACTGCACCCCAAACACACCAAGCAAACCGCTGCACCACAAACACCAAGCTAACTGCTGCACTGCAAACACACCAAGCAAACTGCTCCACTGCAAACACACCAAGCAAATTGCACCAACGCACCCGCACAAGGCCCAATGCTCCAACCAACCCACACAATGCGCTCTACTCCAGACCAAGTTCAGGGAGCAAACAGCTCCAAGGGAAATCAGGATCCAATCTGCTCCACCACAAACACCCCAAGCAAACTGCTCAACACAAACACACCAAGGAAACTGCTGCACCACAAACACATCAAGCACACTGCTCCACCGCAAACGCACCAAGGAAACTGGTCCAACCCACACAAACAAGGGCCAATGCTCCAACCCACCCACACAAAGTGCTGGGCTCAAGACCAAGCTCGGGGAGCAAACGGCTGAAAGGGAAATCAGGATCCAAGCTGCTCCACCATAAACACACCAAGCAAACTGCTCCTGCGCAAACACATAAATCACACTGCTCCCCGGCAAACATATCAAGCAAACTGCTGCAAAGCAAACACACAAAGCAATCAGCTGCACCCCAAACACCAAGCAAACTGCTGCACCACAAACACCAAGCATACTGCTCCACCGCAAACACACCAAGCAAATTGCACCAGCCCACCCGCACAAGGCCCAATGCTCCAAACCACCCACAAAAAGAGCTCTGCTCTAGACCAAGCTTAGCAAGCCAACAACTACAAGGGAAATCAGGATCCACACTGTTCAACCACAAACACACGAAGCCAACTGCGCCACCACAAACACACCAATCAAACTGCACCACAGCAAACACAAGCACACTGCAGCACGCAAACACATCAAGCAAACTGCTGCAACGAAAACACACAATTCAAACCGCTGCACTGCACACACACCAAGCAAGCTGCTACAGCACAAACACAGCAATCAAACAGCTCTAACCGACCTGCACAAGGTGCAATGCTCCGACCCACCCACACAAAGCGCTCTGCTCATGACGAATCTCAGGGAGCAAATATCTCCAAAGGAAATCAGGATCCACACTGCTCCATCACAGACAAACCAAGCAAAGTGTTCCACCACCAACACACCAAGCAAACTGCTCCACCACAAACACACCAAGCAAACTGTTTCACAGCAAACACACCACGCAAACTGCTGCACCGCAAATACACCAAGCCAACTGCTCCACTGCAAACACCAAACAAACTGCTCCACTGCAAACACACAGAACAAACTGCTGCACCACAAACACACCAATCAAACAGCTTCACCGCAAACACAAAGCAAACTGCTCCCCTGCAAGACACAAAGCAAACCTCTCCACCACAAACACACCAAGCAAAGTGCTCCACCAAAAATACACCAATCAAACTGCACCACCGCAAACACATCAAGCACACTGCTCCACTGCAAACACACCAAGCAAACTACTCCAACTCTAACACACTAAGCAAACTGCTGCACCGCAAACACACCAAGGAAACTGCTGCACCACAAACACACCAAGCAAATTACTCCAACCCACCTGCACAAGGTGCAATGCTCCAACCCACCCACACAAAGCACTCTGCTCTTTACCAATCTCAGGAGCAAACATCTCCAAAGGAAATCAGGATCCACACTGCTCCATCACAGACAAACCAAGCAAAGTGCTCCACCACAAACACACCAAGCAAACTGTTTCACAGCAAATACACCAAGCAAACTGCTGCACCACAAATAAACCAAGCCAACTGCACCACCGCAAATACACCAAGCAAACTGCTCCACTGCAAACACACCAAACAAACTGCTGCACCGCAAACACACCAAGCAAACAGCTTCACTGCAAACACCAAGCAAACTGCTCCACTGCAAATACACCAAGCAAACCTCTCCACCACAAACACACCAAGCAAACTGCTCCACCAAAAACACACCAAACAAACTGCTCCACCGCAAACACAATAAGAAAACTGCTCCTCCGCAAACACACCAAGCAAATGGCTCCTCCGCAAACACACCAAGCAAACTACTGCAATGCAAATACACCAAGCAAACTGCTCCACCGCAAACACACAAAGCAAACTGCTACACCGCAAATTCACCAAGCAAACTGCTACACCGCAAACACACCAAGCAAACTGCTCTGCCCCAAACTCACCAAGCAAACTGCTGCATCACAAACACCAAGCAAATTGCTGCACCGCAAACACACCAAACAAACTGCTCCAACCCACCGGCACAAGGCCCAATGCTTCAACCCATCCACACAAAGCGCTCTACTCCAGACCAAGCTCATGGAGCAAACAGCTCCAATGGAAATCAGGATCCACACTGCTCCACCACAAGCACCCCAAGCAAACTATTCCAACACAAACACACCAAGGAAACTGCTGCACCACAAACACTTCAAGCACAGTGCTCCAACGCAAACGCACTAAGCAAACTGTTGCACTGCAAACACACCAAGCAAACTGCTCCATCGCAAACATACCAAGCAAACTGGTCCAACCCACACGAACAAGGCCCAATACTCCAACCCACCCACACAAAGTGCTGGGCTCCAGACCAAGCTCGGGGAGCAAACGGCTGAAAGGCAAATCAGGATCCAAGCTGCTCCACCACAAATATACCAAGCAAACTGCTCCTCCGCAAACATATCAAGCACACTGCTCCCCGGGAAAAAACACATCAAGCAAACTGCTGCACCGCAAACACACAAAGCAAACAGCTGCACCCCAAACACACCAAGCAAACTGCTTCACCACAAACACCAAGCTAACTGCTGCGCTGCAAACACACCAAGCAAACTGCTCCACTACAAACACACCAAGCAAATTGCACCAATCCATGTGCACAAGGCCCAATGCTCCAACCCACCCACACAAAGAGCTCTGCTCTAGACCAAGCTTAGGGAGCAAACAACTACAAAGGAAATCAGGATCCACACTGTTCAACCACAAACACACCAAGCAAATTGTGCCACCACAAACACACCAATCAAACTGCACCACAGTAAACACATCAAGCACACTGCACCATGCAAATAGATCAAGCGAACTGCTCCACCGCAAACACACCAAGCAAACTGCTCCACCGCAAACACATCAAGCAAACTGCTGCAACGCAAACACAAAATTCAAACTGCTGCACTTCACGCACACCAAGCAAGCTGCTATACCACAAACACACCAAGCAAACACCTCCAACCCACCTGCACAAGGTCCAATGCTACAACCCACCCATGCAAAGCGCTCTGCTCATGGCAAATCAAAGGGAGCAAAGATCTCCAAAGGAAATCAGGATCCACACTGCTCCATCACAGACAAACCAAGCAAAGTGCTCCACCACAAACACACCAAACAAACTGCTCCACTGCAAACACACTAAGCAAACAGCTTCACCGCAAACACCAAGAAAACTACTCCACTGCAAACACACCAAGCAAATCTCTCCACCACAAACACACCTAGCAAACTGCTCCACCAAAAACACACCAAACTACTCCACCGCAAACACAAGAAAACTGCTCCTCCGCAAACACACCACGCAAACTACTGCACAGCAAATACACCAAGCAAACTGCTCCACCGCAAACACACAAAGCAAACTGCTACACTGCAAATTCACCAAGCAAACTGCTACACTGCAAACATACCAAGCAAACTGCTCCGCCCCAAACCCACCAAACAAACTGCTGCACCACAAACACCAAGCAAATTGCTGCACCCCAAACACACCAAGCAAACTGCTCCACCACAAACAAACCAAGCAAACTCAAACTGCTCCAACCCACCCGCACAAGGCCCAATGCTCCAACCCACCCACACAAAGCGCTCTGTTCCAGACCAAACTCAGAGAGCAAACAGCTCCAAGGGAAATAAGGATACACACTGCTCCACCACAAACACACTAGCAAACTGCTCCAACACAAATACACCAAGGAAATTGCTGCACCACAAACACATCAAGCACACTGCTCCACAGCAAACACAACAAGCAAACTGCTGCACTGCAAATAGACCAAACAAACTGCTCCATCGCAAATATACCAAGCAAACTGGTCCAGCCCACATGAACAAGGCCCAATGCTCCAACCCACCCACACAAAGTGCTGTGCTCCAGACCAAGCTCAAGGAGCAAACAGCTCCAAGGGAAATCAGGATCCACCCTGCTCCACCACAAACACACCAAGCAAACTGCTCCTTTGCAAACACATCAAGCACACTGCTCCCTGGCAAACACATCAAGAAAACTGCTGCAACGCAAACACACAAAGCAAACAGTTGCACCCCAAACACACCAAGCAAACTGCTGCACCACAAACACCAAGCAAACTGCTGCACCACAAACACCAAGCTAACTGCTGCACTGCAAACACACCAGGCAAACTGCTCCCCCGCAAACACACAATTCAAATTGCACCAACCCACCCTCACAAGGCCCAATGCTCCAAACCACCCACACAAAGCGCTCTATTCCAGACCAAGTTCAGGAAGCAAACAGCTTCAAGGGAAATCAGGATCCAATCTGCTCCACCACAAACACCCCAAGCAAACTGCTCCACCGCAAACGCACCAAGCAAACTGTTGCACTGCAAACACCAAGCAAATTGCTGCACCGCAAACACACCAGACAAACTGCTCCAACCCACCCGCACAAGGCCCAATGCTTCAACCCATCCACACAAAGCACTCTACTCCAGACCAAGCTCATGGAGTAAACAGCTCCAATGGAAATCAGGATCCACACTGCTCCACCACAAGCACCCCAAGCAAACTATTCCAACACAAACACACCAAGGAAACTGCTGCACCACAAACACTTCAAGCACAGTGCTCCACCGCAAACGCACCAAGCAAACTGTTGCACTGCAAACACACCAAGCAAACTGCTCCATCGCAAACATACCAAGCAAACTGGTCCAACCCACACGAACAAGGCCCAATACTCCAACCGACCCACACAAAGTGCTGGGCTCCAGACCAAGCTCGGGGAGCAAACGGCTGAAAGGCAAATCAGGATCCAAGCTGCTCCACCACAAATATACCAAGCAAACTGCTCCTCCGCAAACATATCAAGCACACTGCTCCCCGGGAAAAAACACATCAAGCAAACTGCTGCACCGCAAACACACAAAGCAAACTGCTTCACCACAAACACCAAGCAAACTGCTCCACTGCAAACACACCAAGGAAACTGCTGCACTACAAACACATCAAGCATACTGCTCCATCAAAAACATATCAAGCAAACTGGTCCAGCCCACACGAACAAGGCCCAATGCTTCAACCCACCCACACAAAGTGCTGTGCTCCAGACCAAGCTCAAGGAGCAAACAGCTCCAAGGGAAATCAGGATCCACTCTGCTCCACCACAAACACACCAAGCAAACTGCTCCTTTGCAAACACATCAAGCACACTGCTCCCTGGCAAACACATCAAGCAAACTGCTGCACCGCAAACACACAAAGCAAACAGCTGCACCCCAAACACACCAAGCAAACCGCTGCACCACAAACACCAAGCTAACTGCTGCACTGCAAACACACCAAGCAAATTGCACCAACGCACCCGCACCAGGCCCAATGCTCCAACCAACCCACACAATGCGCTCTACTCCAGACCAAGTTCAGGGAGCAAACAGCTCCAAGGGAAATCAGGATCCAATCTGCTCCACCACAAACACCCCAAGCAAACTGCTCAACACAAACACACCAAGGAAACTGCTGCACCACAAACACATCAAGCACACTGCTCCACCGCAAACGCACCAAGCAAACTGTTACACTGCAAACACACCAAGCAAATCGCTCCATCGCAAACATACCAAGGAAACTGGTCCAACCCACACAAACAAGGGCCAATGCTCCAACCCACCCACACAAAGTGCTGGGCTCAAGACCAAGCTCGGGGAGCAAACGGCTGAAAGGGAAATCAGGATCCAAGCTGCTCCACCATAAACACACCAAGCAAACTGCTCCTGCGCAAACACATAAATCACACTGCTCCCCGGCAAACATATCAAGCAAACTGCTGCAAAGCAAACACACAAAGCAATCAGCTGCACCCCAAACACCAAGCAAACTGCTGCACCACAAACACCAAGCATACTGCTCCACCGCAAACACACCAAGCAAATTGCACCAGCCCACCCGCACAAGGCCCAATGCTCCAAACCACCCACAAAAAGAGCTCTGCTCTAGACCAAGCTTAGCCAGCCAACAACTACAAGGGAGATCAGGATCCACACTGTTCAACCACAAACACACGAAGCCAACTGCGCCACCACAAACACACCAATCAAACTGCACCACAGCAAACACAAGCACACTGCAGCACGCAAACACATCAAGCAAACTGCTGCAACGCAAACACACAATTCAAACCGCTGCACCGCACACACACCAAGCAAGCTGCTACAGCACAAACACAGCAATCAAACAGCTCCAACCGACCTGCACAAGGTGCAATGCTCCGACCCACCCACACAAAGCGCTCTGCTCATGACGAATCTCAGGGAGCAAATATCTCCAAAGGAAATCAGGATCCACACTGCTCCATCACAGACAAACCAAGCAAAGTGTTCCACCACCAACCCACCAAGCAAACTGCTCCACCACAAACACACCAAGCAAACTGTTTCACAGCAAACACACCACGCAAACTGCTGCACCGCAAATACACCAAGCCAACTGCTCCACTGCAAACACACCAAACAAACTGCTCCACTGCAAACACACAGAACAAACTGCTGCACCACAAACACACCAATCAAACAGCTTCACCGCAAACACAAAGCAAACTGCTCCCCTGCAAGACACAAAGCAAACCTCTCCACCACAAACACACCAAGCAAAGTGCTCCAATAAAAATACACCAATCAAACTGCACCACCGCAAACACATCAAGCACACTGCTCCACTGCAAACACACCAAGCAAACTACTCCAACTCTAACACACTAAGCAAACTGCTGCACCGCAAACACACCAAGGAACCTGCTGCACCACAAACACACCAAGCAAATTACTCCAACCCACCTGCACAAGGTGCAATGCTCCAACCCACCCACACAAAGCACTGTTCTCTTTACCAATCTCAGGAGCAAACATCTCCAAAGGAAATCAGGATCCACACTGCTCCATCACAGACAAACCAAGCAAAGTGCTCCACCACAAACACACCAAGCAAACTGCTCCACCACAAACACACCAAGCAAACTGTTTCACAGCAAATACACCAAGCAAACTGCTGCACCACAAATAAACCAAGCCAACTGCACCACCGCAAATACACCAAGCAAACTGCTCCACTGCAAACACACCAAACAAACTGCTGCACCGCAAACACACCAAGCAAACAGCTTCACTGCAAACACCAACAAACTGCTCCACTGCAAATACACCAAGCAAACCTCTCCACCACAAACACACCAAGCAAACTGCTCCACCAAAAACACACCAAACAAACTGCTCCACCGCAAACACAACAAGAAAACTGCTCCTCCGCAATCACACCAAGCAAATGGCTCCTCCGCAAACACACCAAGGAAACTACTGCAATGCAAATACACCAAGCAAACTGATCCACCGCAAACACACAAAGCAAACTGCTACACCGCAAATTCACCAAGCAAACTGCTACACCGCAAACACACCAAGCAAACTGCTCTGCCCCAAACTCACCAAGCAAACTGCTGCACCACAAACACCAAGCAAATTGCTGCACCGCAAACACACCAAACAAACTGCTTCAACCCACCCGCACAAGGCCCAATGCTTCAACCCATCCACACAAAGCGCTCTACTCCAGACCAAGCTCATGGAGCAAACAGCTCCAATGGAAATCAGGATCCACACTGCTCCACCACAAGCAACCCAAGCAAACTATTCCAACACAAACACACCAAGGAAACTGCTGCACCACAAACACTTCAAGCACAGTGCTCCACCGCAAACGCACCAAGCAAACTGTTGCACTGCAAACACACCAAGCAAACTGCTCCATCGCAAACATACCAAGCAAACTGGTCCAACCCACACGAACCAGGCCCAATACTCCAACCCACCCACACAAAGTGCTGGGCTCCAGACCAAGCTCGGGGAGCAAACGGCTGAAAGGCAAATCAGGATCCAAGCTGCTCCACCACAAATATACCAAGCAAACTGTTCCTCCGCAAACATATCAAGCACACTGCTCCCCGGGAAAAAACACATCAAGCAAACTGCTGCACCGCAAACACACAAAGCAAACAGCTGCACCCCAAACACACCAAGCAAACTGCTTCACCACAAACACCAAGCTAACTGCTGCACTGCAAACACACCAAGCAAACTGCTCCACTACAAACACACCAAGCAAATTGCACCAATCCATGTGCACAAGGCCCAATGCTCCAACCCACCCACACAAAGAGCTCTGCTCTAGACCAAGCTTAGGGAGCAAACAACTACAAAGGAAATCAGGATCCACACTGTTCAACCACAAACACACCAAGCAAATTGTGCCACCACAAACACACCAATCAAACTGCACCACAGTAAACACATCAAGCACACTGCACCATGCAAATACATCAAGCGAACTGCTCCACCGCAAACACATCAAGCAAACTGCTCCACCGCAAACACATCAAGCAAACTGCTGCAACGCAAACACAAAATTCAAACTGCTGCACTTCACGCACACCAAGCAAGCTGCTATACCACAAACACACCAAGCAAACACCTCCAACCCACCTGCACAAGGTCCAATGCTACAACCCACCCATGCAAAGCGCTCTGCTCATGGCAAATCAAAGGGAGCAAAGATCTCCAAAGGAAATCAGGATCCACACTGCTCCATCACAGACAAACCAAGCAAAGTGCTCCACCACAAACACACCAAACAAACTGCTCCACTGCAAACACACTAAGCAAACAGCTTCACCGCAAACACCAAGAAAACTACTCCACTGCAAACACACCAAGCAAATCTCTCCACCACAAACACACCTAGCAAACTGCTCCACCAAAAACACACCAAACAAACTACTCCACCGCAAACACAAGAAAACTGCTCCTCCGCAAACACACCACGCAAACTACTGCCCAGCAAATACACCAAGCAAACTGCTCCACCGCAAACACACAAAGCAAACTGCTACACTGCAAATTCACCAAGCAAACTGCTACACTGCAAACATACCAAGCAAACTGCTCCACCCCAAACCCACCAAACAAACTGCTGCACCACAAACACCAAGCAAATTGCTGCACCCCAAACACACCAAGCAAACTGCTCCACCACAAACAAACCAAGCAAACTCAAACTGCTCCAACCCACCCGCACAAGGCTCAATGCTCCAACCCACCCACACAAAGCGCTCTGTTCCAGACCAAACTCAGAGAGCAAACAGCTCCAAGGGAAATAAGGATACACACTGCTCCACCACAAACACACTAGCAAACTGCTCCAACACAAATACACCAAGGAAACTGCGGCACCACAAACACATCAAGCACACTGCTCCACAGCAAACACAACAAGCAAACTGCTGCACTGCAAATAGACCAAACAAACTGCTCCATCGCAAATATACCAAGCAAACTGGTCCAGCCCACATGAACAAGGCCCAATGCTCCAACCCATCCACACAAAGTGCTGTGCTCCAGACCAAGCTCAAGGAGCAAACAGCTCCAAGGGAAATCAGGATCCACCCTGCTCCACCACAAACACACCAAGCAAACTGCTCCTTTGCAAACACATCAAGCACACTGCTCCCTGGCAAACACATCAAGAAAACTGCTGCAACGCAAACACACAAAGCAAACAGTTGCACCCCAAACACACCAAGCAAACTGCTGCACCACAAACACCAAGCTAACTGCTGCACTGCAAACACACCAGGCAAACTGCTCCACCGCAAACACACCAAGCAAATTGCACCAACCCACCCTCACAAGGCCCGATGCTCCAAACCACCCACACAAAGCGCTCTATTCCAGACCAAGTTCAGGAAGCAAACAGCTTCAAGGGAAATCAGGATCCAATCTGCTCCACCACAAACACCCCAAGCAAACTGCTCCACCGCAAACGCACCAAGCAAACTGTTGCGCTGCAAACACACCAAGCAAAATGCTCCATCGCAAACATACCAAAGAAACTGGTCCAACCCACACGAACAAGGCCCAATGCTCCAACCCACCCACACAAAGTGCTGGGCCCCAGACCAAGCTCGGGGAGCAAACGGCTGAAAGGGAAATCAAGATCCAAGCTGCTCCACCACAAATATACCAAGCAAACTGCTCCTCCGCAAACATATCAAGCACACTGCTCCCCGGCAAGCATATCAAGCAAACTACTGCAAAGCACACACACAAAGCAATCAGCTGCATCCCAAACACCAAGCAAGCTGCTGCACTACAAACACCAAGCAAACTGCTCCACCGCAAACACACCAAGCAAATTGCACAAGCACACCTGCACAAGGCCCAATGCTCCAACCCACGCACAAAAAGAGGTCTGCTCTAGACCAAGCTTAGCGAGCAAACAACTACAAGGGAAAACAGGATCCACACTGTTCAACCACAAACACACGAAGCAAACTGCGCCACCACAAACACACCAATCAAACTGCACCACAGCAAACACAAGCACACTGCAGCACACAAACACATCAAGCAAACTGCTGCAACGCAAACACACAATTCAAACTGCTGCACTGCACACACACCAAGCAAGCTGCTACACCACGAACACACCAATCAAACAGCTCCAACCCACCTGCACAAGGTGCAATGCTCCAACCCACCCACACAAAGCACTCTGCTCATGACGAATCTCAGGGAGCAAATATCTCCAAAGGAAATCAGGATCCACACTGCTCCATCACAGACAAACCAAGCAAAGTGTTCCACCACAAACACACCAAGCAAACCGCTCCACCACAAACACACCAAGCAAATTGTTTCACAGCAAACACACCACGCAAACTGTTGCACCGCAAATACACCAAGTCAACTGCACCACCGCAAATACACCAAGCAAACTGCTCCACTGCAAACACACCAAACAAACTGCTCCACTGCAAACACACCAAACAAACTGCTGCACCACAAACACACCAATCAAAAAGCTTCACCGCAAACACAAAGCAAACTGCTACCCTGCAAACACACCAAGCAAACCTCTCCACCACAAACACACCAAGCAAACTGCTCCACCAAAAATGCACCAATCAAACTGCACCACTGCAACCACATCAAGCACACTGCTCCACTGCAAACACACCAAGCAAACTACTCCAACTCTAATACACTAAGCAAACTGCTGCATCGCAAACACACCAAGGAAACGGCTACTCCACAAACACACCAAAGGAAACTGCTGCACCACAAACACACCAAGCAAATTACTCCAACCCACCTGCACAAGGTGCAATGCTCCAACCCACCCACACAAAGCACTTTGCTCTTTACCAATCTCAGGGAGCAAACATCTCCAAAGGAAATCAGGATCCACACTGCTCCATCACAGACAAACCAAGCAAAGTGCTCCACCACAAACACACCAAGCAAACTGCTCCACTGCAAACACACCAAACAAACTGCTGCACCGCAAACACACCAAGCAAACAGCTTCACTGCGAACACCAAGCAAACTGCTCCACTGCAAATACAAAAAGCAAACCTCTCCACCACAAACACACCAAGCAAACTGCTCCACCAAAAACACACCAAACAAACTGATCCACCACAAACACAACAAGAAAACTGCTCCTCCGCAAACACACCAAGCAAATGGCTCCTCCGCAAACACACCAAGCAAACTACTGCAACGCAAATCCACCAAGCAAACTGCTCCACCGCAAACACACAAAGCAAACTGCTACACCGCAAATTCACCAAGCAAACTGCTACACCGCAAACACACCAAGCAAACTGCTCTGCCTCAAACTCAACAAGCAAACTGCTGCACCACAAACACCAAGCAAATTGCTGCACCGCAAACACACCAGACAAACTGCTCCAACCCACCCGCACAAGGCCCAATGCTTCAACCCATCCACACAAAGCACTCTACTTCAGACCAAGCTCATGGAGTAAACAGCTCCAATGGAAATCAGGATCCACACTGCTCCACCACAAGCACCCCAAGCAAACTATTCCAACACAAACACACCAAGGAAACTGCTGCACCACAAACACTTCAAGCACAGTGCTCCACCGCAAACGCACCAAGCAAACTGTTGCACTGCAAACACACCAAGAAAACTGCTCAATCGCAAACATACCAAGCAAACTGGTTCAACCCACACGAACAAGGCCCAATACTCCAACCCACCCACACAAAGTGCTGGGCTCCAGACCAAGCTCGGGGAGCAAACGGCTGAAAGGCAAATCAGGATCCAAGCTGCTCCACCACAAATATACCAAGCAAACTGTTCCTCTGCAAACATATCAAGCACACTGCTCCCCGGGAAAAAACACATCAAGCAAACTGCTGCACCGCAAACACACAAAGCAAACTGCTTCACCACAAACACCAAGCAAACTGCTCCACCGCAAACACACCAAGCAAATTGCACCAACCCACCCTCACAAGGCCCAATGCTCCAAACCACCCACACAAAGCGCTCTATTCCAGACCAAGTTCAGGAAGCAAACAGCTTCAAGGGAAATCAGGATCCAATCTGCTCCACCACAAACACCCCAAGCAAACTGCTCCACTGCAAACGCACCACGCAAACTGTTGCACTGCAAACACACCAAGCAAACTGCTCCATCGCAAACATACCAAAGAAACTGGTCCAACCAACACAAACAAGGCCCAATGCTCCAACCCACCGACACAAAGTGCTGGGCCCCAGACCAAGCTCGGGGAGCAAACGGCTGAAAGGGAAATCAAGATCCAAGCTGCTCCACCACAAACACACCAAGCAAACTGCTCCTGCGCAAACACATCAATCACACTGCTCCCCGGCAAGCATATCAAGCAAACTGCTGCAAAGCACACACATAAAGCAATCAGCTGCATCCCAAACACCAAGCAAGCTGCTGCACTACAAACACCAAGCAAACTGCTCCACCGCAAACACACCAAGCAAATTGCACCAGCACACCTGCACAAGGCCCAATGCTCCAACCCACGCACAAAAAGAGCTCTGCTCTAGACCAAGCTTAGCGAGCAAACAACTACAACGGAAATCAGGATCCACACTGTTCAACCACAAACACATGAAGCAAACTGCGCCACCACAAACACACCAATCAAACTGCACCACAGCAAACACAAGCACACTGCAGCACGCAAACACATCAAGCAAACTGCTGCAACGCAAACACACAATTCAAACTGCTGCACTGCACACACACCAAGCAAGCTGCTACACCACAAACACACCAATCAAACAGCTCCAACCCACCTGCACAAGGTGCAATGCTCCAACCCACCCACACAAAGCACTCTGCTCATGACGAATCTCAGGGAGCAAATATCTCCAAAGGAAATCAGGATCCACACTGCTCCATCCCAGACAAACCAAGCAAAGTGTTCCCCCACAAACACACCAAGCAAACCGCTCCACCACAAACACACCAAGTAAATTGTTTCACAGCAAAAACACCACGCAAACTGTTGCACCGCAAATACACCAAGTCAACTGCACCACCGCAAATACACCAAGCAAACTGCTCCACTGCAAACACACCAAACAAACTGCTCCACTGCAAACACACCAAACAAACTGCTGCACCACAAACACACCAATCAAACAGCTTCACCGCAAACACAAAGCAAACTGCTCCCCAGCAAACACACCAAGCAAACCTCTCCACCACAAACACACCAAGCAAACTGCTCCACCAAAAATGCACCAATCAAACTGCACCACCGCAAACACATCAAGCACACTGCTCCACTGCAAACACACCAAGCAAACTACTCCAACTCTAACACACTAAGCAAACTGCTGCATCGCAAACACACCAAGGAAACTGCTACACCACAAACACACCAAAGGAAATTGCTGCACCACAAACACACCAAGCAAATTACTCCAACCCACCTGCACAAGGTGCAATGCTCCAACCCACCCACACAAAGCACTCTGCTCTTTACCAATCTCAGGGAGCAAACATCTCCAAAGGAAATCAGGATCCACACTGCTCCATCACAGACAAACCAAGCAAAGTGCTCAACCACAAACACACCAATAAAACTGCTCCACCACAAGCACACCAAGCAAACTGTTTCACAGCAAACACACCAAGCAAATTGCTGCACCATAAATAAACCAATCCAACTGCACCACCGCAAATACACCAAGCAAACTGCTCCACTGCAAACCCACCAAACAAACTGCTCCACTACAAACACACCAAACAAACTGCTGCAACGCAAACACACCAAGCAAGCAGCTTCACCGCAAACACCAAGCAAACTGTTGCACTGCAAACACACCAAGCAAACCTCTCCACCACAAACACACCAAGCAAACTGCTCCACCAAAAACACACCAAACAAACTGCTCCACCGCAAACACAACAAGAAAACTGCTCTTCCACAAACACACCAAGCAAATGGCTCCTCCGCAAACACACCAAGCAAACTACTGCAACGCAAATACACCAAGCAAACTGCTCCACCGCAAACACACAAAGCAAACTGCTACACCACAAATTCACCAAGCAAACTGCTACACCGCAAACACACCAAGCAAACTGCTCCGCCCCAAACTCACCAAGCAAACTGCTGCACCACAAACACCCAGCAAATTGCTGCACCGCAAACACACCAAGCAAACTGCTCCAACCCACCCGCACAAGGCCCAATGCTCCAACCCACCCACACAAAGTGCTCTGCTCCAGACCAGGCTCAAGGAGCAAACAGCTCCAAGGGAAATCAGGATCCATCCTGCTCCACCACAAACACACCAAGCAAACTGCTCCTTTGCAAACACATCAAGCACACTGCTCCTTGGCAAACACATCAAGCAAACTGCTGCACCGCAAACACACAAAGCAAACATCTGCACCCCAAACACACCAAACAAACTGCTGCACCACAAACACCAAACTAACTGCTGCACTGCAAACACACCAAGCAAATTGCTCCACCGCAAACACACCAAGCAAATTGCACCAATGCACCTGCACAAGGCCCAATGCTCCAACCCACCCACACAATGCGCTCTACTCCAGACCAAGTTCAGGGAGCAAACTGCTCCAAGGGAAATCAGGATCCAATCTGCTCCACCACAAACACCCCAAGCAAACTGCTCAACACAAACACACCAAGGAAACTGCTGCACCACAAACACATCAAGCACACTGCTCCACCGCAAACGCACCAAGCAAACTGTTGCACTGCACACACACCAAGCAAACTGCTCCATTGCAAACATACCAAGGAAACTGGTCCAACCCACACGAACAAGGCCCAATGCTCCAACCCACCCAAACAAAGTACTGGGCTCAAGACCAACCTCGGGGAGCAAACGGCTGAAAGGGAAATCAGGATCCAAGCTGCTCCACCACAAACACACCAAGCAAACTGCTCTTGCGCAAACACATAAATCACACTGCTCCCCGGCAAACATATCAAGCAAACTGCTGCAAAGCAAACACACAAAGCAATCAGCTGCACCCCAAACACCAAGCAAACTGCTGCACCACAAACACCAAGCATACTGCTCCACCGCAAACACACCAAGCAAATTGCACCAGCCCACCCGCACAAGGCCCAATGCTCCAAACCACCCACAAAAAGAGCTCTGCTCTAGACCAAGCTTAGCGAGCCAACAACTACAAGGGAAATCAGGATCCACACTGTTCAACCACAAACACACAAAGCCAACTGCGCCACCACAAACACACCAATCAAACTGCACCACAGCAAACACAAGCACACTGCAGCACGCAAACACATCAAGCAAACTGCTGCAACGCAAACACACAATTCAAACTGCTGCACCGCACACACACCAAGCAAGCTGCTACACCACAAACACACCAATCAAACAGCTCCAACCCACCTGCACAAGGTGCAATGCTCCAACCCACCCACACAAAGCACTCTGCTCATGACGAATCTCAGGGAGCAAATATCTCCAAAGGAAATCAGGATCCACACTGCTCCATCACAGACAAACCAAGCAAAGTGTTCCACCACAAACACACCAAGCAAACTTCTCCACCACAAACACACCAAGCAAACTGTTTCACAGCAAACACACCACACAAAATGCTGCACCGCAAATACACCAAGCCAACTGCACCACCGCAAACACACCAAGCAAACTGCTCCACTGCAAACACACCAAACAAACTGCTCCACTGCAAACACACTAAGCAAACTGCTCCACCGCAAGCACATCAAGCAAACTGCTACACCACAAACACACCAACCAAACTGCTCCAACTCACCCGCACAAGTTACAATTCTCAAACCCACCCACAGAAAGTGCTCTTCTGATGATCAATTCAGGGAGCAAACAGATCCATGGGAATTCAGGATCCAAAATGCTCCACCACAAACACACCAAGCAAACTGCTACACCACAAACACACCAAGCAAACTGCTACACCACAAACACACCAATCAAACTGCTCCACCAAAAACACACCACGCAGACTGCTTCACAGCAAACACACCAAGCAAACTGCTTCACCGGAAACACACCAAGCAAACTGCTCCACCGCAAATACATCAAGCAAACTGCTCCACCGCAAATACACCAAACAAACTGCTGCACAGCAAACACACCAAGCAAACTGCTGAACCACAAACACACGAAGCAAACTGCTGCACTGCAAACACACCAAGCAAACCTCTCCACCACAAACACACCAAGCAAACTGCTCCACCAAAAACACACCAAACAAACTGCTCCACCGCAAACACAACAAGAAAACTGCTCCTCCACAAACACACCAAGCAAATGGCTCCTCCGCAAACACACCAAGCAAACTACTGCAAAGCAAATACACCAAGCAAACTGCTCCACCGCAAACACACAAAGCAAACTGCTACACCACAAATTCACCAAGCAAACTGCTACACCGCAAACACACCAAGAAAACTGCTCCGCCCCAAACTCACCAAGCAAACTGCTGCACCACAAACACCCAGCAAATTGCTGCACCGCAAACACACCAAGCAAACTGCTCCAACCCACCCGCACAAAGCCCAATGCTCCAACCCACCCACACAAAGTGCTCTGCTCCAGACCAGGCTCAAGGAGCAAACAGCTCCAAGGGAAATCAGGATCCATCCTGCTCCACCACAAACACACCAAGCAAACTGCTCCTTTGCAAACACATCAAGCACACTGCTCCTTGGCAAACACATCAAGCAAACTGCTGCACCGCAAACACACAAAGCAAACATCTGCACCCCAAACACACCAAACAAACTGCTGCACCACAAACACCAAACTAACTGCTGCACTGCAAACACACCAAGCAAATTGCTCCACCGCAAACACACCAAGCAAATTGCACCAATGCACCTGCACAAGGCCCAATGCTCCAACCCACCCACACAATGCGCTCTACTCCAGACCAAGTTCAGGGAGCAAACTGCTTCAAGGGAAATCAGGATCCAATCTGCTCCACCACAAACACCCCAAGCAAACTGCTCAACACAAACACATCAAGGAAACTGCTGCACCACAAACACATCAAGCACACTGCTCCACCGCAAACGCACCAAGCAAACTGTTGCACTGCAAACACACCAAGCAAACTGCTCCATTGCAAACATACCAAGGAAACTGGTCCAACCCACACGAACAAGGCCCAATGCTCCAACCCACCCAAACAAAGTACTGGGCTCAAGACCAACCTCGGGGAGCAAACGGCTGAAAGGGAAATCAGGATCCAAGCTGCTCCACCACAAACACACCAAGCAAACTGCTCCTGCGCAAACACATAAATCACACTGCTCCCCGGCAAACATATCAAGCAAACTGCTGCAAAGCAAACACACAAAGCAATCAGCTGCACCCCAAACACCAAGCAAACTGCTGCACCACAAACACCAAGCATACTGCTCCACCGCAAACACACCAAGCAAATTGCACCAGCCCACCCGCACAAGGCCCAATGCTCCAAACCACCCACAAAAAGAGCTCTGCTCTAGACCAAGCTTAGCGAGCCAACAACTACAAGAGAAATCGGGATCCACACTGTTCAACCACAAACACACAAAGCCAACTGCGCCACCACAAACACACCAATCAAACTGCACCACAGCAAACACAAGCACACTGCAGCACGCAAACACATCAAGCAAACTGCTGCAACGCAAACACACAATTCAAACTGCTGCACCGCACACACACCAAGCAAGCTGCTACACCACAAACACACCAATCAAACAGCTCCAACCCACCTGCACAAGGTGCAATGCTCCAACCCACCCACACAAAGCACTCTGCTCATGACGAATCTCAGGGAGCAAATATCTCCAAAGGAAATCAGGATCCACACTGCTCCATCACAGACAAACCAAGCAAAGTGTTCGACCACAAACACACCAAGCAAACTTCTCCACCACAAACACACCAAGCAAACTGTTTCACAGCAAACACACCACACAAAATGCTGCACCGCAAATACACCAAGCCAACTGCACCACCGCAAACACACCAAGCAAACTGCTCCACTGCAAACACACCAAACAAACTGCTCCACTGCAAACACACTAAGCAAACTGCTCCACCGCAAGAACATCAAGCAAACTGCTACACCACAAACACACCAACCAAACTGCTCCAACTCACCCGCACAAGTTACAATTCTCAAACCCACCCACAGAAAGTGCTCTTCTGATGATCAATTCAGGGAGCAAACAGATCCATGGGAATTCAGGATCCAAAATGCTCCACCACAAACACACCAAGCAAACTGCTACACCACAAACACACCAAGCAAACTGCTACACCACAAACACACCAATCAAACTGCTCCACCAAAAACACACCATGCAGACTGCTTCACAGCAAACACACCAAGCAAACTGCTTCACCGGAAACACACCAAGCAAACTGCTCCACCGCGTATACATCAAGCAAACTGCTCCACCGCAAATACACCAAACAAACTGCTGCACTGCAAACACACCAAGCAAAGTGCTCCACCACAAACACACCAAGCAAACTGCTCCACCAAAAACACACCAAACAAACTGCTCCACCGCAAACACAACAAGCAAATGGCTCATCCGCAAACACACCAAGCAAACTACTGCAACGCAAATACACCAAGCAAACTGCTCCACCGCAAACACACAAACCAAACTGCTACACCGCAAATTCATCAAGCAAACTGCTACATCGCAAACACACCAAGCAAACTGCTCTGCCCCAAACTCACCAAGCAAACTGCTGCACCACAAACACCAAGCAAATTGCTGCACCGCAAACACACCAAACAAACTGTTCCAACCCACCCGCACAAGGCCCAATGCTCCAACCCACCCACACAAAGTGCTCTGCTCCAGACCAGGCTCAGGGAGCAAACAGCCCCAAGAGAAATCAGGATCCACCCTGCTCCACCACAAACACAACAATAAAACTGCTCCTTCGCAAACACTTCAAGCACACTGCTCCCTGGCAAACACACCAAGCACACTACTCCAACCCACCCGCACAAGGACCAATGCTCCAACCCACCCACACAAAGAGCTCTGCTCTAGACTAAGCTTAGGGAGCAAACAACTGCAAGGGAAATCAGGATCCACACTGGTCAACCACAAACACACCAAGCAAACTGCACCACCACAAATACACCAATGAAACTGCACCACCGCAAACACATCAAGCACACTGCTCCACTGCAAACACACCAAGCAAACTACTCCAACTCTATCACACTAAGCAAACTGCTGCACCGCAAACACACCAAGGAAACTGCTGCACTGCAAACACACCAAGGAAACTGCTCCACTGCAAACACACCAGGCAAACTGCTGCATGGTAAATACACCAAGCAAACTGTTCCACCACAAACACACCAGGCAAACTGCTCCACCGCGAACACACCACGCAAACTGCTCCACCACAAACACACCAAGCAAACTGCTCCACCACAAACACACCAGCAAACTGCTCCACCGCAAACACACCAAGAAAACTGCTCCACCCCAAACACACCAAGCAAACTGATCCACTGCAAACAAACCAAGAAAACTGCTGCACCGCAAATACACCAAGCATACTGCTCCAACGCAAACACACCAAGCAAACTGCTCCACTGCAAATACACCAAGCAAACTGCTGCACCACAAACACACTAAGCAAACTGCTCCACCGCAAGCACATCAAGCAAACTGCTACACCACAAACACACCAAGCAAACTGCTCCAACTCACCCGCACAAGTTACAATTCTCAAACCCACCCACAGAAAGTGCTCTTCTGATGATCAATTCAGGGAGCAAACAGATCCATGGGAATTCAGGATCCTCAATGAACCACCACAAACACATCAAGCAAACTGCTACACCACAAACACACCAAGCAAACTGCTACACCACAAACACACCAATCAAACTGCTCCAACAAAAACACACCACGCAGGCTGCTTCACAGCAAACACACCAAGCAAACTGCTTCACCGGAAACACACCAAGCAAACTGCTCCATCGCAAATACATCAAGCAAACTTCTCCACCGCAAACACACCAAACAAACTGCTGCACAGCAAACACACCAAGCAAACTGCTGAACCGCAAACACACGAAGCAAACTGCTGCACTGCAAACACACCAAGCAAAGTGCTCCACCACAAACACACCAAGCAAACTGCTCCACCACAAACACACCAAGCAAACTGTTTCACAGCAAACATACCAAGCAAACTGCTGCACCGCAAATACACCAAGCAAACTGCTGCACCGCAAACACACCAAGCAGACTGATTCACAGCAAACAAACCAAGCAAACTGCTTCACCGGAAACACACCAATCAAACTGCTCCACCCCATATACACCACACAAACTGCTGCACCGCAAAAACACTGAGCAAACTGCTGCACTGCAAACACACCAAGCAAAGTGCTCCACCACAAACACACCAAGCAAACTGCTCCACCACAAACACACCAAGCAAACTGTTTCACAGCAAACCCACAAAGCAAAGTGCTCCAACACAAACACACCAACCAAACTGGTTCACAGCAAACACACCAAGCAAACTGCTACGCCGCAAACACACCAAGCAAACTGCTTTACCACAAACACACCAAACAAACTGCTGCACAGCAAACACCAAGCAAACTGCTGCACCGCAAACACACCAAGCAAACTGCTGCACCGCAAACACACCAAGCAAAGTGCTCCATCACAAACACACCAAGTAAACTGCTCCACCACAAACACACCAAGCAAACTGTTTCACAGCAAACACACCAAGCAAACTGCTGCACCGCAAATTCACTGAGCCAATGGTGCCAGCGCAAATACACCAAGCAAACTGCTCCACTGCAAACACACCAAACTAACTGCTCCACTGCAAACACACCAAACAAACTGCTGCACCGCAAACAGACCAAGCAAAAAGCTTCACCGCAAACACCAAGCAAACTGCTCCACCGCAAACACACTAAGCAAACTGCTGCAACACAAACACACAATTCAAACTGCTGCACGGCACACACACCAAGCAAGCTGCTACACCACAAACACACCAAGCAAACAGCACCAACCCACCTGCACAAGGTGCAATGTTCCAACCCACCCACACAAAACGCTCTGCTCATGACGAATCTCAGGGAGTAAAGATCGCCAAAGGAAATCAGGATCCACACTACTCCATAACAGACAAACCAAGCAAACTGTTCCACTGCAAACACACCAAGCAAACTGCTCCACCGCAAACACACCAAGCAAACTGCTGCACCGCAAATGCACCAAGCAAACTATTCCACCGCAAACACACCAGGCAAACTGCTCCACTGCAAACACACCAAGCAAACCTTTCCACCACAAACACACCAAGCAAACTGCTCCACCAAAAACACACCAAACAAACTGCTCCACCGCAAACACAACAAGAAAACTGCTCCTCTGCAAACACACCAAGCAAACTGCTCCTCCGCAAACACAACAAGTAAACTACTGCACGCAAATACACCAAGCAAACTGCTCCACCACAAACACACATAGCAAACTGATACACCGCAAATACAACAAGCAAATTGCTACACTGCAAACACACCAAGCAAACTGCTGCACCAAAAACACACCAAACAAACTGCTCCAACGCGAACACAAGAAAACTGCTCCTCCGCTAACACACCAAGGAAACCTCTCCACCTCAAACACACCAACCAAACTGCTCCACCAAAAACACACCAAACAAACTGATCCACCGCAAACACACCAAGCAAACTGCTCCTCCGCAAACACAACAAGCAAACTGCTGTACCGCAAATATACCTAGCAAACTGCTCCACCACAAACACACATAGCAAACTGCTACACCGCAAATGCAGCAAGCAAACTGCTACACCACAAACACACCAAGCAAACTGCTCCACCCCAAACTCACCAAGCAAACTGCTGCACCAAAAACATACCAAACAAACTGCTCCACCGCAAACACAACAAGAAAACTGCTCCTCCGCTAACACACCAAGCAAACCTCTCCACCACAAACACACCAAGCAAACTGCTCCACCAAAAACAAACCAAACAAACTGCTCCACCGCAAACACATCAAGAAAACTGCTGCTCTGCAAATACACCAAGCAAGCTGCTCCTCCAGAAACACAACAAGCAAACTGCTGCACCGCAAATACACTAAGCAAACTGCTCCATCGCAAACACACAAAGCAAACTGCGACACTGCAAATACACCAAGCACTGCTACACCGCAAACACACCAAGCAAACTGCTCCACCCCAAACTCAATCCAATCTCAGGTAGCACACTCCTGCAATACATTCTCAGATAGCGCACTCCACCAATCACCAATCCAGTCTCAGGTAGCGCACTCCTCCAATCCAATCTCAGGTAGCACACTCCTCCAATCCAATCTCAGGTAGCGCAGTCCTCCAACCCAATCTCAGGCAGTTTGCTCCTCCAATCCAATCTCAGGTAGCGCACTCCTCCAATCCAATCTCAGATAGCACACTCCTCCAATCCAATCTCAGATAGCGTACTCTTCCAATCCAGTCTCAGATAGCGCACTCCTCCAATCCAGTCTCAGGCATCTCACTCCTCCAATCCAATCTCAGCCAGCGCACTTATCCAATCCAATCTCAGGCAGCTCACTCCTCCAATCCAATCTCAGTAAGCACACTGCGATAGTTCTGTTCCAAAACAACCACAGGCAGCACACTCAGGTGCGCAACACATTTGATCTACTTGGGACTTAGAGTCCCAGAAATGATTGGCTGTTGCTGAAGGAAATGCTCACCTTAAGGGCTGTCATGAGTAGAAAACAAAATGTTGATGATGCACAGCGATTGGAGCTGTGCAGCCAGCACCTCAACCACAGCCTGACATTTCCTTCCGCCTGGTTATCAGCAGCGCCTTTCTTATGTGTGGATGTTTGGCAAATGCTACTGTGATGGGACATGTCCAACTGAAAGGCCCCACTCAGCTCCAGTGAGCTACCAAAAATTGGTCTCCTTCCAAGACAATTAAAATAAGTAACACAACAAAGCTCCCTTTTAAAAATGTGCTTATCTGCATCTTGTCTTCTAGTTAATATGCAAAAGAAGTTTTGCTTTTCAGTGGATAGCCAAATGTTCTTAATATCCTGCATAGCAGCAAGCAGGAAGTCTTCGACAACCCAGATGGCTTTTTTACACAATTTCGTCTAGTATGTGTGTGTATCTTAAAGTACTGAAAGTGCAGTGGTGTAAACAGAGAATTTGCTAGGCCTGTATTATTTTACCTTTTAGGACTTGCAGTTCTCCTTTCAGGAAATGGAAAATAAATCCATGGTTAATTTATTTTGTCTCAACATGTTTCAATACAGATTTATATTTTGTCAGGTTACTTTAGTATGTGATTTGTGTATTTTTCATATAAACACTAGAAGGCAGTATTATTCTAGTTCCTGAAAGCCAAAACTTAAATATTTGTTCCAAAATGGTGCTCAGGAGGTCTGTTGATAAGTTCTTGCATTGCACTGTGGTTGAACATCCTGCCTTCACTGCTTAACAAACCTGTGAACACTATTTGAACAAAGACATCCTTACAATGGTGCAGATGTAATGGTTTTATGGTCGAAATGGTGTCCCTTCTTGCCGCTCTGTTGTGGACCCCCACGACCATCACTTAAAATGTCATTATTGTTGCACTGGCCCTCATTCAGTCCGATATAATTTGATTTGATGGTCATATATATATACAGTCTTACCAGCCAATCAGTGAACCAGGATTTCTAGCATAGAGGACTTAATCAGCATTCATTTCTGCACCTGTTGATATCAGTCACCGAAGTTGAGGGGTACAGATTACTGTCACACAGAGGAATGAGTGGGCCTCTTTATGCCTCTTATGTTATATTATTAAGTTTTGAAGAGCAGATCTGCCATTTGTACTGTTTCTTTGAGGTTTGGGATCTCCAAGAAGTGGGGTACAGGACTAACAAAGGGGAGGGGCAGTGCACGCTTGATTTGTTGCAATGTTGATGTGTGTATGTCTGAAAAGCTAGCAATGGCTGTGCTAAGTTTTAGAGTTGTCTGGATCCAGGTTGCTAAAGTACATTTGTTGTGTGGAGTCTGCAAGAGTGGTGTATATGGAGTGTAGAAATATGAGTCGGTGTGTGTGGTGAATTAGTGTAGTGTTTAGGGAAAGTTAGTTTAGCTCCCTGTCTTAGGGTGCTGTTTGTTCCATTGTGTAACCTGTGCTGTTTTACTGCTGGAGTTGTGTGTCCAGATGTGTTGTCAGTTATAGTGGGTGGTAGATTCATCTTGGGGTGGTCATATTTACCATGCCTTGCCCAAGAGAACACCCAAATAACAACCAGGGACAACTTTATTCACTTTTCGAAGTGTCACGGTAGGTGGCATGTATGTGTTTATATCTATGTAAGTCGCGTCAGGTGACACTATGCCATGGCACAAATTCAGGTCGCACAGTTGCTAGTCTGTTGCCAGGACGTCCTTTCGTCCTGACCTCCCACTGACACCGCAAAGACACTGAAACGCTAATGCCACTTTGTCTTGCAGGGGATTAAGGACCAATGCAGCCAGACATACACCATGAACTAGCACATCACAGCCACAGCATTGCCACGCTGTCAGGTAGCAGTGAACGTTTGCTTTCTATCATGTTTTGCTCATAGTCTTTGACCTGATGTGCTTCAATTTGCACCATTGGCTGCTTGTTTGATTCTATTTTTAACGAACATTCCTTGGAGAGAACAGAAAGGGTCCCACACAAGAAGGTTTGCTCCATCCACACGTTCTCGGAAGGTTGTTCTGCCTGCAGTATTTGAGAGATTAGCCCCCACGTTATTCCCCAAAGAGGTGGTCTAGTTGCACCCTTGAGCTCAATGGTCCAATGCAATCTCAAAAGGTGCACTCCTCCAGACTAACCTCAGTAAGTGCATTGCTCCAAACCAACCTTCAGGAAGTGTACTGCTCCAACGCATTATTACAAAGTGCATTGCTCCGAAGCAATTGCACAAAGTGCACTGCTCCAAAGCAATGACACAAAGTGCACTGCGCCAACTAAACCTTCAGGAAGCGCACCGCTCCAGTCCAATCTTCATGAAGTGCACTGATCCAAAGCAATCTCAGGAAGTGCACTGCTCCGATTCAAACTTCAGGAAGTACACTGCTCCAAAGCAGTCTCAGGAAGTGCACTGATCCAATCCAATTTCAGGAAGTGCACTGCTCCAGTCCAGTCGTCAGGAAGTGTACTGCTCCAAAGCAATCGAGTGCACTGCTCCAAAGCAAGTACACAAAGTGCACTGCACCAACTAAACCTTCCGGAAGCGCACCGCTCCACTCCAATCTTCAGGAAGTGCACTGATCCAACGCAATCTCACAAAGTGCATTGCTCTGATTCAAACTTCAGGAAGTGCGCTGCTCCAAAGCAATCTCAGGAAGTGCACCTATCCAATCGAGTCTTCAGGAAGTGCACTGCTCCAAAGCAATCTCAGAAGGTGCACCGTTCCAATCGAGTCTTCAGGAAGTGCACTGCTCCAAAGCAATCGAGTGCACTGCTCCAGAGCAATCTCAGGAGATGTACTGCACCAATCCAATCTTCAGGAAGTGCTCTGCTCCAATCCAGTCTTCTGGAAGTGCACTGCTCCAATACAATCTTCAGGAAGTGCACGGATCCAATCCAATCTTCAGGAAGTGCACTGCTCCAACGCAATCTCACAAAGTACATTGCTCCAAAGCAATTACACAAAGTGCACTGCACCAACTAAACCTTCAGGAAGCGCACTGCTCCAATCCAATCTTCTGGAAGTGCACTGCTCCAATCCAATCTTCAGGAAGTGTACTGATCCAAAACAATCTCAGGAAGTGCACTGCTCCGATTCATACTTCAGGAAGTGCACTGATCCAAAGCAATCCTAGGAAGTGCACTGATCCAGTCCAGTCTTCAGGAAGTGCACTTCTCCAAAGCAATCGAGTGCACTGCTCCAAAGCAATCTCAGGAAATGCACTGCCCCAATCCAATCTTCAGGAAGTGCCCTGCTCCAATCCAATCCTCAGGAAGTGCAGTGCTCCAATTCAGTCTTCTGGAAGTGCACAGCTCTGATACAATCTTCATGAAGTGCACTTATCCAAAGCAAGCTCAAGAAGTGAACTGCTCCAAAGCAATCTCAGGAAGTGCACTGATCCAATCCAATTTCAGGAAGTGCACTGCTCCAATCCAGTCTTCAGGAAGTGCACTACTCCAAAGCAATCGAGTGCACTGCACCAGAGCAATCTCAGGAAATACACTGCTCCAAAGCAATCTCACAAAGTGCATTGCTCCAAAGCAATTACACAAAGTGCATTGCTCCAAAGCAATTACACAAAGTGCATTACACCAATCAAACCTTAAGGAAGTGCTGTGTTCCAATCCAATCTTCAGGAAGTGCATGGCTCCAATCCAAGCTTAAGGAAGTGCACTGCTCCAATCCGATCTTCATGGAAGTGCACTGCTCCAAATCAATCTCACAAAGTGCATTGCTCCAATTAAACCTTCAGGAAGTGCACTGTTCCAATGCAATCTTAAGGAGATGCACTGCTCCAACCCAATCTTCAGGAAGCACACTGCTCCAAAGCAATCTCGGGAAGTGCACTGCTCCAATCCAATCTTCAGGAAGTGCACTGCTCCAAAGCAATCGCAGGAAGAGCAATGCTCCAAAGCAATCTCAGGAAGTGCTCTGCTACAATCCGATCTTCGGGAAGTACACTGCTCCAATCCAATCTTCAGGAAGTGCACTGCTCCAAAGCAATCTCAGGAAATGCACTGCACCAATCCAACATTCAGGAAGTACACTGCTCCAAAACAATCTCAGGAAATGCACTGCACCAATCCAACATTAAGGAAGTGCACCGCTCCAAACCAATCTCAACAAGTGCACTGGTCCAAAGCAATCTCCGGAAGTGCACTGCTCCAATCCAATCTTCAGGAAGCGCATTGCTCCAACGCAATCTCATGAAGTGCATGGCTCCAGTCCAATCTTCAGGAAGTGCACAGCTCCAAATCAATCTCAGGAAGTGCACTGCTCCAATCCAATCTTCAGAAAGCGCAATGCTCCAAAGCAATCTCAGAAAGTGCTCTGCTAAATCCAATCTTCAGGAAGTGCACCACTCCAATCCAATCTTAACGAATGGCACTGCTCCATCCAATCTTAAGGCAGTGCAATGCTCCAAAGCAATGCCAGGAAGTGCACTGCTCCCATTCAATCCTAATGTATCGCACTGCTCCAAAGCAATCTCAGGAAGTGCAGTGCTCAAATACAATCTCCAGGAAGTGTACTGCTCCAATCCAATCATCAGGAAGTGCACTGCTCCAATCCAATCTTAATGAAGCTCACTGCTACAATCCAATCTTCAGGGAGTGCACTGCTCCAATACAATCTTAAAGAGGTGCACTGAACCAATCCAACGTTCAGGAAGTGCACTGCTCCAAAGCAATCTCAGGAAGTTCTCTACTACAATCCAATCTTCAGGAAGTGCACTGCTCCAATGCAATCTTAATGAAGCTCACTGCTACAAACCAATCTTCAGGAAGTGCACTGCTACAATCCAATCTTAAAGAGGTGCACTGCACCAATCCAACGTTCAAAAAGTACACTGCTCCAAAGCAATCTCGTGAAGTGCTCTACTACAATCCAATCTTCAGGCAGTGCACTGCTCCAATCCAACCTTCAGGAAGCGCACTGCTCCAAAGCAATCTTGGGAGGTGCTCTGCTACAATCCAATGTTCAGGAAGTGCACTGCTCCAAAGCAATCTCAGGAAGTGCACTGCTCCAATCCAATCTTCAGGAAGCACACTGCTCCAAAGCAATCTCAGGAAGTGCACTGCTCCAATCAAATATTCAGGAAGTACACTGCTCCAAAGCAATCTCAGGAATTGCACTGCAACAATCCAATCTTCAGTAAATGCACTGCTCCAATCCAATATTAAGGAGGTTCACTGCACTAATCCAACCTTCAGGAAGTGCAATGCTACAAAGGAATCGCAGGAAGTGCTCTACTCCAAAGCAATCTCAGGAAGTGCACTGGTCCAAAGCAATCTCCAGAAGTGCACTACTCCAAAGCAATCTCAGGAAGTGCACTGCTCCAATCCAATCTTCAGGAAGTGCACTGCTCCAATCCAATCTTCAGAAAGCACAATGCTCCAAAGCAATCTCAGGAAGTGCTCTACTCCAAAGCAATCTCAGGAAGTGCATTGGTCCAAAGCAATCTCCGGAAGTGCACTACTCCAAAGGAATCTCAGGAAGTGCACTGCTCCAATCCAATCTTCAGGAAGTGCACTGCTCAAATCCAATCTCAGGAAGTGATCTGCTACAATCCAATCTTAAAAAAGTGCAACTGCGCCAATCCAATCTCCAGGAAGTGCCCTGCTCCAATCCAACCTTCAGGAAGCGCACTGCTCCAAAGCAATCTCAGGAAGTGCTCTGCTACAATCGAATCTTTAGGAAGCATATTGCTCCAATCCAAACTTCAGGAAGTGCACTGCTCCAAAGCAATCTCAGGAAGTGCACTGCTCCAATCCAATCTTCAGGAAGTGCACTGCTTCAAAGCAATCTCGGTAAGTGCACTGCTCCAATCCAATCTTCAGGCATTGCACTGCTCTAATCCAGTCTTCAGGAAGTACATTGATCCAATCGAATCTTAAGGAGGTGGATTGCTCCAAAGCAATGTCAGGAAGTGCATTGCTCCAATTCAATCTTAAGAAAGCGCCTTACTCCAAAGCAATCTCAGGAAGTGCACTGCTCCAATTCAATCTTCAGGAAGTGCACTGCTCCAAAGCAATCTCAGGAAGTGCACTGCTACAATCCAATCTTTTGGAAGTGCACTGCCCAATCCAATTTTCAGGAAGGCCACTGCTCCAATCCAATCCCCAGAAATCACACTGCTCCAAAACAATTCCAGGAACTGCACTGCTCCAATCCAATCTTCAGGAAGCGCACTTCTCCAAAGCAATCTCAGGACGTTCACTGCTCCAATCCAATCTTAAGGAAGCGCACTGCTCCAAAGTGAAAGGAAGCGCCCCCAATTTCAGCACGATCCTCCCCGCAATGAGAGACAATAAGGGACTCTCCCGTAGTGGGAATAAGACCAAGACAGAGTGCGGGTGAGCGTAAGTGGGAGTTTATCCAAAGAATAGGGCATGCAAAGAACTCTGCAACCTCCGAGAGCGCTCTGTCTGACAATAGCAAAGACAGGCGTATTTCTAATACAAAAAACGTCATCAGAACCTACACACTATAGGGGGCACAAGTTAATTGGGATTGGGTGGCGTCGACTAACTATAGGTGTTGCTGCAGCGTGGTTGGTCTTGGCGTGAGGACGTCACTGGTCAGCCTCGTGGGTTGGGTTGGGCCTGGCAGGCCAGCTTGAGGTCATCCGAGCGGTGTTGGTATGCTGGGGCAGCCTGTGACAAAGATGAATACCTTTCCTGACTCATTTGCCCTAGGCCATGCACACTGCAGTTATTCAAGAAACGACATCTAAGTTCATCAATAAATCGCTCAGCAGTTTGTCTTATAAAATAAACGCAACACATGAGGAATGCACCTCGTGAGAGGTCTGGTGGTTGTCGGTTGGGGTGAGATTTACCTGTGTCCTATTGACCGGTATTTTAGGTCGAGGGGCTGGGCTCTGGGGCCTGAGCCGAATGATACATGTCTGTCTGCCGCGTTAGAAGTTATTATATAAATGGGTCTCTGTGTCTTGTCCCAGTGATGGGGGTCGTCTTCGCATGATTCTTGGGGTGGTCTAGGGGGAGGGTTGTGGAATTTACGAGAGGGTGCTGGTAGATCAGTGGATTCAAACGTGGGTTTATTACCGTGCTGTAAATAACACAGGTGGCGGGCTGTGGCCTTGGGTGCGGTACCGGGGCCTCTGACTCTCTGAAGCGGCTCCAGCTTGGTTGGGGGAGGTGAGGGAGCGCGGCACAGGCCTTAGCTTCTTTATCTGGCAGGCTTGGTAGGGTGGGAGGGAGAATGGCCTTGCATATATTCACAAAGGTTTTTTCCTCGTGCGTTGCTAACTTTTGAATGCAGAACTTTTATAATGTTCCGCCTTATTTTGATGTTATTTAAACACACATATATATTTCAATTTCGTTACACATTTCTTTAATACAGTCAGTCCGAGTACCTTTTCGTTACCTAACATTATATTTACTACATGGTGTGATTATTTTATGTACATTAGACGTTACACGAGGTAGTTCTAGGTTATGGCCTACAGAAATTGATGCTCGCTGCTTTAGGTGATTAAGAAAACATATATGAGTTCAGGTTTCTACATAAAATTGTAAGAACACTTATACAGATAAAGGCTATACATTGGGTCGACATCTTTCTCTGTGGTTATAGCAGCACTAGTCCAGACCTGGGGTGGTATCATGTAGCGTTACATCTTTATGGTTTATTCACAGTTTACAGGATCTGTTTAAACAGAGGTAGTTCGTTAATACCAATACTTGAATTATTTTCTACTTTCTTCAAATAGTGATGCTTCAGCTTTTTTTTTCCCGTCACCCCGGCCTCGCGGACCAGGTCATGCGGGGTGCAATATTACATTGTGAACGATAAAATGTTACAGTGTTAGCATCTCGGGTTAGCTCATACCCGTCTTTCTCATGGGAACGCGCTCGCAGCGGATCTACCAGGGCTACTGCGGCGGCGGAGATGCATGAAAGGCCCTCCAAAGGTGGGGGCCTTGTTACAGTGTGCTGAACTCACGCCATGTTTGCTAAACAAGATGGCTTCTAGGCCTAACTGAATTTTGGTATATGCAGGGAACGGATATGTGTGGGCAATGTCGTCGGCGGGTGACCCCTCCTGCACCTGGGCCCGGGTGGCATGAGGGGACGGCCACCGAGTCATGGTCCTCACCTGGGGAGAAGGCTGCAGGTGAGGAGGGCCTCGCGGCCAGTCCTCCCCTACATTTCCCCCCTTTCGTTACTAAAGTAACGAATTCTTTAGCTCTTCTAATCTTCTACATTCTTGCTCCTCTATCACTGCGTCATCCCATGCAGGTGTTCCTTTTCTAGGCATCCAGGCTCTGCATACCCCCCTCAAGCTCTCACCTCTTCTAGCATACTCATCTGGGGTACATGTTAAATATATACAGTCACCAGTTTCTTCCAAGTCTACCCAGACCTCCTCATACCATTCCAGTTCCACATCTCGGGGTTCTTTGATAGTGGTGTGCCATAGTTTATCTACTATGTACTTATCACGGGACATAGGCACTAACTGGTATCTGGGAGTGTTATCTGTTCCTGTCTGTACATGTACTTCTTGTGTCGCCTTAATTGTACCACCAGAGTTGCCCATTGTCACCATCATCATTGCACCGTTAGGGACTGCGTTAGCACAACATCGGAGGCCTACCTGGCACAGACAGAACACCACGAGGAGGACCACCACAACTGGTATCAAGAACTTCATCGCCATTCCAAGCCATGAGGGAACCCAGGAGAAGATATTGTCGAACCATGAGCTATCTTTAGCCCCACCTTCCAGCTTCATCTTCTCTCCCAGGTTATGTACTGCTTCAATGACGTGGGACAGGGACCCATTTTCTGCGTCTTCAGAAGGTACGAACGTGCAGCACGCACTTCCTATTTTTCGGCAAACACCTCCATCGATCGCTGTTAGCAGGTCCAGAACATACCTGTTCTGCATGGTCATTAGTCGCAGAGCTCGTAGTTCCACCTTTATTATGTTGAACCCTTCTTCAGTGTCATTGGCCAGCTGGATCAGTTCCCACCGTGTGATCTGGAGCCATTTTGCATTTGCTCTTGCTTGGACACTTGAAACTAGTGAGGCAAAAAATGTTTCCACGGAGCTGAACAGGCGATACCTGTCTGGGATCTGTGCCAATAAATCGGATGATGCTTGTGATATGTAGTTTGATGCTCGCTTGTTCCGTGATAGCTCCTCTTCTTTCCCTCCGGAGGACAGGACATAGAGGTGCGCTTCTGCAGTGGGAGACGTCGCATCCTTGTTCATGTTTCCTTGCGTCCTTTTATTTTCGTCGACGTGACTTTCTGGAATCACCATTAGGGCCGAATGCAGAGTGGCCATTGAGCAGCTGCCACTCCATGCCTGGGGAAGGTGCAAGTAAGCCTGATTCCCGCATACCCAGTATGTGTCCATTAGTGCTGCTGTTCCTTTTTTCATGTCTGGGATGGTGAGAGTTTTGTTACAGTTTTTATTCGTTCCCATTGCCACTTTTCCTTCTCCCTTGAAACATAGTTCGCTTTGTATTTCACTTTGTAGCTTGAAGGGTTTCTCCATCGCTGTTACCCATGTTAGTTTAGAGATGTGTTCTTTCCATATTGGTAAGCACGTTTTTTCCATCCACCGCAGCTTGTCTGGTTGGACACCTCTCAGTGCTTCCGCTTTGCACAGTACTTCTTCATCTTTCCATTTGTTTTCGGAAAACAGCGTCCCTTGTATTGCAAAGAAAGGTTCTTTAAGACAGACCACTCCAGACGCTTTTGAATAGCACGTTTTGTTGTCCTGTATCATTTTGAAAGAGACATCGTGTGCTTGAAAGGTGTTCTTTATTCTACACAGTGTGAGATGAAGGAGACATTGGGCATCCACAATGGGCAATTCTCTTGGCAACAACACTTTGGGTGTACCTGATGCATGGGGGATGAGCGAACAGACATAGCAGCTTTCATTGGTTGTCTGTTTAGCTGTTGTACTCATATCTGCATACCATTTATTTGCTTGGTGGGGGTGTCGTGGGTCTTCCATCTTGTCTAATCCTAACCCATAATACTCATCATACCCCCTCCTGCTTGTCTCTCTTCTTCGCCTACTTCTCTCCCCCCTCCTATACCTTTTAGTTTCGATAGGTGAAAGAATAGACCCCCCTTTCTCATTCCCTCCCCCCTTTTCCAATTCCTCATATAGGAACTTGTGTTCTGTCATCGTAATTACTTTTCCATTTTCCTCAATAAACAACAAATTGCTGTTTTGTATCGGGGCGGGAAGGGTAGTGGCGCTGTTATATATTTCAGGTAGGGACATTGGGCCTCATTACGACCCTGGCGGTAAGGGGTTAGCGCCAGCGTTAGCTGCGCCGACCCCTTACCGCCAATTACGAGTTCCCTTTCCGCCATGGCGGTTTTTACACCTGCTTTTAGCGGGTGTAAAAAACCATGGCGGTAAGGGAACTTGGTGTTAATTACGCCACCGTAATTTACGGTGGCGTAATTAACGCCTCCCCCTCTCCCATTATGCCCTATGGGGCAAAAATGGGAATGGGGAAGGGTAAATGGGGATTGGGGATTTACCGCCCCGCCAAGGTCGGAATGGGGCGGTAAATCCCCTTACCGCCATGGCGTTAACGTAGTTATCACCATGGCGGTAAAGTCACGGCCCTGGCGGTAACTTACCGCCAGGGTCGTAATGAGGCCCATTGTGTCATTTTTCATATCTTTATCTCTTGATTGGGACGGGGCAGCAGTGGGTGGTGCGGTATAGTAACCCCATACAAGGTGTGATCCATCCCAGACCAAAAAATCACCTTCTTTAATATTCATATTTGTAATTGTATTCGTGCCAGGGGCAAGGGTGGTGTTACTCCCCCCTCCCCCCTCGTTCATCTCGGTAGAGATGAACGCTATTACCCAATGTGTCACTAGGCAAAATATTGAGATGAAGAACGCAATAACACACATTGATAAACCACATTCGTATGAATACGTCAATCTATCTACTAACATTTCTCTAAATCTAACAAATCTATTAGTTGCAGGCTGCCCATTCGATGCCATAGTAAATCCTGTTTGAAACATAAAAGTGCATTAAGTACAAGCATGTAAACATTTATAACGTTGTGACATTTTTTCGGCAAAGTATGGGAGTGGGTGAGGGAGGGGGTGTGTCCACAGACAAGGTAATTTTACAATCATTACTATCCGTACATTATTTCATATATAAAGAGGAAAGTCGAGAGAGAGAAAAAAAAAAAAAAACTTCTCCAAAACCAAAAAAAAAACCACAAAAACCTTCAAAAGTTGTAAAAAATTATATATATATATATGTACATATTTATTTCAGTACACTTGTCGTGCGCCAGTCGCGTTTAAGGTTCATCACTTCATGCACACAAAATTCCCATCATTCATTCTGCACAACTTCATTGTCCGCAGTTGCCTGTGCCTCGTCCTGCACCTCACCTTCCACGGCGCTATAGGCTCTGCGTACGTCTGTCAAATGTACCCAGTATCGTAGGCCCTTCACCTTTACTGCTGTGGGTGTGCAAAACACTACCTCATAAGGGCCATGGAAACGTGGCGCATTCCACCTTCGCACAAAACTTCTGACATATATGAGGTCACCAGGCATTAGTTGTAATGGTTTTTCAGGCAGTGTCTCTGCTTCTGTTGTGTTCCCCTCCTCTCTTGTAGAGGGGGGGGCTAGTTGCTTCGCAATTACGCGCGCTGCCCCTGTCAGTTTTTTCAAGTACTCTGTGAACTCCTCTCCCAATATCGCTGCACTTCTGTGTGCATCAGAACGTTCACGGAGAGGCGAATGCGCTGTGTGCATTCTCCTTCCCGTGACGATCTCATGCGGGGACAAATGGTGGTCTTTACTTGGCTGATTTCGTAACTCAAACAGGGCCAAAGGCAGGCAGTACATCCAGGTCTTTTTGAGGGAAAAACACAGTTTTGACAATCTGCTTTTTAACAGACCGTTCATCTTTTCCACTACGCCATTACTTTGAGGATGATAAATCGAACATAATTTGTGCTTTATTCCCAATAGGGTAGTCACTTCCTTGAATAGTTCATTAACAAAATGCGTGCCGTTGTCTGAGCGAATAACTTCGCAAATCCCCCAGCGCGGGAACACTTCCCGCACTAGGAACTTCGCGGCGCCCTTCGCATCAGGGCGCGCACAGGGGCCTGCCTCCACCCACCTCGAAAATGGACATACAACCACAATCATGTAGCGAGCCCCGTTACATCTTTCTCCCATGTCTACATAATCAATGTGGAGCTCTCTGAATGGGCCATTTGGTTTTGGTATCGTTCCTCTCAGTGTGCGCAATGTCATACCTGAGTTGTAAATCTGACATGTCGTGCATTCTAAAGCCAGCCTTGTGATGTGTTCATGGAGGCAAGGTGCAAACCAATCTTCTTGTATGTCTGCCATTATGTGTTGCTTTGCGTTATGTGCGGGAAAGTGTAGTTGTTGAAATGCTATTTCTAACAATGTAACTGGCATTACCGCTTTTCCTGAACTTTTTTGTCGCCACAATAAATCAGTCGGCGACTTGCTGCATCCCCTTTTAGTCCACAGCAATTTTTCTTCTGCACTAGCTCCCTCTTGCAGCTCTATTATTTCCTGTGTGGGCATCATGTTGTATCCTGTGGGAACCTCTTGGCTTGCTGTGTGGTGCAACATGTACTCTCCTACTACACCTTTCTGTAAATACGAAGCTTCTTTGGCAGCGGCGTCTGCTGCCGCGTTCCCCAAAGATATAAAATCTGTATTTGTGGTGTGGGCTTGGCATTTTACGATGGCCACTGCCGTGGGGTCTTGCAGAGCCTCAATCAGTTCTTTCAATAATTCTGCATGCTGAACTGGTGTTCCATCTGCTCGTCGAAACCCTCTCCGCCCCCACCGTGCCAACCCGCCGTGTACTGTTGTTGTCATGTATGCTGAGTCGGTATATATTGTCACTGCGCACCCCTTGGCGGCATGCAATGCTTCTATTAGCGCTATTAGTTCTGCTGCTTGGGCTGAATAGTGTGATGGGAGGCGGTGTTGCACTAGTGTCTCGTATTCATCTTCCTCTAATCGTACAACTGCCATACCCACATGTTTCTCTCCTGTCTCCATGTCTATTGATGCTGACCCGTCCACGAAATACACCTCTCCCTCGTTCAGGGCATTCTCAAAAATCACTTGATCCTGACCTTCGTCACCTGTGTACGTAGCGCAGTTGTGGTTTTGCATGTCCTCTACGGTGCACGCCTCTGTGATGAATGTGGCCGGGTTCACTGTTTTACATCTTACTATGTGGATGTTTGCGCTGGACAGTATTATTTCATATGCTGTGGCGCGCTGTGTCGTCAATGTGCTCTTTGATCGCTCTAATATTGCAAAGAGTGAGTGTTCCACAAACAGTGTCACAGGACAGCCCATCACTATCGTGGCACTTTTCTCAATCGCGAACGCGGCTGCAGCTAGGGATTGCTCGCACGCGAAATGACCTTGCATTACTGCGTCTAGGGTGCCACTATAGTAAGCCAGTGGTTTGTGCCCTAACGATGTCTTTTGTGTCAGTACTGCTGTCATCAGTGTTCCTTTGCAGTGTGAAAATAAGAAGAATTCGCGCCCATAATCTGGATTTGCCAGTACTGGAGCGCTTGATATCAGCTCTTTTAGTGAGTTAAATGCTGTGTTCATCTCTTCTGTCCATTCTATGTGTTTGTTTTCCTGCTGTGCCTCTTTTAGTGCCTGTAACAAGGGCCTTGTGTATGCTGCATAATCCAATATCCATGCTCGGCAATAGTTGCACATACCCAGAAATTTCTGCATCTCTTTTACTGTTTTGGGCTCCCCAACTGCTCTAATCGCCTGTGCCCTGTCTGGTATGATCCGCTTGCCGTCCTTTGATATCAGCTGTCCCAAGTATAGGACCTCTGTCAGACAGTATTGTAACTTCCCCTTGTCCACCTTGTACCCTTTATTGGCCAATAATGTCAGGAGTGTTATTGAGTCCTTTCTGCACTCTTCCTCAGTTTGTGCACAAATCAATAAATCATCAACGTACTGAATCACTGTGCTTTCTACAGACAAATTCCCCAGATCTTCATGTAGTACCCTGTTGAATATGCTTGGGCTCTCGCAATATCCTTGTGGTAGTCTGCAGTGTTCGAACCTCCTCCCCCCTAGTGTAAACGCTGTTAAGTACCTGCTCTCCTCTGCTAAGGGAATCGAGAAAAATGCATTTTTTAAGTCAATAACTGTGAAGTGGGAGGCCGTTTTCGGAATGTTGCACAGTATTGTCGCCGGGTTCGGGACTAAAGGGAACTCCTTCTGAATCACATCATTGAGTGGGCGTAAATCCTGTATCATCCTCCATGAACCTCCCTTCGCCTTTTTAATCGGGTAAATGCATGTGTTGCATGGGGAGTTTGAGGGCACTATTATTCCTTGTGCTAGCAGTGCATCTAGTGTCTCTCTGATCCCTTCTTCTGCTTTGCGTGACAATGGATATTGTTTTACTCGGGGTAGAATTGCTCCCGGTTTCAGTTTTATTACCACAGGCTGAACCCCATGTAATAACCCCACATCATGGGGGCCATTTGTCCATATGTTAGTGGGTACTAACCTCATGTCGTCATCAAAAAATGCATGTGGTGCTCCTACTACTGCCATTAATTCAACTTGAGTTTTTCTGGCTGTAACTACAATGTCACACGGCATTGCCAGTTCCATCACTATTTCGCCATCTGTCTCATTGTCAGAAAATAGCTCCTCGTCCGAGAGCTCCCTCAGTGGGATATTTGCATTTGTACACAGTACTGTCCGCCACTCACATCCTTCCATGTCAACGCCAATCACACATATTCTGTTTGCTGACACGTGTACTGCGTGTAAATCCAACGATAGCACTGACCCGGGAGCAGTGTCGGGGCTTGCTATGGGGCGGAAGAGGAATTCGGCTGGAATCCTCCAATCCATCCTTTTTAGTTCTGGTACTATGAGAGCCAATGTTCTCATGCCCTCAACAAACATCTCCTCGTTTCTTGGTAACCCTCTGATCTCTTGCATAATTGTGTGGCCGTGTATTACTGCTAATATGCGGAGGGGGCATATGCCTGGCGTCGAACATACGATACCGCTCCCTGTGAATGATATTGTCATATTTAGTTTGCTTAAGAGATCTCTCCCCAGCAAATTAATGGGAGAGTGTTCATAGTACAGTAAGGGTGCTTTCACTGTTTTACCCCCCACTGTCACATCCAATGCCTCTGTGTAAGGAACTTCAATTACAGCCCCAGAGAACCCCTGCGTCTCTAACGTTCTATTAGATAACGGGAACCGGCCCTCTCTAATGCATGATTTCTCCGCTCCCGAATCCACCATGAATATGAACTGCTTGTCTCCTATCTGCGCTCCTATCAATGGTTCCTCTGATGCATTGTGGGTCGTAGATAGTACTGGACACGCAAGTGCTCTCTGTGGGCTGTCCTATGCGGGGTGTCTCATTGCCCCCCCTTGATCAAAAATGTTCCCCGAAACTACTGACACCCCGCTGTAAGGTGCGGGAGCAGGCGCTCCGTTAGCTACTGTGGCGAAAGTGTTACCTGGCGTGTAGTGCATATTGTCATTATTCTGTGGGTGGTTTTGTGTTCTGTACTGATGTCCGTGTAGTTGTGCGTTACTTCTTTGTCCTACATTTTCTGGTTGTTGGTATTGTCCCATGGGGAGGCCGTAGGGGCTTCCTGGGTGGGGGTGACCGTACTGTTCTGTCTCCTGGAACCCGTTGTTTTGTCTGCTCCTGCACTCTCTTGAGTAGTGCCCCCATCTCCCACAATTCCAGCAGCTCCCCTGTGGACCTCTGGGACCCTGCCACCCATTTCCTCCCATTCCTCCATACCCTTGTCCTCCTCTTCGGCCCCTGTACCCACCTCTTCCCCCTCTTGGGGCCCACTCTTGCCACGTTGGACCTCCGTTCTGCTCCTGCTCAGTCCACTGTCGTTGTCCTTGTCCTGCCCAATTTGCTGCTATCCTTCCTTGTATTGCTATTTGCCCCTCCTCTCCTTCGTCTCCCTCCCTCATGAGTGGGAGCCCTGCTACCGCTGCTGCAACCTTCACCAGTTTTGATTGTACCAACTTCGCCTCGTCTGCCAACCTTTTCTGTGCTACTTCCCTCTCTCTCTCTTTGATCCTTTTGCAATGGTGCACTATTATACTTTGGATCTCTGGCCACCCCTTTGCCTCAACGCCCGCTATCTTATCGAGTGCCTTTTGCACCTCTTTTGGGAGCCCTCTCTTAATGATAAAATAAAATAGAGATGTGGATTGGTGCCAGGGCGTGCCCGTTTCCGCTCTCCACATCTCCTGCACCCGGAGAATGTAATCCATAGCATCCTCCCCGTCATTCATTGTACATTGCATTACTGACTGTAAATCAGGGGTATCTGGGAATGTCTCCCGCAGTGCGTCCCACACCCTTGCTCGTACTGTATTAAAGGAAGCCCCATCATGGCGATCACAGTCCAACGTCACGGCCGGGAAACCAGCCTTAGCCCATACTCTGTCCGCTTGATCTCCTACTGCGGTTACTAGTAGGCTTTTCACATCGCCTACTGCCAACGGTATGCCGGCGGTATGTTTCTCAAATGCATATATCCACTTGCTCGCCCCTCCTGACAGTTGGGGCAATAATTTCATTAAATTAGCCTTATCCATCTGAGCCCATGGTATATAGTTTGGTCTCCCCCCCCCTCTGTGTATCAATGGAAGTTGTAACTTCCCTTTTGCGGTTGCACCCTCCCTTTCCTTAGTCGCTGCTGACTCCAATGACGCCATCTTCCCCACCCTATTTCTTAGTCGTCCCATCCATTCGTCGTCTATAGTCCCTAGCGAACATGCACCGTCCACTTCCTCGCTTTCCCCTCCCACTGCCATACTCAACCTATCACTCTCATCCAACCCTCCTCTGACATCACATAACAAGTCCTCTCTGATCCCTCTCTCTCGTGATACATCACCAATGCTCCCTTCTACTGCTCCTATCTCTATTATTCGTGTCGGCTCTTCTTCAATTCTGAACAGTATTTCCCCCTTTTTCCATCCTTCCTCAATTTGTCTACTTTCGCTCGACGCTCTAGACGTGCGCCCTGATTGTGTAGGGGCGCACGCCGTGCGCTCACATATGTCTTTTATTCTTGAGAGTTCATCCCTTGCCACAGTAAGCCTCGACTCTAAGTCACTCGTTAGCTTCTCTATATCCACCCTCTGTGTGCCTCCCTGGGCGCGCTCTCTGGTGCTTTCGTATGGCGGGGGGGCTGTTGGTCTTTGTGGTGTACCAGTTGTGGGGGGGGCACATAAGTAGGATCGCTATATCCTGCTGCGGGGGCTGGTTTAGGTAATATCGGGTACAAACTAATCACCTCCGCAGGTGGTTCTGTACGTAGCTGTTCCTTTTCCTCTCTTGGAATCATCAGTGGATTATCTGTGGTGGAAGGTAGATCAATATTTGGTGCCGGAGCTTTGGGTGGGGGTACTTCCTCGAACAATCTCCAGAGGTCTAATATCTCCTTCCTATTTTGCCATTGTTTCCCCTTATACTTGAGGCTAATGCATGCTCGTACCATATCAAGAACGCTTTTGTCAAAAGACCCTCCCTCGGGCCAAATCTGGGGCAGACCCTCCCCTTTCAATTCTGTTACCCATTGATCGTGATATTTATTTATTCGTTCAGCGTATCCCGGTAAGCTCTTACAAATATGTGACAAGGGAGTTTCGGCCCCCATCCTCTAAATCACTAACACAGCCGTGTCCACCTCCTTTACTTTTAGTTAGGTGGAGATATGTGTATGTATACCTTTATGGCACAGACAAGAGCGGACGTCTCAAAGATTATCACCCAATTTTATTCACTGCGCAAATCCTTTCTCACTCACCATAGCTCATCTCCTTCCCATTCCCATACACTCTCATGTGATTCCGCTTGCAACTGATCAAGTACTAGTTATGGTCAACACTCTCTGGCGCCACCTCGCGGTCAACCGTTCGTCTCCAACACTCACACGGTGCGCGCACCCTTCACAATGCTTTTCCACTCACACCTCGTCTTTTTTCCTCCCTTTCCTCCCTGGCCAGCTGTCCCTGTTTTTCTGCTAAGATTACTATGTTCACGTCTGTACGTGCCACTACTTAATCCCCACTCCTACAAATGTGCTCCCTATTTTGTAGTTCTTCTACAAGTATATTTACCTTATACCCTTTTCACTTTCTCCCCCTGCCCCGTGGAATGGAAAAAAGAAATAGAGAGAGTAGCAATCACTAAAAAATATTCCCGGTGTCTCCTTTTGCCAGACACCAATAACTTATTTCTTACTTCTTCATATATTCCCAGTACTAGTTTAGATAGCACTATGCGGCGCCGCCTTCCACCCCCTTTCGGAGCTAGGTTTCCGTCACTTCTACCACTTCACTTATTTCTTACTCCTAATGGCCATATGCAAAGAAAAGATAAAGAAAGTTTCAAGACCCGTCTTTAGTAGACCCCCGTTACTCTTCTCCTCTACCTGTCCCCGTTCTTCTGTTCACAATTTCCCCTCCCTTCCCCTTTACGATCGCTCGCACTCAGTACTCACGTGCCCGTCTTGAACCGATAGTCTCCGAAACTGGGTCCGTCCAGGCAGTGTCACCGGTAACTCAACGGTCAGCCCCTGGCTCCGGCGAGCGGCACTCAAAGGGGATTTTTTTCCAATCGGGATCCCGTACCCTTTCTCATTGAGTGCGCACTTCTTATTGTGCCGGTCGCCGTTGGCGGGCAGCCTCCCGGAGCCGGCTCACCGTGCGTATCCCTTCTCGACCGGAGATTCTCGTGCCACAAGGGGGTCGTTAAAAAGGAGTTAGGAAAAATAATTTGGAGATATCACGCTATCGGGGTCACCACTGAAAGGAAGCGCCCCCAATTTCAGCACGATCCTCCCCGCAATGAGAGACAATAAGGGACTCTCCCGTAGTGGGAATAAGACCAAGACAGAGTGCGGGTGAGCGTAAGTGGGAGTTTATCCAAAGAATAGGGCATGCAAAGAACTCTGCAACCTCCGAGAGCGCTCTGTCTGACAATAGCAAAGACAGGCGTATTTCTAATACAAAAAACGTCATCAGAACCTACACACTATAGGGGGCACAAGTTAATTGGGATTGGGTGGCGTCGACTAACTATAGGTGTTGCTGCAGCGTGGTTGGTCTTGGCGTGAGGACGTCACTGGTCAGCCTCGTGGGTTGGGTTGGGCCTGGCAGGCCAGCTTGAGGTCATCCGAGCGGTGTTGGTATGCTGGGGCAGCCTGTGACAAAGATGAATACCTTTCCTGACTCATTTGCCCTAGGCCATGCACACTGCAGTTATTCAAGAAACGACATCTAAGTTCATCAATAAATCGCTCAGCAGTTTGTCTTATAAAATAAACGCAACACATGAGGAATGCACCTCGTGAGAGGTCTGGTGGTTGTCGGTTGGGGTGAGATTTACCTGTGTCCTATTGACCGGTATTTTAGGTCGAGGGGCTGGGCTCTGGGGCCTGAGCCGAATGATACATGTCTGTCTGCCGCGTTAGAAGTTATTATATAAATGGGTCTCTGTGTCTTGTCCCAGTGATGGGGGTCGTCTTCGCATGATTCTTGGGGTGGTCTAGGGGGAGGGTTGTGGAATTTACGAGAGGGTGCTGGTAGATCAGTGGATTCAAACGTGGGTTTATTACCGTGCTGTAAATAACACAGGTGGCGGGCTGTGGCCTTGGGTGCGGTACCGGGGCCTCTGACTCTCTGAAGCGGCTCCAGCTTGGTTGGGGGAGGTGAGGGAGCGCGGCACAGGCCTTAGCTTCTTTATCTGGCAGGCTTGGTAGGGTGGGAGGGAGAATGGCCTTGCATATATTCACAAAGGTTTTTTCCTCGTGCGTTGCTAACTTTTGAATGCAGAACTTTTATAATGTTCCGCCTTATTTTGATGTTATTTAAACACACATATATATTTCAATTTCGTTACACATTTCTTTAATACAGTCAGTCCGAGTACCTTTTCGTTACCTAACATTATATTTACTACATGGTGTGATTATTTTATGTACATTAGACGTTACACGAGGTAGTTCTAGGTTATGGCCTACAGAAATTGATGCTCGCCGCTTTGGGTGATTAAGAAAACATATATGAGTTCAGGTTTCTACATAAAATTGTAAGAACACTTATACAGATAAAGGCTATACATTGGGTCGACATCTTTCTCTGTGGTTATAGCAGCACTAGTCCAGACCTGGGGTGGTATCATGTAGCGTTACATCTTTATGGTTTATTCACAGTTTACAGGATCTGTTTAAACAGAGGTAGTTCGTTAATACCAATACTTGAATTATTTTCTACTTTCTTCAAATAGTGATGCTTCAGCTTTTTTTTTCCCGTCACCCCGGCCTCGCGGACCAGGTCATGCGGGGTGCAATATTACATTGTGAACGATAAAATGTTACAGTGTTAGCATCTCGGGTTAGCTCATACCCGTCTTTCTCATGGGAACGCGCTCGCAGCGGATCTACCAGGGCTACTGCGGCGGCGGAGATGCATGAAAGGCCCTCCAAAGGTGGGGGCCTTGTTACAGTGTGCTGAACTCACGCCATGTTTGCTAAACAAGATGGCTTCTAGGCCTAACTGAATTTTGGTATATGCAGGGAACGGATATGTGTGGGCAATGTCGTCGGCGGGTGACCCCTCCTGCACCTGGGCCCGGGTGGCATGAGGGGACGGCCACCGAGTCATGGTCCTCACCTGGGGAGAAGGCTGCAGGTGAGGAGGGCCTCGCGGCCAGTCCTCCCCTACAAAAGCAATCTCAGGAATTGCACTACTTCAATCAAGTCTTAAGGAAGCACACTGCTCCAATCCAACCTTTAGGAAGTGCTCTGCTACAAACCGATCTTCAGGAAGTGCACTGCTCCAATCCAATCTTAAGGAAGCACCCTTCTCCAAAGCAATCTCAGGAAGTGCACTGCTACAATCCAATCTTCCGGAAGCGCACTTCTCCAAAGCAATCTCAGGAAGTGCACTGCTACAATTTTCAGGAAGTGCACTTCTCCAAAGCAATCTCAGGACGTTCACTGCTCCAATCCAATCTTAAGGAAGCGCACTGCTCCAAAGCAATCTCAGGAAGTGCACTGCTCAAATCCAATATTCAGGAAGCGCACTTCTCCAAAGCAATCTCAGGAATTGCACTGCTCCAATCCAATCTTAAGGAAGCACACTGCTCCAAAGCAATGCCAGGAAGTGCACTGCTCCCATTCAGTCTTAAGGAATCGCACTGTTCCAAAGCAATCACGGGAAGTGCACTGCCCAAATCCAATCTCCAGGAAGTGTTCTGCTCTAAACCAATCTTCAGAAAGCGCAATGCTCCAATGCAATCTTCAGGAAGTGCACTGCTCCAAAGCAATCTCAGGAAGTGCACTTCTCCAATCCAATCTTAAGGAAGTGCACTGCCCCAATCCAACATTCAGGAAGTGCACTGCTACAATCCAATCTTCAGGAAGTGCACTGCCTCAATCCAGTCTTCAGGACGTGCACTGCTCCAATTCAATCTCCAGGAAGTGCTCTACTCCAAAGCAATCTCAGGAAGTGCATTGGTCCAAAGCAATCTCCGGAAGTGCACTACTCCAAAGCAATCTCAGGAAGTGCACTGCTCCAATCCAATCTTCAGGAAGTCCACTGCTCAAATCCATTCTCAGGAAGTGATCTGCTACAATCCAATTTTAAGAAAGTGCAACTGCGCCAATCCAATCTCCAGGAAGTTCCCTGCTCAAATCCAACCTTCAGGAAGTGCACTGCTACAAAGCAAATTCAGGAGGTGCTCTGCTACAATCGAATCTTCAGGAAGCATATTGCTCCAATCCAAACTTCCGGAAGTGCACTGCTCAAAAGCAATCTCTGGAAGTGCTCTGCTACAATCGAATCTTCAGGAAGTGCACTGCTCTAATCCAATCTTAAGGAAGTGCACTGATCCAAAGCAATCTCAGGAAGTGCACTGCTCCAATCCAATCTTCACGAAGCGCACTGCACCAAACTAATCTCGGGAAGTGCACTGCTCCAATCCAATCTTCAGGAAGTGCACTGCTCCAAAGCAATCTCGGTAAGTGCAATGCTCCAATCCAATCTTCAGGCATTGCACTGCTCTAATCCAATCTTCAGGAAGTGCATTGCTCCAATCCAATCTTAAGGAGGTGCATTGCTCCAAAGCAATGTCAGGAAGTGCATTGCTCCAATTCAATCTTAAGAAAGCGCATTACTATAAAGCAATCACAGGAAGTGCACTGCTCCAATTCAATCTTCAGGAAGTGCACTGCTCCAAAGCGACTCAGGAAGTGCACTGCTATAATCCAATCTTCTGGAAATGCACTGCCCAAATCCAATTTTCAGGAAGGCCGCTGCTCCAATCCAATCTCCAGAAAGTACGCTGCTCCAAAGCAATTCCAGGAGGTGCACTGCTCCAATCCAATCTTCAGGAAGCGCACTTCTCAAAAGCAATTCCAGGAAGTGCACTGCTCCAATCCAATCTTCAGGAAGCGCATTTCTCCAACGCAATCTCAGGGCGTTCACTGCTCCAATCCAGTCTTAAGGAAACGCACTGCTCCAAAGCAATCTCAGGAAATGCACTGCTCCAATCCAATATTCAGGAAGCGCACTTCTCCAAAGCAATCTCAGGAATTGCACTATTCCAATCCAGTCTTAAGGAAGCACACGGCTCCAATCCAACCTTTAGGAAGTGCTCTGCTACAATCCGATCTTCAGGAAATGCACTGCTCCAATCCAATCTTAAGGAAGCACACTGCTCCAAAGCAATCTCAGGAAGTGCACTGCTACAATCCAATCTTCCGGAAGCGCACTTCTCCAAAGCAATCTCAGGAAGTGCACTGCTACAATCCAATCTTCAGGAAGTGCACTTCTCTAAAGCAATCTCAGGACGTTCACTGCTCCAATCCAATCTTAAGGAAGCACACTGCTCCAAAGCAATCTCAGGAAGTGCACTGCTCCAATCCAATATTCAGGAAGCGCACTTCTCCAAAGCAATCTCAGGAATTGCACTACTCCAATCCAGTCTTAAGGAAGCACACTGCTCCAATCCAACCTTTAGGAAGTGCTCTGCTACAATCCGATCTTCAGGAGGTGCACTGCTCGAATCCAATCTTAAGGAAGCACACTGCTCCAAAGCAATGCCAGGAAGTGCACTGCTCCAATTCAATCTTAAGGAATCACACTGTTCCAAAGCAATCACGAGAAGTGCACTGCTCGAAATCCAATCTCCAGAAAGTGTTTTACTCTAATCCAATCTTCAGAAAGCGCAATGCTAAAATGCAATCTTCAGGAAGTGCACTGCTCCAAAGCAATCCCAGGAAGTGCACTGCTCCAATTCAATCTTCAGGAAGTGCAATGCTCCAAAGTAATCTCAGGAGGTGCACTGCTACAATCCAATCTTCAGGAAGTGCACTGCCCCAATCCAACCTTCAGGAAGTGCACTGCTACAATCCAATCTTCAGGAAGTGCACTGCCTCAATCCAGTCTTCAGGATGTGCACTACTCCAATTCAATCTCCAGGAAGTGCTCTACTCCAAAGCAATCTCAGGAAGTGCATTGGTCCAAAGCAATCTCCGGAAGTGCACTACTCCAAAGTAATCTAAGGAAATGCACTGCTCCAATCCAATCTTCAAGAAGTGCACTGCTCTGATTCAAACTTCAGGAGTGCACTGCTCCAAAGCAATCTCAGGAAGTGCACTGATCCAATCCAATTTCAGGAAGTGCACTGCTCCAATCCAGTCTTCAGGAAGTGCACTGCTCCAAAGCAATCGAGTGCACTGCTCCAGAGCAATCTCAGGAAATACACTGCTCCAATCCATTCTTCAGAAGGTGCATGCTCCAATTCATTCTTTAGGAAGTGCACTGCTGCAAAGTAATATCAGGAAATGTAGTGCTCAAAAGCAATCTCATGACGTGCACTGCTCCAAAGCAATCTCACAAAGTGCATTGCTCCAAAGCAATTACACAAAGTGCATTGCTCCAAAGCAATTACACAAAGTGCATTACACCAATCAAACCTTAAGGAAGTGCTGTGTTCCAATCCAATCTTCAGGAAGTGCATGGCTCCAATCCAAGCTTCAGGAAGTGCACTGCTCCAATCCGATCTTCATGGAAGTGCACTGCTCCAAATCAATCTCACAAAGTGCATTGCTCCAATTAAACCTTCAGGAAGTGCACTGTTCCAATGCAATCTTAAGGAGGTGCACTGCTCCAACCCAATCTTCAGGAAGCACACTGCTCCAAAGCAATCTCGGGAAGTGCACTGCTCCAATCCAATCTTCAGGAAGTGCACTGCTCCAAAGCAATCTCAGGAAGTGCACTTCTCCAATCCAATCTTCAGGAAGTGCACTGCCCCAATCCAACATTCAGGAAGTGCACTACTACAATCCAATCTTCAGGAAGTGCACTGCCTCAATCCAGTCTTCTGGTCGTGCACTGCTCCAATTCAATCTCCAGGAAGTGCTCTACTCCAAAGCAATCTCAGGAAGTGCATTGGTCCAAAGCAATCTCCGGAAGTGCACTACTCCAAAGCAATCTCAGGAAGTGCACTGCTCCAATCCAACCTTCAGGAAGTCCACTGCTCAAATCCATTCTCAGGAAGTGATCTGCTACAATCCAATTTTAAGAAAGTGCAACTGCGCCAATCCAATCTCCAGGAAGTTCCCTGCTCAAATCCAACCTTCAGGAAGTGCACTGCTACAAAGCAATCTCAGGAGGTGCTCTGCTACAATCGAATCTTCAGGAAGCATATTGCTCCAATCCAAACTTCAGGAAGTGCACTGCTCAAAAGCAATCTCTGGAAGTGCTCTGCTACAATCGAATCTTCAGGAAGTGCACTGCTCTAATCCAATTTTAAGGAAGTGCACTGATCCAAAGCAATCTCAGGAAGTGCACTGCTCCAATACAATCTTCACGAAGCGCACTGCACCAAACCAATCTCGGGAAGTGCACTGCTCCAATCCAATCTTCAGGAAGTGCACTGCTCCAAAGCAATCTCGGTAAGTGCAATGCTCCAATCCAATCTTCAGGCATTGCACTGCTCTAATCCAGTCTTCAGGAAGTGCATTTCTCCAATCCAATCTTAAGGAGGTGCATTGCTCCAAAGCAATGTCAGGAAGTGCATTGCTCCAATTCAATCTTAAGAAAGCGCGTTACTCCAAAGCAATCTCAGGAAGTGCACTGCTCCAATTCAATCTTCAGGAAGTGCACTGCTCCAAAGCGACTCAGGAAGTGCACTGCTATAATCCAATCTTCTGGAAATGCACTGCCCAAATCCAATTTTCAGGAAGGCCGCTGCTCCAATCCAATCTCCAGAAAGTATGCTGCTCCAAAGCAATTCCAGGAGGTGCACTGCTCCAATCCAATCTTCAGGAAGCGCACTTCTCCAACGCAATCTCAGGACGTTCACTGCTCCAATCCAGTCTTAAGGAAACGCACTGCTCCAAAGCAATCTCAGGAAGTGCAATGCTCCAATCCAATATTCAGGAAGCGCACTTCTCCAAAGCAATCTCAGGAATTGCACTATTCCAATCCAGTCTTAAGGAAGCACACGGCTCCAATCCAACCTTTAGGAAGTGCTCTGCTACAATCCGATCTTCAGGAAATGCACTGCTCCAATCCAATCTTAAGGAAGCACACTGCTCCAAAGCAATCTCAGGAAGTGCACTGCTACAATCCAATCTTTTGGAAGTGCACTGCCCCAATCCAATTTTCAGGAAGGCCACTGCTCCAATCCAATCCCCAGAAATCACACTGCTCCAAAACAATTCCAGGAACTGCACTGCTCCAATCCAATCTTCAGGAAGCGCACTTCTCCAAAGCAATCTCAGGACGTTCACTGCTCCAATCCAATCTTAAGGAAGCGCACTGCTCCAAAGCAATCTCAGGAATTGCACTACTTCAATCAAGTCTTAAGGAAGCACACTGCTCCAATCCAACCTTTAGGAAGTGCTCTGCTACAAACCGATCTTCAGGAAGTGCACTGCTCCAATCCAATCTTAAGGAAGCACCCTTCTCCAAAGCAATCTCAGGAAGTGCACTGCTACAATCCAATCTTCCGGAAGCGCACTTCTCCAAAGCAATCTCAGGAAGTGCACTGCTACAATTTTCAGGAAGTGCACTTCTCCAAAGCAATCTCAGGACGTTCACTGCTCCAATCCAATCTTAAGGAAGCGCACTGCTCCAAAGCAATCTCAGGAAGTGCACTGCTCAAATCCAATATTCAGGAAGCGCACTTCTCCAAAGCAATCTCAGGAATTGCACTGCTCCAATCCAATCTTAAGGAAGCACACTGCTCCAAAGCAATGCCAGGAAGTGCACTGCTCCCATTCAGTCTTAAGGAATCGCACTGTTCCAAAGCAATCACGGGAAGTGCACTGCCCAAATCCAATCTCCAGGAAGTGTTCTGCTCTAAACCAATCTTCAGAAAGCGCAATGCTCCAATGCAATCTTCAGGAAGTGCACTGCTCCAAAGCAATCTCAGGAAGTGCACTTCTCCAATCCAATCTTCAGGAAGTGCACTGCCCCAATCCAACATTCAGGAAGTGCACTGCTACAATCCAATCTTCAGGAAGTGCACTGCCTCAATCCAGTCTTCAGGACGTGCACTGCTCCAATTCAATCTCCAGGAAGTGCTCTACTCCAAAGCAATCTCAGGAAGTGCATTGGTCCAAAGCAATCTCCGGAAGTGCACTACTCCAAAGCAATCTCAGGAAGTGCACTGCTCCAATCCAATCTTCAGGAAGTCCACTGCTCAAATCCATTCTCAGGAAGTGATCTGCTACAATCCAATTTTAAGAAAGTGCAACTGCGCCAATCCAATCTCCAGGAAGTTCCCTGCTCAAATCCAACCTTCAGGAAGTGCACTGCTACAAAGCAAATTCAGGAGGTGCTCTGCTACAATCGAATCTTCAGGAAGCATATTGCTCCAATCCAAACTTCCGGAAGTGCACTGCTCAAAAGCAATCTCTGGAAGTGCTCTGCTACAATCGAATCTTCAGGAAGTGCACTGCTCTAATCCAATCTTAAGGAAGTGCACTGATCCAAAGCAATCTCAGGAAGTGCACTGCTCCAATCCAATCTTCACGAAGCGCACTGCACCAAACCAATCTCGGGAAGTGCACTGCTCCAATCCAATCTTCAGGAAGTGCACTGCTCCAAAGCAATCTCGGTAAGTGCAATGCTCCAATCCAATCTTCAGGCATTGCACTGCTCTAATCCAATCTTCAGGAAGTGCATTGCTCCAATCCAATCTTAAGGAGGTGCATTGCTCCAAAGCAATGTCAGGAAGTGCATTGCTCCAATTCAATCTTAAGAAAGCGCATTACTATAAAGCAATCACAGGAAGTGCACTGCTCCAATTCAATCTTCAGGAAGTGCACTGCTCCAAAGCGACTCAGGAAGTGCACTGCTATAATCCAATCTTCTGGAAATGCACTGCCCAAATCCAATTTTCAGGAAGGCCGCTGCTCCAATCCAATCTCCAGAAAGTACGCTGCTCCAAAGCAATTCCAGGAGGTGCACTGCTCCAATCCAATCTTCAGGAAGCGCACTTCTCAAAAGCAATTCCAGGAAGTGCACTGCTCCAATCCAATCTTCAGGAAGCGCATTTCTCCAACGCAATCTCAGGACGTTCACTGCTCCAATCCAGTCTTAAGGAAACGCACTGCTCCAAAGCAATCTCAGGAAATGCACTGCTCCAATCCAATATTCAGGAAGCGCACTTCTCCAAAGCAATCTCAGGAATTGCACTATTCCAATCCAGTCTTAAGGAAGCACACGGCTCCAATCCAACCTTTAGGAAGTGCTCTGCTACAATCCGATCTTCAGGAAATGCACTGCTCCAATCCAATCTTAAGGAAGCACACTGCTCCAAAGCAATCTCAGGAAGTGCACTGCTACAATCCAATCTTCCGGAAGCGCACTTCTCCAAAGCAATCTCAGGAAGTGCACTGCTACAATCCAATCTTCAGGAAGTGCACTTCTCTAAAGCAATCTCAGGACGTTCACTGCTCCAATCCAATCTTAAGGAAGCACACTGCTCCAAAGCAATCTCAGGAAGTGCACTGCTCCAATCCAATATTCAGGAAGCGCACTTCTCCAAAGCAATCTCAGGAATTGCACTACTCCAATCCAGTCTTAAGGAAGCACACTGCTCCAATCCAACCTTTAGGAAGTGCTCTGCTACAATCCGATCTTCAGGAGGTGCACTGCTCGAATCCAATCTTAAGGAAGCACACTGCTCCAAAGCAATGCCAGGAAGTGCACTGCTCCAATTCAATCTTAAGGAATCACACTGTTCCAAAGCAATCACGAGAAGTGCACTGCTCGAATCCAATCTCCAGAAAGTGTTTTACTCTAATCCAATCTTCAGAAAGCGCAATGCTAAAATGCAATCTTCAGGAAGTGCACTGCTCCAAAGCAATCCCAGGAAGTGCACTGCTCCAATTCAATCTTCAGGAAGTGCAATGCTCCAAAGTAATCTCAGGAGGTGCACTGCTACAATCCAATCTTCAGGAAGTGCACTGCCCCAATCCAACCTTCAGGAAGTGCACTGCTACAATCCAATCTTCAGGAAGTGCACTGCCTCAATCCAGTCTTCAGGATGTGCACTACTCCAATTCAATCTCCAGGAAGTGCTCTACTCCAAAGCAATCTCAGGAAGTGCATTGGTCCAAAGCAATCTCCGGAAGTGCACTACTCCAAAGTAATCTAAGGAAGTGCACTGCTCCAATCCAATCTTCAAGAAGTGCACTGCTCCGATTCAAACTTCAGGAGTGCACTGCTCCAAAGCAATCTCAGGAAGTGCACTGATCCAATCCAATTTCAGGAAGTGCACTGCTCCAATCCAGTCTTCAGGAAGTGCACTGCTCCAAAGCAATCGAGTGCACTGCTCCAGAGCAATCTCAGGAAATACACTGCTCCAATCCATTCTTCAGAAGGTGCATGCTCCAATTCATTCTTTAGGAAGTGCACTGCTGCAAAGTAATATCAGGAAATGTAGTGCTCAAAAGCAATCTCATGACGTGCACTGCTCCAAAGCAATCTCACAAAGTGCATTGCTCCAAAGCAATTACACAAAGTGCATTGCTCCAAAGCAATTACACAAAGTGCATTACACCAATCAAACCTTAAGGAAGTGCTGTGTTCCAATCCAATCTTCAGGAAGTGCATGGCTCCAATCCAAGCTTCAGGAAGTGCACTGCTCCAATCCGATCTTCATGGAAGTGCACTGCTCCAAATCAATCTCACAAAGTGCATTGCTCCAATTAAACCTTCAGGAAGTGCACTGTTCCAATGCAATCTTAAGGAGGTGCACTGCTCCAACCCAATCTTCAGGAAGCACACTGCTCCAAAGCAATCTCGGGAAGTGCACTGCTCCAATCCAATCTTCAGGAAGTGCACTGCTCCAAAGCAATCTCAGGAAGTGCACTTCTCCAATCCAATCTTCAGGAAGTGCACTGCCCCAATCCAACATTCAGGAAGTGCACTACTACAATCCAATCTTCAGGAAGTGCACTGCCTCAATCCAGTCTTCTGGTCGTGCACTGCTCCAATTCAATCTCCAGGAAGTGCTCTACTCCAAAGCAATCTCAGGAAGTGCATTGGTCCAAAGCAATCTCCGGAAGTGCACTACTCCAAAGCAATCTCAGGAAGTGCACTGCTCCAATCCAATCTTCAGGAAGTCCACTGCTCAAATCCATTCTCAGGAAGTGATCTGCTACAATCCAATTTTAAGAAAGTGCAACTGCGCCAATCCAATCTCCAGGAAGTTCCCTGCTCAAATCCAACCTTCAGGAAGTGCACTGCTACAAAGCAATCTCAGGAGCTGCTCTGCTACAATCGAATCTTCAGGAAGCATATTGCTCCAATCCAAACTTCAGGAAGTGCACTGCTCAAAAGCAATCTCTGGAAGTGCTCTGCTACAATCGAATCTTCAGGAAGTGCACTGCTCTAATCCAATTTTAAGGAAGTGCACTGATCCAAAGCAATCTCAGGAAGTGCACTGCTCCAATACAATCTTCACGAAGCGCACTGCACCAAACCAATCTCGGGAAGTGCAATGCTCCAATCCAATCTTCAGCAAGTGCACTGCTCCAAAGCAATCTCGGTAAGTGCAATGCTCCAATCCAATCTTCAGGCATTGCACTGCTCTAATCCAGTCTTCAGGAAGTGCATTGCTCCAATCCAATCTTAAGGAGGTGCATTGTTCCAAAGCAATGTCAGGAAGTGCATTGCTCCAATTCAATCTTAAGAAAGCGCGTTACTCCAAAGCAATCTCAGGAAGTGCACTGCTCCAATTCAATCTTCAGGAAGTGCACTGCTCCATAGCGACTCAGGAAGTGCACTGCTATAATCCAATCTTCTGGAAATGCACTGCCCAAATCCAATTTTCAGGAAGGCCGCTGCTCCAATCCAATCTCCAGAAAGTATGCTGCTCCAAAGCAATTCCAGGAGGTGCACTGCTCCAATCCAATCTTCAGGAAGCGCACTTCTCCAACGCAATCTCAGGACGTTCACTGCTCCAATCCAGTCTTAAGGAAACGCACTGCTCCAAAGCAATCTCAGGAAGTGCAATGCTCCAATCCAATATTCAGGAAGCGCACTTCTCCAAAGCAATCTCAGGAATTGCACTATTCCAATCGAGTCTTAAGGAAGCACACGGCTCCAATCCAACCTTTAGGAAGTGCTCTGCTACAATCCGATCTTCAGGAAATGCACTGCTCCAATCCAATCTTAAGGAAGCACACTGCTCCAAAGCAATCTCAGGAAGTGCACTGCTACAATCCAATCTTTTGGAAGTGCACTGCCCCAATCCAATTTTCAGGAAGGCCACTGCTCCAATCCAATCCCCAGAAATCACACTGCTCCAAAACAATTCCAGGAACTGCACTGCTCCAATCCAATCTTCAGGAAGCGCACTTCTCCAAAGCAATCTCAGGACGTTCACTGCTCCAATCCAATCTTAAGGAAGCGCACTGCTCCATAGCAATCTCAGGAATTGCACTACTTCAATCAAGTCTTAAGGAAGCACACTGCTCCAATCCAACCTTTAGGAAGTGCTCTGCTACAAACCGATCTTCAGGAAGTGCACTGCTCCAATCCAATCTTAAGGAAGCACCCTTCTCCAAAGCAATCTCAGGAAGTGCACTGCTACAATCCAATCTTCCGGAAGCGCACTTCTCCAAAGCAATCTCAGGAAGTGCACTGCTACAATTTTCAGGAAGTGCACTTCTCCAAAGCAATCTCAGGACGTTCACTGCTCCAATCCAATCTTAAGGAAGCGCACTGCTCCAAAGCAATCTCAGGAAGTGCACTGCTCAAATCCAATATTCAGGAAGCGCACTTCTCCAAAGCAATCTCAGGAATTGCACTGCTCCAATCCAATCTTAAGGAAGCACACTGCTCCAAAGCAATGCCAGGAAGTGCACTGCTCCCATTCAGTCTTAAGGAATCGCACTGTTCCAAAGCAATCACGGGAAGTGCACTGCCCAAATCCAATCTCCAGGAAGTGTTCTGCTCTAAACCAATCTTCAGAAAGCGCAATGCTCCAATGCAATCTTCAGGAAGTGCACTGCTCCAAAGCAATCTCAGGAAGTGCACTTCTCCAATCCAATCTTCAGGAAGTGCACTGCCCCAATCCAACATTCAGGAAGTGCACTGCTACAATCCAATCTTCAGGAAGTGCACTGCCTCAATCCAGTCTTCAGGACGTGCACTGCTCCAATTCAATCTCCAGGAAGTGCTCTACTCCAAAGCAATCTCAGGAAGTGCATTGGTCCAAAGCAATCTCCGGAAGTGCACTACTCCAAAGCAATCTCAGGAAGTGCACTGCTCCAATCCAATCTTCAGGAAGTCCACTGCTCAAATCCATTCTCAGGAAGTGATCTGCTACAATCCAATTTTAAGAAAGTGCAACTGCGCCAATCCAATCTCCAGGAAGTTCCCTGCTCAAATCCAACCTTCAGGAAGTGCACTGCTACAAAGCAAATTCAGGAGGTGCTCTGCTACAATCGAATCTTCAGGAAGCATATTGCTCCAATCCAAACTTCCGGAAGTGCACTGCTCAAAAGCAATCTCTGGAAGTGCTCTGCTACAATCGAATCTTCAGGAAGTGCACTGCTCTAATCCAATCTTAAGGAAGTGCACTGATCCAAAGCAATCTCAGGAAGTGCACTGCTCCAATCCAATCTTCACGAAGCGCACTGCACCAAACCAATCTCAGGAAGTGCACTGCTCCAATCCAATCTTCAGGAAGTGCACTGCTCCAAAGCAATCTCGGTAAGTGCAATGCTCCAATCCAATCTTCAGGCATTGCACTGCTCTAATCCAATCTTCAGGAAGTGTATTGCTCCAATCCAATCTTAAGGAGGTGCATTGCTCCAAAGCAATGTCAGGAAGTGCATTGCTCCAATTCAATCTTAAGAAAGCGCATTACTATAAAGCAATCACAGGAAGTGCACTGCTCCAATTCAATCTTCAGGAAGTGCACTGCTCCAAAGCGACTCAGGAAGTGCACTGCTATAATCCAATCTTCTGGAAATGCACTGCCCAAATCCAATTTTCAGGAAGGCCGCTGCTCCAATCCAATCTCCAGAAAGTACGCTGCTCCAAAGCAATTCCAGGAGGTGCACTGCTCCAATCCAATCTTCAGGAAGCGCACTTCTCAAAAGCAATTCCAGGAAGTGCACTGCTCCAATCCAATCTTCAGGAAGCGCATTTCTCCAACGCAATCTCAGGACGTTCACTGCTCCAATCCAGTCTTAAGGAAACGCACTGCTCCAAAGCAATCTCAGGAAATGCACTGCTCCAATCCAATATTCAGGAAGCGCACTTCTCCAAAGCAATCTCAGGAATTGCACTATTCCAATCCAGTCTTAAGGAAGCACACGGCTCCAATCCAACCTTTAGGAAGTGCTCTGCTACAATCCGATCTTCAGGAAATGCACTGCTCCAATCCAATCTTAAGGAAGCACACTGCTCCAAAGCAATCTCAGGAAGTGCACTGCTACAATCCAATCTTCCGGAAGCGCACTTCTCCAAAGCAATCTCAGGAAGTGCACTGCTACAATCCAATCTTCAGGAAGTGCACTTCTCTAAAGCAATCTCAGGACGTTCACTGCTCCAATCCAATCTTAAGGAAGCACACTGCTCCAAAGCAATCTCAGGAAGTGCACTGCTCCAATCCAATATTCAGGAAGCGCACTTCTCCAAAGCAATCTCAGGAATTGCACTACTCCAATCCAGTCTTAAGGAAGCACACTGCTCCAATCCAACCTTTAGGAAGTGCTCTGCTACAATCCGATCTTCAGGAGGTGCACTGCTCGAATCCAATCTTAAGGAAGCACACTGCTCCAAAGCAATGCCAGGAAGTGCACTGCTCCAATTCAATCTTAAGGAATCACACTGTTCCAAAGCAATCACGAGAAGTGCACTGCTCGAATCCAATCTCCAGAAAGTGTTTTACTCTAATCCAATCTTCAGAAAGCGCAATGCTAAAATGCAATCTTCAGGAAGTGCACTGCTCCAAAGCAATCCCAGGAAGTGCACTGCTCCAATTCAATCTTCAGGAAGTGCAATGCTCCAAAGTAATCTCAGGAGGTGCACTGCTACAATCCAATCTTCAGGAAGTGCACTGCCCCAATCCAACCTTCAGGAAGTGCACTGCTACAATCCAATCTTCAGGAAGTGCACTGCCTCAATCCAGTCTTCAGGATGTGCACTACTCCAATTCAATCTCCAGGAAGTGCTCTACTCCAAAGCAATCTCAGGAAGTGCATTGGTCCAAAGCAATCTCCGGAAGTGCACTACTCCAAAGTAATCTAAGGAAGTGCACTGCTCCAATCCAATCTTCAAGAAGTGCACTGCTCCGATTCAAACTTCAGGAGTGCACTGCTCCAAAGCAATCTCAGGAAGTGCACTGATCCAATCCAATTTCAGGAAGTGCACTGCTCCAATCCAGTCTTCAGGAAGTGCACTGCTCCAATTCAATCTCCAGGAAGTGCTCTACTCCAAAGCAATCTCAGGAAGTGCATTGGTCCAAAGCAATCTCCGGAAGTGCACTACTCCAAAGTAATCTAAGGAAGTGCACTGCTCCAATCCAATCTTCAAGAAGTGCACTGCTCCGATTCAAACTTCAGGAGTGCACTGCTCCAAAGCAATCTCAGGAAGTGCACTGATCCAATCCAATTTCAGGAAGTGCACTGCTCCAATCCAGTCTTCAGGAAGTGCACTGCTCCAAAGCAATCGAGTGCACTGCTCCAGAGCAATCTCAGGAAATACACTGCTCCAATCCATTCTTCAGAAGGTGCATGCTCCAATTCATTCTTTAGGAAGTGCACTGCTGCAAAGTAATATCAGGAAATGTAGTGCTCAAAAGCAATCTCATGACGTGCACTGCTCCAAAGCAATCTCACAAAGTGCATTGCTCCAAAGCAATTACACAAAGTGCATTGCTCCAAAGCAATTACACAAAGTGCATTACACCAATCAAACCTTAAGGAAGTGCTGTGTTCCAATCCAATCTTCAGGAAGTGCATGGCTCCAATCCAAGCTTCAGGAAGTGCACTGCTCCAATCCGATCTTCATGGAAGTGCACTGCTCCAAATCAATCTCACAAAGTGCATTGCTCCAATTAAACCTTCAGGAAGTGCACTGTTCCAATGCAATCTTAAGGAGGTGCACTGCTCCAACCCAATCTTCAGGAAGCACACTGCTCCAAAGCAATCTCGGGAAGTGCACTGCTCCAATCCAATCTTCAGGAAGTGCACTGCTCCAAAGCAATCTCAGGAAGTGCACTTCTCCAATCCAATCTTCAGGAAGTGCACTGCCCCAATCCAACATTCAGGAAGTGCACTACTACAATCCAATCTTCAGGAAGTGCACTGCCTCAATCCAGTCTTCTGGTCGTGCACTGCTCCAATTCAATCTCCAGGAAGTGCTCTACTCCAAAGAAAGCAATCTCAGGAAGTGCATTGGTCCAAAGCAATCTCCGGAAGTGCACTACTCCAAAGCAATCTCAGGAAGTGCACTGCTCCAATCCAATCTTCAGGAAGTCCACTGCTCAAATCCATTCTCAGGAAGTGATCTGCTACAATCCAATTTTAAGAAAGTGCAACTGCGCCAATCCAATCTCCAGGAAGTTCCCTGCTCAAATCCAACCTTCAGGAAGTGCACTGCTACAAAGCAATCTCAGGAGGTGCTCTGCTACAATCGAATCTTCAGGAAGCATATTGCTCCAATCCAAACTTCAGGAAGTGCACTGCTCAAAAGCAATCTCTGGAAGTGCTCTGCTACAATCGAATCTTCAGGAAGTGCACTGCTCTAATCCAATTTTAAGGAAGTGCACTGATCCAAAGCAATCTCAGGAAGTGCACTGCTCCAATACAATCTTCACGAAGCGCACTGCACCAAACCAATCTCGGGAAGTGCACTGCTCCAATCCAATCTTCAGGAAGTGCACTGCTCCAAAGCAATCTCGGTAAGTGCAATGCTCCAATCCAATCTTCAGGCATTGCACTGCTCTAATCCAGTCTTCAGGAAGTGCATTGCTCCAATCCAATCTTAAGGAGGTGCATTGCTCCAAAGCAATGTCAGGAAGTGCATTGCTCCAATTCAATCTTAAGAAAGCGCGTTACTCCAAAGCAATCTCAGGAAGTGCACTGCTCCAATTCAATCTTCAGGAATTGCACTGCTCCAAAGCGACTCAGGAAGTGCACTGCTATAATCCAATCTTCTGGAAATGCACTGCCCAAATCCAATTTTCAGGAAGGCCGCTGCTCCAATCCAATCTCCAGAAAGTATGCTGCTCCAAAGCAATTCCAGGAGGTGCACTGCTCCAATCCAATCTTCAGGAAGCGCACTTCTCCAACGCAATCTCAGGACGTTCACTGCTCCAATCCAGTCTTAAGGAAACGCACTGCTCCAAAGCAATCTCAGGAAGTGCAATGCTCCAATCCAATATTCAGGAAGCGCACTTCTCCAAAGCAATCTCAGGAATTGCACTATTCCAATCCAGTCTTAAGGAAGCACACGGCTCCAATCCAACCTTTAGGAAGTGCTCTGCTACAATCCGATCTTCAGGAAATGCACTGCTCCAATCCAATCTTAAGGAAGCACACTGCTCCAAAGCAATCTCAGGAAGTGCACTGCTACAATCCAATCTTCCGGAAGCGCACTTCTCCAAAGCAATCTCAGGAAGTGCACTGCTCCAATCCAATCTTCAGGAAGTGCACTTCTCTAAAGCAATCTCAGGACGTTCACTGCTACAATCCAATCTTAAGGAAGCGCACTGCTCCAAAGCAATCTCAGGAAGTGCACTGCTCCAATCCAATATTCAGGAAGCGCACTTCTCCAAAGCAATCTCAGGAATTGCACTACTCCAATCCAGTCTTAAGGAAGCACACTGCTCCAATCCAACCTTTAGGAAGTGCTCTGCTACAATCCGATCTTCAGGAGGTGCACTGCTCCAATCCAATTTTAAGGAAGCACACTGCTCCAAAGCAATGCCAGGAAGTGCCCTGCTCCAATTCAATCTTAAGGAATCACACTGTTCCAAAGCAATCACGGGAAGTGCACTGCTCGAATCCAATCACCAGAAAGTGTTTTCCTCTAATCCAATCTTCAGAAAGCGCAATGCTCCAATGAAATCTTCAGGAAGTGCACTGCTCCAAAGCAATCTCAGGAAGTGCACTGCTCCAATTCAATCTTCAGGAAGTGCAATGCTCCAAAGTAATCTCAGGAGGTGCACTGCTACAATCCAATCTTCAGGAAGTGCACTGCCCCAATCCAACCTTCAGGAAGTGCACTGCTACAATCCAATCTTCAGGAAGTGCACTGCCTCAATCCAGTCTTCAGGATGTGCACTACTCCAATTCAATCTCCAGGAAGTGCTCTACTCCAAAGCAATCTCAGGAAGTGCATTGGTCCAAAGCAATCTCCGGAAGTGCACTACTCCAAAGTAATCTAAGGAAGTGCACTGCTCCAATCCAATCTTCAAGAAGTGCACTGCTCTGATTCAAACTTCAGGAGTGAACTGCTCCAAAGCAATCTCAGGAAGTGCACTGATCCAATCCAATTTCAGGAAGTGCACTGCTCCAATCCAGTCTTCAGGAAGTGCACTGCTCCAAAGCAATCGAGTGCACTGCTCCAGAGCAATCTCAGGAAATACACTGCCCCAATTAATTCTTCAGAAGGTGCATGCTCCAATTCATTCTTTAGGAAGTGCACTGCTGCAAAGTAATATCAGGAAGTGTAGTGCTCAAAAGCAATCTCATGACGTGCACTGCTCCAAAGCAATCTCACAAAGTGCATTGCTCCAAAGCAATTACACAAAGTGCATTGCTCCAAAGCAATTACACAAAGTGCATTACACCAATCAAACCTTAAGGAAGTGCTGTGTTCCAATCCAATCTTCAGGAAGTGCATGGCTCCAATCCAAGCTTCAGGAAGTGCACTGCTCCAATCCGATCTTCATGGAAGTGCACTGCTCCAAATCAATCTCACAAAGTGCATTGCTCCAATTAAACCTTCAGGAAGTGCACTGTTCCAATGCAATCTTAAGGAGGTGCACTGCTCCAACCCAGTCTTCAGGAAGCACACTGCTCCAAACCAATCTCGGGAAGTGCACTGCTCCAATCCAATCTTCAGGAAGTGCACTGCTCCAAAGCAATCTCGGTAAGTGCAATGCTCCAATCCAATCTTCAGGCATTGCACTGCTCTAATCCAATCTTCAGGAAGTGTATTGCTCCAATCCAATCTTAAGGAGGTGCATTGCTCCAAAGCAATGTCAGGAAGTGCATTGCTCCAATTCAATCTTAAGAAAGCGCATTACTATAAAGCAATCACAGGAAGTGCACTGCTCCAATTCAATCTTCAGGAAGTGCACTGCTCCAAAGCGACTCAGGAAGTGCACTGCTATAATCCAATCTTCTGGAAATGCACTGCCCAAATCCAATTTTCAGGAAGGCCGCTGCTCCAATCCAATCTCCAGAAAGTACGCTGCTCCAAAGCAATTCCAGGAGGTGCACTGCTCCAATCCAATCTTCAGGAAGCGCACTTCTCAAAAGCAATTCCAGGAAGTGCACTGCTCCAATCCAATCTTCAGGAAGCGCATTTCTCCAACGCAATCTCAGGACGTTCACTGCTCCAATCCAGTCTTAAGGAAACGCACTGCTCCAAAGCAATCTCAGGAAATGCACTGCTCCAATCCAATATTCAGGAAGCGCACTTCTCCAAAGCAATCTCAGGAATTGCACTATTCCAATCCAGTCTTAAGGAAGCACACGGCTCCAATCCAACCTTTAGGAAGTGCTCTGCTACAATCCGATCTTCAGGAAATGCACTGCTCCAATCCAATCTTAAGGAAGCACACTGCTCCAAAGCAATCTCAGGAAGTGCACTGCTACAATCCAATCTTCCGGAAGCGCACTTCTCCAAAGCAATCTCAGGAAGTGCACTGCTACAATCCAATCTTCAGGAAGTGCACTTCTCTAAAGCAATCTCAGGACGTTCACTGCTCCAATCCAATCTTAAGGAAGCACACTGCTCCAAAGCAATCTCAGGAAGTGCACTGCTCCAATCCAATATTCAGGAAGCGCACTTCTCCAAAGCAATCTCAGGAATTGCACTACTCCAATCCAGTCTTAAGGAAGCACACTGCTCCAATCCAACCTTTAGGAAGTGCTCTGCTACAATCCGATCTTCAGGAGGTGCACTGCTCGAATCCAATCTTAAGGAAGCACACTGCTCCAAAGCAATGCCAGGAAGTGCACTGCTCCAATTCAATCTTAAGGAATCACACTGTTCCAAAGCAATCACGAGAAGTGCACTGCTCGAATCCAATCTCCAGAAAGTGTTTTACTCTAATCCAATCTTCAGAAAGCGCAATGCTAAAATGCAATCTTCAGGAAGTGCACTGCTCCAAAGCAATCCCAGGAAGTGCACTGCTCCAATTCAATCTTCAGGAAGTGCAATGCTCCAAAGTAATCTCAGGAGGTGCACTGCTACAATCCAATCTTCAGGAAGTGCACTGCCCCAATCCAACCTTCAGGAAGTGCACTGCTACAATCCAATCTTCAGAAAGTGCACTGCCTCAATCCAGTCTTCAGGATGTGCACTACTCCAATTCAATCTCCAGGAAGTGCTCTACTCCAAAGCAATCTCAGGAAGTGCATTGGTCCAAAGCAATCTCCGGAAGTGCACTACTCCAAAGTAATCTAAGGAAGTGCACTGCTCCAATCCAATCTTCAAGAAGTGCACTGCTCCGATTCAAACTTCAGGAGTGCACTGCTCCAAAGCAATCTCAGGAAGTGCACTGATCCAATCCAATTTCAGGAAGTGCACTGCTCCAATCCAGTCTTCAGGAAGTGCACTGCTCCAAAGCAATCGAGTGCACTGCTCCAGAGCAATCTCAGGAAATACACTGCTCCAATCCATTCTTCAGAAGGTGCATGCTCCAATTCATTCTTTAGGAAGTGCACTGCTGCAAAGTAATATCAGGAAATGTAGTGCTCAAAAGCAATCTCATGACGTGCACTGCTCCAAAGCAATCTCACAAAGTGCATTGCTCCAAAGCAATTACACAAAGTGCATTGCTCCAAAGCAATTACACAAAGTGCATTACACCAATCAAACCTTAAGGAAGTGCTGTGTTCCAATCCAATCTTCAGGAAGTGCATGGCTCCAATCCAAGCTTCAGGAAGTGCACTGCTCCAATCCGATCTTCATGGAAGTGCACTGCTCCAAATCAATCTCACAAAGTGCATTGCTCCAATTAAACCTTCAGGAAGTGCACTGTTCCAATGCAATCTTAAGGAGGTGCACTGCTCCAACCCAATCTTCAGGAAGCACACTGCTCCAAAGCAATCTCGGGAAGTGCACTGCTCCAATCCAATCTTCAGGAAGTGCACTGCTCCAAAGCAATCTCAGGAAGTGCACTTCTCCAATCCAATCTTCAGGAAGTGCACTGCCCCAATCCAACATTCAGGAAGTGCACTACTACAATCCAATCTTCAGGAAGTGCACTGCCTCAATCCAGTCTTCTGGTCGTGCACTGCTCCAATTCAATCTCCAGGAAGTGCTCTACTCCAAAGAAAGCAATCTCAGGAAGTGCATTGGTCCAAAGCAATCTCCGGAAGTGCACTACTCCAAAGCAATCTCAGGAAGTGCACTGCTCCAATCCAATCTTCAGGAAGTCCACTGCTCAAATCCATTCTCAGGAAGTGATCTGCTACAATCCAATTTTAAGAAAGTGCAACTGCGCCAATCCAATCTCCAGGAAGTTCCCTGCTCAAATCCAACCTTCAGGAAGTGCACTGCTACAAAGCAATCTCAGGAGGTGCTCTGCTACAATCGAATCTTCAGGAAGCATATTGCTCCAATCCAAACTTCAGGAAGTGCACTGCTCAAAAGCAATCTCTGGAAGTGCTCTGCTACAATCGAATCTTCAGGAAGTGCACTGCTCTAATCCAATTTTAAGGAAGTGCACTGATCCAAAGCAATCTCAGGAAGTGCACTGCTCCAATACAATCTTCACGAAGCGCACTGCACCAAACCAATCTCGGGAAGTGCACTGCTCCAATCCAATCTTCAGGAAGTGCACTGCTCCAAAGCAATCTCGGTAAGTGCAATGCTCCAATCCAATCTTCAGGCATTGCACTGCTCTAATCCAGTCTTCAGGAAGTGCATTGCTCCAATCCAATCTTAAGGAGGTGCATTGCTCCAAAGCAATGTCAGGAAGTGCATTGCTCCAATTCAATCTTAAGAAAGCGCGTTACTCCAAAGCAATCTCAGGAAGTGCACTGCTCCAATTCAATCTTCAGGAATTGCACTGCTCCAAAGCGACTCAGGAAGTGCACTGCTATAATCCAATCTTCTGGAAATGCACTGCCCAAATCCAATTTTCAGGAAGGCCGCTGCTCCAATCCAATCTCCAGAAAGTATGCTGCTCCAAAGCAATTCCAGGAGGTGCACTGCTCCAATCCAATCTTCAGGTAGCGCACTTCTCCAACGCAATCTCAGGACGTTCACTGCTCCAATCCAGTCTTAAGGAAACGCACTGCTCCAAAGCAATCTCAGGAAGTGCAATGCTCCAATCCAATATTCAGGAAGCGCACTTCTCCAAAGCAATCTCAGGAATTGCACTATTCCAATCCAGTCTTAAGGAAGCACACGGCTCCAATCCAACCTTTAGGAAGTGCTCTGCTACAATCCGATCTTCAGGAAATGCACTGCTCCAATCCAATCTTAAGGAAGCACACTGCTCCAAAGCAATCTCAGGAAGTGCACTGCTACAATCCAATCTTCCGGAAGCGCACTTCTCCAAAGCAATCTCAGGAAGTGCACTGCTCCAATCCAATCTTCAGGAAGTGCACTTCTCTAAAGCAATCTCAGGACGTTCACTGCTACAATCCAATCTTAAGGAAGCGCACTGCTCCAAAGCAATCTCAGGAAGTGCACTGCTCCAATCCAATATTCAGGAAGCGCACTTCTCCAAAGCAATCTCAGGAATTGCACTACTCCAATCCAGTCTTAAGGAAGCACACTGCTCCAATCCAACCTTTAGGAAGTGCTCTGCTACAATCCGATCTTCAGGAGGTGCACTGCTCCAATCCAATTTTAAGGAAGCACACTGCTCCAAAGCAATGCCAGGAAGTGCCCTGCTCCAATTCAATCTTAAGGAATCACACTGTTCCAAAGCAATCACGGGAAGTGCACTGCTCGAATCCAATCACCAGAAAGTGTTTTCCTCTAATCCAATCTTCAGAAAGCGCAATGCTCCAATGAAATCTTCAGGAAGTGCACTGCTCCAAAGCAATCTCAGGAAGTGCACTGCTCCAATTCAATCTTCAGGAAGTGCAATGCTCCAAAGTAATCTCAGGAGGTGCACTGCTACAATCCAATCTTCAGGAAGTGCACTGCCCCAATCCAACCTTCAGGAAGTGCACTGCTACAATCCAATCTTCAGGAAGTGCACTGCCTCAATCCAGTCTTCAGGATGTGCACTACTCCAATTCAATCTCCAGGAAGTGCTCTACTCCAAAGCAATCTCAGGAAGTGCATTGGTCCAAAGCAATCTCCGGAAGTGCACTACTCCAAAGTAATCTAAGGAAGTGCACTGCTCCAATCCAATCTTCAAGAAGTGCACTGCTCTGATTCAAACTTCAGGAGTGAACTGCTCCAAAGCAATCTCAGGAAGTGCACTGATCCAATCCAATTTCAGGAAGTGCACTGCTCCAATCCAGTCTTCAGGAAGTGCACTGCTCCAAAGCAATCGAGTGCACTGCTCCAGAGCAATCTCAGGAAATACACTGCCCCAATTAATTCTTCAGAAGGTGCATGCTCCAATTCATTCTTTGGGAAGTGCACTGCTGCAAAGTAATATCAGGAAGTGTAGTGCTCAAAAGCAATCTCATGACGTGCACTGCTCCAAAGCAATGTCACAAAGTGCATTGCTCCAAAGCAATTACACAAAGTGCATTGCTCCAAAGCAATTACACAAAGTGCATTACACCAATCAAACCTTAAGGAAGTGCTGTGTTCCAATCCAATCTTCAGGAAGTGCATGGCTCCAATCCAAGCTTCAGGAAGTGCACTGCTCCAATCCGATCTTCATGGAAGTGCACTGCTCCAAATCAATCTCACAAAGTGCATTGCTCCAATTAAACCTTCACGAAGTGCACTGTTCCAATGCAATCTTAAGGAGGTGCACTGCTCCAACCCAGTCTTCAGGAAGCACACTGCTCCAAAGCAATCTCGGGAAGTGCACTGCTCCAATCCAATCTTCAGGAAGTGCACTGCTCCAAAGCAATCGCAGGAAGAGCAATGCTCCAAAGCAATCTCAGGAAGTGCTCTGCTTCAATCCGATCTTCGGGAAGTACACTGCTCCAATCCAATCTTCAGGAAGTGCACTGCTCCAAAGCAATCTCAGGAAGTGCAATGCTCCAATCCAATCTTCAGGAAGCGTGTTACTCCATAGCAATCTCTCTCAGGAAGTGCACTGCTCCAGAGCAATCTCAGGAAATGCACTGCACCAATCCAACATTCAGGAAGTGCACTGCTCCAAAACAATCTCAGGAAATGCACTGCACCAATCCAACATTAAGGAAGTGCACCGCTCCAAACCATTCTCAACAAGTGCACTGGTCCAAAGCAATCTCCGGAAGTGCACTGCTCCAATCCAATCTTCAGGAAGCGCATTGCTCCAACGCAATCTCATGAAGTGCATGGCTCCAGTCCAATCTTCAGGAAGTGCACTGCTCCAAATCAATCTCAGGAAGTGCACTGCTCCAATCCAATCTTCAGAAAGCGCAATGCTCCAAAGCAATCTCAGAAAGTGCTCTGCTACAATCCAATCTTCAGAAAGTGCACCACTCCAATCCAATCTTAACGAATGGCACTGCTCCATCCAATCTTAAGGCAGTGCAATGCTCCAAAGCAATGCCAGGAAGTGCACTGCTCCAATTCAATCTTAATGTATCGCACTGCTCCAAAGCAATCTCAGGAAGTGCAGTGCTCAAATACAATCTCCAGGAAGTGTACTGCTCTAATCCAATCATCAGGAAGTGCGCTGCTCCAATCCAATCTTAATGAAGCTCACTGCTACAATCCAATCTTCAGGAAGTGCACTGCTCCAAAGCAATCTCAGGAAGTGCTCTACTACAATCCAATCTTCAGGAAGTGCACTGCTCCAAAGCAATTTTGGGAGGTGCTCTGCTACAATCCAATCTTCTGAAAGTGCACTGCTCCAATGCAATCTCAGGAAGAGGACTGCTCAAATCCAATCTCCAGGAAGTGTACTGCTCCAATCCAATCTTCAGGAAGTGCACTGCTCCAATCCAATCTTAATGAAGCTCACTGCTACAAACCAATCTTCAGGAAGTGCACTGCTACAATCCAATCTTAAAGAGGTGCACTGCACCAATCCAACGTTCAAAAAGTACACTGCTCCAAAGCAATCTCGTGAAGTGCTATACTACAATCCAATCTTCAGGCAGTGCACTGCTCCAATCCAACCTTCAGGAAGCGCACTGCTCCAAAGCAATCTTGGGAGGTGCTCTGCTACAATCCAATCTTCAGGAAGTGCACTGCTCCAAAGCAATCTCAGGAAGTGCACTGCTCCAATCCAATCTTCAGGAAGCACACTGCTCCAAAGCAATCTCAGGAAGTGCACTGCTCCAATCCAATATTCAGGAAGTACATTGCTCCAAAGCAATCTCAGGAAGTGCACTGCTACAATCCAATCTTCAGTAAGTGCACTGCTCCAATCCAATATTAAGGAGGTTCACTGCACGAATCCAACCTTCAGGAAGTGCAATGCTACAAAGGAATCGCAGGAAGTGCTCTACTCCAAAGCAATCTCAGGAAGTGCACTGGTCCAAAGCAATCTCCAGAAGTGCACTACTCCAAAGCAATCTTCAGGAAGTGCACTGCTCCAATCCAATCTTCAGAAAGCGCAATGCTCCAAAGCAATCTCAGGAAGTGCTCTACTCCAAAGCAATCTCAGGAAGTGCATTGGTCCAAAGCAATCTCTGGGAGTGCACTACTCCAAAGGAATCTCAGGAAGTGCACTGCTCCAATCCAATTTTCAGGAAGTGCACTGCTCAAATCCAATCTCAGGAAGTGATCTGCTACAATCCAATCTTAAAAAGTGCAACTGTGCCAATCCAATCTCCAGGAAGCGCACTGCTCCAGAGCAATCTCAGGAAGTGCTCTGCTACAATCGAATCTTTAGGAAGCATATTGCTCCAATCCAAACTTCAGGAAGTGCACTGCTCCAAAGCAATCTCAGGAAGTGCTCTGCTACAATCGAATCTTCAGGAAGTGCACTGCTCCAATTCAATCTTCAGGAAGTGCACTGCTCCATAGCGACTCAGGAAGTGCACTGCTATAATCCAATCTTCTGGAAATGCACTGCCCAAATCCAATTTTCAGGAAGGCCGCTGCTCCAATCCAATCTCCAGAAAGTATGCTGCTCCAAAGCAATTCCAGGAGGTGCACTGCTCCAATCCAATCTTCAGGAAGCGCACTTCTCCAACGCAATCTCAGGACGTTCACTGCTCCAATCCAGTCTTAAGGAAACGCACTGCTCCAAAGCAATCTCAGGAAGTGCAATGCTCCAATCCAATATTCAGGAAGCGCACTTCTCCAAAGCAATCTCAGGAATTGCACTATTCCAATCCAGTCTTAAGGAAGCACACGGCTCCAATCCAACCTTTAGGAAGTGCTCTGCTACAATCCGATCTTCAGGAAATGCACTGCTCCAATCCAATCTTAAGGAAGCACACTGCTCCAAAGCAATCTCAGGAAGTGCACTGCTACAATCCAATCTTTTGGAAGTGCACTGCCCCAATCCAATTTTCAGGAAGGCCACTGCTCCAATCCAATCCCCAGAAATCACACTGCTCCAAAACAATTCCAGGAACTGCACTGCTCCAATCCAATCTTCAGGAAGCGCACTTCTCCAAAGCAATCTCAGGACGTTCACTGCTCCAATCCAATCTTAAGGAAGCGCACTGCTCCATAGCAATCTCAGGAATTGCACTACTTCAATCAAGTCTTAAGGAAGCACACTGCTCCAATCCAACCTTTAGGAAGTGCTCTGCTACAAACCGATCTTCAGGAAGTGCACTGCTCCAATCCAATCTTAAGGAAGCACCCTTCTCCAAAGCAATCTCAGGAAGTGCACTGCTACAATCCAATCTTCCGGAAGCGCACTTCTCCAAAGCAATCTCAGGAAGTGCACTGCTACAATTTTCAGGAAGTGCACTTCTCCAAAGCAATCTCAGGACGTTCACTGCTCCAATCCAATCTTAAGGAAGCGCACTGCTCCAAAGCAATCTCAGGAAGTGCACTGCTCAAATCCAATATTCAGGAAGCGCACTTCTCCAAAGCAATCTCAGGAATTGCACTGCTCCAATCCAATCTTAAGGAAGCACACTGCTCCAAAGCAATGCCAGGAAGTGCACTGCTCCCATTCAGTCTTAAGGAATCGCACTGTTCCAAAGCAATCACGGGAAGTGCACTGCCCAAATCCAATCTCCAGGAAGTGTTCTGCTCTAAACCAATCTTCAGAAAGCGCAATGCTCCAATGCAATCTTCAGGAAGTGCACTGCTCCAAAGCAATCTCAGGAAGTGCACTTCTCCAATCCAATCTTCAGGAAGTGCACTGCCCCAATCCAACATTCAGGAAGTGCACTGCTACAATCCAATCTTCAGGAAGTGCACTGCCTCAATCCAGTCTTCAGGACGTGCACTGCTCCAATTCAATCTCCAGGAAGTGCTCTACTCCAAAGCAATCTCAGGAAGTGCATTGGTCCAAAGCAATCTCCGGAAGTGCACTACTCCAAAGCAATCTCAGGAAGTGCACTGCTCCAATCCAATCTTCAGGAAGTCCACTGCTCAAATCCATTCTCAGGAAGTGATCTGCTACAATCCAATTTTAAGAAAGTGCAACTGCGCCAATCCAATCTCCAGGAAGTTCCCTGCTCAAATCCAACCTTCAGGAAGTGCACTGCTACAAAGCAAATTCAGGAGGTGCTCTGCTACAATCGAATCTTCAGGAAGCATATTGCTCCAATCCAAACTTCCGGAAGTGCACTGCTCAAAAGCAATCTCTGGAAGTGCTCTGCTACAATCGAATCTTCAGGAAGTGCACTGCTCTAATCCAATCTTAAGGAAGTGCACTGATCCAAAGCAATCTCAGGAAGTGCACTGCTCCAATCCAATCTTCACGAAGCGCACTGCACCAAACCAATCTCAGGAAGTGCACTGCTCCAATCCAATCTTCAGGAAGTGCACTGCTCCAAAGCAATCTCGGTAAGTGCAATGCTCCAATCCAATCTTCAGGCATTGCACTGCTCTAATCCAATCTTCAGGAAGTGTATTGCTCCAATCCAATCTTAAGGAGGTGCATTGCTCCAAAGCAATGTCAGGAAGTGCATTGCTCCAATTCAATCTTAAGAAAGCGCATTACTATAAAGCAATCACAGGAAGTGCACTGCTCCAATTCAATCTTCAGGAAGTGCACTGCTCCAAAGCGACTCAGGAAGTGCACTGCTATAATCCAATCTTCTGGAAATGCACTGCCCAAATCCAATTTTCAGGAAGGCCGCTGCTCCAATCCAATCTCCAGAAAGTACGCTGCTCCAAAGCAATTCCAGGAGGTGCACTGCTCCAATCCAATCTTCAGGAAGCGCACTTCTCAAAAGCAATTCCAGGAAGTGCACTGCTCCAATCCAATCTTCAGGAAGCGCATTTCTCCAACGCAATCTCAGGACGTTCACTGCTCCAATCCAGTCTTAAGGAAACGCACTGCTCCAAAGCAATCTCAGGAAATGCACTGCTCCAATCCAATATTCAGGAAGCGCACTTCTCCAAAGCAATCTCAGGAATTGCACTATTCCAATCCAGTCTTAAGGAAGCACACGGCTCCAATCCAACCTTTAGGAAGTGCTCTGCTACAATCCGATCTTCAGGAAATGCACTGCTCCAATCCAATCTTAAGGAAGCACACTGCTCCAAAGCAATCTCAGGAAGTGCACTGCTACAATCCAATCTTCCGGAAGCGCACTTCTCCAAAGCAATCTCAGGAAGTGCACTGCTACAATCCAATCTTCAGGAAGTGCACTTCTCTAAAGCAATCTCAGGACGTTCACTGCTCCAATCCAATCTTAAGGAAGCACACTGCTCCAAAGCAATCTCAGGAAGTGCACTGCTCCAATCCAATATTCAGGAAGCGCACTTCTCCAAAGCAATCTCAGGAATTGCACTACTCCAATCCAGTCTTAAGGAAGCACACTGCTCCAATCCAACCTTTAGGAAGTGCTCTGCTACAATCCGATCTTCAGGAGGTGCACTGCTCGAATCCAATCTTAAGGAAGCACACTGCTCCAAAGCAATGCCAGGAAGTGCACTGCTCCAATTCAATCTTAAGGAATCACACTGTTCCAAAGCAATCACGAGAAGTGCACTGCTCGAATCCAATCTCCAGAAAGTGTTTTACTCTAATCCAATCTTCAGAAAGCGCAATGCTAAAATGCAATCTTCAGGAAGTGCACTGCTCCAAAGCAATCCCAGGAAGTGCACTGCTCCAATTCAATCTTCAGGAAGTGCAATGCTCCAAAGTAATCTCAGGAGGTGCACTGCTACAATCCAATCTTCAGGAAGTGCACTGCCCCAATCCAACCTTCAGGAAGTGCACTGCTACAATCCAATCTTCAGGAAGTGCACTGCCTCAATCCAGTCTTCAGGATGTGCACTACTCCAATTCAATCTCCAGGAAGTGCTCTACTCCAAAGCAATCTCAGGAAGTGCATTGGTCCAAAGCAATCTCCGGAAGTGCACTACTCCAAAGAAATCTAAGGAAGTGCACTGCTCCAATCCAATCTTCAAGAAGTGCACTGCTCCGATTCAAACTTCAGGAGTGCACTGCTCCAAAGCAATCTCAGGAAGTGCACTGATCCAATCCAATTTCAGGAAGTGCACTGCTCCAATCCAGTCTTCAGGAAGTGCACTGCTCCAATTCAATCTCCAGGAAGTGCTCTACTCCAAAGCAATCTCAGGAAGTGCATTGGTCCAAAGCAATCTCCGGAAGTGCACTACTCCAAAGTAATCTAAGGAAGTGCACTGCTCCAATCCAATCTTCAAGAAGTGCACTGCTCCGATTCAAACTTCAGGAGTGCACTGCTCCAAAGCAATCTCAGGAAGTGCACTGATCCAATCCAATTTCAGGAAGTGCACTGCTCCAATCCAGTCTTCAGGAAGTGCACTGCTCCAAAGCAATCGAGTGCACTGCTCCAGAGCAATCTCAGGAAATACACTGCTCCAATCCATTCTTCAGAAGGTGCATGCTCCAATTCATTCTTTAGGAAGTGCACTGCTGCAAAGTAATATCAGGAAATGTAGTGCTCAAAAGCAATCTCATGACGTGCACTGCTCCAAAGCAATCTCACAAAGTGCATTGCTCCAAAGCAATTACACAAAGTGCATTGCTCCAAAGCAATTACACAAAGTGCATTACACCAATCAAACCTTAAGGAAGTGCTGTGTTCCAATCCAATCTTCAGGAAGTGCATGGCTCCAATCCAAGCTTCAGGAAGTGCACTGCTCCAATCCGATCTTCATGGAAGTGCACTGCTCCAAATCAATCTCACAAAGTGCATTGCTCCAATTAAACCTTCAGGAAGTGCACTGTTCCAATGCAATCTTAAGGAGGTGCACTGCTCCAACCCAATCTTCAGGAAGCACACTGCTCCAAAGCAATCTCGGGAAGTGCACTGCTCCAATCCAATCTTCAGGAAGTGCACTGCTCCAAAGCAATCTCAGGAAGTGCACTTCTCCAATCCAATCTTCAGGAAGTGCACTGCCCCAATCCAACATTCAGGAAGTGCACTACTACAATCCAATCTTCAGGAAGTGCACTGCCTCAATCCAGTCTTCTGGTCGTGCACTGCTCCAATTCAATCTCCAGGAAGTGCTCTACTCCAAAGAAAGCAATCTCAGGAAGTGCATTGGTCCAAAGCAATCTCCGGAAGTGCACTACTCCAAAGCAATCTCAGGAAGTGCACTGCTCCAATCCAATCTTCAGGAAGTCCACTGCTCAAATCCATTCTCAGGAAGTGATCTGCTACAATCCAATTTTAAGAAAGTGCAACTGCGCCAATCCAATCTCCAGGAAGTTCCCTGCTCAAATCCAACCTTCAGGAAGTGCACTGCTACAAAGCAATCTCAGGAGGTGCTCTGCTACAATCGAATCTTCAGGAAGCATATTGCTCCAATCCAAACTTCAGGAAGTGCACTGCTCAAAAGCAATCTCTGGAAGTGCTCTGCTACAATCGAATCTTCAGGAAGTGCACTGCTCTAATCCAATTTTAAGGAAGTGCACTGATCCAAAGCAATCTCAGGAAGTGCACTGCTCCAATACAATCTTCACGAAGCGCACTGCACCAAACCAATCTCGGGAAGTGCACTGCTCCAATCCAATCTTCAGGAAGTGCACTGCTCCAAAGCAATCTCGGTAAGTGCAATGCTCCAATCCAATCTTCAGGCATTGCACTGCTCTAATCCAGTCTTCAGGAAGTGCATTGCTCCAATCCAATCTTAAGGAGGTGCATTGCTCCAAAGCAATGTCAGGAAGTGCATTGCTCCAATTCAATCTTAAGAAAGCGCGTTACTCCAAAGCAATCTCAGGAAGTGCACTGCTCCAATTCAATCTTCAGGAATTGCACTGCTCCAAAGCGACTCAGGAAGTGCACTGCTATAATCCAATCTTCTGGAAATGCACTGCCCAAATCCAATTTTCAGGAAGGCCGCTGCTCCAATCCAATCTCCAGAAAGTATGCTGCTCCAAAGCAATTCCAGGAGGTGCACTGCTCCAATCCAATCTTCAGGAAGCGCACTTCTCCAACGCAATCTCAGGACGTTCACTGCTCCAATCCAGTCTTAAGGAAACGCACTGCTCCAAAGCAATCTCAGGAAGTGCAATGCTCCAATCCAATATTCAGGAAGCGCACTTCTCCAAAGCAATCTCAGGAATTGCACTATTCCAATCCAGTCTTAAGGAAGCACACGGCTCCAATCCAACCTTTAGGAAGTGCTCTGCTACAATCCGATCTTCAGGAAATGCACTGCTCCAATCCAATCTTAAGGAAGCACACTGCTCCAAAGCAATCTCAGGAAGTGCACTGCTACAATCCAATCTTCCGGAAGCGCACTTCTCCAAAGCAATCTCAGGAAGTGCACTGCTCCAATCCAATCTTCAGGAAGTGCACTTCTCTAAAGCAATCTCAGGACGTTCACTGCTACAATCCAATCTTAAGGAAGCGCACTGCTCCAAAGCAATCTCAGGAAGTGCACTGCTCCAATCCAATATTCAGGAAGCGCACTTCTCCAAAGCAATCTCAGGAATTGCACTACTCCAATCCAGTCTTAAGGAAGCACACTGCTCCAATCCAACCTTTAGGAAGTGCTCTGCTACAATCCGATCTTCAGGAGGTGCACTGCTCCAATCCAATTTTAAGGAAGCACACTGCTCCAAAGCAATGCCAGGAAGTGCCCTGCTCCAATTCAATCTTAAGGAATCACACTGTTCCAAAGCAATCACGGGAAGTGCACTGCTCGAATCCAATCACCAGAAAGTGTTTTCCTCTAATCCAATCTTCAGAAAGCGCAATGCTCCAATGAAATCTTCAGGAAGTGCACTGCTCCAAAGCAATCTCAGGAAGTGCACTGCTCCAATTCAATCTTCAGGAAGTGCAATGCTCCAAAGTAATCTCAGGAGGTGCACTGCTACAATCCAATCTTCAGGAAGTGCACTGCCCCAATCCAACCTTCAGGAAGTGCACTGCTACAATCCAATCTTCAGGAAGTGCACTGCCTCAATCCAGTCTTCAGGATGTGCACTACTCCAATTCAATCTCCAGGAAGTGCTCTACTCCAAAGCAATCTCAGGAAGTGCATTGGTCCAAAGCAATCTCCGGAAGTGCACTACTCCAAAGTAATCTAAGGAAGTGCACTGCTCCAATCCAATCTTCAAGAAGTGCACTGCTCTGATTCAAACTTCAGGAGTGAACTGCTCCAAAGCAATCTCAGGAAGTGCACTGATCCAATCCAATTTCAGGAAGTGCACTGCTCCAATCCAGTCTTCAGGAAGTGCACTGCTCCAAAGCAATCGAGTGCACTGCTCCAGAGCAATCTCAGGAAATACACTGCCCCAATTAATTCTTCAGAAGGTGCATGCTCCAATTCATTCTTTAGGAAGTGCACTGCTGCAAAGTAATATCAGGAAGTGTAGTGCTCAAAAGCAATCTCATGACGTGCACTGCTCCAAAGCAATCTCACAAAGTGCATTGCTCCAAAGCAATTACACAAAGTGCATTGCTCCAAAGCAATTACACAAAGTGCATTACACCAATCAAACCTTAAGGAAGTGCTGTGTTCCAATCCAATCTTCAGGAAGTGCATGGCTCCAATCCAAGCTTCAGGAAGTGCACTGCTCCAATCCGATCTTCATGGAAGTGCACTGCTCCAAATCAATCTCACAAAGTGCATTGCTCCAATTAAACCTTCAGGAAGTGCACTGTTCCAATGCAATCTTAAGGAGGTGCACTGCTCCAACCCAGTCTTCAGGAAGCACACTGCTCCAAACCAATCTCGGGAAGTGCACTGCTCCAATCCAATCTTCAGGAAGTGCACTGCTCCAAAGCAATCTCGGTAAGTGCAATGCTCCAATCCAATCTTCAGGCATTGCACTGCTCTAATCCAATCTTCAGGAAGTGTATTGCTCCAATCCAATCTTAAGGAGGTGCATTGCTCCAAAGCAATGTCAGGAAGTGCATTGCTCCAATTCAATCTTAAGAAAGCGCATTACTATAAAGCAATCACAGGAAGTGCACTGCTCCAATTCAATCTTCAGGAAGTGCACTGCTCCAAAGCGACTCAGGAAGTGCACTGCTATAATCCAATCTTCTGGAAATGCACTGCCCAAATCCAATTTTCAGGAAGGCCGCTGCTCCAATCCAATCTCCAGAAAGTACGCTGCTCCAAAGCAATTCCAGGAGGTGCACTGCTCCAATCCAATCTTCAGGAAGCGCACTTCTCAAAAGCAATTCCAGGAAGTGCACTGCTCCAATCCAATCTTCAGGAAGCGCATTTCTCCAACGCAATCTCAGGACGTTCACTGCTCCAATCCAGTCTTAAGGAAACGCACTGCTCCAAAGCAATCTCAGGAAATGCACTGCTCCAATCCAATATTCAGGAAGCGCACTTCTCCAAAGCAATCTCAGGAATTGCACTATTCCAATCCAGTCTTAAGGAAGCACACGGCTCCAATCCAACCTTTAGGAAGTGCTCTGCTACAATCCGATCTTCAGGAAATGCACTGCTCCAATCCAATCTTAAGGAAGCACACTGCTCCAAAGCAATCTCAGGAAGTGCACTGCTACAATCCAATCTTCCGGAAGCGCACTTCTCCAAAGCAATCTCAGGAAGTGCACTGCTACAATCCAATCTTCAGGAAGTGCACTTCTCTAAAGCAATCTCAGGACGTTCACTGCTCCAATCCAATCTTAAGGAAGCACACTGCTCCAAAGCAATCTCAGGAAGTGCACTGCTCCAATCCAATATTCAGGAAGCGCACTTCTCCAAAGCAATCTCAGGAATTGCACTACTCCAATCCAGTCTTAAGGAAGCACACTGCTCCAATCCAACCTTTAGGAAGTGCTCTGCTACAATCCGATCTTCAGGAGGTGCACTGCTCGAATCCAATCTTAAGGAAGCACACTGCTCCAAAGCAATGCCAGGAAGTGCACTGCTCCAATTCAATCTTAAGGAATCACACTGTTCCAAAGCAATCACGAGAAGTGCACTGCTCGAATCCAATCTCCAGAAAGTGTTTTACTCTAATCCAATCTTCAGAAAGCGCAATGCTAAAATGCAATCTTCAGGAAGTGCACTGCTCCAAAGCAATCCCAGGAAGTGCACTGCTCCAATTCAATCTTCAGGAAGTGCAATGCTCCAAAGTAATCTCAGGAGGTGCACTGCTACAATCCAATCTTCAGGAAGTGCACTGCCCCAATCCAACCTTCAGGAAGTGCACTGCTACAATCCAATCTTCAGGAAGTGCACTGCCTCAATCCAGTCTTCAGGATGTGCACTACTCCAATTCAATCTCCAGGAAGTGCTCTACTCCAAAGCAATCTCAGGAAGTGCATTGGTCCAAAGCAATCTCCGGAAGTGCACTACTCCAAAGTAATCTAAGGAAGTGCACTGCTCCAATCCAATCTTCAAGAAGTGCACTGCTCCGATTCAAACTTCAGGAGTGCACTGCTCCAAAGCAATCTCAGGAAGTGCACTGATCCAATCCAATTTCAGGAAGTGCACTGCTCCAATCCAGTCTTCAGGAAGTGCACTGCTCCAAAGCAATCGAGTGCACTGCTCCAGAGCAATCTCAGGAAATACACTGCTCCAATCCATTCTTCAGAAGGTGCATGCTCCAATTCATTCTTTAGGAAGTGCACTGCTGCAAAGTAATATCAGGAAATGTAGTGCTCAAAAGCAATCTCATGACGTGCACTGCTCCAAAGCAATCTCACAAAGTGCATTGCTCCAAAGCAATTACACAAAGTGCATTGCTCCAAAGCAATTACACAAAGTGCATTACACCAATCAAACCTTAAGGAAGTGCTGTGTTCCAATCCAATCTTCAGGAAGTGCATGGCTCCAATCCAAGCTTCAGGAAGTGCACTGCTCCAATCCGATCTTCATGGAAGTGCACTGCTCCAAATCAATCTCACAAAGTGCATTGCTCCAATTAAACCTTCAGGAAGTGCACTGTTCCAATGCAATCTTAAGGAGGTGCACTGCTCCAACCCAATCTTCAGGAAGCACACTGCTCCAAAGCAATCTCGGGAAGTGCACTGCTCCAATCCAATCTTCAGGAAGTGCACTGCTCCAAAGCAATCTCAGGAAGTGCACTTCTCCAATCCAATCTTCAGGAAGTGCACTGCCCCAATCCAACATTCAGGAAGTGCACTACTACAATCCAATCTTCAGGAAGTGCACTGCCTCAATCCAGTCTTCTGGTCGTGCACTGCTCCAATTCAATCTCCAGGAAGTGCTCTACTCCAAAGAAAGCAATCTCAGGAAGTGCATTGGTCCAAAGCAATCTCCGGAAGTGCACTACTCCAAAGCAATCTCAGGAAGTGCACTGCTCCAATCCAATCTTCAGGAAGTCCACTGCTCAAATCCATTCTCAGGAAGTGATCTGCTACAATCCAATTTTAAGAAAGTGCAACTGCGCCAATCCAATCTCCAGGAAGTTCCCTGCTCAAATCCAACCTTCAGGAAGTGCACTGCTACAAAGCAATCTCAGGAGGTGCTCTGCTACAATCGAATCTTCAGGAAGCATATTGCTCCAATCCAAACTTCAGGAAGTGCACTGCTCAAAAGCAATCTCTGGAAGTGCTCTGCTACAATCGAATCTTCAGGAAGTGCACTGCTCTAATCCAATTTTAAGGAAGTGCACTGATCCAAAGCAATCTCAGGAAGTGCACTGCTCCAATACAATCTTCACGAAGCGCACTGCACCAAACCAATCTCGGGAAGTGCACTGCTCCAATCCAATCTTCAGGAAGTGCACTGCTCCAAAGCAATCTCGGTAAGTGCAATGCTCCAATCCAATCTTCAGGCATTGCACTGCTCTAATCCAGTCTTCAGGAAGTGCATTGCTCCAATCCAATCTTAAGGAGGTGCATTGCTCCAAAGCAATGTCAGGAAGTGCATTGCTCCAATTCAATCTTAAGAAAGCGCGTTACTCCAAAGCAATCTCAGGAAGTGCACTGCTCCAATTCAATCTTCAGGAATTGCACTGCTCCAAAGCGACTCAGGAAGTGCACTGCTATAATCCAATCTTCTGGAAATGCACTGCCCAAATCCAATTTTCAGGAAGGCCGCTGCTCCAATCCAATCTCCAGAAAGTATGCTGCTCCAAAGCAATTCCAGGAGGTGCACTGCTCCAATCCAATCTTCAGGTAGCGCACTTCTCCAACGCAATCTCAGGACGTTCACTGCTCCAATCCAGTCTTAAGGAAACGCACTGCTCCAAAGCAATCTCAGGAAGTGCAATGCTCCAATCCAATATTCAGGAAGCGCACTTCTCCAAAGCAATCTCAGGAATTGCACTATTCCAATCCAGTCTTAAGGAAGCACACGGCTCCAATCCAACCTTTAGGAAGTGCTCTGCTACAATCCGATCTTCAGGAAATGCACTGCTCCAATCCAATCTTAAGGAAGCACACTGCTCCAAAGCAATCTCAGGAAGTGCACTGCTACAATCCAATCTTCCGGAAGCGCACTTCTCCAAAGCAATCTCAGGAAGTGCACTGCTCCAATCCAATCTTCAGGAAGTGCACTTCTCTAAAGCAATCTCAGGACGTTCACTGCTACAATCCAATCTTAAGGAAGCGCACTGCTCCAAAGCAATCTCAGGAAGTGCACTGCTCCAATCCAATATTCAGGAAGCGCACTTCTCCAAAGCAATCTCAGGAATTGCACTACTCCAATCCAGTCTTAAGGAAGCACACTGCTCCAATCCAACCTTTAGGAAGTGCTCTGCTACAATCCGATCTTCAGGAGGTGCACTGCTCCAATCCAATTTTAAGGAAGCACACTGCTCCAAAGCAATGCCAGGAAGTGCCCTGCTCCAATTCAATCTTAAGGAATCACACTGTTCCAAAGCAATCACGGGAAGTGCACTGCTCGAATCCAATCACCAGAAAGTGTTTTCCTCTAATCCAATCTTCAGAAAGCGCAATGCTCCAATGAAATCTTCAGGAAGTGCACTGCTCCAAAGCAATCTCAGGAAGTGCACTGCTCCAATTCAATCTTCAGGAAGTGCAATGCTCCAAAGTAATCTCAGGAGGTGCACTGCTACAATCCAATCTTCAGGAAGTGCACTGCCCCAATCCAACCTTCAGGAAGTGCACTGCTACAATCCAATCTTCAGGAAGTGCACTGCCTCAATCCAGTCTTCAGGATGTGCACTACTCCAATTCAATCTCCAGGAAGTGCTCTACTCCAAAGCAATCTCAGGAAGTGCATTGGTCCAAAGCAATCTCCGGAAGTGCACTACTCCAAAGTAATCTAAGGAAGTGCACTGCTCCAATCCAATCTTCAAGAAGTGCACTGCTCTGATTCAAACTTCAGGAGTGAACTGCTCCAAAGCAATCTCAGGAGGTGCACTGATCCAATCCAATTTCAGGAAGTGCACTGCTCCAATCCAGTCTTCAGGAAGTGCACTGCTCCAAAGCAATCGAGTGCACTGCTCCAGAGCAATCTCAGGAAATACACTGCCCCAATTAATTCTTCAGAAGGTGCATGCTCCAATTCATTCTTTGGGAAGTGCACTGCTGCAAAGTAATATCAGGAAGTGTAGTGCTCAAAAGCAATCTCATGACGTGCACTGCTCCAAAGCAATGTCACAAAGTGCATTGCTCCAAAGCAATTACACAAAGTGCATTGCTCCAAAGCAATTACACAAAGTGCATTACACCAATCAAACCTTAAGGAAGTGCTGTGTTCCAATCCAATCTTCAGGAAGTGCATGGCTCCAATCCAAGCTTCAGGAAGTGCACTGCTCCAATCCGATCTTCATGGAAGTGCACTGCTCCAAATCAATCTCACAAAGTGCATTGCTCCAATTAAACCTTCACGAAGTGCACTGTTCCAATGCAATCTTAAGGAGGTGCACTGCTCCAACCCAGTCTTCAGGAAGCACACTGCTCCAAAGCAATCTCGGGAAGTGCACTGCTCCAATCCAATCTTCAGGAAGTGCACTGCTCCAAAGCAATCGCAGGAAGAGCAATGCTCCAAAGCAATCTCAGGAAGTGCTCTGCTTCAATCCGATCTTCGGGAAGTACACTGCTCCAATCCAATCTTCAGGAAGTGCACTGCTCCAAAGCAATCTCAGGAAGTGCAATGCTCCAATCCAATCTTCAGGAAGCGTGTTACTCCATAGCAATCTCTCTCAGGAAGTGCACTGCTCCAGAGCAATCTCAGGAAATGCACTGCACCAATCCAACATTCAGGAAGTGCACTGCTCCAAAACAATCTCAGGAAATGCACTGCACCAATCCAACATTAAGGAAGTGCACCGCTCCAAACCATTCTCAACAAGTGCACTGGTCCAAAGCAATCTCCGGAAGTGCACTGCTCCAATCCAATCTTCAGGAAGCGCATTGCTCCAACGCAATCTCATGAAGTGCATGGCTCCAGTCCAATCTTCAGGAAGTGCACTGCTCCAAATCAATCTCAGGAAGTGCACTGCTCCAATCCAATCTTCAGAAAGCGCAATGCTCCAAAGCAATCTCAGAAAGTGCTCTGCTACAATCCAATCTTCAGAAAGTGCACCACTCCAATCCAATCTTAACGAATGGCACTGCTCCATCCAATCTTAAGGCAGTGCAATGCTCCAAAGCAATGCCAGGAAGTGCACTGCTCCAATTCAATCTTAATGTATCGCACTGCTCCAAAGCAATCTCAGGAAGTGCAGTGCTCAAATACAATCTCCAGGAAGTGTACTGCTCCAATCCAATCATCAGGAAGTGCGCTGCTCCAATCCAATCTTAATGAAGCTCACTGCTACAATCCAATCTTCAGGAAGTGCACTGCTCCAAAGCAATCTCAGGAAGTGCTCTACTACAATCCAATCTTCAGGAAGTGCACTGCTCCAAAGCAATTTTGGGAGGTGCTCTGCTACAATCCAATCTTCTGAAAGTGCACTGCTCCAATGCAATCTCAGGAAGAGGACTGCTCAAATCCAATCTCCAGGAAGTGTACTGCTCCAATCCAATCTTCAGGAAGTGCACTGCTCCAATCCAATCTTAATGAAGCTCACTGCTACAAACCAATCTTCAGGAAGTGCACTGCTACAATCCAATCTTAAAGAGGTGCACTGCACCAATCCAACGTTCAAAAAGTACACTGCTCCAAAGCAATCTCGTGAAGTGCTATACTACAATCCAATCTTCAGGCAGTGCACTGCTCCAATCCAACCTTCAGGAAGCGCACTGCTCCAAAGCAATCTTGGGAGGTGCTCTGCTACAATCCAATCTTCAGGAAGTGCACTGCTCCAAAGCAATCTCAGGAAGTGCACTGCTCCAATCCAATCTTCAGGAAGCACACTGCTCCAAAGCAATCTCAGGAAGTGCACTGCTCCAATCCAATATTCAGGAAGTACATTGCTTCAAAGCAATCTCAGGAAGTGCACTGCTACAATCCAATCTTCAGTAAGTGCACTGCTCCAATCCAATATTAAGGAGGTTCACTGCACGAATCCAACCTTCAGGAAGTGCAATGCTACAAAGGAATCGCAGGAAGTGCTCTACTCCAAAGCAATCTCAGGAAGTGCACTGGTCCAAAGCAATCTCCAGAAGTGCACTACTCCAAAGCAATCTTCAGGAAGTGCACTGCTCCAATCCAATCTTCAGAAAGCGCAATGCTCCAAAGCAATCTCAGGAAGTGCTCTACTCCAAAGCAATCTCAGGAAGTGCATTGGTCCAAAGCAATCTCTGGGAGTGCACTACTCCAAAGGAATCTCAGGAAGTGCACTGCTCCAATCCAATTTTCAGGAAGTGCACTGCTCAAATCCAATCTCAGGAAGTGATCTGCTACAATCCAATCTTAAAAAGTGCAACTGTGCCAATCCAATCTCCAGGAAGCGCACTGCTCCAGAGCAATCTCAGGAAGTGCTCTGCTACAATCGAATCTTTAGGAAGCATATTGCTCCAATCCAAACTTCAGGAAGTGCACTGCTCCAAAGCAATCTCAGGAAGTGCTCTGCTACAATCGAATCTTCAGGAAGTGCACTGCTTCAAAGCAATCTCGGGAAGTGCACTGCTCCAATCCAATCTTCAGGAAGTGCACTGCTTCAAAGCAATCTCGGTAAGTGCACTGCTCTAATCCAATCTTCAGGCATTGCACTGCTCTAATCCAGTCTTCAGAAAGTGCATTGATCCAATCGAATCTTAAGGAGGTGCATTGCTCCAAAGCAATGTCAGGAAGTGCATTGCTCCAATTCAATCTTAATAAAGCGCCTTACTCCAAAGCAATCTCAGGAAGTGCACTGCTCCAATTCAATCTTCAGGAAGTGCACTGCTCCAAAGCAATCTCAGGAAGTGCACTGCTCCAATCCAATCTTTTGGAAGTGCACTGCCCCAATCCAATTTTCAGAAAGGCCACTGCTCCAATCCAATCCCCAGAAATCACACTGCTCCAAAACAATTCCAGGAACTGCACTGCTCCAATCCAATCTTCAGGAAGCGCACTTCTCCAAAGCAATCTCAGGACGTTCACTGCTCCAATCCAATCTTAAGGAAGCGCACTGCTCCAAAGCAATCTCAGGAATTGCACTACTTCAATCAAGTCTTAAGGAAGCACACTGCTCCAATCCAACCTTTAGGAAGTGCTCTGCTACAAACCGATCTTCAGGAAGTGCACTGCTCCAATCCAATCTTAAGGAAGCGCACTTCTCCAAAGCAATCTCAGGAAGTGCACTGCTACAATTTTCAGGAAGTGCACTTCTCCAAAGCAATCTCAGGAAGTGCACTGCTACAATTTTCAGGAACTGCAATGTTCCAATCCAATCTTCCGAGATAAGTGGATACAGAGACGAAAGGAAGAGGAAGAAAGAAGAGCAGGGGAACGGAGAGAAGAAGTGAGAAAGGAAGAAGAAAGAATTAGATGGGAGGCAAGAAAGGGGAGGGAAGTAGATGAAGAATTAGAACGGAAAAGGAGACAACGGGAACATGAGATTGATTGCATTCAGAATGAATTAATGGAGCCAAGTTCAGTGATACAATGGAGTGAAATAGAAGAGTTCCTCCTGTTACAGGGAGCACTGCAGGGCCATCTAAAGTTACGTTAGATAAGGATTTTGGTATAGGAAGCATCAGAGATAGGTTTGATAAAGCCACCAGGATTCAAGAGAAGGTAGCAAATCGGCAAGCCGAGGGAAGGGAGATGGATCCCTGGTCTTCCAATCACAAAGCGAAGAAAGAAACACATTTAGTCTCAAGCATAGAGCTTTGTCCTTAGACAGTCTGACTTTAGATAAGGGCGAAAGAGAGGAGAGCCATACTAGCTGGAGGCTAGATATGTCAGACGAGGAAAGAAAAACCTTCCATGGGGAGGAGGGATGGAGTGTATGCGGTCACGAGGGATGTCTGCAGACAGACAAGGGAGTAAAATGGTCTAATCTAGAACAACCTAAGGATAGAATGCCAGATCCTGTAGCATATCCAGAGCTTCCTAGAGGACGGTCATATATCGAGAAGGTAGAGTCACCACCCTATGTGAGCACACTGTGGTCATTTCAGGATGAAGGAGATCAGGAACCATTGTTCCTAGCATGGATAGGCAAACAATGGGAGTGGATTGTGGAATAGGATTTAGAAGGTTTCCCTTATTGGAAAAGGGAGGGGCCAGACCACAGTATATTACATAGCCACAGATGGACAAGGATAATTTAAGGCGCAAACTCTCCAGTTTAATGGCGGGTGCGGGAAAATGGATTTATGAGTTAGAAAAAATGACCGGAGTAAATACCTTGGCAATAGGGGATATGAAGGGTCTCCCAGCAGCTATTCCTGGGGAAAGAGCAGATGATATTTGGACAAGAGCAGGTTATTCGAGTGTCACGGCACAAAACACTGCACACAATGGAGTGCCATTTAATAACTGTGGGGAAGGCGTTTGGAGAGCACTTAGAGTGCAATATCCTTATGTATTCGATATGGGTGCGATTATGACACGAAAAATGAAAGAAAATGAAGATCCGCTTGCTTACATTCAAGACATTCAAGAGCGCTGGTCTCTTGAAACGCCCACACCGTGGAGTAGAACAGTGGCAGTATTTTACAACATTTTGTTTGAGGGACTGCCTGAGCCAGTACAAAGGCAACTTAAGAAGTTAGTGGGGATGGAAGCAAAACCATGGCCTGAAATACAGTTGACTATAGTGCATCACTGTCGACTGTTACAAGAGAAGAATAAAAAGAAGGACAATGCCAGAAAAATTGAGGAAGCCAAGTTAGTCCAGAAAAGACTGTCAAAATATGCCATAGAAGGAGCTGTATTAACAATAGGAGAAGGGCTAGAAGTACAGCAAGCAGTGGACACATCGCAGGTGAATAATCAGTGCCCGAAGAATCAAGGAGGAAGTGGGTTTATACCACAAGGTAGAGGTATGGGTTGCAGAGGAAGGGGTGGATTTCAAAACAATGAAGGTGGGATTCAGAATGGGCAGAATGAGAATCAGAATGTGCATGGAGGATTTAACAAAGGAGGCCTAATTAGACGAAACCGTCCTATATGTTGGACGTGTGGAAACACAGGACACATTGCACACACATGTGTGAGCCAAGGGTACATACAAAATGGTCAATACTCAAGGGGGGAACAGCTTATACTCCAGCATATAGCTCACAGGCTAGGGATGTATTTGCCCAAGATCAGACAGTGTATCAGGCACAAGCACCACAAGTACGACAGGTACATCAACTGCAGCAATTACAGCAAGCACCACTGAACCCACCACAGGGGCAGTCACAGCACGCCCCCATGCAGATACAGCAGAATGCAAACATGGGGAAATTATTGACACCTGGATTAGGGGGTGTCACAGTGGTAGGAGGGAATCCTGTTACAGGTACAGGGGTATGCATGTATCCACAATAGGACATCTCACAGGGCGACTTGATGTGTTCAGTACTATCTGTGACACCAGACCCTCAAGCGGTACCAATGGTTGATGTGACCATAGGAGGAAAATCCTTTTCATTTTTAGTTGACACTGGAGCTACTCGTTCTTGTATACGAGAGAGAAAATACCCAATGTCGGGGAAATGCCATGAATGCTCAGGGATTCTCTGGAGCTACAAGTCGAGTTCCCTTTACTGATGAACTACCAGTCTCTATAGGAGAATGTGATGTGTCTGTTTCATTGTTGTATTCACGGCAGACACTAGTTAATATTCTAGGAAGAGACTAAATGACAAAACTTAATATGACGATTTCTTTTACTGGTGAAGGTATAGTGTGCTCCACTCCAGGGATACACTATATGAATATGGGTGAGTTTGTATTGACATTTATAGGGCAAATGGCTCTGCGAGGGGTGTCAATGGAGCCTGAAATTGTGGATGTTGAGTCTGGCGATCCAGCACCAGAACATGAGCATTCTGTCCTTGAAACGTGCGTGGAAGGGGCAAATGGCAATACTCTAGGGCATCTCATGACCTTCGCAGGCCGAGTATAGTCTTGGGAAGGAAAAGGTCATGCAGGGCACAAGACCCACAGCCCTGAACCCAGCTGAGTGTGTTGGCGCCATAATAGGTGACTGCTGATGTTTTCAAGACCTATTCACTTAAAGACCGATTTCGAAAAAAGACTGCTCCGTGCCCGCACAGAGCGGTCTTTCTAAATCCAACTGTCACGCCCCTGCAGTACACAAGTGCGTGCAGGGGCTGACAAGCAGATCGAGACCCGGAAGCACAGGATCAGGAGAACGGGTAAGAGTGTGGGTGTGTGTGTATGTGTGTTGGTGTGTGTATGTATGTATGTGTTTTGGTTTGGGGGAGTGCAGGGCGGGGGCGCTGGGGCTGAGAGATGGGGGGTCGTGGGTGCATGTGTGTTGCGTGTATGTATGTGTTTTGGTTAGGGGGAGTGCAGGGTGGGTGGACTGGGGGTGGGGCTGAAAGATGGGGGTTGTGGGTGCGTGTGTGTGTTGTGAGTATGTATGTGTTTTGGTTAGGGGGAGTGCAGGGTGGGTGGACTGGGGGTGGGGCTGAAAGATGGGGGTTGTGGGTGCGTGTGTGTGTTGTGAGTATGTATGTGTTTTGGTTAGGGGGAGTGCAGGGTGGGTGGACTGGGGGTGGGGCTGAAAGATGGGGGTTGTGGGTGCGTGTGTGTGTTGTGAGTATGTATGTGTTTTGGTTAGGGGCAGTGCAGGGTGGGTGGACTGGGGGTGGGGCTGAAAGATGGGGGTTGTGGGTGCGTGTGTGTGTTGTGAGTATGTATGTGTTTTGGTTAGGGGGAGTGCAGGGTGGGTGGACTGGGGGTGGGGCTGAAAGATGGGGGTTGTGGGTGCGTGTGTGTGTTGTGAGTATGTATGTGTTTTGGTTTGGGGGAGTTAGGGCGGGGGCGCTGGGGCTGAGAGATGGGGGGTCGTGGGTGCATATGTGTTGCGTGTATGTATGTGTTTTGGTTAGGGGGAGTGCAGGGTGGGTGGACTGAGGGTGGGGCTGAAAGATGGGGGTTGTGGGTGCGTGTGTGTGTTGTGAGTATGTATGTGTTTTGGTTAGGGGGAGTGCAGGGTGGGTGGACTGGGGGTGGGGCTGAAAGATGGGGGTTGTGGGTGCGTGTGTGTGTTGTGAGTATGTATGTGTTTTGGTTAGGGGGAGTGCAGGGTGGTGGAGTCCTGTGTAGCCACAGCCTCCATCATGTACTCCGGCTCTGTTCTTACTGTAAATACTGATATAATAAATCAGACGCACCTGTTCCTAGCCTCACATTAATGAATAAGCTAAAGAATAAGTGATCCTTAAAAGGTCATGAGACACATAGATTGTCCTATAGTGAAACAGCAGAATTTAAGAAAATTCGCAAATACTGTCAGTGATTTCAACAGGTCACTGAATTCCTCATCCACGCGCCCCAGACAACACTAGAAGCACGTACCCGAAGACACCTGGTGCTGTGCTGTGCTGTGCTGTGCTGTGCTGTGCTGTGCTGTGCTGTGCTGTGCTGTGCTGTGCAAGGATGGCGACCAGGCCTCACTCTTAGTTGCCAGCATGACCCATTCCAATCTGTAACTGCTATTCCAGTCCTGGGTTTTCCTTTGCATTCTGGGACTTGTGGTCTTAGTCGTATAACTACAAGTCCCAGAATGCAAAGAGAAAACCAGGACTGGATAAGCATCTACAGATTGGAATGGGTCCTGTTGGCGACTATGCCTCACTATGTGACCGGGACGCAAGGGGCTAATTTCACCACATCTAGAGTGCGTTGGTCCGTCATTTTGTTTCCCGCTCTGGTGCACCCCCCATGTGTCCCACAAGGCACTGGGGTCTGCTAGCTCATTCTGGATGCAATAGAAAGCTTGAAGAAATGGTGGTACGTGATCTCTGGGGAAGTCTGGTGGAAGGACTATGGGCTAGACACGATAGGATGGCCTTCTCGGCCTCACTAAGCCAGCAGCCAATGGCAGGGAAGGAAGCCACGTACCGGTGCAGGAAGCCAGTTGCACAAGTCTCCTGAAGTGAACCTGCTGTTCCCCGTCTGGTAGTGAGAGGCCGATTGTGTGCTAATCTCACCCTTAGGGATCGGGGGAACATGTAAGGCCTGTGGGGAAGGTGAGCTCCAGCAAAGAGTGTCAGGAGAGAAGATCACCCACCAAGACGCAGGGCTCTCTTCTGATGGGTCCTCGTTGGCAGGGGGTCTCACGGCAAAGGTCTCGTGGAGCTTCCTTTAGTTTGCTTGCAGTCTAGGGGGCCCAGCGCGCGTCATTCATGGCCGCACTGGCTGCTCCGGATGCAAGTGGGATTGTCCGGTCCTCTGTCTTGGACTGTGCTTCTGGCTCTGCACGGGGCCACCAGCCCCGTGTGTGTGGGATTCCGCGTTGTTACCGGCAGCGGCAGGGGTAGCTCCCGTCCTCCCTGCTTCCGTGCTTGTCAGACTGACGTTATTCTCACCTCGGAGGCTTGAGCCCACCACAGTCTCTGATCTGGATTTTGCTATTCTGGCTTCTTACATGCTCCGGGTTCCAGCCCCTGCAGAGCAGCCAACTTCCTTGTCAGAGTCTAGTGGTCACTGCCTTTCATCAGCGTCTGTCGGGGGTTTAAGTGGGCCGGGGCAAGCTGGGTCAGAGCTAGGCAGTCTCCGGAAATTGTGTTCGAGGTGGGACCCTGACAGTGCTCCCCAAAGTCCCCTGGTAAGCCGAGCCCACGTAGAAGCCAAGGCATTTTTCTAAAGCCTGAAGCTCTTGTGTTGCAGGCCCCCGCCAGGCGCCCCTTTACCTGGAGATGCAGGGATCATCACCCTCGCGTGCTGATCGATGCAAAGGGGTGCCTGGCAGGGTGTCAGAGCCTTAATGATGCAGCAACACTTTCCTGACATGAATGCCACCTGTTAGGCCATGCCCCTTTTGCAAAAGCGAGCCAGAGCTCTTATGGGGCCGTCACCGAAAAGGGGCCTTTCCTAACAGGCGGCATTTAGGTCAGGGAAGTGCTGCCTATTAATTGTGGTGCTGACCCCCTGCCAGGCTGCGCCCCTTTTCAGCTACGCTCACGTATGAGACCCGACTCAATTGTGCATACTGCTTAAAGCCCTAGGATCTGGCCTATATAGTCCCTAGCATGCTCCTTGCAAGTTTCTCTTTCTGCCTGATTTCAGTGAGGTGGGGCTGGGGGGTCAGGGTGGGGGCTACCTGCCTGACTTCCTTGCGTTTCTCTCATCAGCTGTTCACTGTCTCAATCCCCATACCAAATTATGTTGAGCTAAAAGGGTTGTCCAACTCCAGGCCCCAAGGGCAAGAACCCTGAAGGGTTTTCAGGATAGCCCTCATTTATATTCATGTGGAAAAATGTGCATACATTTAGAATTATTATATGCAAATTTATGTCATGAATATTAATGAGGGGTATCCTGAAAACCCAACATGGATTCGGCCCTCGCGGCCTGGAGTTGGACACTTCTCTGACACTACTCAAGCTGTCTTCAATGGCTCGATAAGCTTTTGGATTGGTGGGATCCTTCTCCCAGTAACTCCGGGTCACATGATTGGTCAGTGCCAGTTGTTCCCAACTCCCATGACGCATTTCCTTTCCCCATTCCATTATTTCCACGTGTGCTGAATCTCCCCGTCGGCCTTGTTCACTTATTGTGCGATTGGTGCGGGGCAAATGGACAAAGAGCATATAAAGGCTATCCACCATTCAAGAGCCAGGTGCGAGTCATGGCGCCGTGCGGCTCAGTGGGCGGCTCCAGTGCTTAATTTGTGGGGGTGTTTTTCAGGGCTTAGCCCCAGCACTTATTTCTGAGCCCTGGCACTTATTTTGGTGAGTAAGGATAGCTCAGGGGCAACACGTTTGTCTTTGAATCCCGATCCCGCACTTAGAAACCACTATGCGTTATAAAAGAACAAATGATTGTCTCAGACTCAGACTGATTATAAAGTAATGACGGCCAGAGCATCCATCAGCCCCAATAGGCAGGTGCGAGCTGCAGTTTAACCCCAAATGTGTCGACACTGAGGAGCAGCTGGGGGAGGTGGCAGCAGAGGTGGGGAACTGGCCACCCGCAGTGTCACAAGCGTGCGAGAAAATATTGGGCCCCTGGCACTTATTTTCTTACAAATGAAGAACTGGGCGGCTCCCTGGCTTGCCGGTGGATGGAATTGTGTCCCATGTCCCATGGGCTGCAGGCATGCATTTAGAACCCCACTTGCTCTCTCCGTAATGCCGGTGGGGAGGCATGTGTCCCGTCACAGATCACAGGGTAACAAAAGCTGACACATATATACATTGTATGTTACGCAAAAAGAGAATTACTGCAGCTTTTTTTCGTTCTTGAATGAAAACCTATAAAAAAACAAAATATAAATTACTGTCAGTCTAAAAATACACTGTCCTTTTTTTGTAACAATACTTTTAAGACTTAAAGACACACAACAATTAATATAACAGTGGCAAGGTTGCCTGCTTGTAGTCGTTTTCTGACATAGGCACGCAACTTGTTACTATGACTGATGTGAAGAAAGTGTGAAATAAAGCCTTTTGGGGGCTGTGTTAAACCAGCAGACATGATGGACTTAACCTTGACAGGGGTGGCAGGATTTTTGACTAAGGCTAATTATGTGTGGAAGCCAAAGGTTGGCAGCTAACTGGAGACGTGGGGAAGCTTGGCAATAAAAACCTGACCATCCAGCAGGGATTCTCACACACAATGGTCCGTTCCCCACTCCCCGTTTTTAGATGGCAGCTGCTAAGAAGGATGAGATGGGCTAAAAGGCTGTCGCAATGCCACACTCTAGGCCCTGGTCTGCATGACCCCTCCTCCCATGACGACTCTGGAGCTGGGCGAGAGCTGGTAACACTGCAAACTCCCCACGAGCAAATGTCTGTCCTGGGGTGGAGACTAGTACAGGACGTCAGATAGACATCATGCCACCCCCCCCCCCCCGCCGGCCATTCAAGAATCCTTGGTTTATTTATTTATTTATTCCCGGTGAAGCCGGCGTGGCTCGGCTCGTGTTTGCAGCAGCCGATGGCTTTAATCAAGCACAAGCCAGCCCCTCTTAAGCCGGTGAAAGGCTTGCCTGGCTCCCGCCACTCTAGGACACAGGGCCCAGAACATTGTCAGGGGATCGAGAGACATGGACAGTGAACGTCAAGCATGTTCTGTGCAGTGTATTGGCCATTTTGAAAACGGGGTTTAAAGTTAAGTATTCAGTGGGTTGGCGAGCCCATCTCTAGCGTAAATGTTGATTGTGTAATGTCCAGATTTACATAGCTGAAACGCGCATGAAAGGGGCTTCAGGGCGCTTGCAGTCTTTGAGAAATAGCTGATTCTTGGCCAACTGCAGCGTGAACGAGGAAAACACGAACGTGGAAGAGCATGACTTAGATGCCGGAACGGGGGTGGGGTTGGGGGTGGGGTTGGGGGGATTTTCAAATTAACTTGATATGATTTCCAGCCACCGTGTTAGGCTCCCTTACATTTCCTTGCCTTATAGTCATGGGCGTAATTTTAGGGGGTGGGGGAGAGGTGTTGAGGTGTTTGTACCGCCAAAACTCTTGTGGCACACCATTTTGGCCCACTCATTTGGCAGGGCCCCTTTCATAAAGATGTCATACACCCCCCCTCCCCCAAGGATCACCCACCCCCCCCCCCCTCCGCCCAACTCCCTCGTCCGTCCGAACCCCCGACTCCCCCCCTCCACCCCGAACATATCAACAAAGTTACTCCACTGCTTATAGTCCAAGATATCTGGAAGGCAAGTTCATTTAATGACTGGTCACTCCACATCCTAAAAGTGGGGAGCGTCTGCCATCTAGTGACATATTTTGGAATATACCGTTTTAAAAGAAAAGGGCTCGCGCTTACCTTAAAACTCTAGTTCTCTGGACGCGTTTAAATCTGAAAAGAAAGTGCCGTTTTATTGCTCTGTCACCCTTCTGTCTTTATGAGACAGGCCTGCTTAGCATATGCCCGCTGGAAGGACGATTACATTGTGGGGACTTTATATACACGCTCCTGCCAGGTCCTCAACACGTGTCGCCATGATGGCCAGTCCAGTTTAAACTGAGTCTGTTTTTTTTTTTAATCCAGTTCCTTATGGCTGAGAGAACCTGACCTAGTTTTGAGTTGTCGAAGGTTCTGTCCCCAGTGAGTTTAAAAGATACTTGTAAGTCCTGAGCATAGCAGTGGAAGCCAGGGGTGCACCTAGGCTAACATTTAGGGGGTGGGGGGTTAACCCTTCAAATGTTTTTATGCAAAAAGTGTTTTAAGAGCCACAAGATAAAAAAAGGGGGTAGGGAGGCAGAGAAGAAAATTACAGTAACCGTCTTACTAGGCCTTGTGACATTCGGATCGTGCAAGTTCAGTAACAGGAAGTGCAGGAAGAGGGGGCAGAACAGGGGGAAGGGATAGGATAGGAAGAGGGAGAAGTGCAGGAGGGAGGGGGCCCAAGGGGCTGGGCAGCTGTAAGGGGAGCCTGGCAGGGCAATGCTTGGGGAAACCAGGGATGGGGGTCAATTAGGGCGAGGGAAGTTGGTAGGCCAGCCTATGTAGGCTAGTCGGGGAGAGGTGCCCAAGGGCAAGTGCTGGTAGAAAGGTGCAAGGAAGATTGGTCGAAGGAGGGCCTGGCACCGGTAAGGCTCTTAAGTGATTCAGGCAACCAGACGTAGCGACAGGTGGAGATTAGCAGGGGTGGGAGAAAGGGAAGGAGGGGAAGAAAAGGAAGGTCTTGAGAAGCTTCCGAAACTTAAGGAGATCCGGCTCAATTCGTAGAGGGGCAGGAAGGCTGCTCCAGAGGGAGGCTCCTGCCTAGGAAAGAGATCTACCCCCCCACTCTCTGCTTGGAGAAAGGCCTGATCTACAGACAGTTGGAGTTAGAGGGCCGGAGGTATTTAGGGAGAGAGAGTTCAATTTAGTGAGGTCCCATGCCCCAGAAAGCCTTGTGTATCATGCACAGGGTCTTTAATTTGATCCTTGCAACCACAGGGAGTCAGTGGAGAGAATTTAGTGCTGGAGAGATGCAGTCCCTGGTCTTCTGGTCAAGGATACGTCTTGCAGTCCTATTCTGGATGAGTTGCAGAAGGCGGAGAGAGGAAACAGGCAGATTAAGCAAGAGACTGTTACGGTGGTCCACCCTGGAGAGAACCAGAGCTCTGGATACATTGAGTTTCTGAGGGAAGGTGAGGAAAGGGAGACTTCCTCTGAGGAGGTGAAGCTGAAAATGAGACTTCTTGACAAGGTGTGCGATATGAGGTGAGAAGGAGAGAGAGGAGTCAATGATGAGACCCACGTTTTTTGCCTCACGCAAGGCAGATAACAGGGGCCCCAAGGAGGGTGGCCAGAGAGTAGGAGGGAAGGAGGAGGCGGGATCCCAGTGAGAAGGATCTCTGCCTTACTAGCGTTAATGAAGAGCTCGTTAGCAGCACACCATGCCTGAATAGCAGTCAGTCGGGAATGAGAGAGGAAGGAGAGGAAGAAGAGGAGGGAGGCTTAAAGGAGACTGGTGTGTCATCAGCATAGCATTGGAAATGTGGAGAGAAGGTGGAGATCAAATGGGCAAGGGGGGCAAGCTAAATGTTGAAAAGCCACAGCGAGAGGATAGAGCCCAGAGGGACGCCACAGGTCGAGGGTGAGATAGAGGAGAGAAAAGAGCCCAGTTCTACTTGGGAAGGCTGATTCGAGAGGATATGGGTCAAGCAATCTAGTGCCCGGTCCGTGATGCCCAGGGTATCACATAACCAATTTATGATGTTGGAATGATTGACTGTGTCAAAGGCAGAGGGCAGAGGAAGGAGGTGTTAGCATAAATGTTTGTTTTTATTTGATCGAATGGTACGTTTGACCGAATTCGGCCAGTATCATTCGATTGATTAAAAACAAACAATTAGGCTAATACATTGTACTGGAGGACCCGAATTAAAGATATATTGAATCAACAGCTGAATGAAGTGGAGGCCCCCCCCACTTCAACCTAAGTGGAGAAATTCGTATGGACTTATGTGCTGTTGTAATTATGTGAAAATGGTATTCATAATGTTAGTATATGCAAGTAGTCAAAAGCATCCTGGTTATAATGTCGAAAAATGTCATTATCATGATGTAGTAAGGTGGCAAGGCACAGAATGGACAATAAGAATTTCTGTACACAGACAGAAAATAATGCTGCCAAATACCTTTACCGAAAATGCATGTAACTGAAAATGTGGCTAAAATGAGCAGAGAGTGTAGGATGAGGTAATTTTAAAGTTGAAACATTCAAGGGTAGCATGCAGTCAGAAACTTGACAAATGGGCAGACCTAGACTCTTAATTAGTCCCTGTCTGGAACCTTATCTGAAGAATCCAGCTGCACCAATTATAATTGAGCAGAGCAGCGAAGAATAGTCAGGATGCATGCTAGAGCGGATTTCATTTTGAAGGTTTAGCTCGATTAAAAATTAATTGCCCAGTGAGCTAATGCTAACGATGAAGTTGCTTAAGACTGTGCAGGAACGGTGGGGGCAGATTGCTCCCTCACATTTGGCTATAAAAATGAACTCTGTGTGATGCTGCGGGGTGTTTGAGGCTGGAAGCTCGACCACGGCACTAAGGCTGCTCTGTGCCAGCAGTCGCATGAAATAAACCTCTATGAACTTAACAGTCTCTTTGCCAAATCCTTGAGTTGTCCTTATTGAATTGTGTTGGAGTAGGTGAATCCTGCACCCTAACCTCCTCAAGGTGCAGCTATCTTATCTTAAGGTATTCGAGGGCGAGCTCTGATTCTATGGGCCCGTCAGAGGTCACTCGGTCCTCGTTTACAACATACTGAACATGTGGAGCAGGGGTTGCAGGTGTGTCTCCCACTCCCCATGATGGGTATGTTTTAGCCTTGGGGCATTGGAATGGAAGGCGGGGGATTGAAAAAAAAAGAAGAAAAAGGGACCCTGTGGAGTCGGATCCGACCCGCATTAGAGAGACAGATCTGACACTGCAGGGGTGAAGGGGACCTGGCGGCGAGCAAACAGGTAAGTAGGGGAAGGTGGCCAGGTTGGGTGTGGGGGTTGGGGTGAGCGCATTTGGTTGGCCGTTAGATCCTCTGATGATTGATCGCATGCGGGCAGTTTTTTCCAGACAGTTCACCGCGATCAATTATCAGAAGATCAAACACCACAAAACCGCTCAAGGAGGATGAGAACGGAAGGAGAGTTGGAGTCAAGGTTTGAGAGCAACTTCAGACGCTGTGGGGGAGTGGAAGGCCATCTAACTTCTTTACACATGCTAATGAGACTATTATAGTGCAGTTTCAATGTTGCAAGCAGTTACAATTCGGGAGGATAGCTCGGGGGCAACATGTTTACCTTGGAGGCAAGACGACGCAGAGCAACACAGGTTCTAATCCACAATGCAGAGTAACACAGGTTCCAATCCTGGTCCGATGCTTAGAGACTGGTCTCTGGTAAAAGGTTAGTTGTAAAAGATTAATTAAATAGCTCTCTCCTTCAGGTCTAAAACCACACACGTGAGGAATGCTCTGAGAATGAGCTGTCTCCTGTCCCCCCATACCCTTCCCATCACTGCCCCGACATGCACGTACTAACCCAAACCACAATTCATGTGCATAAAGATGTATGCATAGGAATGCAGGTTCTAACAATGGCCCTCTTTGCATTGGTTATTGCTGGGCCTTTGGTAACTGTGCAGGCGCCGGCACCATTTATTGTCTGTAGCCTATTCTGTCTGGCTATGGCTCTATAGGTCATCCAGGTCAAGTTAACATAGCCTAACATTTTGCGGGGCACTAAAGCCCGATCTGCCCAACGGTCATTGCACCACTGGTGGAAGCCCACCTCCAGGGATGCTTGCTAGTCACGAAAAGGCTCCATCGCTGTGTTAAATAGAAACAGTAAAATGGGCCATTCGAGCAGAGGCTTGACAACTTGGTTCTGTACAGATTTACCATTTAATATAGTCGTGCTCCCTGCTGATTCAGACCAAACAATTCTGACAGCACATTAGAGTAGCTAATGATTATCTGACATTAACAGAGCTGAGGAAATAGTTTGAATCTGTAGTAACCTGGGTTGGTATGTAGAACAGCATTATAATGGGTGAACTCAATTGTGAAAATGGCTGTGCATGACTTTCATGTTTCCTGCTTTGCTTTGCGGCTCCAGCTCCCCTGAAAAGCGAGCAAAACGGCAGACAGTTTTCCTTCCGACATCTGCGCTGTTTACATGGTGTCTTTAGGGGGGGTTTGTGGAATTCTTCCAGCCCTGGGAAAGGACTCCACCAGTTTCCCCTGTCCAATCCCAGGCAATCAGCTCACGGCCAGTAACAAAGGGGTCCCATTCCTCCCAAAGGCCTGCCAACTCCCCTGTTGTAAAAACTGTTCAGCAGCCTCTTTGAAAGAAGAACCTTCTCAACTACCCAGTGACAGTTGGCCTCCTTTTTACCCCCTATCAGTCCACGTGTTGTCTCCATCATGGGTGGGGTGGTGGGTAGAGGGTGGGGGGTGCCTTTGGCAAGCACACCCTGTAATTATCATGAGTCACCAAGCTAACCTCAATCCGACAAGCAACGCCTAACTGCCCTGCACTGTACCCTACAATTAACCTCCAACTGCTAACCCCATGACCTGGGATTCACACAGAATACCAAGAAAACTGTTGCCCATCTCCCCTCTCCTGCTGGCTTGCAGGGGGTGGAGCGAAACAACTTGTCCCTGACAACCACGCAAACAGACAGACTAGTTGCCTAGTCTCCCCTTCCATGACAACCACATGTTATGTTCCTGGGTTGGGGGCAGGCTCTGTGTTTTCCCCATTGTGGGAGGGGGTGGGGGGAGGCTACTTGAAATGGTGTGCCCGCCCTGCACCCCATCTCCCCTGGCAACCACATGTTGTGGCCCTGCAACCTTATATAAGCCTGTGAAGAAAGGACTGACTTTTTCTCTTTCGTTGCTGGCAGTGGTGTGCTGACAGTGGGGGCAGCACAGCCCAGGAATGCACTTCCACAGGTAGCCTTGTCTTCCCTCTCTTTTGTTTCCACCAGTAGGGCTCCTGGCCTGTCTGCCTCCTCCACTGTGCGTGTCTTGTTGTGTGTGTGGCTCTCTCTCTCTGTTGTACCGCTGTGTGCCGCTGTGTTTGTGTTGCTGTGTGTGTTTGTATCACTGTGCGTGTGTTTGTGTGTGTGTGTCCCTGTGTGTTTGTCAATGTGTCTGTGTCACTTTGTCTGTGTGTCTGTGCCTGTGTGTGTGTATGTATGTGTGTCTGTGTGTCTCGCTGTGTGTGTGTCTCAGTGTGTGTGTGTCTCACTGTGTGTGTGTGTCTCACTGTGTGTTTGTGTGTCGCTGTGTGTGCATGTGTGTGTCTGGGTGTGTGTCTCACTGTGTGTGTGTCACTCTGTGTGTGTGTCTGTCTCCTCTCATTCTCCCTCGTGTGCTCTCTCTCACTGGGTGCGATCTCACTCGCTTCCTTTCTCTTTGTTTTCTCCCTCTCTGAGCCCTCTGTCTCTACCAGTCCCCTTCTAGAATCCTTCTCTTTCTCTCTTGAGGTCTAGCCCCCCCTTGCATCCAGGGGTACTCCCCAGGTCCTGGGTTCCATGCCAGGGTGTGTGCCTCGCTAGTCCAGTGTGACTAATTTATCCTGCCCCTTGGGTACACTCCCCCTGCTGCATCAGCCCCCGTACTGTCACCCTATGGGGGCCAGTATGGGGCGCATAGAGGATGGCACATATTTAGTGGGGGAGGAAGAAGAGGAACCGTTCACCACTCCCAGAGGCCCCCTCGAGGCCCCCAGCACTGGACTATCAGAGCACTCGGTACATGCCTCAGCATGTCCCAAGCCAGTATCCACCCCCTGCCCCTGGAAGTACAACTGTGCTCAGTGGATTCAGCAGAACAAGGACCCAGCCCTGTCTGCTTAGAGCAAATCACAGCTCCCCGCACCATGCGCGCCTGGTCCCATTAACCTCCCTGCTCATCCTAAACCCCCAGATCGCAATGGCGGTTCTGGCCCTGAACCCCATCCTGGACAACCACAATCTGGATCCCAGACCAATTCCTCTCATCTCAGTATTGCCAGTATTAAAAACAGCCAGGTGCCTCTTCTGGCACCGCCTTGAAACCCTGGCCCCAGCCGCCAAGCTAGAGTCGCTTCCAGTTTCCTCATGCTTGATGGGAATTGGACACAGGCGATGTACCCCTAGCACCCTAACTTCTCGCCCTAAGCATCCCTTTCCAGTGGCCCCTATGTGACAGCACAGGTAGGTAAGAAGTGTGCCAGGATGCTGCTGGATACATGAGCCACCTTTAGCACACAGAGGGTGGGGGAGCTCCTGGATGCCTCAGTGTCTGGCTGGACTGTTACCGCTGTAGGAATAGAGGACATCGCATCTAAGGTGCCTGTATCATTGTGGTGTACTGTGTCCTCTGGCCCACTACAGCACTCCACTTGACCCTGCTGCTGCCCTAACCTTTTGTCTGAACTCTGTTGCACATTCTGTTTCCCTGGCCCATTCTACACAGTTCTCCTGTAGAAATTCCTATAGCAAAACTGACACCATTTCTCCACACACTGCAGGCTACCCTAGGCAGAAAAAAGAACACACAGCTTGGGGAAAAGAGAAAGGAAGAATGGCGAGCTACTAGCTGGCAAAAGGGTGTGCACAGACAGGACAAAGATTGCCAGATGTGTTGCCCCTTGCCCTCGTGTACATGAGAAGTATGCCCAGCAGCTTTGCTGGACTCTATCTATTTGAGAGTACGATGGCAAGAACAGTGCCTCTGCCCGCAGCAGCTCCTCCCTCTGTGAACAGGTTGCCTTTAGCACTGACTATGATTCATTTCTGGCATATTTCAAACAGCTTACTTCAGTCATGTGACAGATCTACCGCCAGGTCAGCGGGGCACAACCTGTGCCAGGCCAGACAAGATTGAATTTAGTACAGGAGGACTATTTTTCCCCCAAATCTGCCCTCAACCCCGCTCAACAACCCTGCCGACATGGGAACAGTCTATCAGATATTTTCTTGGACTGTGGTCCCTTGAACTGTCATTATGTTTGGACATTAGTATTTTGACCGTGAACATTTTGTCTTTTTTGTTTAAAATAATTTTTGGCATTTTCAACTTTAATATTTTTTTATTTTTGCATTTTAATAATGTAGCATATTCTATTCTATTTTTGTCCTTACATTTTTGAAATTGTTTGAATTGTATTTTTTTATATTTTGATTTTTAATGTTTTATAATTGTCTAATTTTAATATTTTACATTTAGATTTTTAATTATTGTAATTTTAATATTTTATATGATACATGTTTACTCTTTTTCATCTTACATTTTGGATTTTCTTTCAAACTTTCTCTCTTTTGAAAGGAAAGATTTTCCCATTTGTTTGCTTTTTGCGTTTGTGAGTTGCGATATTTGGAGTATTATATGTTTGTGGTCGACCTGCATTTAAGGAGTAACAGTTCCGCTTTTGAATGTCACTTAGTATTTCTTATTTTTTTTTTACTTTTAATTTATTGCCAGAGGTTTACAGTAAATACACATGTCAGAACATAATACATAGTGAATTAATCAACACGCCACGGTACAAGCAAGAAGCAAGTAGTACATTGCAAAATGAATAAACAGCCCCATATGAAGAACATCAACGTACCAGAACCCACTCATGTGGTCATGGGAGAGTCAGGTCCGGACCCACTCATGTGGTCATGGGAGAGTCAGGTCCAGAACCCACTCATGTGGTCATGGGAGAGTCAGGTCCAGACCCACTCATGTGGTCATGGGAGAGTCAGGTCCAGAACCCACTCATGTGGTCATGGGAGAGTCAGGTCCAGACCCACTCATGTGGTCATGGGAGAGTCAAGTCCAGACCCACTCATGTGGTCATGGGAGAGTCAGGTCCGGACCCCACTCATGTGGTCATGGGAGAGTCAGGTCCAGACCCACTCATGTGGTCATGGGAGAGTCAGGTCCAGACCCACTCATGTGGTCATGGGAGAGTCAGGTCCAGACCCACTCATGTGGTCATGGGAGAGTCAGGTCCGGACCCACTCTCAACTTGATTAATAAGGTAGCTGTTAAAGGCGGACCATATGTTTTTGGGACGAGAGTGTACAGGGAGTAAGGTAAGGTATTCTTCTTCAAAAGTTTGGGACCAGGTAAGTATGTTTAGCCACCTCTGAAAAGTAGGGGGAGAAGGACTCTTCCACTTCTGAAGCACACATTTCTTGGCAACCATACAGCTTATGTTGAAAAATGTAGCCATCTGTTTGGTATCATCAGAACTCCACAAACCAAACAGAATTCCCAGTGGGCTAGGATCGACCACCACTCCAATGATGTCAGAAAGAGCCTTCAAGATCCCGTCCCAGAAATCTCCCAACCCACGACAGGGCCAGAACATGTGTAAGTGGTCTGCCCCCTCTAGCTTGCAGCGAGCGCAGGTGTGTGAGCCATTGCGAGAGAACTTAGAGATTTTGTGGGAGGTATCGTATTATCTGTTAAATAGCTTGAATTGCATGCATCGATACCGGAAATTGAGGGATACTATGTTTGTGTGTGAGCACATCTTTTTCCATAAATGGTCACAAATTTCAAAGTCCAGTTCAGCTGCCCAATCAGTATGAGCACTGGAAGGCGGGGATGGGGTCCCGGTCAATAGCAATCTATATAGGGAGGACACAATGCCACGAGCGCCACTCGAGTTAGCTATATATGCAACCTCTGGGGTGTCGGGTGGTTCATCAGGAAAGGAGGGCCACCTGGTGCGGAGAGCAGTGCAAAGCGTATAATATTGTAACAACTCAAGAGCTGATCCTGAGTGGCCCTGCCTCCATGTCTGTGGATCAATACATTTCCCATCAGGAAACAGAGCAGTCAAAGCCTGGTATCCCAATACGCTCCAGTGCCGGGCCAGGGCTTTATCATGCATAGGATCCAGCACAGGAAATCCCCAGATAGTGAGCCATTTGTAGTAAGGGTAATATTCTCCAGTGGAGTTTAGAAGACGGCCCCAGGCCAGTAGAGTCGTTGCCACAGGGTCACGCGGGGAGTCTGGCACAAACCCGCGACAGAATATCGATCAGGGTCATAGAGTTAACATCGGTTGCAGCTATAGTTTCCAGCTTGACATGGGGTAAGTTATAGGACACGGGTACCAGTACGTGGCAAACTGGGCCTGTGTGGCTATCCAGTACAGTTTTAGGTCTGGAGCAGTAAGACCCCCTCTGTCGCATGGAAGCGTCATGTCTACCCATTTCTTGCTGACCACACCCGCATGCCACAGAAATTGCGCACACAATCTATGTAACTTAATGAAATATTGATTCCCGGGACAGATAGGCACGTTGCTGAAAATATAAAGCAATTTCGGGACCAGAATCATTTTGACGAGGGAGAGTTTCCCGGCCAGTGACAGGGGAAGGGAGCGCCACCTCACCATTTTGGATTCAGCTTATTGTGCAACAGCGGTGTAGTTGTCAGCCAGCAGGGTGGAGACAGACAGGGACACACAAACTCCTAGGTATCTGACCCCAGCACAGGACCAGCGCAGTGGGTACTCCAAGACAGGCTGTTGTGTGGTGTTAGTGAGCAGGAAAATTTCCAATTTAGAATAGTTAATTGCGAAGCCAGAGAAGGTACCCACACGTGTGATATCGCGTAAAATGGGATCTAAGAGGGTATCATGGTTTCTGACGTATAGTAACACGTCATCAGCATATAGGGATATTATTTCGAGGGTGTCTTTCAAGCGTATCCCACTGTGGGCATGACATGCTCTAATGTAGTCCCCCATTGGTTCGATGACCAGTGCAAAAAGGATCGAGGAGAAAGGGCAACCTTGGCATGTCCCTCTAAAGAGTGTAACTAATGTGGATGTTAGGGAATTAACTCGGACCCTCGCAACCGGAGATGTGTATAGCAATTTTAATGTACCTAATCATATTATGACCAACCCCCATCGTCTCCAGAACCAACCACATATACTGCCATGAGACCATGTCGAACGCTTTTTGGGTGTCGAGCGCAATGGCGACGGCACTTGAGTCTTGGTCGATCCTAGCCATTACATTGAAGAGCCGCCGAATATTGTGGGGTGTAGATCTCCCAGGCACAAATCCGCCCTGGTCTTCGTGTACTAGATATGGCATGATCGGCAGGAAACTATTAGCTATGACCTTCGCAAAAATCTTAGCGTCAATATTCATGAGCGAGAGAGGCCTGTATGAGCCACATTCATCTCAGGTTTATCTGGTTTGAGCAGCAATATTATAGCAGCCTTGCGCAGGGATGAGGGGGGGGAATGGACTCCCGGAGTGATCCGGGTCACACTTCCAATGATCTAGGAGCAAGGATCGCTACGTGTTCCTGGTAAAACTCAGGGGTTAGTCCATCAGGCCCCGGGGCCTTACCCTTTGGCAGATCAGAGATAGCCTTCACAATCTCCTCGAGCAAAATCGGGGAATCTAGTTGGTCCCTAGAGGCGTGGGAGATAAGAGTTGTGGGGATCTGGTCAAGGAGGTCCCTCATGTGTTGTTCACTTGTTCCGGAGGTGATGCATAGAGGTTAGTGTAAAATTCAGTGAAGATATCCATTATCTGTTGGTCAGACCAGTGAGGAGTGCCCTGTGCATCCCTGATAGACACAATCTGGGTGTTGTCCCATTCCCCACGTATCAGTCTGGCAAGTGTTCCACCCGGCCTCTCCCCCTCACTGTATTTGCAGGCAGCTAGTGGGTGGCTAAGATTTCGAACCTCCCTCAAGGCGTGTGCCTCGAAGACTTCAAGTTCCTCCCTTATTTGTGCAAGTTTAATGGGGTCGGCTGCAGACGTGCAATCCAACTCCAACTGACAAAGTTTAGCCTCAGACCGAATCAGGTCGTTCCTTATCATCTTGAGCACCCCATCTTCCCTGGAGATGAACATTCCCCCTATGTACACTTTGAAGGCTTCCCAGCGGACCCCAGTAGTGGTAGCCTCTAGGGTATTACACTCGAAAAAGGTCACGATGTCTGCCAGTATGTCGGCTTTGAACACTATGGGCCGCATCACAAGTTGGGCTGTATTCCCGGCTGTAATACCTCCGACTGTAATAGCCCTAGCAGCGACCGTCGCAGTGGTATTACCACCGGATCAGGGGTTGGGCCTTAACAGTAAATCCCCATTCCTGATTGGGTCCATTGGATCCAATGGGGAATTTTCGGGGCTAATACTGCAGGCTGATACAGCCAGCTGTAATACCGCCGAAAACATGGATTTTCACCTCCAGAAAAAAGCTGGAGTTAAAATTGCAGATTTAGCGCCCAACTTGTGATAGGGCCAGCCCTTAAATCTGGCAGTTATACTGTTACCACCGCATTTAAGGGCTACAGCCCAACTCGTGATGAGGCCCTATATCTAGGAGGGCGGGGGATTTAAACGGCAAGTACTGTACGTAGGCACAGGCAGTCCCAACTCGATCGACAGGGAGACCGGGTCAGGGTCAGATAATGTACGAGTAAGTATCTGGACTTTATCTATCTTCCCGATCAGATCACCAGACATCAGGAAGAGATCAATCCGAGAGGAACTATCATGTACGGACGAATAATATGTATACTCACACGTCTGGGGATGAAGAGCTCTCCAGACATCCCCGACCCCAAGTGATGTGATGTTCGGTTGCAGTGCACGCGCCTAGCTCAATAGGGCTCGGGGCGCCGTTTCCGTTCTATCGAGTATAATGTCGAGTATTAGGTGCATGTCACCTCCCCAAATGATCTGGACTCCCACATACCCAACAAGATGGAAGCAACAGTATCAAAGAAATCTGGGGTGTCCACGTTGGGTCCGTAGGTGTTCACTATGAGATATTCTCTATTCACCAACGTGCAGTGTAGAATGACATACCTGCCCTCGGGATCAATTAAGCTTTTATGGAGCGCGAACTTGATCGATTTATGAATCAGTGTCAATACCCCTCTGGCCTGAGTGGAATAAGTGGTGTAAAATCTATTAGGCCCCATGATGGTGCGATGCACGTTGCGTCAGGGGAGTGTTGCACCCGAGCCCCTCACATGCACCAATGGGGTCGCAGGACCTGAGAGGGTTCCACCGGAGCCACGCGCAGCGCACTGCGGGGCCTCTCACCTGATTAGAGGGGCCAACGGGCCACGGCAAAGTCCAGGGCAGACCCCCACCGAAGTCCGGGGCAAAGACAAAGGGACACACAGTATCCCGGGTGGCCTGCCACACTCGTCGGGCTCCGGCCCGGCTGCGTAGGCTGGCAGTGCGGGGCCGAGGGGCACCAGAAGGAGGGGGACACACTGAGGCAGCCGCCCTTAACAACACGGGCAATGGTGCATGCGGGGTGCGGGTCATCCGCACCTTCCCCAGTGCAGAGCGGGCACCGGCCACGCAGTTTTCAGTCCGGAGGGAAGTAGTGGAAGACACCCAAAGCGGCGGTACCAGCGGGAGGAGGATGGCAATCCTGGGTGGCAGCAGGCTCGGATGTATCAGTCAGTTGCAGGCAACAGCCCAGGTCGAGCGACAGGTCCGGGGAGCCGCACCACAGGCCCACAGAGCACAGTCAGTCACAGCCAACAGCGCAGCCTCCCGCGGTCCCAAAGTTTGGCCAGTCACAACTCAGTCCTAGAGGGCCGATTTTCTTTGGGATACGGACCAAAGGTGCCTCAGGTTCTGCCCTTGGTATGGTGGAAGTTGTAGCTAGTGCAGAGCAAAATGCACGCCGATGCAGTCGGATTGGTGTCAATTGGGCACGTAGCTCGCAAGCTAGGCAGCCATTTCTCAGGCAGCTCAACAGCGCCCCCCAATGTCACCTAGTATTCCAATGTGTCATCATACATTTACAGTGTACCAACCTCACTTTGTTGTAAGTTTACTTTTACATTTTCTGTTCCCGTATAACAGCCTTGCCTTTCATCTTTCATTTTTGCACTAAGTCATCGTCCTGTCTTTATGTACCAGCTTTGAACTTTTCATCTGCTTCCCAAAGAACTCGGAAGACAGAGAGAAACATGGACTTCTCTGCACACGCTCAGCTCCAACCAGGTGTGCTTGCTCCCTGTGGGTCCCCAGAGCCAGTCCACAATATCTGCCATCAGCCAGTTAATCACGCTTGCTCTGCTCCTCCTTCCTGTATTAACGGACCACCAAGAGAACTCTTTCTTCCAGATCTGCCATTTTGCAGCCTGCAAACTGAATCAAACCAACTGCTGGGTTTTGTGCCCATATGCCTCTCCAAGAGGGCACAGATACCCCTCTCCAAGCCATACCTGCAAGCAACTCTGAACTATTCCTCCGCCATCCCAGGAAGCCCAGTGCACACCTGGAAAAGCGGTTCTAATGATGCGGTACAAGGACGCCATCCCTGTGTGCTTCAAGTGGGAAAAAGAAGAAGGTGAAGAAGATGTGGACACCACCACCAGATGCCCGTCCACTGTGCTCCGGTTGCACGACCTGGCTATGCAGCAAACTGGATGCCCTCTCCCAGTGAGACCTCCTTCTACCTTACATGGCCTGCCAGGTATGGAAGATAGCCTTGCCTGAGTGCCAGCCAACAGACACATGCTTGGCACCCCAAGAACTCCTCTAGATTTGGTCACCAAAGAAAGACATCATGGCAAGTTCTGAAATGCCCGTGACCTACAAGCCCATGACCTAATGAACACCTACACTCCTCTGATGGACGCACAGCTGTATGGCACCGCATTAATACCCCAGATGGGTGTCATGAGAGTAGATTGGGCTACATTTCAGTTGCAAGAAATTCTGGAAGTGGTGGCGAAAGAAACTGCTGTCTTACTGTGAACATTGGCCACCGAGCAGAGGGAGTTGAGAAAACTGGCTCTCAAAAACAAAACAAACACAACATGATAGTGGCTTCACAACATGATAGTGGCTTCACATGGCGGAGTGGGTGCACTTATTGGATTAGAGCAGTGTGTAGGTGTTGCAGACTCCCCTGATGAAATGTTTCACCATGCCGCTCACATCACCTGCCGTGGGGCCACCCCCAAAGATCCTTCCAAAGACCTTCTGAATGGAATCAAAGACTGGTTTAGAAAAGCTGCTTTCATGTGCATCTGCAAACCACTCTGGTGCTTCATTTCAAGCTGTTGTCAAACCCCCTGGATCTTGCTTGACCATGGCTCATATCTCCCCTCACATCCTGGACCCCAGACTCAAACCAAGACCTTTACACACTCACCCAGACTGAGGTGTGATGCTGGTCACCGGCCCAGGTGATGTGGTCCCTTTTGGGGCCAGAGGGGGGCTGTGGAAATGGCCATTAACAGAGCTGAGAAAATTGTTTGAATCCGTAGTAACCTTGGTCGTTATGTAGAACATCATTATAATGGGTGATCTCAATTGTGGAAATGGCTGTGCATGACTTTCATATTTCCACAGTTAGGTATTTGTCTTGGCTGTGTGTGACTTTCATGTTTCCTGCTTTGCCTTGCGGCTCCAGCTCCCCTGAAAAGCGAGCAAAACGGCAGATAGTTTTCCTTCCGACATCTGTGCTGCTTACATAGTGTCTTTAGGGGGGTTGTGGAATTCTTCCAGGCCTGGGAAAGGACTCCACCAGTTTACCCTATCCACTCCCAGGCAACCAGCTCACGTCCAGTAACGAAAGGGGTCCCATTCCTCCCAAAGGCCTGCCAACTCCCCTGTCATAAAACATGTTCAGCAGCCCTTTGAGCTAAAGCCCTCCTCAACTACCCAGTGACAGTTGGCCTCCTTTTTACCCCCTGTCAGTCCACGCGTTGTCTCCATCATGGGTGGGGTGGTGGGTATAGGGTGGGGGGTGCCTTTGGCAAGCAAACCCTGTAATTATCCTGAGTCACCAAGCTAACCTCAGTCCAACATGCAACTCCCTACTGCTCTGCACCGTACCCTACAATTAACCTCCAACTGCCAACCCCATGACCTGGGATTCACATAGAATACCGGAAAACCTGTTGCCCATCTCCCCTCCCCTGCTGGCTTGCAGGGGGTGGAGCGACACAACTTGTCCCTGACAACCAAGCAAACAGACAGACTAGTTGCCTAGTCTCCCCTTCCCTGGCAACCACATGTTGTGTTCCTGGGTTGGCGGGGCAGGCTCTGAGTTTTCACCATTGTGGAAGGAGTTGGGGGCAGACTACTTGTAACTGTGTGCCCACCCTGCACCCCTATGTCCCCTGGCAACCACAACATGTGACCCTGCAACCTTATATAAGCCTATAGAGAAAGGACTGACTTTATCTCTTTGGTTGCTGGCAGTGGTGTGCTGACAGTGGGGGCAGCAGAGCCCAGGAATCTCCTTCCACAGGTAGCCTTGTCTTCCCTCTCTTTTGTTTCCACCAGTAGGGCTCCTGGCCTGTCTGCCTTCTCCACTGTGCGTGTCTTGTTTTGTGTCTCTCTCTCTCTCTCTCTCTCTCTCTCTCTCTCTCTTTCTCTCTCTCTCTCTCTTTCTCTATCTCTGTTGTTTCACTGTGTATCACTGTTTGTGTTTCGCTGTGTGTGTTTCGCTGTGTTTGTGTCGCTGTGTGTGTGTCTGTGTGTGTCACTGTGTGTTTGTCACTGTGTGTGTGTCGCTGTGTCTGTGTGTCTGTGTGTCTGTGCCTCAGTGTGTGTCTGTGTTTGTGTGTGTCTCTCTGTGTGTGTGTCTCGCTGTGTGTGTGTGTCGCTGTGTGTGTGTGTCTCTGTGTGTGCCTCACTGTGTGTGTGTTTCTTTCTCCTGCTCTCTTTCTCCCCCGGGTTCTCTCTCTCACTGGGTGCCATCTCTCTCGCTTCCTTTCTCTTTTTTTGTCCTTCCTCTCTCAGCCCTCTGTCTCTACCAGCCCCTTCTCCAAACCTTCTCTTTCACCCTTTAGGTCCTGTTTTCCCCTTGCACCCAAGGGTACTGCCCAGGTCCTGGGTTTCATGCCAGTGTGTGTACCTAGCTAGTCCAGTGTGTCTAATCTATCCTGCTGGCAATGTGTTTACTCCTCTTCCTGTAATACATCTGTTCCTGGTTTCTACTAAGACTTTTTTGCCTTCATTATGTTCCCACTTTTCCATGTAACCTGCCTGTTATTACCAGAGGGGGACCCAGTCCGTCTGTGTACACAACGCACCCCCACCGGGTCTGTTGACTCCCTGGTCCAAAACTGTGGCTCTGACTGTGGTCTCGCACATGGCCTCCCCCACTTTGGCCTGCTGCCCACTTGCACACAACGCTAAATTGAGCGAAAACTCTGAAATAGCAGAAGAGAGTAAACTCATGGAAGAATCATGGGGGATCGCAGGAGGCGTGCCTCTTAATCCTAAAATGGATGCGCGAGGACGGGTGCTTCAATGCCTCCTTAGGGCACATGGTCTTATAGAGCTTAATGGTAGGTGCCCGGGATACAGCCCGGCATGCCTATTTTTAAGAAAGGAGCTTTTAGTGACCCGAATTGTTATCCAACAATCGCCCTTCTAGATATATTAGGTAAAATGTTCTATAAATGTCTGTTAGTGAGATTACAGGATTGGGCCACATCCTGGAAGTCACGAAATCCCTCTAGAGCTGGATTTAGGAGAGGGTTTTCAACACTCGGTCATTGCCTTCTTCTAAACACTGTGATTAACAAGTACTGTGTAATTAGAGGCGGGAAGCTGTATGCAGCTTTTATTGACTTAGAAAAGTCCTTTGACTCTATACCCAGACATAGGTTGTGGGAAAAGGTAGTTTCTCTAAAGATACCCGAGTGACTCCTCCAGTTAATACAACTGTGTTACAAGTACGCGCACGCGTCCTTAGTGACCTCATGTGCTGGAGCGCTGTCGGGAGCCTTCTTAACAAACAAGGGTGTAAAGCAGGGTGCTGCTCTAATCCCCTTGTTATTCATTCTGTTTCTTTCCCGATTTTAAGACTGGGGCAGCAGGCTCCAGGGGCAATCCTCCTTCGCTGCATGGCACCCCCTTTGGGGCTCTCTTGTATGCTGATGACACAGTTTAACTTGATCTGTCACAGGGGGTTGGGAGGGGCGTTGCAATGTGGCCTCTCTTATGCTGAGGACTGTTTAAAGCTCATGGCCTAAACATTAATGGGATGAAGACCAAGGTTGTGGTCTTCGGGAAAGGGAATACTTTAAACACGGGGACATAGGCTACCCCACCTGTCTGGCACTTGCCTGTAGTGTAATATCGCACACAGGAATCGATCATAACATTTGGTCTATCCTTAGATTTAGAGAGCACCCACGATTGAATTCACACATTTAACAGATTTTATTATCTAGAAAATCATTAAAAAGCCTATTCAGGCTGTTGTGTACATATAGCCATTTTCAACCCCACGTTTTATGGGAGATTATACAAATGCAATCATATTAAATATTCATATGACTAACAAATGGTAACACACTTAATTCGTGAGGGTTAGTACAGGTTGTGACTGAGAATGTGGTTATTATAACCAAAACATCTTTCTAGTCGACACTTTGTGGTGTTTCTGGCACGAACTGGGTGGTTTTCTGTTCGAGTGCCGCCTTCAGGACTGTGAAAAGTGGACTGAATGGTGTCACTTATGTACCCCGTGGTGGAACATCTGAGCCAAAAGTTGAAGTGTCACAGGTACTGAGAAGAGGTGCAGCGTTCTTCTCTCAAGGTGCCTGATGTGCGCCTTGTATTTCTTGGTCCTATTGAATAGGAAGCAATGTATTACCTTGTCATCTCTGGAAGCATCCGTTTAGTACATCTGGGTGAAACCGCCGTGTTCCTGTTTCTCCACAAACTGCAGGAGAAGTGGTTGCCTAAACTCTATTCTAGTGTTAAAAGACAGCACACTCCCTTCAAAGACATTACAGGAGATGTTATCGCGCCCCCTTTCACATTCAGGGACACAGGCCAATTGATTTGGAATTTACAAGCCCTAAACAAACGTCCTGCTTCCTTTCATCTTGGGAGGGCACGGTAAAGCAGGAGACCGGGAAGATCTACAGACAAAGAACTAATTTCACTTTGCAGAGTGGTTTCCAGGGAAGCAGCGCTGGGGCCTTTCCACTGATCAAACTCTGGGATGGACATTCCACACTTCTCAGGCTGTTTGAGAAGGTTCATCCCTTGGAAACACTAAACCAGCAGGACATTTACCAGCATACCCTATTCAATAGGACCAAGAAATACAAGGCGCACATCAGGCACCTTGAGAGAAGAACGCTGCACCTCTTCTCAGTACCTGTGACACTTCAACTATTGGCTCAGATGTTCCACCACGGGGTACATAAGTGACACCATTCAGTCCACTTTTCACAGTCCTGAAGACGGCACTCGAAAAGAAAACCACCCAGTTCGTGCCAGAAACACCACAAAGTGTCGACTAGACAGATGTTTTGGGTATAATAACCACATTCTCAGTCACAACCTGTACTAACCCTCCCAAATTAAGTGTGTTACCATTTGTTAGTCACATGAATACTTAATATGATTGCATTTGTATAATCTCCCATAAAACGTGGGGTTGAAAATGGCTATATGTACACAACAGCCTGAATAGGCTTTTTAATGATTTTCTAGATAATAAAATCTGTTAAATGTGTGAATTCAATCGTGGGTGCTCTCTAAATCTAAGGATAGACCAAATGTTATGATCGATTCCTGTGTGTGATATTGCACTACCGGCAAGTGCCAGACAGGTGGGGTAGCCTATGTCCCGTGTTTAAAGTATTGTTCCATACCCTCATGACATAGACCCCCTGCACAAAAAAGAGGGACATACACCCCCTTATATTATAGACTTCGGGAAAGGCAGTAATCGATATTTTTGAAAAGCAAGACAGAAAAAATCAAGGTAGTTGAGTCATACTCCTAACTAGGCTTACATTTCTCAAAAAATGGGAATTGTTCAAGGCATATGAGGGCAGCTGCCAAGAAGGCTGCGCATGCATCATGGGCGAAGACTTGATAGATGCCTTAGCCTCTACAAGGCAAAGCTCCGAACATTGTTATTATACAGGAGTGAGATCTGAGGACACTCTAATTCCTCTGCTTTGGAGAGGGTTCAGAATAAAACATTTAAAGAATTAGTAGGCCTCCCCCAAATTACCCCCAACTGTACATCGAGCTTAGAATTAGGGATTTCCAGTATAGAAGTGCAGGTGAAACTTAGGTTTGCTTGCTATTTTATGAATGTCTGCCTAGGACCCTCTGAAAAACCAGTATTTGAAGGAGGTGTTGGGGACAATCAAGGGTCACCTACATCAATTAATTTTGTTTGGTACACGGAGGGCCGTAAACTACTGGATAGTTGGGGAACACCCTATATGGCCCTCTCGCAGCAATCCTATCTGTCTTATTTGAAAAACACAGGGAAATACAGCACATTAAGAAACGACCAGGAGACGAGTCTACGAGCAGTGGGCACTACCTCTTCGCTTGATCTTTATGATGGTCTACGCGTCATTACGCCACATGGTTGTGTTCTATCAGATCAGCTGACTGTAGGAGACTGGTGCTATTGACCAGACTGAATTTGCTCCCTCTAAAAGATCAGAGTTTGGGAAAAGTCTGTGTCAGACAGAAAATGCCACTGCAATTCTGGAGCGGTCGAGAGCAGCAGCCATGCTGTGCTGTTTTGCACAGGTTATTCTGATCTACGTAGGGAGATTTAAAATCCTTTCTTCAGGAAGTAAAACATCAGGTTTGATCGTGATGCTCTGTTTTTAATAATGAACTGCAATGATGCCTCTTTTTTGTATAATTTACATGTTTTTTTATCAAGAGCTCTTTTAAGGTGGGCCATTACGCAGCCCAGTGTGTCATTTGTATGACTTTGTTGGGTGTTTTTTTTTTTCTATAGCATGCATATGTTATGGTTTTAATTGTTAATGGAGAAATCTGAATACAGTAAAGATTATACTATTAAACTAAATAGAAACAGGGACAAAGCATGTCCCTGGGAACGCTGCAGCTGATTTTGTAAAGAGGCCCTGGACACATTCATGCCATCCTATAGAAAGGTTTGAACCATCCAATGGTGGCATCGGACACCCGAGCCACAGAGCGCAACGTCTGGATGACGATATGGTGGTCAAAGGTGTCTAACCCACCCGACCGGTTCCGTATGATCCAGAGAGTGGCGGAGCATTGGTCGTGTGTGCAGGGGGGTCTAGAAAGCCGTTGCCTGTCATCGAGGTAATTCTGGGACTTGAAGTGGGACTGGGTGCATCTTTTATTTGGCCGTCTTTATCGGCCAGGACAGAAAAACACAGTCCTTGGTCCTACTGGTTAAATGGGGGGCATTTTCGTTAAAGGTGCTTAATCACAAAAGTGTTTACTCCCGGGAAAGCCTAGTCACAAGTTTGACAACAGGAAATGAAAGTTTATGTCCTCCTTTAACCTCGATTCCAAGTCTGGTATTTAAACTAACAGGACCAGGCCCTCCTCTGCTCAGCTTTGATCCAGGGTCTTGCAATCCTTTGCCTGCCCCAACAGACCCCACAACCCAGTCCCTCCATTCTGCTACCCCTTCTTCTTCTTCCTAAATAGGTTCACACCCCCTTTCCTGTCCTGTAGCACAAGGCTTCACTGCACCCTTTTGTTGTTTCTGGGAAAGTACTTAATTTCCATCAATTTCTCAGATTTTTCCAATGTGAGTGTGAGGTGAGTGCATGGAACCAGTCAACGTGTGTGAGGGGCACAACCCTAAGTGGCGCCCAGAAAACAACATACATATATATTCACTGACATTTTTTTATTAAAGGGATATTATGGTCATGTTGGAGTAATAAAAACCTATGAAATTCAAAGTAAAAACTTTGTTAAAGGGACGTTATGGTTTCAAGTAAAATCGAAAAACCCCAGAAATTCGCCAGTTATGGTAAGCTAAACAGCCATAACTCGCGCCACCACTGTGCACTGCTAAGACTAACACCCAGGACATCAAAGATTACATCACAAATGTCATTGATGACATCACTGATGACATCACATATCTGGGCCACTTGTTTTTGTTTATTGACATATATAAACCAGGTGGTTTTGTTCACTGGCAGTCAGAATAATAAAATTGAAAAAGGTGCTACATATCTAGACGTTAACCTTGTCATATGTTCTTTAAGTACTTTCCTTAGGGTTTGGTCTCAGCTCATGGTGCACGTACATGGGGAAATGAGGAGGCCTCAAACGCACAATTCATTTGTACATTATGAAGATAAACTTTAATGTCATTAACATTTTCTGATGCTGCATTTTCTTGCTGCCTTACTTTAGTTTCCCTGTATGTGCCTCTGATTTGTATGCATTGTGGGTCTTCATATGTATTGTTTGTACCAGCACAAGTGCTGTAAGTCTTGAATCGTTAGCTAGTTATTGCATGTTTAACATTACTCAAACCTCTAATATGGTAGCATTCGTTATTGTACTATCCAAAATTACAGCATTATAAATAGTGTACTTCTAAGGTGAATGCTGCATTCATTGCCTATGTTTATATATGATTAGGTTTCTGTATTAACAACAACACTCCAATACAATGATATTAGATGAATACGTTCTTTAATAGATTAAGTAGTTCATGATAGGTCTCCCGATCACCCCAGACATCTTGTTACCAACCATATAAACACAACTCCTTGTAGGGACTTTTCATCAAAATTTATTTCACATGTGATGCCATCAGTGATTTCATCAATGACATTTGAGATGTCATCTTTGATGTCCTGGGTGTTAGAGGGTCATTACGAGTTGGGCGGTAAGGGTTTACCAGCACTGTTAAGGATGCCGGTGCCGGTAAACCCTTACCGCTTATTCCGAGGTCCCTTAGCGGGTGAGGGCTCAAAAGGGAATGGGGAATGGTTTACTGAATGGGGACTTACGGGGTCCTCCAAGGTCGGAATGACCCGCTAAGTCCCCATTCAGTCAGACCAGAGCCAGACCCGGTTTTGGAGGCAGCCATAGCGCTAATAGCACCATGGCTACCTCCAAACTCGTAATGACCCCTTAGTCTTAGCAGTGCACGGTGGTGGCGTGAGTTATGGTTGGTTATCTTACCATAACTGGCGAATTTCTAGGGTTTTTCGATTTTACTTGAAACCTTAATGTCCCTTTAACATAGTTTTTTCATTGAATTTCATAGGTTTTTATTAGTGCAACTTAACCATAACGTCCATTTAACACTGCCCCCTACCTTAGAAATAACACACGCGCAACATTTTCACTTGTCCACCTACCCCTCCATATTAGTGTTTGGTTCCTCTTCCCTCATTTCCCTCCCCACCTTTCGTTCTCAGCTCTCCTGCCAAAGAAAATACATCCAAAAATAACGAAAGACATAATCCTTTAGGAACCACATTTCACAGTAAAAATTTAGAACTAAAAAAAACATGTATAGACTCCATCTACTTTATATTTCTCAGTAAATATAGACTCAATAAGATTTTCCAACATTTCCATTTGCATTTTGTGTTATGCTAATGGCAATATTGTGGCGTTCATCCTTCGTTCCAGGGACTGGAATGGTGGATACCAGCCTAGCAGCCCAAGTTATCAGCCCAAGTGAAGCGAGGTGGATAACGATGTCTCTGGACCATTATCCCCCCCATTCCAGCCCCTGAAAAGGGGTGATGAAGGCCATTAGCACCCTAGGTTCCCAAAGCGGGAAACCGGGGTGCTAACAAAAAGGATTTTCCTTCCTACACTGGGAGGGCACAGGTGTCCCGGTGTAGGAGGGAAAATCCTTTTCCAAGATGGCCACCATGGAAAGGGAAGGCGAGGGTTCCATACAGGGCCCCTCTTCACTTTCTATGGCAGCCTGCAGAAGGCATACAGAGAACCCTATGACCATATTACCACAAGCATGTTTCTTCCCTTTCAGAACTATCCTAATTTCGAATAACTTTACCACATAGCCAGTCCCAGGTGGACATGGCCACTTTAATCCTATGTTTTGTCCCTTGTGGTCATGGCCAGTAGCCAGATTGTTCCGGATCATGACCTTATTCCATGACCCGGACAATCTGGCCACTGCCCATGGCCACAGGCTACCCCTCAGTCACTAAAGGTATACTGCTATTTTTTGTAGCTACATTATGCCACTTGTCAAATAATAAAACACTGGCACATTTGGAAAACCATGCTTGTAGGTCCTTGCCAATGCTCCTTACGCAGGTTTGCTGGAAATCCACCCATGTTATATTTTTTCAAAAGTGTCAAATGTATGCACGTACCATCATCATATAACCTAGCCCCCACTTGACAAAATCCCTTCAGACTTTACGAAAACATCTATATCTAAATCTATAATCTTTTTGCATTTGTCAAATGGCACCTCATTTATAAGCCTTTACATTATTTTGGGACCCCCCTCTAATTTTGCCCCCTCATGACAGAATCTCACCAAACTTTGCATACTCACTCAGAATCAGGAATGTAATATACAAATGTGAAATTTCAAGCAGTTCCATTAGGTGGTGCCAAAGTTATAAGCCATCCAAGAACTGCATTTCGCCATCCCTGTAATGCTGAGTTGTTCGCAAACTTTACAGGACTGTCCACGAACATCCAAACTGTTTGCGGACTTTCGTGGCAAAAAACACCTGTTTTTTTTGCTTCTTGCAGCCCTATGTCATCCCATCCTCAGCACCCGTCACCTCCCCAGAGATTATTTGATAAGTTTGACAAGTGTAATGTTGTGTTTTTTAATATGTTTTTACTGCCATGTCCATGGGCACCGGTCGCTGTCCGCGAATCCAAGATGGCAAGCATTTCCAAAAATCTGACACACTTCACGCTCTTCACCATCCAATCAGCAACACGTTGCATGTCCGCGGACATGAGACAAGCCGATTAACCAATTGGTGTCCTGTCCGCGGAGCGACCAGAGAAGTGTGTCCGCGGAGTGGACATAGATATCACTAATTTTTTGTGACCTACTTTTTGGTCGTTTTAAAAAAAACTACTGGATGGATCGGATTTTCCCCAAATTTACAAAAGCACGCTTTGGGGACCAGGCCGCTGCCCCTGCCGCAAATTTGGTGAAAATCCGTCCAGCGGTTTGGGCTGTAGGCATGAGCAACGTTTTTTCTCCATTCAGTCTATGGGGAAAAAAGAAATTTTGGGACCCCCCCTATAACTTTGCCCCCCCATGGACCAAACCTCACTAAACTTTGCAAAATAATTCAGAGTGGGCCATATAGTTTTTTTGAAAAGTTTGGTGTGGATTCGTCCAGGGGGAGCAAAGTTATAAGCCGCCCAAAAAGTGTTCTTCCTATGAGATTAGCAACTTAACCATAACTACACGGCCACTACCATGGGCCGTGTAATAGATTGGCTGTACCGAGTTGCTTATGTATATTGCAATGCAAATAATACAAATTGCAGATTCAAATATTTCGTTGAACAGACATAACGACGTCAGTGCAATACATAAGAAATGGATCAATGATAGGTCCTAAAGCTCCCAAGAATTGCCTGCCAGCACGCACTGCTCATGACGTCACACGTGCTTATTGCTATGGGGAAAATATCCTTGAGGTCCGTTTCAGCTTTGCTTAGTGATGGCCCTCAAATGAAAACTAAAACTCAGCGTTAAGTGGTCGGGGGTCCTTCTGGTTTCCTGGGCTGCTTTTGTCTCTGATGTCCTGTAGCAACTCTGGGGCTATACATATAAAGACAGAAAAGGTCTTAATGGGATTAATTCATAAGCACCCACTTAATGGGTAATTTATACATTTGATTCAGGTAAATACATCATTTATAAACTTGTCAAAAGCAGAACTTAATAAAGCATGAAAACTAAGACGATTTATTATAAAAGAGTTAAAACGGCAACACAATTTTAAGTCCTTTTATGCATGAGTTAATACATAACAATTACACTGTGCAAACAATCACGAAAAATGCCAGTGCAATCAGACATAGTCACCCTCGAGCGAGCCACCTCCACGACACCAACCGGGTTAATGCATGCAACTTAGCTGCGTACTTCAAGCAATCTACCGCGATGGGGACCGCCATTCCATCCAACTTACTAGGACATAATCGAATCGAAATAGCCAGGGTCGGATTGGCCCCTCGGCCTTTCGGCCCGTGGCCGAGCTGAAATCGTCCCTGGGGAGTGGGGGCCGGTTTCTGCCCATGCCTGGACCGGTTTAGAAAAAAAAATTAAAAATAAATGTGTGAATTTTTTTTGTTTTTTGCAAAACGATATTTTTACATATTTTTCGTAGTGTACTTAGGAATAATGCTATTTGATGCCACTTCCTGTTTTGTCAAGTGGTCTCACTTTGGGGTGGGGTCAAATCGTGAGGCGAGGGGTGGGCCACTTTTTTGAGGTGAGGGGTGGGCCATTTTTTTTGCGATGTCCGGGCCTATTTCTTGTCCCAGTCCGACCCTGGAAATAGCCTATCTAACAGGAGCTCAAGGAAGATACTGTAACCTGAACTAATGTGAATGACTCTCTGAAGGTATGAAATGAATACAATTAAATGTACAAAACCAATACAGATGACTTGATTAAATGCACTTTAACAGGCTATGAAATGTACTGAATCAGTCATCTGTAACCTGATATAAATGTACATTTATTTATTTATCTTCTGATAATGCGCTGGAGCCCACAGGAATCAGGGCGCAAAAGTTAAAAGTCCTATGACATGTACTAAATCAACAATCTGTAACCTGATATAATGGATGTAACGAATGTACAAGAATGTACACTCCCATGAAGTGTACCATGCAACGCCTTGACAAAGCCCGATAAAGGGCAAAACATAGCACGTGCAACCTCCAGGTCTATGTTGGCTCAAAGGGGACTGACTCACAGCACCTCTTGTTCCTCATGGACCCTCCAATAAACTCCTGAACTGTGTGTATATGGACCACACCCATTGCCTTATTTCCTAGCGCAGCAACATACCTACCTACTCTCACGAAAAAGTGTCTACTCTCTGACTGATTCGAAGTGAAGATCAGTCCTAGTTAGGCGACTGCAGCAAGATTACAACAATGTTTCACACACCTAAGCATTTGACACAGGGTGTCTCGCAGGCAACATATTCACTTTACCCTCCTAACATAATCACATACCACACATACGACGATCACACAAATCACAGAGGATCCCATCCCCCAACAGTTTAGGGCTGTAATGTGGATTTGAAAGGCAATTCCTCTGGCGATCCTTTTTCAAAAGAGGGCTTTCAATATCAGGGTGTCACAACATAAGGATTTTAGTCCTCAACTGCACCCTGACACTGTTTCCCAAACTTTCTGCCTCGAAATATAAGCAAGTGTTTAGAGAAAGTACTGACTGCCAAGTAACAGCGGAAAGGTTACTATTGCAAGCAAGTTGTTGGGAAAAGTTCATTAAATCAAATGCATAAGTGTTGTATTTCGTTTCTGCTCATGAACTAATCCTAAGAGTTTGTCTGTCATATGTTGTATAGTTCCCCATCTATTTGTGGGTTACAGGGTCCCCCCAGTGTTTCAATTGATTGAGGGCAGCTCCGGGATGTATGAATGTCATCAGTGATGTCATGTGCGCCTTCACGAGCAGTACATAGCAGTGTTTGAGGTATGTTTTTTTTAGGAATCCTAATGGTTGAATCTCGTTTTTATTTTTGTATTATATTCGCTGACATACCCACAGTTCCTCCATAGTATGGACTGCGGCTCTCAGCACTTTGTCATTCACAGAAAATGTCTGAATTGCTTTAACTCACGTGAGAAAAGACACAGTTCCTTCTCTCAGACCTTTTATGGCCCCAATCTAGGTATATACAGGCCCCTGTAAAAGAACAGTGGGCCTCATTACGAGTTTGGCAGTAATTCAGCTGTAAATTAGCCAAGTTACAGTGGATTTACCGTGGGATTACAGGTGGTGGAGGCAGAGCAGCGTACTTTCCCATTTTCAGAGTCAATAGGACTCTGTGGGGATTTTGCCAGAATTACCGCTGGCGGTAATTCCACCACAGACATTCTACCGATTTTTGCTGATTTTTGGCAGTAAGGTGTCGGATTCACTTGCAGCTTTTTTGCTGAAAGCAAATCCTCCATTTCACTGCCAACCCCGTAGTGTGGCAGTGTGGTAATGCAGTGGTAACAGTGTTACTGCCGCACTACTGCAATTTTTACCCGCACCACCATACGTGCAATGAGACCACTATATTACTTCTCTAGAAATGCTTAATATTTGATGTAGCGCTATTGACCTCAACATGAAAGTCACTGTAAATCAGCTTTCTAATAAATGACCTTTTCTGGTCCTAGAGATCAAATTGGCTGATGGTGAATTAATGTGCAACCTGCACAGGACGCTAAAAGGCGGGAACACTCGTCTCTGCATTTCCTAGCTACCATTGCCAGAGTTTTAAACTGGGCTTGCCAGACGTGGCTCTGCAACCAGCCACTTAAAAAGAAATGAGCCTTAATCCCAAGCAACTAGACGTTGTTCCCCAGAAACGTGAGCTACTAACAGCAGACAACTCTTTGCATGACCATCGGTGAGTAGTCAATTTCATTTATGGATCCTTTGCTGATTGATGCCTGAATCTAAATGAAATCTACAATCAAGACGCAGGAAGTTGTGCTCTAGCACCTTGAAGCGTCTTTTGTGCTAAATGGAATTACCAATAAAGATCACAAAACAAATAACCGGAAAGACTGAGAGAATATGGCAAAGTACTACTTTATTCTCATTTAGTAAAGCAGGGAGACCTGACAGGCATTGGACTGATGCATGCACACTCACGCATAACCTTGATTACACAGAGGTTTTATATCTCATTATGTGTCATCTATGACATCATCCTACATGGCAAATAATAAAACCTATCTAATGGAGGGATAAGTTAGGGTAACATATCTACTTATAGAAGGATTAGTGCTTCATTGGCTACCCCTTAACTGTACGGCACGCCTTGAACCACCTCTAAATACATACAATACTGATTATATCGGATGAAATAATAGCAGATTGGTCTGTGCAACATTGTATAGCAGTTTGCCCAATAGACCCACTGATTTGTTGGCATCTCACCCAACCTTGGACATTTGGCTTGCTACAGCATGTGTGTTAAACGAAACTTAGGTGCTTAGAATCACATCAGACTACTCCCCATATTTCCCAATTAATCCGTCATCCCTCATCGGTATGGTCATAAGACAAAGTCTTCCTTTTGTAGTTGACCTTGAAGCCTGCTCACTGTCCTGGAACATTTGAGGGAGTATGAGCACATCACTATCTTCATCTGTGGCTTAATGAATAGCCCTTGTTTTCGACTTCGGAATCACGTGTTAGGAGACCACAAGATTGTCAATTTCGACCTTTATTTACTGCTATTTGATTCAATTATGCTGGGTGTCGTTGCTCCTTTTGGCCCCTGGAGACTTGTTCACTCCATCTTTATGAACTTTCTGCACTTTTAATTTTCCAATACTTGGCTCTTGCAAATGTTTTCTTCTTCTTTAATCTAATAGAAATGTTCCCTTCGTTCATAGCTTATCCTTAAAATAGTATCCTTGATCCTAGGCCAATGTAGCCTTCCTGTTCTGCACACATAGCTCTCCAGCTTCTCCTGATTCTGCAGCCTTGCTCTGTCTCTGAGGTAGTTTAGCTGATTCTGACATCAGCCATTGTCCATTTTCCTGCCATGGCCGTCCTTACCATGTTGTATATATATACACCTTTAAAGCAAGCCTCTATATGTCTCGTCTATCTTGCGTTACTGCGTATTTACAGTTATCGGTCAGTAAGTTACTTTGTCTTCTTTGTATTCATAATTACTTTATCTTTAGGTACATGTTTCTCTTGGTGCTTCAGTTACATTGTTACTTCTTAGTTATTTCATATTGTTTCAGCATAGCCTCATATATCTTCCTCATGACATCACTCTGCCCTCGACCGATTTCTTTTAGCGTTCCATGATGTTCATTGTTGCGTGCTGACATCCTTCCACTCAATATCCTTCCTCTTGTTTGGTGCGAAGGTACATTCTATATGGATGTCTGAGTGCAAAGCGCCCATCATACACTCGATGCAGTATCAGGGCAACACATGGGATCCCATTTACTGCTCTTCTCCTGCTGTTCCAATATGATGGTGGTGAGTGGGCGAGAATAGTGAAAAAGCATTCACCTGCTCCTCTACAAAGTAACAGCACCCTCACCCTCTCAACCCATCCCTCTCACCACTCAACTAACTCCTCACTAATACAAAAGCGCAACCTTCTTCTTCTAATCTCCTTTAGACAACCAACCAGTTCTACTGCACTTAACAGACTCAGACCCTACCCGTTTTCTATCAAAAACCATTCTGTCAATTCTGCGCTCCATCATCCGCAGGCTGGTGTGCGCCTGACCCACCCGATCCTTACCAACCACAGCACCGCGAGGCCAACAATATTGGCGAAAGGGCACCATATAAGAGCACTTCACATTACATTACACAAGGGCAATTTTGACATATTGCAGAATTTGTGCACAGACGCAAGTCTTTGAATGGCATGCAGCAGATTCGACAGAGCGATCACGCAATAGAAGGTGTCCCAAGAAAATTATAAAACAGGCCAGAGAACATTAAATGCCCCCGAGAGATTAGTCTTGAAAATTCAGTGCGAGAGAAACAAGATTGAATAGCTTGCGTAACAACATACAGCCCCAGCAGAACAAATGTAGACAATGCAAAATAATCGGCATCTAATTAAAAGGAAATGGATTTTGGAGAACAAGGCACTTTTTGAATATAAAAAGAATCAGAATTTATGGCAGAAATTGGTGAAAATACACCCGGCAGAGAAGAAAAAAACAACCCTGATGGGTTTGTTGGGTTTACCCACAACAAGGACATCATGAATGTGAGCAATGCACTGCAACAGTACATGGGGTCTCATTACGAGAATGGTGGTAATGAAGAAAGGAAGGCGGAGTGGTAATAACGGCATCGTTAACGGGTCCGGGGCATTATGACCCGACAACCCGCCAATACCGGCACCGCCCGTACCGTGCCCTCTCATACCGGCATGGGCACGTACACGCGCCCCTTCGGGGGGGAGCAAATATCGGCATGCCGGTAATAGGAGGACATCACAACCCACGCGGGCATGCAAATACCGGCATCCCTAAGGCGGTAATCAGGGGCTGCACGATGGCGGCCATACAGGCATCGTGGACTACCCGTAAACAGCAATCAGCAATCAAGGCAACTGCCACAGGTGCACACAATCACCACAGGTGGAGTCAATGGAGGCTGGGCCAGTATAAAATGAGTACACCCACACACCACACCCCTTCCTACACCAAAATGCTACCACTAGCTGTTGCAATCATGGCGCTGGAGGACATGCCCATACTGCTACAACTACAGCAACAACTACAGCAGCAACAACAGGCAGCACAGAGGAGACGCAGGAGGAGAAGGAGGGTGAGACAGGCCCAGCAATTACCACCAGTGCAGCCAGTAGTACCACGTAGGCAGCCACCAATCCCTCGCATCAGACCCAGTCCATTCAATCTAACCCCTGAGCAGATCCACACCCTGTACCGGTTGGACCGTGACACCATCACCACCATAGTGGACATGATAGGCAACGAAATTGCCAGCCTCATAGAAATACGCACTGCCATCCCCCCGCTACTAAAAGGTGGTGTCTGTGCTCCACTTCCTGGCCACAGGCACCTACCAGCACACAGTGGGCCAGCTGCATGGCATTTCACAACCACTATTTTTATGCATGCTGACCCAAGTGCTGGATGCCCTCCTGAAGCATGCTAGCACCCACATATCCCTACCACGGACTGCCCAGGAGATAGCCGACACCAAAGTAGGCTTCCATGCACTGGCAGGCATGCCCAATTGTGTTGGTGCCCTGGACTGCACCCATGTAGAATTGGTAGTCCCCCATGCCGTAGAAGCGGTGTACTGCAATCGCAAGCTATACCACTCCATCAATGTGCAGATGGTATGTGACTCCAGCAAGATCATCACACATTGCTGCGCCCGATTTCCCGGGTCAACACATGATGCCATGGTGCTGCGTAACTCCATGCTACCCCGCTGCTTGGTGAGTTGCCTGACTGGCCCATGGCAGTGCATCGGGGTAGTGATGTGTTGGTATGCATACTACACCTGGGTGGGAATGGGGGGGTGCATACTCCACCTGAGTGGGAATGAGGGGGGGATGCATACTCCACCTGGGTGGGAATGGGGGGGATGCATACTCCACCTGGGTGGGAATATGGGGGATGAATTCTCCACCTGGGTTGGAATACGAGGGGATGCATACTCCACCTTGGTGGGAATGAGGGGGATGCATACTCCACCTGGGTGGGAATGGGCGGGGGGATGCATACTCCACCTGGGTGGGAATGGGTGGGGGGATGCATACTCCACCTGGGTGGGAATGGGCGGGGGGATGCATACTCCACCTGGGTAGGAATGGGGGGATGCATACTCCACCTGGGTGGGAATGGGTGGGGGGGATGCATACTCCAGGGGGGATGCATACTCCACCTGGGTGGGAATGGGCGGGGGGATGCATACTCCACCTGGGTGAGAATGGGCGGGGGGATGCATACTCCACCTGGGTAGGAATGGGGGGGTGCATACTCCACCTGGGTGGGAATGGGCGGGGGGATGCATACTCCACCTGGGTGGGAATGGGGGGGTGCATACTCCACCTGGGTGGGAATGGGCGAGGGGATGCATACTCCACCTGGGTGGGAATGGGTGGGGGGATGCATACTACACATGGGTGGGAATGGGGGGTGCATACTCCACCTGGGTGGGAATGGGCGGAGCGATGCATACTCCACCTGGGTGGGAATGGGCGGAGCGATGCATACTCCACCTGGGTAGGAATGGGGGGGTGCATACTCCACCTGGGTGGGAATGCAGGGGGGAGATGCATACTCCACCTGGGTGGGAATGGACGGTGAGTTGAGAATGCACGCAGAGCTAATGGCTCCTGACCTGAACCTCCCAATCCCAACATGACACATCATTGGCAAACATCTGACCATTTACGCATATCAATGACCACATGTAAGACGCACAACCTGGCCACCATGTGTATGTCAAGCAATGCATGACTAAACAGGATCCCAACTATGCCAATGTGGATAGTGTGACCATGCACAGTGTAGTATATACAGCAAAAATGGGAGGCAAAACATTGTCCTACAACCACAGTACATCCGCCTCAGCATGCATTATTTCACCCTGTGTCATCTATCCAACACCATCCAGACTACCTCACCATATTGCAGTATCGAATGCATCATAACAATATTGGTGCATACGTACAGGGACATGTGCAAGTCCACAGCAAATAGCCGTGGCCATGACTGTGAATCCTGAAGGTGGCAGCTCAGAGTGACTCACGTAGACCTATCTGTATTCTCTTGCAGGTGATGGAGGATATCCCTTGAAGCCGTGGCTACTTACCCCTGTGTGGAACCCGCGGAACAGCCATGAAGAGGAGTACAATCGGGTACATACCCGTACCCATGTTGTGATTGAGCAGACCTTTGGCCTTTTGATGGCGTGGTTACGCTGCCTAAGCAGGTCTGGTGGAGCACTCCTTTATGGCCCTGAGAAGGTGGCAAAGATAACCATGGCCTGTGTCATGCTGCACAACATGTGCGTCCGGAGAAATGTACCCCTGCCACCTGACATTGACATGCATGCACCGGGTGAGGATGATGAGGATGAAGATGGAGGAGAAGCAGAACCCCTGCCAGTACGTGATGCACAGGATGGCTGTGCAGTACGCCAATCACTGATTCACAAATACTTCTGACACATAGGGACCTTGATAGATATGTGTCAGTGACACATTGTACACTGTGTCCATGTGGACATGCACACAGGGAATGTGGGGAGTTGGCCACTGTACACCGTCAGACATTAAATTGATACACACGAAAAGATGAATGTCCAGCCATTGAATTTTTTAAAAAACAACGGGTGTATTTATATCAACTGAAGAAAGTGCAACCCCTCCACCCCCAACCCCCCAGTGAACTCCCCCAACCCCCAGTGAACTCCCCAAACCCCCCAGTGAACTCCCCAAACCCCCGGGGAACTCCCCCAACCGCCCAGTGAACTCCAAAAAAAACCCAATGTCCAAAAACCCCCAATGTACTCCCAAAACACCCCAATGTACTACCCCTAATACTCCCAATCACCGCCAACACCATTGCACCCACTCCCATAGTTCTCCCACACTATTTGCGGGACTTATTGCTGTCCGGGGGCATCATTTCAGTGTGCCTCGCATTCCGCTGTGTTTGACGCACAGGGCTGGAGGGTCCAGAGGAAGGGGGGGGCGGCGGAAGCGGATGTGGTGGATGGGGAGGAAGCTGTGGTCATTTGCACGCCTGGTGCGGGTTGTGGCTGCTGCACGTGGAGCAGGATGGATGTGAGGACCTGCGTGATGGCCCTCAGACAGTCTCTCATCAACAATTCCGAGCTGTTTACAGCGGCTGTGTTGGCAGCTAGGGCGGCTGTGTTGGCGGCTATGGCGGCTGTGGTCCCGCTATGGCCTGGGCTATCCCACGCCTCGTGTCCTCCCCATCAGCGATGTATTGCCGGAGCAGGTCCAACATAGACTCCTGTCTGCTCTCCACCCTCGCCAGCCGTGCCTCAAAGCTGATGGTGGCAGCAGCAGTGGTCGAGGGTGCTGCCACGGGGCCTGCATTAGCAGTGCTGTCCTCGGGGAAGGGGCTCAGGTCGGAATCGTGCAGGCAGGGATCCGCACTGCTGCAGGTGGGTGAGGGCTGAATGTGGGGTGGGTGGGAGGGCACGGGGCTTGGGAAGTGTGGACACTCCACATGCGTCAGTCCTTCCTGGTCCACAAGCTCCTCCACTGCATCATCGGTATTGGTCTGTTGTTCTACTGCCTCGCCTTCCAATGGTGTGGGTGTAGGCAGCTCAGTGTGCATGGTGTCAGGTGCAGTGGGTGTAGGAGTGGGCTGCGAGGAGGCCCCGGAGGTGGTGTTGTCGCTGCCCGTTGTCATTGGCCGGGACGTGGATGCCCTTGTAGTGTGATCCTGGCTGGCATTTTCTCCATCGGTGCCTGGGGGGGTAGAAGAGATGCAGGGCATCAGTGATGGTGTTATATGCTAGATGCATTATAGGGTGCTGTGGAGTATGTCATGTATCATGCATTCATATCTTACAGGTGTGTCACACAGGGTAGTATGAAGACGGCATTTTGGCATTTGCTGCATGGCAGGTGGCATGCCGTTGCATTGGGGTTTGTGTGATGTATTATATGGGCGCGTTCTCTGTGTGTTGGCTGTGTGTTGGTAATGGGATTGGCACTCAGCATGCATTTCAGTGTGGCAGGGTTTGGCCCACCATCTGGACAAGAATATGTTGATGTGTGTGTTTGGACATGCATTGCCTTGCCTAGGCTCTCTTCCGCATCACTTGTGCTACGTCATGGTTTCCCCTACAGGGATCTGCAGGGTCACTCACCTCCATCTGCACTTGATGCCGCAACCCTCTCAATCTCCCCAAATCCCTCGATGGAGTCCAGATTGATGAACGTGCTTGCCGTCTCCTCCCAGGTGGTCAGTGCGGCAGGAGAGTGGGGACCCCCGCCAGTAGCCATGGCCTCCCTCCTGTTGCTTGACAGGATATTGCGAACCCTGAGGCGAAGGTCATCCCACCTCATCTTGCAATCCTTCACTGTCCATGGGGTGGTTCCAACAGCGGAGACCTTGCGGGATACCTCCTGCCAGACCTCCTTCTTGCGCTGCTGCACCTCACGCTTCAGGTTCTGCTCATTTATCACATCAGCATGTGCAGCAAGGGTGTCTGCAAGCATGTTCAATTCTGCATCAGAAAAGCGCTTTTTCCGCAGGTGGGGGATAGTCTTCCTGGTTGCCTTCGACATGGCGCGTGTTTTGCCACTCCTATAAACAACTGGTGGTTTGGGAGGATTGCAATGGATTGTGTTTTTAAAGATGGCCGCAGGCGCATTTCCCGTTCCGACGTGATGACGTTACTTCCGGGTCCGGTATTACGAGCCTGGTATTAGCATGCTGTTATTACCGGGTCGGTATTAAGGGGTTCCTCCTAGGCGGAGGCGGTATCGGCGGGTCCCGTGATGGCGCTATTGGGGGGTTGGAGGGCCTTTAGCAGCGTGCGGGTATGGCCATTTCCGGCATGGGGGCTTGCGCGTGCTCGCGCACTCATAATCACCCGCTATTAGCGGTGTCATACGAGCACGGACCCGCTCGTACCTCCATGCCGGTAATGACCCCTTTTTTACCGCGCTACTCGTAATGAGGCCCATGGTGTGGCATAGATAGACATGGATTGGGGCTTGACAATGCACATTAATTCTTGAAGACCGAATGTCATATATGCGATCAAATATCCGTGTCAACTGATGAAGATCGGAAAGACTTAAAAGTCAGGTATGACATATCTGTGACCATAGCTCATATTTAGGAAATAACATGAAAGGCAACCTCTTGGTTGAGCAAATACAAAAACACCAGCATTCGCCGGATGACATGTTTTGAGTTGTTTCAAAAGAAATCCAAAGCAATCCAGAGATGATGATAAAAGATTCATTGAGCGTGACCAAAGATGAATTCAACGTTTGGGTGTAGATAAGCGAGTGGTGAACAAAACCATTGATTGGAATCAATAATATAAGATAATCCCAAAACATTCTTTCAAAGTTAGTGCATGCACAATTAAAGTGAACAAGTGTAAAAGGCTGTGTACATGGGCCAAAGTGCATAAGGAAAGTAATTTCCTGACTGTTAATATATTGTGTGATGCATTTGATTGTAATTGGTTGTAATTCATGTTAATAGAAAAAAATATATTGTTTCACGCTGTAGGACCACTATATGTCTCCTAAGGCAACAGCTCCCTCTAGCAGTGACAACAGGTTAGGCAGGCAGTCTCTGCTGTGCATGACTGCATCAGACAAACATACATCTGGTATTTTATTAAATAGGATGTGCTTTACGTCTTGGAAGATATTCTGCAGTTCACGATCTTATAAGAGAGAGTGTGTGATTAACCTCAGATGCAGTGATGGTTAAAAACAACAGCAAGTTTTAACAATTTATAATTTTAGGTGCAAGGCATACATAGGGAGTTGAGGCTCTTGATCTCCAGTGAGAGAGATGGGGGAGTGGTGCGGCCATGTTGAGTGGAATAATTGCATCCAAAATATGATCAGGAGTGTAAAACGTCAGTGCCCCAGCAGTTGTGCTCTTAAATATTTAGCTACACCATTCAATAAGGATTTATACAAAATATAAAATAAAACAATATTGAAGTCATTTATGCAGACAAATGCTATATTCTCAATATTGAGGTTTGAACATTTTGGTGGGAAATATAGAGTGGTCTTTGTTCAATGTTGAGTGCAACAAGTGCACTCAAAAGATGGACGCCAGGAATGACTTGAACGCACTAGTGGTCATTCTCCCCATTACGCAGTCCAGGAAGTGCATTTAAAGTGTGCATGTGCCTAAATGGGGTTTTGCAAAAACTCTACAGCCACTTGCAGAATTTGATCTATACATTGGACTGGTTGGACATCAAGCAAATATTCCAGCTAGAGTTGAGGATTGATAGTATGGGTATATATACTTCTTGTGTTTCTGCAGACGTACACATGGATTCGGGAAGGTCATCAATCATTTAAACAAAAGAAGCAGAAGTGCAGGATAATGATGTGAAAAAGGGACTTGGTGCGATTCCAATACCTCCGGCTCCTCAATGCCATCGGAAAAACATGAGTGCACCATAGAAAAGCAACTGTTGCCATTAGTGGCCCACTGCGACGACGACTAATCCCACAGCATGCTCTCTGTGACAGACGGCGAAAAACGAAGGGCTGCCAGAATAATACTGCAAAAGTAGCGGCCTGAAGAAAATAAAAAGGGTAATTATGTTTTGAGCGCAAGAAGAGAGGCAACTGGGAATTAAATAAAAGCTGGATCAGCATGAGTGGTGTTTCTTTGAATTCATTGCAGAGAAGCATCTTCTTACCTAATGAAAAACATGGGGAAGTGGTGAAGGGCTCCCCGCATGAACTTGTAGGAACAAAGATAATGTGTTGACAAAGTCACTCCCATGGAGAGGTTGTTATGAATAATTATGTAAGCAATAACGTGGCTTTTGTTGGGTCCTCTTACATGATTGGCAACTTTCCACAACACCAGAGATTTGAATAGCAAGGCATCAATTAATCATTACACATGTGATTCTTTCTTGCCATGATGAAGGCCATGGAGAAATGTTGTATGCAGTGTAAATAAATCAGCCGCAACGATGTGTCAACATTTGTACACGAATGTTGCATGGTAACACAAGGTGTAACACAGACAGAAGCAAATCAAGGTATGTATACACAGAAGATATGAATATAGTAATGATTAAGACATGAACTTTCTATGGTTTAAAAGGCCAGATATTTTAGAAATCAATCTCTCGTTACCTTCACTTGGGTGAGTAGGTGCTGTAAGGAACTTATGGTGATAACAGTAAAGACAGACACAAGTGATCACAGTTCAGGGGTGTTTATTAATCTGTAAGTGCAAGGTGGAAAGACGCCTAACCTAAACCTAAATCTAAGATGGGAGCAAGCATCGGCCATCAAATGAAAACTAAGGCAGTCCTTGTGGCGTCTTGTCAAAGTAAAAAGCCTATACTAAGAAAAACCTATTGCCAATCCCTTACAACTAATTACAGAAAGAGTGTGGGATAGGGTATCAAAATAAAGAAGAAAGTGTTCACAAATAATAAGTCAGGATGTGATTGCCTCAAGGTCTCCCCTACCCACATTTTTAGCACGGGACAAGGTGGGACTTCGGAGCACAGCACACGCTCGAGCCTTCCCAGCACGAGCTAACAGTTCCATATCAGCTATCAGGTTCTTTGATGGTTAAGTCTCTTTATAATGAAAAGTATCCAGCCTTCGAGGCTTGATACTCTCAACAAACAAAGACAAAGTTCTGTTCTACAAACACTTTGGGTGATGGCTTCACCATTGGTTCCCGTCTTCTGGGAGCTTACCCCTCAGATATATTCAATAAATTAACACGTCAGTTCCTTTCTCAGTGAACTTTGGGTGATAACTTTCCACCCCTGGATCTCCCTCGGCCGGGCTCCGACCCCAGAAGACAAGGGTGACACTCCCATTCCCCTTGTCTTGCAATGCTTCTCGCTTTCACAAATCTTAATGTCTTTTTAAACAGGTTTTTGGCCTATGCCCCTGGTTGTCGGCTTCCCTCTGCTGGGTTCAGTCTCGCTGACTTTTTGTTGTCGGCTTCCCGGTGCCGGGTTTTCTCTCACTGACTTTTGTAACACACTGTTCATGTACTTATCTTCACCATGCAGGATGCACTTCCCTTAGCTTTCACAATTCTCTGTCGATCAAAGACTTTCGACGATGCAGAGGATTTTACTAGGCCCATGTATGACCACTTTGACCACTCTTCACCTCTCCCCAAGGCCTTCTGGTTACAGTAGTCTTTACCATTGGGTAATCACACAGAGTTTCCTGCATGAGCCCCCACATGGAGCCGGACTCTGTATCGAGTTTTCCCCCTCTTTCTTTAATAATATCCTTTTGCTTTTCAAAGTTCAATTTAGCCTTTGGATATTTTTCATTCAACACAGTTCGGTTTCTTATCGACACTCCCCTCGACTCACCGGCTGTGATGAACTGCTTGGCTTTCTGATATCTTGGAGTCAAGGTTTGTACCACAGAGACCAGTGTTTCTCCCCGGCTTGGTAATCAGTGGAGGAGGGTCATGTGTAACAGGCACATCTGTTGCAATACATGTTGGCTATTGTTTGCGGATTTATCGTTCCCTCTATAGAGGTTCCACGGGCCTTGATCGGAAAGGGCAAGGTCACACCCTCACCTGCGCAACCCCCGCTGCCTCCTGTGCGCCACCCATTGCCTCTGCGTGCGCACCATAGCCCGCCTGGTCCCGTGCAATTCCTTGATTGCGTGTCCACATCATCCCCTTTGGCTCCCCTGACCGCGTACTCCACACTTGCCTCGCACCCAGCCTGTGCAGTCCCTCGCAATCCCTGAGTATGTGGTTCCTCGCATCCCCCTGTTCACGTGTCCTCGCCTCCTCCTTCTCTTATTTTTACCCCTCCCCGGAAGTCTTTCAAGGATGGCAACCTTCTCCATATTGCCACTCTCAACTCTAGCTCTGCTGTCAATCACTCCTCTGATATCTGCCACCTCCTGGGAGAACTTGATCTCGATCTCACCGAGACATGGTTCACGGCCAGCTCTGTCACAGGTTTTGACACTCTCCTCCCAGATGGCTACAAGATCCTCTCCGCGCCCAGATCCAACCATTCCAGAGGGGGTGTAGCCCTGATCTTCCCTGAGTGGATTCCTGCCTCTGTCATTCCTACGGATGCCTACTCCTCTTTTGAATGCCTCATCTGCAGGCTCTCTCTCTCTCCTGGCCATTCTCTTACTGTGGCTACCATCTATCGACCACCTGGTCAGATCTCCTCCTTCCTCTCTGAATGGTCCTGGTCTCGACCACTCAACTCCTCCTTCTTGGAGACTTTAACATCCACCTGGATGCTTCCTGTCCTTCCTCTGGACTCTTTCGCAACATCTGCAACTATCTCTCACTCTCTATTCTCCCCTCTGGCCCGACTCACTCTGCAGGGCAGACTGGATGTTCCGATCTCTTCAGACCTTCCCCTTTCTATCCGTCTCACCACTCTTCTCTCCTGAAGTGATCACTTTTTTCTTTCCTCCCAGCTCTCCCTCTCTACCCCTCAGGCCAAGTGAACTCCAGCACTGCCTCCTACCTTCTCGGTTATCCGATCCATGAAACGTGTGTCAGTTGAGGCTTTTGCTGCCACTTTCGCACTGCCCCACTTTGGCTGACTCACACCCTGACACAGCCCTTTCTATGCTCCACTCTGCTATATCTGATACTCTTGATGTTCTTGCCCCAGTCATGAGGATCTGACTGAAGCCTAAAGCCAAGTGCAACTCCTGGTCCGACTCAGACCTCGTCACCCTTAAATGCAAGTGCAGGGTATCTGAGAGGAAATGGCATGCTTCTGGTGCATCCTCGACAAACTGGCCTGCCTCCTGCTCCAAAGGCAATACTGGCTATCTGTCCGCACCAAGAAGAGAGCCCACATCCAAGACGTGTTTCTGCGGCATCTAACAACTCGGCTGAACTGTTTAAAATATGCAAGGAGCTGGCCAATCCTGCTGCAGTCTCTACCTCTCCTGTCCCCTCCCAGGCCCTCTGACAGCTCTGGCTCATTTCATCTCTAAAACTCAGGACATCCTGTCCACTCTCTCTTCCTCTCCCCCTCTTCCCTCTACTCCCTGCTCTTCCTCTGGCCCTTCTTCGGCCACCTCTCCTCCCTCCTTATATGCCTTTCCCCTGTTCTCCCCAGACGAGGTTTCTAGCCAAGTCTGATCTATGAAAGTCTCATCAAAACAGGTTCACCCTTGTTCCTCCAAAACCATCAAGGACCACATTGACACCCTGGCTCCTGCTCTGGATGACTTCTGCAACCACTCCTTCGCCACTGGAGTCTTCCCTTCCCCCCTGAAGCACTCCCTTGTTCACCCTCTTCTTAAGAAACCCTCTGCCGACCCTTCCTGCCTGGCTATCTATCGCCCAATCTCCATCACTCTTTTCCTGGGCAAACTCCTGGAAAAGCTAGCCATCTCCCAGCTTAATATTCACACTGAATCTGTTGGCTGTCTCCATGACCATCAGTCTGGCTTCAGCGCTGCCTGAAGCATGGAAACTGCTCTCCTGAACATCTGTGAAGTCCTGCTCTCCAACCTCGATTCCAACACCCCCTGTGTCCTCATTGTACTTGATCTCTCTTCTGCCTTTGACACCGTCAACTATGCCATCCTGCTCAAATGTCTATGTGATAACCTGGGTATCACCAATCAGGCCCTGGCTTGGCTGACTTCTTTCCTCTCCGATCAACCCTCCCAGGTCCAACATGGGTCCTTCCTCTCCTCTATCTCTACCAGTGGTGTCCCCCAGGGGGTCTAACCTCTCTCCCTGGCACTTCTTGCCTACCCCATTGCCACTCTCTGCCCCAACTTTCAGCGCTATGCGGATGACACTCAGCTCATTTTCAGGCTTCCTTCAGCCACCTTTTCTCCTTCTCCCATCTCTGACTGTCTGTCTACAATTCAGGAGTGGTGTACCACCAATGATCTATGCCTTAATGCCAGTAAGACTGAAATTCTCCTCATCGGCACATCTGCTCCCTCCTTTCCTGTCACTCTCTGGCTGGCCTCTCTTGGCCATCTTCCTGCTCCCACGTGTGAGGCTAAAAACCATGGGGTCATCTCCGACTGCACACTCTCCTTCTCTCCTCACATCTCTGACGTCTCTAAGAAATCACACTACCAGCTGTACCTGCTCAGAGATATTCTTCCTTTCGTCTCCTTCCCCCAGAAGCTCACTGTCTCCAGAGCTCTGGTTCTCTCTATTCTGGACTACTGCAACAGCCTCTTTCTAAATCTGCCTGCCTCCACTCTCCGCCCTCTGTCAATCATCCAAAACAGGAATGAGAGACTTGTCCTTGGCCTCAAACCCAGGGATCGTATCTCTCCAGGACTGAAATCTCTGCACTGGCTCCCAGCTGCTGCAAGGATTTCGTTCAAAACCCTCTGCATTGTCCACAAGGCCTTCTGGGGCCTGGGGCAGCATTACCTTCAACTCTCTCTTCCCAAATATCTTCCTTCTAGAGCTCTTCGGTCCTCTGCCTCCAACTCCCTTAGAGTCAGTGGGTTCTCCAAGCAACGAGTTGGTGGTAGATCTCTTTCTTCCGCTGGGGCCTCCCTCTGGAATAGCCTCCCTTAGCCTCCCTGCCCTCTGAAACTTGAGAACCACCTCTGGTTCCGGAAGCACATCAAGGCCTTCCTCTCTGCTTCTGCTTTCTCTCCTCCTCTCCCCTGCTGAACTCCTGGCCGAAACTAAAACTGCACTGGTCACCTGGCTATCCTCTGTTCTCGGGCCCCCCTGGCAACCCTGGCACTCGGGCTGTTTATGTATCCCTACAGCTCCCAACCAGCACTTGACACCTGATGTCTGCACCTACCCTTGCACTTGCTACCAGCTGGCCGCACTTCTTATTTATTTATTGTTTTTATTTATTTTACTGTTTATCCTATGTACTGCACTGCCCCTCTCCCTTGCCCCCTCCCCTGCACTTGCGTGATCTCAATTTCACCTGGCCTAGTAAGATCGTTGTCTCTGTCTCCCCTCTGTCCCCCCTCCCTTGCCCTGTCGCGCCTTGAAACACTTGTGTATAGGTGCGTTATAAATGCCATATTATATCATAACTTTCTTATAAGAACAGGCGAGTGTAGCAAGACCCGAGCAGTTATTTGCAGTAGGCTGTTTCTTGCATAAGTGTTCTAGTGATCTGTTCTCTCCGCGAAGGCAGGCTAGATCCTCTAAGAAGCCGGTACAATTGGGTTTATGAGGCTTAAGAATTTTTGATTTGACCAGGGCAATCTGATCGAGGGCCTGAAGAAGGCCAGTGTGATAGAGATTGGCAAGGTCGTGTGCTGTTATGTTAAGAGCAAGGTGGGAGGAGCTTAGCCATGCTAAGAGAGAGGGCATGAGGTCCTTCTGTTTCAAGTTGCAAGTGTCGCGGACTTGAATGGGACTGGGCGATACAGCAGGGAGCTTGCACAGTTAAGTCGATGAGAGGTTGAAATGAATAAGGGAGTGATCAGACCAGGGAACTGGAATGATGTCAGAAATATGAATTGTGACATTGGTCGTGAGGACACAGCAAATGGTGCAACCTTTTCGGTGTGTGGGGGTGTGTATGTGTTGGGAGAAATTCATGTCGCTGAGGGCAGAGGCTAGAGCTGATACTTTGATGTCGGTGGCATCATTATACCCCAAGTTGAGGTCTCCCAGGATGATACACTTGGTAGAGGGTTTCATGAGGGCTGTGATGAGGACGCGTACGTCAAGGTCAGGACAGCTAGGTCCATTTGGTTGTCTGTAGATGAGGAGCAGGTTGAACGTAGTTTGTGGGTCAGTAATGAGATTCAAATACAGCATTTCCTAGCCAGGGGTAGTGGGTAGAGTGCACTGTCCAATTAGAAGGGAGGATTTAGCTATGAGAGCTACTCCACCTCCTATGGCATTCGGGCGATCAGATCTGAGGATGGCGTAATCTGGGGGGGAAGGCCAATGAGAGTAGAGTGCCATAGGCGTCATGAATCCAGGATTCAGTGACGGCTATAATGTCTAGGTGAAAATCAAGGATGGTGTTGTTATGAGTGGCTGCCCCTTTAAGGCACGCCACACTTCGGGGAGACGTCATGGAGGGAAGTGACGTTGTGAGGAGGAGCGGGGTGCCAGGGGGGCACTTCCAGTTTGTATGAGCAATAAAGTGGTTGTATGTTCAAACCGCTGGTGTCCGTGTTTGTTTTGGAGCTGCTCCAGCCCCCAACATTTGGCGACGAGCATTATACTGCCAGCGGTCCTTCCTCCTCCAGCGACGGAGATCCCTCCCTCCTCCCTCCGGTGCTAGTGATCCCACTAGCCGGCAGATCCCCGCTCCGGTCCCATCGAGAGCGTCCAAAGGAGCGGTGCTCCTGGATTTCCCCCCCCCCACGCGTGGCCGATCCTGTCACGTGGGGCCCTAAAATCATCTATTCCACCGATCGATCATCAAGTATAAACACACGGCGCCTGCAGAAAAGACAGCGCCAGAGACGAGCGCAAGGTCCCAGACATGCCCCCTTACATGAAGAGGTGCCCAACAGCAAGAAAGACAAAGTAGTGAGAAAATAAAACTTCTCCACGACTGCGTAGTATGTTCATCAACATGGCCGGTACAGAGATAAAAACACTCATCAAAACCATACCTCCGACGGAAATTACTGACTTCAACAGCCTCATCACAGCTTTGAACAAACGCCTTGTCATCGCCCCCAATAGAGACTATGAGAGATTTGTCTTTAGCCAATGCACACAGCGCATTGAAGAAACGGTGGAGGAGTTCATCACGAGACTTCGAGTCAAGGGAGCGCACTGTCTGTTTGATGAGTTCTCACTAGACGAAGCGATCCGACTCAGGGTCATCGAGGGCTGTGTGTTGGCCACACTACAGAAACAACTGCTGAAGAAGCCTGTCACCATTGAACAAGTGAGTGAAATGGCGCGCATACTCGAGAGAATGGAAAAACAAGCCACTCACATGGCCACCAACACCACCACGAAACTTGACAAGGGTGATGTGATAGCAGCGATACAGGCTGGTAACCTAAAAAACTACGACAGGAACGTCACAACGGCCCCTCGCATGCAAAGACAATGTTACAGATGTGGAAGGGCAGTCCCGCATGCAGGATCCTGCCCTGCGCTCTCCCAAAAATGTGGCAACTGTGGCAGAGAAGGCCATTTTCAATCTGTGTGCAGGGAAGGTAAACCATTCCCCACTCCGAGAATGGGCACGGGCCTGCAAACGAGACCAACCCAAAGAACATTCTCCAACCAGTCTTATTAGCCACGACCCTACCAGCAAGGACCGCGGAGATACGTAAGAGTGGTTGAGGAGATCTACCCGGATGAAGACAACCAAGAGTATGCCGCACAAGGACAAACCGTGCAAGTGAGGGACGAGTATGAAGGACCACCATCGACACGCCATGACCCATCACTAGAAGCACAAGGGGATTTTGACTATGGTAACACATATGACCTGCATTCCAAGGATGAGTTTGTAAATCTCATTATGGACGAAAAGGAAGCCCAAGAAGCACCCAGAATCCTGATAAACATATGCAACCAACAGTTCTGTTTTCTGATTGACTCAGGTGCAACAGTGAACATTATGGGAGAAACTGAGTCAATGACTTCATGATAAACCGAGACTAAGCCCATTGATCTCGGAGATATATCAATGGGGCGCGGATGCGCTGCTGCAGTGCATAGGGTCATTCAAAAAGAGACTCACATTTGCTGGCAAGATGACCGACACTGCCATCCATTTTATAAAAAGTCCCACCAAAGGTCGGTGCTTCCTAAGCTTCAGGACGGCATCACACCTGGGCCTGATCAACATACCGGTCCGAACTGGAGACATCATTGAGTCTTCGGAGCCACAAGTCAGCAAACAAGAACAAATACACAGCATAGTCGCTCATGACACGCCGGCCATCACGAAAGATGACATTATCAAAGAATTCCCACGACTATGCCAAGGATTGGGCAGGTTGAAGGGCCCGCCGATCAAATTACACATAGGCCCTCATTACAAGTCAGGCGGTGGACCATGGTGCTATTAGAACCATGGTCCATGCCGGATTCCGCCATGGTGGATGGCGGAATTACCGCCCCATTCCAAGGTGAGTGGGGTGGTAATTCCCCATTCACCATTTGCCCTTCCCCATTCCCATTTTTGTCCCATAGGGCATAATGGGGATGGGGAAGGTGCTAATTACGGCACCGTAAATTACGGTGCCGTAATTAGCACCAAGATCGCTTAGCGCCTTGGACTTTAACGCCTGCAAAAAGCAGGCGTTAAAGTGGGAATCAGGCGTTAAGGGTTTAACGCGCCGACGCTCTTTACGGCACCGTTAACCCCTTAACGCCTGACTTGTAATGAGGGCCATAGACCCAGCAATCACACCGGTTCCACAACACCTGCGCAGGGTAGGGTTCCATTTACAAGAGGCGGTGTCGAAAGAGATAGACCAACTACTGCGAAATGACATAATTGAACCAGCCACAGGGCCTACACCTTGGGTTTCTCCCCTCATAATTGTCCCAAAGGAAGGTGGTCACCTGCGACTATGTGTGGACATGAGGGTGGCCAATACGGCTATACAGCGAGAGCGACATCCTGGACCTAAAATTGAGGACATGATTGTCCAGCTAAACAAGTCTGTCCTTTTCTCAAAATTGGATTTGAATCAGGGATATCATCAAATAGTACTCCACCCGGACTCACGACCCATAACCACCTTCGCATCGCATGACGGACTGTTCTGCTACCAGTGGCTAAATTTTGGGATCTCATCGGCAGCTGAAATATTTCACGAAACAATCCGACAGGTCATACGTCCTGTAAAAGGGACCCTCAATTACAGCGACGATATCTTGGTTTTTGGAAAGTCACGTAAGGAACGTGATGTTGCTCTTCGCAAAGCATGTCGGGCAGTACAAGAGGCCGGACTAACGCTCAATATCGAGAAATGTCGATTCAGTAAAGCTAAGCTCAACTTCTTTGGCCACATCTTCTCAGCTGAGGGGATGACTCCTGACCCCGATAAAGTATCGACCATTTTTCATCTAGCGAGACCCACCCAAGTCGCCGACATCAGGTCATTTCTGGGAATGGCCGGGTACTGTGCCCGGTACATTCCACATTTCGAGTCCATCACTGAACCTCTCCGGCGCCTGCTTCAAAAGGAGATCGCATTTGTTTGGTCTGAGGAGTGCCAAGCCGCTTTCGCCAACAGTATACAGTCCTTGACTGAGGCGAGGAAATTGGCATACTTGACCCTGATTGGCACACCGAAATAGTGGTGGACGCCAGTCCAGTGGGACTAGGCGCCATTTTGGCACAGACCAGCGGGCAAGACACGCATCCGAGGCACGTAGTTGCCTATGTCAGCAGGGCCTTGGCCCCACCAGAGTCTGCGTACTCTCAGGCGGAGAAGGAGAGCTTGGCAGCGGTCTGGGCGTGCGAGCATTTCCCTAATTTGGTCATCGGGAAGAAGTTCACCTTGATCACAGATCATCAAGCCCTGCTTTCACTTTTTGGCAACCCGCGCACGGAAATGCCACCCAGGATTGAGAGGTGGGGGATCCATCTGCAAGAATATGACTTTGACATTGTTCACTGGCCTGGGGGTGAGAACAACCCAGCAGACTACCTCTCCAGGCACCCGGTTGGTAGCCCCACACCTCAACAGGGAGACGTGGAATATATCAGCTACGTCACCGCCAACGCACTACCGCCTGCCATATCCATCGAGATAATTGCTGCGGCGTCGGCTGCAGACCCATCCATGGCCCTGGCAATCAGCCTGACAGAAAACGGCAAGTGGAAAGACTTCCGCAGAGCGGTACAAGGACACCCAGGTGCATGCAGTGATGAGATTGAGAGACTGGCGAGGGTACACGCCGAATTGGCCGTCCAAGACAAGGCCATTCTAGTACGGGGTTGCAAAATTGTCATACCTTCCACGCTGTGCTCGGAAGTCATCAAAACTGCCCATGAAGGACACCGTGGAGCGGAGAACACAAAACGACAATTAAGATGCAATGTCTGGTTTCCCTTCATGGACGATATGGTCGACCGGTGGGTTAAAAACTGTGTGGCATGCCAGTGCACAGCAAGACCCGAACCGCCAGTACCACTCAGGGTAACCACAATCCCAGATCCTCCATGGGAGAGAGTAGCGGTTGATTTCTATGGGCCACGGGAAGAAGGAGATTATTTACTATTATTTATTGATGAACACTCCAGGTTCCCCATAGTGAAACGGGTCAGATCGACAGCTTTTGCTCATGTCGCTGCAACATTTGATGAAGTCTTTAGCGAGTGGGGGATACCAGACACACTAAAATCAGATATTCGTGCCCCTTTCAGTGGTCATGAATTTGGGGTGTTTGCGAAACACATGGCATTTCGTCACCAAAGAGTGACACTGAGGTGGCCGCAAGCCAACGGCATGGCAGAAAGGTTTATGGCGTCTATCAAAAAAACCATACAAAGGGCACGCCTAGAGGGGACCGACCACCATGAAGCGCTGTGCAGAATGCTGAGAGACTACAGGAACACGCCCCACGAAGCCACGAACAGAACTCCAGCAGAGCTTATGATGAAGTACGAGGTCAGGACCAAGCTCGTCAACAACCCAACAAGACGGCCCGAAGCAGACCAAGAAGTCATCGAACGAGACGGAGCTACCAAAGAGAAGATGCAGAACAGACTGACAGAAGGAGGAGAGCACAATCAAAAGACCTCCAAATAGGAGATGAGGTGTGGGTACAGATAACCACTACAAAAAAGGCAGACTCACAGTTCTCACCTGAGCCGCTTCGAGTGGTTGCAATAAAAGGGACCATGATAACAGCGACAAATGGACAACAGGAAGTGACTCGCAACAGTTCAAGGTTCAAGCTCATCACAAGACCTGTCGAAGAAGAGCTACCTCCAGAGGACCCTGACCCAGAAGAAATGGACAGTCAGGATGAAATGTAGGTCCCCCTCGAAACACAGGTTCAAAGTCAGGTCAACTCTGAGTGAGACGCTGACGGCGGCCAACACACACCTGGAGCCGCGAGGAAGACCCCAGAGGAACGTTAGGAGATCTCCCAGGTTAGTGGAGGTTTGTTGACAACGTTTCCAGTTGGCCAGGTTACATTACTTGTTAGGACATTTTGTCTGGGGGTGTTGTTATGAGTGGCTGCTCCTTTAAGGCATGCCACACTTCGGGGAGACGTCATGGAGGGAAGTGACGTCGTGAGGAGGAGTGGGGTGCCAAGGAGGCACTTCCAGTTTGTATGAGCAATAAAGAGGTTTTATGTTCCAACCGCTGGTGTCCGTGTTTGTTTTGGAGCTGCTCCAGCCCCCAACAGGTGTTATGAATTTCGATGGCGTGGGCCCCTAAGGATCTGAGGGAGTCTATTTGTTTAGGAGTAATAGGGCTGGGGTGGAGGGAGAAAGGTTGTCATGTCCATTCGGGGATAGGAGAGGGATATGATCGGGTGCCGAGACTTGCTAGTCTAATTGCTTCTAGGTGGGGGCAATACGAGCTGGCGAGTGTTCTGGAGCGAAGTCTATGAAGTCGGGACGCGCCAAGAACAGTGGATGTCTTGTCTAAAGAGTCGTGGGAGTAGGTCAGACTCTGGCTGAGTGTGTGTGTTCATTTTATTTTTGAAAAAACTCATCGAAAAATATAGGGGGTGGTGGCTAAGGGTATATAAGGGGTGAGGAGTTGGGAATACTGTAAAATTAATAGGGGAGGTGGGTTTTGGGGGTATCCCCAAAAATAAAAAAATGTTTCGTGGAGTTTTTTCGAGAGAAAAAAATCGGCAAAAAAACATCGAATAAAACACTGTCGATGAATCAAAATAGAACCCTATATTTACCGAAATACAATTTGCTTAACACTTTTCCCTGATCTGGTAATATAGTCAAGAGTTCTTAAACTCACAGACCTGAGCTCTAAACCCCTACTTTATTATGAGACAAACTGTGTGATTCTGGGCAAATCATTTGTTTTCCCTTTTCTCAGTACCCTTATTGGTTAGGAGCGATGAGGGTGCAGCGAACCCAAGCCGTCAAGTGCTACATATATAAGAGCGTGTGTTATTAACACTCTTTGACTTATTTTGACACATTACAAATTATTCTTCAGGTTGAAATAGAAGGCCCGATTCCAGTTAACAAACCAAAACAGTACTAAAAAATGAATACATTCACTCATCATGTTTCATGTCTGGGGGAGCCGGAAATTTCGACAGGAAAAAGTAAACATGAGCTTTGACAACATATCGAGCAACAGCCAAAGGAAATAACAGAAGGTTGACCCCCCCTCCCCCCCGACGACGATAAGACACGGCGGCGAGGCCATGTTTCTGCCGAGACTGGAGGAACCAGGCAGGCCATCGGTCACCCGCGGCGCGACAGCGCAAAGTGCACTCGCGACACCAAGCAGCGTTCCGCCAGGTCCATTTGCAGGGAAATTGCTAGGAAGGCAAGTAAATAAAAACGCCCTGGAGACACTGCAGGTGAGACGCGCTGATAGATACACGAAAACACATTAGCCGACTCCATCTAACATAATGCACTTTTAAAAGGTCAGACTTTCATTCGATTCCGGCAGCCAAGAGATAAACGCGGGAGGAAGAGCGCCCCGAAGCAAGCACAAACTCAGTTTCTTCCTTTTTTTGGAGTGTGTTTTTGATGTTGCTCGCTCCCCTCCCCCACCCGTGGCTAGCAAGTGGATTAATTCTGCAGGGTCTTAAATTGATTGAAAAGAAGAGCAGTGCGAGGACGCAGCTGGCCTGGCGACCTTCCCCGCGAAGGTCGCTTCTCCCAGGGCTGCTTGATGCGGCCCCTCCATCACACGGGCGCCAGCGGCGGGCGGCTTAATCCGCCGCCCACTGGCCGCATCAACAGGCAGGTGGCGGCTAGCTCAAGATCTCAGCGGCGCGGGGATGCCTTCCTCATGGCAGGTCCTTTCATGGGGGTTATCTCAAATCTATCGTTCATTGGTGCCTTTAGTCTGGAGTCATCTCAAAGCCGAGAAATAATACAAAACACCAGACAGGCAGATGTCAAACAAACAGGAAAAGGGGCAGTGGAAGTGGAAAGGAGAAAAGGAAGGCAGCGGTGCAGGAGAGAAAAAAAAGCAAAGAAAAATGAATAAAAAAGATGAAGACACACTGGTAAAAAGAAAAGTAAAGAAATTGCTCCAGGCCGCCGCTCCAGCCAGCCACATGTGAAGAGTGGAGTTGAACAAAACTATTGATCATGCATTAATTCCATTAGATTTCAATTGCATCTTGGTATCGGTTCGTTTTTTTCTCAGAGAGACGGTGGTAGTATCGTCACATGATATAGCGTTTATAACGCGCCTATACGCAAGTGTTTCAAAGTGCGACGAGGCAAGAGAGGACGAAGACAAACAATCTAACTGGGCCTAGCGACATCGAAATCGTGCAAGTGCAGGGCAGAGGCGATGGGAAAAATGGCAGTGGGAGGGGTGGAGGGCAAGTGGGCTCAAAACAAGTAGTGCAGCCAACAGATGGCAAGTGCGAGTGTTACAAGTGCAGACAACAGGTGTCTAATAAGTGCATGTAAAGGGACTGTAGGGTTGCAGATACAGACCGCAAGTGCAGGGGTTGCCAGGAGGCAGTGCAGGTGTGCAGCTGGGCAGGGACCTGGGCCCAATTTCAGAGGGTAGCCAAGTGACCAGTGCAGTATCAGACAAGAGATCAGCAGGGGAGAGGAAGAGAGAAGGCAGAAGCAAAGAGGAAGGTCTTGAGGTGCTTCAGGAACCGGAGATGGTTCTCCTCAAGCGTCAGAGAGGCATGGAGGCTGTTCCAGAGGGAGGCACCAGCCAAAGAAAGAGATCTGCCTCCACCCAACTCGTTGCTGGGAGAAGCGACTGACCCTCAAAGAGTTGGAGGTGGAGGAGCAAAGAGCTCAAGTAGGAACATATTTCCAAAGAGAGAGTTGGAGGTAATTCGGTCCCAGGCCCCAGAAGGCCTCGTGAACAATGCAGAAGGTCTTGAACTTGATCCTTGCAGTCACTGGGAACCAATACTGAACAGATACAATCCCTCTGCTTGACGCCAAGTGCTGTTCTGGATAAGTTGTAGAGGACAGAGAGTAGAGGCAAGCAGATTTAGAAAGAGCCTTTTGCAGTACTCCAGCCTAGAGAGAACCTGAGCTCTGGAGACAGTGAGCTTCTGGGGTAAGGAGAGGAAAGGAAGACTACCTCTGAGGAGGTGCACCTGGTAGTTTCACTTCTTAGACACGTCAGAAATGTGAGGAGAGAAGGAGAGTGTGGAGTCGAAAATGACCCCAAAGTTCTTAGCCTCACAGGTGGGAGGAGGAAGAGGGCCAAGAGTGGCCGGCCAGAGAGTGACAGGAAAGGAGGGTGCAGGTGTGTCAATGTGGAGGATCTCCGTCGTACTGGCATTAAGGCAGAGATCATTGGTGGCACACCACTCCTGGATTGCAGACAGACAATCCGGGATGAGAGAGGGAGAAGAGACGACAGAAAGGAGCCTGAAAGCGAGCGGAGTGTCATCCGCATAGCACTGAAAGTTGGAGCAGAGAGCGGCAATGTGGTGGGCGAGAGGTGCCAGGTATTGGTTGAACAGCCAGGGAGAAAGGTAAACCCCTGGGGAACACCACAGGTAGAGAGCGAGATAGATGAGAGGAAGGACCCAAGTTAGACCTGGGAGGGTTGGTCCGAGAGGAAAGAGGTTAGCCAGCCAGGGCCTGGTCAGTGATACCCAGGTTAGCACTGAGCCGGTTGAGCAGGATGGCATGGTTGACCATGTCGAAAGCAGAAGAGAGATTGAGTAAGATGAGGACAGAGGGGTGGTTGCCATCAAGGTTAGAGAGCAGGTCTTCACGGATGTTCAGGAGTGGAGATTGTGTGCTTCATGAAGACAACCAACAGATTCAGTGTGAAGATTGAGCTGGGAGATGGCCAGCTTTTCCAAGAGTTTGCCCAGGAAAGGAGTAATGGAGATCGTGTGATAGTTAGCCAGACAGGAGGGGTCGGCTGAGTATTTCTTGAGAAGAGGGTGCACAAGAGAGTGCTTCACGGGGGGAAGGAAAGGTTCCAGTGGCGAAATAATGATTGCAGAATTCGTCCAGCACTGGAGTAAGGGTGTCAATGTGGTCCTTGATGGTTTTGGACGAACAGGGAAGAACCTGTTTTGACGAGAGATTCATAGATCGGACTTGACTAGAAACCTTGTCTGGGGTGAATAGAGGAAAGGCAGAGAAGGGCAAAGGAGAGGTGGCCGCAGGGAGGCCGGAGGTAGAGGAGAAAATATAGGGAGAAGGAGGAGAGGATGAGAGGGTGGACAGGATGTCATAGGTTTTAGAGATGAAATGAGAAAGCAGGCCCGTGCAGAGGGTCTCGGAGGGGACAGGAGAGGTAGAGACTGCAGCTGGATTGGCCAACTCCCTGCAGATTTGAAAGAGTTCATCCGAGTTGTTAGATGCCGCAGAGATGCTGGCTTCGATGTGAGCTCTCTTAGTGAGGACAGAGAGCCAGTATTGCCTTTGGAGCAGGCGGCAGGCCAGTTTGTCAGAGGATGTAAAAGAGGCCAGCCATTTCCTCTCAGCCACCCTACACTTGCATTTAAGGGTGACTAGGTCAGGGTCATACAAGGAGTTGCACTTGGCTTTGGGCTTCAAGCGGATCCTCATGACAGTTAAAAGTACAAGTAGAGTATCAGAGATAGAAGAGAGGAGCTTGGACAGGGCTGTGTCAGGATGAGAGTCAGCCAGAGGGGCAGGAGGGGGAGAGAAAGTGGTGGCAAGGCCTCTACTGACACTCCTTCATGGATCGGATGACCGAGAAGGTGGGTGGCAGTGTGCGGGTTTTCTTAGCCTGAAGGGAAGAGAGATGAGAGCAGAGGAGAAAGTGGTCACTCCAGGAGAGGGGACTGGTGAGAGGGTTAGAGAGAGGGAGGTCTGAGGAGATCAGAACATCCAGAGTGTGACCTGCAGAGTGAGTCGGGCCAGCAGGCAGAATAAAGAGGAAGAGAGAGTCACAGAGGTCGTGAAAGAGTCCAGAGGATGGACAGGAAGCACCTAGGTGAATGTTGAGGTCACCAAGGAGGAGGAATTGAGTGGCCAAGACCAGGAGGGAGGAGGAGAGGTCCACCCACTCAGAGAAGAAGGAAGTTATCTGACCAGGAGGCCGGTAGATAGTAGCCACAGTGAGAGGCCGGCCAGGAGAGAGAGAAAGCCTGCAGACAAATGTAGAGAGCAGATGCATGCCTCTGCAGGAAACCCCGCCCCCCCACCTCCCGTATGTTGGAGACCTGAGATCGTGCCATGTTTGACACCAGCAGTTGTGCCAATATTGCAACGTATGTTCGAGAAAAGGTATTCATTGAGACAACCCTATCGAATGTATCCCCGAAGGGATGACAATTTGAGGGAGGAACTCCCTGAAGGAATATGAGGAAAGAACACAGAAAAAAACTGTGATGTCATAAGGGAGTAAGAACGGCGTCTCAGGAGACTGACTGGAGAAGATGTCTGGATCCTACAGAAACTAATGACGGAGTAAAGAATCAAGTGAACTTTTAAATACGAAAAAGAAGATTGCACATGCACAAAGTGCAACAGAGAATCAACCGTTCTATAATTGTATAGACGCTGAAACGCAAGTAGACTAAGTCATCATAGAAGCTGGCTATATGTAGTGAATAGAATGCAGACAATGCCGCCACTGTATAGAATCTGGACATTGGTATCATGAATTTAGTAAGCCAAGACCCATGAAGAGGAAAGGGAAAATTGTGTTGCAGCAAGTATAAGTTGAATCTTGGAGTTGCATGGCGAGGCTGCCTGGCCTGAAGTCAAGATTGAAGCAGCGAAGGTCCGCTATCTATTCTGGAAAGGAGCTAACGTACAAAGGATGAATCATCTCTTGTTAAGGTGCAAAGATGAACGCCAAGTGTGCCAAGTTTAATTCATTTCAGACATTTAAAAGCTGCAAAATGGACCAAATCGTGTTCACCTGTCACGTGAGCCAAGGATGAAAATGGGGTTTGAACTCAGAGTCCTAAAACTACGATAGTGAGTGCCTGCACTCCTGTTTATTCTCAGAGACAAGGATACTTTGCAAGGCCAAGTTCAAAGACAATCTTCATGGCAAAAGGCATGGGTGATGAGAGATGCTGGGCTAATTGGGTTTGAGGTAGAGTCAGGCCCACCTCCTTGCACTTGGGTCGCGGCTTACGTGCTGCTAAGTGAACCGAATGTACCAGACATGGCACAAGCGTGCCAACCAATTGTAGAGGTCCATATACCGAAACACCTTATAGTTTAAGAAGCCAATAAGAAACCGTATACTTAATGTTTTTGAAGATTATATGTTTCAGAGGAAGGCATATGTGGTCCACCTGACAGTGGGCAACCAATTACAATCCCAGTCCCTACATATAGTATACTTAGATGTTCCCCTTAAGCCTATCCCAACCCAGTAGGCTTTTCATTATTTGCCACGTAGTATGATGTCACCTCTGACGGATTTTTAGTGTAAAGTCTATGTTGTGTGTAAAGATTGCTAAGAGAAATCGAGCGTCCGTCCGTTGATGTTCATTGTAACTCCCTGTTTTAGATAATTAATAATAAAACAGTACTTTGCCAACTTCCTGAGTTGGTTCAGTTACTTGACTCAGAGTTATTCTGTGAACCCATCCATTGCATGCACGTTCCTAAAGGGCCCTAAACTCAAGTGATAGCTGTGCGCATGGTTCAAAAAGATCCAAACTAGTTTGTCTCCAGAGTTTTGGACAATCGGACATCCTCTGTCATTAGCTGGAAGATCGCAGAGTTTCCTGTGGAGAGCGGCTGAATAAAAATAAACTTGCAAGAAAACCGAGTTGGTGGGCAGGGCCCCCTTTGAAGAAATCCCTGCCCGGTTTCCATGGGTGCTCTGTGGATGGAAGATGAAGTGGTCAGATTGGAGGAGGAGTCGATATCGAAGGCCTTGAGTCGATTAACGAATGGTGAGTAGACTAAGCGAAATAGCAAATAAGGGGACGGGATTGTAATAATTTTGAGTAATGGGAAATAATTGTACAGATAAGAGAGACCACCTAGGAAAACCTGATTCAAGGGAGTCAGAAGGAGACATTTGAAATTCAAATGGGGGTAGAGTGAAATATAAAATGCATAATCAGGATTACGTAAGGGGATGTCTCAAACCCTGTACAGAGTAAAGAGTAAAGGCGAGGGAAGAGGTGATCACAGTGTTTATAATGTGTAATGTTTGACTAGTCTGAAAGTTGTTTATTGAGTAAACTATCGAAGAGCGATAGAGATTGTGAAAAATTGAGAAAAGTTGAGGAGCAACAGTGATTGAGTATAGCAAAATGATTGCCACCAATCAAGAGAATAGATGTGCCAATCAAGATAATAGATAGGCTATTAAAACAAGAGAATTGAGCCGCGATTGATGGTGCTTGCTCATATTTGTTGTTTTAAAAACATTAAAAAGTGGTGATTTAAGGTGTATTTAACAATCTGGTAAGTACTGAGACTTATCATTATGGGCGATAATCCTCTCATGCACCTATGCAAGACACTGCCGAAACACATGCCCAAGCTCAAAAAACAGTATAGTGCGGAATGGGTAAAGGGCACAGCAGATAAAATGTTCATGCCGTGGCCATAAGGGGGATGATTGGCAAGAGCGGTATTGCAACACATGACCATATACTTGCACGCTGTATCCACAGGGACGAAATTAGAGAAAAGATTAGCGATTTTGGAGCTCGGGAAGATGTATCAAGAGGAGAGAGAAGACCCTCCACCATCAGCATAAGGAGAAGGCGCTGAGCCCTCAGCTCCCCTTACCTTGCCTGAAGTAAAGAGTGTTGCTACGGAAGAGATAGGAATGTATCCTTTGAAGGAACTAAGAGCAGCGATGGGATATAGTAATTTGATATATCAACCCCTCCCCCCCGCTTACAGTAGCGACGATAGTCCGGAAGAGAATAAAAGAAAGTAAGATATTTTTAAAGTCATGCAAGACAAAGAAGGAAGAAGTGAGCTGTCGAATTTGTCAACAGATATAGACAGGAAAATCAAGAGATGGAAAGGAGAAAAAGATAAGGCTGACAAGTCAGCGCTCGTGCAAAACGAATGGATGGAAGGACAGATATTACTCAAAATAGATGGGAAAAGTATTGAGGAAGTTAGGCAAAGAGAAGATAAGGATGAACAAGAAAGAAAGGATAAGGAATAAGAAAAGAGATTTAAAGAAGATGAGCAGAAAAGGAAAAGCAGGGAATGATGAGAGCAGATATATCAGGAGGAACAAGAGAAAATAGAAGAATGGGCGGAAGAACAAAGAAAGTACGACAATAGACAGAGAGCGAAAGGAGAAAGGGACAGAAAGGAAAGAAAGAGAGGAGGAGGGAGCACAAAGACTAAGGGACAAAAGATTACAGAGAAGAAGAGAATAAGAGGAAAGAAGGTAAGGAGTAAGGAGAGGAAAAGAACAAAGGCAAAAGGAAGAAGGGATTAGGAGGGATGCAAGAAAACAAAGGGAAATAGATCAAGAAATAGAACGAAAGAGGAGCCAGCGAGTTGTCAATGCCAGTCTCATTCGTAAAGAACAAATGAGGCAGAGCCCAGAAAAACTATGGGACAGACTGGAAGAGATTCTTCCAATAAAGGAGGCAATGCCAGCGGCATCTAGAGTAGCGCTAGAAGAAGAACAATTTGATGCATAGAGCAGTGGAGAAAGGATAGATAAGGTCTATCGACAATTAAGACGAGATAGTAAGTACGGAACTCGAGGGAATGGTGATCGATCCCCAGTACTGCATTTGTGATGTGAGGAGGGAAACCTGTTCAATGGTGAACATCGTGCATTGTCTTTGAGCAGACTGTACTTAGACAAGGGTGAAGGTGATGACAGTCACACTCGTTGGGGACTAAACATGTCAGACGAAGAAAGAGAATCTGGTTTGGGGCAGAAGGAGGGAGGGTGTGCACCCCCTGAAGGAAGTTTGCAGATGGATAAGGAGGTGAGATGGTCGGATTTGGAACAACCTAAAAGATTGAATGCCAGATCCCATAGAATACCCTGAGTGTCCCCGAGGATGATCACATAGTGAGAAAGGAGAGTCGCCACCATATGTAAGCAGGTTAAGGTCATTACCGACAAGGAGACAGACAGGGACGATAATCCCTGCCATGGATAGACTTGTAGTGGGATAGGACTATGGGATGGGGTTTAGACAGTTTCACTTATTGGAAAAAGGGGGATTAAGGCCGCAACACATTCCATGGCCACAGATGGACAAGGATAACTTAAAATATAAGCTCCCTAGTTTGACTTGGGGGGCTGGGAATTGGGTATATGAATTAGAGAAAATAACAGGAGGAAATACGCTGGCCATAGGGGACATAAAAGCTCTACTGCGGCTATTCTTGGGGAGAGAGCTGACGACATTTGGAGAAGAGCGGGTTACTCAAATGTCACAGCACAGAATACAGCTCATGACGGAGCACCATATAATATCTGTAGGGCATACGTCTGTAGAGCACTCAGGCTACAGTATCCTAACACATCAGATATGGGTGCAATTATGACACGTAAAATGAAGGAAGATGAAGACCCTATTGCTTATATTCAGGATATTCAGGAGAAATGGCAGCTTGAAACTCGCGAGCCGTGGGAAAAGACAGTAGCATTATTTTACCATATTTTATGTTAGGGGTTGTGTGAGCCAGTACAGAGGCAGATGAAAAAACAAGTGGGGGTGGAAGCGGAGCCATGGGCTGAGATGCAGTTGGCAATAGTGCACCACTGTCAGTTATTACACGTGATATAAACAAGAAGAAAGATGAGAATAGGAAGATTGTGGAAGCTAAGTTAGTTCAGAACATTTTTTCACAATTTCCCATAGAAGGAGCGGTAGTGACAAGCAGAGAAGGATTGGGAATGCAGGAAGCAATAGGTGCAATGCAGGCAAATAATCTGCACCCAATGGACCAAGGTGGATATGGGTTAATGCCACAATGCAGAGGTATGGATTATAGAGGAAGAGGAGGCAGATTTCAGAATAACCAAGCTGGGTTTCAAAATTTACAAAATGAGATCCAGAGTATTCAGGGAGGATATAACCAAGGAGGGACTAACAGAAGAGTTCCTCCAGTATGTTGGAATTGTGGAATGACAGGAAGTATTGCGCATATGTGGGAGCCAAGGAATTGTACAAAATTGTCAATTTTCCAGACGGGGGCAGTTTATCCTCCACCATACAGCACACAGATCAGAGAGGGCTTTGCCCATGATCCCACATCTTATCAGACACAAGCGCAACAAGTGCAGCAGGTACAACAACAGGGACAAGTACAAATGAATCCGCCACAAGGACAGTCGCAACAAGCCCCTATGCCGACACAGCAGTATGCAAACACAGGACAAGTATTGACACCCAGAATAGGAGGTGTCACTGTGGTAGGAGGAATTCCTTTCACAGGGACAGGGATGAGCTTGTATCCACACATTTCTTTTTTTATTTTTTTATTATTGTTTTGGTTTATATAAACCTTTACAAAAAAAACTTAAAATATTTCTTTAAATTTACGTACATACAATAACAGAAAAAAGAACTTCTGTATCACAGTTCAGAATCACTATACAACAATTTCTATTTGGTACAAAAAAAAGAATTATAAATACTTGAACCTACTATCTAAAACAGATAAGATTTTAAGCAACCAAGAATTTGCATCATCTAAAAAAGAGCACAGACATTCCTCAAATAAGTAGCCACTCTAATATTTAAATTATCTTCACAATTGTGTAACATTCTTGTCCACATAAATTCCCTATTTACATTGGCAGTATTTTGTACATATTTTTCAAATTAAGTTAGCCTTGCATATTTCAATGCCTGACATACAAGTAATAGGTGTTGCAAGGACTCAACCGTCCCTTCAACTCTACAAAATCTGCACCACCTCCAGACATCAGAGTGGCTATTTATAATAGCATTAATTTGATTTGTTAAAATGACATTAAACCTAAAACGCATATAGTCATTTCTTATCTGTTTACAAGGATATTTAAGTAAGTGTCTTTCCATAGAAGGATACCATTTGTAGATAGAACAGGCTTGATGAGACGGAGAAGATTCTGCAATTTTGTTTTTAGTATTTAACCAGTCAAAGCCCATGACACTTTCTTTCACACGTGAAGGTTTATTCATTAAGCAACTTACTGACATACCCAAGATTTTCAGATAGTTAAGAGTTTCCACAACCAAAGCTTGAGTAAATGGATTACCAGTATCCTGCCCCGCATATGAGTACAAAGTCCCTTCAGTCCCGACGTTACACTTCCTCCACAGAACTAGCCTTTTTCATCTTGCACATGCAGTCAGAGAGTTTAAACCGAATTCATATCTAATTAATTCCACTGGTATACAATTTGGTAAAAAGTAAAGAACTGATTTCCATATGTAGCTCTCGATATATAACATGTCCGCCTCCCGACTAATTGAGTGAAATTCAACACCATAGGTTAAACGAGGAATTATTTTTTAAAAATAAAATTCCCTGAGTGGAACCATTGTAAATTTGCCAAATTTCACCTCTAGTACCCGCATTTGCCGAATGGCGATGTCTGCCTTTAATTTTAATTGTGTCTTGAATAAGGATCTCGAGTTTGATCCTGATATTACAAACCCCAGATATTTAAATAAAGGCTTAATTTTAGTTTATTGTTGCCACACATCCATGTGTAGGCATTCTCCTGCTTATTGAGTCTTCCAAGGCGCAATATCACAGTTTTGAAGGGATTGATTTTTAGCAAAAGTCCCTTAATAAAGTCCTCAAAGACTTTTAGTAATCTTTGAAGACCAACCTTGGTCGTGTCAATGAGAAGGAAATCATCAGCGTAGGCCAGCCACGCTAGAGGGATGTTCGCAATTTTGGGAGAAAGTAGGCCTTTCTTAGGCAGAGCCACATCCGCACCACTTACGTATAGATTGAAGATCGTTGGTGCCAACCTGCACCCTTGACATAGACCATTGCAAAGGTTTAGTTCTTTCGACAACGTTCCTTCTGAGTCCAATCTGACCATCACACCAGTATCAGTGTAGATGGCCATTATTATATCAAGAAGAAACGGTAGCATTTTCAGAGTTCTTAATATCTCCCACAATGTAGCTCTATCAACAAGATCAAAAGCGGAGCTTAGGTCCGTAGATGGAACAAAGGTCGACCTGGCACCCTTCCTCATGGATTGCGCTATAAGACTGTGTATCATCAAGCCACCGCAATCAGTCCCCAACTGTTTCCTAAAGCACGTTTGTCTCAGGTCCAGGATATTATTTTCCTCAATCCAAATCTGGATATCTCTTAACACCAATGACGTAACAGTTTAGGTTCCGGGTCTGCAATAGCAATGGGCCTATAACTGGAGGGACATTGACGAGAGTCCTTCTTAAATATGGGGATAATTATAGACACCCTCCACGATTGAGGGGTGATTTTTTAAATTTGAATATTGTCAAACAGAACAAGCAGAATCTTAGCCCAAATCTCTGGATGCTTCTTTAGTATTTTGTTAGATAGATTATTGGGACTGGGTGCACCTGAGTTTTTAGATTTCTTAATTATATCTACAATGTCCCTCTCATTATATGCCAAGAGCCATGGAGGGTTACTTTTCCAGGTTACCACAGTCTCACTAAATTTGTTGCCATAAAAATTAGCAAAGTGTCCCAACCACAAATTTTCGTTTATGGGATTCAGGAGTACATTTTCCTGACTCTTATTCATGTTATTAATTAACAACCAGAAGTTAGCTGTGTTAAATCCTCTTAAACCTTTTAAGATGTCTTCACCATCTCGCTGTGATATAAGACTACGGTGCTGTATCGACCAATTTTTGTATTTCTGTTTTATTTTTTTCTTCATAGCAGCTGTACAAGCCCTAGAATACCCCGCTTTAATAATGGTTCGTATGTCCTTCCTCATTATTCTTTTTTACGTTCCCATACTTCTCTGTCAAAACTATGTGTTTTTTTACTCCTGTCTGTTTTCTTACCACTAAGTAACACCTCCATTGAGTACAATGACCTACTAATATAGTCAGTAAACTTGGTGGGGGAATATTGTTCTACCCGCTGGTAATGTCAGTAACTATCGTGATCTTTGATCATCATGGCCATGAATCTAGCATTTTTTTCTCTGACCATCTTATTCTGTTGCCTGCACAATTTGTTGCCAAGCCATGTTTATAGGTCTTATTAACCATTGGTTATGCTACAGAATGAATTTCAATGGTGAGCATACAATGGTCACTGTAATTATTGTCATTAGTCTCAAACTTCCCTGTGAGCTTGAAAAGACCCCCTGAACAAAAGATATAATCAATAATAGATTTGCAACCTCTAGCTTTCCAAGTCGGGAGATTATTTATAAAGATTTCTAGCCCCCACATCTCCACAAAATGTGTCCAAATCCTGCCCCGTAGCTTGGGATTACCTCCCAATGACACTAGAAAAGTTGAATTAGAGATGTAAAGATCACCAGGTAAAGAATCATCCAGGCAGTCTGCGTTCAAATCACCTACAATTACAATGTGCCCACCAGGGTTTACTTCCAACCAAGTATCAATGAAAGACCCAAGTTTCTGAATTTCTTCCTCAAGTTGTTGGTCCGATTTTTCTGCCGGATTCCAATAGACATTAATAAACAAAAAAGCTGTGTCAATAGTGTTAAACGTCAAAATATACCCTACTACTAGAAAGTGGTGAGGAAAGTACCATTCCCCTGTAATTCTTGGCTTGTTAACATTCTTTATGCCAGTGATGAGACCCCCCCTTAGGACGGCCCACCCTGCCTCCCAGTGCACATAGTGAAGAAACAGTGAATCCCTCCCAGCATAATTGCACCCTAGCCCAAGATTCTTGAATGAAGACGAAGTCACATTGTGACAATTCCTTCATTAAAGTCACATTATGTAACAGGTTAATTGAACCTCTCGTGTTCCAATTTAGTAATTTTAAAGTTTCTAACGGGCTAGAGGGACTTCCCCAGTTGTTTTAGTGAGTCAATGGATTCACTTAGCGACAAGGCTAACCATCTCCAGTCCTGTTTTTCAAGGTTATCATCACACGTCTGTCTTAGTTTATCCCCCGACATTGAAGGTGGGTCCTTCGCATCAGTATTATTAGTCGGCAGCTTATGTTTGACAGGCAGAGTGTGAACAAATTCAAAGATGCCAAAGCCCCTACATTGTAGCTGCTCCGCCTCTTTTAATAACAGATTTCTTACCAGCGGAGATGGAATCACCAACCTTACATGATCTAATCTGTGCCTGTGTATATAGTTCACTAACTCAATATCTTCAGATGAAATCAGATTTAATTCTTTAATTTGACTCAGTAGGGATAATATATAGGGCCTATTTAAAGCTATGTTGCCAGATCCCTTAAATAAGGTAGTCAGAATAAGCCCTGGTAATTCAGGCCTTACCGGCTGTCATGACCACCAAGACTCCAGTCAGTAGCATTGGCGGCATCTGGTCTAAGAACATGGCGACATGGCGCAGAAACTGGCTTTTGCCACTGCTTTAGGCAATGCCCCTTCCAAAATGGCCCCCGGGTTGGGACCGTTCAATGTAATCCAACATGGCCCCTAGAGGGCCTACTGTGGAAACATCCATGGTGGCCTAGTGGTGCTGGGTGGGCCCAGGGTTATATAAACCCCGCCCTGAGCCACACCCAGCGCTTAGCGTTCTCCCCGGCTCTGCAGAAGCGTGACGCTGCCTGTCACGGTCTGACTCCGCTTTCATCCCGTGGCTCCAGTCATCTGGGTTCTTCGGTCCCAGCAACGCAGAAGCAGCAGCAGAGAATCCTCTGACTCAGCCCGCATTCAAGAAGAAGCAGCAGGTTACTCGCCAGCTCCGTCCGCATCACTGCAAACAGCTGATCTCTCGTCGGCATCGCAGAGGGGAACAGCTGTCACTCGTCAGCAATGCAGAAGACAGGCAAGCTGATCTCTCCCTCGTTGGCTCGCCCACGTTGCAGCTCTGTTCTTCTGCCTGCAATATAAAGCATACGGGGAAGGGTAAGAGACAGTCATTAACCACCACGCCCCTCCTCATCCAGTGAACTTACCTTGGTCCGCTCCTACTCCCAAAGGGCTCTTCACTACCGCAGTGCTCAGGCAGCCCACCGACCTGCAAGAGAGAAGACGTATGTTAATTAGTTAAGTGACAGACATTTGAAGGCTCTCCAGAACCTAGTTGAAACACTTGTGTATAGGCGCGTTACAAATGCCATATCATATGATATCACATGGTATATTGAACACTTGCCTTGTAAAACTTAATCAGCGCAGAACTGTGCATTGCAGCAAAGGATATATACAAAGCGGTTGGGTGCGCTGCAGGAGGCCTGGGCCACCTGGACCCAGTGAAGGAACTGGGCAGAACTGCAACACCGCCTAGAACTCAGTGAAGAAACTGGGCAGGACATTAAAGACTCATAACCATCCAAGGATCCAACAGCTCAGAGGAACCTGGAACCTCATTCCTCAATCCGGATCACTCCCCCACATTCCGTCCATTGGTTGACTAAACCTGCAGTGGGCAGAGTGAGGAGGAGTGTTTTGGGCAACTGCGAGAACCACAGACCGAACCAGAACCCGTCGACAGACCGGACCACGCACTCCTGCTGGGCCCCAGAGATAAGCGTTACACCGGCTCCCTTAAATCTGGTGCCCGTATTTCCAGGAGTGGTTCCATTCCCCCACACTGATTGCCCACTTTCAGAGGGTTAGTTACCCCCTTGCCTCTACTTGAGTCCGCACAGTAGTCCTCATAAGAACCCTCCATCTTATTATCGAGTACCTGTCCCACCAGATGTTGACTTGCTTCTTGTGAGTGCCTATCCTTCAGGACCCTTATTATGGAGTTGTATAACTCAGTGTCTTTAAGAGCCTGCCCAGTTGCTGGGTCTTTAGATGTACCCGACGGGCATAGATCTGAGTGATTTGTACTACCTGTTTGATTGGAAACAATTCCCATTGGTCCAGACGGGACCTTAAGATCAAACAACCCTGTGCCTCTATTTACCATACACCCTCCCTGTTGCTCAGATGTGTTATTGGTAGTATGTGTTAGTCCAGATGGGACATTCCAGTCAGTAGCACCATGCACCCTGTTGACCATACATCCACCATGTAAATCCGATGAATTATTAATAGTACATGTTGGGTTAGAGACACTTCTCGCAAGTCCAGAGGGGATATTCCAGTTGGTAGCGCCATGGCTCATGTTCACCATAGACCCAACGTGTTGCTCACGTTAATTATTGGTTATATCAGTAGAGTAAGTTGCACTGCCAGTAGATCCCGAAGGGACCTTCCAGTCAGTCGAGCCTATGCTCAGATTTGCCATACCCCCACCCTGTTTCTCAGGTAGATGATTACTGGTAATGCCTGTCTTCTCCGAGCAGACCTTCCAATCCGTGTTACCTAGGCCTGAATTTACCGTAGTACACACCCAGCTCCTCACAGGTACGGAGATACCCCCAAAATACTCCCCCGAGGTCGTCTTACTCTCTGTCATAACAGACCCATGACATCCCCCCTCATTTGAGTAAAAGGATCAACAGCATTGGAAGTATTTGATCTTGCATTAAACATTTCAAACATGTCATCTCTCTGATTCTGTTTTTTCTTTTTCATAATATCGCCTAGAGGCAATTCTCTGACGGTGTAGGCACTCTGTGTAGATTGATCTTTGTACTTGTTCAGGTTCAGGAGCGACCCATTTGCAAACTCTTTATCATGTTTTTTTTAGGTTACGAGACAACAATCACTTCATCACAGTCCATATCACACTCTCTCAAAAACTTTCTCGAGCTTTTCTTTGTCGCCCCATTATTTTTATTATTGTTTATTTTATTTAATTTAACTAACTTTTTCCCTTGTCTTTTAGACATTTTTGTCTCACGAATTTCATTTTCTTTCACTTTCACAGGTTCACTTACAGCCAAACCTGGTTTTGCTGTATCAGACACTTCATTGTCAGTCTGTTCCAAATCTGGCTCGGTTAAGTCTTCCTGCATTGTGGTAATGGCAATGATCTCTTCAGGAGACATAGCCGAGACAGAATGGATACCATCGTGTCTATCAATGTTCTTCTTCTTAGTCAGACTAAGCTGTTCCATCAATATATTGCCCATTGAGTCAGCAAACCTAGCTGGTAACAACAAAATTTCAGATTCCAGACCCTTAATAGCATCTGTTTGCTTGCGTAACTCAGCCAACAAGAGCCTATTGAAAAGACTCATCATTACCGAAAAGTCGGTTGGTGTCACATCTATCTGATTATTTACAGAATTACCAACCTAATTCTTTTCCTTCAATGGTGTGTTATTCGAGAAATCCATCATACCATCATAGTTAAAGACATTAGCAAGTTACCTTCCTTTTCCTGACTTTGGGACCCCACATCTTTGAAAACCTCCTGATATTATTATTATTATTATTATTATTATCTTTCAATTTCAGTGACATATCATTATTCATATCTTCTTCCCCAAACAATGGTTGAGAGGGGTCAATGACTTCATCCCTCGGATTCTCCAAAATAGAGCAGTCTTGCGCACATTACAAGAGTGCCGCCTCCTCATCACTCACCTCAGGCTGCGGCAATGCCGCAGCGAGGGCGATAGCCTCGCCCTTCTCTTGCTAACTGCCGCAAAAAAGTCTGCACCCGCTTCCCTTCGTAATAGCGGGAGTTTCTCATGCTGATGATATGAGTAAGGCACCCCGAGTAGATTAGTACAAAAGTGTGTTTAAAGTTAAACGACACCCACCAAAGTTAGGTAAAGCACCCACCCCCACCTCCGCCAGCCGAACAGCCCAACAGCCACACTTCCTATGCACTTCGGATGCACGCGCGAGATGCGCGTGCACCAGTGCTTTTGAGGAAGTGGCTGTGAGTGGAGGGCGGGCAGGAGGTCAGGACCAATAGGCGGAACTGCAAGAAAGGAGCAGAGAGTGAATTTACTCTTGTAACAACAATAAGACCCACGGGAGACCCGCGGTCTTGAAAGGTGAGAAAAAACAAGTAATCACCCAATATAATCAGTCCAATGGCAGTCCAATGGCAGTCCAATTACAGTGCGTTTCGCACGTTCGAGCAGCAAAACATAGCTTCCTCTTGCCGACAGCACTCTGAAGGGAGACCAGGAAAGCAGAACTCCCAGCCCAACAGCCACACTTCTTATGATCTTCGGACAATAGGACAGCTTACAGGGTGACTTGATGTGTTCAGTACTATCTGTGACACCAGACCAACAAGAGGAACCAAGGGTGGGTATGACGATACGAGGCACATTCTTTTCTTTTCTTGTAGACACTGGAGCAACTCGTTCATGTATGCAAAAGGGAAAATATCCAATGTCAGGTATTGCCATGAATGCTGAAGGGTTCTCTGGAGCTACAAGTCGAGTTCCTTTTACTGATAAATTACCAGTCTCCATAGGAGAATGTGATTAACAGAAGGGATGGCCCTTAATGTGGAAGGATGAAGGGCTATTCTATAATGGAGAACAGGGGGGGGCTCCAACCACATATACATTTGTTGGCATTATATTTCTGTTAGGATGCCTATGTTGTTTTGTTAATTCTGTTTCATTAAAATGCTTCAAATAGTAAGCCAAGTATCCTTGTAGGGGAGAAATTTTACTGCAGAATAAATGCAATGTTTTTATTGTATATAGCATTTGTTTTTTAACAAAAGGTTTTTGAGACTAATTATAGGTCTCACCTATTTTTCCTCTCTCTTTTTTCTTTCCTTTTGTTACCCCTCTCTACTTGACCCTTCCAGAGAGACAAAATCCAGAGGCCCAGACGAAGGCTCACCAACAAGCAGCTGACACGTCCTTGGACAGAGGTCCGAGCTTGCTTCACTGTTCATACCAACTACTAAGGGGGCTCCTCCCCCTGGCGTAGACCAACGGTTTTTGGTCCTCTGTTGAATTTACTTCACCCTTCCCCTCTTTCTTAGAGCTGGTCCTTCTAGTACATTAAAGCAACTAATTCAGTTTTGTAAACTATTGGACCAACACACTTGGTATTTCAGCCTTCAAAAAACTTTGAGATGCCTTGTCTTTCTTTGAAAAATACGAGGAAACAAATACCGAACAAAAAATGACTTGGGTTGATTGCTTGACTTTGTCAGGCAACTGATGGTTTTTTGGTTGTTGAAATCCATTTGTATACAACAAATATTTCTAAATATAGTTTTTCTTGCATGTTAGGATGTGACTTTGTAGCACATGGACAGTACTAACCCACCAATGATTTTGAAATTGGTTGTTATTTTCTGTACTGCATTTATTTTTGTATGATAATTGTTGTAGATTACGACTTGTATTAAGAAAAAGAAAAATAAATTAATAAAATAACTGCTAATGCAATAAAGCAGTACCTTAAGACATCGGATTTATTCTGCAGTAAAACTTCTCCCCTATAAGGATACTTGGCTTACTATTTGAAGCATTTTAATGAAACAGAATTAACAAAACAACATAGGGATCCTAAAAGAAATGTAATGCCAACAAATGTATATGTGGTTGGAGCCCCCCTTTTTGTCCTCCATAGGAGAATGTGACATGTCCGTTCCTTTGTTATATTTACAACAGACACTGGATAATATTTTGGGAAGAGATTTAATGACGAAACATAACATGACGATTTTATTTACTGTTCGAGGAATAGTGTGCTCCACTCCAGGAATACACTATTTAAACATGGGAGAGTTGATACTGGCATTCACAGGGCAAGTCGCTCTGCGAGGCGTTCCAGTAGATCCAGAGAGTTTTCTATGTGGAGTAAGCATTTTACTAACTTGGCTAGCTGGCCTAATGGGAAAGATTGTAAGGATACCTGATGAATTTCTGTTTAGACCATGAATACCTATGGATGAGGAGGGTGGACAAACTATTCCTATGGAGTTGCAAACAGCTATAGCGCGAAAGGAAATGGCAATGCTCGAAGGAGTAGAAGATGAGGGTAGACTATGAAGAACAGTGATAGCTCTTGAGGAGGGGTACAGATTGACTCATATAACTGATGACGACATGTTCAGGGAAGACCGAAGCGATGATGAAGTAGTGTTCTCTATGAGCAGTATGTACTGTATAAGGATATAGAAAAGGGAGTTCCCACAGAGAATGGCGACAATGCGGCAGCGACCAGCATTTTATCAGGAGGATCTTGAAAAGGTGCCAAGTGCCTTATGGACCACAGGCCCTATGACCTAGGTTTACTGAAGGGGATAAGGGAGGTTGAAATAAAACTCAAGCCAGGAGAAATGTTACTCCGAGGAAAGCAGTACGCCATGTCTCAAGAAGCTGATGAGGTTATATTTCAGAGTGTTTCAGCACTAATGTATCAAGGGATTCTGGTGCCATCAGAGTCATTGTGTAATACAGCAGTGTATGTGATTAAGAAATCTAAAGGGGGGTCATGGAGATTTATCCAGGATACGAGGCCTCTTAACCAGATTGTAGATGCTGAGTTTCCTTTAGTTCCCAATCTCGCAACAATATTGTGTACTATCCCAGTGGAAGTTCGATACCTCATGGTGATTGATTTGATAAATGCCTTTTTCTCGATCCCGCTGCACAAGGACTCCCAAGATCTGACTTAGTTTACGTTTTGCCAAAAGAGACTAAAACATACTAGATTGCCTCAAGGGTACTGTGAGTCCCCATCGATCTTCAACAGAGTTCTACAGATGGATCTAGGCAATATCAATCTCAAATGTGAGGTGATACAGTACGTAAATGACATATTGATTTGTAACACCACAGAGGATGAGTGCAGGCAAGATTCTGTCCAACTAATGACTATTCTAGCAGACATAGGATGTAAGGTGGACATAGAGAAGTCACAGTACTGTCAAGAAGAGGTGTTATACATAGGTCGCATGAAGGAAAGAAAGTGACACTTAACAGAGCATAGGCAATTATGAACACCTCAAAACCAAACACAGTGAGACAAATGCAACAGATTTTGGGTTTGTGCAACTATGTAAGAGACTGGGTGTTTGATTATAGCATGTACACAAGACCACTTCTGCAAGCATTAAAGAAATCACAAGTTGGTAAAATGAAGCTAGAATGGACTGAAGAAATGGAGGAAGGATTTGAAGAATTAAAAAAAAGCAATTTGCACAGCGCCTGTTTTAGGAATTCCCAGTTATGTTGAGAAATTGTATTTGTTTCTGCACACAAATGGGACAGCCGATGACAGCAGTGCTTACACAGAGAACCACATTTGGGTACTAACCTTTGGTTTATTATAGTGGGATTTTAGACCCAGTTATGAGAGGACCCTTTCCTTGCAAGCAATCTTTGGCAGCTGCTGCGTTCGCAATTGAGAAGTCCACAAATATTGTATTGTTATCGGCTGCTCTATGGCCCTCTTTGTGGAGCATGATCTATTTGCTATCCTAGAGAAACCCAAGGGCCCGTTGACATCCCAAAGAGCTTATGAGGTGATGATTTATAACACAGCAATTAAAATTGTAAGATGTAAAATAGTGAACCCTGCTACATTCATAGCTGAGCCACTAGAACGCGATCATGTGCATGACTATGCCAATTATGTTGAATTTTATGATGATATACCCTGTGTGAAGGAGAATGCTTTAGCGAGAGGGGCAATTCTCAATATTAATGATTCTTCGAAAATTGATCAGACCAGTGGGGAAAGTCATTCAGGCACAGCAGTAGTAAGGCACAGATTAAATGGAGGGTTTGAAGTAGTAGCAAGTGCAAGGTTACCGTCTCATTTTTCAGCACAAGCAGCAGAATTAGTGGTGCCTATTGTCGCACTTGAGAAACATGATGGGCAGGAAGTAACAGTGTACAGTGACTCTGACTACGTTACGTCAACCGTACATGCAGGATTGTCACGTTGGAAATGGAGGGGCTACCTCAGCGCAGATGGCTCTCCAGTTCAGCATGCATCCTCATTGGATAAGCTCATTAAGGCACTACAAATCCCAGTAGCCATAGCGGTCCTTACATGCACTGCGCATACTAAGCAAACAGATTTGATCTCTTACGGGAACAAAGCTGCAGATGTTGAAGCCAAACGGATTGCATATTCTCCAGAAATTTCGAGTTTTGATACTGAAAGTATTAAAGAAAATTCAGTTACTACGATGTTAGTGCAAGAGGGGTTTAATAAATTGTCTATAACCCAATTGATAGAGATTCAAGGAAGAGCACCACATGAAGAGCAAGAATTGTGGAAACGAAGGGGGTGTTCTTGATCTCCCACAGAAGCATTATGGCAACAGCACAGCACCGGAAAGTCAGTGATGCCAGTGACTTAATCGAAAGTCGCGCTTGAACAGCTGCATTACCCAGCGCATGTAACTGGAGAAAGTCTTGCTGCCAATATTGCAGAAGACTGGTTCATGCCTAAATTGTTGGAACACGTTGCACTGTTTATGGTGAATTGCATTGTGTGTCAAAGGTTTACTGCTGAGCTTACACTGAGAATGATCAGAGGAGTAATACCTCAACCAAATGGTCTGTTTCAGCATTTAAATATCGACTGTGTCGATATGCTACAAATATGTAATGGATATAGGTCTCTATTAGTGGTGGTGTGCCCCTTCTCTAGGTGGATCGAAACAGGTCCGTGTACACACCTTGATGCCACTTGCGCAGTGAAGTTTTTAGGGTTCAAGGTATTCCCGAGATGGGTTGTGTGTGAGGTACTAAGATCCGATAATGAGCCACATTTTGTCAATGAGTTATTTGAACAGATAGGGCTTCTATTACACATAAAACACAAGTTTTCTTCTGCTTCTCACCCACAAGCATACGGGATATGTCCCAATGACTGACTCAAGGAAAGGATTGCCAATATTAAGTTGACTCTGAAAAAGGGATGGCTGTATTGCCTACACCTGGCCTTATATGCCCTTTGGAATCAGCCAGGGTCAGACCACCACCTCACCCCGCATGAGCTAGTGACAGGGTGTCAAATGAGAACATCCCTTACATCTCCATCTAGGAGTAAAAGTGATGCTCAGAGAGTAGCAAGACCAAGTCAAGCGTCAGGGGGGTCAGTCTAAGAACACAGAAGAAGATCATTTGGCGACCAATCCAAGTGAACTACAACCACCTAAGTTATATGTTGGGGACCTAGTGTTGATTAAAATTGTTACCAGTAAGTTGCACGAGTGACATTTTCATGGCCCTTTTATTATTGAAGAAGTGTCCCATTCCGCTGCCAAGGTACAAGGAAGAAGAGCTTGGCTGCACCTGGGTGATGTGAAGATTTATAAAGGCGAGACCCTCCCTCCCACCATTACCAATCCAGAAGCAAGTCAAGAAGAAGAATTTCCGCGTGTGCAGACCCAATCGATGACCAAGAACAAGGACGATAACACAACAAGTGATTAACATATACTTTATTTGGACTGGAATTCAATAGACATTCCTTATACTTATTTTAGGAGGAGTGCAAAGTCTTGCAGAGAATTTCAGGAATTTTGAAATTAACTTTTAGAAATATCTCAAAGTAGAGAATAATACATCAGAGTCATGCCTAAATGTCAGTTCTTGTTCAGAAATTGGAAACAAGACCAGTATCCAGATCCAGTTCGTACAGAATATTTGTTTTAAGTGATGAAACATATGGTACCTACTGACACTGATGTCCATCGGCTTGTGGTTGCTGTCTTTGTGTTCATACTTCAATCTTACCCTGCTCTTGTCAGAAGAGACGTTAACATTCACACTTTTTTTACAGGATCCTTAAAACGGTCCAGTGATAAGAAAACTCCTTATTGCTATAATTGAACACATTTTACAGTTGCAAATATAAAATAATTTGATGATTGTATTAAACATGATTAATTAAGAAAATGGCATGGTTATAGAGAATGAACAAGTTCAGCAAGTAGTAGGATAGCACGAGAAACAGTTGCCCAGATTTCTATCCATGATATATTTTTGCATGATTGTTCTTGTTGTCTTTCTGTTCCTTATTTTTCACAGTCTCTATCATCTTAATACTTCTGCTGAAGAAAGAGCTCCTACGGTTCTCCCCACTGTGAAAACAGATAAAGACAGGCTCTTTGATTTCTATAAATATATTGGGAGACACAAAAGAGATGCAGAGGAAGATAGTGAGAGGATAAATACCTATCTTGATAACACAGCTCACCTGGGGAATAACATGTGGTACCAACACATGAAAAAAGTGGGGGAGAAAGCATCTAAGGAGGGTTGCTATGTCTGCTCTCTTATCCCCTATGCCATGAGCACAATAAGGACTTTCATTTCAAGAGAAGTTCCAGAGCACGATACAAAGTGCCTCCATCATCTTACAACATGTACAACTCGACAATTTCAAGGAAGTTGGGCAACCTTGCGATGGAGATCAAAATGGTAATTTCCATACTAGGATGACTACATCAAAATGCTACAAATGGAAAAGGAGCCTGGATGGAAGAGCAAGATGCTTGTGTATCCTGCTGCAGGACAGGATGAGGTGATCATTGAAGAAATGACGAGAATGAATTGCCCAGATGTGACAGAAATAGCCGGATCAACTGGATGTTGGGAACAAACTCAATTATTGATCTATGGACGAGTGAATTCCAAGAAGGGATGGGAATAAGGAATGATGACCTGTGCAGCTCATCTGTTGAAAACAGATTACGTACAAGAAGTACAGGAGGTGAATGATGGATGCTTGAAGTCATGGGCCAAGCACTCCAAACTGCTGACATGGGTAGAAGATTAATCAGACCCAGTAGTTGTAATTCCATTGGTTAATGCAACACTATGGGCCTCATTACACGGATGGCGGTAGGGATTTACCGGTACCGGTAAAATACCGGTACCGGTAAATCCCTACCGCCTTACTACGAGGTCCCTTTGCGGGTTGGGGGATTTAACGCCTGCTTTTTGCAGGCGTTAAAATCCAACCCGCTAAGGGACCTCAGAGCTAATTACGGCACCGCAAAATTGCGGTGCCGTAATTAGCGCCTTCCCCATTCCCATATAGCCCTATGGGGCAGAAATGGGAATGGGGAAGGGCAATGGCGGAAAGGGGATTTACCGCCCCACCAACCTTGGAATGGGGCGGTAAATCCCCTTTCCGCCAAGGCGGTGCCAGTATTTTACCGGCATGAGCCATGGCGCTAATAGCGCCATGGCTCACCGCCTACCGGGTAATGAGGCCCTATGATTCCGAAGACACAGAAAGAATCACGTGGGATATAACAAAGAATGCAAAACCACAATTGACGTTCCCAGGATGCGAGAAGGGACAGCCATCCTTATGGATCGATATTGTGCTTGTGGATCTAGAGCCTGTATGAGATTACCCAAGGAAAGCGCCGAGTATGTTCCTTGATGCTGATTCATGTTCCATTGTTAGTGATTCCTCAGAGCGATCTGAACATTGGTGAATTACCAAAGGTGGATGCCCATTTGAGAAAAAGAAGATCACTTGTACTTCTCTGACGGACAAGAAGAGAGAATTATTTCTCAGCCAAATCCATAACAGTGTATGACTTCATTCCGGAGGAACACAGGTTGTTCAGCAAGACTGCTACAATACTGACAACTATCTTCATGCCTGGGATCCAAACAGTGGAAAACGCCAAGTGGTTACAGATCGCTAGGTGGGAGCTTCTGCAGACAATCAATGCTACCATAAAGGGATTCAACACCATTAGGGAAGAGCTGAGGGCCATACGACTGATGACCCTCCAGAATAGGTATGTCCTTGATATGATCACTGCGATGGAAGGAGGAGTTTACGCTAAAATTGGGCCATTGTGTTGCACATTCATATTTTCTCACGATGAACAAAATGGAACCCTAACAGAGGCCATAACGTTGTTCACAGACCTGCATAGCAAGATGGACGACGAGACGGATGATATTGAAGATGACAGTTGGTTTGCTTCTTTGTTCTCATGGATTACCCAGTGGTTGCCAAATATATTCAAGATTCTTGGAGTAACATTGGTGCTGGTGATGTTTGGATTTTGTGTAGTCTGGATAGTGATTGCCCAATGCAAAAATAGGAATAGAAGGTGGTAGGGATGAAGATCATGATCGATATCAAACCTGAACTAAACGCCAAGGAGCTGACTGATGACGCTGTCAGGAAGTACATAGAAGCCACATTGTAGCACCTGAGAGAACAAAACTCCTGTATCCAAAGAATCATAAGACGTACATTGTCTTGATGGGTCTATTTAACCCCAAATGGACAATGTAATTACTTGACCTGAAGTGTAGATGAACATGTGGAATCTGCAGGCACCCTGAGGGGAGTGATGATGATATAGATGCCAAAGAAACACTTCTTTAAGCAAACATATCAGAATGTGGAAACAATTGAGGAGGTGGTCGAGGACTCGACCAGAGGGGGGAATGTAAAGGAGCAGCTGCATGCCTCTGCAGGAAACCCTGCCCTGCTACATCCCATAAGTTGGAAGCCTGAGTTTGTGCCGTGCTTGACACCAGCAGTTGTGCCAATACTGCAACGTATGTTTGAAAAAAGATACCCATTGAGACAACCTTATCGAATGTATCCCGAAGGGATGACAATTTGAGTTAGGAACTCCCTGAAGGAATATGAGAAAATAAAGAAGTCTGTGATGTCATAAGAGAGTATGAAAGGCATCTCAGGATACTGGCTGAAGAAGATGTATGGATCCTACAGAAACTAATGAAGGAGTAAAGAATCAAGTGAACTTTTAAATACGAAAAAGAAAAATACACGTGCACGAAGTGCTACACAGAATCAACCGTTCAATAATTGTACAGACGCTGAAACGGAAGTAGACTAAGTCATCATAGAAGCTGGCTATATGTGGTGAATAGAATGCAGGCAAAGCCTCTGCTGTATAGAAGCTGGACATCAGTATCATGAATTTAGTAAGCAAGGACCCATGAAGAGGAAAGGGAAAATTGTGTTGCAGCAAGAATAAGTTGAATTGTGGAGCTGCATGGCGAGGCTGTCTGGCCTGAAGTTAAGATTGAAGCAGCCATGGTCAGCTATCTATTCTGGAAAGGAGCGAACGTACAAAGGATGAATCATCACTTGTTAAGGTGCAAAGAAAGAACACCAAGAGTGCCAAGTTTAATTCATTTAAGACATTTAAAAGCTGCAAAATGGACCAAATCGTGGTCTCCTGTCACGTGACCCAAGGATGAAAATAGAGTTTGAACTCGAAGTCCTAGAACAACGATAGTGAGTGCCTTCACTCCAGTGTATTCTCAGAGACAAGGATACTTTGCAAGGCCAAGTTCAAAGACAATCTTCATGGCAGAAGAAATGGGTGATGAGAGATGTTGGGATAATTGGGTGGGGAGGTTTGTTTGTGTGTTTGTTTGTTTATTGTTTATTCATTTGTATTGCGCACCAGACCGAGGGTATGAGGGCGCAGTAGCAAACAAGGTTATTCAAAACTTGGTTACAAGTTACAATGCATTACAATAATTACAATGGGACACTGGATGGTAGAAGCAGTCACGAAAAGGCAGTCGTTTGCAAATTTACAAGTATACATATTTACATAGTTTACAGCGGTGAGGTGGGTTGGATAGTATTAGTGGTCATTGTTCTTTATCCAGTGGATGTAGTTGCGTCTAAAGTGTGTGTAAGTTTGGGGTGTCCTTAGAGAGGGCGGTAGGGAGTTCCAATGTTGGGCGGCTTTCACCTGGAAGCTGTTGCCACCCATTTTGGTGCGTTTGAACCTGGGAACTGTGATCAGATTTGCGTTGGAAGTTCTAGTAGGTCTATCAGAAGCGTATTTACTTATTATATCGACTAAGTAGCGGGGGGCAGCGTTTTTGAGGCATTTGTGTGTTAGTGAGGCTACTTTGAGCAGGATTTTATCTGTAGTGTTGAGCCAATTATGGGTTCTCCTAATGTAAGAGATGTGTTCTCTCTTGGGGATGCTAAGCGCTGCTCTGAGAGCGTTGTTTTGTAGCGTCTGTATTTTGTTAGTAACCTGCTTGCTAGCTCCTATGTAGAGGGCATTACAGTAGTCCAGTTTTGATAATACAAGGGCTCTGGCTAACGTAATGCAGCTCTGGGTGGATAAGAAGGGTTTGGCTGCTCTTATAAGCTCACATGTGTAGGCCGTGGAGGATGCCATAGAGCTAACCTGTTTATGGAAGGAGAGGGAGGAGTCAATGTATATTCCTAAAGTTTTCACTTCCTTGGCTACCTTGATCAGGTTCCCATCTATAATGAAGCTGGTGTAGTTGTGGTCCAATTTGGTTAGGTTTGAGGTGGAACCAAGGATGATGAGTTCAGTCTTGTCATCATTCAGGCATAGACTGTGAGAGGCCATCCATGCCTGGATGATGAGGTACACCTTGTTCACCAAGGCCAAATCATGGTTGTAATCTCCCGTCAATGGGATGAGGATCTGGGTATCATCGGCATAATTAGTGTAGGTGATACCCAGACCATCTAGATCATCAAACGGGGGCTTCGTGAACACGTTGTATAGTGTAGGGGAGACGCATAAACCCTGGGGGACTCCACATGTGATGGGGATGGGGTCGGCGGCAGCAGTGGTGGAGAAGACACGCATGGATCTGTTGCTGAGGAAAGACTTGATCCAGCCGATGGCTTCTTGGGAGAAGTGGGCAGCTGAATCCAAGTGATTGCATAAGATTTTGTGATCGATAAGATCGAATGCCACAGAGAGGTCTAGGAGAAGTAATAAAGCAGTTTTCCCGTTGTCTCTAAGGGTGTCAATTTGAGCCTTCGGGTCGATAAGGGCCGTTTCTGTCCCGTGTTGGGGTCTGAAGCCTGATTGACGAACACCTAGGAGTTGGTTTATTTCAAGGTATTTTTGAATTTGTTGGTAGGCTGTCTTGTCTAAAATCTTGAGCAGGAATAGGACAGTGGTAATAGGTCTGTAGTTTGTGGGAATGGAGGGGTCAGGAGAGGGTTTTTTGAGAAGGGGGAGGACCCAGGACTCTTTAAGGTTGCTGGGGACGGTCCCTGAAGAGAAGGAAGCGTTATTGAGTCTGGTGATGAATGGCAAGAGGTCTCTTGCCGCATCTTTAATGATTTGTGGGGGGAAAAGGTCGCCCTGACAATTAGATGGTTTTAGGCTGAGAATGATTTTTTTCCACTTCAAGAGTGGAGACTTTGGAAAGGCTGAAGCGAGTGGGGTTGGGTCGAGGGTGTTGGGGTGTGGGCGCGGGGCAGCATTAGAGGGGTTGGTTGGTTTAGCTATGGATTCTTTCTTATTTTTAATTTTAGTTTGTAGGCCTGTGACTTTATTGTTTATGGCATTTTGAACACTAGTGCACCATTGTTTGTCCTTCACACAAGTGTCTGGAGTTAGCACAGGTGTTTCCAGTTCTTTGATGATTGTAAACAGCTCTTTGGTGCCGGAGTTAGATTGTGCAATTCTCTGGTTGTAAGACTCTTGTAGAGGTAGAGTTAGGCCCACCTCCTTGCTCCTGGGTCTGGGCTTACTTGCGGCTAAGTGAACCGAATGTTCCAGACATGGCACAAGCATGCCAACCAATTGTAGTTTGAGAGGCCAATAAGAAACCGTATACTTAATATTTTTGAAGATGACATATTTTAGAGGAAGGCATATGTGTATCACCTGACAATGGGGAGCCAATTACAATCCCAGTTCCTACAGATAGTATACTTAGATGTTCCCCTTAAGCCTATCCCAAACCCCAGTAGGGTGTTAATTATTTTCCACATAGTATGACATCACCGCTGACATATTTTTATGTCAGTGATCACTTTCTCCTTTCCCCCCATCTCTCCCTCTCTACCCCTTAGGCCAAGCCAACTCCAGCACTGCCACCTACCTTCTTGGTCATCCGACCCATGAAGCATGTGTCAGTTGAGGCTTTTGCCACCACTTTCTCTCCCCCTCCTCCTCCTATGGCTGACTCACATCCTGACACAGCCCTTCCATGCTCCACTCTTCTATCTCTGATACTCTGGATGTTCTTTCCCCTGTCATGAGGATCCGCTTGAAGCCCAAAGCAAAGTGCAACTCCTGGTATGACTCTGACCTCGTCACCCTTAAATGCAAGTGCAGGGTGGCTGAGCATCCTCTGACAAACAGGCCTGCCACCTGCTCCACAGGCAATACCGGTTCTCTGACCGCACAAATAAGAGAGCCCACATCAAAGCCTGCATTTCTGCGGCATCTAACAACTCAGCCGAACTCTTTAAAATCTGCAAGGGGCTGGCCAATCCTGCTGCAGTCTCTACCAACTCCTGTCCCCTCCCAGGCACTATGCATAGCCCTGGCTTCTCATGTCATCTCTAAAACTCAGGACATCCTGTCCACACTCTCGACTTCTCCTCCTCCTCCCTCTACTCTCTCCTCTACTTCCGGCCCCCCTGTAGCCACCTCTCCTCCCTCTTTCTCTTCCTGTCCTCTGTTCTCCCCTGACAAGGTTTCTAGAGAAATCCTTTCTATGAAAGTCTCGTCAAAACAGGTTCTTCCCTGTTCTTCCAAAACCATCAAGGAGCACATTGAAACCTTTGCTCCTGCCTGGCTGACTTCTGCAACCACTCCTTCGCCACTGGAACCTTACCTTCCCCCCTGAAGCACTCTCTTGTGCACCCTCTTCTCAAGAAACCTTCTCCCCTCCTGCACGGCTACCTATCGCCCGATCTCCATCACTACTTTCCTGGGCACACTCCTGGAAAAGCTGGCCATCTCCCAGCTTAATTTTCACACTGAATCTGTTGGATGTCTCCATGACCATCAGTCTGGCTTCATAGGAGCCAGAAGCAGGGAAACTGCTCTCCTGATCATCTGTGAGGACCTGTTCTCTGACCTTGATTCTAATCTCCCCTCTGTGCTCATCTTTCTCGATCTCTCTTCTGCCTTTGACACGGTCAACCATGCAATCCTGCTCAATCGTCTCGGTGATAACCTGGATATCACTGATCAGGCCCTGGCCTGGCTGACCTCGTTTCTCTCTGATTGACCTTCCCAGGTCCTACTTTGGTCCTTCCTTTCCTCAATCTCACACTCAACTTGTGGTGTTCCCCAGGGGTCTAACCTCTCTCCCTGGCTGTTCAACCAAACACATCCCGCCCACCGCATCGCCGCTCTCTGCTCCAACTTTCAGTACTATGCGGAGGACACTCGTTTTCAGGCTCCCCTATGCCACCTCTTCTCCTTCTCTCATCTCTGACTGTCTGCTATCCAGGAGTGGTGTGCCACCAACAATCTCTGCCTTAATGCCAGTAAGAAGGAGATCCTCCTCATCGGCACACCTGCACCATCCTTTTCTGTCACTCTCTGGCCGGCCTCCCTTGACCCTATTCCTGCTCCCACCTGTGAGGCTAAGAACCTCGGGATCATCTTCGACTCCACACTCCCCTTTTCTCCTCACATCTCTGATGTCTCCAAGAAGTCAAACTACCAACTACACCTCCTCTGAGGTATTCTTCCTTTCCTCACCTTCCCCCAGAAGCTCATTGTCTCTAGAGCTTTGGTTCTCTTTAGGCTGGACTACTGGAACAGCCTCTTTCTAAATCTACCTCCTTCTACTCTCCACCCTCTGCAACTCATCCAGAACAGGACTGCGAAACTTGTCTTTGGCCTCAAGCCGAGGGATCATATCACACCAGCACTGAAATCTCTGCATCAGCTCCCAGTGGCTGACAGGATTAAGTTCAAGACCCTTCGCATTGTCCACAAGGCCTTCTGGGTCATGGGTACTCAATACCCCCAACTCTCTCTTCGCAAATACCTTCCTACTCAAGCTCTTCGCTCCTCCACCTCCAACTCCAACTCCCTCAGGGTCAGTTGCTTCTCCAAGCAACAAGTTGGTGGTAGATCTCTTTCTTTGGCTGGGGCCACCCTCTGGAACAGCCTCCCTGCCTCTCTGAAACTTGAGAGAACCATCTCCAGTTCAAGAAGCACCTCAGGACCTTCTTTGCTTCTGCCTTCTCTCTTCCTCGCCTTTTCTGATTTCCTTTCTGATACTGCACTGGTCAGCTGGATACCCTCTGATTTCGGGCACAGGTCCCTGCCCGCCAAGTTGCACGCCCGCACTGCCTCCCAGCAACCCCTGCACTTGGGTCTGTATCTGTAACCCTAGAGTCCCCCTACCTGCACTTTTGGACACCTGCTGTCTGCACTTACCCTTGCACCTGTCACCTGCTGGCTGCACTTCTTGTTATTGTTTTGATCCCTTGTACAGCACTTCCCCACTCCCCTTTCCCATGGCACTTTTCCCCTCCCACCTTCCCTGCACTTGCACGATCTCAATCTCACTTGGCCTAGTAAGATCACTGTCTCTGTCCTCCCTCTGTTCCCCTTCCCTGCCTCATCGCGCCTTGAAACACTTGTGTATAGGAGCGTTACAAATGCTGTATCATATCTTATGATATAAAGTCTATGTTGTGTGAAAAGATTGCTGAGAGAAATTGAACGTAAGTCTGTTGATGTTCATTGTAACTCCCTGTTTTAGATAATTGATAATAAAACCTTACTTTGCCATCTTCCTGAGTTGGTTCGGTTATTTGGACTCTGAGTTATTCTGTGAACCAATCCATTGCATGCACGTTCCTAAAGGGCCCTAAGCTCACATGCATTCATAGGAGGAGTAGGCCTGCATAGGAATGATAGAGGCAGGAAACGGGAGGATAAAGGCTAGACCCCCACCGGAACGGTTGGATCTGGGCGCGGAGAGGGTCTTGTAGCCATCAGGGGGGAGGGTGTCAAACCTCATGGCCGTGAACCATGTCTCGGTGAGACTGAGAACATCAAGGTCGAGTTCTTCCAGGAGACGGCAGATGTCAAAGGAGTGTTTGACAGCTGAGCAAGAGTTGAAAGTGGCAACGTGGAGAAGGTTGCCACCCTTGAAAGACTTCTGGGGTGGGGTACAAATTAGAGGTACACCCTGCGGAAGTGTAGAAGGAGCCCGAGGGAGGGCAGAAGAGGAAGGAGGAGAGGGCAAGGTAGCCAATGAGGAGGATGAGGGTGCCAGAGAAGTGGCAGGGGTAGTAGGCAAGGAAGCAGAAGAAGGGACAGTAGGAGAGGAAAAGAAATTGATAAGGCCCGGGAAGCGTCTATCAAAGAGGAGGTTGGCCTGAGGGCCCTGAACCAAGATGGAGCCATTTCAGGTAAACATAAATGATGACCTTAGAGGAGTGGAAGGGAGCCAGCAGGGCCTCCCACTGGGTGCCACCATTATTAGGAGAGGAAGAGAAGGAAGAGAGCACAGAGACCATATGCAGAGTCCATAGGTCTGGCGAAGGAACAACAAAGAGGATGTTGGTGAGGATCTGTCTGGAGGAAGCGCTGGTATAGGTGTCCGCAATAGGGAGGCCTTGGTTGGAGACCAGGATATCCTTTTTTAACTTCTTCCTACCAGACTTTGTGAGAACGGCAGGATAGTCAATAGAGAAGCAGATAGAGAAGATAGGAGAATCAGAGAGCACCATGGAGGATGCGGAGGTGGGGGAAAAGAGGAGAGAGGAAGAGTGGGGAGGTGAGAAGTGGGAGAACGGTAAGGGGGGAGACACTGAGGGCAGACACAAGGGGGGGTGCAAACAGATGAGACCGAACCAGACAAGAACAAGTTAGTAAATAAGTAAACTAATTTAAACAAAAGTCTCGAACAAAACCAGTTTACAGAGTACGAACGAGGGGACCTGAAAGGAAAAGGACACAACTAGGCAGAGCAGGGGCTGGTCAAGAAAGATCAAGGGAACCTAAGAAGAAGCATGAAAAAATATACAGAAGTAAGCAGTACTGTATATGGCAAGAACAAGGGAACCTGAAAGAAAAGGACAGAACAGGGGACAACCAGGCAGAGCTAGGACTAGATAAGTGCCCTGGTAAAGTGAGAAATCAAATGGAGGTAGGAAGTGCACATAACAATAGTCAAGGAAGCAAAAACAAAACAGGAACAGTGAAATAAGGAAAGGGGCCCAGAAGAAGAAACACAGAGCAGCACAGCTTAGCAACTGGGTCTGGGAGGGAAGAAGGGCGGGGGAGGGTGAAGAAGGGGCCTGCAGGAGGGCATGAAGCACACATGATCAAGGATATCGAGGGGGCCTCACGCATGAAGGCTGCGAAGGCGCGAGCGTAGCCACAAATGGAAGGGCCACGGAAGCACACGCAATCAAGTATTGCGAGGAACGAAGCGGGCTGAGAATGCACGGGCGCGGGCATAGCCAAGGATGGAAGGATGCAGAAGCACACACGATCATGGTTTGCAAGGGAACACGCGGGCTGAGGATGGGCAAGCTTAGCTGGGGATGGAAGGGGCGTGAAAGCACATGCGATCAAGGAATGCGAGGGACCACACAGGCTTAGGGCGCGCCACACGAACAGACAAGGATGTAAGCATTGCGGCACACATGCGATCACGGTTTTCAAGGGACCACGTAGGCTGAGGAGATCAGGCACGAGCGTAGCCAAGGATGCAAGAGAGCGGCAGCACACGCAATCAAGGATTGCGAGGGACCACGTGGACTGAATGAGAACAAACATTTGGTATAGAAAACAAACGTGAACTTGGTACTTTCTTTCTGGCATTTGATGAAAAATAAACATACTCCACTTGCAGGACAGATGACAAATTGTGTGCGTTCTTTTAATATGTGAAAATGACACATTAGGGTAATTTTAAACAGTCGATTCTACCTACAGAATAGCCACTTAAGCGTCCAATTGCAGTCAAGCTTGTGCAGGGAAGGACACGCCATGGGCTCCTGTAATACTCGTGCAGCACATCCGTTGCAAACACCAAGGCCACATTCCTCTCTATGCAGAGCAAGAACAAAGAGCTCCTACAAAGAAACTGCAGCTCATTTATAAATGCTTTGACTCTGCTTACCTTCACGCCCTTCTATGCAGGAGTACGTCACAAAGAACTGTGGCAATACAGAAGAGAGAAGAGAACTCCAAAAATGTGGTACCGCCTTTGCAAGGCTTGGAACAGCATCACATAGGTGAACCAAACAGTCACAGCCAATCAGAACCTCACACTCATTCACATCCACAGGTGCAGACATTCACTGGAATCCCAACTTCGGGACGGATCACAGGGCTATATTAGCAGAGGGCTTTAGTCAGGCAGAGTGGGTGTGTGGAGTAGGAGCTTCCAGCAGGAATTGGGGAGAGCGTGGAGAGTGAGGAAGGAGTTTGGGTGAGGTTGGAGAAGGAGGAAGGCATTTGGAGATGGTTGTAGAGCAAGGCAAGAGCTTGGAAGAGTTTTGAGAGCAAGGAAGCAGGTTGGAAGTGGTTGGAGATAAGAGCGATGGGGCCTCATTCCAAGGCTGGCGGTCTGGAAATAAGGGTGCCAGTAGCAACGTACTGGCACCCGTTTTGGACCGCCAGACTACAAGATTGCCTGCAGAGGCAGAATCACCCTACAGGTCTGACCTGCCACAAGTACCGGCCCCTGCAGGCATGATTTTCACAGAAGCACCGGCACCATTAGCAGCAGCGCCAGTACTTGGTTGTCCCCATTCCAGTGGAGTCCTTTCAGACTCCACTGGAATGGGGATTTACCGTTCCCGCTGCCTGACATCCCAGTCCGCCGCCGGTCGTAATATCCCAGTGGCATTAGGATGTGAAGCAGTGAAAATGGTGCTTCAAGGTCGGCCGCAATCCGCCAGCTGCACCAGCGGGTTACCGCCGACCTTGTAGACAGGCCAATGGTGTGCATTTGAAAGAGGATGTGGTGAGATAGGAGGAGAATGGTTTAAGTAATTTGTAAGATGTTGGATTGTGACAGTAGGCAGTTGGTTTCATCACGTAGAGGAAGGAGGTTGAGTTGAGACCACAGCAGAGTGGATTAAGTCATCGGGAGGAGGCTGGGTTGAAACAAGAGGAGGTTGGATTAAGTCATCTGGATGAGGTTGGGTTCAGACAGAAGGAAGCAGAAGATTCTACAAAGATCAGAGCCAGCAAGATCTGGAAGGTACGAGAGAGCACAATAGGTCCAAGGCATGGGGTATGGATAAGACCCTGATTTCAAGTGGTCAAGTCCGCAGTGGGAGGAGGAACAAGCATGTGGTGTGGCAGTGAGCAGATGGAGCATAGTAGGAGTCAAGAGGTGGTGAAGAGGGTAGGAGTCAAGACTCTAAGGCAGAGAGGTGGTGGTGGTGGCCCTCTTGAGAGCCCACTAGAAGGCCTGTGGAGTTCCCACTCCTGTGGGAAACTCTTCAACCCAGGACTGAGGAACAAGGAAAAGTGACCAAGAGAAGTTTGGAAAATAGTGCCAGAACCCCTAAAACCAGAGTCTGAGAATCAAACCAAGAAAAGACCCCAACAAGTACAGAGAAAAAGAGTGCTGGATACAGAGAGACCCCCTGAAAAGAAGGGGAAAGAAGGTTATAGGAACCCCTTTTTGCCTGGACATTTGCTGCCCTGTGCGTCAATCGAGAGACACCATAGAGCACAAGAAGACTTAGTCAGTTTCTTTGTTTACACTTATAGTTCCCCATTTGTTATTTTTGCCTCCCCAGAATAAATTCCTGAAATAAAATAAACTATGCAAGACTGCATTTCTGTCTTGACCTGGTCACTGATGGCCATCACTTTCCAGAACGACTCTCCCACTTCCATTCCTCCAGTGACTTCTTCACACTCATTTTAACCTGCATCCAATGGTCTTATCCTAGTTGCCTTTAGCAGCTGAATTCATTCTCCCTCAGGTACACTTCTTACCAAAGCAAAGGAATTAAATGACAAATGACTTTCATCGGGCTTCATCATGAGTTGGGCGCTAGCCCTTAAATGCAGCGGTACTGCTAATACCGCTGCATTTAAGGGCTGGCCTGATCACGAGTTGGGCGCTAAATGGGCTATGCCACCTCCACCTTTTTTCTGGAAGTAAAAATCCCATTTAGCGCCCTGTTTTCGGCACAATTACCGCCAGCTGTATTAGCCCACAGTATTTGCGCCAGAAATGCCCCATTAGGTGCAATGGCACCAATGGGGAGTGGGGATTTACCGTTAACGTCCAACCCGTGATCCGATGCTAATAGCGACAGACTAGTTGGCACTAATGCTTTCACAGTTTGGTGGTATTACTGCCGGGATACCGCCCAACTCGTGATGAGGCCCATAGTGTAGGTATAATATTTCAATATAAAAGTTTGTTAGCCAAAATTAAATATAATTACATTTCCAAAAGGGTTAAGAGCACAACACAGAATGACTATCTGTAAAATAGTTCTACAGCAATCCAGCCAATTACATGAATGCATGTATGTGAGTTCTCTTTCCTTCTACAATGTCAAATATACCGAACACATCTATATCGATATGAACGTTCCCCTCTGGCCAAGAAAGCAGAACTGTCTCAGGAGAAACTGATGAACCTGGAAATGTAGTCTATAGATTTACCACTCAATATTCACGATACAATAGATGACAACATAATTGGGACTTGGTGTCCCACTGATCGAACGATCCTGCTCCCAGGTTACAGGCCCTCTCTAAAATGCATGCTGCACCCCAGTCGAGCAAATATGTTTTAGGTCGTATATTCCAATAACTTGCACCTTGATGTCTATGATCCACATCCACTTTGATGGGATAGATTGACTATGAAGAAGCAAGTGTCCAGTAACATGGACACAGAGTACTGCCTTCACCTCTCCTGGTGGTCCATATTAACACAAAAGAACCGCTGAGATATGCTGAGGCTGTATTTTAGGACAGGTAATGTCCGCGCTAACCCTCAGGCAACAATATATCCTCAGAAATCCCAAACCGTAGAGGAAAAGTGTAGAATGGAGGAACGAGATAAAAATGAGGACTAGGCATAGTGGACAATCACTGGATCCCTTGCCACTGAAACAGAATTCCCGGGACCAGGTGCAGACTTCTTAAGGGTACAGAAGGAATAACTGGACCTGTTGCCTTGCCAGCAGGAACTGGTGTACATGCCTCTGATATGCAGCCAAGACCAAGCAACATGCCTGGGCATTAGCATCTGAGCTAACAGCCTGAAGTGAACATCCTGCCTAACATAGGGTGGATGGTTCTATGCCCCTTTGCCTACATGGTTTTTTCAAAGTGATTTTTACCAACAAAATTACTATGAAAAAACTCATCAAATTGTTCTTTTCATTTGGGGGGGTCCGCCGCAAGTCCCCCTTTCCCCTTATGTTATTACCCCTACCCCAACCCCTCTCCACCATACCTCTTTTAACCCCTTACCCACTCCCCCTATATATATTTTAATAAATTTTTCATAGTAAATTTGTCAGCAAAAATTACTTTAAGAAAAACATGTTGAAAAACCAACGCGAAACCAGGAAGAATACATGGGAAGAAAGGGAGTATCCACCTTGAGGAAGTGTTCCATTCAGGAACGGGCCAATGCAAACAGTACTCTTGACACTTCAGAAAGACTTTAGTCAAAATCAGAAAAACATCACCATGTGTCCCACGCCCTCCAGTCAAGAATTAACTCTTCCAATCATTAAGTCATTGTCAAATGTAATATCGTTGTTAAAAAAATTATTTGTGTGAATACATATCGCAGAATTTAAAAAAATCATTTTAAATAAAACATATAATGTTACATTATATATAACTTAATCAAACATTAAATCTCAAATCTCAAATCAAAAAGTTATTTCAGTAATTATTGCACAGAAATACATTCAGAAGGTGAACAATTTTCACCATAACCAATTTAATAAAACACTATTCTTAAATCAGAACATTGATAAGAAAGAAAGGAAAAAGTGTATACAGTTTTTCAGCTCTAATTGAATTAGGTAATCTTAGGTGGTCTCTATGTGTTTCAGAAAAAATCCTTTGTCAAGAATAAATCCTATTGACTTCATTAGAGTTCCTTTACTTCATCCCAAGGTTCTGATCCCTTCCATTTATGTGACAATATGTGCAAAACACTATATTAGTTACAATTAAGTACTAAGAAAAGAGATCAATGAATTAGAAAATTAGAAAAAATAACAAACATCCTCAATTGTAGACCCCAAAACAGCGCAGTTCAAAGAATTCACCTAGTGCCCTCAGATCAAGTATCAATGCACTATCAATGTTATCGCCCTGGAATAATATATATCTTGCTATAGGATCAATCTGGCAATAGCTTGTGATGTAAAGGTTCATTCAATGAAATCTATCTATGAGCTTACCCTACCTTCTCAAAGAAGGTCTACTTCTGGCTCCTACTCCTGAAATATCTACAGGATAATATCCATAAATATAACAAACCTGCAAAAGGAATAATGGTGATTCAGTAAAGAAGTATATTTACAGAAAAAACAATACACTCTCCATTTATGGAAATTAGGAATGTATCCCCTCAGTCCGGTTGGCACAAGAGGCAAAGGGGAATCCATCCTGATGCTACGTTCAACTCAGTTAAGTAGACTAGTGAAAAGCCTGCGAAACTGTGGCCAAAACAGGCATGGAAAAAAAGAGCTAGAACGTCTCTTCAAGTAAAAATGTTTTGGAGCCACCAATGCACCATCTTAAGAGTAGCGACCTGCCGACAACGAATCAATATCTGAGAACAGCAATAGCGCCCATAGATATGTTCATAAAAACAGAACATTGCAAATATGAAGATGTATAAAGCACAATATTATAATAAACTATCAAATGTGTGTATGAGAAAATCTCTAATAAAAATCACAGTGTTATGATACAGTAAATAAAAATGTATAGATGTCCTTATCCATCCTGTGTCTAATGCATAACTCTGTATGAAATGAAAAAGAAATAACAAATCAAGAGGAATGAAGACAAAGCAGAACAATTTTCAAAAAACATCCCAAATCTCACTCTGAGTTCATGCCAAACGGACTCAATGTGTCAAGTCTGATGATCCAAGAGACTTCACGGGCCTCATTACGACCCAGGCGGTAAGTTACCGCCTGGGCCGTGACTTTACCACCATGGCGTAAACTATGTTTACGCCATGGTGGTTGGCGGACTTACCGCCCCATTCCGACCTTGGCGGGGCGGTAAGTCCCCAATCCCCATTTACCCTTCCCCATTCCCATTTTTGCCCCATAGGGCATAATGGGAGTGGGGAAGGCGTTAATTACGCCACCGTAAATTACGGTGGCGTAATTAACTCCATGGTCCCTTAGCGCCATGGATTTTAACACCTGCTAGAAGCAGGTGTTAAAAGCGCCATGGCGCTAAGGGACCTCGTACTCAGGCGGTAAGGGTCGGCGCTGTTAACGCTGCCGTAAACCCCTTACCGCCTGGGTCGTAATGAGGCCCCACGTCTTGCCAAGATCAATAAAGGTCTCCTGCCCTTTTTGGAAGTTGAACCTTTTCTAACACTACAAATCTCATTTGATAGATGGGGTGTCTTCTTTCTGAAAGACTTTTAACTAGTACTGCCTTTGTATTTTTAGTCCTCAAGTTGGACTTATGCTCCGTCCACCTCAACTTCACTTTGCAGGATGTTAAGCCAACATAATAAAAGCCACAAGGGCATTTGATGCCGTAACTGATATGACTGGTATGACATGTTGAGGTATGTTTAAGTTTGATTTTCTGACCTCTCTTATAGTGTACAATGAAGTTACCCTTTATAATGGTATGGCAGTGTTGACAATTATTGCAAGTTAGTGTCCCCTTAAAGACCTCCCTGGATCGTTTGTTTAGTGAAAATAATGCTTTAACAAGCAGACTATGTGCTGCTGAACTTTTTCTGTATGCAAATGTTGGTTGCTCCCGAACCATTCTCTTTAGGAGAGAATACGGTTGAAGCATTGCCCAATTCGGTTTAACTGCTTTTCTGATAGCATTACTCTGTTTCAAAAAAGTGGTCACATAAACTAATCTCGGAGACTCCTTTTTTTACTTCCCTTTGAGCAATTTTTCTGTTGGTGTCTGTTGCCCTTTTGCAAGTGCTGCACAGAGACTCATCTGTGCATTCTCTCTCTCTCTCTGCAAATCTCTTCTTCAGCTCCATTCGTCTCCTCTCTAACTCCTAAAGGGGATGCCTTTAATGTTTGTCGGAGGGTAGAAACTCAAAGCTAAAAGCGTGTTGTTCTTGTATGTAGGTATAATGCAGACTGTGGATTGCAAACTGCCTTCTTTAATATACATTTCTGTGTCTAGGAAATGGATTCTGTTAGAGTTCAACCCGTAGGTAAAGTGTATTCTGTGATATATGTTATTAATACATGTGAACAAATTCATTGAATAGTAAGCCTAAAGCGCATCTGAATAAATGGTTTTCGTCTCAACTCAAAGACCTCAGAAAAGTAAAAAGGAGTTGTGAAACCACTTGGCAACTACTCCCAACACTATCGAACAAAACGAAACTAACCGAAATCTCATCCCAATGCAAAAAAGAAATGATCCTTGCCAAACGCAACTCCTACAACAAACGTATCTCTAGCGCTAACTCTAGCACCAAAGAATTATTCTCCATCCTCAAGGAGCTGGAATCCCCTATTAGCACACCTGATATCTGCACCAAAGACAAAACATGGTGCACTAATATACAACAGGCCCTCTCCAACAAAATATCTACCCTTCAAAATAAAATATCTAAAAAAAAAACAATCCCTTAACCATCTTCCTCACAATATCACTCCTAGCGTCCCTGCGAAGGACGCACTGGCTAACTTGACCCCTCGCCCCGATTTAATTTCAACAAACTTCTTACCCTTGAGGCAGAGAAAGCAATTCTTTCCCTCAAGCCTTCTAATTGCCAGGGAGATCTCTGCCCTGCTCAGCTTATAAAAGACGCGGCTAGAGACCTAGCCCCCTTCATAGCCAAACTCATGAATGCCTCATTCACATCTGGCACCGTCCCATCTAATCTCAAACAATCCTCGGTGCTCCCGCTACTAAAGAAACAAAACTCTAGATCCACTCATACCTACTAACTACCGTCCTATTACAACGGTCCCCTTTCTGCTTAGGATCCTTGATAAAGTTGCTTATCTTCAAATGCAAAAATACTTGCAGCAACATAAACTTCTTGGAGCACGTCAATCAGGCTTCCGCCCTCAACATGGAACTGAGACTGCCCTTATCGACCTGAAGGCACAGGTAGACGAGTTGAGAGACAAGTGGAAATCAGCCCTACTCCTATTACTTGACTTCTCAGCTGCATTTGCCCTTGTGGATCACAAGGTCTTATGCAGACACCAGGATTCAGCTGCCCACTTCTCTAAAGATGCTATTACCTGGATTGAGTCCTTCTTAAGCGAGAGAACTATGAGGGCCTTCTCTCCCTCAGCAGCACGGGACGTGATTCCCATCTCCTGTGACGTGCCTCAGGGGTCCTGTATCTCTCCCACCTCATACAACATATTTACCAAGCCCCTCTTTGATGATTTGGACCATCTTGGTATCACCTACACTAACTATGCAGATGATACCCAGATTCTCCTCCCACTTTCTGGGGTCTATGGAGAGTATTTGGCCTTGGTGAATAGGGTGTATCTCATCATCCAGGCATGGATGGCCACCCACGGTCTATGCCTGAATGATGACAAAACGGAGCTTATCATTCTCGGCACCCACACTAACCTGAAGAAATTAGGAAATGAGTACTCATCTTTCATTATAGATGGTAACCTTATTAAGGTGGCTAAGGAAGTAAAAACGGTTGGCTTCTACCTTGATTCTACCCTCTCCCTACCCAAACAAGTAAGCTCCATGGCCTCTGCCACAGCCTACACATACAAGTTGATCAGATCCGGTAAAGCCTTTCTCTCTGATGACAACTGCATTACCTTGGCAAGAGCTTTGATCCTATCAAGGCTCGACTATTGCAATGCATTATACATTGGGGCCAACAAATCTATCATCCAAAAAATCCAAATCCTGCAAAATAATGCATTAAGAGCTGCCCTTGGAGTGCCCAAAAGATCAAACATATCAGCAATTTAGCGCCAAAATAACTGAATTTTGTTGAGGGTGGATAGCCAATTAAAAACAGCCTCCCTGACTCACAAGGCATTGAACAACGCTGCCCCGAGCTATCTCATGAACAGACTTCAAAGAAGAAGCTCCAACAGACCCACGAGACGTATCAATTCCAACTGCATCACCATCCCCAGATTCAAACTCTCTACGGTTGGTGAAAACAGCTTCCACGTCAAAGGTGCTCAACTGTGGAACTCCTTATCACATCACATCAGAGAAGATCAATCTTACCCTAAATTCAGACTAAGCTACATCAACTGGCATAAGTCGAAAGACATCTAATGTCCGTACACACACATCCATCCAGTAGGACTACACTCTCGCATCATACCACCATCTCCAGTATATTTGCCTGTACCCTACTGTATCCCAGTTGTTCCAACCTTGCCTTTGTATCCCGCCTATAATGTATTGATTGGCTTTGCACACTCCCTTGCTTTGACCTTTCCCCTCTGTGTTCCACAACTGCATTTTTGTTTCCCTGTATTGCCATTTCTGTAACCTGTTATTAACCAAGCTTCGCATTATCTGTTACTGCTGCGACCTGATACCCCTGGGTCTGGTGCGCATTACAAATGAATAAACTAAACTAAACTAAACTAAACATATGTCGGAGATACACCGGCAACCAGACACGCACCAGGAAGTTGCAAGAAAAATGGATCCATGAATTGAACAAAGTTTTGGTTGAGGACGATGAAAGAGAATAATCAGACATCCCAAACCCTGCTCAGGGTTCTGAAGACAGGACAGTGAACACTGCAGCTGCTGGAGGTTCTCTTGTGCGTTTGTACATATACCTGACTAAAGAGAGGGAGTGTTGTCTGGATACACACATGTGATTCCCTTGGACTTGTTGCCGTTGGAGAAGTACCGATGCCAGTTAGAAGACGTTCTGTGTTACAATTGGAAGCGCGGGACATAACTGTGTGTAAGGAAGGATAGTTAATGCTATTGGAATTGAGAAGGAACATTTTGAGACGCTGGCTATAAAGATTACCTCTGTGCTGCAGTGCACACAAAAATCGTGGGTCTTGCTTCACAAGCTATTCAGCACGTGCAAACAGGCAGTGCACTCATTTGCAGCATGCGTAAAGCTTTGGGGAGTTTCCTAGACATGCCATGAGCTAAGTTGCTTACTTATGGCCTAATACCGGAAGAATAATAGAGTAATCATAGAACGGTTGGGTTCCAAAGTCCATTTGCTGGCCCCTCTCTGTGGATAACCCCTGCTTTTGCTGACCTTACAGGAGTTTCTGGGCCTTTGCTGTTGATTGCAATGCTAGAAATGTATCATTTGTCCTAACTTTATATATAACGATATGCTCCATGCCAATGCACACTCAGCTGTAGGGTAAAGCTCAAAAATCAATATTATAAAAGTAATCCAAAGAGCCAATAAAAAGTGCACAGAGCAAAAAATGAAAAATGTATTACATGCAACTGCAGCTGGGAACAATCCACAAATCATTCAAAATTGCATCATTACATGGTGGTTTATATAGTAAGAAATGGAGTGGTGTTTTATGCAATGTTTCAAAATGCAACTACATTCATAGTGGCCGATTGGACCATCTTGGTTGCTCTACAGGTGGTTCTGTTCAATACCTAGCCCTATTGGTGCATCCTAACCCTTGTGACCGTTCTAATGACTACCACGTAACAAGGATCTCATGATGGGGTCATTTAGTTACACATGGTTTTAATTGGACAGTTAACATGTTAAAATGTTTCATAAACAACTTGATTGCTAGTTGGCTTGGCTGCTTCGGGTGTCCTGGGGTTAGGCCGCTTCTATCATATTTGACCAATAAAATTGTGAGGTGTGAACAGTGTGAAAACAAAAAGAATACTTCACATCCTTTCCCATGAGACTTGTAAGGTTGACACAACTTACCGTTCTTACCTTTGTGAATGGTCAACTGACAGTTTAATATTGCGACTTCTCATTGGAAACATGTTAACCTTTCTCTTCCTTTCTGTTACTCACCACACCAAGGATTGGAAGATTGGAATCGGACCTTGAAGACAGCAGTGGTGGAATTCTCAGAACAACCAGTCTTAACCTCAGCTACCCTGATTTCAGTGAATTAGGCTTCCTCAAGAAGAGGGGCTCTTTTCTATGATGTATCCCTCTGCTGTGTTGATATGACAGACAGAGGTATCAATCAAATAAAAGAGCGGGGTAAACACACACCGCTAGACCAACAGCTGAAAAGAAACCACAGAAAGGGTTATACGCGGTACAGATAAGAATAGCAATTGAAAGTACAATCAACAATTAATGAATACCTGAATAACAAGTTACTGAAGGAAGTGATCCCTAAATTGCCAGGGTTGCTCCGTTGCAGCCCTTGAGGAAGGAACCAAAAAGGCTACAGAGTGTAGGAAAACGACTTCTGACAGGAAGCCGCCAACAATCCAAGAAGCGTTCCGAGTCGTAACTGCGTGTAGAACCAAAGACAACAGGGCAATCCGTAAGCAGTCCGAGTGGCAGGCAATGTCGAAGAACCAGGGAAAACACCTTGGAAGGTAAAACAAGTTCACAAGGTTGAAGAAGGAAAATAGCACGGGGGCTACACACGTATGGATACGTGTAAACTACAATTAGCAGCACCGAGCCTCGAGAGGAACCGAGTTCAGAAGGCAAGGGGCGGAGCGTCGGTGTACGCGTTGTGCGTAATAAACGTGTCAGCTGACACGGCCGATGCCGGCGTCCATACAGTCTCCATGGAAACTGATAAAGCTGCCAAACCGATGTCTTTCCCCGGGCTGTGTGAACCGGCATAAATGCGGAGGGAGAGTGGCGAGAGTGGCGCTGACGAAGCGTAACAGCATCCGCCCCCAAAGACACCGGCAACCCCCGGGAGGCATGGAACTCCCTAAGAAGATCGGGACAGTGCAAATTGTCAAGGGGTTCCCAAGTCCGATCCTCGGGACCAAAACCCTTCCAGTCAACCAGATAAAAAGCAGTACCTCTAGTAACTCTACAATCCAGGATGCGGGACACCTCATACTCCTCCTCGCCATCCACCAACACAGGAGGCGGACGGGCCGATAAACGTGTGGATTGAGCGCAGGGTTTGAGTATGGATACATGGAAGACAGGATGGATATGCCATGACTTCGGCAAAGCCAGCTTAACAGCGACAGGGTTGATCATAGAGATGATATGAAAAGGGCCCACAAACCGTGGCAGCAAAGATCTCTTACCTGCTATTCGCAGGTTCTGTGAAGACAACCAAACTCTCATACCGACCCGATAGTCGGGGCCAGGCACACGGCGAGCATCCACAGTCCTCTTGGCATGCTCCTGGGCCCGGAGCAGATGACAACGGACGTCCCGGTGCAACGGGTCCAGATCACAAACACAATCCGAAGCGGCTGGGTTAGTTGTAGGCATGGACAGGTCAAGAGGCAAAGAGCGTGGATGACACTCATATAGGGCAAAAAACGGTGACACACCTCATACTCATACTGAATGCATCGAGTTGTTATAAGCGAATTTCACTTGGGGCAAGGCAGTAAACCAAGATTGCTTAAATTGAAGGCACAGACAACGCAAATATTGTTCGATAGTAGTATTTGCCCTTTCAGTCTGACCGTCCGTCTGAGGATGATACGACGAGGAGTATCTGTCGTTGATGCCAAAAGAGGTTGTGAGTGCCCTCCAAAAACGGGATGTGAACTGCGTCCCACGATCAGACACGATGATGGACGGCAATCCAAAATACCTGAAAACGTTAGCCATAAACAACCTAGCCAACTGAGGAGCGGAAGGCAATCCCGCACAGGGCACAAAAATGGCATATTTGGTAACGTAATCAATCAGTACCCAAATGGTATCATGTCCACTCACTTCAGGTAGATCGACTATAAAATCCATTGAGACCATGTGCCATGGTTTGTAGGGGACTGGTAGTGGACGTAATAAGCCTACGGGTTTAGACCTGGAAGTTTTGCATTGTGCACATATTGCACAAGAGGAAACATAATCTTTGACATCCGTGGACAAGTTAGACCACCAGGCCCAGCGATGTAAGGCATCTACCATCTTTTTGTGGCCGGGATGTGCCGCGATGACAGAGTCATGAGACCACTGTAAGGCCAAGGTACTGGCATGACCTGGTGGTATGAAGATGCGTCCTTGTATGAATGGGAGGCCCTATACCAGGTCTAGGTTGAGATCAATGACTTCCGTAGGATGAGTAGAAACCCAATTCTCAATGACAGAACGTAGTGAGGGTTGCACTGCACACCCACAAATGACCTTGTTAGGTAGCAGTGGAAGGGATTCCGTCCTTGGCGGCCGCACTCCAGCATGAAGGCGAGATAGGGCATCAGCAGACACCTGAGCCCTGGCAGGACGATAGGTAATAAGAAAATCGTACTGCGAGAAGAACAGATGCCAATGGGCCTGCCTGGCAGTTAGGCATTTCATGGTCTTGAAAGCGAGTAGGCTCCTGTGATCAGAATAAACCGTGACAGGATGGCGAGCCCCTAATAAATGATTCCTCCACTCAGAAAAGGCGTCCCGGATGGGCAAGAGTTCACGTTCAGTGATTGAATAGTTCTTTTCCTAGGTCGTAAGTTTACGAGAAAAGAAAGCAGTGGGGTGTATTTCGCCAGTAAGGGGACACTCCTGCGACAGGACCGCGCCAATAGCAAACCTAGAAGCGTCAGCTTCCACATAAAACGCTAGCTCCGGATCGGGATGTTTTAGAACAGGAGCTGATGTGAACGCCAATTTTAGTTGTTCGAAAGAATCCTGAGCCGCCTTGGACCAGACATATGGAACCTTAGCACTGGTCAAGGAGGTGAGGGGTGCAGAAAGCCCTGAAAACCCATGTATGAAACGCCGATAAAAATTGGCGAATCCCAAAAATGATTGGAGTGATTTCACTGTTTTCGGGGTAGGCCATTTCCAAAATAGCCCTCACTTTGGATTTGCTCATGCGAACGCCCTGATTAGTCAGATCATATCCCAAGAACTCCACCTTCAGGTTGTGAAAAATACATTTCTCGATTTTCACATACAGCTGGTTATCCGGCAAACGGTGGAGTACGGTTCTGACATGTTGGATATGTTCTGGAAGTGTCCTGGAATAGATCAGAATGTCGTCTAAATAGACAACGACATACTGGTCCAATACGTCATGAAATAGATCATTCATAAAAGCCTGAAAGGTGGCCGGGGCATTACAGAGACCAAACGGCATCACCAGGTATTCATAGAGATCGTAGCGTGTCTTAAATGCGGTTTTCCACTTGTCTCCTGCTCGCATGCATACCAAATTGTACGCTCCTCGGAGACCCAGTTTTGTAAATATTTGGGAAGAACCTAATTGGTTGAGAAGGACCCATATTAACGGGAGTGGGTACGGATTTTTAATGGTCACAGAATTCAAGGCACGATAGTCTATGCAAGGGCGAAGATTGCCTTCTTTTTTAGGGACAAAAAAAAGCGGAGATGCCGCTGGTGATTTTGATGGACGGATGAAACCCATCGCAAGTGCTTTGTCAATGTACTCCTTTAACACTTGGTCCTCTTTGAGCGTTAGAGAATACACCCTGCAGGTAGGTGTCTTAGCCCCTGGTATCAGATCTATTGGACAATCATAGATCCGGTGAGGCGGAAGGGTCTCTGCCATACCCTTGTCGAAAACATCCAAGTAATCCATATATTCAGCCGGAACCGAGGGTAGCGCAGTGGCAGAGACAGCTCCTATATGCAAGGAGGACACAAGCGCTTGAGTTAGACTACTCTGATTGATAGTATGTAAGGAAGTGCATGACGTATTGCATACAGAGGATGGAAACTGCACTAGTTGGGAGGACCAGTCGATGGCGGGATTGTGGTATTGAAGCCACGGGATGCCCAAAATGACTTTGTAAGCAGGCGCCTTGATAACGTCAAAGGATATCTCCTCTGTATGACCTTCCTTAGTGGACATGAGCAACGGTATCGTCTGGTGGGTAACCATTCCGGAAACCAAGGTAGATCCGTCGACGGCATTCAGAATTTCAGGCTGCTCTTTGGGGATTAACGGAACCCTTGACACAGATGCAAATCCAATGGTCAATGTAATGTCCTGTGGCTCCGGAATCTATAATGGCATTTGCCTCAAATATTTCTTCATGGGCTACCGAAAAGGTAACAGGAAGATGAACCAACTGGAATTGGCCAAGTTTGCGAGAGCCCTTGTTTGAGCCTCCCGACGTAGGGACTCCTTCTACTGTCGGTATTTGGTGTTTCCCGCCTTTCTTTTGGGTTTTTTGGGACATTCAGGCAACAAATGATCAGCTGCCCCACAATACATACAAAGATTGTGGGATCGGCGGTGTTCAAGTTGAGCCGGAGTCAATGGGCTTCGCACTGCGCCGATCTGCATAAGCTCGGGGATTGGCAGTTGTGCACGGGTATCGGAGGCTACCGACATGAGAGGAGGGGACCTCTTTTCCCCACGACGCTCGGCCTTTCGAGCGTCTATTTGGAGGACTAAGTCGAGGAGTTCACTGAAAGAGGTAGAGACCACAGGGACCGTGGACAGTATGTCTTTCAGTTCCTCAGAAAGGCCTTGGTATAATACAGCGGCTTTCTTCTCTTCTGGCCAGCCAGTTTCCACTGTCAGCTGATTGAATCTTACTAAATAAGCCAGTAGGGAGGTGTTCCCCTGCCTATGTTTAAGGAGCTCAAGATCTGTGGCTTGGGTGGTATATCTAGTGTCAAACACCTTGCTCATCATGGAAAGGAGAGCATCGCAATTGTATAACACATGGCTGTTGCATTCCAACAATAGATTAGCCCATGCTGCGAATGTACCCCCAAAGTGGGATAAGGCAAAAGCTGCCTTAGTGGTGGAGGTAGGAAAGGACGTAGGGCGGCATAGAAAATGCAGCTTATACTGATTTATAAACATCCTATACTGTTTTGGATCGCATAGAAAGCGTTCTGGAGGGGCCAAAGGAAACTGAGTAGTAAGCATCACAGGAGCTGGTTCTGGATTGGGCACAGGAAACCCAGATCCCGAAGCCATAGCTCCAGCGCCTGCCTGAGATGCTGGTGAGGTCACTAGAGACTGAATCACATCCATGCATTGACACAAGGCCTCCTGAGTGGTGGTTAATTCAGAACGTAGCTCAGTGACCATTTGCACTATTTGTGCTAATGCGTCCGTTGTCTCTGTAGACATTTCTAAGGCTGCTAATTCTGTTACTCACCACACCAAGGATCGGAAGATTGGAATCAGACCTTGAAGACAGAAGTGGGGTAATTCTCGGAGCAACCAGTCTTAACCTCAGTTACTCTGCTTTCAGTGAATCAGGCTTCCTCAAGAAGAGGGGCTCTTTTCTATGATGTATCCCTCTGCTGTGTTGATATGACAGACAGAGGTATCAATCAAATAAAAGAGTGGGGTAAACACACACCGCTAGACCAACAACTGAAAAGAAACCACAGAAAGGGTTATACGCGGTACAGATGAGAATAGCAATTGAAAGTACAATCAACAATTAATGAATACCTGAATAACAAGTTGGTTGGAGTAGCAGAGTATGTACAGAGCCTAGAAGGACAATTGCAAAAGACAATGAGGAACTAACAGACTTAAAGGACTCCCCTTAAAGCCTAGAGAATGCACAACTAACTTGGAAGGACATGGATAAGGAGCAAAACGGAAATCCTGCTGGAAAGGCCACAACGACAGGAGAAAATAATAAGCAGGGATGTTAGTGAGGTAGCATACACCCGAACGGCATGAGGGACGTGCTAGGTACGGGTTGGTGCATGTAACTGGAAAGCGTCCTGAACTGCACTTGTGAGATAATAGTACAAATCCAACACAATGTCCAAGGTAACATGCAGTTTTCTTCACAGCGTGGGCAGGCAGTGTTTATCCAAGAACAAACAATCACAAGAAGCAATGAGCACAGTTTGAAATGAAGGAACACTTAATGAAGGAAGTGAACCCTAAATTGCCAGGGTTGACCGCTCCGTTGCAGCCCTTGAGGAAGGAACCAAAAAGGCTACAGAGCGTAGGAAAACGACTTCTGACAGGAAGCAGCCAACAATCCAAGAAGCGTTCCCAGTCGTAACTGCGTGTAGAACCAAAGACAACAGGGCAATCCATAAGCAGTCCGAGTGGCAGGCAATGTCGAAGAACCAGGGAAAACACCTTGAAAGGTAGAAGCAAGTTCACAAGGTTGAAGAAGGAAAATAGCACGGGGGCTACACACGTATGGATACGTGTAAACTACAATTAGCAGCACTGAGCCCCGAGAGGAACCGAGTTAAGAAGGCAAGGGGCGGAGCGTCGGTGTACGTGTTGTGCGTAATGAATGTGTCAGCTGACACGGCCGATGCCGATGCCGGCGTCCATGCAGTCCCCATGGAAACTGATAACGCTGCCAAACCGATGTCTTTCCCCGGGCTGTGTGAGCGGCGTAAATGCGGAGGGAGAGTGGCGAGAGTGGCGCTGCCGAAGCGTAACAGTTTCTCATGATGCGCCAGTATGACTTCATGGGGAGTGCTTCTTGCCCTCCTGTTCTATGACCATGTGCACGTCTAAATAGTGTGTTTTCTGAATGTGTAGAAGTATTTGGCCCTATTACTTATGCATTTCTATAACTCAGGCATTGTCAGGAATTAATATGTAGTATTCAATATGTTCTCTGTTTTGTACAAGGACATCTTGGCTTCTCTTGATCTAGGATATCAATCTCTTCCTGGACTGGTGTGTTCATGTTATTCTGTATTTGTGATTCCACACCAACATTTTCTGATCCTACTGGGATCTAGGATGTGTTTTTGGGGCTGAAAAGGTTTTCAGGAATTTCAGGGGTCTAGAATGCAGTTTAAGGCCTTTTTCAGGCTTCCAATGTTTTTAGGACTTAAGGGGGTCTAAGATGCATGTAAACCCCTTTTTCGGGGCTCCGAAGTTTTCTAGATTTTTGGAGGCCTAAATTTGTTTTAAGGACTTTTTTGAGCTGCCAATTTCTTCTGGTCCTACCGGGGTCTAAGAAGCATTTTTGTGCTGAAACCTTTTTCTAAACTTTAGGGGGTCTAGGATGCATGTAAACCTCTTTTCCGAGGCTCCACATTTTTCTAGATTTCTGGAGTTCTAAGATGAGATTTAAAGCCATTTTTGGGCTGCCAACATTTTCTGGTCTTGCCAAGGTCTAAGACGTGTTTGGTGCTGAAAAGTTTTCAGGAACTTCAGGGGTCTAGGATGAGGATTAAGGTCTTTTTCAGGGAGCCGATCTTTTTAGGACAATCAGAGCTCTCCGACATGTGTTTTGGGCCATCAACATTTTATGGACTTTAAGCAGTCTAGGATGCATGTGAACCCCTTTTTCAGGGCTCCAAAGTTTTCTAGATTTTTGGAGCCCTAAGATTGATGGATATTTTCCTACAGGGGCAGAGTATGTCTTCTCCCTGATCGACAAGTTCTCTGAATTCTTCTGTTCGATTCTTATTCTTTGCAGCTGTGATCTTTGTCTTGCTAGTGTCTAAAGCACACAATGGGCATACGATTTGTTACATGTTGCATTTACTTCAGACCTGGGAACCTGCTGCTCTTCCCCTTCTTTGCCCATTCCCTGGGAAACTTTTGAACTCTGTCGCATGTGCTTTTCACAAAGTCGTAACACCCAATGAAGTTACTGATCCTCATCCGGAGTTTGGGAATGAACTTCGCCTCACTGCTCTAACCAATCACAGCGCGACTTTTAACCCTGTCCAGGGCTGCTGACCTTGTCTGTGTGTCTCTCTAATGTGAGCTGAAACCGGTTGCATTTTATTGTGTGGAATTAACCATGAATTTCTGAGGCCCAATGAATCTAAATGGCTTATTAATCTACCTTTGTTACACACCTAAAAGATGTTTTATATATATATTACACGACACGCGGTAGCGGCCGTGTAGTTATCGTTAAGTTGCTAAACTCATAGGAAGAGCACTTTTTCAGCGGCGTATAACTTTGCTCCCCACGAAGGAAACCTCACCAAACCTTGCAAATAAAGTATATGGCCCGCTCTAAATTTGTTCACCAAGTTGGGTGAGGTTTCATGCAGGGGGGGGCCAAGTTACTGAGGGGTCCTACATTTTTTTTTACTTTTCCATAGACTGAATGGGGAAAAAATTTGCGCACTGCTACAACCCGAACGGCTGGATGGGTTTTCACCAAATTTGCGGCAGGAGCGGGGCCTTGGTTCAGATGCGTGCTTTTGTGTGGTTGGTGGAATTCCAACTAGTACTTTTGTTGCAAATTACTAAAATGTACGGCCCAAAACATTTGTGATATCTGGGTCTGCTCTGCAGACCCATTTCCCTGTTCGCTCCACGGACCAAAGTGTCATTGGGCTGCGGTATGCCGTTGTAAAGACCGGAGGGGGGGTCTGTACTTCTGCTCTCTATATGGTAGAGGAGAGGCACAGAGGACCCCAGCCAAGATTCTCTATTACGGTAGCAATGGACGAGCAATCAAGGCCTAGCTTCTCAGGAGGTGATGCAGGCTGGTTCTTAAGTACGGTGTAGTCCCCAAGCACCCACAAAGGAATGTCCGCACACTGTATCAGTTAAAACGCAGTCTTAATATAATTAATATTCAAGGTTATGTACACGATCACGATAACTCACTTTGTACTTGGTTATATATAATGGCAAATATATAGTTCTACATGGTACCACAATTACTATTATACCTCTTTAAAGTGCATCAACTGTACAGTTAAATGTCACACAAATCAGTTTGTAAAGGAAACAAACAATAGATATAAGAGGAATGCAGTTGGTTAGAACAATTGGCAGAATACTGGCCCGTTACCTAGACACAGTTCTGTGTGGCGATCCCCCCACCTGGGCAACCTGTAGAATAAAGATATATCACAAGCCCAGTCCATATATTGTTCACAAGAGTCTTTCCAATAGTTCAGCAACCCCAAAGTACCTGGCATTGTAGCGTTCCTCGTCGGGGAATCGACAGCACTTCTTGAGTGCCCTCCCTTTAAGGCAGGAGTCACTGGTCATCGAACGTCCGACGGAAAACAGGGTGAACTACGGCGGTGAAGTGGCAGCTTCTTTCCTAGTGGTGCTCATCGCTGGTGAAGCATAAACATCCTGCAAGGAAGAGGCATGCGGGGTACCTCGATGAAGATAGTTCTGGACTGCAAAGAGTTTGAAGAACTGTGGCCCAGCAAGGGCATCGAGTCGTCGGTGTCTCTGTGCTCTTTGGGTGGCGGGAAACCCACCGGCAGATGCTCCTCGGTGTGTCGACGGCCTGGCCTTCTCTGGTGGGATAAGGCGGGCGGCAGTGCAGACGAGAGCATCCTTGGATCAAATGTTCTTAGGCAAAGAGAGCACGGTGGCTCCGGTCGGCGACGGCGGTCATCGACGGTGCTGGACAACAGCCCGGCGCTTCCCTTTGGGATTCCGCAGCAGTTCCCGTCTCCAGTCGGCAGCCTGTCGTAGGTCTGTTTACCAAGGAGCTTTGGCAAAGATCAGCTGGTGCACGATGGTCCCTCTCGTAGCTCTGGAAGAGGGCGTCTTACCAGGTCCTCTCTGGGTCAGTCCTTGGAGACACAGCAGCTTTCAGATTGATGAAGGAGAGCAACAGCAATTCTTCTCTCCCAGCAGGGCTTCAAGGTCAAGCTTCAGTTTCACTCCAGTTACTCTTCATAGTTTGGACTTCAGCTTCTGAACACAAATTCTAGCAGTGAAAGGCCCCAGATATACTAGTTGATCTCCCATTCATTCTGCTGGGTCACACTCAGGCAACCAATCGGTCAGAAGGGCATTCATGCAGGCAGGCAGCCAATCAGGTGCATAGTGCATTCAGACCATTCACTTCTCTCTAGACACTCACAACAGGTTATGATGTGTATTGGGACAAGTACCCAGCCATTCAACACTCCACAATGCATTCATACCAGTTTCGGGCAGGGCTGTCTCAGTCATTGTGTCAAACACCAGAAACTAGACATCCACAACAAGAAGTGCATATTTGTCACACACTCCATTCACCCAGGTCCCACCCACAGGACGTACCCACAACATACAATCCCTGGTAAGGCTCCAGCCCGTCTGGCCTGGACTTCACAACAACACCATATATGGAACTTCCCCCCAACAGCCAGTCAGGGGGAAGGGACAGAGTCAGGGCTTCCCAGGATTTTGGGAAAACAAGGTAACAGGCAATAGAAAGCAAGAGGCCACAGGGGCCATCTTGTTTCCTATCAGGAATCAACTGATTCCAAAGGCATGGCCTGGGTATCCCAAAATGGAGGCTACTCAGAGCACCTGTGAAATTCAGCATGTAGCTGCCACCAGCCCATACCCTGCTCTGTGGGCCACACACAGATGCCCAAAAACAAACACCATGGGCACAGGGTTGTCCCCCACCTATGGGTGCCATAAGGGTATCCCATGGGTCTGTACACCAAACCAAGAACAGGAAGAGCTGTACTGCTAGGAGTCCCACATGGACTCCTGGGCAGAAAACAATACAGAACACAAATGAAAAATGACTACAGGACAAGGACAGGGAGGCCCTGTCCCTCCAATGCATTTCCAGCATCACAGTCGCCCCCCCCCAGACTGGGGTTAGGGTGCCTAATCTCCCACAAGATAGACACCCTCATCCAGACGGTCAACATACCTTCTGGAAAGGCCATCTGCATTATCGTGACTCTTCCCTGGTCTATGCTCTATGGTGAAGTCTAGCCCTTGCAGGCTAATGGACCACCTGAGCAGTTTCGGGTTCTCACCCTTCATCTGCATAAGCCACTTCAGGGGCTTATGATCTGTCTGGACCTTGAAGGTAGACCCTGTAAGGTAGGGCCTAAAACACCTAAGGCTCCAAACTATGCTAAAACGTTCCTTTTCAACAGTAGCCCACCTAAATTCTCACCCTTGAGTTGTCCACTGATGAATATGATAGGATGTTCCCTCCCTTTGTCATCTAACTGGGACAAGACAGCTCCAATTCCGATGTTGCCGGAGTCAGTTTGAACGATAAAGGGCTTGCTGTAATCAGGCTCACATAACACAGGTGCCCTACAAAGACTTTCTTTCAAGCCATCAAAGGCCCTCTGACAGTCTTCAGTCCAATTAACCTTCCTAGGCTGTTTGGGTGAAGTCAGAGCTGTCAGGGGTGCAGCTATGGTTCCATAGTCCACCATGAAATTACGATAGTACCCAGTGAGTCCCAAAAAGACTCTCACCTTGGTTTGAGTAGTGGGAGTCTCCCAGTCATGTACATCCTGTACTTTACTGGGGAGAGGTTGGATTTGACCCCTCCTACCTCATGACCAAGATACGTGACTTTCCCCTGAGCTATCTGGCACTTGGTGGCCTTGTTAGTGAGGTTAGCCCTTCTCAAGGCCTGCAACACCTTATCCAGATGTGTCAAATGGTCTTCCCAGGTGGAACTGTAGACGGCAATATCGTCTAAGTAGGCCACACAAAAGGCCTCCAACCCACTGAGTGCATGATTGAACAATCTCTGGAAGGTGGCAGGGGCATTCTTCAACCCAAAAGGCATGACCCTAAACTGGTAGAGTCCCTCTGGTGTTGAGAATGCCGTCTTGTCCTTGACATGGTCCGTCAGAGCTATTTGCCAATAGCCTGAGGTAAGGTCAAAGGTGCTCACAAATTTGGCAGCACCTATGGTGTCCACGAGCTCATCAGCCCTGGGCAATGGGTGCACATCAGTTTTGGTGACAGCATTGACTCCTCGGTAGTCCACACAGAACGTCCAATCCTTGGTACCTGCCTAGGAACTTGCCTTGGGGACAAGGACCACTGGACTGGACCAGGGACTGGTTGAGGGTTCAATAACACCCAGATCCAACATCTTGGCGACCTCAGCATGGATGCTGTTCTTAACGGTATCTGACATATGGTAGCACCTGCTATTGACAGGCACACTGTCACTAGTGTCAATTTGGTGCCTACACCAAGGTGTAAGGCCTGGTGTCAGTGAGAACAGAGAGGCATACTGCCGGAGCAAAGCCCTGCAGGCCCTCTGCTGCTCTGTCATCAGATCTGGAGAGAGATGCACTCCCTTCACTGAGCCATCCTGAGGGTTGATATGCAGAAAATCAGGAAGGGGCTCACTCTCATCCTCTTCTTGCTCTGAAGCCAGCAAGAGATATGAGACTTCTGCTCGCCTGTGGATAGGCTTGAGCCTGTTAACATGGAATACTTCAGGGGCTACCCCAGGGACTCCCATGTCCACCAGATAATTGACTTCCCATCTTGGAAATGTTCCCGAAGGGTCCAATCCACAAATCTGCCAAAGCTCTAGGCTTGGTAGGCTTCATCACAAGGATTTCCTGTCCCGGAGTCCAATCCACTTGCAAGGCTTTAAGGTCATGCCAGTATTTATTCAGTTCCTGGCTGGCCTTGAGATTCGCTGTTGCCTGACCCATCATCTGTGTCATCCTCCGTCTGAGGCCTAACACATAGTCCCCCACTTGCTTGGCGGGACCTGGAGAGGTGGCCTCCCAAGCCTCTCTGATCAAGGCAATAGGCCCTTTTGGGTGTCCTGACCCACGTTTGAGCTATCATGCTGCAACATTTGGTGCTGTGGTCTTAGAAAATACAAGATGGCCAAAAAGCCCACATGTGCGCCAGAATCCAGGAGAACCACGCAGTTTGTGCGTACACCAGAATGGCTGCCTAACTTGCCACCCACCAGTGTGAACATGATGGGCCAGGGTGCCATGAGTGGGATGGGTGCCAAAGGTAAAACAGCAGCGCCTGTTAGCTCAAAAACGCTTTAAAATTACCTTTGGTTTCTCTGAATGCCAGCTCAAAATGCCTATTTTCAAACATTGCAACACATCCAAAAATCTCACTGAACACCAGCGGACATCTGGCAGAATGAAGTATGTGTGCATACAAAATCTGGGAAGATGAAGAGCCCAAAACAATGTTCATAACAAAACTGGCTGAGCTATGCATGTCAGCAGCCTAACTGAAACTGGATTAAAACCACCAAAATCGAAATGTTTAAATTAACTGAGTGACCTACTTTTGAGTGTCACATAGTTTGTAACTGTTAAAATGTCATAGTTTTGAACTTAGAATCAGCATTCTAGCTGCATATGTAAAAATTGTATTGACTTAAACTGGGGAACAAAAAGTGACATTTTAGCTGAAACCTGGCTTAATGAAACTGAATTCTGCCCGACATCTACCCCCACAGGAGTTAAAACCTGCTCAGCCACTCTTCCCCTTGCCAAAAGGAGTTGTCACCTCTCTGATTAGATTAGGGGTGGAGCAGCTGGGGACTACAGGGAGGTGAACAAAGGCCTGTCCTGGACTCAGGCAAATGTTATATTGGGGGCGTCGTAAAAGTGGCTTCCTCTTGGGAGAAGTGGGAGGAGAAGTGCCTCTGGGAGCCACCCGAGCTGGAGGCGGGGACAGGCAGAAGCTTCCCCCATGTGCTTTGGAACCTAAACCACACCCATCTGGGCCAGAGCATAATTTTAAAAAGATAGATAACTCAAAGTGCGGACTTGTCAGAATTATATAAGTAATATCATTATTTTTGTGATTTTTCTGTGACCATTTTGAGATGCGTTAGGACCCTGTGGTGAATTCTGGGGGGTTGCTAGCGGAAAATAGGGTCTCACTCCAAATGTCTGCTTGTTAAAAATCTGACACTTCATCAATTAATGTCCATACTCCTTGAGCACATGTGTGTAAATTTGGGTAAATGTCCGATATTGCAAAACCAGTTAAAAAGCGCAAAATGTTGTCATTTTTGAATGCAAGCCCCCAGGAAGATCAGAGGTGGACAAGCATGGACCATAAGGAATATATAATGTGCACATGTAATTTTAACAAATTGTATATCTGGGAAGGATGTATTTGAATCAAATATAGATTTGTGGGCAAACTGACCAGGGGAGGATCCTCTGACCCATAAAACCTACAGCATCACTCTGACTCACATTTCCTTCCCCCAATCATGGGAGAGGGGAGAATTGGGCCAATGACAAGTAGAGAGGGGCAGGCTTAGCTAGGCCCAGGCACACACCCATTTTCAAAACACATAAAAAGAGACTGCTGGGACAGGTAGAGACATTCAAATCCAGTTGCTGCGGAGCGTTTTGCCGGACCACACAACATCCAGAAGATACCAGTTCCAGACTGACTCCAGCTACATACTCCAGAACCTAGAACTTATACTTTAGAACCTAAATCAGAGGCCTAAAACCACAAGCTGAGTTCTCTGCAGCAGGCCTCAAACATAGCTCTCAACCATTTATGTCACAAAGGCGGGTGAAAACACCCGATTTTATTTTTGGCGGGTGAGAGGCCCATTGAAATGAATGGGCGTGCAGGAGGCTTGGCGGGTGAGTCAGATGTTTACAAGGCGGGTGACACCCGCCAAAAGCGTGTGACAGGAGAGCTATGCCGCAAATCATTGCAAGCTACTCACAGCCGGGCGAGCTGCTTGAATCCCTTGCCAAGAACTTTTGCCAGGACCAGTGCAGAGATCCAGGAGCCGTGCAGAGACCGCTGTATCCGGACAGATCAGACCAGTGCCAGACCAGACCAGACCGTGCAGAATCGCAGACCCAGAGACCAGATCGCTGTGAAGTGCCGAGACCAGAACCGGAGTCCAGTCCAAAATCTGACCAGATCCGTGGCGAGGCCTGTTTCAAATTTATATTGTGAGTACCTAGCAGAACTGTGCAGAAACAATCTCTTAGTTAAAATAATCTAATCCAAACTATTTAACCTAAGTAGAACAGCCTCCTAGAAATTGTGTCATCTGTCATTTGTAAAGCTGCACAACTGTCACCTGTCAATTCTGAAGCTGCAAGCTGTCAACTGTCATTTTGAGTTTACTTTAAATCCGAAAAAACTACCTTTATTTAATCGTCCGTATCTCTGGAACCGTTTGGGATAGGAACTCTTAGAATCTCAACTTTCCAACGAACCTAGAACCGACTTGCTACTCCTTATACTTTTGCCGTAATCACGATTCACGCACTCGCGAATTTTACAGCGATTTGCGATTTGGTTAAAAATCCAGCCACGTGTAACCATCAGCAGTCATTTCTTTCCTTGCTAAAAATTTGTTTGCCTCTTAATCACCATCTCTGAATCATTGCTAAAGTGAGCCTGAACTCATCCCAAGTATCTCTCACTCACCCTGAACCTCCTAAAGGGAATTAAAAGCATTTTCAGCATATTTCTCACTTCATTGCCACCACATTCAAAGCACTTGGGCCTGTGTTTTAAAACTCATACCGGTTTTCTCTAAGCTTGCTGGGTGGGAACGGAATTTCGTATTGTATTTGATTGCATTCCTGAGAACTGTGTGCTCCTCTTTCCATCTCCTTCCATTTCTTACATTGCATAGGGGAGGGGGGTGAATTGCCAGAGAAAAGAGATTATCTTATATTTTGCTAAAATCATATCAAGTATTTCTGTACTGCATTTTATTCCTCATTGCTTTTCCCTTGAAATCATAAAAGTATTTTTGCTACTTGATCCATCCTATACTAACTCCTCATTGATTATAAAGAAGTGTGCTAGTGTCAGATTACCCATTGTTGATTAACATTATATTTTTAAGGGCGATATCGATTATTAATGTATTATAAAAGCGTGGTATCTATATTTTGTCTTATTTCTCAAATAAACCTTTTAAACTTGCAAAACAGAACTACTTCTTGGCTCAGTGGGGTCAGGGGGATTCTAGGAGAGGGGTGTTATATAGGGGTAGTCATCCAGAACTCATGAACTGGACATAAAGATATATCAATAAGGGTTTCCATTCAGTATCCCAGGCTAGGCATTGACTTAGCTGTAGTGTTGAATTGAATCCTCTTACAAATTGGGGGCTCATAGCCGGGGATTCCGGATTAGATCTATCACTTGTGCAGATTAATACAGTGTGCTAACTGACAAGATACATACATCCGGTCGGATCACCACGCTGTGCTACGCTGTAAAGCACTCCTAAAAAGGACGCTCTAAGGGAAAGGTCTGTTTTGCAAAAATAAAATACAAACTTCTGTAAATCAGGAAGGAACTCAAATTCCAGAATGACGACCTTGGTAGATATGAAAATTGCCAGAGAGCACTTCTTACATAAGCTATTTGTGAGAGGTGAGTGGACTCATCAGGACCAGACAGTTTGGTTGCAGGCAATCGCACCCCAGATCATTGAAACAGGGTCAGATACATGGAGAGACCAGGGTCCCTTACATGTGGCCCTGAGTGAACTATATATGGCCCCTAAGGCCAAGGATGAGCACAACAAGATTGCCAGGGTAGCGGCATATTTATATTTACATATGGGAGCCATGCAGGACAAATGCGCTGAAGGCCAAGATCTGGCGAGTAGGCAACTGCTGGCATTACAGAAGGCCCAATCTGATCTAGACTCTTCTGAGCAGAGGCTGCACAGAAGCCAGGAGTCCGAAAATTAGAGTAGACAGTACATCATTAAAATAAAGAAGGATATGGATATCCTGCAACAGGAAAAGACGGACCAGGATACCAGAATTCTGGCTTTGCAGAAGGAGCACCAAGACAGTCTGGACTCCTTACTGCAGAGCCAGAAAAAGCTGGAGCAACAGATCAATTTCAACAGGGCATGCACAGAGCAGGTAGCCACCCTGCAAATCCAACTAGACAGAGAGAAAGAGGAAAGCAATACATTGATTTTGAAAGACCTGGATACCCAGGCAGAGTTTGATGAAGAACACCAGAAAGCTGGTGCCTTCCAAAGGCAAAGGGACGACCTGGCAGCACAGATGCAGACTCTTAGTCAGGAAAGGGATACCTTAGGCCAGGAAGTCTGCCACTTAAAAAGGAAAATGGAAGAAAATCACCTGGCCCTCCAGGGACTGGGTGACCTCCAAAAAGAACACCAGAACTTGTTAGAGCACACCAGGAGGGTGGAGGATGCTCTGGCAAGAAAGGAGCAGGCCAATAGGGACACAGCTCAGGAGGTAAGCCTCCTGCAGCAAAGACTGGCCCAGTGCTCCAGGATCAATCAGGAGGCATAGAGAGAGAATGAGGCTCTCTGTCAGCACAATGATAGGCTCCAGCAACAGGTAGCGATGCAGGAGAGAATGATAGAGTCTAGTAAGGCCTTAACTGAGGAACTGAAAGCGCAGGCTCTTGCATTGCAACAGGGAGCAGGGGCAGATAGAGACCAGGTTCGCTGAGAGAGGGAGACTCCTGAGCATAACCTCAGGAGCCCGAGTACCAGAGGCCTTCATATCTCTCAGCCCCTGGATTCTGCCAACCCCATGTCCCCTGGCGCACATGAGCACCGGGCCACAGGGATGACAGATTACTATCCAACCAGACGTATGGGGCTCATAGGCCAGTACCTCCCAGGAATGGAGGGGCGGGCATCTGGGTATGGGCACCCAAGCACAGTGCAATTTAGTGGGGAACCCCAGGAGAGTAGGCCCATTAAGGGCATCCTGAAAACTTCTGCCCAGTTAGGTCAGTGGGGGGGTACCCATCAAATCCTGGCAGCAAGGAGGAATCTGAAGACTCCTCTGAACGGCGCAGGACACAGGAGACCAGGTCCCCACATTCTGACAGCCATTCCCAGGCTCGCAGAATCCGGGAAAACCTGGAAGATCAGACAGGAACCTCTGGCGCAGTGCCTCTGAGTCAGAGGATGAATGGACCAGGGTTACCCGAACCAAAAAGGCCAATAAGGCAAAAAGGGCCTTGCTTAAGGACCCATTGAAGCAAATAAAGGCAATAAGGAGTGTTATCACGTCTTATCATAAGAACGCCAAGTATTCTGTTTGGGAGCACTTAGAGCTGTTTGAGCAAATGATGGAGACTTTTCAATTGAAGGACAGCCAAAGCTGTATTCAATATGTAAAGTGGACCTTCTCACCAGAGTACTCCAGTTTCTTTGCGGGGCTGGAGGACCAAAATCATTCAAGCTGGTCCACATACAGGGCGGCCATCTTGAAACATTTTTCTGTGCACAGAAATCCCCAAGAGGCTCGCAAGGCAGCCTACAATTTGCAATGTGGGGAGGATCAGGCCCCACAAGAGTTTGTGCAAGAATTAAAACGTGCTTTTGCGCAGACCACCAGAAGGGTGCGCACAGACAGCAGAGAATTCATCAACACATTTTTCCATGCTCTTCCCAAGTACATAATGACCCAGCTCGTGAGAGATTTTCATGAGAAAAGATCTTTAGACTGGGTCATTGAACAGGCTACCCAGATCTATGAGGTGCAGAAGCCTATCGAAAATAAAAATAACGCGCCGAAAAACCCCAAAACCAACAGCACCCCTGCTGCTGCCAAGGTGGCAGAGGTAAAGGTTGCCCCCGTTTTAGATTTGGAGATGGGGGGGCCTAAAAACCTGCCTGCACCAAATAATTCATAGCCCAGAAGGCCCTCGGGCCAGTCACAGACAGGGAGTCGAGGAGGTAGTCCCACAAATGGGATCCCCCGCTCCCCTGACTATGTAAGTCCCCGCTATAAGGGAAACCGACCAATCCTGGGTTATGTGTGGACTCCTCCAGCCCAAGGGGGGGGATCCGGCCAAGCACCTAACCCAGGGAACTTCCCTCCCAACTTCCCACAGGAGGGCAGAAATTCTCCAAATCCTGGGCAGAACTTTTTCCCCAGGTATCCACCCAATTTCCAGCCCCAAAATCATGCATCCTTCTTTCCCCAATTCCCTGAGCCCAGACAACCTAATCCGGGAGAGGGGAGGCCAAGGGTGGAGGGGTACCAAAATCTTCCCAACCAGGGGTACTACCAGAGAAGGGATAGCTACCCTTCCCGGGATCAGCCCAGGGGAGAAAATAGAGCCCCGTATCAGCCTGGGCGGGTTTCACAACTTGAGCGCCAGGTCCAAAATATGGCACGAGATCTGGGTCACATATTGAGGGCTCAACAGAACCCTCAGATGAGCATGCCACCGCAGAATGCCCCAAACTCGGGACCTGGTGCTCCAGAACAATGACGGGGGCAGCACCCCGATAACCCACCGGTTCCCAGGGAGGAGGCACAAGGGGAAGGGGGTGTAAAGCCTTGGAGGAAGCTTCCTTCCCAACTTGTAAAAAGCCCCTGGAGAGCCAGGAACCGGAAACAAAATCTCCTGCCCCTGAAAGCCTGCCTCCCAAGGAGCAGAGGGGGGGTAGGAGAAACAAAGGACCCAAACAGACCCACTTTGTGGAGGAGGTACAGGTCTTCCAATTTGACGGAGAGGGATCCTCAGAAGATCCTGGGAAAAGGATCCTCTCCTTCAGAGATGGGGGAACTCCTCCCAAAGAAAAATGGGTCCCAAGGGATTCCAATCCAGACTGGGGAGATGTGGAGACTGAGCTACCGCCGCCCATCATCTCATCCCAGAACCCACCATACCGAAATCCCCTGGTTCAAACCCATCCTGGTGACTGCCTCCAAAAAGGGGGGGGGGCGGCCCAGAACCGGAACCAGGGGAACCCACAATGGCTCTGATCTCCGGTTGCCAACTTTTTCTTTCAGATTCCCAAGGCTCTCCACAGAATTCTGCCCAAATCTCTTCGTTAGCAATGTCCAAAACCAGAAAGTTAGCCCACCAGTTGTCCAAAAATGTGCATTATCTGTGCCCCCTTGAGGAGAAGGAGGGAAGATACTATGCCCCGGTACAAGTACAGGGACAGGGTACAATTTTGGCACTGGTGGACACTGGATCCCAAGCTACCCTTCTGTCCAAAAGGGCCTTTGATGAACTAAATGCAGGAAGGGGGGAGAATTACCGTATTCCTCTCACCTCTCTTCCTGGACAACTGCAGAACTTTGACGGGAAGGAAATTCCTGTCGAGGGGACTGCAGATTTGGACATCAAAATTGGGCGACACAAGGTGAAACACCCGGTCATAGTAGTGACTCCAGAGGGCACCCCTTGTTTAATAGGGAATGACCTCCTGAGAAGGTTGTCACCCCTAATAGATTGTGTAAACAAGGTCCTCTGGACCCAGACTAGCTGACCAATAAAATTAAAACAGAGTGTCAACCATGTTAGTGTAAACGGCACCTGCCACATGGTTGAACAATAATCTAACCAAGTAGAATTTCACTTCCAGAACAACCAAACTCCAGATGTGACAGTAATAGCAGTAGGACAACAGACTGGTGATGGGGGGTCCTCTCTATTTCTGAAAATCAACCATTCTTTACTAATCCACAATCAGACACTCCCACTCCTATAGTCCAGAAAGATGTGAAATCAGCTCAGAGCCTGGCTGATATTCAGCAAATTGGAGAGCAGTTGTTCATCCCTGTCCAGTTAAATGATGGGAAGGACTCTGTTCTCGCTCGAGTGTGTGTGAACAACGGTAAGAGCTTCATCAGCGAAGCCATGTTCCGCCAACTCCCAAAAGATCCAGCCATTCCCACATTCAAACTGATAGACAAATGGGAAATGGACCTGGAAGCACCTAATTCCAAACATCTCCTGCCAAGCAGGTGTATGCTCAAAATCTCCATTGGCAACAAGAGCATAGTCCATAATTGTTGGGTCGTGCGAGACGTCACTGCCGCCTTTTACTTAGGCAGTGACATTCTCAATCGCTTTGCCATTAGTTTGGACCTAATAAACTTCAAAGCTTGGTCCCGATTAGCGGATAATCCCATGGGCTTTGATGATTCAGAAAAAGCATTTAGGTCAGCTCAATTGCTACCTTATGCAGTTGAAATTCAGATCAAAGAGGAAGTCACCATCCCAGAAAGGACCCGACAATTCTCCCTGGAAGTGAAAGTTAAAAGAGGACAAAAATTGAAAAACCCTGATGCTTATATTCATCTAAATGCTTCTCTACAACAGCAAGGGTTAGGGGTAAACCCAACACCATTAGTCAACATAGAACATGACACCATTCCAATAGAGGTGGATAAAAGCGACTTAAAGAGTATTACTCTAGCCGCAGGCACCATTATTGGAATGGCGGTTGATGACCGACATTTTTCCATCGATTTAGGAAATGAACTGTTAGGACCAATCCCCAAGGACTGTTTTGACAGTGACAGTGATGACAATACAACACCAGACAGGATTTTTACCCGGCATGGGGGGAACTTCCTGGTGTACACTTCCTGCCCCTATGGTAAGGAAGATGTGACTTGTGACTTCAGGAGGGATGAGGTGATTTTCCAGGTCCATGAGGGTTGCCTTTCCCACCTGAGGCCTCCAGTCCAAATCAGCACTCTGACCAGGGACTTCTCCACCCAGCTGGAGGAGGCCGCTGAGATAGCCAAACCAGAAGTCTTTCCAGGCTTCAGGCAGATGGTGGAAGAGAGAGTCAACCTAGCTGATGCCTGTGTGACTCTGGAACAAAAGCAAAAGTTGAAACAAGTTTTCTTGGATTTCCAAGATCTCTTTGCGGTAGACTCATATGACTGTGGCCGCACCGACATCCACACAACAACAATTCCCACGGACCCTGGAATGACTCCAGTGTTTGTGAAGCAATATCGTTTGCCTCTCGCCTCCATGGAGTCCCTTACTGAAATAATTAAGAACCTTGAGTCCCGGGGAATAATCCGTCCAGTACACAGCACCTTCAATAATCCGGTGCTGGGAATATTGAAGCCAAACGGCCAGTGGAGACTCTGCGCCGACCTTAGGGAGCTCAACAAACGGGTCCATACTTCCCGATGGCCTCTGCCCTACATTGACCAAGGGCTGGCCCAGATCCAGGGGTCACAGGTATTCACTGCAATAGACCTGACCAATGGATACTGGACTGTGCCTGTCAGTAGGGAGGACCAATACAAGCTGGATTTTACCTTTGGGGGCCAGCAGTACACATGGACCCGGACTCCCTTTGGATACCTCAACTCCAGCAATGAGTTCAACATTTTCCTACATAAGGCCATGCCCCACCTGGGTGCGAGGGGTAACCTGGCTTATGTAGATGATGTCCTCATCAAAGGTTCATCTGTGGAGGAACACATAGCAGAGATCTGTCATGTTCTGACACAGTTGAGGGCCGCCGGAGCAAAACTTTCCTTTCAGAAAGCACAGTGGTGTAGAACCCGTGTTAATTTCTTGGGGCATGAGATTACTCCTCGGGGTCTCTGTCCCCAAGAAAAGAAAGTGGAAGCACTCCAGAAACTGAAAGACCCCACAGCTCTGCAGGAACTAAGGAGCCTCCTTGGACTGACTAATTACAGCAGAAAGTTCATTGAAGGCTACGCAGAGATCACTAGACCCCTGATTCATCTCTTGAAGGGGGGGTCAAGTGGGAATGGGGTCCAAAACAATCCGAGGCAGTAAGACAACTCAAAAGAAGCCTCTCACAAGCGCCCTGCCTAGCTTACCCTGTCAGAAACAAGGAGTTCTTCCCGGAGACAGGGTTCTCTAATACGTGCTTGACGGCAGTATTATACCAAAAGCATGACAAGGTCAATAAAGTAATCTCCTATGCGAGCAAAACTTTATCCTCTGTGGAGGAAAAATTCAACGATTGTGAGAAGGCACTCCTGGCAACGGTGTGGGCATTGAAGAATTACCGCCCGTTTATCCATGGGGAACACATCATAGTGGAGACTCCACACCAGCCTCTGCAATATCTCCAAAGTGACAGAATCCGGCCCGGAAATGTGAGTAATTCCCGAATTACTTCCTGGATTCTGTCAATGCAAGGCTTTCCTGTGGAGGTCAGATATGGCCAAAACAAGAAGAGTCCCCTCGCGCAAGGTCTGGCTGACTTGCATGATTGTGCCAGAGAAAACTGTCTCGAGGACGAAAGTCTAAAAATCAAGGACAACACAGAGGCATACCTTAATTCCCCACACAAAGTCTTTGAAGAAGACAAGTGTGAGGGAATGCCCACTGTCTATGTGGATGGATGCTCGTACCATGTTGACAACAACGGGGAGAAAGAACTGGTGGCCGGCGTAGGGAATGCCTGGGTGAAGGAGTTTCCAGAACCTTCCGCTGGATACAAAATTGGTCCCGACGTAGTCAGGTGGCAGAATTGATGGCTGTGCATCAGGCCATCCTCACTGCTGTCCAACATCAACTCCACGAACTGGTCATAATCACAGATTCAGATTATGTACGGAACGGGTTCGTGGAGCACCTGGTCAACTGGAAAACCAGAGGCATGTTATGCGCTAATAACAAACCCCTGAAACATGGGAAGTTAATCCAAAATATTGATGATCTGGTCACATCGAATGGGATGACCATCTACTGGAAGAAGATCAAGGGTCATTCCAAAGTAGAGGGACCAGACAAAACTGGAAATGACTTAGCTGATCAGCTGGCCAAAACCGGGGCCATCCAAGGGGATCTAATAGAAATAGAGTCCCTTTTGGGGGAAATCCAGGTCACTGCTATCACTAGATCCCAGACAAATGCTCACAATGATCTTTAAACTGTACAATGGAGTAAGGAGACCCCTGATGCTGATTTAATTACAGCTCAGAAGGGGGATCCAATTATTGGTAAGTTTTACCAACACCTTGAGGACCCTGAGAACTTTCCCCTGATGGATACCGATTACATTGGGAAAGAGGACCTAAGAGTGTTGATGAAATGTCCAAAAATGTTCCGAATCCAAGACGGTTTGCTGGTAAGGAAATCCAAAGCTGGCCACGATCAGTGGGTGGTTCCTACCTCATTCCAAAGCCTGATGTTAAGTCACACCCATGATGCAGCCACCGCCGGTCATAGGGGGTTTCACACAACACTGGAAATCTTAAGAGAGGTTGCATACTGGCCACACATGGGGCAGGACCTCGACCAATACTTGAAGGGGTGTCTTGTGTGTGCACAATTTCAGCCATCATCCCTCACACACCGTGCGCCTCTCCAAAAGAGGGGGATGACACTGCCATAGTCAGATTTGCAAATCAACTTTGTAGGCCCTGTAATCCGCTCATCTAGAGGAAACAAGTACATGTTGACCGTTACATGCTTGTTTACCAAGTGGGTGGAATGTCTCCCAGCCCCAAACTGCAAGGCAGAAACAGCAGCTGCCCTGATGATTAACCACATCTTTTCCCGTTTTGGTCTACCTCAAAGGATTGAGTCAGACAGGGGTAGCCACTTCACCAGTGAAGTAATGACAAAGATGTGGGAGATACTGGGGGTCAAAAGAAAGCTACATATTGCTTACCGGCCAGCTTCTTCTGGAGCAGTGGAGAGATATAACCGAACCATTGTGAGCATCTTAAAAAAGTTTGTGGCAGATTCTGGGCCAAGTTGGGATATCGATTACCTCTGGTCCTAATGGCCATCAGATCTACCCCTTCATCTGCAACCAAAATGTCACCATTTGAGTTGATGACTGGACGCAAGATGGTGCTTCCCCAGCATTTGCTCTACAGGACCCAAGAGCAGACACTGATAAATGCCTCCATAACTCACGAGTATGTGGAGAATTTAAGGAAACACCTTCAACATGCTTTTGCCTATGCTCAGCGGAATCTAGAAAGATCAGCCGAGAGTATGTAGACCCACTATGATTTAAAAACTACCCGAAAGGAATAAAAGGTGGGTGATCGGGTCTATCTATACAATTTCCAAAGGAACCAGGCCAAACAGCGAAAATTCTTGCCTACATGGAAGGGACCGTTTGAAATTATAGACAAGATCTCCCCTGTTGCCTATAAGATCTGCATCACCAAAGGCGGTTTGGCAGAGGGGGAAGACAAGTGGGTCCACATAAACCAGTTGAAGTGTTGCCATCCAGGCACACTTTGCAGCAACTGGAGGAGTTCTCTGCAATCCCAGAGGGTACCGCTCCAGAGTAATTCAATTCCAACCCTAAAATATCCTACATATAGCCTATCAAATTCTGTGTTTCTCAGGTTTATGTGTTCCTGTCTCTTAATTTAAAAAAATGTGCATGTTCATATGTGTTGAGTTCTAAAATATATATGCCACCCCACTATATCAATGGTGGGGGAGAAATGTCCATGAATAGGTATTGCCGCTTTTCCTTTGTCGTCCTAGGAGAAAGAAAACCTGGAGACTGGCCAAGGAGGACGATCCGGAGACCGGGAGCAGAGACCCAAGGGGCCCGGGGTACCGCCCAATATTCCCATCAGGACCGGCGAGGAGAACCGATCGATCAGTACCGGATGGAGGAAAAGATGCTGAACTGTGCCATTTGCAGAATTGGAAGAAGATTATGCGGACATACCAGTGCGTGGGTCAAAACCTTCTGTGCACCCTACTCCCCATCAACTCAAATTCAAAGTGCAGTCGCGTGGGGGGGCCTTGTTGGGTGTCCTGACCCACGTTTGAGCTATCATGCTGCAACATTTGGTGCTGTGGGTTTAGAAAATCCAAGATGGCCAAAAAGCCCACATGTGCGCCAGAATCCAGGAGAACCACGCAGTTTGTGCGTACACCAAAATGGCTGCCTTACTTGCCACCCACCAGTGCGAGCATGATGGGCCAGGGTGCCATGAGTGGAATGGGTGCCAAAGGTAAAACAGCAGCGCCTGTTAGCTCAAAAACGCTTTAAAATTACCTTTGGTTTCTCTGAATGCCAGCTCAAAATGCCTATTTTCAAACATTGCAACACATCCAAAAATCTCACTGAACACCAGCGGACATCTGGCAGAATGAAGTATGTGTGCATACAAAATCTGGGAAGATGAAGAGCCCAAAACAATGTTCATAACAAAACTGGCTGAGCTATGCATGTCAGCAGCCTAACTGAAACAGGATTAAAACCACCAAAATCGAAATGTTTAAATTAACTGAGTGACCTACTTTTGAGTGTCACATAGTTTGTAACTGTTAAAATGTCATAGTTTTGAACTTAGAATCAGCATTCTAGCTGCATATGTAAACATTGTATTGACTTAAAATGGGGAACAAAAAGTGACATTTTAGCTGAAACCTGGCTTAATGAAACTGAATTCTGCCTGACATCTACCCCCACAGGAGTTAAAACCTGCTCAGCCACTCTTCCCCTTGCCAAAAGGAGTTGTCACCTCTCTAATTAGATTAGGGGTGGAGCAGCTGGGGACTACAGGGAGGTGAACAAAGGCCTGTCCTGGACTCAGGCAAATGTTATATTGGGGGCGTCGTAAAAGTGGCTTCCTCTTGGGAGAAGTGGGAGGAGAAGTGCCTCTGGGAGCCACCCGAGCTGGAGGCGGGGACAGGCAGAAGCTTCCCCCATGTGCTTTGGAACCTAAACCACACCCATCTGGGCCAGAGCATAATTTTAAAAAGATAGATAACTCAAAGTGCGGACTTGTCAGAATTATATAAGTAATATCATTATTTTTGTGATTTTTCTGTGAACATTTTGAGATGCGTTAGGACCCTGTGGTGTATTCTGGGGGGTTGCTAGCGGAAAATAGGGTCTCACTCCAAATGTCTGCTTGTTAAAAATCTGACACTTCATCAATTAATGTCCATACTCCTTGCGCACATGTGTGTAAATTTGGGTAAATGTCCGATATTGCAAAACCAGTTAAAAAGTGCAAAATGTTGTCATTTTTGAATGCAAGCCCCCAGGAAGATCAGAGGCGGACAAGCATGGACCATAAGGAATATATAATGTGCACATGTAATTTCAACAAATTGTACATCTGGGAAGGATGTATTTGACTCAAATATAGATTTGTGGGCAAACTGACCAGGGGAGGATCCTCTGACCCATAAAACCTACAGCATCACTCTGACTCACATTTCCTTCCCCCAATCATGGGAGAGGGGAGAATTGGGCCAATGACAAGTAGAGAGGGGCAGGCTTAGCTAGGCCCAGGCACACACCCATTTTCAAAACACATAAAAAGAGACTGCTGGGACAGGTAGAGACATTCAAATCCAGTTGCTGCGGAGCGTTTTGCCGGACCACACAACATCCAGAAGATACCAGTTCCAGACTGACTCCAGCTACATACTCCAGAACCTAGAACTTATACTTTAGAACCTAAATCAGAGGCCTAAAACCACAAGCTGAGTTCTCTGCAGCAGGCCTCAAATCATTGCAAGCTACTCACAGCCGGGCGAGCTGCTTGAATCCCTTGCCAAGTACTTTTGCCAGGACCAGTGCAGAGATCCAGGAGCCGTGCAGAGACCGCTGTATCCGGACAGATCAGACCAGTGCCAGACCAGACCAGACCGTGCAGAACCGCAGACCCAGAGACCAGATCACTGTGAAGTGCCGAGACCAGAACCGGAGTCCAGTCCAAAACCTGACCAGATCCGTGGCGAGGCCTATTTCAAATTTATATTGTGAGTACCTAGCAGAACTGTGCAGAACCAATCTCTTAGTTAAAATAATCTAATCCAAACTATTTTAACCTAAGTAGAACAGCCTCCTAGAAATCGTGTCATCTGTCATTTGTAAAGCTGCACAACTGTCACCTGTCAATTCTGAAGCTGCAAGCTGTCAACTGTCATTTTGAGTTTACTTTAAATCCGAAAAACTACCTTTATTTAATCGTCCGTATCTGTGGAACCGTTTGGGATAGGAACTCTTAGAATCTCAGCTTTCCAACGAACCTAGAACCGACTTGCTACTCCTTATACTTTTGCCGTAATCACGATTCACGCACTCGCGAATTTTACCGCGATTTGCGATTTGGTTAAAAATCCAGCCATGTGTAACATCAGCAGTCATTTCTTTCCTTGCTAAAAATTCATTTGCCTCTTAATCACCATCTCTGAATCATTGCTAAAGTGAGCCTGAACTCATCCCAAATATCTCTCACTCACCCTGAACCTCCTAAAGGGAATTAAAAGCATTTTCAGCATATTTCTCACTTCATTGCCACCACATTCAAAGCACTTGGGCCTGTGTTTTAAAACTCATACCGGTTTTCTCTAAGCTTGCTGGGTGGGAACTGAATTTCGCATTATATTTGATTGCATTCCTGGGAACTGTGTGCTCCTCTTTCCATCTCCTTCCATTTCTTACATTGCATAGGGGAGGGGGGTGTAACGCTCACCTGATTCCCGTAGAGGCGCCGGTCTTGACTGGGCGTATACCGTATCTTCAAAGGTGATGTGTAACACACGGCTGGCTCTTTGGGTTGGACCTCTGTGCACTGTATGTCTGACTCGAAGGGTAAGATGTCTGCAGATAGAAAATATGGGATTAAGGAACTGGGTTATTGAATGTCTCTCTCTTCTTCCCTTTCTCTTCTCGTGTAGAACCCCAAAGGTTAACGCTCTCACCTTAGGTAAGTGAACGCCGTGCTCTCCATCTGCCTCGGGGCAGGGTGCTGTAACCAGTTTCTTCACTGGATAAGGGGAGCAGGCCTCTTGACTTCAGAGGACTGCTGTCCGTCGTTTACTGCACGAACGGTAAGTTTCGAGTAATTCTAATGTCTTTAAAGTCTTTAGTAATGATGTTTCTTGTTTTGCAGGGTTCCGGCGATGGCGGATGACGGGCTGAAGTGAGTTGAAGATGGAGCCCGTGTGATGAATAGAAGCGCCTGGAAGCACGTAAGTAAGCGCTTGTTGCCTGCTTCACGATGCGCTCTAACTGTCTTTTTATTTTGCAGGTACAAGTTCGGAGCGGCTGCAGGGTGCCGGAATACCCACTGGGTTAGATGTGGAAAGGAGTAATGGCACGTGAGTATTAAAGTTCCCCAATGTCTTTAAACGCACCTTGTTTTGTCTTTCAGATGCAGGATGCAGCGCCGAAGGCCTCCGGAGCGTGCAAAGAGTTGGTAAGCTTTTGTCTTTCAGATGCCGGAATGCAGTGTGAAGACCTCCGGAGCGCACGAAGAGTAGGTAAGCCTTTGTCTTTCAGATGCCGGAATGCAGCGCGAGGCGTTGGTGACAGCCGATGGACCAGGTAAGTGAAGAGCTGTCACTGAAGACCGTAATGCTAACCTGTTCTTTCTTGTCTTTATAGGTGTTGCTGAAGACTGGATTCAGGATGGTAAGCCTTTTTCCTTAGGCCCAGGATCACATGCAGAAGACACGATGAGCGTTCTGCTGCAGAGGATGCAGAATAACGCAAAGCAAGATTCATCCATCGGGTGTGGTTTAAATAGCCTCCTGTAGTGCTTAGGTGTCTCCTTCCACAGCCACGCCTAGGTAAGAAAAGAGTTCCTGCTTTCCAGAAGAGTTCCAGTGTTCTGAATCTAGGGAGTGGCTCCTGCCCCACCCAACAGGAAAAGTAGTTCCAAACAGAAGAGGATCAGAGGCTCAACTGGCAGGCAAGTAAGCAGCATGGTCTGCTGCAGGTAAGTCCACCCAAGCATTATGAGCCCGGCGCTTCCAGCGCTGGGACTGGGCATATTTATGAGCCTGGTGCCACTGGCGCCAGGACTGGGTCCAAAAGGTCCCAATTGGGACTGGTTGGCACTCGGAACCTGGGTTATGGATCTGCTTCCAAGGGAGTTGGGAAAACCCTGACCTTTTGGAAGCAGAGATCATGACAGTACCCCCCCTCAAGGCCCCTCCCAAACCGGGCTTCTCCGGGGGTTTTGGCTTGTCAGGAAATGTTCGGTGAAATCTTTTGATTAGGCGAGGAGCGTGGACATATTCAGCAGGTTCCCAGGATCTCTCTTGGGTGCCATAGCCTTTCCAGTCAATTAGGTAAAATAGTTTAGATTTGGAGATCTTGGAGTCCAGAATGCTTTTGACTTCAAACCCGAGTTCTCCATCAACTAGGATAGGTTTTGGAGATTTAGTTAGTCGGGTTTGAGGTTGCACGGGTTTTAATAGAGAGACGTGGAAGACCGGATGTATCTTCATGTGCGGGGGCAAGTCCAACTTGACCGCTACTGGGTTTACTATGGTAGTGATGGAATAGGGACCAAGGTATCTTGGGTTGAATGTGCGTGGCCCTTTTAGAGGTAGATATTTGGTGGATAACCAGACTTGATCCCCTACTTGATATTGAGGGGCTTCCTTCCGATGTTGATCTGCTCCTTTCTTGTATTGTTCTTTAGCCCTTTGAAGGTGAGAAACAGCTTCCTTAAAGGATTGGGTGATTGTAGAATGCAGGTAGTCTACTGCTGGTGTTTCAAGATCTTGGAGGGGATCCAACTCTGAGGTTCGAGGGTGACTGCCGTACAAAAGAAAAAACGGGGTTTTCCCAGTTCCCGAATGGACAGAGTTATTGTAGGCATATTCGGCTATCCAAAGGATGTCTTTCCAAGTTTTTCCAGTTTGTTGCAGCATGCAGCGTAAATACTGTTCCAGAGTTTGATTGGTCCTCTCGGTTTGTCCGTCGGTCTGAGGGTGGTGACTGGTCGATAGTCTCACATCAATTTGAGCCGACCGACAGCAACTTCGCCAAAAATGAGAAATAAATTGACTACCTCGATCCGAAATTAGAACCGAAGGAAAACCGTGCAGTCGGACGATGTTTTCGAGAAATTCTCGGGCCAGAGTTGCTGCTGTTGGCAAGCCTTTGAGCGGAATGAAATGCGCCATCTTGGAGAATAAGTCCACGATTACTAGAATCGTATTGTATCCGGAGCATGGAGGTAGATCGGTGATGAAGTCCATAGAAAGCGTATGCCAAGGGCGAGGTGGGATGTCAATAGGGCGTAAGAGGCCTGCTGGTCTTTCCTTTTGACTCTTGTTTTGGGCGCATACTCCACAGGACATTATAAAGTCTCTGATATCTTTTTTCCAAGACGGCCACCAGAAGTAGCGCTTGATCTTTTCTGAGGTCTTGGCCATACCGGGATGTCCTTCCATTAAAGAATCGTGACAACAAGAGATTACTTTGTTCTGTAAATCTGTGCTGGGTAGGTATAATCGTTCTTGGAAATACAATAAGTTGTCCTTTACTGCAAAGTCCTTTCCCTGCAGATGCCAATTCTGTATGTCTGCTGGAGTTACAAGTTGCCTGGCTTTATCCTTAACTTCCTCTATTGATTGTGTGGCGATTACACCCAGAATTCTTTGTTCGGGAATGATTGGTACAGGTTTAGGGTTGATCAAGTGTTCTTCCACTCCCATCCGAGAAAGGGCATCAGCTTTACCGTTCTTTGTACCAGGTCGATAGGTAATTATGAAGTCAAACTCGGCAAAGAATAATGCCCAACGGACTTGTCTAGAGGATTGGGCTTTTGCGGTTTTCAAATATTGCAGGTTTCGGTGATCCGTAATCACAGTAACGGTGTGTCGGGCCCCCAGCAGATAATGCCGCCAAGCCTTAAAGGCAGACTTGATAGCCAGAAGTTCCTTGTCAGTAATCGTGTAATTGATTTCAGGAGGCGAGAATTTGCGGGACCAAAATGCCACGGGATGCAACTGATTGGTTACCGGGTCCTTTTGTGATAGAACTGCCCCCATGGCAAGGCTTGAAGCATCAGTTTCCACGATGTAGGGGAGTTCGGGGCGAGGGTGTTTTAAGATTGGTGCAGAGATAAATTTAGTCTTCAAATCCTGGAAAGCTTGTTCCGCCTCGGTAGACCATTCAAAACGTTTGTTTTTCTTTAACAAGGCAGTGATGGGCTGGACTATTCGAGAGAATTCGGGGATAAACCTGCGGTAAAAGTTAGCGAAGCCTAACATGCTTTGCACACCTTTTACGGAGGATGGTGATGGCCATTTGAGAACTGCATCGACCTTCTTTGAATCCATACGCACTCCGCCAGGTGATAATATGAATCCCAAGAATTCAACTTCAGTCACGTTGAAAACACATTTTTCCAATTTAGCGAAAAGTTTGTGTTGACGCAATCTTTCGAGGACCATTTTCACGTGTTTCCGATGTTCAGATTCCGATGAAGAATAAACGAGGATGTCGTCAATGTAAACAACAACACACACATCTATGAGCTCTCTGAGGACATCGTTCATAAAATATTGAAAGGCGGCCGGGGCATTGCAAAGTCCGAAGGGCATGACCTGATATTCAAATAGCCCATACTTGGTGCGGAAGGCCGTCTTCCATTCATCGCCCTCTTTTACTCGTACCAAGTGGTAAGCTCCTCTAAAATCCAGCTTTGTATATATGCATGCTTTTCTGACTTGGTCCAGGAGTTCAGGGATCAAAGGTAACGGATATCTATTCTTAACGGTGATCTGGTTCAGGGAGCGATAATCTATACAAGTTCTAAGGTCTCCTTCCTTTTTTGGAACGAAGAACAAAGCTGAAGAAGCAGGGGACTTGGAAGGACGAATAAACCCATTTGCCAGGTATTGATCCAGGTATTGTCGAAGGTGAAGGTTCTCAGGCTCGGTGAGGGCATAAATTCTACTACAAGGAGGAGCAGATCCAGGTATCAGGTCTATCTGGCAGTCATAAGACCTATGAGGAGGTAGAGAGTTAGCCTGATCCTTCCGGAAAACATCTTGGTATTCTAGGTATTCGGGAGGTAACTGGGGAGTCTCTGAAGAAATTGCTGCCAGTGCAACACCAGGTGGAGGGTGACAAGTAGAGACACATTCTGGAAACTGGACCGTTCTTGCTCGCCAATCGATCAGAGGATTGTGTTTCTCTAACCAAGGTATTCCTAGAATAATCTGAAACTGAGGGGCCTTGATCACATCGAACACGATCCTCTCATGGTGTCCATCTTGACTTACTAGGGTCACCTCTTGAGTGGTATGCGTTACTGGCCCGGAGGCTATCTCCGTACCATCCACCGTAGTAATGACGTCCTTTACAGCCTTGGGACAAAGAGTTAGATTCATCCTCAAAACCATTTCATGATCCACATAATTGCCGATGGCACCGCTGTCGACGTAAGCTTCAATTGCATGTAATCGATCCGGATTATCAGGGCTAATGAGGACCATAGGTATCACGAAATGCGAGGTCACGGAACTGGTTTTCACGCTCGGCAAGAGGACCTCTATTCTTGTCGGGCGAGGTCGTTTCCCTGCTCAGAGTTTGTAACTTTGGTAACTGCAGCTCCTACTGCCTTCTTGGCAGGTTTATTGAATGTCTCTCTCTTCTTCCCTTTCTCTTCTCGTGTAGAACCCCAAAGGTTAACGCTCTCACCTTAGGTAAGTGAACGCCGTGCTCTCCATCTGCCTCGGGGCAGGGTGCTGTAACCAGTTTCTTCACTGGATAAGGGGAGCAGGCCTCTTGACTTCAGAGGACTGCTGTCCGTCGTTTACTGCACGAACGGTAAGTTTCGAGTAATTCTAATGTCTTTAAAGTCTTTAGTAATGATGTTTCTTGTTTTGCAGGGTTCCGGCGATGGCGGATGACGGGCTGAAGTGAGTTGAAGATGGAGCCCGTGTGATGAATAGAAGCGCCTGGAAGCACGTAAGTAAGCGCTTGTTGCCTGCTTCACGATGCGCTCTAACTGTCTTTTTATTTTGCAGGTACAAGTTCGGAGCGGCTGCAGGGTGCCGGAATACCCACTGGGTTAGATGTGGAAAGGAGTAATGGCACGTGAGTATTAAAGTTCCCCAATGTCTTTAAACGCACCTTGTTTTGTCTTTCAGATGCGGGATGCAGCGCCGAAGGCCTCCGGAGCGTGCAAAGAGTTGGTAAGCTTTTGTCTTTCAGATGCCGGAATGCAGTGTGAAGACCTCCGGAGCGCACGAAGAGTAGGTAAGCCTTTGTCTTTCAGATGCCGGAATGCAGCGCGAGGCGTTGGTGACAGCCGATGGACCAGGTAAGTGAAGAGCTGTCACTGAAGACCGTAATGCTAACCTGTTCTTTCTTGTCTTTATAGGTGTTGCTGAAGACTGGATTCAGGATGGTAAGCCTTTTTCCTTAGGCCCAGGATCAGATGCAGAAGACACGATGAGCGTTCTGCTGCAGAGGATGCAGAATAACGCAAAGCAAGATTCATCCATCGGGTGTGGTTTAAATAGCCTCCTGTAGTGCTTAGGTGTCTCCTTCCACAGCCACGCCTAGGTAAGAAAAGAGTTCCTGCTTTCCAGAAGAGTTCCAGTGTTCTGAATCTAGGGAGTGGCTCCTGCCCCACCCAACAGGAAAAGTAGTTCCAAACAGAAGAGGATCAGAGGCTCAACTGGCAGGCAAGTAAGCAGCATGGTCTGCTGCAGGTAAGTCCACCCAAGCATTATGAGCCTGGCGCTTCCAGCGCTGGGACTGGGCATATTTATGAGCCTGGTGCCACTGGCGCCAGGACTGGGTCCAAAAGGTCCCAATTGGGACTGGTTGGCACTCGGAACCTGGGTTATGGATCTGCTTCCAAGGGAGTTGGGAAAACCCTGACCTTTTGGAAGCAGAGATCATGACAGGGGGTGAATTGCCAGAGAAAAGTGATTATCTTATCTTTTGCTAAAATCATATCAAGTATTTCTGTACTGCATTTTATTCCTCATTGCTTTTCCCTTGAAATCATAAAAGTATTTTTGCTACTTGATCCATCCTATACTAACTCCTCATTGATTATAAAGAAGTGTGCTAGTGTCAGATTACCCATTGTTGATTAACATTATATTTATAAGGGCGATATCGATTATTAATTTATTATAAAAGTGTGGTATCTATATTTTGTCTTATTTCTCAAATAAACCTTTTAAACTTGCAAAACAGAACTACTTCTTGGCTCAGTGGGGTCAGGGGGATTCTAAGAGAGGGGTGTTATATAGGGGTAGTCATCCAGAACTCATGAACTGGACATAAAGATATATCAATATGGGTTTCCATTCAGTATCCCTGGCTAGGCATTGACTTACCTGTAGTGTTGAATTGAATCCTCTTACAGCCCCCTCAGGGGATGTCCAAAGAGTAACTCAAAGGGGCTGAAACCAACACCCTCTTGAGGTACCTCTCTGTATGCGAACAGCAGGCATGGCAGGAGGAGATCCCATTTCCTCCTTAGGGGCTCTTCCAAAGTGCCTAGCATGCTCTTGAGAGTTTTATTAAAGCTCTCAACCAGACCATTGGTCTGTGATGGTAAGAGGTGGAGAACTTGTAGGTTACCCCACACTCTTTCCACATGGTTTTCATGTAACTAGACATGAAGTTGGATCCTCTGTCAGAGACAACCTCCTTAGGGAATCCAACAGAGGTGAAAATGCCCAGGAGAGCCCTGGCAACCACCTTGGCAGTAACAGTCCTAAGGGGTATAGCCTCAGGGTAACTGGTGGCATGATCAACCAAGACCAGGATGAACCGATGTCCACCTGAAGTGGGAGGGTCAAGGGAACCGACAATGTCGATGCCCACCCTCTCAAATGGTGTGCCAACCACTGGCAATGGTTGCAGTGGGGCAATGACACTGCCTCCAGTCTTGCCAGACAACTGAGAAGTTGGGCAGGTCCTGCGGTGGGACTCCACTTCTACTCCCATCCGTGGCCAGTAGAAATGGGCAGAGAGCCTATGCTTAGTCTTCTTGGTATCAAGATGACCAGCTAAGGCCACCTCATGCGCCAACTGCAGCAGGAAGGGCCTGTAAACCTGGGGTACCACCAACCTCTTGAGGGCACCAGGTCCAGGCTTAGTGGGCTCACTAACAAGGAGCTCACCCTCCCAATAGATCCGGAATGTCCTGGGCACTTCTCCTTGTGCCTGGGACAGGGCCTGTTTCCTCAGACCCTTGAGAGAGTGGCACTTTATCTGTCCCTTACAGAAGTCCACCCTGGAGGGCCCTCCTTCAGCCAACAGGCATTGAAGGTCGGGGTGCTCCTCCGGGCTGAGAACCTCTCCCACATGAGAGTCTTCTGTCTCTTCTCCCTCTAAGCTGAGTTTGGGTTTTCCACTGGACCCAGCCCATCTGGAGCATGTATCCCAATGGGTGCTGTAGGAACAGCAGGAAGAGAAGGAGCCCCCTTCACAGAGGTGGCCTTCTTGTTCTTCCGTCTTCTTGCCTTAGGCCTCGCCTTTGGCTTGGGTACCTGACTCATAGCCAGACCCTGTGTCACCTGTGACCTAGTGACTGCAGCAGCAGTCATGGGGAGACCATCCGAGATCAACCCCAACTTTACTAGATCACTTCCTAACAGAATGTTAGCAGGGATATTGGGCCTCATTCCGAGATTGGTGGTAGTCATGGTGCTATTTGCGCCATGACTGCCACCAATAACGGGTCCGGCATCGGTATTGTGCAATGAGGACTTACCGGTGTAGTCCGACCATGGCGGAACCGGTAAGCCCCCATTGCACAAACCATTCCCCATTCCTATTTGAGCCCCCATAGGGCTCAATGCGAATGGGGAGGGCGCTAATAACGGGCTCTCGACTTGCAAGCCCGTTATTAGCGCCATGGTCCCATAGCAGGACCCGTAAGGGATGTGTGGTTGGACCACACGTTCCTTGCGGTTCCTGCCAAGGGACCTTGGAATAGGGCGGTAAGGGATTACCAGCACCGGTCTCCTTACCGGTGCCTGGTATTCCTTACCGCCCACCTTGTAATGACCCCCATTGTCCTGAACCAGGACAGGAAGCTTTGCTTTCTTGTCTCCAATCATGAGTGTGACTAAGGGTACAGGTGATAATTTGGGAGGCCCACCAGCTAACCTGGTGGTTCTCAGAGGAGCTCCTACATAGTCCTCTGGCTTGAGCAGGGTCCTATCCACCACTGTCATGCTTGCTCCAGTGTCTCTCAAGCCAGTAGAAGGCTGGCCATTCAAGAGGACACTTCTCAAAAACCTACGGGTGTTTTGTGGGATAGTCGCCAGTACTTCTGTGTACTGGTCCCAGGCCCCAAGGGATACTAAGGAAATCTCTAAAGGAGCACCAAAGGTGATCCCTGTAGAGGAGGGAAGGACAGTGGCCTCTACCTCAGACATGGGGTAAGGGTAGCTCAGGCTGACAGCCTGTACTCCAAGTGCCTTACCTTTACACCCTTCTTGTGATCCAGAGCCCCACATTCCCAACAGGTGCCAGGAATGCGGGGTATGGTACTGGAACCACTGGGAGCCTGCTTTGCAGCAGGTGGACCACTACTCTTATTCCCACCCACAGATGACTTATCCCCACTAGATTTTGGGGTCTTAGGAGAGGAAGGTTTTGGTTTACCCGACTGATTGCTTCTGGGACTCCTCAGCTTTCTGAGAGGTTCCCTTTTCTTTGTCCTTGTCCTTCCCACTGGAGTCCTTAGGGGACACCCGGTGGGAGACCCACTTGTCAGCCAACCTAGCTAGGTTAAAGGGATCCAAAATGTTCTGGTCAGCAACATACTGACACAGCTCTGGTGAACAGGCTTCAGAAAAATGCTCAAAAAACAACAGGTGGGACAATTCAACAAACGTTTTCACTTTGTAACCATCAATCCACCCCATCATGTTCATGTGCGCAGCACCAGTCAACCCAAAACACATTCTCTCTTTTCTTAAAATCCCTGAACCTTTTAAGGTATTGGGTAGGTATCTTGCCAAACTTGGCAATCAAAGCAGACTTCATGCACTCATACTGACCCCTTTCTTCCACACTCTGTTTCAAAATACAGTCATATCAAGTCAGAGGCACTCTGCTTAACAAACACTTAGCCCAATCTCGCTTATCAACATTATGAATTGCACAAGCCATTTCAAACACTTCAATCCATTGGAGGATATCAGAACCCTCCACAAACACACCAACCAAATCTTTCATAAACTTGGTGGCTGGGGACCTGCCACTCTCAACTGGTTTAGCTGAAGTCTCCACTCTAGCTTTCTCTAGGTGGATTCTTTGGTTCTCAGTGTCCCTATCTTTCAGTATCACTTGCTGTGCCAAATCCTCTTTCTTCAACTCAGCTTCTGTTTCCAACTTTTTGTATTGAAAGGCTAACTGTTCCCGTTGTAGCTCCAATTTTAAGAGTTCAATCTTCAGGGCTTCCCCCTGAAGAGCAGTGCTGGGATTTGGAACAGAGGCAGCAGGAATGGTGGCATTCTCAGAATCAGATTCAGCAAAAACCCCAGGGGCAGAGTCCTCATTGGTTGCACCCCCCCCTTCAAGAGTTTCACCATCAGTCTGGTAGTCCACCAGGTCAGCTATCAGCTCAGCCCTAGACGTATCCACAAAGTCTAACTCCCTGGCTTCACGAACACCCTGAAAAGCCTCTAAGCTCATCCTAGTCAATTTACCATTTGCAATAGACTCCATTGCTTGTAATGCAGTTATCTCGTACACAACTAAACCACAATTTAATAAAGTGCAGATATTTTGTAAGTGGCACGGTTATACACTGATTCATAAAACCATAAGCATCCCACCGCTGAGTAGAGGCACAGAGGACCCCAGCCAAGATTCTCTATTATGGTAGCAATGGACGAGCAATCAAGGCCTAGCTTCTCAGGAGGTGATGCAGGCTGGTTCTTAAGTACAGTGTAGTCCCCACGTACCCACAAAGGAATGTCTGCACACTGTATCAGTTAAAACACAGTCTTTATATAATTAATATTCAAGGTTATGTACACGATCAAGATAACTCACTTTGTACTCGGTTATCTATAATGACAAATATACAGTTCTACGTGGTACCACAATTACTATTAGATCTCTTTAAAGTGCATCAACTGTACGGTTAAATGTCACACAAATCAGTTTGTAAAGGAAACCAACAATAGATATAAGAGGAAAGCAGTTGGTTAGAACAATTGGCAGAATACTGGCCCGTTACCTAGACACAGTTGTGTGTGGAGATCCCCCACCTGGGCAACCTGTAGAATAAAGATATATCACAAGCCCAGTCCATATATTGTTCACAAGAGTCTTTCAAATAGTTCAGCAACCCCACAGTACCTGGCATTGTAGCGTTCCTCGTCGGGGAATCAACGGCCCTTCTTGAATGCCCTCCCTTTAAGGCAGGAGTCACGGGTCGTCGAACGTCTGACGGAGAACAGGGTGAACTACGGCGGTGAAGTAGCAGCTTCTTTCCAAGCAGTGCCCGTTGCCGGGTAAGCGTAAAAGTCCTGCAAGGAAGAAGCATGCGGGGCACCTCGATGAAGATAGTTCTTGACCGCAAAGAGTTTGAAGAACTGTGGCCCAGCAAGAGTGTTGATTCGTCGGCGTCTCTGTGGTCTTTGGGTGGCGGGAAACCCACCGGCAGATGCCCCTCGGCGCGTCTATGGCCTGGCCTTCTCCAGCTGGATAAGGCGGGCAGCAGTGCAGACAAGAGCGTCCTTGGATCAAATGTTCTTAGGCAAAGGGAGCACAGCAGCTCCGGTCGGCGAAGGCGGTCGTCGACGGTGCTGGACAACAGTCTGGGTGCTTCTCTTTGGGATTCCGCGGCAGTTCCTGTCTTCGGTCGGCATCCTGTCATAGGTCTGTCTACCAGGGAGCTTTGGCAAAGATCAGCCGGTGCACGATGGTCCCTCGTAGCTCGCGAAGAGGGCGCCTTACCAGGTCCTCTCTGGGTCAGTCCTTGGAGACACACCAGCTTTCAGATTGATGAAGGAGAGCAACAGCAATTCTGCCCTTCCAGCAGGGCTTCAAGGTCAAGCTTCAGTTTCACTCCAGTTACTCTTCGTAGTTTGGACTTCAGCTTCTGAACACAAATTCTTGCAGTGAGAGGCCCCCAGATATACTAGTTGATCTCCCATTCATTCTGCTGGGTCACACTCAGGCAACCAATCGGTCAGAAGGGCATTCATGGAGGCAGGCAGCTAATCAGGTGCATAGTGCATTCAGGCCATTCACTTCTCTCCAGACACTCACAACAAGTTATGTGTATTGGGACAAGTACCCAGCCATTCAACACTCCACACTGTATTCATACCAGTTTCGGGCAGGGCTGTCTCAGTCATTGTGTCAAACACCAGAAACTGGAGGACATTGCAGCGGCGGAAGGGTCTGGAAAATGTACCGTACGGCATGTGTTGGTGGCAAGTAGGGAGGGAACGGGTGGCGGAGTGAGAAGTGGTTCATTTGACATATGTAGGTAGGTGGAAGAAGACGGAGGAGTGCCTGCAGCTTCCACACATACTGCATCAAGTTGCGGGGATCTAGACAGGCGAGTACTTAGTGTGGTGATTGGAGCAACCTCTTTCCATGGTGAGTGGTGGCAGGTCAATTTTAGAAGGGGAATAAATTGCACATGACATAGGTTGGGTGGGAGCACGGGTGGCTGTGCTATGTGAATGGAATGCGGTAGTTGGGCAAATGGTGGCATGCATGGGTGAAGGAAATTGCGTTGGATCTGTGGAAGGATTAGACTATTGGGTGCAAGGGCGGAGGTCATAGACCATAGAGCATGCACTGAAGAGCATAGGGTTTTACCATACCCACCACAGTAAAGCAAGTGTGGGTGTGCGTCCGGTACAGGGTGGTGCTTGCATAGTGCGGCGTGTGCACATTGGTTGCAGTAGGCCAGTGTTGTGACCCGGTTGTGGGTAGTTTGGCAGTGACACAATAGTTTGGGAATGGAACTGGGGACAGCCATAGTATGTGCATGAAAGTGCACAGGGGTGCAGGAGAGAATGTTTTCTTTCTACATTATGGTAACTGGTGCAATTTGTTGCTGCATAATTCCATGGCAGTGCGCAGGTTGGGTAGGAGTGCTGGTGGTAGTGCTGTGTATGTGGATAGTCAAAGTTGGTGACATGGTGAAATGGATGGTGCCATTATGTAGCAGTGAGAATGTTGAAGGCCTAGACTGTTGGGTGCATGGCCGTAGCCCATAGGCCATGCACTCAAGAGGCTAAGACTTTAGGACACACACAGCAGTAATGCATTTTGGATTCTGCAGAAGTTAGAGAGTGGTGACCTGTAAAGAATGGGTGTGGAGCACATTTCAGACGCAATAGAGCAGGAGAAGTGAACTGCCATGCGTGCATGTTTGGTTTTGCAGGTGAGTAACTGTTACAACATGGTATAGTTTTTGATGTGTACTTGACGATGGTGGTGTGAAAAGTCATGCAGTGTGGGCAGTAGGTGTCGGGTTTGCATACTGTCAGTATGGAAGAGAATATGGTAGAAGTGCACCTTAATTGTGCTTGGTTACTATGCTGTGTGCTGAATTGTTGAAGTAGGTCAAATGTTGTGAAAGTGTTGTGGTTAGGTTGGTAGTGACACACTACTTTGTGAATGGGTGTGGGCTGGGGTGTTGGAGACTGTAGTATGTTTGTGGATTCTGCTGATAGCGCCCTTTTTATGTGAATAGGTGCAATGCAGATGTTCAGTATATGATTGGTGGATGCGTGTGCAGGTTGGGTAGGAGTGCTGGTGATAGTGGTGCGTATGTGGATTGGCGTAGTTGGTGATATAGTGAAATGCATGGTGCCATTATGTTGCAGTGTGTGTGTTCAAGGCCTAGCCTATTGGGTGCAATAGAGCAGCAGAAGTGAGCTGCCATGCGTGCATGTTTGGTTTCACAGGTGAGGACACTGTTACAAGATGCTAATGTTTTTGATGTGCACTTGGTGATGGTGAGGTGAAAAGTCATGCAGTGTGGGCACTGGGTGCTGGGTTTACATACTGTCAGTATGGAAGAGGATATGGTAGAAGTGCACCTTAAATGTGCTGGGTTACTATGCTGTCTGCTGATTTGTTGAAGTAGGGCCAATGTTGTGAAAAGGTTGTGGGTAGGTTGGTAGAGACAAAATACTTTGTGAATGGGTGTTGGTAGGGGTGGTGGAGGTTCTGGTATGTTTGTGGATTCTACTGATAGCGACCTGTTTTTGTGAATGGGTGTAATGCAAAGGTTCAGTATGTGATTGGTGGGTGCGTGTGCAGGTTGGGTAGGAGTGCTGGTGGCAGTGGTGTGTATGTGGATTGGCGTAGTTGGTAATATGGTCACATGCATGGTGGCATTACGTTGCGGTGCCTGTGTTCAAGACCTAGCCTATTGGGTGCATGGCCGAAGGTCGTAGGCTGTTGGTGATGCAATGAAGAGCCTAGGACTTGAGGAAACCCACGCCACTTATGCAATTTTGACTGTGCATCTGGTAGAGGGTGGTGACCTGTAAAGAATGGTTGTGGAGTACATTTCAGATGACATATAGCAGAAGTGAGCTGGTAGGTGTGTATGTTTGGTTTCACAGGTGAGGTCGCTGGTAGAACATGGTAAAGTGTTGGATGTGTGATTGGAGATGGTGCAATAAAAAGTCATGCAGTGTGGGTAATGGGTGCAGTGTGTGCATACTGGCAGGATGGCAGAGGGTATGGTTGACGTGCAGCTTCTATGGGTTCTTTCCTATGCTGTGTGCAGATTTGTAGAAGTAGGGCCGATGTTGACTTACCTGATATTAAGCAAGATCATTTTCATTGCATTAGTCGATTTAGTTAGTAGTTCATTATTCCTTTGCTCTTCAGAAGGAGAAGGGACCCTGGCCAGGAGGAAGTTGTTACAGAGTTCTGCCTCACATAGGCTCATCTGATAGGAGCTGGTAAGAACCTTGGCATTAGCGGCTACGTCACCCTGGACAGTTTGGTTCAGAGCGATTAGTGGATTAACTGCTACTTCAGATGTTGCTGTCACGGCCGATGAACTCAGGGAAATTTCCATTATGTTACGGGATCAACCGAGTATTCGGAGATGACTCTGAGTCCAAGTGAGACTGTAAGGATCCCAGAGCTGACGTAAGGTTATGTGGTTGCAAATTGGTCACATGTATTAGGTCAGGGGCTTTAAAGATTTTAGTCTGGGCTAAATTATTAGCTTTTTGAGCTAAAAGGAGCATGTGGAGTTCATTAGTGTAACCCATGGTACACTCAAAATTAACCCAGACCCATAGAGTGCTCCTGCAGTAACCACTAATTGCTCAAGCTTAGCAGGTATGGAAGCAGCATCATGAAGCAGCATCTGCAGAATCTGAGGCCGGACAATGACCAGTGAAGACCGGGCTGGACTTAGGTGCGCCAGCGCTGGTGCACCATGTCACCCTATTAGTAAGGCGCTGGGGCTGCTGGGAAGCTAGTTTCCCCCACCTGGTGTTTTCTGGCTGACACTACGATTTCAAATCTAGGTGCTGTTTTAAAAGTAAATTCCTGGATCTTGCATGCAGGGCGAAGGAATACAGATCAGTTCAAAAGCATTGTTTGGCAAATATATCCAACGGTTCTGCTCATATGGTAAATTTAAGGTTGGAGGCACACTCCGCACCTGGTAAACCACTCAAAGTTAAGCTGAAAGGATACACACACGTCTCACAACAATCAGGATAACTATAAATTGGTTGGTGGGGACACAGGATTGGTTCATTATGGTAGGCTTAGCCTACACCAACCATTGTGGCCCATTTGGCTTTAAAAAAGGGTTGAACCCCTCTTTTGGGCAGATCATCTGAGGACTTCACAAGGAGTAACAAAAATAACTCAGCATTGGCACCCTGGCTGAAGGTACAGTCTGCCTTACAGCTTCCTCCAGGGAAATAAGGGCAGGATTTCCAAAGAAGGAAGCAAGATCCCTCCCCTAAACATCTCCCAGGAAACAGAGGGAGATCCTGAATCCAGAAGACCAACCCTCCAGCAGCTCCAGAAACAGTACCCAGCCAGCCCACAGAGTGCCTGCTAGGGTCTGCAGCAAGCTTCCTAGGTGGGAAGTGCCAGAAAGTCTCTGAACCAAACCCAGGATGAGGCAGTTGGCTGCAACACTCTCCTCAGCTTTGGTCCGTCCGCCTTAAAGGACAACACAAGCCCAGTGAAGATGCTAGGAGGAGTGCATCAACCAGCGTCCGCCTTAAAGGACATTTTCGAGCCAGTCGAGCCCCTCTAGCTGCAACCGACAGCCCTGCTCACTGGTGTTACCCCGCATTCGCTCACGCCATCCGGAATGCCTCAACAAGTGCTTCAGACCCGCCAACGAGCACTAAGACAACGATTTCTGACACTGAGACGCCATGTAGGCCAGCCTACAGCCATCCATCCAGCCTCTCTCACGGAACTGCCTGCCACCTGATACCCACAGCTGTCTCCTGTCTTGAACTCTGTCGCAGATGTTGCAAAGCACCCTGAAACTGACTCTACACTGTCGGGCACCAAGAACTTCTACAAGCATAAAGGTACATTGTGGTTCTGCCCCCCTGATCCAAAGGCCCCTAGTGACATTTTCCAACCTACTGCTTCCTTTGTGCTGAAACCAAGTATCCTTGAACTATTCTGATTAATTACTTTACTGACTACCCTCCTATCAGTATCCAGAGCGCATCCCTTTTTCTTCTTGAAACTGTCTGTCCTCTGAATACCCTTACAGGGTGGGTTGTATATTGTAGGGTGCTAGAACTGTCTGTTGTGATAATAATAAAGTAGATATTTGAATACAGCCTTGACTGACAGTCCCTTTTATCATTGGGTAATAATTGTATTTTCGCTGTTTTGCAACTAACCAATGATCCACGACCTTCCGGAGATAAACCTGCTGTTCCGTCCATGTTACCAAAATTGGACAATGAGGTTTATAATTTGCTTGGGTTTCCAAACTGGATCCCTTCTGGTGTACTACAGGTGTGGGGCTGATTGATGGTTTGGAAACCGATATTCATCCCTGGACCACTGGTGCCCCGGAAGTTTAGTCACAGACACAGAACCAGGTGTTTTGGTGGGTTCTGTATGGTTTCATCCTCCACATTTACCACATCCACCTTTTGTTCGACTTTTGTTGGTCATACACATTTTTGTTTTGCTTAATAGGGATCCCCATATCTCATCTACCCCCTGCCAGCCCACCACGCCATAACCCCCCATTATCATACCCATAAATATATATATATATATATATATATGTCTACTGGTTGTATGGTGGTCGGGGTATTGACAAAACCATAATGACCTTGCAAAAGCAACACTTGATGAGATCATTGGGAAGCTTCTCAAAATGCTTTCTGTGCACAAAAGTGAGATGTGCAATCAATGCACAAGATAAAATGAGCATGTTTCACAGCGCATACTGAAGAAGCGCAAAATGGCCTCAGAAAATACAAGTGTGAGAAGCATGTAAATCAGCCACAGTATGCATGCAAGAGGTTAGTGACCAACAAAAGTGAGCAACAATGCTCATAAAACCCTATCCTCAAAGGCTGGGCACACAATTTGCTTCACAATCTGCCCATCACTTCAGCAGAGGCACCACCAAGGGGTGGCCAAGGGGGGGCACGCCACCCTTATAAAAATGCTGCCCCCCCCAACGGCCCACCTGCCTCTTATGAATGCAACTTTGTGTGCCACCCCAAGATTTCCAGTGACCTCATCAGGCCACCCCTATGAAAAATGTCTGGGGGCGCCACTGCACTTGGCCTCAGCCACAAACTTAAGCAAGTGGCCACCAAAGCGGGGAAACGAATTGCCAATGAAAATAACTAACATAAATGACTCCACACAACACACAAAGCAGTGTGAAAGGACATCACAAAGAAGCAGCTACATGTCTCCCTCGGGCATCATGCCGCGGTCATGGCTAATGAAGAGGGGACGGAGCGAGGCTTCCCGAATGTGGCCCTCTTGAGTTACTGCGCCCCAGGAGCAGCAGACACTCTGCGAACATACAGGCGGCGTGTGATGCTGGCAACATCAACATGACTGTGAAGGCTCATTTCCTAGGAGCTACACACGACAGCTACATCTGTCAGCACTCTGCTGTGGCACAACAGTCTGAGCCGTGGTTGCTCCATACGTGTAGACACACAATTTTCCACACATGAGCACATGCCACAAGAGATCACATGACACTTCCCTCGTGCACAGGAAACGGTGGCTCCCCACGTAAGAGACAACGACTCATCCCTTTCGGAAACCTGGCGAGCAGAGGCCACCTACATCACATCACTGCACACACACATAGCAGAATTCCAGTGAAATACTCAAGTCACACTTTACATGCTTAAACCACTCCGTGGGAGTGCCACTGTATGACCCTCTGACCTGCAACATCGTAGCTGCATGTTCTGTGTTTCATAAAATTGCACTCTGGTGTGGCTTGCAAACTGATAACCAGAGCTGGCCTTAGGGGGGGGGGGCGAGCCGGGCGATCGCCCGGAGCGCCAAGCCCCCCAGGGCGCCTTTTGCCCCTGCCAGGCCAGCTCGGGGGAGTCTTTCAAGGGCTCCCCCAAGCTGGCGTTGTGGGACAAGGCGCAGCAGGCGACCTTTTAGTGTAAAAGGTGCCTGCGGCGGTGGGTGCATTTAAATGCGCCCCTCAGCCGTGGACACTTTTCACAAGAAAAGGCGCCATTAGCCCCCCACCACGCCAGCTCCGGGGAGTCTTCCAAGCGCTCCCCCGAGCTGGCATGGTGGCAGAAGGTGTGGCAGGCGCCTCATTGTCATTGAATGAAACCGCAATGGCGGGCTCATTCAATGACAATGGGGTGCTAACGGCACCTATTTAACCTCCTCGCTGGAGCGAGGAGGTTAAAAAAAAAAAAAAGAAGTTGCCCATCCTGGCCCCGCCCCCTTCCGCCCCGCCCCCTGTTAACCAGGGGGGCGCGGTGGGCGAGGGGGGGCGCCATTTAGCCCAGGGCGCTCCGGCCCTGCTGATAACTGTCCTGACTTGGGACCGCTGGGACGTCATTTGGGGGTCACCAGGGGTCGCAGCTGTGACCACTGAGATCTCGCTTGTTACCCTTGTGGTCTCTCTTGCTATCCCTAAAAAATACAAAAACTAAAACTTTTTTTTTTTCTTTTTTTCTTTTTTAGATGTAAGCTCCTGGGCTGTGGCCAGCGCCATGTGGCTCTCTGCTTCTGGGGTGGCTGGCTTTCTTGTTTGGACCTCTTAAAAAAACAGGGGGTATCAAAAGTGTAACACTTTGAGTAGTGACCCCAAATAAGAAAGTATAGGAATAACAAATAATTGGTCTTTCTGGAATTCTATACAATAATTGCTAGACTCGTTAAAGGTTTATTTCAGGCTTATTTACACTGTTTTAGTCTTTTTTCAGGTTTATTTACACTGATTTAGTCTTTTTTGAAACACCTCTGCTCAGCCTTTCATCCTCTGGGGTCGATAAATGAGTACCAACACAGGTTAGGTGATATTGTATATGTGTTCTATTTAAAGTGCTTAAGTGTAAGTGCTATATAACAACACATCATTATCGTTTGGCCTTGGACGTCTGCTTGTATTGATAGTAATTTGGTAATATGGGCCTATACACACTGGTATTAACGATACATATGGCAATCCATTCTTGTATGAACTGTATGTCACATTATAGTGATATCGTAACCATATTATTTGCAGTGTACTTAGGAATGGTGTGTGATGATTGTGATGCTACTTCCGGTTTTGTCAAGGGGTGAAAGGTTGTGTTCCATCGCTTCCCATGATGTTACTTTGGGGGTGGGGTCAAATGACATCACTATCTGTGATGTCATCAGAGGTCAAGGGTCATGTAATGTCACTTCCGCTACCACTGGCCTTTTGGTGAAATGATGTCCCTTGAGTTGTCCAACTCCAGGCCTCGAGGGTTTTCAGGATACCCCTCATTAATATTCATGAGGAGAAATGTGCAGTCTGAGGGACGTGGTAGCTGACAGGAGGACTGACTGCAGGATATTTCACCCGAGCCGGCATGTGTGCTGGCCAGCCCTCTACCTCTGATCCGTGCACATCTTTGATGAAAACAGCCAGTGACTGTACCTGACAGTCACGTGTCCTCCGAGGGGTCCTCTAGGCCTCCCTCGGTGTGATTTGGGGGCTACTGTGCTCAGTGCATGTTTGTTTGTTTATTTGTAGCGCGCACCAGACCCGGAGGTATCAGGGCGCGATATGTTGACGGAGTTGAGGTGCATTTGCCCTCACACAGTGAGAATCAGGCCATTCACACAGTGAGAATCAGGCCATTCACACAGTGAGAATCAGGCCATTGCCGAGTTCCTTTAGGTCTGACCAGATTTCCCTGGCCTCTTCAACCAGGACCATCCTGGCAGCCTAAGCCTCGTTTCGAACTCCAAGGGGGTCCACCCGAAGAGCAGAACCTATAGAGGTCAGCCATGCACAGGTAGCCTGCTGGTGGCGCCTTGCGTATTCCTCCCAGGTGTTGTGCAGACGTGTGAGTGGCCTGTCTATCAGCATGTCTGGGTGTCTCAGGGTTTGCTGGCTGCTTATCGGGTGGGTGGGTTAGTTGGTGCACAGAGGAGCATGGCCTCCTGAACGTGCAGAGGCTCTTCTACATCACCCGATGGGCCCATTGCTTCCAAGCTCTATACTCAAGGCTTTAAGTGGGCCAGGGCTGAGCTGCAGGCGCTCCCACCAGCCCAACGGCTTCTTGCTGTACTGCCGTTATTCAAACTAAAGCCCTGCCTGGGAGAAGAGAGTCTCACATCCACTGTACTATTTGATAGATGTGTGGGTGTTTGCTCTCACAGGGAGGAAGGACAGCCAAGCCCCGCCCACTTTCTTCACCGCAAGGCAGCACAAATCATCCCAGGCCCGCCATTATCGGATTTCTCATCTGACTTCTTATTGGCTGAGGAGTTACTTAGTGCTCCGGGCAGGCAAAACTCCTGTGTAAGGGGGAAAGGGGGTAGTAATAGAGAAGCCTTAACCGGCCGGACCACCAGTACTGCAACCTCAATCAAGTACTCACCAATAAGCCCTGTTATCACACCCACCCCCATTGATATGCCCCCTACCCCCTCCGCTAGGGAGAGTAATGAACTAGAGTCTGCGGCAGCGCTGGCGAGCATGGTCCAGAATTCCACATTTAACCTACCACCAGACTTGATATTTGGGGGGGGATCAACCAGGAAAAGTCCAAGGAGAGACCCCCAAGGACAAGGAAAGCTCATCCTTATGGGGCTCAAACCAGTGTCGAAGACCCTGGCATCACTTCCATCGCTGCCAGCTTTGAACAGTTTGGTTGTACCCTTGGCACTGAAGGAGCCTGAGGGTGCAGAAAGTAAATGGCACACTGCCCTGGATGCCACCCTTGAGACTGACCCTCCCCCCTATAGGCAGAGATCAGGATTTGTGTACTGAGAGAAGCCCCCTTTCAAATTGTTAGCCACCCAAGTCTCCCAAGTGCTTTCATACCATCTGGTCCACACATCGGGCATACTGCTGTTCCAGCCGCTGAGGAGGCATCCATGGCCTATGGACGTAAAGGCAGTTTTATCTTATCTGAGCTAGTATGATATGGCATTTGTAACGCGCCTATACACAAGTGTTTCAAGGCGCGACCTTAGGAAGCTGCTGCTGGCCCTTATTGAAACCCAGGGGAAAGGGGGAGCCACAGCGGTCCGTCACTGGGAATGGCAGACTCCACAGGGGTTAATAAACCATTTAGGTAGGTAGCTCGCAGTCACTCACGCTCGGATGACATTATAAGCACAAACACAAAGGACATCTGCACGACGGGGCTGGGACCCATCTAGCAAACATAGGAAACAGCAGTCCTAATAAGGCCTTGATGAACCAGGAGCCCCAGGCCCTTATCCATTTTGGCTGCCTGTGCCTGTCCCAAGACCACGGAACCAAGTTGCGCAGTCGCTTCAACAGCTCACACCCCGGTGGTTGGACTATGCATTAAGTAACAACCCAAAGAACCATAAACCAGCTGGAAGGTCTAGTTACACAGCACTAAACTGTGCCCCTAATGATGCTTGTCTTTGGCGGTGTGCAGTCAAAAAAGTAATCAGTAAAAAAAACGCTGAAAAAATGCTGTGGTTTGACCCGCTAAAGGTGTACCCATTAAACCATTTAAGAGGAGAGAGGGTTGCAGTAGTGTGCCCTGGTCGCCTTAAATAGTATAATGGGTCCGGCGGTTGCAGGCGGCAAAACCACAGCCTTTTGCTGCGATTTTTGGTGTAAACTGCCATTTTTGCCGCAATGTTAACACATTGAATCCTATTGGGTATATAGACCACGGCCTGGGAAAGTTATGGCCAGCAGTAAGATGAGGGGATGAGGGGGGACCAAAGAGGGCATAGCATATCTGCATAATGTCCCCAAACCAATTGGAACCAAGGGAGGCGCCTAGAAACCAAAGCTTGCAATGGCTCCGCACTGTGCGTGGCTGTTCATTCGTAACCCAGGAGCTATCCTATCACCCAGGGGAGAGCGGTGCCTGTGATCTTACACACATTGAATTTAGGGATCAGAGAGTGGCTAATGGCACCTTGGGCATCAGTTGCCAAACTCTCAATAGCACGATTGCAATTAGGCTTTACACCCATCACAACACGGTTCATCCTTCGGAAACTAGGTGCCAGCATTCTGCGCTATCTGGCGCCCAACTCTTGGGCAACTGCAACTAATGGGCATGAGGGCCAGCTGTGGGACCCGAGGTCTAATGAAAATGTCATATTATGAAAGGTTGTTGATTATTGCATTGTAATTTGCATGTGTTAGTGTGTACTTTTATGGCCCTACTGCCGAAATAAAGTTCATGACTAGCGGGCTGATGGATGCTGGGCTTTCTTTGTTTCCTTCAACAGCCTGCTTGAAAGCCCAATCACGGTCTTTATGTGGCAAGCAGTCTATTGAAGAAAGCAAAAGCAACCCAGCACCTACCATATAGCACAGGGCTGTGACATTTCGTAGGCACTGTATTTCTTTTGTTGGATTCATTCGACTACTTGCCACATAAAGCCTGCTTTCTGTGGCAAGCTGTCATATTCAGTGAAACAAATTAAAACCAGCACCTACCGAATAGTACAGTGCAATGGTTATTTATTTATTTATTTATTTATTTATTTATTTATTTATTTTATTGTTCATTTATAACACGCTTAATACCAGTGAGTGGTTTCTAAGCATGTGACTGGGATCCAAACATGCGTTGTGTTGTCTTGCCTTGCTTCCAAGAGAAACGCATTGCCCCTGAGCTATGCTGCCCGCGTCCCCCACAACCCACCTCCCCCAGCGTGGCTGGTTACTGCTGGGCTCAGATTTGAATCCCCGGCACTGCAAAGGAAAAATAATGGCTTTTTTGTTGCTGTTGGGGTGCTGAGTGGTGTGTAATGATGTTATTTGTCAAGCTGTCTCACAAATATCAGGAAAATGTGTTTTTGGGCAGCTAAACAAATGGCAATCTTTGCTTAGAACAGATTGTTAAAATGCGTACATTGATATAAATAACAGGCAATCTTGAACCATGCATCTTGGGGATTTTATTTTTTAATTCAAGGGTATTTGCTAGGCCCCGCCCAGCTCTATTTAGGCCACAGGATCATGACACCCTAGCCATCGCTTGGCATGGCCCTATAGAAGTGAATCTATGTGGGGGGTCTTACATGCATGCAGGCTGCTATCTTGCCACACGTGCATACAGTGACTGCTCATAGGAGGCGCATGAAGATGGTTTCCATTGACAAAGAACCAGCAGGCATGGGCCCACAGGATGCGCACACCTGCATGACATCAGTGCTGTGTGCATCTTTGCGTGTGTGTGTGTGTGTGTGCGTGTGTCTGCACAGTGAGGTTTATCATATAAAGAACCAGCAAGCACGGGCCCACAGGATGCGCACACCTGCATGACATCAGTGCTGTGTGCATCTTTGCGTGTGTGTGTGTGCACAGTGAGGTTTATCATATAAAGAACCAGCAGGCATGGGCCCACAGGATGCGCACACCTGCATGACATCAGTGCTGTGTGCGTGTGTGCGTGTGTGTGCGCGTGTGCGTGTGCGTGTGTGTGTGTGTGCGCACAGTGAGGTTTATCATATAAAGAACCAGCAGGCATGAGCACACAGGATGCGCACACCTGCATGCCAACAGTGCTGCGTGCATCTTTGCGCGTGCATGCGTGCGTGCGTGTGTGTGTGTGTGCACGGTGAGGTTTATCATATAAAGAACCAGCAGGCATGGGCCCACAGGATGTGCACACCTGCATGACATCAGTGCTGTGTGCCTCTTTGCTTGTGCGTGTGTGCACGGTGAGATTTATCATATGAAGAACCAGCAGGCATGGGAACACAGGATGCGCACACCTGCATGCCAACAGTGCTGCGTGCATCTTTGCGTGTGTGTGTGCACAGTGAGGTTTATCATATAAAGAACCAGCAGGCATGGGACCACAGGATGCGCACACCTGCATGACATCAATGACATCAGTGCTGTGTGCCTCTTTGCTTGTGCGTGTGTGCACAGTGAGATTTTTCATATGAAGAACCAGCAGGCATGGGAACACAGGATGCGCACACCTGCATGCCAACAGTGCTGTGTGCATCTTTGCGTGTGTGTGTGTGTGTGTGTGTGCACAGTGAGGTTTATCATATAAAAAACCAGCAGGCACGGGCCCATAGGATGCGCACACCTGCATGACATCATTGCTGTGTGCCTCTTTGCTTGTGTGTGTGTGTGCACAGTGAGGTTTATCATATAAAGAGCCAGCAGGCATGGGCACACATGATGCGCACACCTGCATGCCAACAGTGCTCTGTGCCTCTTTACGTGTGTGTGTGTGCACGGTGAGGTTTATCATATAAAGAGCCAGCAGGCATGGGCACACATGATGCGCACACCTGCATGCCAACAGTGCTCTGTGCATCTTTACGTGTGTGTGTTTGTGTGTGTGCACGGTGAGGTTTATCATATAAAGAACCAGCAGGCATGGGCCCACAGGATGCGCACACCTGCATGACATCAGTGCTGTGTGCATATTTGCTTGTGTGTGCACGGTGAGGTTTATCATCTAATGAACCAGCAGACATGGGCCCACAGGATGCGCACACCTGCATGACATCAGTGCTGTGTGCATCTTTGCGTGTGTGTGTGCGCGCGCGCACGGTGAGGTTTAAGGCCATCATATAAAGTGCCATGAATGGGCCTAGTTATCTTATGTTATAAAGCATCACTCACCACTGTATTGGTCGGTACCTTGTCTGAGAAAATGGCGTATTGAGCCCCTGGGAGGGGTAACCAGATCCCTATGTTGTGTACATACTGTGGCAGCGAGGTGCACTACACAATGCGCTCACACAGTGCATGCCTCTGCACATAGACAGGACAATGGGTTTTGGAAAGACTCCCCTGTCTCAGGCACAGCTATTGCTACCAGACACTTTTACCCGTCCCGGCTGAAGATGTGTGGGGCCCATTTCAACATTATGTTTGGGGGGGACCTGTCTCAGGATCTGTGGGGTGCATACATTACAATGGCAACAAAGATGAGGTTAATAGCTGTCGATTATCAGGAGACGCCCAGCCAGCAGGGAGCTGAAACACCAAATGCCCACTGTAGAGCTCTAAACCTTTCTTTGTCAGCAAGTGGCTGATGTGGACGAACTAGTGTTAGAAGGCAATGAGGTGATAACACTTCTGTATATCCCGTGGGAAGAGAAAACGCACATTGCAAAGCTCACATTTAAACACCAGAACAAAAATAGAAAAATTAATATATTGCCATGTCACAAGACTGCTGACTGGCAGCATGGGGGCAGATTTTGGGTTCATTTTTTCCCTATCTGACGTGATGCACGTGTTTATGGCACAATGTATGAGCTTGAGGCCATTTGCAGATAAGCAGAATTCAGTGCCATCAAATGCACCATTGAATGCCCACTTATTTGCCCATCGTTTGAGGGACATTTTGCGCTTTCTTGCATGTAGCATTTTTATGGGGGTTTCTTTGAGAAAGCACGCGTTGCGATGAGATGCGCAATGGCGCAGGGGCATACTTGCGCAATCCAGCACCTACTTGAGATGTCTTTTTTTGAGACGCTGTACCATGTGACCAGCATCACTACAAAGGTGTTTCTGCAGCTTCCTCCAAGCACCTGCAATTGCTCTACGTATTGTTACTTTCCGTGTCATTGCTTTTGGGTGAAAAAGTGTCGGAGGACAAAGTGTGCAAATTAAAACGATAATGTCCAACGATAAAGAGACCTGCAGCTGCACAATCGTCACTGAAGGGAACTCAAGATAAAGCATCAACAGAGGAGACTGAGAAAATACCATCAACTCCAGCCACCTCAAGGCCGCAGGGAAGGGCTCTGCATCCTGTGTGTTGAACTACATCTCCCATCAGCCCTAGCCAGCATAGTCAATGGTGAGGGACCATGAAGCTATTAGACCAAAACATCTGGAAGGCCACAGGTTGAAGACCCCTGCCCCAGGATGTCAGGGCTAATTGCTGGTAGTCTAGACAGTAGCCGCCTGCTTCTCCGCTAGATAGGGGAGGTGGAAAAAACATAGGGTCTCATTACAAGTTTAGCAGTGCGGGTAAAATGCTGCGGTATTACTGTGTTACAGCTATGAGCTGGAGGTAAATCTGCCAAATTTCCACCCAATTCTGCCAAAATCCCCCGTTGAGTCCAATGGCCTTAAACAAATGGGGACTCGCACTGCCTGATGTCACTTGTAATCCTGCAGTAATACCGCCGGTGGTGGTAACGGTAAACCATTAGGTGGGATCTGGATAGATCATAATGAGGCCCCTGGTGCCAGCACAGCAAGGCTTGGGAGCCATGGTGAAGCCGCAGTCCAGGGGAACCTGGAAGAGTGACAAGGGAAACAAAGAGCATGCAATAGATGGGCGCTTATCACAGCCTCTACAGCCTCTCCCTGAAACCTCGGGCATTGGCCTGGACAAATACTGGCACAGGTGTGCACGTTGCATCTGAACAGCGGGCATTCAGCCCTTAGCAGAGAGCCAGCTCTCAAGTGAAGAGCACAAACAGGGGCGGAGTGCCCAATACGCCGGGAAGGATAACCTCCAGGGCTGGTCGCCCTGCCCACTTCGCCATCAAGCCAAGGGCTGCCTCAGCAGAGACAAAACAAGCCAATGGCAATTCTTCCTGTAATCCCTCTTGCAGCACCGCCCCCTACAGGTATTAGTGTACACAGATGGTTGCTTACCAGCAATTAACAACCACACAGCTCATATCCACTTGCAGAACAGATAGCTCACTGAGTTAGGTGCTTGCTGCTGACACCTATGTTCAGCATTGTTAACGTTAAACTGGCTCATGCTAGCAATAGTGCTATGAAGCAACACAAATGGTGATAGCAGGCACTATGTGAAATTATGCTATAGGCAGTTTAGTGTAATTTTAGCACAGTCTAGGCACAATGACTTTCTTCATTGTCTGATCCAGGGCAACGTGTTTTAGAGAGAGCATTATTACTCCATTACAATGTGACAGTGAGTAATTCTAGTAACATGTGTGGTAGTATTTCAGAAAGTAGGAGCGCTCCCCTCTTCTGGTGAACCTGTCGTATTTTTCCAGTCAATGTAGATGAAGAAATCGGAAAGCGGAATGCTCCGAGAGGGTTTTCGTTGTCATGTGCAGCTCCCCGCGTGGGAACGCAGACTTTGGGCTTCTTTTTGATAATGGCGGTAACTGTGATATTTCTGCGAAATTACTGTCAAGCTCGTTGCAGTTACTGCAATTCGATCCAGCGGACTTAACGCCGGATCATAAGCAGAGTTTGAAAGTGGGCGGGAGCGGTTGGGAGCGGTGCTCCTCTACTTTTTAAAATTAAGTTTTACTGTTCCTATACTTTTATTTTAAAAAGAAACTGTTCCAAAATGGCTTAGTTTTAAAACAGAAGTGTAGGAAGAAGTTGAAACGTACACTTCAGTGCACTGCACTGGTTGTTCCCTTAAACAGCAGGCGCGTTTGTTTGGGGGTGTCGATTGCAGGTGGGAGGCAGAGCCGGCCTTAGGGCAGGGCAGGCCAGGGAACTGCCTGGGGTGCCATGCCCCCCAGTGCGTCATCAGCTCCCGCCACACCAGCTCGGGGTAGTCTTTCAAGGGCTCCCTCAATTTGGCGTAGTGGGAGAAGACACGGCAGGCGCCCATTTGTTATTAAATTCTTTGCATCACTACCCCATTCTGATGATTACTATCCCGCTCGGACGTTGGAGCGAGGCAGTTTTTTGCATTGCATGAGCACCCTATTCCCGTGATGAACTCCCTGCCAGGCGCCGGAGCCGGGAGTTAGAAAAAGAAATTGTCGCTCCCCAGCACCCCATTGACCAGGGGTGCCGCTGGTATGGTCGGCCCTGGTGGGAGGGGTGCAGGGATGGGGTTTGTGGAAAGCTGGGACAGGCCAGCTTGGAACATAGTTGCACTACTTCTTTTCCTACACTGATCATGAGTTTATGGTGAGGCAGATGTAACCCCATTTCTGGAGCCCGCAGGAATCCGGGGTGATTTTTATGGATAAACTGTAATTCCACCGTCTTAAATATGCTGATTTTTGGGTGAAAGGTTCCAAATTTATCTCCAGGCATATGCTGGAGGTAAGTCCTCCACTTCACCTCCAAACTTGCGTTTCACCAGTGCCTTAGAGTGGGCAATCATTCTGTCACTGCCACCAGAAAAGTACTGCACGCACAGCCTCCTGAGGAGGACACTTGTCTTTTGCTTGGCTGTGTTGGAAAACTCTGGCACTGCAAGTGAAGCCTGACAATGGAATTGTGTGGACTTCTTAGGCACCTGGAAACATGTAAGGATGTGTGTTGTGTGTAAACAATTCAGGAAGGCCTACTTTGTGTGTAGTCTGAGCCAGAGTCCGCTGAGAGCGTCACTGTGTAAGAATCAGTCAAGACACTACAGCACAGCTTCATCTGGCTTGAAGGCCAGGCTGAGACGCACTCACTTGGTTTCTGGTGTCCATGCAATTGCAGCCAGAAGGGTTTTCTACGGTGGCTGCAGTTCTGGATGGCTTACTGCAAGTGGAAGAGTCACAATGTTTCGCCCACCACAACATCCACAGCATTGGTGAGCCCCTCTCCCTGGCCTGGGCCCATCACTCTTATCTTCAGTGAGTGAATGTGGTACTCACTCCTCGCGACCTTACCCGTCAGTGGTGGAGCGCTCCCTCCCCGTGCACACAAAGCACCCTTACCTTATCTTAATCACATTCATAAAGCACAGCGTAAACCCGAAGGCATCACGGCGCTAGAGCTAGCGAGGTAAGGTCAGAGCAAGACAAGGACTAAAAGAGTACCAGAAAAGAAAGGTCTTCAGTGCCCTGCGAAAATGCAAATGGGCCTCGAAGTTACGCATGGCAAAAGGAATAAGATTCCAGACCTTCGCAGCCAGCACTGAAAAGGCGCGGCCGCCAACACGAGCAAGCCTGGCACTAGGGGGCTCAATGGTCTTAAGGACATGAGAGCGAAGCGGCCTAGCAGGTTTGTAGATGCAAAACGGAGCCTGGAGAAGCTCTGCTCCTACTTTATAGAGAGAGAGCCTTGTGAACCAAGCACAAATACTTGAATCTGATACATTGCTCAACAGGAAGCCAGTAAGTTAGCGCAGAATCGAAGTATTGAATGCACCAAAAGGAGGGTGAAGAACAGCCCTCGCAGCCGAGTTTTGCAACGGCTGAAGACGCTGATGCAGATGTCTCGGGAGAGCAAGATATAAAGAATTGCAATAGTCAGTGTTGCTGATAACCAAGGAGGAGACCACCGGTGCATGGAACTTCTGAGGAATAAAAGGTAGGACTTTCCGAAGAGTCCAAAGATTAAAATGTGCTTTTTGACAAGCAAGGGAGACTTGATCGGCAATAGATAGAGTGGCCGAAATGTTGACACCTCTTTAACCGAGGAGACTGGACGAGGGAACAAACCAGCCATCTCAGGCCAAAACTCAACGGTCCAGTACAGAAAGGGTGACGTAGTACCCACCACCAAAACTTCTGTTTTTTCTTCATTGAGCTTACACCAATTTGAGGCCATCCAGTCACCAATAGCCGGAAGGCAGTTCCTCAATCGAAACGCTGTCTCAGGTTGGGTGAGATCCAGCCGCACAATGATTTGAGTATCATCGGCGTAGGAATAACACAAAAAGCCAAAGGCATGGATAATACTCAGAAGAGGTTGAATATAGAGATTGAATATAGCAGGAGACAGTGAGGAGCCCTGGGGGACTCCACAAAGCAGAGGAATCGACTGAGAACAGAAAGGGGGAAGAGAAACAGATTGGGAGCTCCCCATCAAAAAAGATGAAAACCAGGCTAAGACTTGGTCGGAAAGGCCTGCCGAGGAGAGCCGCGTAATCAGGGTAGGGTGGTAGATGGTGTTCAATGCCGCAGACAGATCGAGCAGAATCGGGGCCCCCAGCCCACCCTGGTCAGCCAGGAGAGTCAAGTCGTCCACAACAGAGACCAGAACCGACTCCGTACCTCAACCAGGGCAAAAACCAGATAGAAAAAGGTTAAAATAAGCAGACGACTCCAAGAAGGTGCTGAGGATAGGGGACACCAGGGATTCAAGAAGTTTCATGAGGCAAGGAAGCAGAGAGATGGGTCAAAAATTAGACAGAACTGCAGGATCCAAGCCAGGCTTCTTAAGCAGCGGGATGACTAGCGCATGTTCAAGATGATCAGGAATGGCCCCAGAGAGGAAAGCGTCATTAACAGCTTTGTGGGTGCGATTTCTCGCCGTCACCATAACCAGTACAATGAGGGACCCTGCAATAACTCAGACAGAAAAGAGCCAAGTAAACATTACTTTATTAATGCACAAGCATTCGCGAATGGGCTGCAAGTTCAAACGTCTCGCAAAGCAAGTCGTCGAAGTACCGCGCCTTCCTCTACACACCATGCTCTTTTATACTTTTCTGTTTACATTGTCTTGCACATAGAACACGTCCACCCCAGGGCGGATCTCCAGTTGGAGCTTATCTGAAGTATCCAGTTGGAGTTTAACGAACAACCATTGCACATTTGTTATCGTGGTCTATCGTGGTTTCCTGTTATCCTGGTCTTCACATTCTTTCGTGCCCCTTTGTGCCCGTATCTCTGTGCTCAAGGCTATGCTTACTCATTCCTTCCCCCACCCGTAATCTGCAGATAGTTTTAGCAGGCTCAGCATGCTTCGACATACAGTGACCAAACACAATTCTTCTGTTAAAAACAAGTTCTTGCCAGGTCAGCAGGTCTTAAACGCCGCCGTATAAAGAGAATGCCTCTTCTTTTAACAAAACGGTACATTCTTTTAACGCATATGGTGATTAGTACAAACTCCAAGTGTGAGCACAACATTACATATGCATGCGTACCTTCAATCCACCCTTTGCTCACACTTGAGCATCAATCTAACCAGTCCTAGCATAAGCAGATGGCAGGAAAGCAACATCATTACATACTGTATGTACCATAATCTTCTCCAGGCCTCCCATGTCAAAAAATTCCTGTTGTACATGGCTTTTATCCATTGGATTTAGGCGCGTTATGCTGAAAGAACACATGGAAGCAGAGCACGACACACATACCGGGAAGCATTGGATGCAGAGACAAATTCCTACAACTATTGCCGCTAGAACCAGTATGGGCGTAAGGAGCTGCCTACTATCGAGCATACAAAAAATAAGATTTTGTTCCTTGTGGTGCAAAGTGGTGTTTTTCTCTTACCTTCTGTGTTTGGGGAGCATACATTTATCTGCTCAGGGATTAAACCAGCATATACGGGTGCAGACATAATTCAGTATGTGGCTCAATTATAGGTACGTATGCGTATCAGATGCAACCTAGCGATATAGCTGTATTCCCTATTTAAAGCACCAGTGTCCTTATTACTCTAATAGTGGTAGGTCTCACTGAAAACCTTCATCCGATCTGTCCCACGTCTCGTAGTGCCTGTCCCATGAGGGGAACGCCGGAGGCCCTTCAGGCTACAAGCCCGTTGTCTTCAGTAAGGCACAATCCTGCTAAAACCAACAAGAGAGTCCAAATGTTCATCTCCCTAATGATCAAAGTTCAAAACAGTGTCCTTACACGTTGTTTGGCACATACACGTCACGGGATCGGAGGCGATGGGCACACCTACTAATGGCGTCTGGCAGTACTGTTGCAACCTGGGGTTGGTTGGTTCCCTTTTCTGGAGGAATCAGTAATGGAAGCGTCTTCTTGACGTGATTCACGTGGTACCAGTGCGATTTGCCATCAACTTTTACCGCAGTTTGTGTTGCGAGGAGCACCTGAAACGGGCCCCTCCATCTGGGTTGCAGTCCGCTGGTGCGATCGAAGGCTTTTATAACAACCCAGTCACCGGGCTGCACGTCGTGACCTTCTCCTATCAGAGGAGATGGAGCTACTGCGTTCACCTGTGCATTAATAGAAATCAGTCTATTAGTTAACCCAATACAATACTGTTGTAATGCAGGCCATGCTTGCTCAGACAATCTCTTAGGTGATATGGGGGTCCCAATACTTGGTGGACGCCCCATAACAATTTCGAAAGGAGATAAACCATGTGTACGCTTAGGCATAGTACGCATACTCAATAATGCAATAGGCAATGCATCCGGCCATTTCAGTCACATTGTTTTGCCCATTGACGACAATACATTCCCAATCTTTTGTTGTACCACACAGCACTCAAAACTTCTTCCATAGTCCTTGCGTTAACGTGAGTTGGACCATGAGCCACACTCACTATCACAGGTAAGTATGCATCAGGTAGTACCCAAGTATTCGTATTGGTATGTGCCCATAGCCCATCTACCGTCTCCTTGTATTGATCATCCTTGTGCCAAGATAGTCTTTCTTCAATGGTTGCATCTGCTTGGATTTCCTTTATGCGCTCCTTCGTCCCTTCCATAGTCACATCCCTCCCCACTATGAGTTGTCGGGCCTCCCACCGTGTATCCCTTGTGGCAGCTAGTTTAGCCATCTGGTTGGCTAAGGAGTTTCCTTGCGTGACATAATCTAGAGTCCTTTTATGCGCTGGGCATTTCACTATGGCCACCATCTTGGGCAACGTAAGGGCTTGTAATAATTCAGCAATCAATTGGGCATGTTAAATAGTATCACCTTGGGAGGTTAAAAACCCACGCTCTCCCCAGAGTTTACCAAAACTGGAAACCACCCCATGAGCGTAGGCTGAATCAGTATAAATTGTCACTTTCATACCGCTGCTTAACACTAATGCTCTCGTTAGCGCAATCAATTCTGCTGCCTGGGCCGATTTTTCACACACTTTCCCACTCTCAATCAACCGCTCCCCTGTGGTTACAGCATACCCTGCTGTTGTCTCCCCATTTGGCAGTTTGAAACAGGAACCATCACAGAATAATATACCCTCATTATCAACCAGCGGGGTGTCTTGCAGGTCTGCTCTACCCTTAGTGTGTTCTTCCATTTGGATCACACAATCATGCCTAATGTCATTAGGTGAGACGGGCAAAGGAAGCAGTGTCGCTGGATTCAAAGTGTTACATCGTTCGATTTTTACATTACTGGCAAACAGGATCATCTCATACTGTGTGAGTCTAGCTGTAGTCAAATGCTGTGTATGCACTCTATTCAGGAGAACGTCCACCGCATGTGGGACTTTTACTGTCACTTCGCTCCCTAGGATGATACCTGCACTTTGTTTTAGGGCTGTCACTGCTGCGGCCACTGCTCTCATGCATGGGGGTAGGCCTCGAGCTACTGAGTCCAGAGCACTGGAGAAATATGCACATGGTCTCGGTTTACCCCCTTGTTCCTGCGTTAAGACTGACACAGCGCAACCTTCCTGTTCATCAACGAAAAGGCAAAATCTCTTGGTATAATCAGGCGTGCCTAAGGCCGGTGCGTGGCATAAAACATCTTTCATAGCTGTCAGGGCTTTTTCCATCTCAGGTGTCCATTCTAATGGTCCGTTTTCTTGTACTTATATTAAGGCTTTTAGCATGGGCTGGATCAATACAGAGAATTCAGGAATCCAGTGCCTACAATAGGATAAAACACCAATTATCCTTCGGAGACCTTTTGCCGTGTCGGGGCCTTTTATGGACTGTATCAAAGCAATGCGATCAGTAGACAGAGTTCGCCCCTCTTCCGACAACTCAAAGCCTAAATAATGGACCTTTTGTTTTACATCCTGCATTTTGGCTAGGGCTACCTTGTGCTTATTTTCTGCTAAGTGCATTAGCACCAATCTGGTCACATAATGGCATTCCTCTTCGGTGGCTGCACATAATAGCAAATCATCAACATATTGTATCAGAGCAGTGTTAGCGGGTAGGGCTAGGTTATCCATCTGTGTTTTTAGTGCTTGGCTGAATATAGCGGGACTTTCTGTATATCCCTGCGGGGCTCTAGTAAATTGGTACTGTCTACCTCGAAGAGTGAAGCTAAACAGGTACCTGCTTTCTTCGGCAATAGGAATGCTGAAGAAGGCATTTTTCAAATCAATTACCGTAAACCATTTCGCCGGTTTGGGAATTAAAGTGAGTACACTTGCAATATTAGGGACAACTGGATATCTGGGTTCTACTATTTTGTTTATCTCCCTCAAATCAATAATGAAATGATAGGGTACCGCTTCATCACCTTTCTTGTGTACTGGAAGGATCGGAGAGTTACAAGGGCTATCATTTGTTGGCTCTACCACCCCTAACCGTATCATATCCTGTACTATTTGATATAGTGCCTGCTCTCCCTCGTGTGATATGCGATATTGTTTTATCCTGGGCAACCTGGCACCGGGCTTTAATTTGATTACTACTGGGGAAACATCCAACACCCCTACATCATTCCCATGAGTGGCCCATAGTTCATTCGGGATGTCTTGGAGTTCCGGGGGCAGGGTTTGCGTTACTCCTATCATACCCATAGGTTTGCTTATAGTCATTCTCACCCCCTGAGGGGAGCAATATATTGTGGCCCCTAGTGTCTTTAATGCATCAATACCTAACAAGTTTTCTGGGCAGTGATTGGTCAATAGCCACCCATTCTCCCATTTTACCCCATGAAGTTCCGCCTCTACTATTTCACTTACAGGAGTCTTTATTGGATTTCCCCCAAATCCAACTGATACCTTGCTTTTATCCGATAATGGGACAGCGGGGACGGCTCTGATATTCACGGAACTGTTTCCAGCTCCCGTGTCTACCAGACATCTCAAGTTTCGGTGGGGGCCGATCCTAATGGAGGCATAAGGCCCCCTCTGATCTATAGGTACTTGTACCACTCCCGCTGTCTCATTTCGGCCTCCTCAGGACATATCACTTGTGTTATCCTGGAAGTCGTCATTATAGTATGCCCCTTCCCCACATCCTTCGCCCTGGCATACACCTTGTATTTGTGTTGTTTGTTGTGGCTGATACAGTAGATTGGGGGGAGGCGGGGCCGGCCAGGGAACATCCCCTCTTGCTTGTCCGTCAAAGGCATTGGGTTGAGGGGGTTTAAACATTCTATTGTCTTGATTGCCGTACCCACCAGTCCTATTTCCTGGGGCAAATGTTGTCTGTAAAGGGGGCCGTACGCCCCTTCCTCTCCCACCACTCTGGGGACACTGGGATTTCCAGTGTCCGGGTCTCTTGCAGAAGGCACATACATCTTGGGGTAGCCCATCCCTCCTCCCATATAGCGCACCTCCTTGCACTGTACCTCTACCTGTCCCTTGGCCCCCTATCATGTTGCTACTATAGCCCTGTGACGGGCCATTATTATTGTAGTTATACCTGCCTTGGGGCCCTTGATGCAACTGTTGCATCAACACTTTGGTTTTTAGATCCTTCTCTTGTCGTGCCTTTTGTTGTCCCTTTACTCTTTCTCCTCTTTCATAATACCTGGCCATTTCGAGGAGATCCCGGGGGTTTCTAGTCATCCACGTACTTTCTGCCTTCCTAATGTTCTCCTGGATTGGCCCGTGGAGCCCTTCTATAAAGTTTGTGGCAAAGTACCGTTGGCCCGTCTCAGACCCTATCTCTAGCCCACTGTGTGCTTTAAATGCTGCTTCGTAACGCAGGAAGTACTGTGCTACTTCCTCACTTGCGCCCTGTATCACAGCAGACAGTTTCTCCACATTCACATCAAATGGGGGTAATACCTTTTCTAGAGCCCTCAGGACTGCCATGCCATGCCCCCTTAGGGATTCGGGATATTCCTCATGCAGTTTCCTATTTTTACTCGCCTCCATTACATCTTTCCATTTTATTGTATCATTGTCTTTGGCACGAAAGGGGGTCCATATCTCCTCTGGGACAATAGCTAACAATATGTTATCTACATCCTCTACAGTAAATAACCCGGGTCTGAATAGCTTTCCCACTTCTTTGTAGAATCCTGCTGGGTCTATACGGGGGTCGGGGATGGACTTGGTGATATGCATCAATTCTATTCGAGATAAGGGGACATACACATAGGTGCGCATCATGTTACCAGTAACTGCATCTATGGTGGGTTGACACTCTCTCATTGGCATTGATAGTAACTTTTCCATGTTTGTTTGTTCACTTACAAGGGCCTGCACTGGTGATGAAGCAGAGGACTGGTGACTAAGGTTTTTCTCTTTTATTTTTTTATAATCTTTTAACAGTTTCTCCACCTTAGCCATTCTCCATTCTTCCGCCCCAGAATCATCCACTCTTATATTAGATAGCAGTTTCTTATCCAATTCCGTCTTAATCCTATTCCACTGGGACACATATCTAGGCTCCTTTTCCTCTTCTATATCATCCACCCTAATAAGAAGATATTTAATTACGTTTACTTGTATAGGCCAGCCAAGGCCCTCCATCAGACTCACCAGGGTGGACATGGACTGCGAGTGTATGGATGCTATCATACGATTAGCTACGTTTTGGCCCGCCTGGTCTGCATCTTTGAGTTTAGCCTCTCTTTCCTTCACCTCTCTTTCCCATGCCCTCTTTTCCTTCTCCCATTCAACACCTCCCCTTATCACTTCCGCTATTATGTCGGACATACATCCCCATAACTGAACACTGGACGCAGTCACTGGTAGTAATGCGACAGCGTCCTGATATGCTGAGGGCAGATCCGCAGTACTCTGTCCTCTCAATTTACAGTTACCCTCATAAAAGGTATATAGTTTAGTGGCCACTGTCCTAAATTCCAAAGGTGTCAAAAGCCCCAATTGGTCCCGTAGGCTGTCATTGAGGGGTGTGCCATACAGCCCGGTCATAAGGATTTGCAAGTCTCCATCTCTATCCTTTTCTACAGTAGTCGTTCTCCTATGGTCTATCAACCTATCTGGGTCTCCATACTTCATTGGGAATTCCGCCCTCTCACCCTCACCTTCTCTCGAAGGAGCCGTAGCCCCTGGAAATAACAATTCAGTCATTGTTTGTTCTGCTTCTAGTCCTATCACATCTTCATACCGAGGCGCCGGCAAGGCAGGATACATACCCCCGCTATTCTTAATCATCATACGTCTATCCAACTGGTCTAGTTTCTCATCCTTCTCTTTTATCTCTAGGTCACGTAATTTTTGATTTACTGTTCTCTTCTGCCCCTTTGCCTTTTGTTTGTTCTGAGCATTGCGCCTGCGCATTGCTTCTACCCTCCATAGTCGTATAGCCTCAAACTGTGCGGGTCTGACCCGTCTTTTTACTAATTCTATTTCTACTTTGGATATGCGGTCCACATCAAAGGACCCAGTGTCTGGCCATTTATGCTCAATCGAATCTTTTGTATATTTAGACCACTCTCTTAAGAACAATGTTGAATTCAATCCATGTTTAATCAACATATCAAATGCAGGGGTTCCTTCAAGAGGGGCATAGTGTCTCTTGCCTATACCACTCTTGCTGGAAGCCGCTTGACCCATTTTGTTGGTATACCACAATTGCCTAAAAACACTCACCTTTCCCAAATGTGCATTAATAGGCTAACATTAACAGTACATCCTCCTGACATATATCGCCATACCAATATCAATACATCACCGTTTCATCATTATTATTCCATAGACGGACATACCACCGTCCTCTTCATAAACCCTAAATCGTTATTTCCTTATTCCATCATGCATCCATCCATACCACTTACCTTAAGGGTCCCGCCAGAGTGTTCCGGACCCGAAGGCCGACAGCCTGCTGTTCCACCGCCGACGGAGCCGGAAAAACAAGGATGACGCGTTGGTTGCAATCAAAGGTGCGGATTCAGTTGTTGGGGCCCCGTGATCAATTCCTTCTCCGGTTCCGCCGCGGCGTTCCTCACCCAGTGACGGACTGTCGCTCCTTCGCATCCCATTTCTGACACCAAAATTGTGGGTGCGATTTCTCGCCGTCACCATAACCAGTACAATGAGGGACCCTGCAATAACTCAGACAGAAAAGAGCCAAGTAAACATTACTTTATTAATGCACAAGCATTCGCGAATGGGCTGCAAGTTCAAACGTCTCGCAAAGCAAGTCGTCGAAGTGCCGCGCCTTCCTCTACACACCATGCTCTTTTATACTTTTCTGTTTACATTGTCTTGCACATAGAACACGTCCACCCCAGGGCGGATCTCCAGTTGGAGCTTATCTGAAGTATCCAGTTGGAGTTTAACGAACAACCATTGCACATTTGTTATCGTGGTCTATCGTGGTTTCCTGTTATCCTGGTCTTCACATTCTTTCGTGCCCCTTTGTGCCCGTATCTCTGTGCTCAAGGCTATGCTTACTCATTCCTTCCCCCACCCGTAATCTGCAGATAGTTTTAGCAGGCTCAGCATGCTTCGACATACAGTGACCAAACACAATTCTTCTGTTAAAAACAAGTTCTTGCCAGGTCAGCAGGTCTTAAACGCCGCCGTATAAAGAGAATGCCTCTTCTTTTAACAAAAGGGTACATTCTTTTAACGCATATGGTGATTAGTACAAACTCCAAGTGTGAGCACAACATTACATATGCATGTGTACCTTCAGCTTCAATAAGTCGTGAAGCAATGTCATTAGAAATATTCTTTAATACCGAAAGCAGAACAGGGTCCATCAGCGAAGCGGACTTAAGCATGTTAAGTACAGCCAGCACTTCTTTGTTTGAAAACACTGGAAAAGGGGACCGCTGATCGACAGAAGTAGCTGCCGGAGCGGACGGACAGATACAGGCTGCGCCTTCAGACAATGAGACGTGTCAATGGCTTTACGGATGGTGGCTATCATCTCATCAAAAAATAATGAAAGAGAATCACAGAATTCCTGAGACAGAGGAATGATAGACTAGGGTTTAGCCTGCACCGATAAGGACTGAACAACTGCGAATAAGGCTCTGGGTTGGTTTATGGTCATTGCATCGAATTCCTTGCATCAACATGCATTTGCATTGAAATTTTTCCATCTAAAGAATTTCCATCAAATGCATTATTTATTTTTATTTGTTTACTTTTATTGGGGCGGGAGGTCCTCCCAAACCCTTGTTTTTTACCCTTTAAAATGCACCTGAAAATGGCATTAGATATGCAATGGCCAGATACCCTCTGGGTTGATTAATAGCCTGTTTAATCTTAATACTAATGTAGGCTTGTTTGGCCACCCTAATAGCTTTATGATATTAAAGAGTGGTAGGCGATAAGAGACACAGTCATCCACCTCCATTTCCTCTCAGCCTGTCTGCAACAAAGTCTAAGGTTTTTAATTCTGCAGTGAACCAAGGCTCAGACGGACACATCTTAACAGGACAGCATTTTCAGGGTGCAAGCGCCTCAGTATTGTTGAATCCCTTTCCCTGGCTTGGACTCATCACTCTTATCATCAGTGGGTGAATGTGGTACTCACTCCTCGTGACATTAGCCATGAGTGGTGGAGCATTCCCTCCCCATGCACACTGAGCATTGGGGAGCCACTCTCCCTGGCTTGGGCTCATCACCCTTACCATCAGTGAGTGAATGTGGTACTCACTCCTCACGACCTTCCCCGTCAGTGGTGGATTGTTTCCTCCCTGTGAACACGAAGCATTGGCGAACCACTCTCCCTGGCTTGGACTTGTCACTCTTATCATCATTGGGTGGATCTGCTACTCACTCCTTGCGACCTTACCCATCAGTTGTGGAGCGTTCCCTCCCCATGCACATAAAGCATTGGTGAGCCATTCTCCCTGGCTTGGGGTCATCACTCTTATCATCAGGGGATGAATGTGTTACTCGCTCCTCATGAACCTGCCCGTCAGTGGTGGATTGTTTCCTGCCTGTGCACACAAAGCATTGGTGAGCCACTCTCCCTGGTCTGGGCTCATCACTCTTATCATCAGTGGGTGAATGTCATACTCACTCCTCACAACCTTACCCATCAGTGGTGGACACTTTCCTCCCTCTGCACACTACTTCCTGGGTCTCATTCCTTCCCACTCCTTCCATGCATTGTAGGGACTATTTACCTTAGCTACTGTAATAGATGGTTCTAAAAAGCCTCGTTATGCATCCAAAATAACCTTTGTACCTTTGAGTCATGGTGATGGAGCATGAAATGGTCTTTGATGAGCCAGTCAACCTTTGCACCAAAACGACATGTTCTGGAAAGTTTCATGAGGTCAGCGACAAAGTCTTGATTCAAATGAGGTTTTCAGTCTTTGTTAGAACTTTCTGCATTCCAACATGGTTAATCGTCCCTTAAAGACAACATCAGTTCCATCAGTTTGGACAGCTGGAGGTGCCTGTAAAAACAGTCTTTGCCCTTCCATGCCAAGGGTATTGAGGAGAAGAGCATGCATTGCTGCCTGCTTGATGGGAATTCAAGGCCATCAACAGCCTCAGGATAGGTCTCAAAAGAAGACCTGCACTGCTGCCAAAGAGGCCCACCTGAGCATTGGAGAAATGCTGCATCGTAGCGTGTGGTCAATTAGGGTGAATTTGTTGCTGGCAGTGCCGGATCTAGATGTGGGAATCAGTGGAAGAGGAGTGGGTGCTGTGGTGTGGTGTGGCACGCATGGGGTGCTTGACTTAAAACACATTGTCACTGTGGTATTAGAAAAAGTACAAACACTCACCTTTGCTGTAGAGACATTTACTGTACTTGTACAGTAAATGCAGATAAGCATATATCTATCACACAGTGGACATTGATTGACAACAGGCAAGACCAGGGAATAGGGTTAGCAAAGGGATTTTATTTATAAACTAGCTGTTGCAGGCGTGACATATGCCAATCTAGCATATTTTAAAGGTCAATATCGATCAGTAATTCACAGAGTCACTTTTGTCCCTCTTCTTGAGTATCAGAATTACCACTGATCACTTCCAGGAAGAGGGCGCAGGTCCCTGTGACTTATTAATGGTCATTGAAAAGGCTAAACTTATAGGAAACTGTCTTCTTTTGAATTTCAAAGGCGTATTGGTATCATATGGACTGAGAGGTATGTGCAGTATGAGAACAGTGTCTAAGTTTAATCCATCAATTACACAGGCCTCTTTGATGTGCCTTTGTAGATGTGTAATTTTCAAGTCCCCATGATGGCATTAGATTGCGTAGTACCATAATTACAGAACCTACTTCAGCTTTAGCTTGTGAGGAGGCATTTGTCCTACAGCATTTTGCTCTTTAGAGACTGAAACATTGAGCCGGTATTTAACTGTTCATTGACACCCATCCACCAAGCATTTGTCAAGAGAAGTGGGGGTGGAAAGAAGTAACTTAACACCTTCCGAATGTTTGTGATAGTGGAAGGTGAAGGTGACCGCGTAGAATCCTGCTCATTCTGTTTGTTAAAATGATAGCAGTTGTTGAAGAGGAGGGCACACAAAGGTGCAATTTGCCATTTGGACAGCAGAGGGCAACCTAACACTGATTTCTGTTAAAATTAGAGCTGTTTTTGAAGTGGAAGGGCGCACAGAGGTGCACTTTCCTCTTTGGACTGATAAACTGCATTAGCTGAGTACAGAAACATACCTAAGCATTTCATATATATAGATGTGTAGAGGATTGGCCAAAAAAACCAAAAAAGTGCCGTATCAAACTAAAGGTTGTCAGGATGGCTCTTCATCTCGGTGAGGTTGTGCTTTGAGTAAACATATCCACAGAAAATGCCTCTCATGAAAGTAAAATGTTGCAATGTAAGTTCTGCCAGGCCTCAGTAAGTCAGAGGCTGGGGATACCTCGGCAAATGCACACACTGAATTTTGAGCTCAGGATCCTGGGTTTTCAAGGGTTCCCTCATCGTATTGCTCACATTTCTCAGGGTCTGTTCTCCTGGTGGTTTAGTACCAGGGTTAAGAGTTTCCACACGTTGTTTCCCACAGTTCCCAGGTTCGTTCCTGCTTGGTTTTCAGTCCCAAGTATTAGATCTGTACTTGGAGCCTGTGGATGGACTTTGCAAGTGGACTGTGATTGGTCAGAGCCAGAGGTTAACAGGAGGCTGCCCTAAAGTTAGGATGAGGCTCTCACTAAGCTCCCTACTTCCTCCTTCTCTCTATCAAGATTCTGCTTCTGCAGCCACCTGCTTCTATCTCTTGCTCCCCCAACCCCCCGGGCGTCTGACCACAAGATTTCCTCCCACAAAGCTTTTTCCTATATTAGCAATATTTCTAGCGGTAGACCTTTTTGTCTTCAGTATTACTACCTTCTCTTTATCAAAGATCCCGTCTACAACTTTCTGTACAACCTCCTCCCTTAGTCCTTTACTGTTCATCATTTCACCCTCTTCACTTCCTTCGGCTTCTTCCAGGTGGGTGCCCAATGCTTCCCGCTCAAGACTTTCTAACAGCTTCTGGAAGTTTCTTCACTCCTCCACCTTGTTCAACGTGTCTTCTACCCACTCTTTTTGCTTTTCTCTAATTCCTGTTCTTTTTTTATCCATCTCCCAGCACTATATTCTCGTACCAACTGTCTCTCTCCTCGCCTCCTTGAGCCTCATCTTCCATCTTTTAAGCTCTGCTGTTACAAAACTTGATAGTCATAGTCTCCTCAAACTCTACCAACATATTCATCCCTTCAGGCACTTATTAGAATTATACTTACCCAATTCATTCCTTGTTTTCCTACCTTCCTCACCCCTACGGGTGCTTTTCTCACAACCACAAAGGTTTGCCAATTCTCCCCATAACTCTGCTACTTTCTGGACCCTCCTTTCACCCTTCTGGGTCCTCCTTCTTCAAGCTCACTGGATCCACACTCCTAGGTCCTCCCTGCAGCCTCCGCTCTCCTCTCTCCTCCTTACCACAACCTTGTGGATCTCTTCTCCATATTCCTGTCTCATGCTCTCCCCAAACTCAAGGGACACTGCTCCAATCGCCTGCCTCTTATCTGCCGAGACTCCAGGAGCTCTGCTCCAGTCTCCTGCCTCCTGCGTGCTCCAGGGTCTCTTCTCCAGTCTCCTAAGTTCGGCTCTCCCCAGACTCCAGGGGCTCTACTCCAAACTCCTGCCTCCTGCATGCTCCAGGGGCTCTGCTCCAGTCTCCTGCCTCCAGCGTGCTCCAGGGGCTCTACTCCATTCTCCTGCCTCCGGCATGCTCAAGGGGCTCTGCTCCAGTTTTCTGCCTCCTGCATGCTCCAGGGGCTCAACTCCAGTCTCCTGCCTCCAGCATGCTCAATGGGCTCTGCTCCAGTTTCCTGCCTTTTGCATACTCCAGAGGATCTGCTCCAGTCTCCTGCCTCCAGTCTGCTCATGGGGCTCTGCTCCAGTCTCCTGCCTCCAGTCTGCTCATGGGGCTCTGCTTCAGTCTCCTGCCTCCAGTCTGCTCAAGGGGCTCTGCTCCAGACACCTGCCTCCTGCATGCTACAGGGGCTCTGATCAAGTCTCCTGCCTCCTGTGTGCTCAAGGGCCTCTGCTCCAGTCGCCTGCTCTCCCCAGACTCCAGGGGCTCTGCTCCAGTCTCCTGCCTCCAGTCTGCGCAAGGGGCTCTGCTCCAGACTCCTGCCTCCTGCGTGCTCCAGGGGATCTGCTCCAGTCTCCTGCCTCCTGCGCGCTCCAGGGGCTCTGCTCCAGTCTCCTGCCTCCTGCGTGCTCCAGGGGCTCTGCTACAGTCTCCTGCTCTCCCCGGACTCCAGGGGCTCTGCTCCAGTCTCCTGCTTCCTGCATGCTCCAGGGGCTCTGCTCCAGTCTCCTGCCTCCTGCATGCTCCAGGGGCTCTGCTACAGTCTCCTGCTCTCCCCGGACTCCAGGGGCTCTGCTCCAGTCTCCTGCTTCCTGCATGCTCCACGGGCTCTGCTCCAGACTCCTGCCTCCTGCCTGCTCCAGGGGCTCTGCTCCAGTCTCCTGCTCTCCCCGGACTCCAGGGGCTCTGCTCCAGTCTCCTGCCTCCTGCTTGCTCAAGGGGCTCTGCTCCAGTCTCCTGCCTCCTGCATGCTCCACGGGCTCTGCTCCAGTCTCCTGCCTCCTGCCTGCTCCAGGGGCTCCAGTCTCCTACCTCCTGCTCTCCCCATAGTCCAGGGGCTCTGCTCCAGTCTCCTGCTCTCCCCGGACTCCAGGGGCACTGCTCCAGTCTCCTGCCTCCTGCATGCTCCACGGGCTCTGCTCCAGTCTCCTGCCTCCAGTCTGCTCATGGGGCTCTGCTCCAGTCTCCTGCCTCCAGCATGGTCCAGGGGCTCTGCTCCAGTTTCCTGCCTCCTGCATGCTCCAGGGGCTCTGCTCCAGTCTCCTGCTCTCCCCGGACTCCAGAGGCTCTTCTCCAGTTTCCTGCCTCCTGCTCTCCCCATAGTCCAGGGGCTCTGCTCCAGTCTCCTGCTCTCCCTGGACTCCAGGGGCTCTGCTCCAGTCTCCTGCCTCCAGTCTTCTCATGGGGCTCTGCTCCAGTCTCCTGCCACCAGCATGGTCCAGGGGCTCTGCTCCAGTCTCCTACCTCCTGCATGGTCCAGGGGCTCTGCTCCAGTGTCCTACCTCCTGCCTGCACCATGGGCCCTGCTCCAGTCTCCAACCTCCTGCATGGTCCATGGGCTCTGCTCCAGTCTCCTACCTCATGCCTGCTCCATGGGCCCTGCTCCAGTCTCCTACCTCCTGCATGGTCCAGGGGCTCTGCTCCAGTCTCCTACCTCCTGCTTGCTCCATGGGCCCTGCTCCAGACTCCTACCTCCTGCCTGCTCCAGGGGCTCTGCTCCAGTCTCCTGCTCTCCCCGGACTCCATGGGCCCTGCTCCAGTCTCCTACCTCCTGCATGGTCCATGGGCTCTGCTCCAGTCTCCTACCTCCTGCCTGCTCCATGGGCCCGGCTCCAGTCTCCTACCTCCTGCCTGCTCCATGGGCCCTGCTCCAGACTCCTACCTCCTGCCTGCTCCAGGGGCTCTGCTCCAGTCTCCTGCTCTCCCCGGACTCCATGGGCCCTGCTCCAGTCTCCTACCTCCTGCATGGTCCAGGGGCTCTGCTCCAGTCTCCTACCTCCTGCCTGCTCCATGGGCCCTGCTCCAGTCTCCTACCTCCTGCCTGCTCCATGGGCTCTGCTCCAGTCTCTTGCCTCCTGCCTGCTCCATGGGCTCTGCTCCAGTCTCCTACCTCCTGCCTGCTCCATGGGCTCTGCTCCAGTCTCTTGCCTCCTGCCTGCTCCATGGGCTCTGCTCCAGTCCCTTGCCTCCTGCCTGCTCCAGGGGCTCTGCTACAGTCTCCTGCTCTCCCCGGACTCCATGGGCCCTGCTCCAGTCTCCTACCTCCTGCATGGTCCATGGGCTCTGCTCCAGTCTCCTACCTCCTGCCTGCTCCATGGGCCCGGCTCCAGTCTCCTACCTCCTGCCTGCTCCATGGGCCCTGCTCCAGACTCCTACCTCCTGCCTTCTCCAGGGGCTCTGCTCCAGTCTCCTACCTCCTGCCTGCTCCATGGGCCCTGCTCCAGACTCCTACCTCCTGCCTGCTCCAGGGGCTCTGCTCCAGTCTCCTGCTCTCCCCGGACTCCATGGGCCCTGCTCCAGTCTCCTACCTCCTGCATGGTCCAGGGGCTCTGCTCCAGTCCACTACACTTAAGCAAGCTGCTCTTGTTTGTCAGAGATGTTGGAGGGGCTAGGGCAGGATCAGGATCATTGTGACCACGCAATGAAAATATCACAGTAGCAGTGCCGCTCTCCTGGAAATGTTCAAAATAATATTTTAAAAATTGTGCAATTTCTTTCATGTGGCTTCTTTCCAAATTCCACACTGTACATTTCCACTTTAAATCACTTCCATGACACAGGTACACCCACTTTTAGTACATTAGGCGATCCATAGGCACGCTGTAAAGTAGAAGCCTACCAGGGTAACTCAGCAGGTTGTCAGACCGATGCTGAGATGTTATATATTCAAAACTACAGGTTGCTAATCGTATGACTTTTTGCAATGCCTTATAAAAAAAGTGCTATACAATGTGTTTGGCCAGGGTATGGGTTGGGCTGGTTGCTTGCTTATATTCAGGGCTGAGGTGGGGATATTTCTGCCCATGTAGTGAAAATCAAAGTTGGCACCCATGAACCCACAGTTGAATTTCCTAAAAACTGCTGTCAGCATAACAGAAGCATTTATTTGTGATTAACCAGTTTGACAAGCATATAACATCTTTATAGATGTAACTTGTGCTAAAACACAGAGGGGCACACAAATAATGATAATGATGTGTTATTTATATAGCGCCTTAATCCAAAGCGCTTTACAGAGAACATATTTACATACAATATCACCCAACTGAAATTGGTATTCATTTATCAACCTTAGAAAGATGAAAGGCTGAGTTGGCCTTGCCGGGATTCAAACCTGTGACCTGCAGATCACACTCAGATCGCAGCAACAATCACTCAACCCGCTGAGCTATCTTACTGGCAAATAACAGAGTATGTGTGGTGTCTGACAAAAAAAACATTTAAAAGAAAACTCGTGAATGCAAGCAGCATTTTTCAATTTGGAAATAACTTTTCTTTTTTCTATGGAAGTGTGAAATGCACATTTGGAAAAAACAATAGTGTGTCTAGCATGTAGAAATCCTGCATAAAACGCAAAGGAAGGGGCACAAAAATAACAGTATATTTGTGTGGTAGTCCAACAAATATCTCTTTTTGAGACAGCTACTAATAAATAATAATGCAACAAAGAGGTTTTTGAAGTTCTTAATATAGTCGTGAAGGCATATGTTATTCCATCTGTTTATAGAGAGGAAATAATTGAGCCAAAAAAATATTGATAAAAGTTCAGAGGTTTATAAATATCCCCACCCTGATATCGCCCGCTAGTAGCTCTCCACTGTTGGCCTCCACTACAAGTAGCTCTAGCGACTGTAAAGGTTGGAGACCCCTGCTCTAGGGACTCTGCTTCAGTTTCCTGCCTCCTGCATGCTCCAGGGGCTCTGCTCCAGTCTCCTGCTCTCCCCGGACTCCAGGGGCTCTACTCCAGTCTCCTGCCTCCTGCATGCTCCACGGGCTCTGCTCCAGTATCCTGCCTCCTGCATGCTCCAGGGGCTCTGCTCCAGACTCCTGCCTCCTGCATGCTCAAGGGGCTCTGCTCCAGTCTCCTCCCTCTTGCCTGTTCCAGGAGCTCTGCTCTAGTCTCCTGCCTCCTGCATGCTCCAGGGGCTTTGCTCCAGTCTCGTGCTCTCCCCAGACTCCAGAGGCTCTGCTCCAGTCTCATGTTCTCCCCGGACTCCAGAGACTCTTCTCCACTTTCCTGCCTCCTGCATGCTCAAGGGGCTCTGCTCCAATTTCCTGCCTCCTGCTCTCCCCAGAGTCCAGGGGCTCTGTGGTGTCGCCACTCTCATTTTGTTTGGAGGATGAGTCCTCTGTCTGTTGCCATTAATTAGTGGGCTGTGACCCACGGGAGTTAAGGGGCGGGGTTACCGCAGACCGTTAGTTTGAGATAAGCAGTTGTCCAATAAAGACGTGTTGCACCGCCAGCTCTGTGTCGGCTCATCTTTACCGATGTGTTATATGACTGACACGACAGCTTGAGGCGGTCCGCGTAGAGGGACATTACATTGGTGACGAAGGCGGACACGAAGTCCCACCGTGCCTGCCATCTCGGGTCCACCGCGCTTGTGGCGTGTTACCTGGCACCACTGGTAGCGCTGGGCCCCATCCTGCTGGGATCATCCGGAGAGGTGGGTTGGAACGTGAAGGCTCCCCAAGTTCGGAACAACTCTCCCCCCTGCGCGTACCACATCGGGGCTCCGACGCGCATATCTCTGGCCGTGAAAGCTCCCCGTGTAATGATCCATCCGGGCGGTGGAGAGAGAACATCTCCCGCCAACGGCAACGAAGCAGAGAAACCCGACCTGCGCATGTGCGCGCACGGCGGAACACCGACAGGTGGAGCAGCGACTCCCTGCTCACATATTCCGGGTGGTTGAGGAGCAATTGCCTCCCGCCGACGGCAACAGCAAAAGAAACGACCTGGAGACGAGCGGTGGAGGCGTGGCCCTCCCGGTCCAACGCGAGCACTCACAAGGGTAGGCACAAGCGCCCCCTGCAAGGCCCAACCTCACCTGACACAAGCACCTAAGTCCGCATCTCGAGGGACGAAACCCACTGGGCCATTAATACACGGCGCAGTACCTCCACGCCACAGGCCGTCTCAGGCCGCACTACCACAAGGCCTCACTGGCCCGCCAACATGCGGCACAGCGCCCCCACTTTTGGCGCGAAAATTTCACATGACACCGAGCGGGGAAAAGCTCACAAGCCACCAGTATCGAGAGCAGCGTCCTCAGCCGGCACCAGCGCCCCACCTCACCAAAACCAAAGGAAATGTCTCCCAGCATATCTAGCAAAGAGAGGGGTACGAGTGGCGACAGCTCATGAGCGGCTCAGAAGGAGAGTCACTAACCGTTCCAGTGACTCCAGCCAGACCAGAACACCGGAAAATGATGGACAGCCTTCTAGCCCAACTGCCAGCAAATTTCGACCTCGCCGACACCGGCACCCTCGGATCAAGAATGGAAAAGGTGGTTGAGGGACTTTGAAGTGTGCCTAAAAGCGGCTGGTGCACTGGAAGACAAACAGAAGCTCAACCTCTTAAACCATGCGGTAGGGTCAAACGTGCAAGACATCCTAGAAGAAATCCCGGAGAACAACATAAACACATACACCAAATTGAAGACAACGCTCACAGAATACTTTACACCCCACACCAACGTGGACTACGAACGACATGTTTTCCACACCACAAAACAAAACAAAGGGGAAACCATAGATGCATTTGTCATGAGACTACGATCAAAAATGAAACACTGTGATTTCAACAATTACTCCAACGACGAGGCCCTCAGGTCACAAATCATAGTGGGCTGCGAAAGCGCTGACTTCCGCAAAAGGCTACTGCAACAGCCACGCAACCTAGACGAAATTCTAAGCCTTGCGCGGTCAGATGCTGCTCTCGCGGCTCAAGTAGAGAGCCTGGACGAAATAAGGATCATCCATGGAAAACACGAGAGCCTCAACAGACTAGAAGGGACTGCATGAAACAACAGTGATCCCTTCTGTTACCGGTGTGGACGCGAATACCACCACGAAGGAGCATGCCCAGCAATGGGTCAGACCTGCTCTGCGTGTGGCGGTGAAAACCACTAAAAGGCCGTATGCTTAATTTTCCGCAGCAAAATGAGAGGGGCAGGAAGAAACAGCAAACCCACAACAGAACCAGAACAAAACCCGCTGCCACATCACCACCGGGCAGCGCACCAGCCCCACGATCAAGTGCGCCACAGACACTACGATGAGCAATTGGTAAGAAGACAAGACGAAAAGGACTGGAGGGAGAGCAAGACCCCAAAACAAAACAAGGAGAAGACCCCGGAGGTATGTACGATGTCTCATTGAGCAGTCAGAGTTTGACAGTGTGTCAAGCGCGTCATCGGACGAGAGAGCCCGCCGACCAGAAAAACAACAGGAAACACCACGGAATAAGGGATATCTATATGCACTCGGAAACAACACGGCAAAAGAAGACAGCCCAATACTCAGAATACAAGTCAATCAAATGGCAGCCGAATTTCTAATAGACACAGGGGCAACCGTAAATGTAATCAGCGAGGAAGTCTATGAAACCATACCAAATGCCCCTCACCTCCAACCAGCACGAGCACTCATCTACCCATACGGCTCAAAGACCCCCCTGGCATGCAAAGGATTCTTCATGGCTTCGTGCCGATACAAAGAACATGAAAAAAACATCCCCATGCACGTGTTAGAAGCGGCCACCGAGAGCGGATGCATATTGAGCTATCAGGCAGCCATAGAAATGGGACTCATCCACATATTATATCGCCTCATGGTACACAAATATTTAGACCCGACGGCAAGCATGGACCAAGTCTTCCCGTCACTATTCAAAGGCCTTGGCAAATTGAAGGACAAACAGATCGAGCTCCACATCGACACCAGCGTCCCACCTATAGCCCAACACTACTGGGGAATCCCCATCAACACTCAAAAGCAAGTTGAAAACGAACTGACCAAACTACTGGAGGCAGACATCATTGAGCCAGCGGAAGGCCCCACCCCCGGGTCTCCCCCATAGTACCCGTGCCCAAAAGAGACTCCTCTGACATTCGAATATGTGTAGACATGAGGAGACCGAACAAAGCCATTCTGAGGGAATGTCACCAAGCCCCCCGAATAACAGATATGGTACACCTCCTGAACGGGGCGACCGTGTTCTCCAAACTGGACCTAAACAAAGGTTATCACCAGTTGGAACTCTGCAAGAGCTCCCGCTACATAACAATGTTCGCAACCCACCTAGGGCTTTTCCGACACAAGCGGTTAAGTTTCAGGGTGTCCTCCGCGGTGGAAATTTTTTAAGCAGAAATTCACAACGTCATCAAGCACGTGCCAAATTGCTTGAACTACAGCGACGACATCCTGTTTTTCGGCCAGAATCAAGAACAACACGATGACATGCTAATGAGAGTATGCATGGCGTTAGAAGACGCACGGCTCACACTAAACAAGGAGAAATGTGAGTTCCGCAAGAGAACACTTCGCTTCTTTGGACACATATTTTCTGAGAAGGGCATGACACCAGACCCAGAGAAAGTCAGCGCGCTCCGAGAAGCTGAGCCACCTGCCACCACCTCAAACCTCAGATCATTCTTAGGACTTGCAAGTTACTGCACAAGATACATACGAGATTTCGCCTCTATCGTGAACCTCTCAGAGCCCTCACCAAGCTCAACACAGAATTAATCTGGTCACCCCAATGCCAAGAGGCATTTCAAATCATCAAGGACCGCATTTCTGACGCCCCCGGAACATGGCATACTTCGACCCCAGGAAGACCACGGAACTCATTGTTGATGCCAGTCCAGTTGGCCTAGGTGCCATTCTGACACAACTGGGCGACAAAGAGGAAAGTGAAAAGCACATAGTATCCTACGCCAGTCGAAGCCTCTCCAAAACTGAGCAAGCCTACTCTCAGGCAGAGAAGGAAGGTTTGGCAGTGGTCTGGGCCTGCAAACACTTTCACTTGTTCCTGTATGGAAAACCTTTCGTAGTTGTAACGGACCATCAGGCCCTCACCTTCTTCTGTGGCAACTCTCAGGCAAAAATGCCACCCAGGATAGCCCGATGGGCACTTCGACTACAAGACTACCAATTTACCATCACACACAGGCCAGGGAAAGAACAAAACCCTGCAGATTTCCTCTCGCGGCATCCAAAAGAAACATGCGGGCCAGAACCCTCAATAGCTGACCAATACATGAAGTATGTCATCCACAGCAACACACCACAAGGACTTGACATGGATCAGATAACTCGGGAATCCAACACTGACCAAGGAATACAAAGCATACTGCGATGCCTAGAAAGTGGGCGATGGAAACACGCTAAACAGATCCGAGAATCAATGAATGATGACACAAAACAAGACATCACCTGTTTTCTGGCCGTGAAGGAAGAACTCGCAAAATCAGAAGAAGGGCTACTGTTAAAGGGTGCCAAGCTTGTAATTCCGCAGAGCCTGCGACGGAAAGTACTAGAGCTGGCCCATGAAGGACACCGAGGGATAGTATCTACCAAAAGGTGGAAGAACTACTGCAAGACTGCTCTATGTGTGCCCTCGTAAAGCCACACACGTCACCTGAACCCTTGAGCATGACTGCACTGCCAGAAGGAACCTGGGAGGAAATAGCTGTCGACCACTTTGGACCCATGGAAGGGGGAGAATACGTATTGGTGGCAGTGGACGAATACTCGAGATATCCCGACCTGCAGATAGTCCCGTCCACATCGGCGCATCACACCATCCCAGCCCTAGATTGAATCTTCGCAACCTACGGAGTACCCAAGGTAGTAAAGTCCAACAACGGACTTCCATTCACCGGACAAGACTTCCAAAGATTTGCGGAAAACATGGGTTTTCGCCACAGGAAAGTGACACAGGCGAACGTAACCGTCGAAAGGTTCATGAGCAACGTTAAACGCACGACTCAAATTGCACGCATCACGGGAGAACCTGTTGAGAAGCTGTTATACCAACTCATGCGAGATTACAGAAACACCCCACATAGCACCACTGGGAAAACACCATCAGTGGAGATGTTTGGGCGAACGATTAGAACACGATTACCACACATAGCGGTTGATGAAGATCAATATGAAAAGGACACCAAAATGAGAAATAGAGATAAACTCATGAAAGAGAACATGAAGAGGGCTGCTGAAGCCACCCGCAGGGCCAAAGTGAATGACCTGACACCAGGAGACCTGGTAGTGGTCCGCCAACCCCAACAGCGCTAAAACATGGCCCCATTCAGCGAAGAACCCCTCATCATTGTCAAAAGGAAGGGATCACTCATCACCACGGAAGGAGACCGCAGACCTGTAACACAAAACTCATCTCATTTCAGGCAAATGCCCGGAACCCCATCCTCAGGTGACATAAACCTGGATGACACTTTCTCTCAATGGGACGCTCCCTATGAAGGAGACAGAGAAGACTCTAGAGGTGACACGACATTAGGAACCGAGACCGGTCCACCGGCCAGAGTGGAGTGTCGACCCCAGAGAACAAGAAAGAAACCTCATCGCCTCATTGAAGAGATGAACTAAGGGCAGGACTAAATGTTTAGTAACGGGAGGGTGTGGTGTCGCCACTCTCATTTTATTTGGAGGATGAGTCCTCTGTCTGTTGCCATTAATTAGTGGGTTGTGACCCACAGGATTTAAGGGGCAGGGTTACCGCCAGACCGTTAGTTCGAGATAAGCAGTTGTCCAATAAAGACGTTTTGCACCCCAGCTCTGTGTCGGCTCATCTTTACCGATGTGTTATATGACTGACACGACAGCGTGAGGCGGCCGCGTAGAGGGACATCACAGGCTCGGCTCCAGTCTCCTGCCTCCTGCATGCTCCAGGGGCTCTGCTCCATTCTCCTGTTCTCGCCGGACTCCAGGGGCTCTGCTCCAGTCTCCTGCCTCCTGGATGCTCCACGGGCTCTTCTCCAGTCTCCTGCCTCCTGCATGCTCAAGAGGCTCTGCTCCAGTCTCCTCCCTCTTGCCTGCTCCAGGGGCTCTGCTCCAGTCTCGTGCTCTCCCCAGACTCCAGAGGCTCTGCTCCAGTCTCGTGCTCTCCCCAGACTTAAGGGGCTCTGCTACAGTCTCCTGCCTCCTGCCTGCTCCAGGGACTCTGCTCCATTCTCCTGCCTCCTGCCTGCTCCCCGGACTCTGCTCCAGTCTCCTGCCTCCTGCGTGCTACAGGAGCTCTGCTCCAGTATCCTGCCTCCTGCATACTCCAGGGGCTCTGCTCCAGTCTTGTGCTCTCCCCAGACTCCAGGGGCTCTGCCCCAGTGTCCTGCCACCTGCATGCTCTAGGGGCTCTGCTCCAGTCTCCTGCCTCCTGCCTGCTCCAGGGGCTTTTCTTCAGTTTCCTGCCTCCTGCATGCTCCAGGGGCTCTGCTCCAGTCTCCTGCTCTCCCCGGACTCCAGGGGCTCTGCTTCAGTGTCCTGCTTCCTGCATGCTCAAGGGGCTTTTCTTCAGTTTCCTGCCTCCTGCATGCTCCAGGGGCTTTTCTTCAGTTTCCTGCCTCCTGCATGCTCCAGGGGCTCTGCTCCAGTCTCGTGCTCCTGCCTGCTCCAGGGATTCTGCTCCAGTCTCGTGCCTCCTGCGTGCTTCAGGAGCTCTGCTCCAGTCCCCTGCCTCCTGCATGCTACAGGGGCTCTTCTCCAGTTTCCTGCTCTCCCTTGACCCCAGGGGCTCTGCTCCATTCTCCTGCCTCCAACGTGCACCAGGAGCTCTGCTCCAGTCTCCTGCCTCCTGCTCCCCCCAGACTTCAGGGGCTCTGCTCCAGTCTCCCGCCCCCTGCGTGCTCCAGGGGCTCTGCTCCAGTCTCCTGCCTCCTGCTCCCCCGAGACCCCAGGGCTCTGCTCCATTCTCCTGCCTCCAACGTGCACCATGAGCTCTGCTCCAGTCTCCTGCCTCCTGCTCCCCCCAGACTCCAGGGGCTCTGCTCCAGTCTCCTGCCTCCTGCACGCTCCAGGGGCTCTGCTCCAGTCTCCTGCCTCCTGCTCCCCCGAGACTCCAGGGGCTCTGTTCCAGTCTCCTGCCCCCTGCGTGCTCCAGGGGCTCTTCTCCAGTCTCCTGCCTCCTACTCCTCCGAGACTCCAGGGGCTCTGCTCCAGTTTCCTGCCTCCTGCATGCTCCAGGGGCTCTGCTCCAGTCTCCTGCCTCCTGCCTGCTCCGGGGGCTCTGCTCCATTCTCTTGCCTCCTGCGTGCTCCAGGGGCTCTGCTCCATTCTCCTGCCTCCTGCCTGCTCCAGGGGCTCTGCTCCAGTCTCTTGCCTCCTGCGTGATAGTGAGGGGCTACTTTGGGACTACTAAAATGTTACCTTGTTGAGTTTTATGCGCTTTTTATATCATATTCTGTAAAGCTGTACATATTTTATTGATTTTTAGTGATGGAAATGAACGACCTCTTTATAAGGAAAAGAAACTGATCGCAACTGCTTTTTATCTTTCCGAGGTTGTCGCCCAGAACCATGAATTGATCATTTCCCTTATAGTCAATTTGTGAAAGTCAACACATGAGTATATGCTGATCTTTAAATATGTTGCACAAACAATGGATTGTACCCAGAGGCGATCCGTACCTGTTGGAAAAGATTCTTAATAAATTAAACACTCACAAGACAGGTGATAAAAGGGGGGGGCAGGAAGTGGGGGTAGTCCCAATCAAGAACGTGTGAAGAATGCTTGCAGAAATTGTAATATATTACAGTTCAATAAAAGACATCTGCTCTCTTTAAAAATCTGCATCCGTGGCATGACGTAATTTTACCTGTATTCTCTTATTAGCCAAGGTGACAGTGGCTTTAATATATTGGTCCTGATTGTGTGGCTCGCAGGCAACATGCTGCTCGTGGCACCCTACAATGCTGCTCCCAGTTGCTCTGGTCCATGGTGTGGAGGCCAAATAGGAGGCCATGGATGAGACCTGAAATGGCTGTGTAGTGTAGTGATTTAGTTTGGCATGTTGTCTTTGCAGAATGAGTAGAATGCTGAGTGAGTGACATGGAATCTTGCTGGTGAGAATGTTGTTGTATGGTTGAGAGTTCTGAGTGAGAGAGTTGGTGAGATGAAGCCTACCTGGGACGATGCCGGTGCATGTTGCCTGAAGCTCAGATGAACTTGACATAAGAAACATAAAAGATGTACTGGAAACTCATTAAAGGAACAACTGGAACATCAAGAGATGTCAGTGTCAGCATTGGGAACCCAGAACTTTACATTGGCGACGAGGATGCTGGCTGTGCTGGGGGGACAGCACTGAGGATGGCACATGCACCGCCCCTCAACCCAAGAAGAAGACCCTCCCAGGTAGGGCGAGCGCTTATTGGCTTTAGGCGCAGTAGGGCCCAGCGCTGGGGCCGCTGGCGCAGGATGTAGTGATCTGCGCCATGCAAGAGCCATCTGGGTTGGCCTGTCTAACCGGAAGTTGGACAGATTAAACTTAGAGGGCCAAGAGACTGGCAGCGCAACAGTGGCAGTGCTGAGGGCCCATTGACTGTCTTGAAGGGGTTTGGGGACCCAAAGCTGCGACATGAAGGCCATGGCAGTAGCAAGTGAAAAGGCTTGGAGTCTGAGCTACGACTGGAAAACTGGGAAGCCATGTTGCGCAGTTCAGGGGCGTGGAGCCCATGGCAGCAGCAATAGGAGAGGCTTGGAGCCTAAGCTGTGCCTGGGGATTGAAGAATCCGGAGGTCATGCTGTGCAACTGAGGGGTTTTGAGCCCAAGACAGCAGCATTGGGAGAGGCTTTGAGTCTGAGCTGTGCCTATGAGTGACTAGGGGGCCACTGCTCTCTGGCAGAGGGGCTAGGTGCCCACAATGAGAATTGTGTTTCTATGGAAGTCAAAAGTGACTTTGGTGGAGTTTAGAGCCCATTTCAAATCGGAGCCGTGTCCCCTAAGGTACTTTTCCTATGGATGGAGATGGCAGGAGAAGGAACATGGCTACAGAATTATTTTGCAGGAGAAGGAACATGGCTACATAATTACTTTTGATTATATGGGTGCATTAGATAGCATACAGCAGAGTTTAAGTTAACATGTTATGTTTTAATTGTCATGTGAGGCCTGTGATAGTGGTGATATTTTGACACTATAATTGCAACATGAGCATTTATGAGATAATGTACACTGGATGGGAGAGTTTGGTGTCGTGGCCTTTGTTGAGAGACATACATTTGATGTGAGCAATATAGTTTTTTTAAGCAGTTGTGTTTAACGCATGTTCTTTCCACAGATGGACTTTTCAATGCAATAGGCAAAGTGGACTGATATAGTTATAGTACATGGCATGGAAAATGTGATAAATGGAACATGCTTACTAATTTTTTCCTTTGCAGGTGGGACTATAAGTTTGATAAGAGCTAAGAAGAGTTTTTGCAGAAATGTTTTTAATTTTAAGCAGTGTTAGCTTGTTGCAGTGTGGTGATCTGCATGTGGGAGTCTTTGTGGTGTGCTAGAGTTTTAGCATTTTGGTGATTTTTGTAGTTGTGTGCATGGTGTGTTCTAAGTGGTTCTTCGCAGCAGTGGTGTTGGCTTTTTTTGTTTTAAGGAACACAGAGGACAGATAAAGGGTGGCAGTCGCTGAGGGAGTCGCAGTCCTTGCAGTCATCCCTCTCTCCTGGTCCTGATCCTACCTGCAGTCTGTCTACAGTCTCTACTGAAAGGGAGTCTCTACATAAAGTCCTCCCTGCCGCGGAGCGGCCGCGGAGCCAGTCGCGGAGGGAGTCGCAGTCCTTGCAGTCATCCCTCTCTCCTGGTCCTGATCCTACCTGCAGTCTGTCTACAGTCTCAACTGAAAGGGAGTCTCTACATAAAGTCCTCCCTGCCGCGGAGCGGCCGCGGAGCCAGTCGCTGAGGGAGTCGCAGTCCTTGCAGTCCCTGCAAGTCCCAGCGAGCAGGGAGGTAGGATGGAATCCTCCCCATTGCTCAATCTGAGGAATCTCCGGTCGGGGGAGGGAGATGGGGGGAAAAGACTTCTAAGAAGCTCCAAACCCAGCAACATCTTGAAAAAGGCGCCTAAACCCCCTTCACACTCGCCAAGTTTCCACTCATCCCAATCCTCGCCTGAGCACTGGGCGGCTAACCTCACAAACCCGAGTCCAACCTCGGATCAGAGACATGAACGGGAGATTTCCTTTCTTCTCCCCGAGCCGCCCCCGATTGAGCTTCCCCCACCGCCGAGCTGCCAAAGACTTCAAACCACTTTCGATCCCCTGGGGCCGGATCGCAACAAATTGCCAGCAACCACAACACCGACATGCAGCACTCACCTCTCAGAGCCGGTGATAAACCCGACAGCTCCAACCGTCCAGCTGCACCCCTTGGGGATGCCGGCCATGCCCGGAGACGCGGCCTCCCAACTTCGGCTCGAGCCAGCACTTATAGGCACGAGCGGCTCCTGTGGCTCGCTGCTGGCGCAGGGCCGGAGGGGGGTCGCAGAGAGCGGACGACCTCGAGCGCGGTCTTCCGAGCATGGGGCTGAGTGTCCCCCGCGTTGGATGTGCCCTGGGGGCTCCGTCTGCAGCCCCCCCGGGGGCGTCTGTAAGGAGTCCCATCTGCACCTCGAGTGCCTCGGGGCCGCCGCCTCTGCTTGCGGAGCCGATGGAGTTCGGGTCGTCGGCGGTGGAGGGGGCGGAGGGCCCAGCTCAGGGATTGACAGAAGCAAGAGCAGAAGCAGCTCTCGTAACCACAGCGCTGATCCACGGCTCTCCAGAAAGAGCTCCCCCCACGTCCAGTCCAGGTACTGTGGCTTCAACCATCCACTCAACTGGCCCACTGGGCTCTAACGGCGAGAGAATTTCAACAACAGAAGGGGAATGGGCAGAGATTGAGGAGGTGAACAGCATTCCCTCCCCTACGCCACCCCATATGCGAGGTCACCCGACATTCAAGCAGAGAGCAAAGCTCACCCGACCTTCAACAAAAAAAAAATCCAAGCAAAAAAACACGACATCAAAAAACAATGAAACCACCACAAGCCCATCAACGCACAAGTCCACATTGAACTCCTCGCAACAACAACAACTACACCAAAAAAAAAAAAACAAACATCAAAGCCAGGCCGAATGGCCCCGTGAAGACAGCACATGGCAAAAATCAGCTGGGTATGACGGTGGTAGACTTCTTTAACCGCTTGGGTAAAAGAAAACTTGCCATTGATGCAGAAATCTCGGACGCGGACATTCTTGAAGCAATCACTGATCCAGCGCCTTCCTCCAAACTGAGGAAAACAGAAGGAAGTATGGGCCTCAGGCAGCCCCCACGGACAGAAACCCAGCCGCTTGGCCGAAACAGCGAGAACCAGCCAATCCCGGGTTCACCTCCACTTAGCGCACCAGAGGACGCATCAACAGGCGGCAACGAACGGGGAGGCCCAGCCCCCCAGCTTTTCAGTGAAACTACCCCAATACCCGCGATTGAGAACCCTGGCGATGCAACCCCTAAGGAACTCCCCACCCTCCAGTACTCAGCCCGAGAAAACAGACCCGTCAGTGCTCCTCCCTAACTCTAGCATCCAGGGCGCTAAGAACGATCTAGCCCCCCTCCAGCACCAAACACCACAGTCCCCGGGCATCCGGGAAAGGCTGGCCCCCGGATCTACACTGCCCATCTCCGGACTTACAAAGATGCCAACCCAGCCAGAACCAAGGCAACGTCGAAAGTCCACAGCTGGGTTACCGAGGGTAGCATCATGCCAAACTTCAGTGGAACCTCTATCTCAGTCAGAGGGGATAAGTCCAAATCCTCGGGCCCCCCTTGACAAAAAACTCCAGGAGGCAGCAAACCAGAAACCGAACAAACCTTGCGCCCTCGCTCTTCACCAAGTGGCACAACAACTATCGCTGGATGAGATCTTTGCGACACCAATTAAAGCAAGAAGAACCAGCGAGGTGGCTCCACAAAGCAAACTGGAAACTCCTGGCAGGAAACATGATTCCTTAGCTCTCATGTCAGCAATAACAATAGCTCTCGCCCCCTTCTGCAAGCTCTACGAGGCATTGAGCGACTCACTGAAAGATCAGACCACCCTACTCGCAATGACCCACACCAAATTGCTTTTCCTTGAAGGGTGTATAACAGCCCTGGAGGTCCGCACAAAAGAAAAGACCACACCTGTCTCAGAGTGCTCTTCAGTGCTCACGGGACAGGACAGGCAGGTACCAAAGACCCACTTAAGGACAAACACCGCCTCTCAAACAGAACCCCGTTGCCCACCGAGGGGCTCGGCAGAAAACCTGTCCACAACTTTAAAACAAAAGCGGGAAGGGAACTATGCGCTTTTCAGCGCGCCTAAAATCAACCCTAAGCCTACTTCGACGTCAACAAAAGCACTGGCACCAACATCGGATAGCTCAATCCCCATAATGGAAGCCGGCAAGGTCCCGGCGGCAAAGGCAACTCGCTCCCTGGGTATCAAGAACAGTACCACAACCCCTGGGTCCAACCCTGCACAAATTGTATTAACTCTCGGAGCCCCACCAAGCTCAATCTTGGCAATTGACCGGCCCCCCCAAGAGATGACGGCTAAGAACAAAACACCACCGGACACAGCACCTGCTTCAAGCAATAAACCGCCTGATAACCAGCCCCCCTCAATATCTCCCAAATCGGTCGAAGACTTTTTGAGGGACATGGTCGTGATGAACATCTCCCAGCACTTGAACTCAACGGCCGACTCAGACCTTATAGACCTGACATCTGATAAAGTCTATTCTCCCATCCAGCCTCAGACGGGGAGAAACGGGAGCCCGGGACCTCCACACCCCAGGTCGAACCCCTGGGCAAGACCAAACAAAGAGACCCACCCGAAACAGCCCTCCAAACAAAAAACAGTCGCTCCCCGGGCGGAATCATCACGAACCCGAGCGAAGAGAACCCGGTCGAGGTCCTGGGAAATTCAAAGAGTCCATAGAAGACCGAAAACAACTCACCCCCTAAACAAACAGTCAGCACAAAGACCAGAACCGCAAACAACGACGTACAAGCTTGAACAGAAAGCCTGGAATAAAGATTTTCAAACTCTGAACAGAAACACCATACTTAGAATCTCCAGTAAAACAAACTCGCTAAAAAACCTGAGGTCAGAAGATCTGGCACAGGTAGAACCGTACCACAAAAAGGCAATAGCTAAAGCATACATACACATAAAATCGTCCTTCCAGATAAAAGATTTTGAGGAGGTCCAAAGAGAGCTACACAAGCAAGGAATCAGGATACTGGACTGGGTGGAGAACAGAGGTGATGTATCACGGAGGAGAGAAAAGTCCAGAACTCCGCAAACGAGACGGCAACTAACTCCAAATTGGAGGAGACCTCATTCAGACTCCTACTCACGCACCCCCCGACGGAGAGCAAAGAAAACAGTTTCTCTGGCAAGTCAACATCACATAACTAACCAAGAGAATACTAACTCAGGACCTTTTCGGAGAAACCCACCCCAAAACGCCCTTGAGAACAATGATTCGAGAGAACGAGTTTCAGATCACAACTCCCATATGGAAGCCAGCGCCAAAGAAGTAAGGGTGGTAACAGCAAAGGCGACAGAGCAAAAGCGGCAGCACTACACCCAAGTCAGAGCTCGAGACTTCAAATCCCAGGACGTGCAACCGTCCTCAAAACAAATCAACGACAGAATCAGAGAACACCCACTGTTACAGGAGGATCAAAACACAAGGACTTCGTTCTGGTCCAGGCTGCCGAACGTTTTTTCACTATCCTCGAAAAAAAAATAGCAACCCGAGGCCCCCGCAGCAGGGCCGGACCGGGCGATTGGAGAAGAATCCCCCGGGGCTGCAGCTAACATCCTCAAACTAGGATCTTGGAACACGTGTGGGTTCAAACATCTGAGGCAAAGAGGAGGAATCAACCTAGGGCAGTTTGACATCTTGGCCCTACAAGAAACTTGGCTTACGGAGGTTCCAGCTCTTGATGGCTTTGAAATTGTGCTCACGCCGGCTGCGAAAAGCCGCCTTGGCAGACCATCATCAGGAATTCTCCTGGCGGCCCGAGCGGGCAGCGGAATCAGCATATCAAAAGTTCTAGTAACCTCGAAACATCACCTGGTCGCCACATTGTCATGGGACAATAAACCAGCACGAGATAAACCAAACAAAGACGCGGGTCTGATGGTTATCCTTGGAATCATCGTGGTGTACTGGAACCCTCAAGTAATTTCAGACGGAAAGTTCCTCAAACTGATCGAAACAGCAATCGACTCCCTCCGTGTGGATGAAAATACAGCCCACATAATAATATGCGGAGACTTAAACGCAACCTGCCAGCCAAGAACGGCATGGCCAAGAGCAGCGAACCGAAAGAGCAAATCTGAAGACAGAGGAACCCAATGGAACGACTTGATGGCGTCAAGAGGGCTTCTTAATTTGGCCCAGCTATTTCCCAACCCAAACAGACTCCCGACATGGGAAAGAATGAATAAGTCTGCTACAATAGACTACATCTTCATATCCCCAGAAACTCAGATGGTGATGTCCTCTTTCGACGTGATCGAAACCGAAGCGAGTGACCACAACTTACTTCAAGCCTCCTGGTACTCATTCAGAGGAAAAAACACCTCGACGGGCTACTCGGTCGAAAGCAACAACCAAGGGACCCGCCTCAGACTAACGGAAGAACGCATCACCCATTTAACATCAAAATATAGAGCAGGCGGTCCATCACCAGACTACCAACCACTCTTAAGCCCCTTCAAAGTCACCTTGAAAGGGACAAAATCCACGGTCGTGACCAAATCCCATAACTTCGACAAACAGGTGGTGGAAAGAAGGGCAGTATTGAGAAGACTAAGAAGGCGGATCAAAACTAACTTCTCGGAAGCCATGCAAGAAGAACTGACAGTGGAAACGAAAAAATACAAAGCCTGGATAAAAAACTACCGCATAACCTTATATCAAAACGACTCAGAAGCCATGTTGAAAAAGGGGGCCGGAAAAGACGCCAGAGAATTCTGGAAACTGTTAAACCAAGCGGGCCCTGCATACCAAACAAGCCCCTGCAACGCAGTAAGTGAAGAAAACTGGAAAACTTACTTCACCGATCTGTTTCAGGAACCACCATCAGCACCGTCCTCAATTCAAGCTGAGGCTGAATCAGAGTGGGTCAACGTTTCTGATAAAGAAGACATCCAAGACGCACTCAGAAAACTCAAAGCCTCGCGAGCACCCGGCCCAGACGGGATCACAAACATCGACTTGAAATCCCACGCTGAAAACTGGGTCCCCTTCATCAGCCAGGTGTTCAGCAACTGCTCAACCACTAGAACCATCCCGAGGTCCTGGACTTCTGCCACAGTGGTCCCTATCTACAAAAAGGGAGCGAAGACAAACCCACAGAACTACCGACCAATCGCACTCCTGGACACAATCGGGAAGATATACGGGTCACTGCTGCTAAAACGATTCCAAAAATGGGCGAGGGCAGCTCCGTGTGCAGACCCATTTCAAGCAGGCTTTAAGAAAAACTCATCCGCCATGGTAAACATTATGCTACTGAGCATTATCAAAAGCAAGACCATTCAATCCACATCGAGAGTCTTTCTCTCGTTTATAGACCTATCGCAAGCATTTGACCTGGTGGATCGAACAAAGCTATGGGAGAAGTTAACAGCATGCGATTGCCCCCCGAGCATCCTCGCCCCAATAAAAGCCCTCCACAAGGCCACCACCATGAGGGTCAAGCTAAACCAGCAGGGCCTACTCTCCGGAGAGATTCCGACCAATCGAGGTGTGAAACAGGGGTGCCCGTTGGCACCAGAACTCTTCATAGCCTTCATTGGTGACCTGAAAGAAATAAACAAGAGTTCCAGATCATTCCCCCCCAAAATAGGCAACGTACCAACAGCACGTTTGCTATATGCCGATGACATCACCTTACTGGACAGAACAGAAATCGGTCTCCAGAGACAAATGACGGACTTGGCTGACTACATCAAGCAGGCAAACCTTCTTATAAACAAAGCAAAAACAAAAGTCCTCATACTGGAAAAAAAACCCAGAAGACTGAAGCGCTTCAACTGGAGCCTGGAAAAAGTCAACGTCGAAACAGTGCAAAACTTCAGATACCTGGGAATAATAATAGACAGCACTCCTACAGACTCAGCCATGCAAAAAGACCTTTGGAGGAAAGCCAGACTACTGACCTCCCAAGCCCGTCTTCTGGATAAAAAGTTTGGTCGCTTCTCACTGATACCTATGATAAGGTTCTACAAAGCCAAGGTGATACCTGCCTTGACGTATGGAGCGGAGGCGATGCCAGCCATACCAAACACAATATGGAAAATACTCGAAGGATTCTTTTGGAAAGCAGTCCTGAATCTCCTGAACTCCACCCAGATCGAAGCAATCAGGCGTGAACTGGGCCTCTCTTCACTGAGTGCCAAAGTGAACCTAGCGAGCATATTCCTATATAGGAAAACAATCCTTCCTGACGCGCCCCGCCTCTACAACCTAATAGATCTGGAGATCAAAGCAGGCACCTGTAGGCTGATTGTCAAATGGGCCGAGCAGATACAATCGTAGTTGACCGAAATTGGCTGCACCAACGAAGACCTTATCAAGAACCCCAATAAAATTTAAAAAAAATTGGCAGAAGCAGACTGGATTGACACCCAAGAGCGTGCCAAAGGAAACAAAACACTGGCTCTTTTTCCTCATTCCCCAAAGAAGCTAAATCAAACAACACAACTACTCAGAAGATTCCCAAGCAAACCATTACGGCAATTCCTCTTAAGAGCCCGCTTAAACTTGCTACACACCAACGAAATCCTGTTCTTGAGAGGTCAGTCTCCCTCCAAAACCTGCCGCCTATGCAAAGCTGACACAGAAACAATTAGACATCTGCTACTCCAATGCCCTGGGACTGAACAGGCTCGTCAAGCCTATCTACTCCCTCTCCTGGAAACCCACGTTGTGAGTGAAGAGGAAATATGGTGGGCTCGTCTAATCAGCGGCCAGAAGACAAACTGGTCTATTGCAGCGGCAAAAATCTTACAAATTGCCTTAGCGCAGTGCTTACAAGGGGCGTCTGCCAAAGTCACCGTCTAATCAAAGCAAAATCAAGCATTTGTTAAAATCCAGAAAGATGGATAAACACAATAATAAAAAAAAAAAAAAAATTAATAAAATAAAGGGTGGCAATATCGCACTGTTTGTGCTGTTTGGATGTTGTTTCACTCGGACGTTTGGAACGTCCAACCTGGTTCTTTGAGTGTGAGGTGCACATCATAGTGATGTGTATTTATTTGACTGTGAAGTTATGGGTGGCTGAGTGTAATAAGAGTACTGTTGTTCTGGTGAAAGTGATGCATTTATGTATATGTTGTGTGTGACAATGCTTTCACATCATTGTGTTTGGTCTTTAGGTGGATCTTGAGGACACAGGCGATGAAGTGAGGGTGGTGGCATAGGTACCTTAGGGTGCAATATGTTATTGTGTCGTTTCACTCGATGTTGGGAATGCCCAGCCTTGTTCTCTGGTGTGTGTGGTGCACAGCTCGGAGTTGTGTGTGTGGAGTGCCTATGAGGTTAGTATTGGTTATAGTTTTTGTGTGGTAGAGGAGGAGAGAGGTTAGAGAGATACCTGCGCTGTTGACGATTGATTGCTAGTGGTACAGTTTTCATTGGTAGGTGTCCTTCTTTTACTTTGTAGAAAAGGGGAGGGGTATTGTTAGTATTGTGTTATGGTACCATTTGAACTGGTGACGCGTTCAGGTTGTACGGGTGTGGTGATAGTTCATGTGGTTGAGGTGCACGCGCATGTGTTGGAGTGTGTGTGTGTACTGTGTGTTGTGAGTGTGACCGGTTTTGGTAGGGGTCGTTGTTGTTGTGTAAGGAAGGGAGATATATAGTGATTTAGTTTGGCATGTTGTCTTTGCAGAATGAGTAGAATGCTGAGTGAGTGACATGGAATCTTGCTGGTGAGAATGTTGTTGTATGGTCGGGATTTCTGAGTGAGAGAGTTGGTGAGATGTAGCATACCTGGGAGGATGCTGGTGCATATTGCCTGAAGCTCAGATGAACTTGACATAAGAAACATAAAAGATGTACTGGAAACTCATTAAAGGAACAACTGGAACATCAAGAGATGTCAGAGTCAGCATTGGGAACCAAGAACTTTACATGTAGCCTGAGCCAGGGCTGTGTAGGACAGCTGGCCAATCAGCCTAATCTGTCAAAGTGACATCACGTACATTGGTTGCTGAGCATCAACAGAGTGAGCCAAGTGGTGGATTCGATGGGTTTGCAGCATGCAAAGTGCCTGGAAGGAGGCTGCAGAAATGTGCTCCATTACCATTACGGACTGGTGGTGTTAACATCAGAAGTAGCAACAATGTACTGTTGCAACCACGCTTCCTGCCCATCTGGGTGTGTAATCCACATATTCCTAACTAGCAAGCAATTAAGGAGTACCTGAGGCCCACAGAATAGGCCAGTGTGGCCATCCTAGTGAAGAGCATCATGGGAAGCACTAACAGCTACCCCAATCCACCGGCACTTACCGGGTCAGACATTCTACAGTCGCTTCAGCACTTAAAGCTGCACACCAGGAGGAGCTCTGTGGGCTCGAGCAGCTGCGCGATCTGCACAGCAACTTTTGCAAGCAAACACGCAGTCCCCTGTAATACTCCAGTAGGCAGCAATGGAGCTATTTTCAGACACTTGGCAGGAACCTCATGGTAAAATAAGCAACATGAATGCCCAAATGTCCACTATTAAAAGGTTCCAGTTGGACGTTTTGTAAATGCATTTGTTCAAAATGTTCCAAACTGATTGCATTATCCTTGAGAATAAATTACTATCTTCTGTTAATTTTCCCACCCGGTAAGTACATTAATGGGCAAAAAAATTCAACACATGCCCATGTTTGTGTCCAGGTGAAAAGTGCGTTCTTGTTCCTTTGCACAACTGGCTTGTGCATAATGGGCAAATAGATGGCATGTACGGACAACTTTTTGTTGTTGCATATTTTGTTTATGCCAATTTTAGAATAAGAAGTTTGTGTTTGATGTCACCATGCACAGTGTTCCTCAGAAATGTTACATACTCATTACAGTATCCTGGTGGAAAGATTGTCATCGTCTGATACACTCCCATCGGGCACATGGACAATGGGCAAGTAATGCAATGTCGTGAATGATTTTCATCGTTTGATACACTTGCATCTAGCATGTGAACAATGGGAATGTCATTTAATGGCGTGAATCATTGTCATTGTCTGATACACTCCATCTGGCATGTGGCCAATGGGCAAGTAAGGCAACGGCCTGAATCATTGTCATCGTCTGATACACTCCCATCTGGCACGTGGACAATGGGCAAGTAATGCAACACTGTGAATCATTGTCACCATCTGATGCACTCCCATCTGGCACGTGGACAATGGGCAAGTAATGCAATGGCGTGAATCATTGTCATCGTCTGATACACTCCCATCTGGCACGTGGACAATGGGCCAGTAATGCAATGGCATGAATCATTGTCATCATCCGATACACTCCCATCAGGCACGTGGACAAAGGGTAAGTAATGCAATGGCGTGAATCATTGTCATCGCATGATACACGCCCATCTGGCACGTGGACAATGGGCAAGTAATGCAATGACGTGATTCATTGTCATCGTCTGATACACTCCCATCTGGCAAGTGGACAATGGCCAAGTAACGCAATGCTGTGAATCGCTGTCATCGTCTGATAGACTCCCATCTGGCATGTAGACAATGGGCAACTAACGCAAATGTGTGAATCATTGTCATTGTCTGATGCACTTCCATCTGGCAGGCAGACAATGGGCAAGTAATGAAATGGTGTGAATCATTGTTAACGTTTTATACACTCAGTGGTCGAAGTGGGCGGGAGCGCTTCTCCTACTTCTTTTAATTAAGTTTTACCGTTCCTATACTTTTATCTTAAAAAGAAACCGTTCCGGAACGGTTTCATTTTTAAATAAAAGTGTAGGAAGAAGTTAAAACTTACACTTTCAGTGCACTGCACTGGACATTCCCTTAAACAGCAGGCACATGTGTTTTGGGGATTGTATTGTGCATGGTGGGGGGTGTGGCGATGGGGTGTGTGGGCCGCGGTCCAGACCATTAGGGAACATAGTTCCACTACTTCTTTTTGTACACTTCGACCACTGAATACACTCCCATCTGGCACGTGGACAATGGGCAAGTAATACAATGGCGTGAATCATTGTTATCGTCCGATTCACTCCCATCTGGCACGTGGACAAAGGGTAAGTAATGCAATGGCGTGAATCATTGTCATCGTCCGATACACTCCCATCTGGCACGTTGACAATGGGCAAGTAACGCAATGGCGTTAATCATTGTCATCATCCGATACACTCCCATCTGTCATGTGGACAAAGGGTAAGTAATGCAATGGCGTGAATCATTGTCATCGTCTGATACACTCCATCTGGCATGTTGCCAATGGGCAAGTAATGCAACTGCGTGAATCATTGTCATCGTCTGATAGACTCACATCTGGCATGTGGACAATGGGAAAGTAATGCAACAGCCTGAGTCATTATCATCATCTGATACACTCCCACCTGGCATCTTGACAATGGGCAAGTAATGCAATTGCGTGAATCATTGTCATCGTCTGATACGCTCCTATCTGGCACGTGGACAATGGACAAGTAATGCAATGGCGTAAATCATTGTCATCATCTGATAGACTCCCATCTGGCATGTGGACAATGGGCAAGTAATGCAACAGCCTGAATCATTGTCATCGTCTGAAAGACTCCCATCTGGCACCTGGACAATGGGTAAGTAAGGCAACGGCGTGAAACATTGTCATCGTCTGATAGACTCACATCTGGCATGTGGACAATGGGAAAGTAATGCAACAGCGTGAATCATTATCACCGTCTCATACACTCCCATCTGGCACGTGGACAATGGGCAAGTAATGCAATTGCGTGAATAATTGTCATCGTCTGATACACTCCCATCTGGCACGAGGACAATGGACAAGTACAGCAATGGCGTGAATCCTTGTCATCATCTGATATACTCTCATCTGGAATGTGCACAATGGGGAAGTAATGCAATGGCGTGAATCATTGTCACCATCTCATTGACTCCCATCTGTCATGAGGACAATGGGCAAGTAATGCAATGGCGTGAATCATTATCATCCTCTGATAGACTCCCATCTTGTACGTGGAAAATGAGCAAGTAATGCAATGGCGTGAATAATTGTCATCGTCTTATGCACTCTCATCTGGCACGTGGACAATGGGCAAGTAATGCAATGGCGTGAATCATTGTCATCGTCTGATACACTCCCGTCTGGCAAGTGGACAGTGGCCAAGTAACGCAATGCTGTGAATCGTTGTCATCGTCTGATAGACTCCCATCTGGCATGTAGACAATGGGCAACTAACACAAATGCGTGAATCATTGTAATTGTCTGGAACACTCCCATCTGGCACGTGGACAATGGGCAAATAACGCAATGGTGTGAATCATTGTCATCGTCTGGAACACTCCCAACTGGCACGTGGACAATGGGCAAGTATTGCAATGGAGTGAATCATTGTCATCATCTGATACAATCCCATCTGGCACGTGGACAATGGGCAAGTAATGCAATAGGGAGAATCATTGTCATCGTCCGATACACTCCCATCTGGCACGTGGAAAAAGGGTAAGTAATGCAATGGCCTGAATCATTCTCATCGTCCGATACACTCCCATCTGGCATGTTGCCAATGGGCAAGTAAGGCAACAGCCTGAATCATTGTCATCGTCTGATACACTCCCATCTGGCACGTGGACAATGGGCAAGTAAGGCAACGGCCTGAATCATTGTCATCGTATGATAGACTACCATCTGGCTTGTGGACAATGGGCAAGTAATGCAACGGCGTCAATCATTATCATCGTCTGATACACTCCCATCTGGCACGTGGACAATGGAGAAGTAAATCCATGGCATGAATCATTGTCATCGCCTGATACATGCCCATCTGGCACGTGGACAATGGGAAAGTAATGCAATGGCATGAATCATTGTCATCGTCTGATACACTCCTTCTGGCATGTGGCCAATGGGCAAGTAAGGCAACGGCCTGAATCATTGTCATCGTCTGATACACTCCCATCTGGCACGTGGACAATGGGCAAGTAATGCAACACCATGAATCATTGTCACCATCTGATAGACTCCCATCTGGCACATGGACAATGGGCAAGTAAGGCAACAGCCTGAATCATTGTCATCGTCTAATGAACTCCCATCTGGCACGTGGACAAAGGGCAAGTAATGCAATGGCGTGAATCATTGTCATCGTCTGATACACTCCCATCTGGCACGTGGACAATGGGCAAGTAATGCAATGGCGTGAATCATTGTCATCGTCCGATACACTCCCATCAGGCACGTGGACAAAGGGTAAGTAATGCAATGGCGTGAATCATTGTCATCGCATGATACACGCCCATCTGGCACGTGGACATTGGGCAAGTAATGCAATGATGTGATTCATTGTCATCGTCTGATACACTCCCATCTGGCAAGTGGACAATGGCCAAGTAACGCAATGCTGTGAATCGCTGTCATCGTCTGATAGACTCCCATCTGGCATGTAGACAATGGGCAACTAACGCAAATGCGTGAATCATTGTCATTGTCTGATGCACTTCTATCTGGCACGCAGACAATGGGCAAGTAATGAAATGGTGTGAATCATTGTCAACGTCTGATACACTCAGTGGTCGAAGTGGGCGGGAGCGCTTCTCCTCTACTTCTTTTAATTAAGTTTTACCGTTCCTATACTTTTATCTTAAAAAGAAACCGTTCCGGAACGGTTTCATTTTAAAATAAAAGTGTAGGAAGAAGTTAAAACTTACACATTCAGTGCACTGTACTGGACATTCCCTTAAACAGCAGGCACATGTGTTTTGGGGATTGTATTGTGCATGGTGGGGGGTGTGGCGATGGGGTGTGTGGGCCGCGGTCCAGACCATTAGGGAACATAGTTCCACTGCTTCTTTTTGTACACTTCGACCACTGGATACACTCCCATCTGGCACGTGGACAATGGGCAAGTAATACAATGGCATGAATCATTGTTATCGTCCGATTCACTCCCATCTGGCACGTGGACAAAGGGTAAGTAATGCAATGGCGTGAATCATTGTCATTGTCTGATACACTCCCATCTGGCACATGGACAATGGGCAAGTAATGCAACTGCGTGAATCATTGTCATCGTCTGATAGACTCACATCTGGCATGTGGACAATGGGAAAGTAATGCAACAGCCTGAGTCATTATCATCATCTGATACACTCCCACCTGGCATCTTGACAATGGGCAAGTAATGCAATTGCGTGAATCATTGTCATCGTCTGATACGCTCCTATCTGGCACGTGGACAATGGACAAGTAATGCAATGGCGTAAATCATTGTCATCATCTGATAGACTCCCATCTGGCATGTGGACAATGGGCAAGTAATGCAACAGCCTGAATCATTGTCATCGTCTGAAAGACTCCCATCTGGCACCTGGACAATGGGTAAGTAAGGCAACGGCGTGAAACATTGTCATCGTCTGATAGACTCACATCTGGCATGTGGACAATGGGAAAGTAATGCAACAGCGTGAATCATTATCACCGTCTCATACACTCCCATCTGGCACGTGGACAATGGGCAAGTAATGCAATTGCGTGAATAATTGTCATCGTCTGATACACTCCCATCTGGCACGAGGACAATGGACAAGTACAGCAATGGCGTGAATCCTTGTCATCATCTGATATACTCTCATCTGGAATGTGCACAATGGGGAAGTAATGCAATGGCGTGAATCATTGTCACCGTCTGATTGACTCCCATCTGTCATGAGGACAATGGGCAAGTAATGCAATGGCGTGAATCATTATCATCCTCTGATAGACTCCCATCTTGTACGTGGAAAATGAGCAAGTAATGCAATGGCGTGAATAATTGTCATCGTCTTATGCACTCTCATCTGGCACGTGGACAATGGGCAAGTAATGCAATGGCGTGAATCATTGTCATCGTCTGATACACTCCCGTCTGGCAAGTGGACAGTGGCCAAGTAACGCAATGCTGTGAATCGTTGTCATCGTCTGATAGACTCCCATCTGGCATGTAGACAATGGGCAACTAACACAAATGCGTGAATCATTGTAATTGTCTGGAACACTCCCATCTGGCACGTGGACAATGGGCAAATAACGCAATGGTGTGAATCATTGTCATCGTCTGGAACACTCCCATCTGGCACGTGGACAATGGGCAAGTATTGCAATGGAGTGAATCATTGTCATCATCTGATACAATCCCATCTGGCACGTGGACAATGGGCAAGTAATGCAATAGGGAGAATCATTGTCATCGTCCGATACACTCCCATCTGGCACGTGGAAAAAGGGTAAGTAATGCAATGGCCTGAATCATTCTCATCGTCCGATACACTCCCATCTGGCATGTTGCCAATGGGCAAGTAAGGCAACAGCCTGAATCATTGTCATCGTCTGATACACTCCCATCTGGCACGTGGACAATGGGCAAGTAATGCAACGGCGTCAATCATTATCATCGTCTGATACACTCCCATCTGGCACGTGGACAATGGGGAAGTAAATCTATGGCATGAATCATTGTCATCGCCTGATACATGCCCATCTGGCACGTGGACAATGGGAAAGTAATGCAATGGCATGAATCATTGTCATCGTCTGATACACTCCATCTGGCATGTGGCCAATGGGCAAGTAAGGCAACGGCCTGAATCATTGTCATCGTCTGATACACTCCCATCTGGCACGTGGACAATGGGCAAGTAATGCAACACCATGAATCATTGTCACCATCTGATAGACTCCCATCTGGCACATGGACAATGGGCAAGTAAGGCAACAGCCTGAATCATTGTCATCGTCTAATGAACTCCCATCTGGCACGTGGACAAAGGGCAAGTAATGCCATGCCATGAATCATTGTCATCGCCTGATACATGCCCATCTGGCACGTGGACAATGGGAAAGTAATGAAATGGCGTGAATCATTATCATCCTCTGATAGACTCCCATCTGGTACGTGGACAATGAGCAAGTAATGCAATGGCTTGAATAATTGTCATCGTCTTATGCACTCTCATCCGGCACGTGGACAATGGGCAAGTAATGCAATGGCGTGAATCATTGTCATCGTCTGATACACTTCCATCTGGCAAGTGGACAATGGCCAAGTAACGCAATGCTGTGAATCGTTGTCATCATCTGATAGACTCCCATCTGGCATGTAGACAATGGGCAACTAACACAAATGCGTGAATCATTGTCATCGTCTGATGCACTCCCATCTGGCCTGTGGACAATGGGCAAGTAAGGCAACGGCCTGAATCATTGTCATCGTCTGATAGACTACCATCTGGCTTGTGGACAATGGGCAAGTAATGCAACGGCATGAATCATTATCATGGTCTGATACACTCCCATCTGGCACGTGGACAATGGGCAAGTAATGCAATGGTGTGAATCATTGTCATCGTCTGAAAGACTCGCATCTGGCACGTGGACAATGAGGAACTAATGCAACAATGTGAATCATTGTCACCGTCTGATTGACTCGCATCTATCACATGGACATTGGGCAAGTAATGCAACAGCGTGAATCATTGTCATTGTCTCATAGACTCCCATCTGGCACGTGGACAATGGGAAAGAAATGCAATGGCATGAATCATTGTCATCGTCTGATACACTCCCATCTGTCACGGGCAATGGCGTGAATCATTGTTATCGTCCGATTCACTCCCATCTGGCACGTGGACAAAGGGTAAGTAATGCAATGGCTTGAATCATTGTCATTGTCTGATACACTCCCATCTGGCACGTGGACAATGGGCAAGTAATGCAACAGCGTGAATCATTGTCATCGTCTGATAGACTCACATCTGGCATGTGGACAATGGGAAAGTAATGCAACAGCCTGAGTCATTATCATCAACTGATACACTCCCACCTGGCATCTTGACAATGGACAAGTAATGCAATTGCGTGAATCATTGTCATCGTCTGATACGCTCCTATCTGGCACGTGGACAATGGACAAGTAATGCAATGGCATAAATCATTGTCATCATCTGATAGACTCCCATCTGGCATGTGGACAATGGCCAAGTAATGCAACAGCCTGAATCATTGTCATCGTCTGAAAGACTCCCATCTGGCACCTGGACAATGGGTAAGTAAGGCAACGGCGTGAAACATTGTCATCGTCTCATACACTCCCATCTGGCATGTGGACAATGGGCAAGTAACGCAATTGCGTGAATCATTGTCATCGTTTGATACACTCCCATCTGGCACGAGGACAATGGACAAGTACAGCAATGGCGTGAATCATTGTCATCATCTGATAGACTCCCATCTGGTACGTGGAAAATGAGCAAGTAATGCAATGGCATGAATAATTGTCATCGTCTGATACACTTCCATCTGGCAAGTGGACAATAGCCAAGTAACGCAATCATGTGAATCGTTGTCATCGTCTGATAGTTGCCCATTGTCTACATGCCAGATGGGAGTCTAACACAAATGCGTGAATCATTGTCATCGTCTGATGCACTCCCATCTGGCACGTGGAAAATGGGGAAGTAATGCCATGGCATGAATCATTGTCATCGCCTGATACATGCCCATCTGGCACGTGGACAATGGGAAAGTAATGCAATGGTGTAAATCATTGTCATCGTCTGATACACTCCATCTGGCATGTGGCTAATGGGCAAGTAAGGCAACGGCTTGAATCATTGTCATCGTCTGATACGCTCCCATATGGCACGTGGACAATGGGCAAGTAATGCAACACCATGAATCATTGTCACCATCTGATAGACTCCCATCTGGCACGTGGACAATGGGCAAGTAAGGCAACAGCCTGAATCATTGTCATCGTCTGATGCACTCCCATCTGGCACGTGGACAATGGGCAAGTAATGCAATGGCGTGAATCATTGTCATCGTCTGATACACTCCCATCTGGCACGTGGACAATGGGCAAGTAATGCAATGGCGTGAATCATTGTCATCGTCCGATACACTCCCATCAGGCACGTGGACAAAGGGTAAGTAATGCAATGGCGTGAATCATTGTCATCGCATGATACACGCCCATCTGGCACGTGGACAATGGGCAAGTAATGCAATTGCGTGAATCATTATCATCGTCTGATAGACTCCCATCCGGTACGTGGACAAAGGGTAAGTAATGCAATGGCGTGAATAATTGTCATCGCCTGATGCAATCTCATCTGGCAGGTGGACAATGGGCAAGTAATGCAATGACGTGATTCATTGTCATCGTCTCATACACTCCCATCTGGCAAGTGGACAATGGCCAAGTAACGCAATGCTGTGAATCGCTGTCATCGTCTGATAGACTCCCATCTGGCATGTAGACAATGGGCAACTAACGCAAATGCGTGAATCATTGTCATTGTCTGATGCACTTCCATCTGGCACGCATACAATGGGCAAGTAATGAAATGGTGTGAATCATTGTCAACGTCTGATACACTCAGTGGTCGAAGTGGGCGGGAGCGCTTCTCCTCTACTTCTTTTAATTAAGTTTTACCGTTCCTATACTTTTATCTTAAAAAGAAACCGTTCCGGAACGGTTTCATTTTAAAATAAAAGTGTAGGAAGAAGTTAAAACTTACACTTTCAGTGCACTGCACTGGACATTCCCTTAAACAGCAGGCACATGTGTTTTGGGGATTGTATTGTGCATGGTGGGGGGTGTGGTGATGGGGTGTGTGGGCCGCGGTCCAGACCATTAGGGAACATAGTTCCACTACTTCTTTTTGTACACTTCGACCACTGGATACACTCCCATCTGGCACGTGGACAATGGGCAAGTAATACAATGGCGTGAATCATTGTTATCGTCCGATTTACTCCCATCTGGCACGTGGACAAAGGGTAAGTAATGCAATGGCGTGAATCATTGTCATTGTCTGATAGACTCACATCTGGCATGTGGACAATGGGAAAGTAATGAAACAGCCTGAGTCATTATCATCATCTGATACACTCCCACCTGGCATCTTGACAATGGGCAAGTAATGCAATTGCGTGAATCATCGTCATCGTCTGATACGCTCCTATCTGGCACGTGGACAATGGACAAGTAATGCAATGGCGTAAATCATTGTCATCATCTGATAGACTCCCATCTGGCATGTGGACAATGGGCAAGTAAGGCAACAGCCTGAATCATTGTCATCGTCTGAAAGACTCCCATCTGGCACCTGGACAATGGGTAAGTAAGGCAACGGCGTGAAACATTGTCATCGTCTGATAGACTCACATCTGGCATGTGGACAATGGGAAAGTAATGCAACAGCATGAATCATTATCATCGTCTCATACACTCCCATCTGGCACGTGGACAATGGGCAAGTAATGCAATTGCGTGAATCCTTGTCATCATCTGATATACTCTCATCTGGAATGTGCACAATGGGGAAGTAATGCAATGGCGTGAATCATTATCATCCTCTGATAGACTCCCTTCTGGTACGTGGAAAATGAGCAAGTAATGCAATGGCGTGAATCATTGTCATCGTCTGAAAGACTTGCATCTGGCACGTGGACAATGGGGAACTAATGCAACAATGTGAATCATTGTCACCGTCTGATTGACTCGCATCTGTCACATGGACGATGGGCAAGTAATGCAACAGCGTGAATCATTATCATTGTCTCATAGACTCCCATCTGGCACGTGGACAATGGGAAAGAAATGCAATGGCATGAATCATTGTCATCATCTGATACACTCCCATCTGTCACGGGCAATGGCGTGAATCATTGTCATCATTTGATACACTCCCACCAGGCATGTGGACAATGAATCATTGTCACTGTCTGATAGACTCCCATCTGGCACGTGGACAATGGGCAAGTAATGCAACAGCCTGAATCATTTTCATTGTCTAATACTCGCATCTGGCACCTGGACAATGGGCAAGTAATGCAACAGAGTGAATCATTGTCACTGTCTGATAGAGTCCCATCTGGCACGTGGACAATGGGCAAGTAATGCAACAGCCTCAATCATTTTCATCGTCTGATATACTCCTATCTGTAACCTGGACAATGGGCAAGTAATGCAACAGCGTGAATCATTGCCATCAGCTGATAAACTCCTATCTGGCATGTGGACAATGGGCAAGTAATGCAACAGCGTGAATCATTATCATCGTCTGATACACTCCGACCAGGCACGTGGGCAATGGACAAGGAATGCAATGGCATGAATCAATGTCACCATCTGATACACTTCCATCTGGCACGTGGGCAATGGGCAAGTAATGCAATGGTGTGAATAATTGTCATCGTCTGATACACTCCGATCTGGCACGTAGACAATGAGCAAGTAATGCAATGGCATGAATTATTGTCATCGTCCGAATCACTCCCATCTGGCACCTGAACGAAGGGTAAGTAATGCAATGGCGTAAATCATTGTCCTTGTCTGATAGACTCCCATCTGGCACGTGGACAATGGGCAAGTAACGCAATGGTGTGAATCATTGTCATCGTCTGATACACTCCCATCTGGCACGTGGACAATGGGCAAGTATTGCAATGGTGTGAATATTTGTCATCATCTGATACACTCCCATCTGGCACGTGGACAATGGGCAAGTAATGCAATGGCGTGAATCATTGTCATCGTCTGATACACTCCTATCTGGCACGTGGACAATTAGCAAGTTATGCAATAGGGTGAATCATTGTCATCGTCCGATAAACTCCCATCTGGCACGTGGACAAAGGGTAAGTAATGCAATGGCGTGAATCATTGTCATCGCCCGATACACGCCCATCTTGCACGTGGACAATGGGCAAGTAATGCAATGGTGTCAATCATTGTCATCGTCCGATACACTCCCATCTGGCACATGGACAATTGGCAAGTAACGCAATGGTGTGAATCATTGTCATCGTCTGATACACTCCCATCTGGCATGTAGAGAATGGGCAAATAATGCAATGGCATGAATCATTGTCATCATCTGATACACTCCCATCTGGCACGTGGACAATTGGCAAGTAATGCAATGGCGTGAATAATTGTCATCGTTTTATGCACTCTCATCTGGCACATGGACAATGGGCAAGTAATGTAATGGCGTGAATCATTGTCATCGTCTGATACACTCCCATCTGGCAAGTGGACAATGGGCAAGTAGTGCAATGGTGTGAATCATTGTCATCTTCTGATACACTCCCATCTGGCTGGTGGACAATGGGCAAGTAGTGCAAAGGTGTAAATCATTGTCATCGTCTGATACACTCCCATCTGGCACGTGGACAATGGGCAAGTAATGCAATGGTGTGAATCTTTGTCATCATCCGATACACTCCCATCTGGCACAAGGACAAACGGTAAGTAATGCAATGGCATGAATCATTGTCATCGTCTGATACACTCCCATCTGGCACGTGGACAATGGGCAAGTAATGCAATGGAGTGAATCATTTTCATCCTCTGATAGACTCCCATCTGGTACGTGGACAATGAGCAAGTAATGCAATGGCGTGAATAATTGTCATCGTCTTATGCACTCTCATCTGGCACGTGGACAATGGGCAAGTAACGCAATACTGTGAATCCTTGTCATCGTCTGATAGACTCCCATCTGGCATGTATACAATGGGCAACTAACACAAATGCGTGAATCATTGTCATCGTCTGATAGACTACCATCTGGCACGTGGACAATGGGCAAGTAATGCAACGGCGTGAATCATTATCATCGTCTGATACACTCCCACCTGGCAGGTGGACAATGGGCAAGTAATGCAATGGTGTGAATCATTGTCATCATCTGAAAGACTCGCATCTGGCACGTGGACAATGGGGAACTAATGCAACAATGTGAATCATTGTCACCGTCTGATTGACTCGCATCTGTCATATGGACAATGGGCAAGTAATGCAACAGCGTGAATCATTATCATTGTCTCATAGACTCCCATCTGGCACGTGGACAATGGGAAAGAAATGCAATGGCATGAATTATTGTCATCGTCTGATACACTCCCATCTGTCAAGGGCAATGGCGTGAATCATTGTCATCATCTTATACACTTCCACCAGACATGTGGACAATGGGGAAGTAATACAATGCATGAATCATTGTCACTGTCTGATAGACTCCCATCTGGCACGTGGACAATGGGCAAGTAATGCAACAGCCTGAATCATTTTCATCATCTAATACTCGCATCTGGCACCTGGACAATGGGCAAGTAATGCAACAGCGTGAATCATTGTCACAGTCTGATAGACTCCCATCTGGCACGTGGACAATGGGCAATTAATGCAACAGCCTGAATCATTTTCATCGTCTGATATACTCCCATCTGGCACCTGGACAATGGGCAAGTAATGCAACAGCGTGAATCATTGTCAGCGGCTGATAAACTCCCATCTGGCATGTGGACAATGGGCAAATAATGCAACAGCGTGAATAATTATCATCGTTTGATACACTCCCACCTGGCACGTGGACAATGGGCAAGTAATGCAATTGCGTGAATCATTGTCATTGTCTGATACACTACCATCTGGCACGTGGGCAATGGACAAGGAATGCAATGCAAGAATCATTGTCACCGTCTGATACACTCCCATCCGGCACGTGGGCAATGGGCAAGTAATGCAATGGCGTGAATCATTGTCATCATCTGATACACTCCTATCTGGCACGTGGACAATTAGCAAGTTATGCAATAGGGTGAATCATTGTCATCGTCCGATAAACTCCCATCTGGCACGTGGACAAAGGGTAAGTAATGCAATGGCGTGAATCATTGTCATCGCCCGATACACGCCCATCTTGCACGTGGACAATGGGCAAGTAATGCAATGGTGTCAGTCATTGTCATCGTCCGATACACTCCCATCTGGCACATGGACAATTGGCAAGTAACGCAATGGTGTGAATCATTGTCATCGTCTGATACACTCCCATCTGGCATGTAGACAATGGGCAAATAATGCAATGGCATGAATCATTGTCATCATCTGATACACTCCCATCTGGCACGTGGACAATTGGCAAGTAATGCAATGGCGTGAATAATTGTCATCGTCTGATACACTCACATCTGGCACGTGGACAATTGGCAAGTAATGCAATGGCGTGAATAATTGTCATTGTTTTATGCACTCTCATCTGGCACATGGACAATGGGCAAGTAATGTAATGGCGTGAATCATTGTCATCGTTTGATACACTCCCATCTGGCAAGTGGACAATGGGCAACTAGTGCAATGGTGTGAATCATTGTCATCTTCTGATACACTCCCATCTGGCTGGTGGACAATGGGCAAGTAACGCAATGGTGTGAATCATTGTCATCGCCTGATACACTCCCATCTGGCACGTGGACAATGGGCAAGTAGTGCAAAGGTGTAAATCATTGTCATCGTCTGATACACTCCCATCTGGCACGTGGACAATGGGCAAGTAATGCAATAGTGTGAATCATTGTCATCATCCGATACACTCCCATCTGGCACGAGGACAAACGGTAAGTAATGCAATGGCATGAATCATTGTCATCGCCTGATAAAAGCCCATCTGGCACGTGGACAATGGGCAAGTAATGCAATGGAGTGAATCATTTTCATCCTCTGATAGACTCCCATCTGGTACGTGGACAATGAGCAAGTAATGCAATGGCGTGAATAATTGTCATCGTCTTATGCACTCTCATCTGGCACGTGGACAATGGGCAAGTAATGCAATGGCGTGAATCATTGTCATCGTCTGATACACTCCCATCTGGCAAGTGGACAATGGCCAAGTGACGCAATACTGTGAATCCTTGTCATCGTCTGTTAGACTCCCATCTGGCATGCATTCAATGGGCAACTAACACAAATGCGTGAATCATTGTCATCGTCTGATGCACCCCCATCTGGCACGTGGACAATGGGCAAGTAAGGCAACGGCCTGAATCATTGTCATCGTCTGATAGACTACCATCTGGCTAGTGGACAATGGGCAAGTAATGCAACGGCGTGAATCATTATCATCGTCTGATACACTCCCATCTGGCAGGTGGACAATGGGCAAGTAATGCAATGGTGTGAATCATTGTCATCATCTGAAAGACTCGCATCTGGCACGTGGACAATGGGGAACTAATGCAACAATGTGAATCATTGTCACCGTCTGATTGACTTGCATCTGTCACATGGACGATGGGCAAGTAATGCAACAGCGTGAATCATTATCATTGTCTCATAGACTCCCATCTGGCACGTGGACAATGGGAAAGAAATGCAATGGCATGAATTATTGTCATCGTCTGATACACTCCCATCTGTCAAGGGCAATGGCGTGAATCATTGTCATCATCTTATACACTTCCACCAGACATGTGGACAATGGGGAAGTAATACAATGCATGAATCATTGTCACTGTCTGATAGACTCCCATCTGGCACGTGGACAATGGGCAAGTAATGCAACAGCCTGAATCATTTTCATCATCTAATACTCGCATCTGGCACCTGGACAATGGGCAAGTAATGCAACAGCGTGAATCATTGTCACAGTCTGATAGACTCCCATCTGGCACGTGGACAATGGGCAATTAATGCAACAGCCTGAATCATTTTCATCGTCTGATATACTCCCATCTGGCACCTGGACAATGGGCAAGTAATGCAACAGCGTGAATCATTGTCAACGGCTGATAAACTCCCATCTGGCAAGTGGACAATGGCCAAGTGACGCAATACTGTGAATCCTTGTCATCGTCTGTTAGACTCCCATCTGGCATGCATTCAATGGGCAACTAACACAAATGCGTGAATCATTGTCATCGTCTGATGCACCCCCATCTGGCACGTGGACAATGGGCAAGTAAGGCAACGGCCTGAATCATTGTCATCGTCTGATAGACTACCATCTGGCTAGTGGACAATGGGCAAGTAATGCAACGGCGTGAATCATTATCATCGTCTGATACACTCCCATCTGGCAGGTGGACAATGGGCAAGTAATGCAATGGTGTGAATCATTGTCATCATCTGAAAGACTCGCATCTGGCACGTGGACAATGGGGAACTAATGCAACAATGTGAATCATTGTCACCGTCTGATTGACTTGCATCTGTCACATGGACGATGGGCAAGTAATGCAACAGCGTGAATCATTATCATTGTCTCATAGACTCCCATCTGGCACGTGGACAATGGGAAAGAAATGCAATGGCATGAATTATTGTCATCGTCTGATACACTCCCATCTGTCAAGGGCAATGGCGTGAATCATTGTCATCATCTTATACACTTCCACCAGACATGTGGACAATGGGGAAGTAATACAATGCATGAATCATTGTCACTGTCTGATAGACTCCCATCTGGCACGTGGACAATGGGCAAGTAATGCAACAGCCTGAATCATTTTCATCATCTAATACTCGCATCTGGCACCTGGACAATGGGCAAGTAATGCAACAGCGTGAATCATTGTCACAGTCTGATAGACTCCCATCTGGCACGTGGACAATGGGCAATTAATGCAACAGCCTGAATCATTTTCATCGTCTGATATACTCCCATCTGGCACCTGGACAATGGGCAAGTAATGCAACAGCGTGAATCATTGTCAACGGCTGATAAACTCCCATCTGGCATGTGGACAATGGGCAAATAATGCAACAGCGTGAATAATTATCATCGTTTGATACACTCCCACCTGGCACGTGGACAATGGGCAAGTAATGCAATTGCGTGAATCATTGTCATCGTCTGATACACTACCATCTGGCACGTGGACAATGGACAAGGAATGCAATGCAAGAATCATTGTCACCGTCTGATACACTCCCATCCGGCACGTGGGCAATGGGCAAGTAATGCAATGGTGTGAATCATTGTCATCGTCTGATGCACTCCCATCTGGCACGTGGAAAATGGGGAAGTAATGCCATGGCATGAATCATTGTCATCGCCTGATACATGCCCATCTGGCACGTGGACAATGGGAAAGTAATGCAATGGTGTAAATCATTGTCATCGTCTGATACACTCCATCTGGCATGTGGCTAATGGGCAAGTAAGGCAACGGCCTGAATCATTGTCATCGTCTGATACGCTCCCATATGGCACGTGGACAATGGGCAAGTAATGCAACACCATGAATCATTGTCACCATCTGATAGACTCCCATCTGGCACGTGGACAATGGGCAAGTAAGGCAACAGCCTGAATCATTGTCATCGTCTGATGCACTCCCATCTGGCACGTGGACAATGGGCAAGTAATGCAATGGCGTGAATCATTGTCATCGTCTGATACACTCCCATCTGGCACGTGGACAATGGGCAAGTAATGCAATGGCGTGAATCATTGTCATCGTCCGATACACTCCCATCAGGCACGTGGACAAAGGGTAAGTAATGCAATGGCGTGAATCATTGTCATCGCATGATACACGCCCATCTGGCACGTGGACAATGGGCAAGTAATGCAATTGCGTGAATCATTATCATCGTCTGATAGACTCCCATCCGGTACGTGGACAAAGGGTAAGTAATGCAATGGCGTGAATAATTGTCATCGCCTGATGCAATCTCATCTGGCAGGTGGACAATGGGCAAGTAATGCAATGACGTGATTCATTGTCATCGTCTCATACACTCCCATCTGGCAAGTGGACAATGGCCAAGTAACGCAATGCTGTGAATCGCTGTCATCGTCTGATAGACTCCCATCTGGCATGTAGACAATGGGCAACTAACGCAAATGCGTGAATCATTGTCATTGTCTGATGCACTTCCATCTGGCACGCATACAATGGGCAAGTAATGAAATGGTGTGAATCATTGTCAACGTCTGATACACTCAGTGGTCGAAGTGGGCGGGAGCGCTTCTCCTCTACTTCTTTTAATTAAGTTTTACCGTTCCTATACTTTTATCTTAAAAAGAAACCGTTCCGGAACGGTTTCATTTTAAAATAAAAGTGTAGGAAGAAGTTAAAACTTACACTTTCAGTGCACTGCACTGGACATTCCCTTAAACAGCAGGCACATGTGTTTTGGGGATTGTATTGTGCATGGTGGGGGGTGTGGTGATGGGGTGTGTGGGCCGCGGTCCAGACCATTAGGGAACATAGTTCCACTACTTCTTTTTGTACACTTCGACCACTGGATACACTCCCATCTGGCACGTGGACAATGGGCAAGTAATACAATGGCGTGAATCATTGTTATCGTCCGATTTACTCCCATCTGGCACGTGGACAAAGGGTAAGTAATGCAATGGCGTGAATCATTGTCATTGTCTGATAGACTCACATCTGGCATGTGGACAATGGGAAAGTAATGAAACAGCCTGAGTCATTATCATCATCTGATACACTCCCACCTGGCATCTTGACAATGGGCAAGTAATGCAATTGCGTGAATCATCGTCATCGTCTGATACGCTCCTATCTGGCACGTGGACAATGGACAAGTAATGCAATGGCGTAAATCATTGTCATCATCTGATAGACTCCCATCTGGCATGTGGACAATGGGCAAGTAATGCAACAGCCTGAATCATTGTCATCGTCTGAAAGACTCCCATCTGGCACCTGGACAATGGGTAAGTAAGGCAACGGCGTGAAACATTGTCATCGTCTGATAGACTCACATCTGGCATGTGGACAATGGGAAAGTAATGCAACAGCATGAATCATTATCATCGTCTCATACACTCCCATCTGGCACGTGGACAATGGGCAAGTAATGCAATTGCGTGAATCCTTGTCATCATCTGATATACTCTCATCTGGAATGTGCACAATGGGGAAGTAATGCAATGGCGTGAATCATTATCATCCTCTGATAGACTCCCTTATGGTACGTGGAAAATGAGCAAGTAATGCAATGGCGTGAATCATTGTCATCGTCTGAAAGACTTGCATCTGGCACGTGGACAATGGGGAACTAATGCAACAATGTGAATCATTGTCACCGTCTGATTGACTCGCATCTGTCACATGGACGATGGGCAAGTAATGCAACAGCGTGAATCATTATCATTGTCTCATAGACTCCCATCTGGCACGTGGACAATGGGAAAGAAATGCAATGGCATGAATCATTGTCATCATCTGATACACTCCCATCTGTCACGGGCAATGGCGTGAATCATTGTCATCATTTGATACACTCCCACCAGGCATGTGGACAATGAATCATTGTCACTGTCTGATAGACTCCCATCTGGCACGTGGACAATGGGCAAGTAATGCAACAGCCTGAATCATTTTCATTGTCTAATACTCGCATCTGGCACCTGGACAATGGGCAAGTAATGCAACAGAGTGAATCATTGTCACTGTCTGATAGAGTCCCATCTGGCACGTGGACAATGGGCAAGTAATGCAACAGCCTCAATCATTTTCATCGTCTGATATACTCCTATCTGTAACCTGGACAATGGGCAAGTAATGCAACAGCGTGAATCATTGCCATCAGCTGATAAACTCCTATCTGGCATGTGGACAATGGGCAAGTAATGCAACAGCGTGAATCATTATCATCGTCTGATACACTCCGACCAGGCACGTGGGCAATGGACAAGGAATGCAATGGCATGAATCAATGTCACCATCTGATACACTTCCATCTGGCACGTGGGCAATGGGCAAGTAATGCAATGGTGTGAATAATTGTCATCGTCTGATACACTCCGATCTGGCACGTAGACAATGAGCAAGTAATGCAATGGCATGAATTATTGTCATCGTCCGAATCACTCCCATCTGGCACCTGAACGAAGGGTAAGTAATGCAATGGCGTAAATCATTGTCCTTGTCTGATAGACTCCCATCTGGCACGTGGACAATGGGCAAGTAACGCAATGGTGTGAATCATTGTCATCGTCTGATACACTCCCATCTGGCACGTGGACAATGGGCAAGTATTGCAATGGTGTGAATATTTGTCATCATCTGATACACTCCCATCTGGCACGTGGACAATGGGCAAGTATTGCAATGGTGTGAATATTTGTCATCATCTGATACACTCCTATCTGGCACGTGGACAATTAGCAAGTTATGCAATAGGGTGAATCATTGTCATCGTCCGATAAACTCCCATCTGGCACGTGGACAAAGGGTAAGTAATGCAATGGCGTGAATCATTGTCATCGCCCGATACACGCCCATCTTGCACGTGGACAATGGGCAAGTAATGCAATGGTGTCAATCATTGTCATCGTCCGATACACTCCCATCTGGCACATGGACAATTGGCAAGTAACGCAATGGTGTGAATCATTGTCATCGTCTGATACACTCCCATCTGGCATGTAGAGAATGGGCAAATAATGCAATGGCATGAATCATTGTCATCATCTGATACACTCCCATCTGGCACGTGGACAATTGGCAAGTAATGCAATGGCGTGAATAATTGTCATCGTTTTATGCACTCTCATCTGGCACATGGACAATGGGCAAGTAATGTAATGGCGTGAATCATTGTCATCGTCTGATACACTCCCATCTGGCAAGTGGACAATGGGCAAGTAGTGCAATGGTGTGAATCATTGTCATCTTCTGATACACTCCCATCTGGCTGGTGGACAATGGGCAAGTAGTGCAAAGGTGTAAATCATTGTCATCGTCTGATACACTCCCATCTGGCACGTGGACAATGGGCAAGTAATGCAATGGTGTGAATCTTTGTCATCATCCGATACACTCCCATCTGGCACAAGGACAAACGGTAAGTAATGCAATGGCATGAATCATTGTCATCGTCTGATACACTCCCATCTGGCACGTGGACAATGGGCAAGTAATGCAATGGAGTGAATCATTTTCATCCTCTGATAGACTCCCATCTGGTACGTGGACAATGAGCAAGTAATGCAATGGCGTGAATAATTGTCATCGTCTTATGCACTCTCATCTGGCACGTGGACAATGGGCAAGTAACGCAATACTGTGAATCCTTGTCATCGTCTGATAGACTCCCATCTGGCATGTATACAATGGGCAACTAACACAAATGCGTGAATCATTGTCATCGTCTGATAGACTACCATCTGGCACGTGGACAATGGGCAAGTAATGCAACGGCGTGAATCATTATCATCGTCTGATACACTCCCACCTGGCAGGTGGACAATGGGCAAGTAATGCAATGGTGTGAATCATTGTCATCATCTGAAAGACTCGCATCTGGCACGTGGACAATGGGGAACTAATGCAACAATGTGAATCATTGTCACCGTCTGATTGACTCGCATCTGTCATATGGACGATGGGCAAGTAATGCAACAGCGTGAATCATTATCATTGTCTCATAGACTCCCATCTGGCACGTGGACAATGGGAAAGAAATGCAATGGCATGAATTATTGTCATCGTCTGATACACTCCCATCTGTCAAGGGCAATGGCGTGAATCATTGTCATCATCTTATACACTTCCACCAGACATGTGGACAATGGGGAAGTAATACAATGCATGAATCATTGTCACTGTCTGATAGACTCCCATCTGGCACGTGGACAATGGGCAAGTAATGCAACAGCCTGAATCATTTTCATCATCTAATACTCGCATCTGGCACCTGGACAATGGGCAAGTAATGCAACAGCGTGAATCATTGTCACAGTCTGATAGACTCCCATCTGGCACGTGGACAATGGGCAATTAATGCAACAGCCTGAATCATTTTCATCGTCTGATATACTCCCATCTGGCACCTGGACAATGGGCAAGTAATGCAACAGCGTGAATCATTGTCAGCGGCTGATAAACTCCCATCTGGCATGTGGACAATGGGCAAATAATGCAACAGCGTGAATAATTATCATCGTTTGATACACTCCCACCTGGCACGTGGACAATGGGCAAGTAATGCAATTGCGTGAATCATTGTCATTGTCTGATACACTACCATCTGGCACGTGGACAATGGACAAGGAATGCAATGCAAGAATCATTGTCACCGTCTGATACACTCCCATCCGGCACGTGGGCAATGGGCAAGTAATGCAATGGCGTGAATCATTGTCATCATCTGATACACTCCTATCTGGCACGTGGACAATTAGCAAGTTATGCAATAGGGTGAATCATTGTCATCGTCCGATAAACTCCCATCTGGCACGTGGACAAAGGGTAAGTAATGCAATGGCGTGAATCATTGTCATCGCCCGATACACGCCCATCTTGCACGTGGACAATGGGCAAGTAATGCAATGGTGTCAGTCATTGTCATCGTCCGATACACTCCCATCTGGCACATGGACAATTGGCAAGTAACGCAATGGTGTGAATCATTGTCATCGTCTGATACACTCCCATCTGGCATGTAGACAATGGGCAAATAATGCAATGGCATGAATCATTGTCATCATCTGATACACTCCCATCTGGCACGTGGACAATTGGCAAGTAATGCAATGGCGTGAATAATTGTCATCGTCTGATACACTCACATCTGGCACGTGGACAATTGGCAAGTAATGCAATGGCGTGAATAATTGTCATTGTTTTATGCACTCTCATCTGGCACATGGACAATGGGCAAGTAATGTAATGGCGTGAATCATTGTCATCGTTTGATACACTCCCATCTGGCAAGTGGACAATGGGCAACTAGTGCAATGGTGTGAATCATTGTCATCTTCTGATACACTCCCATCTGGCTGGTGGACAATGGGCAAGTAACGCAATGGTGTGAATCATTGTCATCGCCTGATACACTCCCATCTGGCACGTGGACAATGGGCAAGTAGTGCAAAGGTGTAAATCATTGTCATCGTCTGATACACTCCCATCTGGCACGTGGACAATGGGCAAGTAATGCAATAGTGTGAATCATTGTCATCATCCGATACACTCCCATCTGGCACGAGGACAAACGGTAAGTAATGCAATGGCATGAATCATTGTCATCGCCTGATAAAAGCCCATCTGGCACGTGGACAATGGGCAAGTAATGCAATGGAGTGAATCATTTTCATCCTCTGATAGACTCCCATCTGGTACGTGGACAATGAGCAAGTAATGCAATGGCGTGAATAATTGTCATCGTCTTATGCACTCTCATCTGGCACGTGGACAATGGGCAAGTAATGCAATGGCGTGAATCATTGTCATCATCTGATACACTCCCATCTGTCACGGGCAATGGCGTGAATCATTGTCATCATTTGATACACTCCCACCAGGCATGTGGACAATGAATCATTGTCACTGTCTGATAGACTCCCATCTGGCACGTGGACAATGGGCAAGTAATGCAACAGCCTGAATCATTTTCATTGTCTAATACTCGCATCTGGCACCTGGACAATGGGCAAGTAATGCAACAGAGTGAATCATTGTCACTGTCTGATAGAGTCCCATCTGGCACGTGGACAATGGGCAAGTAATGCAACAGCCTCAATCATTTTCATCGTCTGATATACTCCTATCTGTAACCTGGACAATGGGCAAGTAATGCAACAGCGTGAATCATTGCCATCAGCTGATAAACTCCTATCTGGCATGTGGACAATGGGCAAGTAATGCAACAGCGTGAATCATTATCATCGTCTGATACACTCCGACCAGGCACGTGGGCAATGGACAAGGAATGCAATGGCATGAATCAATGTCACCATCTGATACACTTCCATCTGGCACGTGGGCAATGGGCAAGTAATGCAATGGTGTGAATAATTGTCATCGTCTGATACACTCCGATCTGGCACGTAGACAATGAGCAAGTAATGCAATGGCATGAATTATTGTCATCGTCCGAATCACTCCCATCTGGCACCTGAACGAAGGGTAAGTAATGCAATGGCGTAAATCATTGTCCTTGTCTGGTAGACTCCCATCTGGCACGTGGACAATGGGCAAGTAACGCAATGGTGTGAATCATTGTCATCGTCTGATACACTCCCATCTGGCACGTGGACAATGGGCAAGTATTGCAATGGTGTGAATATTTGTCATCATCTGATACACTCCCATCTGGCACGTGGACAATGGGCAAGTAATGCAATGGCGTGAATCATTGTCATCGTCTGATACACTCCTATCTGGCACGTGGACAATTAGCAAGTTATGCAATAGGGTGAATCATTGTCATCGTCCGATAAACTCCCATCTGGCACGTGGACAAAGGGTAAGTAATGCAATGGCGTGAATCATTGTCATCGCCCGATACACGCCCATCTTGCACGTGGACAATGGGCAAGTAATGCAATGGTGTCAATCATTGTCATCGTCCGATACACTCCCATCTGGCACATGGACAATTGGCAAGTAACGCAATGGTGTGAATCATTGTCATCGTCTGATACACTCCCATCTGGCATGTAGAGAATGGGCAAATAATGCAATGGCATGAATCATTGTCATCATCTGATACACTCCCATCTGGCACGTGGACAATTGGCAAGTAATGCAATGGCGTGAATAATTGTCATCGTTTTATGCACTCTCATCTGGCACATGGACAATGGGCAAGTAATGTAATGGCGTGAATCATTGTCATCGTCTGATACACTCCCATCTGGCAAGTGGACAATGGGCAAGTAGTGCAATGGTGTGAATCATTGTCATCTTCTGATACACTCCCATCTGGCTGGTGGACAATGGGCAAGTAGTGCAAAGGTGTAAATCATTGTCATCGTCTGATACACTCCCATCTGGCACGTGGACAATGGGCAAGTAATGCAATGGTGTGAATCTTTGTCATCATCCGATACACTCCCATCTGGCACAAGGACAAACGGTAAGTAATGCAATGGCATGAATCATTGTCATCGTCTGATACACTCCCATCTGGCACGTGGACAATGGGCAAGTAATGCAATGGAGTGAATCATTTTCATCCTCTGATAGACTCCCATCTGGTACGTGGACAATGAGCAAGTAATGCAATGGCGTGAATAATTGTCATCGTCTTATGCACTCTCATCTGGCACGTGGACAATGGGCAAGTAACGCAATACTGTGAATCCTTGTCATCGTCTGATAGACTCCCATCTGGCATGTATACAATGGGCAACTAACACAAATGCGTGAATCATTGTCATCGTCTGATAGACTACCATCTGGCACGTGGACAATGGGCAAGTAATGCAACGGCGTGAATCATTATCATCGTCTGATACACTCCCACCTGGCAGGTGGACAATGGGCAAGTAATGCAATGGTGTGAATCATTGTCATCATCTGAAAGACTCGCATCTGGCACGTGGACAATGGGGAACTAATGCAACAATGTGAATCATTGTCACCGTCTGATTGACTCGCATCTGTCATATGGACGATGGGCAAGTAATGCAACAGCGTGAATCATTATCATTGTCTCATAGACTCCCATCTGGCACGTGGACAATGGGAAAGAAATGCAATGGCATGAATTATTGTCATCGTCTGATACACTCCCATCTGTCAAGGGCAATGGCGTGAATCATTGTCATCATCTTATACACTTCCACCAGACATGTGGACAATGGGGAAGTAATACAATGCATGAATCATTGTCACTGTCTGATAGACTCCCATCTGGCACGTGGACAATGGGCAAGTAATGCAACAGCCTGAATCATTTTCATCATCTAATACTCGCATCTGGCACCTGGACAATGGGCAAGTAATGCAACAGCGTGAATCATTGTCACAGTCTGATAGACTCCCATCTGGCACGTGGACAATGGGCAATTAATGCAACAGCCTGAATCATTTTCATCGTCTGATATACTCCCATCTGGCACCTGGACAATGGGCAAGTAATGCAACAGCGTGAATCATTGTCAGCGGCTGATAAACTCCCATCTGGCATGTGGACAATGGGCAAATAATGCAACAGCGTGAATAATTATCATCGTTTGATACACTCCCACCTGGCACGTGGACAATGGGCAAGTAATGCAATTGCGTGAATCATTGTCATTGTCTGATACACTACCATCTGGCACGTGGACAATGGACAAGGAATGCAATGCAAGAATCATTGTCACCGTCTGATACACTCCCATCCGGCACGTGGGCAATGGGCAAGTAATGCAATGGCGTGAATCATTGTCATCATCTGATACACTCCTATCTGGCACGTGGACAATTAGCAAGTTATGCAATAGGGTGAATCATTGTCATCGTCCGATAAACTCCCATCTGGCACGTGGACAAAGGGTAAGTAATGCAATGGCGTGAATCATTGTCATCGCCCGATACACGCCCATCTTGCACGTGGACAATGGGCAAGTAATGCAATGGTGTCAGTCATTGTCATCGTCCGATACACTCCCATCTGGCACATGGACAATTGGCAAGTAACGCAATGGTGTGAATCATTGTCATCGTCTGATACACTCCCATCTGGCATGTAGACAATGGGCAAATAATGCAATGGCATGAATCATTGTCATCATCTGATACACTCCCATCTGGCACGTGGACAATTGGCAAGTAATGCAATGGCGTGAATAATTGTCATCGTCTGATACACTCACATCTGGCACGTGGACAATTGGCAAGTAATGCAATGGCGTGAATAATTGTCATTGTTTTATGCACTCTCATCTGGCACATGGACAATGGGCAAGTAATGTAATGGCGTGAATCATTGTCATCGTTTGATACACTCCCATCTGGCAAGTGGACAATGGGCAACTAGTGCAATGGTGTGAATCATTGTCATCTTCTGATACACTCCCATCTGGCTGGTGGACAATGGGCAAGTAACGCAATGGTGTGAATCATTGTCATCGCCTGATACACTCCCATCTGGCACGTGGACAATGGGCAAGTAGTGCAAAGGTGTAAATCATTGTCATCGTCTGATACACTCCCATCTGGCACGTGGACAATGGGCAAGTAATGCAATAGTGTGAATCATTGTCATCATCCGATACACTCCCATCTGGCACGAGGACAAACGGTAAGTAATGCAATGGCATGAATCATTGTCATCGCCTGATAAAAGCCCATCTGGCACGTGGACAATGGGCAAGTAATGCAATGGAGTGAATCATTTTCATCCTCTGATAGACTCCCATCTGGTACGTGGACAATGAGCAAGTAATGCAATGGCGTGAATAATTGTCATCGTCTTATGCACTCTCATCTGGCACGTGGACAATGGGCAAGTAATGCAATGGCGTGAATCATTGTCATCGTCTGATACACTCCCATCTGGCAAGTGGACAATGGCCAAGTGACGCAATACTGTGAATCCTTGTCATCGTCTGTTAGACTCCCATCTGGCATGCATTCAATGGGCAACTAACACAAATGCGTGAATCATTGTCATCGTCTGATGCACCCCCATCTGGCACGTGGACAATGGGCAAGTAAGGCAACGGCCTGAATCATTGTCATCGTCTGATAGACTACCATCTGGCTAGTGGACAATGGGCAAGTAATGCAACGGCGTGAATCATTATCATCGTCTGATACACTCCCATCTGGCAGGTGGACAATGGGCAAGTAATGCAATGGTGTGAATCATTGTCATCATCTGAAAGACTCGCATCTGGCACGTGGACAATGGGGAACTAATGCAACAATGTGAATCATTGTCACCGTCTGATTGACTCGCATCTGTCACATGGACGATGGGCAAGTAATGCAACAGCGTGAATCATTATCATTGTCTCATAGACTCCCATCTGGCACGTGGACAATGGGAAAGAAATGCAATGACATGAATTATTGTCATCGTCTGATACACTCCCATCTGTCAAGGGCAATGGCGTGAATCATTGTCATCATCTTATACACTTCCACCAGACATGTGGACAATGGGGAAGTAATACAATGCATGAATCATTGTCACTGTCTGATAGACTCCCATCTGGCACGTGGACAATGGGCAAGTAATGCAACAGCCTGAATCATTTTCATCATCTAATACTCGCATCTGGCACCTGGACAATGGGCAAGTAATGCAACAGCGTGAATCATTGTCACAGTCTGATAGACTCCCATCTGGCACGTGGACAATGGGCAATTAATGCAACAGCCTGAATCATTTTCATCGTCTGATATACTCCCATCTGGCACCTGGACAATGGGCAAGTAATGCAACAGCGTGAATCATTGTCAACGGCTGATAAACTCCCATCTGGCATGTGGACAATGGGCAAATAATGCAACAGCGTGAATAATTATCATCGTTTGATACACTCCCACCTGGCACGTGGACAATGGGCAAGTAATGCAATTGCGTGAATCATTGTCATCGTCTGATACACTACCATCTGGCACGTGGACAATGGACAAGGAATGCAATGCAAGAATCATTGTCACCGTCTGATACACTCCCATCCGGCACGTGGGCAATGGGCAAGTAATGCAATGGTGTGAATCATTGTCATCGTCTGATACACTCCCATCTGGCACGTGGACAATTGGCAAGTAATGCAATGGCGTGAATAATTGTCACCGTTTTATGTACTCTCATCTGGCACATGGACAATGGGCAAGTAATGCAATGGCGTGAATCATTGTCATCGTCTGATACACTCCCATCTGGCAAGTGGACAATGGCCAAGGAATGCAATGGCGTGAATCATTGTCAACATCTGATAGACTCCCATCTGGCATGTGGACAATGAGGAAGTTATGCAACGGCGTGAATCATTGTCACCGTCTGATTACCTCCCATCTGTCATGTGGACAGTGGGCAAGTAATACAACGGTATGAATCATTGTAATTGTCTGATAGACTCCCAACTGGCTGGTGGACAAGGTGCAAGTAACGCAATGGTGTGAATCATTGTCATCGCCTGATACACTCCCATCTGGCATGTGGACAATGGGCAAGTAGTGCAATGGTGTGAATCATTGTCATCGTCTGATACACTCCCATCTGGCACGTGGACAATGGGCAAGTAATGCAATAGTGTGAATCATTGTCATCATCCGATACACTCCCATCTGGCAAGTGGACAATGGCCAAGTAACGCAATGCTGTGAATCGTTGTCATCGTCTGATACACTCCCATCTGGCACCTGAACAAAGGGTAAGTAATGCAATGGCGTGAATCATTGTCATCATCTGATAGACTCCCATCTGGCATGTACACAATGGGCAACTAACACAAATGCATGAATCATTGTCATCGTCGGATGCACTTCCATCTGGCACGTGGACAATGGGCAAGGAACGAAATGGTGTGAATCATTGTCATCATCTGATAGACTCCGATCTGGCACGTGGACAATGGGCAAGTAATGCAATGGTGTGAATTATTGTCATCGCCCGAATCACTCCCATCTGGCACCTGAACAAAGGGTAAGTAATGCAATGGCGTGAATCATTGTCCTTGTCTGATAGACTCCCATCTGGCACGTGGACAATGGGCAAGTAAAGCAATGGTGTGAATCATTGTCATCGTCTGATACACTCCCATCTGGCACGTGGACAATGAGCAAGTATTGCAATGGTGTGAATCATTGTCATCATCTGATACACTCCCATCTGGCACGTGGACAATGGGCAAGTAATGCAATGGCGTGAATCATTGTCATTGTCTGATACACTCCTATCTGGCACGTGGACAATTAGTAAGTAATGCAATGGGGTGAATCATTGTCATCGTCCGATAAACTCCCATCTGGCACGTGGACAAAGGGTAAGTAATGCAATGGCGTGAATCATTGTCATCGCCCAATACACGCCCATCTGGCACGTGGACAATGGGCAAGTAATGCAATGGCGTGAATCATTGTCATCGTCCGATACACTCCCATCTGGCACATGGACAATTGGCAAGTAACGCAATGGTGTGAATCATTGTCATCGTCTGATACACTCCCATCTGGCATGTGGACAATGGCAAATAATGCAATGGCATGAATCATTGTCATCATCTGATACACTCCCATCTGGGACGTGGACAATGGGCTAATAATGCAATGGGGGGAATCATTGTCATCGTCCGATACACTCCCATCTGGCACGTGGACAAAGGGTAAGTAATACAATGGCCTGTATCATTGTCATCGCATGATACACGCCCATCTTGCACGTGGACAATGGGCAAGTAACGCAATGGCGTGAATCATTGTCATTGTCTGATACTCCCATCTGGCACATCGACAATGGGCAAGTAATGCAATGGCATGAATCATTGTCATTGTCTGATACTCCCATCTGGCACGTCGACAATGGGCAAGTAATGCAATGGCATGAATCATTGTCATTGCCTGATACACTCTCATCTGGCACATGGCCAATGGGCGAGTAATGCAACAGCGTGAAACATTGTCATCGGCTGACAAACTCCCACCTGGTACGTGGACAATGGGCAAGTAATGCAATTGCGTGAATCATTGTCATCGTCTGATACACTCCCATCTGGCACATGGACAATGGACAAGGAATGCAATGGCATGAATCATTGCCACCGTCTGACACACTTCCATCTGGCACGTGGACAATGGGCAAGTAATGCAATAGTGTGAATCATTGTCATCGTCTGATAGACTCCCACCTGGTACGTGGATAATGAGCAAGTAATGCAATGCCGCGAATAATTGTCATCGTCTTATGCACTCTCATCCGGCACGTGGACAATGGGCAAGTAATGCAATGGCGTGAATCATTGTCATCGTGTGATACACTCCCATCTGGCAAGTGGACAATATGGAAGTAATACAATGCATGAATCATTGTCACTGTCTGATAGACTCCCATCTGACACGTGGACAATGGGCAAGTAATGCAACAGCCTGAATCATTTTCATCGACTAATACTCGCATCTGTCACATGGACAATGGGCAAGTAATGCAACAGCGTGAATCATTGTCATTGTCTCATAGTCTCCCATTTGGCACGTGGACAATGGGAAAAATGCAATGGCATGAATCATTGTCATCGTCTGATACACTCCCATCTGTCACGGGCAATGGCGTGAATCATTGTCATCATCTGATACACTCCCACCAGGCATTTGGACAATGGGGAAGTAATACAATGCATGAATCATTGTCACTGTCTGATAGACTCCCTTCTGGCACGTGGGCAATGGGCAAGTAATGCAACAGCCTGAATCATTTTCATCGTCTGATATACTCCCATCTGGCACCTGGACAATGGGCAAGTAATGCAACAGCGTGAATCATTGTCATCTGCTGATAAACTCCCATCTGGCATGTGGACAATGGGCAAGTAATGCAACAGCGTGAATCATTATCATCGTCCGATACACTCCCATCTGGCACGTGGACAAAGGGTACGTAATGCAATGGCATGAATCATTGTCATCGCCTGATACATGCCCATCTGGCACATGGACAATGGGCAAGTAATGCAATGGCGTGAATCATTATCATCCTCTGATAGACTCCCATCTGGTACATGGACAATGAGCAAGTAATGCAATGGCGTGAATAATTGTCATTGTCTTATGCACTCTCATCTGGCTCGTGGACAAGGGGCAAGTAATGCAATGGCGTGAATCATTGTCATCGTCTGATACACTCCCATCTGGCAAGTGGACAATGGCCAAGTAACGCAATGCTGTGAATCTTTGTCATCGTCTGATAGACTCCCATCTGGCATGTACACAATGGGCAACTAACACAAATGCGTGAATCATTGTCATCGTCTGATGCACTTCCATCTGGCACGTGGACAATGGGCAAGTAACGAAATGGTGTGAATCATTGTCATCATCTGATACACTCCGATCTGGCACGTAGACAATGAGCAAGTAATGCAATGGCGTGAATTATTGTCATCGTTCGAATCACTCCCATCTGGCACGTGGACAATGGGCAAGTAACGAAATGGTGTGAATCATTGTCATCATCTGATACACTCCGATCTGGCACGTAGACAATGAGCAAGTAATGCAATGGCGTGAATTATTGTCATCGTTCGAATCACTCCCATCTGGCACGTGGACAATGGGCAAGTAACGCAATGGTGTGAATCATTGTCATCGTCTGATACACTCCCATCTGGCACGTGGACAATGGGCAAGTATTGCAATGGTGTGAATAATTGTCATCATCTGATACACTCCCATCTGGCACGTGGACAATGGGCAAGTAATGCAATGGCGTGAATCATTGTCATCGTCTGAAACACTCCTATCTGGCACGTGGACAATTAGCAAGTTATGCAATAGAGTGAATCATTGTCATCGTCCGATAAACTCCCATCTGGCACGTGGACAAAGGGTAAGTAATGCAATGGCGTGAATCATTGTCATCGCCCGATACACGCCCATCTTGCACGTGGACAATGGGCAAGTAATGCAATGGTGTCAATCATTGTCATCGTCCGATACACTCCCATCTGGCACATGGACAATTGGCAAATAATGCAATGGCATGAATCATTGTCATCATCTGATACACTCCCATCTGGCACGTGGACAATGGGCAAATAATGCAATGGGGGAAATCATTGTCATCGTCCGATACACTCCCATCTGGCACGTGGACAAAGAGTAAGTAATACAATGGCCTGAATCATTGTCATTGCATGATACACACCCATCTGGCACGTGGACAATGGGCAAGTAACACAATGGTGTGAATCATTGTCATTGTCTGATACTCCCATCTGGCACATCAACAATGGGCAAGTAATGCAATGGCTTGAATCATTGTCATCATCTGATAGACTCCCATCTGGCATGTGGACAATGGGGAAGTAATGCAACGGCGTGAATCATTGTCACCGTCTGATTAACTCCCATCTGTCATGTGGACAATGGGCAAGTAATGCAACGGTGTGAATCATTGTAATTGTCTGATAGACTCCCATCTGGCACGTGGACATCGACAATGGGCAAATAATGCAATGGCATGAATCATTGTCATCATCTGATACACTCCCATCTGGCACGTGGACAATGGGCAAGTAATGCATGGCGTGAATCATTGTCATCGTCCGATACACTCCCATCTGGCAAGTGGACAATAGCCAAGTATTGCAATGCTGTGAATCGTTGTCATCGTCTGATACACTCCCATCTGGCACGTGGACAATGGGCAAGTAATGCAACAGCGTGAATCATTTTCATCGTCTGATAAACTCCCATTTAGCATGTGGACAATGGGCAAGTAATGCAACAGCGTGAATCATTATCATCGTCTGATATACTCCCATCTGGCACGTGGACAAAGGGTACGTAATGCAATGGCCTGAATCATTTTCATCGTCTAATACTCACATCTGGCACCTGGACGATGGGCAATTAATGCAACAGCACGAATCATTGTCACTGTCTGATAGACTCCCATCTGGCACGTGGACAATGGGCAAGTAATGCAACAGCCTGAATCATTTTCATCGTCTGATATACTCCCATCTGGCACCTGGACAATGGGCAAGTAATGCAACAGCGTGAATCATTGTCATCGGCTGATAAACTCCCATCTGGCATGTGGACAATGGGCAAGTAATGCAACAGCGTGAATCATTATCATCGTCTGATACACTCCCACCTGGCACGTGGACAATGGGCAAGTAGTGCAATGGTGTGAATCATTGTCATCGTCTGATACACTCCCATCTAGCACGTGGACAATGGGCAAGTAATGCAATAGTGTGATTCATTGTCATCGTCCGATACACTCCCATCTGGCACGTGGACAAAGGGTACGTAATGCAATGGCATGAATCATTGTCATCGCCTGATACATGCCCATCTGGCACATGGACAAAGGGCAAGTAATGCAATGGCGTGAATCATTATCATCGTCTGATACACTCCCATCTGGCAAGTGGACAATGGCCAAGTAATGCAATGCTGTGAATCGTTGTCATCGTCTGATAGACTCCCATCTGGTATGTACACAATGGGTAACTAACACAAATGCATGAGTCATTGTCATCGTCTGATGCACTTCCATCTGGCACATGGACAATGGGCCAGTAACGAAATGGTGTGAATCATTGTCATCATCTGATACACTCCGATCTGGCACGTAGACAATAAGCAAGTAATTCAATGGCGTGAATTATTGTTATCGTCCGAATCACTCCCATCTGGCACCTGAACAAAGGGTAAGTAATGCAATGGCGTAAATCATTGTCCTTGTCTGATAGACTCCCATCTGGCACGTGGACAATGGGCAAGTAATGCAATGGTGTGAATCATTGTCATCGTCTGATACACTCCCATATGGCACGTGGACAATTAGCAAGTTATGCAATAGGGTGAATCATTGTCATCGTCCGATAAACTCCCATCTGGCACGTGGACAAAGGGTAAGTAATGTAATGGCGTGAATCATTGTCATCGCCCGATACACGCCCATCTGGCACGTGGACAATGGGCAAGTAATGCAATGGCGTGAATCATTGTCATCGTCCGATACACTCCCATCTGGCACATGGACAATTGGCAAGTAACGCAATGGTGTGAATCATTGCATCATCTGATACACTCCTATCTGGCATGTGGACAATGGGCAAATAATGCAATGGCATGAATCATTGTCATCATCTGATACTCTCCCATCTGGCACCTGGACAATGGGCACATAATGCAATGGGGGGAATCATTGTCATCGTCCGATACACTCCCATCTGGCACGTGGACAAAGGGTAAGTAATACAATGGCCTGAATCATTGTCATCGCATGATACACACCCATCTGGCACGTGGACAATGGGCAAGTAACACAATGGTGTGAATCATTGTCATTGTCTGATACTCCCATCTGGCACATCGACAATGGGCAAGTAATGCAATGGCTTGAATCATTGTCATCATCTGATAGACTCCCATCTGGCATGTGGACAATGGGGAAGTAATGCAACGGCGTGAATCATTGTCACCGTCTGATTAACTCCCATCTGTCATGTGGACAATGGGCAAGTAATGTAATGGCGTGAATCATTGTCATCGTTTGATACACTCCCATCTGGCAAGTGGACAATGGGCAACTAGTGCAATGGTGTGAATCATTGTCATCTTCTGATACACTCCCATCTGGCTGGTGGACAATGGGCAAGTAACGCAATGGTGTGAATCATTGTCATCGCCTGATACACTCCCATCTGGCACGTGGACAATGGGCAAGTAGTGCAAAGGTGTAAATCATTGTCATCGTCTGATACACTCCCATCTGGCACGTGGACAATGGGCAAGTAATGCAATAGTGTGAATCATTGTCATCATCCGATACACTCCCATCTGGCACGAGGACAAACGGTAAGTAATGCAATGGCATGAATCATTGTCATCGCCTGATAAAAGCCCATCTGGCACGTGGACAATGGGCAAGTAATGCAATGGAGTGAATCATTTTCATCCTCTGATAGACTCCCATCTGGTACGTGGACAATGAGCAAGTAATGCAATGGCGTGAATAATTGTCATCGTCTTATGCACTCTCATCTGGCACGTGGACAATGGGCAAGTAATGCAATGGCGTGAATCATTGTCATCATCTGATACACTCCCATCTGTCACGGGCAATGGCGTGAATCATTGTCATCATTTGATACACTCCCACCAGGCATGTGGACAATGAATCATTGTCACTGTCTGATAGACTCCCATCTGGCACGTGGACAATGGGCAAGTAATGCAACAGCCTGAATCATTTTCATTGTCTAATACTCGCATCTGGCACCTGGACAATGGGCAAGTAATGCAACAGAGTGAATCATTGTCACTGTCTGATAGAGTCCCATCTGGCACGTGGACAATGGGCAAGTAATGCAACAGCCTCAATCATTTTCATCGTCTGATATACTCCTATCTGTAACCTGGACAATGGGCAAGTAATGCAACAGCGTGAATCATTGCCATCAGCTGATAAACTCCTATCTGGCATGTGGACAATGGGCAAGTAATGCAACAGCGTGAATCATTATCATCGTCTGATACACTCCGACCAGGCACGTGGGCAATGGACAAGGAATGCAATGGCATGAATCAATGTCACCATCTGATACACTTCCATCTGGCACGTGGGCAATGGGCAAGTAATGCAATGGTGTGAATAATTGTCATCGTCTGATACACTCCGATCTGGCACGTAGACAATGAGCAAGTAATGCAATGGCATGAATTATTGTCATCGTCCGAATCACTCCCATCTGGCACCTGAACGAAGGGTAAGTAATGCAATGGCGTAAATCATTGTCCTTGTCTGATAGACTCCCATCTGGCACGTGGACAATGGGCAAGTAACGCAATGGTGTGAATCATTGTCATCGTCTGATACACTCCCATCTGGCACGTGGACAATGGGCAAGTATTGCAATGGTGTGAATATTTGTCATCATCTGATACACTCCCATCTGGCACGTGGACAATGGGCAAGTAATGCAATGGCGTGAATCATTGTCATCGTCTGATACACTCCTATCTGGCACGTGGACAATTAGCAAGTTATGCAATAGGGTGAATCATTGTCATCGTCCGATAAACTCCCATCTGGCACGTGGACAAAGGGTAAGTAATGCAATGGCGTGAATCATTGTCATCGCCCGATACACGCCCATCTTGCACGTGGACAATGGGCAAGTAATGCAATGGTGTCAATCATTGTCATCGTCCGATACACTCCCATCTGGCACATGGACAATTGGCAAGTAACGCAATGGTGTGAATCATTGTCATCGTCTGATACACTCCCATCTGGCATGTAGAGAATGGGCAAATAATGCAATGGCATGAATCATTGTCATCATCTGATACACTCCCATCTGGCACGTGGACAATTGGCAAGTAATGCAATGGCGTGAATAATTGTCATCGTTTTATGCTCTCTCATCTGGCACATGGACAATGGGCAAGTAATGTAATGGCGTGAATCATTGTCATCGTCTGATACACTCCCATCTGGCAAGTGGACAATGGGCAAGTAGTGCAATGGTGTGAATCATTGTCATCTTCTGATACACTCCCATCTGGCTGGTGGACAATGGGCAAGTAGTGCAAAGGTGTAAATCATTGTCATCGTCTGATACACTCCCATCTGGCACGTGGACAATGGGCAAGTAATGCAATGGTGTGAATCTTTGTCATCATCCGATACACTCCCATCTGGCACAAGAACAAACGGTAAGTAATGCAATGGCATGAATCATTGTCATCGTCTGATACACTCCCATCTGGCACGTGGACAATGGGCAAGTAATGCAATGGAGTGAATCATTTTCATCCTCTGATAGACTCCCATCTGGTACGTGGACAATGAGCAAGTAATGCAATGGCGTGAATAATTGTCATCGTCTTATGCACTCTCATCTGGCACGTGGACAATGGGCAAGTAACGCAATACTGTGAATCCTTGTCATCGTCTGATAGACTCCCATCTGGCATGTATACAATGGGCAACTAACACAAATGCGTGAATCATTGTCATCGTCTGATAGACTACCATCTGGCACGTGGACAATGGGCAAGTAATGCAACGGCGTGAATCATTATCATCGTCTGATACACTCCCACCTGGCAGGTGGACAATGGGCAAGTAATGCAATGGTGTGAATCATTGTCATCATCTGAAAGACTCGCATCTGGCATGTGGACAATGGGGAACTAATGCAACAATGTGAATCATTGTCACCGTCTGATTGACTCGCATCTGTCATATGGACGATGGGCAAGTAATGCAACAGCGTGAATCATTATCATTGTCTCATAGACTCCCATCTGGCACGTGGACAATGGGAAAGAAATGCAATGGCATGAATTATTGTCATCGTCTGATACACTCCCATCTGTCAAGGGCAATGGCGTGAATCATTGTCATCATCTTATACACTTCCACCAGACATGTGGACAATGGGGAAGTAATACAATGCATGAATCATTGTCACTGTCTGATAGACTCCCATCTGGCACGTGGACAATGGGCAAGTAATGCAACAGCCTGAATCATTTTCATCATCTAATACTCGCATCTGGCACCTGGACAATGGGCAAGTAATGCAACAGCGTGAATCATTGTCACAGTCTGATAGACTCCCATCTGGCACGTGGACAATGGGCAATTAATGCAACAGCCTGAATCATTTTCATCGTCTGATATACTCCCATCTGGCACCTGGACAATGGGCAAGTAATGCAACAGCGTGAATCATTGTCAGCGGCTGATAAACTCCCATCTGGCATGTGGACAATGGGCAAATAATGCAACAGCGTGAATAATTATCATCGTTTGATACACTCCCACCTGGCACGTGGACAATGGGCAAGTAATGCAATTGCGTGAATCATTGTCATTGTCTGATACACTACCATCTGGCACGTGGACAATGGACAAGGAATGCAATGCAAGAATCATTGTCACCGTCTGATACACTCCCATCCGGCACGTGGGCAATGGGCAAGTAATGCAATGGCGTGAATCATTGTCATCATCTGATACACTCCTATCTGGCACGTGGACAATTAGCAAGTTATGCAATAGGGTGAATCATTGTCATCGTCCGATAAACTCCCATCTGGCACGTGGACAAAGGGTAAGTAATGCAATGGCGTGAATCATTGTCATCGCCCGATACACGCCCATCTTGCACGTGGACAATGGGCAAGTAATGCAATGGTGTCAGTCATTGTCATCGTCCGATACACTCCCATCTGGCACATGGACAATTGGCAAGTAACGCAATGGTGTGAATCATTGTCATCGTCTGATACACTCCCATCTGGCATGTAGACAATGGGCAAATAATGCAATGGCATGAATCATTGTCATCATCTGATACACTCCCATCTGGCACGTGGACAATTGGCAAGTAATGCAATGGCGTGAATAATTGTCATCGTCTGATACACTCACATCTGGCACGTGGACAATTGGCAAGTAATGCAATGGCGTGAATAATTGTCATTGTTTTATGCACTCTCATCTGGCACATGGACAATGGGCAAGTAATGTAATGGCGTGAATCATTGTCATCGTTTGATACACTCCCATCTGGCAAGTGGACAATGGGCAACTAGTGCAATGGTGTGAATCATTGTCATCTTCTGATACACTCCCATCTGGCTGGTGGACAATGGGCAAGTAACGCAATGGTGTGAATCATGGTCATCGCCTGATACACTCCCATCTGGCACGTGGACAATGGGCAAGTAGTGCAAAGGTGTAAATCATTGTCATCGTCTGATACACTCCCATCTGGCACGTGGACAATGGGCAAGTAATGCAATAGTGTGAATCATTGTCATCATCCGATACACTCCCATCTGGCACGAGGACAAACGGTAAGTAATGCAATGGCATGAATCATTGTCATCGCCTGATAAAAGCCCATCTGGCACGTGGACAATGGGCAAGTAATGCAATGGAGTGAATCATTTTCATCCTCTGATAGACTCCCATCTGGTACGTGGACAATGAGCAAGTAATGCAATGGCGTGAATAATTGTCATCGTCTTATGCACTCTCATCTGGCACGTGGACAATGGGCAAGTAGTGCAATGGCGTGAATCATTGTCATCGTCTGATACACTCCCATCTGGCAAGTGGACAATGGCCAAGTGACGCAATACTGTGAATCCTTGTCATCGTCTGTTAGACTCCCATCTGGCATGCATTCAATGGGCAACTAACACAAATGCGTGAATCATTGTCATCGTCTGATGCACCCCCATCTGGCACGTGGACAATGGGCAAGTAAGGCAACGGCCTGAATCATTGTCATCGTCTGATAGACTACCATCTGGCTAGTGGACAATGGGCAAGTAATGCAACGGCGTGAATCATTATCATCGTCTGATACACTCCCATCTGGCAGGTGGACAATGGGCAAGTAATGCAATGGTGTGAATCATTGTCATCATCTGAAAGACTCGCATCTGGCACGTGGACAATGGGGAACTAATGCAACAATGTGAATCATTGTCACCGTCTGATTGACTCGCATCTGTCACATGGACGATGGGCAAGTAATGCAACAGCGTGAATCATTATCATTGTCTCATAGACTCCCATCTGGCACGTGGACAATGGGAAAGAAATGCAATGACATGAATTATTGTCATCGTCTGATACACTCCCATCTGTCAAGGGCAATGGCGTGAATCATTGTCATCATCTTATACACTTCCACCAGACATGTGGACAATGGGGAAGTAATACAATGCATGAATCATTGTCACTGTCTGATAGACTCCCATCTGGCACGTGGACAATGGGCAAGTAATGCAACAGCCTGAATCATTTTCATCATCTAATACTCGCATCTGGCACCTGGACAATGGGCAAGTAATGCAACAGCGTGAATCATTGTCACAGTCTGATAGACTCCCATCTGGCACGTGGACAATGGGCAATTAATGCAACAGCCTGAATCATTTTCATCGTCTGATATACTCCCATCTGGCACCTGGACAATGGGCAAGTAATGCAACAGCGTGAATCATTGTCAACGGCTGATAAACTCCCATCTGGCATGTGGACAATGGGCAAATAATGCAACAGCGTGAATAATTATCATCGTTTGATACACTCCCACCTGGCACGTGGACAATGGGCAAGTAATGCAATTGCGTGAATCATTGTCATCGTCTGATACACTACCATCTGGCACGTGGACAATGGACAAGGAATGCAATGCAAGAATCATTGTCACCGTCTGATACACTCCCATCCGGCACGTGGCCAATGGGCAAGTAATGCAATGGTGTGAATCATTGTCATCGTCTGATACACTCCCATCTGGCACGTGGACAATTGGCAAGTAATGCAATGGCGTGAATAATTGTCACCGTTTTATGTACTCTCATCTGGCACATGGACAATGGGCAAGTAATGCAATGGCGTGAATCATTGTCATCGTCTGATACACTCCCATCTGGCAAGTGGACAATGGCCAAGGAATGCAATGGCGTGAATCATTGTCAACATCTGATAGACTCCCATCTGGCATGTGGACAATGAGGAAGTAATGCAACGGCGTGAATCATTGTCACCGTCTGATTACCTCCCATCTGTCATGTGGACAGTGGGCAAGTAATACAACGGTATGAATCATTGTAATTGTCTGATAGACTCCCAACTGGCTGGTGGACAATGGGCAAGTAACGCAATGGTGTGAATCATTGTCATCGCCTGATACACTCCCATCTGGCATGTGGACAATGGGCAAGTAGTGCAATGGTGTGAATCATTGTCATCGTCTGATACACTCCCATCTGGCACGTGGACAATGGGCAAGTAATGCAATAGTGTGAATCATTGTCATCATCCGATACACTCCCATCTGGCAAGTGGACAATGGCCAAGTAACGCAATGCTGTGAATCGTTGTCATCGTCTGATACACTCCCATCTGGCACCTGAACAAAGGGTAAGTAATGCAATGGCGTGAATCATTGTCATCATCTGATAGACTCCCATCTGGCATGTACACAATGGGCAACTAACACAAATGCATGAATCATTGTCATCGTCGGATGCACTTCCATCTGGCACGTGGACAATGGGCAAGGAACGAAATGGTGTGAATCATTGTCATCATCTGATAGACTCCGATCTGGCACGTGGACAATGGGCAAGTAATGCAATGGTGTGAATTATTGTCATCGCCCGAATCACTCCCATCTGGCACCTGAACAAAGGGTAAGTAATGCAATGGCGTGAATCATTGTCCTTGTCTGATAGACTCCCATCTGGCACGTGGACAATGGGCAAGTAAAGCAATGGTGTGAATCATTGTCATCGTCTGATACACTCCCATCTGGCACGTGGACAATGAGCAAGTATTGCAATGGTGTGAATCATTGTCATCATCTGATACACTCCCATCTGGCACGTGGACAATGGGCAAGTAATGCAATGGCGTGAATCATTGTCATTGTCTGATACACTCCTATCTGGCACGTGGACAATTAGTAAGTAATGCAATGGGGTGAATCATTGTCATTGTCCGATAAACTCCCATCTGGCACGTGGACAAAGGGTAAGTAATGCAATGGCGTGAATCATTGTCATCGCCCAATACACGCCCATCTGGCACGTGGACAATGGGCAAGTAATGCAATGGCGTGAATCATTGTCATCGTCCGATACACTCCCATCTGGCACATGGACAATTGGCAAGTAACGCAATGGTGTGAATCATTGTCATCGTCTGATACACTCCCATCTGGCATGTGGACAATGGCAAATAATGCAATGGCATGAATCATTGTCATCATCTGATACACTCCCATCTGGGCTGTGGACAATGGGCTAATAATGCAATGGGGGGAATCATTGTCATCGTCCGATACACTCCCATCTGGCACGTGGACAAAGGGTAAGTAATACAATGGCCTGTATCATTGTCATCGCATGATACACGCCCATCTTGCACGTGGACAATGGGCAAGTAACGCAATGGCGTGAATCATTGTCATTGTCTGATACTCCCATCTGGCACATCGACAATGGGCAAGTAATGCAATGGCATGAATCATTGTCATTGTCTGATACTCCCATCTGGCACGTCGACAATGGGCAAGTAATGCAATGCCATGAATCATTGTCATTGCCTGATACACTCTCATCTGGCACATGGCCAATGGGCGAGTAATGCAACAGCGTGAAACATTGTCATCGGCTGACAAACTCCCACCTGGTACGTGGACAATGGGCAAGTAATGCAATTGCGTGAATCATTGTCATCGTCTGATACACTCCCATCTGGCACATGGACAATGGACAAGGAATGCAATGGCATGAATCATTGCCACCGTCTGACACACTTCCATCTGGCACGTGGACAATGGGCAAGTAATGCAATAGTGTGAATCATTGTCATCGTCTGATAGACTCCCACCTGGTACGTGGATAATGAGCAAGTAATGCAATGCCGCGAATAATTGTCATCGTCTTATGCACTCTCATCCGGCACGTGGACAATGGGCAAGTAATGCAATGGCGTGAATCATTGTCAACGTGTGATACACTCCCATCTGGCAAGTGGACAATATGGAAGTAATACAATGCATGAATCATTGTCACTGTCTGATAGACTCCCATCTGACACGTGGACAATGGGCAAGTAATGCAACAGCCTGAATCATTTTCATCGACTAATACTCGCATCTGTCACATGGACAATGGGCAAGTAATGCAACAGCGTGAATCATTGTCATTGTCTCATAGTCTCCCATTTGGCACGTGGACAATGGGAAAAATGCAATGGCATGAATCATTGTCATCGTCTGATACACTCCCATCTGTCACGGGCAATGGCGTGAATCATTGTCATCATCTGATACACTCCCACCAGGCATTTGGACAATGGGGAAGTAATACAATGCATGAATCATTGTCACTGTCTGATAGACTCCCTTCTGGCACGTGGGCAATGGGCAAGTAATGCAACAGCCTGAATCATTTTCATCGTCTGATATACTCCCATCTGGCACCTGGACAATGGGCAAGTAATGCAACAGCGTGAATCATTGTCATCTGCTGATAAACTCCCATCTGGCATGTGGACAATGGGCAAGTAATGCAACAGCGTGAATCATTATCATCGTCCGATACACTCCCATCTGGCACGTGGACAAAGGGTACGTAATGCAATGGCATGAATCATTGTCATCGCCTGATACATGCCCATCTGGCACATGGACAATGGGCAAGTAATGCAATGGCGTGAATCATTATCATCCTCTGATAGACTCCCATCTGGTACATGGACAATGAGCAAGTAATGCAATGGCGTGAATAATTGTCATTGTCTTATGCACTCTCATCTGGCTCGTGGACAAGGGGCAAGTAATGCAATGGCTTGAATCATTGTCATCGTCTGATACACTCCCATCTGGCAAGTGGACAATGGCCAAGTAACGCAATGCTGTGAATCTTTGTCATCGTCTGATAGACTCCCATCTGGCATGTACACAATGGGCAACTAACACAAATGCGTGAATCATTGTCATCGTCTGATGCACTTCCATCTGGCACGTGGACAATGGGCAAGTAACGAAATGGTGTGAATCATTGTCATCATCTGATACACTCCGATCTGGCACGTAGACAATGAGCAAGTAATGCAATGGCGTGAATTATTGTCATCGTTCGAATCACTCCCATCTGGCACGTGGACAATGGGCAAGTAACGAAATGGTGTGAATCATTGTCATCATCTGATACACTCCGATCTGGCACGTAGACAATGAGCAAGTAATGCAATGGCGTGAATTATTGTCATCGTTCGAATCACTCCCATCTGGCACGTGGACAATGGGCAAGTAACGCAATGGTGTGAATCATTGTCATCGTCTGATACACTCCCATCTGGCACGTGGACAATGGGCAAGTATTGCAATGGTGTGAATAATTGTCATCATCTGATACACTCCCATCTGGCACGTGGACAATGGGCAAGTAATGCAATGGCGTGAATCATTGTCATCTTCTATATACTCCCATCTGGCATGTGGACAATGGGGAAGTAATGCAACGGCGTGAATCATTGTCACCGTCTGATTAACTCCCATCTGTCATGTGGACAATGGGCAAGTAATGTAATGGCGTGAATCATTGTCATCGTTTGATACACTCCCATCTGGCAAGTGGACAATGGGCAACTAGTGCAATGGTGTGAATCATTGTCATCTTCTGATACACTCCCATCTGGCTGGTGGACAATGGGCAAGTAACGCAATGGTGTGAATCATTGTCATCGCCTGATACACTCCCATCTGGCACGTGGACAATGGGCAAGTAGTGCAAAGGTGTAAATCATTGTCATCGTCTGATACACTCCCATCTGGCACGTGGACAATGGGCAAGTAATGCAATAGTGTGAATCATTGTCATCATCCGATACACTCCCATCTGGCACGAGGACAAACGGTAAGTAATGCAATGGCATGAATCATTGTCATCGCCTGATAAAAGCCCATCTGGCACGTGGACAATGGGCAAGTAATGCAATGGAGTGAATCATTTTCATCCTCTGATAGACTCCCATCTGGTACGTGGACAATGAGCAAGTAATGCAATGGCGTGAATAATTGTCATCGTCTTATGCACTCTCATCTGGCACGTGGACAATGGGCAAGTAATGCAATGGCGTGAATCATTGTCATCATCTGATACACTCCCATCTGTCACGGGCAATGGCGTGAATCATTGTCATCATTTGATACACTCCCACCAGGCATGTGGACAATGAATCATTGTCACTGTCTGATAGACTCCCATCTGGCACGTGGACAATGGGCAAGTAATGCAACAGCCTGAATCATTTTCATTGTCTAATACTCGCATCTGGCACCTGGACAATGGGCAAGTAATGCAACAGAGTGAATCATTGTCACTGTCTGATAGAGTCCCATCTGGCACGTGGACAATGGGCAAGTAATGCAACAGCCTCAATCATTTTCATCGTCTGATATACTCCTATCTGTAACCTGGACAATGGGCAAGTAATGCAACAGCGTGAATCATTGCCATCAGCTGATAAACTCCTATCTGGCATGTGGACAATGGGCAAGTAATGCAACAGCGTGAATCATTATCATCGTCTGATACACTCCGACCAGGCACGTGGGCAATGGACAAGGAATGCAATGGCATGAATCAATGTCACCATCTGATACACTTCCATCTGGCACGTGGGCAATGGGCAAGTAATGCAATGGTGTGAATAATTGTCATCGTCTGATACACTCCGATCTGGCACGTAGACAATGAGCAAGTAATGCAATGGCATGAATTATTGTCATCGTCCGAATCACTCCCATCTGGCACCTGAACGAAGGGTAAGTAATGCAATGGCGTAAATCATTGTCCTTGTCTGATAGACTCCCATCTGGCACGTGGACAATGGGCAAGTAACGCAATGGTGTGAATCATTGTCATCGTCTGATACACTCCCATCTGGCACGTGGACAATGGGCAAGTATTGCAATGGTGTGAATATTTGTCATCATCTGATACACTCCCATCTGGCACGTGGACAATGGGCAAGTAATGCAATGGCGTGAATCATTGTCATCGTCTGATACACTCCTATCTGGCACGTGGACAATTAGCAAGTTATGCAATAGGGTGAATCATTGTCATCGTCCGATAAACTCCCATCTGGCACGTGGACAAAGGGTAAGTAATGCAATGGCGTGAATCATTGTCATCGCCCGATACACGCCCATCTTGCACGTGGACAATGGGCAAGTAATGCAATGGTGTCAATCATTGTCATCGTCCGATACACTCCCATCTGGCACATGGACAATTGGCAAGTAACGCAATGGTGTGAATCATTGTCATCGTCTGATACACTCCCATCTGGCATGTAGAGAATGGGCAAATAATGCAATGGCATGAATCATTGTCATCATCTGATACACTCCCATCTGGCACGTGGACAATTGGCAAGTAATGCAATGGCGTGAATAATTGTCATCGTTTTATGCTCTCTCATCTGGCACATGGACAATGGGCAAGTAATGTAATGGCGTGAATCATTGTCATCGTCTGATACACTCCCATCTGGCAAGTGGACAATGGGCAAGTAGTGCAATGGTGTGAATCATTGTCATCTTCTGATACACTCCCATCTGGCTGGTGGACAATGGGCAAGTAGTGCAAAGGTGTAAATCATTGTCATCGTCTGATACACTCCCATCTGGCACGTGGACAATGGGCAAGTAATGCAATGGTGTGAATCTTTGTCATCATCCGATACACTCCCATCTGGCACAAGAACAAACGGTAAGTAATGCAATGGCATGAATCATTGTCATCGTCTGATACACTCCCATCTGGCACGTGGACAATGGGCAAGTAATGCAATGGAGTGAATCATTTTCATCCTCTGATAGACTCCCATCTGGTACGTGGACAATGAGCAAGTAATGCAATGGCGTGAATAATTGTCATCGTCTTATGCACTCTCATCTGGCACGTGGACAATGGGCAAGTAACGCAATACTGTGAATCCTTGTCATCGTCTGATAGACTCCCATCTGGCATGTATACAATGGGCAACTAACACAAATGCGTGAATCATTGTCATCGTCTGATAGACTACCATCTGGCACGTGGACAATGGGCAAGTAATGCAACGGCGTGAATCATTATCATCGTCTGATACACTCCCACCTGGCAGGTGGACAATGGGCAAGTAATGCAATGGTGTGAATCATTGTCATCATCTGAAAGACTCGCATCTGGCATGTGGACAATGGGGAACTAATGCAACAATGTGAATCATTGTCACCGTCTGATTGACTCGCATCTGTCATATGGACGATGGGCAAGTAATGCAACAGCGTGAATCATTATCATTGTCTCATAGACTCCCATCTGGCACGTGGACAATGGGAAAGAAATGCAATGGCATGAATTATTGTCATCGTCTGATACACTCCCATCTGTCAAGGGCAATGGCGTGAATCATTGTCATCATCTTATACACTTCCACCAGACATGTGGACAATGGGGAAGTAATACAATGCATGAATCATTGTCACTGTCTGATAGACTCCCATCTGGCACGTGGACAATGGGCAAGTAATGCAACAGCCTGAATCATTTTCATCATCTAATACTCGCATCTGGCACCTGGACAATGGGCAAGTAATGCAACAGCGTGAATCATTGTCACAGTCTGATAGACTCCCATCTGGCACGTGGACAATGGGCAATTAATGCAACAGCCTGAATCATTTTCATCGTCTGATATACTCCCATCTGGCACCTGGACAATGGGCAAGTAATGCAACAGCGTGAATCATTGTCAGCGGCTGATAAACTCCCATCTGGCATGTGGACAATGGGCAAATAATGCAACAGCGTGAATAATTATCATCGTTTGATACACTCCCACCTGGCACGTGGACAATGGGCAAGTAATGCAATTGCGTGAATCATTGTCATTGTCTGATACACTACCATCTGGCACGTGGACAATGGACAAGGAATGCAATGCAAGAATCATTGTCACCGTCTGATACACTCCCATCCGGCACGTGGGCAATGGGCAAGTAATGCAATGGCGTGAATCATTGTCATCATCTGATACACTCCTATCTGGCACGTGGACAATTAGCAAGTTATGCAATAGGGTGAATCATTGTCATCGTCCGATAAACTCCCATCTGGCACGTGGACAAAGGGTAAGTAATGCAATGGCGTGAATCATTGTCATCGCCCGATACACGCCCATCTTGCACGTGGACAATGGGCAAGTAATGCAATGGTGTCAGTCATTGTCATCGTCCGATACACTCCCATCTGGCACATGGACAATTGGCAAGTAACGCAATGGTGTGAATCATTGTCATCGTCTGATACACTCCCATCTGGCATGTAGACAATGGGCAAATAATGCAATGGCATGAATCATTGTCATCATCTGATACACTCCCATCTGGCACGTGGACAATTGGCAAGTAATGCAATGGCGTGAATAATTGTCATCGTCTGATACACTCACATCTGGCACGTGGACAATTGGCAAGTAATGCAATGGCGTGAATAATTGTCATTGTTTTATGCACTCTCATCTGGCACATGGACAATGGGCAAGTAATGTAATGGCGTGAATCATTGTCATCGTTTGATACACTCCCATCTGGCAAGTGGACAATGGGCAACTAGTGCAATGGTGTGAATCATTGTCATCTTCTGATACACTCCCATCTGGCTGGTGGACAATGGGCAAGTAACGCAATGGTGTGAATCATGGTCATCGCCTGATACACTCCCATCTGGCACGTGGACAATGGGCAAGTAGTGCAAAGGTGTAAATCATTGTCATCGTCTGATACACTCCCATCTGGCACGTGGACAATGGGCAAGTAATGCAATAGTGTGAATCATTGTCATCATCCGATACACTCCCATCTGGCACGAGGACAAACGGTAAGTAATGCAATGGCATGAATCATTGTCATCGCCTGATAAAAGCCCATCTGGCACGTGGACAATGGGCAAGTAATGCAATGGAGTGAATCATTTTCATCCTCTGATAGACTCCCATCTGGTACGTGGACAATGAGCAAGTAATGCAATGGCGTGAATAATTGTCATCGTCTTATGCACTCTCATCTGGCACGTGGACAATGGGCAAGTAGTGCAATGGCGTGAATCATTGTCATCGTCTGATACACTCCCATCTGGCAAGTGGACAATGGCCAAGTGACGCAATACTGTGAATCCTTGTCATCGTCTGTTAGACTCCCATCTGGCATGCATTCAATGGGCAACTAACACAAATGCGTGAATCATTGTCATCGTCTGATGCACCCCCATCTGGCACGTGGACAATGGGCAAGTAAGGCAACGGCCTGAATCATTGTCATCGTCTGATAGACTACCATCTGGCTAGTGGACAATGGGCAAGTAATGCAACGGCGTGAATCATTATCATCGTCTGATACACTCCCATCTGGCAGGTGGACAATGGGCAAGTAATGCAATGGTGTGAATCATTGTCATCATCTGAAAGACTCGCATCTGGCACGTGGACAATGGGGAACTAATGCAACAATGTGAATCATTGTCACCGTCTGATTGACTCGCATCTGTCACATGGACGATGGGCAAGTAATGCAACAGCGTGAATCATTATCATTGTCTCATAGACTCCCATCTGGCACGTGGACAATGGGAAAGAAATGCAATGACATGAATTATTGTCATCGTCTGATACACTCCCATCTGTCAAGGGCAATGGCGTGAATCATTGTCATCATCTTATACACTTCCACCAGACATGTGGACAATGGGGAAGTAATACAATGCATGAATCATTGTCACTGTCTGATAGACTCCCATCTGGCACGTGGACAATGGGCAAGTAATGCAACAGCCTGAATCATTTTCATCATCTAATACTCGCATCTGGCACCTGGACAATGGGCAAGTAATGCAACAGCGTGAATCATTGTCACAGTCTGATAGACTCCCATCTGGCACGTGGACAATGGGCAATTAATGCAACAGCCTGAATCATTTTCATCGTCTGATATACTCCCATCTGGCACCTGGACAATGGGCAAGTAATGCAACAGCGTGAATCATTGTCAACGGCTGATAAACTCCCATCTGGCATGTGGACAATGGGCAAATAATGCAACAGCGTGAATAATTATCATCGTTTGATACACTCCCACCTGGCACGTGGACAATGGGCAAGTAATGCAATTGCGTGAATCATTGTCATCGTCTGATACACTACCATCTGGCACGTGGACAATGGACAAGGAATGCAATGCAAGAATCATTGTCACCGTCTGATACACTCCCATCCGGCACGTGGCCAATGGGCAAGTAATGCAATGGTGTGAATCATTGTCATCGTCTGATACACTCCCATCTGGCACGTGGACAATTGGCAAGTAATGCAATGGCGTGAATAATTGTCACCGTTTTATGTACTCTCATCTGGCACATGGACAATGGGCAAGTAATGCAATGGCGTGAATCATTGTCATCGTCTGATACACTCCCATCTGGCAAGTGGACAATGGCCAAGGAATGCAATGGCGTGAATCATTGTCAACATCTGATAGACTCCCATCTGGCATGTGGACAATGAGGAAGTAATGCAACGGCGTGAATCATTGTCACCGTCTGATTACCTCCCATCTGTCATGTGGACAGTGGGCAAGTAATACAACGGTATGAATCATTGTAATTGTCTGATAGACTCCCAACTGGCTGGTGGACAATGGGCAAGTAACGCAATGGTGTGAATCATTGTCATCGCCTGATACACTCCCATCTGGCATGTGGACAATGGGCAAGTAGTGCAATGGTGTGAATCATTGTCATCGTCTGATACACTCCCATCTGGCACGTGGACAATGGGCAAGTAATGCAATAGTGTGAATCATTGTCATCATCCGATACACTCCCATCTGGCAAGTGGACAATGGCCAAGTAACGCAATGCTGTGAATCGTTGTCATCGTCTGATACACTCCCATCTGGCACCTGAACAAAGGGTAAGTAATGCAATGGCGTGAATCATTGTCATCATCTGATAGACTCCCATCTGGCATGTACACAATGGGCAACTAACACAAATGCATGAATCATTGTCATCGTCGGATGCACTTCCATCTGGCACGTGGACAATGGGCAAGGAACGAAATGGTGTGAATCATTGTCATCATCTGATAGACTCCGATCTGGCACGTGGACAATGGGCAAGTAATGCAATGGTGTGAATTATTGTCATCGCCCGAATCACTCCCATCTGGCACCTGAACAAAGGGTAAGTAATGCAATGGCGTGAATCATTGTCCTTGTCTGATAGACTCCCATCTGGCACGTGGACAATGGGCAAGTAAAGCAATGGTGTGAATCATTGTCATCGTCTGATACACTCCCATCTGGCACGTGGACAATGAGCAAGTATTGCAATGGTGTGAATCATTGTCATCATCTGATACACTCCCATCTGGCACGTGGACAATGGGCAAGTAATGCAATGGCGTGAATCATTGTCATTGTCTGATACACTCCTATCTGGCACGTGGACAATTAGTAAGTAATGCAATGGGGTGAATCATTGTCATTGTCCGATAAACTCCCATCTGGCACGTGGACAAAGGGTAAGTAATGCAATGGCGTGAATCATTGTCATCGCCCAATACACGCCCATCTGGCACGTGGACAATGGGCAAGTAATGCAATGGCGTGAATCATTGTCATCGTCCGATACACTCCCATCTGGCACATGGACAATTGGCAAGTAACGCAATGGTGTGAATCATTGTCATCGTCTGATACACTCCCATCTGGCATGTGGACAATGGCAAATAATGCAATGGCATGAATCATTGTCATCATCTGATACACTCCCATCTGGGCTGTGGACAATGGGCTAATAATGCAATGGGGGGAATCATTGTCATCGTCCGATACACTCCCATCTGGCACGTGGACAAAGGGTAAGTAATACAATGGCCTGTATCATTGTCATCGCATGATACACGCCCATCTTGCACGTGGACAATGGGCAAGTAACGCAATGGCGTGAATCATTGTCATTGTCTGATACTCCCATCTGGCACATCGACAATGGGCAAGTAATGCAATGGCATGAATCATTGTCATTGTCTGATACTCCCATCTGGCACGTCGACAATGGGCAAGTAATGCAATGCCATGAATCATTGTCATTGCCTGATACACTCTCATCTGGCACATGGCCAATGGGCGAGTAATGCAACAGCGTGAAACATTGTCATCGGCTGACAAACTCCCACCTGGTACGTGGACAATGGGCAAGTAATGCAATTGCGTGAATCATTGTCATCGTCTGATACACTCCCATCTGGCACATGGACAATGGACAAGGAATGCAATGGCATGAATCATTGCCACCGTCTGACACACTTCCATCTGGCACGTGGACAATGGGCAAGTAATGCAATAGTGTGAATCATTGTCATCGTCTGATAGACTCCCACCTGGTACGTGGATAATGAGCAAGTAATGCAATGCCGCGAATAATTGTCATCGTCTTATGCACTCTCATCCGGCACGTGGACAATGGGCAAGTAATGCAATGGCGTGAATCATTGTCAACGTGTGATACACTCCCATCTGGCAAGTGGACAATATGGAAGTAATACAATGCATGAATCATTGTCACTGTCTGATAGACTCCCATCTGACACGTGGACAATGGGCAAGTAATGCAACAGCCTGAATCATTTTCATCGACTAATACTCGCATCTGTCACATGGACAATGGGCAAGTAATGCAACAGCGTGAATCATTGTCATTGTCTCATAGTCTCCCATTTGGCACGTGGACAATGGGAAAAATGCAATGGCATGAATCATTGTCATCGTCTGATACACTCCCATCTGTCACGGGCAATGGCGTGAATCATTGTCATCATCTGATACACTCCCACCAGGCATTTGGACAATGGGGAAGTAATACAATGCATGAATCATTGTCACTGTCTGATAGACTCCCTTCTGGCACGTGGGCAATGGGCAAGTAATGCAACAGCCTGAATCATTTTCATCGTCTGATATACTCCCATCTGGCACCTGGACAATGGGCAAGTAATGCAACAGCGTGAATCATTGTCATCTGCTGATAAACTCCCATCTGGCATGTGGACAATGGGCAAGTAATGCAACAGCGTGAATCATTATCATCGTCCGATACACTCCCATCTGGCACGTGGACAAAGGGTACGTAATGCAATGGCATGAATCATTGTCATCGCCTGATACATGCCCATCTGGCACATGGACAATGGGCAAGTAATGCAATGGCGTGAATCATTATCATCCTCTGATAGACTCCCATCTGGTACATGGACAATGAGCAAGTAATGCAATGGCGTGAATAATTGTCATTGTCTTATGCACTCTCATCTGGCTCGTGGACAAGGGGCAAGTAATGCAATGGCTTGAATCATTGTCATCGTCTGATACACTCCCATCTGGCAAGTGGACAATGGCCAAGTAACGCAATGCTGTGAATCTTTGTCATCGTCTGATAGACTCCCATCTGGCATGTACACAATGGGCAACTAACACAAATGCGTGAATCATTGTCATCGTCTGATGCACTTCCATCTGGCACGTGGACAATGGGCAAGTAACGAAATGGTGTGAATCATTGTCATCATCTGATACACTCCGATCTGGCACGTAGACAATGAGCAAGTAATGCAATGGCGTGAATTATTGTCATCGTTCGAATCACTCCCATCTGGCACGTGGACAATGGGCAAGTAACGAAATGGTGTGAATCATTGTCATCATCTGATACACTCCGATCTGGCACGTAGACAATGAGCAAGTAATGCAATGGCGTGAATTATTGTCATCGTTCGAATCACTCCCATCTGGCACGTGGACAATGGGCAAGTAACGCAATGGTGTGAATCATTGTCATCGTCTGATACACTCCCATCTGGCACGTGGACAATGGGCAAGTATTGCAATGGTGTGAATAATTGTCATCATCTGATACACTCCCATCTGGCACGTGGACAATGGGCAAGTAATGCAATGGCGTGAATCATTGTCATCGTCTGAAACACTCCTATCTGGCACGTGGACAATTAGCAAGTTATGCAATAGAGTGAATCATTGTCATCGTCCGATAAACTCCCATCTGGCACGTGGACAAAGGGTAAGTAATGCAATGGCGTGAATCATTGTCATCGCCCGATACACGCCCATCTTGCACGTGGACAATGGGCAAGTAATGCAATGGTGTCAATCATTGTCATCGTCCGATACACTCCCATCTGGCACATGGACAATTGGCAAATAATGCAATGGCATGAATCATTGTCATCATCTGATACACTCCCATCTGGCACGTGGACAATGGGCAAATAATGCAATGGGGGAAATCATTGTCATCGTCCGATACACTCCCATCTGGCACGTGGACAAAGAGTAAGTAATACAATGGCCTGAATCATTGTCATTGCATGATACACACCCATCTGGCACGTGGACAATGGGCAAGTAACACAATGGTGTGAATCATTGTCATTGTCTGATACTCCCATCTGGCACATCAACAATGGGCAAGTAATGCAATGGCTTGAATCATTGTCATCATCTGATAGACTCCCATCTGGCATGTGGACAATGGGGAAGTAATGCAACGGCGTGAATCATTGTCACCGTCTGATTAACTCCCATCTGTCATGTGGACAATGGGCAAGTAATGCAACGGTGTGAATCATTGTAATTGTCTGATAGACTCCCATCTGGCACGTGGACATCGACAATGGGCAAATAATGCAATGGCATGAATCATTGTCATCATCTGATACACTCCCATCTGGCACGTGGACAATGGGCAAGTAATGCATGGCGTGAATCATTGTCATCGTCCGATACACTCCCATCTGGCAAGTGGACAATAGCCAAGTAACGCAATGCTGTGAATCGTTGTCATCGTCTGATACACTCCCATCTGGCACGTGGACAATGGACAAGTAATGCAACAGCGTGAATCATTTTCATCGTCTGATAAACTCCCATTTAGCATGTGGACAATGGGCAAGTAATGCAACAGCGTGAATCATTATCATCGTCTGATATACTCCCATCTGGCACGTGGACAAAGGGTACGTAATGCAATGGCCTGAATCATTTTCATCGTCTAATACTCACATCTGGCACCTGGACGATGGGCAATTAATGCAACAGCACGAATCATTGTCACTGTCTGATAGACTCCCATCTGGCACGTGGACAATGGGCAAGTAATGCAACAGCCTGAATCATTTTCATCGTCTGATATACTCCCATCTGGCACCTGGACAATGGGCAAGTAATGCAACAGCGTGAATCATTGTCATCGGCTGATAAACTCCCATCTGGCATGTGGACAATGGGCAAGTAATGCAACAGCGTGAATCATTATCATCGTCTGATACACTCCCACCTGGCACGTGGACAATGGGCAAGTAGTGCAATGGTGTGAATCATTGTCATCGTCTGATACACTCCCATCTAGCACGTGGACAATGGGCAAGTAATGCAATAGTGTGATTCATTGTCATCGTCCGATACACTCCCATCTGGCACGTGGACAAAGGGTACGTAATGCAATGGCATGAATCATTGTCATCGCCTGATACATGCCCATCTGGCACATGGACAAAGGGCAAGTAATGCAATGGCGTGAATCATTATCATCGTCTGATACACTCCCATCTGGCAAGTGGACAATGGCCAAGTAATGCAATGCTGTGAATCGTTGTCATCGTCTGATAGACTCCCATCTGGTATGTACACAATGGGTAACTAACACAAATGCATGAGTCATTGTCATCGTCTGATGCACTTCCATCTGGCACATGGACAATGGGCCAGTAACGAAATGGTGTGAATCATTGTCATCATCTGATACACTCCGATCTGGCACGTAGACAATAAGCAAGTAATTCAATGGCGTGAATTATTGTTATCGTCCGAATCACTCCCATCTGGCACCTGAACAAAGGGTAAGTAATGCAATGGCGTAAATCATTGTCCTTGTCTGATAGACTCCCATCTGGCACGTGGACAATGGGCAAGTAATGCAATGGTGTGAATCATTGTCATCGTCTGATACACTCCCATATGGCACGTGGACAATTAGCAAGTTATGCAATAGGGTGAATCATTGTCATCGTCCGATAAACTCCCATCTGGCACGTGGACAAAGGGTAAGTAATGTAATGGCGTGAATCATTGTCATCGCCCGATACACGCCCATCTGGCACGTGGACAATGGGCAAGTAATGCAATGGCGTGAATCATTGTCATCGTCCGATACACTCCCATCTGGCACATGGACAATTGGCAAGTAACGCAATGGTGTGAATCATTGCATCATCTGATACACTCCTATCTGGCATGTGGACAATGGGCAAATAATGCAATGGCATGAATCATTGTCATCATCTGATACTCTCCCATCTGGCACCTGGACAATGGGCACATAATGCAATGGGGGGAATCATTGTCATCGTCCGATACACTCCCATCTGGCACGTGGACAAAGGGTAAGTAATACAATGGCCTGAATCATTGTCATCGCATGATACACACCCATCTGGCACGTGGACAATGGGCAAGTAACACAATGGTGTGAATCATTGTCATTGTCTGATACTCCCATCTGGCACATCGACAATGGGCAAGTAATGCAATGGCTTGAATCATTGTCATCATCTGATAGACTCCCATCTGGCATGTGGACAATGGGGAAGTAATGCAACGGCGTGAATCATTGTCACCGTCTGATTAACTCCCATCTGTCATGTGGACAATGGGCAAGTAATGCAACGGTGTGAATCATTGTAATTGTCTGATAGACTCCCATCTGACTGGTGGACAATGGGCAAGTAACGCAATGGTGTGAATCATTATCATCGCCTGATACACTCCCATCTGGCACGTGGACAATGGGCAAGTATTGCAATGGTGTGAATCATTGTCATTGTCTGATACACTCCCATCTGGCACGTGGACAATGAGCAAGTAATGCAATAGTGTGAATCATTGTCATCGTCCGACACACTCCCATCTGGCACGTGGGCAAAGGGTAAGTAATGAAATGGCATGAATCATTGTCATCGCCTGATACATGCCCATCTTGCATGCGGACAATGGGCAAGTAATGCAATGGCATGAATCATTATCATCCTCTGATAGACTCCCATCTGGCACGTGGACAATGGGCAAGTAACACAATGGTGTGAATCATTGTCATTGTCTGATACTCCCATCTGGCACATCGACAATGGGGAAGTAAAACAATGCATGAATCATTGTCAATGTCTGATAGACTCCCATCTGGCATGTGGACAATGGGCAAGTAATGCAACAGCCTGAATCATTTTCATTGTCTAATACTCGCATCTGTCACATGGAGAATGGGCAAGTAATGCAACAGCGTGAATCATTGTCATTGTCTCATAGACTCCCATCTGGCACGTGAACAATAGGAAAGAAATGCAATGGCATGAATCAATGTCATCGTCTGATACACTCCCATCTGTCACGGGCAATGGCGTGAATCATTGTCATCATCTGATACACTCCCACTTGGCATGTGGACAATGGGGAAGTAATACAATGCATGAATCATTGTCACTGTCTGATAGACTCCCATCTGGCACGTGGACAATGGGCAAGTAATGCAACAGCCTGAATCATTTTCATCGTCTAATACTCCCATCTGGCATGTGGACAATGGGCAAGTAATGCAACAGCGTGAATCATTATCATCGTCTGATACACTCCCACCTAGCATGTGGACAATGGGCAAGTAATGCAATGGTGCGAATCATTGTCATCGTCTGATACACTCCCATCTGGCACGTGGACAATGGGTAAGTAATGCAATAGTGTGAATCATTGTCATCGTCCGATACACTCCCATCTGGCACGTGGACAAAGGGTAAGTAATGCAATGGCATGAATCATTGTCATCGCCTGATACATGCCCATCTGGCACGTGGACAATGGGCAAGTAATGCAATGGCGTGAATCTTTATCATCATCTGATACACTCCCACTAGGCATGTGGACAATGGGGAAGTAATACAATGCATGAATCATTGTCACTGTCTGATAGACTCCCATCTGGCACGTGGACAATGGGAAAGTAATGCAACAGCCTGAATCATTTTCATCGTCTGATATACTCCCATTGGCACCTGGACAATGGGCAAGTAATGCAACAGCGTGAATCATTGTCATCGGCTGATACACTCCCACCTAGCACGTGGACAATGGGCAAGTAATGCAATGGGGTGGATCATTGTCATCGTCTGATACACTCCCATCTGGCACGTGGACAATGGGTAAGTAATGCAATAGTGTGAATCATTGTCATCGTCTGATACACTCCCACCTAGCACGTGGACAATGGGCAAGTAATGCAATGGGGTGAATCATTGTCATCGTCTGATACACTCCCATCTGGCACGTGGACAATGGGTAAGTAATGCAATAGTGTGAATCATTGTCATCGTCTGATACACTCCCATCTGGTACTTGGACAATGAGCAAGTAATGCAATGGCGTGAATAATTGTCAATGTCTTATGCACTCTCATCTGGCACGTGGACAAGGGGAAAGTAATGCAATGGCGTGAATCATTGTCATCGTCTGATACACTCCCATCTGGCAAGTGGACAATGTCCAAGTAACGCAATGCTGTGAATCGTTGTCATCGTCTGATAGACTCACATCTGGCATGTACACAATGGGCAACTAACACAAATGCGTGAATCATTGTCATCGTCTGATGCACTTCCATGTGGCACGTGGACAATGGGCAAGTAACAAAATGGTGTGAATCATTGTCATCATCTTATACACTCCGATCTGGCACGTAGACAATGGTCAAGTAATGCAATGGCATGAATTATTGTCATCGTCTGAATCACTCCCATCTGACACCTGAACAAAGAGTAAGTAATGCAATGGCGTGAATCATTGTCCTTGTCTGATAGACTCCCATCTGGCACGTGGACGATGGGCAAGTAACGCAATGGTGTGAATCATTGTCATCGTATGATACACTCCCATCTAGCACGTTGACAATGGGCAAGTATTGCAATGGTGTGAATCATTGTCATCCGCTGATACACTCCCATCTGGCACATGGACAATGGGCAAGTAATGCAATGGCATGAATCATTGTCACCGTCTGATACACTCCTATCTGGCACATGGACAATGAGCAAGTAATGCAATGGCGTGAATAATTGTCATTGTCTTATGCACTCTCATCTGGCACGTGGACAAGGGGCAAGTAATGCAATGGCGTGAATCATTGTCATCGTCTGATACACTCCCATCTGGCAAGTGGACAATGGCCAAGTAACGCAATGCTGTGAATCGTTGTCATCGTCTGATAGACTCCCATCTGGCATGTACACAATGGGCAACTAACACAAATGCGTGAATCATTGTCATCGTCTGATGCACTTCCATCTGGCACGTGGACAATGGGCAAGTAACAAAATGGTGTGAATCATTGTCATCATCTTATACACTCCGATCTGGCACGTAGACAATGGTCAAGTAATGCAATGGCGTGAATTATTGTCATCGTCCGAATCACTCCCATCTGACACCTGAACAAAGAGTAAGTAATGCAATGGCGTGAATCATTGTCCTTGTCTGATAGACTCCCATCTGGCACATGGACAATGGGCAAGTAATGCAACACTGTGAATCATTGTCACCATCTGATGCACTCCCATCTGGCACGTGGACAATGGGCAAGTAATGCAATGGCATGAATCATTGTCATCGTCTGATACACTCCCATCTGGCACGTGGACAATGGGCCAGTAATGCAATGGCGTGAATCATTGTCATCGTCCGATACACTCCCATCAGGCACGTGGACAAAGGGTAAGTAATGCAATGGCGTGAATCATTGTCATCGCCCGATACACGCCCATCTGGCACGTGGACAATGGGCAAGTAATGCAATGGCGTGAATCATTGTCATTGTCTGATACACTCCCATCTGGCACGTGGACAAAGGGTTAGTAATACAATGGCCTGAATCAGTGTCATCGTCTGATGCACTCCCATCTGGCACGTGGACAATGGGCAAGCAAGGCAAAGGCCTAAATCTTTTTCATCGTCTGATAGACTACCATCTGGCACGTGGACAAAGGGTTAGTAATACAATGGCCTGAATCATTGTCATTGTCTGATACACTCAGATCTGGCACGTAAACAATGGACAAGTTATGAAATGGTGTAAATCATTGTCATCGTCTGATACACTGCATTGTGGCATGTGAACAATGGGCAAGTAATGCAACGGTGTGAATCATTGTCATCGTCTGATAGACTTGTATCTGGCACGTGGACAATGGGGAACTAATGCAATAATGTGAATCATTGTCACCGTCTGATTGACTCCCATCTGTCACATGGACAATGGGCAAGTAATGCAACAGCGTGAATCATTGTCATTGTCTCATAGACTCCCATCTGGCACTTGGACAATGGGAAACAAATGCAATGGCATGAATCATTGTAATCGTCTGATACACTCCCATCTGTCACGGGCAATGGCGTGAATCATTGTCATCATCTGATACACTCCCACCAGGCATGTGGACATAGAGGAAGTAATACAATGGCGTGAATCATTGTCATCATCTAATACTCACATCTGGCAAGTGGACAATGGCCAAGTAACGCAATGCTGTGAATAGTTGTCATCGTCTGATAGACTACCATCTGGCATGTCCACAATGGGCAACTAACACAAATGTGTGAATCATTGTCATCGTCTTATGCACTTCCATCTGGCACGTGGACAATGGGCAAGTAACAAAAGGGTGTGAATCATTGTCATCATCTGATACACTCCGATCTGGCACGTAGACAATGGTCAAGTAATGCAATGGCGTGAATTATTGTCATCGTCCGAATCACTCCCATCTGACACCTGAACAAAGAGTAAGTAATGCAATAGGGTGAATCATTGTCATCGTCTGATTGACTCCCATCTGTCACATGGACAATGGGCAAGTAATGCAACAGCGTGAATCATTGTCATCGTCTGATTGACTCCCATCTGTCACATGGACAATGGGCATGCAATGCAACAGCGTGAATCATTGTCATTGTCTCATAGACTCCCATCTGGCACTTGGACAATGGGAAACAAATGCAATGGCATGAATCATTGTCATCGTCTGATAAACTCCCATCTGTCACGGGCAATGGCGTGAATCATTGTCATCATCTGATACACTCCCACCAGGCATGTGGACATTGGGGAAGTAATACAATGGCGTGAATCATTGTCATCATCTAATACTCACATCTGGCAAGTGGACAATGGGCAAGTAATGCAATGCGTGAATCATTTGCATCGTCTGATATACTCCCATCTGGCACCTGGACAAAGGGCAAATAATGCAACAGCGTGAATCATTGTCATCGGCTGATACACTCCCATATGGCGCGTGGACAATGGACAGGAATGCAATGGCATGAATCATTGTCACCGTCTGACAGATTCCCATCTGGCATGTGGACAATGGGCAAGTAATGCAATGGTGTGAATCACTGTCATTGTCTGATACACTCCCATCTGGCATGTGGACAATGGGAAAGTAATGCAATAGGGTGAATCATTGTCATCGTCCGATACACTCCCATCTGGCATGTGGACAAAGGGTAAGTAATGCAATGGCGTGAATCATTGTCATTGCCTTATACATGCACATCTGGCATGTGGACAATGGGCAAGTAATGCAATGGCGTGAATCATTATCATCCTCTGATAGACTCCCATCTGGTACGTGGACAATGAGCAAGTAATGCAATAGCGTGAATAATTGTCATCGTCTGATGCTCTCTCATGTGGCACTGGACAATGGGCAAGTAATGCAATGGCATGAATCATTGTCATCGTCTGATACACTCCCATCTGGCAAGTGGACAATGGCCAAGTAACGCAATGCTGTGAATCATTGTCATTGTCTGATAGACTCCCATCTGGCATGTAGACAATGGGCAACTAACGCAAATGCGTGAATCATTGTAATCGTCTGATGCACTTCCATCTAGCACGTGCACAATAGGCAAGTAATGCAATTGCGTGAATCATTGTCATCGTCTGATACAGTCCCATCTGGCTTGTGGACGATGGGCAAGGAATGAAATTGCGTGAATCATTGTCATCGTCTCATACACTTCCACCTGGCACGTGGACAATGGGCAAGGAATGCAATTGCATGAATCATTGTCATCCTCTGATACACTCCTATCTGGCACGTGGACAATGGACAAGTAATGCAATGGTGTGAATCATTGTCATCATCTATATACTCCCATCTGGCATGTGAACAATGGGGAAGTAATGCAATGGTGTGAATCATTGTCAAGGTCTGATTGACTCCCATCTGTCATGTGGACAATGGGCAAGTAATGCAACAGCGTGAATCATTGTCATTGTCTGATAGACTCCCATCTGGCACGTGGACAATGGGCAAATAACGCAATGGTGTGAATCATTTTCATCGTATGATACACTCCCATCTGGCACGTGGACAATGGGCAAGTATTGCAATGGTGTGAATCATTGTCATCGTCTGATACACTCCCATCTGGCACGTGGACAATGGGAAAGTAATGCAATAGGGTGAATCATTGTCATCATCCGATACACTCCCATCTGGCACATGAACAAAGGGTAACTAATGCAATGGCGTGAATCATTGTCATCGCCTGATACATGCCCATCTGGCACGTTGACAATGGGCAAGTAATGCAATGGCATGAATCATTGTCATCGTCCGATACACTCCCATCTGTCAAGTGGACAAAGGGTAAGTAATGCAATGGCGTGAATCATTGTCATCGTCTGATACACTCCATCTGGCACGTGGACAATGGGCAAGTAATGCAACAACCTGAATCATTGTCATTGTCTGATAGACTACCATCTGGCTTGTGGACAATCGGAAAGTAATGCAACAGCGTGAATCATTATCATCATCTCATACACTCCCATCTGTCACATGGACAATGGGCAAGTAATGCAACGGCGTGAATCATTGTCATTGTCTCATAGACTCCCATCTGGCACGTGGACAATGGGAAAGAAATGCAATGGCATGAATCATTGTCATCGTCTGATACACTCCCATCTGTCACGGGCAATGGCATGAATGATTGCCATCATCTGATACACTCCCACCTGGCATGTGGACAATGGGCAAGTAATGCAATGTGTGAATCATTGTCACCATCTGACAGACTCCCATCTGGCACCTGGACAATGGGCAAGTAATGCAACAGCGTGAATCATTGTCATTGTCTTATAAACTCCCATCTGGCATATGGACAATGGGCAAGTAATGCAAAAGCGTGAATCATTATCATCGTCTGATACACTCCCACCTGGCACCTGGACAATGGGCAAGTAATGAAACAGCGTGAATCATTGTCATCGTCTGATAAACTCCCATCTGGCATGTGGACAATGGACAAATAATGCAATTGCATGAATCATTGTCATCGTCTGACACACGCCCATCTGGCACGTGGACAATGGACAAGGAAGAAAATGGCGTGAATCATTGTCATCATCTGATAGACTCCCATCTGGCATGTGGACAATGGGGAAGTAATGCAACGGTGTGAATCATTGTCACCTTCTGATTGACTCCCATCTGTCATGTGGACAATGGGCAAGTAATGCAACAGCGTGAATCATTGTAATTGTCTGATAGACTCCCATCTGGCACGTGGACAATGGGAAAGTAATGCAATAGGGTGAATCATTGTCATCATCCGATACACTCCCATCTGGCACATGAACAAAGGGTAACTAATGCAATGGCGTGAATCATTGTCATCGCCTGATACATGCCCATCTGGCACGTTGACAATGGGCAAGTAATGCAATGGCATGAATCATTGTCATCGTCCGATACACTCCCATCTGTCAAGTGGACAAAGGGTAAGTAATGCAATGGCGTGAATCATTGTCATCGTCTGATACACTCCATCTGGCACGTGGACAATGGGCAAGTAATGCAACAACCTGAATCATTGTCATTGTCTGATAGACTACCATCTGGCTTGTGGACAATCGGAAAGTAATGCAACAGCGTGAATCATTATCATCATCTCATACACTCCCATCTGTCACATGGACAATGGGCAAGTAATGCAACGGCGTGAATCATTGTCATTGTCTCATAGACTCCCATCTGGCACGTGGACAATGGGAAAGAAATGCAATGGCATGAATCATTGTCATCGTCTGATACACTCCCATCTGTCACGGGCAATGGCATGAATGATTGCCATCATCTGATACACTCCCACCTGGCATGTGGACAATGGGCAAGTAATGCAATGTGTGAATCATTGTCACCATCTGACAGACTCCCATCTGGCACCTGGACAATGGGCAAGTAATGCAACAGCGTGAATCATTGTCATTGTCTTATAAACTCCCATCTGGCATATGGACAATGGGCAAGTAATGCAAAAGCGTGAATCATTATCATCATCTGATACACTCCCACCTGGCACCTGGACAATGGGCAAGTAATGAAACAGCGTGAATCATTGTCATCGTCTGATAAACTCCCATCTGGCATGTGGACAATGGACAAATAATGCAATTGCATGAATCATTGTCATCGTCTGACACACGCCCATCTGGCACGTGGACAATGGACAAGGAAGAAAATGGCGTGAATCATTGTCATCATCTGATAGACTCCCATCTGGCATGTGGACAATGGGGAAGTAATGCAACGGTGTGAATCATTGTCACCTTCTGATTGACTCCCATCTGTCATGTGGACAATGGGCAAGTAATGCAACAGCGTGAATCATTGTAATTGTCTGATAGACTCCCATCTGGCACGTGGACAATGGGCAAGTAATGCAATGGTGTGAATCATTGTCATCCTCTGATACACTCCCATCTGGCACGTGGACAATGGGCAAGTATTGCAATGGTGTGAATCAATGTCATCGTCTGATACACTCCCATCTGGCACGTGGACAATGGGCAAGTAGTGCAATGGTGTGAATCATTGTCATCCTCTGATACACTCCAATCTGGCACGAGGACAAAGGATAAGTAATACAATGGCATGAATCATTGTCATCACCTAATACACGCCCATCTTGCACGTGGACAATGGGCAAGTAATGCAATGGTGTGAATCATTGTCACCGTCTGATACACTCCCATCTGGCACGTGGACAATGGGCAAGTAATGCAATGGCGTGAATCATTGTCATTGTCTTATGCACTCTCATCTGGCACGTGGACAATGGGCAAGTAATGCAATGGCATGAATCATTGTCATTGTCTGATACACTCCCATCTGTCAAGTTGACAATGGCCAAGTAACGGAATGCTGTGAATCGTTGTCATCGTCTGATAGACTCCCATCTGGTATTTAGACAATGGGCATCTAACGCAAATGGGTGAATCATTGTCATTATCTGATGCGCTTCCATCTGGCATGTGGACAATGGGCAAGTAACGAAATGGTGTAAATCATTGTCATCGTCCGATTCACTCCCATCTGGCATGTGAACAAAGGGTAAGTAACGCAATGGCATGAATCATTGTCATCGTCTGATACACTCCCATCTGGCACGTGGACAATGGGCAAGTATTGCAATTGTGTGAATCATTGTCATCGTCCCATACACTCCCATCTGGCACGTGGACAATGGGCAAGTAATGCAATGGCGTGAATCATTGTCATTGTCTGATACACTCCTATCTGGCACGTGGACAATTAGAAAGTAATGCAATAGGGTGAATCATTGTCATTGTCCGATAAACTCCCATCTGGCACGTGGACAAAGGGTAAGTAATGCAATGGTGTCAATCATTGTCATCGCCCGATACACACCCATCTGGCACGTAGACAATGGGCTTGTAATGCAATGGCGTGAATCATTGTCATCATCCGATACACTCCCATCTGCCACGTGGACAATTAGCAAGTAGTGCAATGGTGTGAATCATTGTCATCCTCTGATACACTCCAATCTAGCACGAGGACAAAGGGTAAGTAATACAATGGCATGAATCATTGTCATCGCCTGATACATGCCCATCTTGCACGTGGACAATGGGCAAGTAATGCAACAGCGTGAATCATTGTCATTGTCTCATAGACTCCCATCTGGCACTTGGACAATGGGAAACAAATGCAATGGCATGAATCATTGTCATCGTCTGATACACTCCCATCTGTCGCGGGCAATGGCGTGAATCATTGTCATCATCTGATACACTCCCACCAGACATGTGGACATTGGGGAAGTAATACAATGGCGTGAATCATTGTCATCATCTAATACTCACATCTGGCAATTGGACAATGGGCAAGTAATGCAACAGCCTGAATCATTTGCATCGTCTGATATACTCCCATCTGGCACCTGGACAATGGGCAAATAATGCAACAGCGTGAATCATTGTCATCGGCTGATACACTCCCATCTGGCACGTGGACAATGGACAGGAATGCAATGGCATGAATCATTGTCACCGTCTGACAGATTACCATCTGGCACGTGGACAATGGGCAAGTAATGCAATGGTGTGAATCACTGTCATTGTCTGATACACTCCCATCTGGCATGTGTTCAATGGGAAAGTAATGCAATAGGGTGAATCATTGTCATCGTCCGATACACTCCCATCTGGCACGTGGACAAAGGGTAAGTAATGCAATGGTGTGAATCATTGTCATTGCCTTATACATGCACATCTGGCACATGGACAATGGGCAAGTAATGCAATGGCGTGAATCATTATCATCCTCTGATAGACTCCCATCTGGTACGTGGACAATGAGCAAGTAATGCAATAGCGTGAATAATTGTCATCGTCTGATGCTCTCTCATGTGGCACTGGACAATGGGCAAGTAATGCAATGGCATGAATCATTGTCATCATCTGATACACTCCCATCTGGCAAGTGGACAATGGCCAAGTAACGCAATGCTGTGAATCATTGTCTGATAGACTCCCATCTGGCATGTAGACAATGGGCAACTTACGCAAATGCGTGAATCATTGTAATCGTCTGATGCACTTCCATCTAGCACGTGGACAATAGGTAAGTAATGCAATTGCGTGAATCATTGTCATCGTCTGATACAGTCCCATCTGGCTTGTGGACAATGGGCAAGGAATGCAATTGCGTGAATCATTGTCATCGTCTCATACACTTCCACCTGGCACGTGGACAATGGGCAAGGAATGCAATTGCGTGAATCATTGTCATCGTCTGATACACTCCTATCTGGCACGTGGACAATGGGCAAGTAATGCAAATGGCGTGAATCATTGTCATCATCTATATACTCCCATCTGGCATGTGCACAATGGGGAAGTAATGCAATGGCGTGAATCATTGTCATTGTCTGATAAACTCCCATCTGGCATGTGGACAATGGACAAATAATGCAATTGCATGAATCATTGTCATCGTCTGACACACTCCCATCTGGCACGTGGACAATGGGCAAGTATTGCAATGGTGTGAATCATTGTCATCGTCTGATACACTCCCATCTGGCACGTGGACAATGGGAAAGTAATGCAATAGGGTGAATCATTGTCATCGTCCGATACACTCCCATCTGGCACATGAACAAAAGGTAAGTAATGCAATGGCGTGAATCATTGTCATCGCCTGATACATGCCCATCTGGCACGTGGACAATGGGCAAGTAATGCAATGGCGTGAATCATTGTCATCGTCCGATACACTCCCATCTGTCACGTGGACAAAGGGTAAGTAATGCAATGGCGTGAATCATTGTCATCGTCTGATACACTCCATCTAGCATGTGGCCAATGGGCACGTAATGCAACGACCTGAATCATTGTCATTGTCTGATAGACTACCATCTGGCTTGTGGACAATCGGGAAGTAATGCAACAGCGTGAATCATTATCATCGTCTCATACACTCCCATCTGTCACATGGACAATGGGCAAGTAATGCAATGGCGTGAATCATTGTCATTGTCTCATAGACTCCCATCTGGCACGTGGACAATGGGAAAGAAATGCAATGGCATGAATCATTGTCATCGTCTGATACACTCCCATCTGTCACGGGCAATGGCATGAATGATTGCCATCATCTGATACACTCCCACCTGGCATGTGGACAATGGGCAAGTAAGGCAATGTGTGAATCATTGTCACCATCTGATAGACTCCCATCTGGCACGTGGACAATGGGCAAGTAATGCAACAGCCTGAATAATTTTCATCGTCTGATAGACTCCCATCTGGCACCTGGACAATGGGCAAGTAATGCAACAGCGTGAATCATTGTCATTGTCTGATAAACTCCCATCTGGCATATGGACAATGGGCAAGTAATGCAAAAGTGTGAATCATTATCATCGTCTGATACACTCCCACCTGGCACCTGGACAATGGACAAATAATGCAATTGCATGAATCATTGTCATCGTCTGACACACTCCCATCTGGCACGTGGACAATGGACAAGGAATGAAATGGCGTGAATAATTGTCATCATCTGATAGACTCCCATCTGGCATGTGGACAATGGGGAAGTAATGCAACGGTGTGAATCATTGTCACCTTCTGATTGACTCCCATATGTCATGTGGACAATGGGCAAGTAATGCAACAGCGTGAATCATTGGAATTTTCTGATAGACTCCCATCTGGCATGTGGACAATGGGGAAGTAATGCAACGGTCTGAATCATTGTCACCTTCTGATTGACTCCCATCTGGCACGTGGACAACGGGCAAGTAATGCAATAGCGTGAATAATTGTCATCGTCTTATGCTCTCTCATGTGGCACTGGACAATGGGCAAGTAATGCAATGGCATGAATCATTGTCATCGTCTGATACACTCCCATCTGGCAAGTGGACAATGGCCAAGTAACGCAATGCTGTGAATCATTGTCATTGTCTGATAGACTCCCATCTGGCATGTAGACAATGGGCAACTAACGCAAATGCGTGAATCATTGTAATCGTCTTATGCACTTCCATCTAGCACGTGGACAATAGGCAAGTAATGCAATTGCGTGAATCATTGTCATCGTCTGATACACTCCCACCTGGCACCTGGAGAATGGGCAAGTAATGCAACATTGTGAATCATTGTCATTATCTGATAAACTCCCATCTGGCATATGGACAATGGGCAAGTAATGCAAAAGCGTGAATCATTATCATCGTCTGATACACTCCCACCTGGCACCTGGACAATGGGCAAGTAATGCAACAGTGTGAATCATTGTCATCGTCTGATAAACTCCCATCTGGCATGTGGACAATGGACAAATAATGCAATTGCATGAATCATTGTCATCGTCTGACACACTCCCATCTGGCACGTGGACAAAGGGTAAGTAATGCAATGGAGTGAATCATTGTCATCGCCCGATACACGCCCATCTGGCACGTGGACAAAGGGTAAGTAATGCAATGGCGTGAATCATTGTCATCGTCTGATACACTCCATCTGGCATGTGGCCAATGGGCACGTAATGCAAATGTGTTAATCATTGTCATTGTCTCATACAGTCCCATCTGGCAAGTGGACAATGGGCAAGTAATGCAACGACCTGAATCATTGTCATTGTCTGATAGACTACCATCTGGCTTGTGGACAATCGGGAAGTAATGCAACAGCGTGAATCATTATCATCGTCTCATACACTCCCATCTGTCACATGGACAATGGGCAAGTAATGCAACGGCATGAATCATTGTCATTGTCTCATAGACTCCCATCTGGCACGTGGACAATGGGAAAGAAATGCAATGGCATGAATCATTGTCATCGTCTGATACACTCCCATCTGTCACGGGCAATGGCATGAATGATTGCCATCATCTGATACACTCCCACCTGGCATGTGGACAATGGGCAAGTAAGGCAATGTGTGAATCATTGTCACCATCTGATAGACTCCCATCTGGCACGTGGACAATGGGCAAGTAATGCAACAGCCTGAATAATTTTCATCGTCTGATAGACTCCCATCTGGCACCTGGACAATGGGCAAGTAATGCAACAGCGTGAATCATTGTCATTGTCTGATAAACTCCCATCTGGCATATGGACAATGGGCAAGTAATGCAAAAGCGTGAATCATTATCATCGTCTGATACACTCCCACCTGGCACCTGGACAATGGGCAAGTAATGCAACAGCGTGAATCATTGTCATCGTCTGATAAACTCCCATCTGGCATGTGGACAATGGACAAATAATGCAATTGCATGAATCATTGTCATCGTCTGACACACTCCCATCTGGCACGTGGACAATGGACAAGGAATGAAATGGCGTGAATAATTGTCATCATCTGATAGACTCCCATCTGGCATGTGGACAATGGGGAAGTAATGCAACGGTGTGAATCATTGTCACCTTCTGATTGACTCCCATCTGTCATGTGGACAATGGGCAAGTAATGCAACAGCGTGAATCATTGTAATTGTCTGATAGACTCCCATCTGGCACGTGGACAATGGGCAAGTAATGCAATGGTGTGAATCATTGTCATCCTCTGATACACTCCCATCTGGCACGTGGACAATGGGCAAGTATTGCAATGGTGTGAATCATTGTCATCGTCTGATACACTCCCATCTGGCACGTGGACAATGGGCAAGTAGTGCAATGGTGTGAATCATTGTCATCCTCTGATACACTCCAATCTGGCACGAGGACAAAGGATAAGTAATACAATGGCATGAATCATTGTCATCACCTAATACACGCCCATCTTGCACGTGGACAATGGGCAAGTAATGCAATGGTGTGAATCATTGTCACCGTCTGATACACTCCCATCTGGCACGTGGACAATGGGCAAGTAATGCAATGGCGTGAATCATTGTCATTGTCTTATGCACTCTCATCTGGCACGTGGACAATGGGCAAGTAATGCAATGGCATGAATCATTGTCAGTGTCTGATACACTCCCATCTGTCAAGTTGACAATGGCCAAGTAACGGAATGCTGTGAATCGTTGTCATCGTCTGATAGACTCCCATCTGGTATTTAGACAATGGGCATGTAACGCAAATGCGTGAATCATTGTCATTATCTGATGCGCTTCCATCTGGCATGTGGACAATGGGCAAGTAACGAAATGGTGTGAATCATTGTCATCGTCCGATTCACTCCCATCTGGCATGTGAACAAAGGGTAAGTAACGCAATGGCATGAATCATTGTCATCGTCTGATACACTCCCATCTGGCACGTGGACAATGGGCAAGTATTGCAATTGTGTGAATCATTGTCATCGTCCCATACACTCCCATCTGGCACGTTGACAATGGGCAAGTAATGCAATGGCGTGAATCATTGTCATTGTCTGATACACTCCTATCTGGCACGTGGACAATTAGCAAGTAATGCAATAGGGTGAATCATTGTCATTGTCCGATAAACTCCCATCTGGCACGTGGACAAAGGGTAAGTAATGCAATGGTGTCAATCATTGTCATCGCCCGATACACACCCATCTGGCACGTAGACAATGGGCTTGTAATGCAATGGCGTGAATCATTGTCATCATCCGATACACTCCCATCTGCCACGTGGACAATTAGCAAGTAGTGCAATGGTGTGAATCATTGTCATCCTCTGATACACTCCAATCTAGCACGAGGACAAAGGGTAAGTAATACAATGGCATGAATCATTGTCATCGTCTGATACACGCCCATCTTGCACGTGGACAATGGGCAAGTAATGCAACAGCGTGAATCATTGTCATTTTCTCATAGACTCCCATCTGGCGCTTGGACAATGGGAAACAAATGCAATGGCATGAATCATTGTCATCGTCTGATACACTCCCATCTGTCACGGGCAATGGCGTGAATCATTGTCATCATCTGATACACTCCCACCAGACATGTGGACATTGGGGAAGTAATACAATGGCGTGAATCATTGTCATCATCTAATACTCACATCTGGCAATTGGACAATGGGCAAGTAATGCAACAGCCTGAATCATTTGCATCGTCTGATATACTCCCATCTGGCACCTGGACAATGGGCAAATAATGCAACAGCGTGAATCATTGTCATCGGCTGATACACTCCCATCTGGCACGTGGACAATGGACAGGAATGCAATGGCATGAATCATTGTCACCGTCTGACAGATTCCCATCTGGCACGTGGACAATGGGCAAGTAATGCAACAGTGTGAATCACTGTCATTGTCTGATACACTCCCATCTGGCATGTGTTCAATGGGAAAGTAATGCAATAGGGTGAATCATTGTCATCGTCCGATACACTCCCATCTGGCACGTGGACAAAGGGTAAGTAATGCAATGGTGTGAATCATTGTCATTGCCTTATACATGCACATCTGGCACATGGACAATGGGCAAGTAATGCAATGGCGTGAATCATTATCATCCTCTGATAGACTCCCATCTGGTACGTGGACAATGAGCAAGTAATGCAATAGCGTGAATAATTGTCATCGTCTGATGCTCTCTCATGTGGCACTGGACAATGGGCAAGTAATGCAATGGCATGAATCATTGTCATCGTCTGATACACTCCCATCTGGCAAGTGGACAATGGCCAAGTAACGCAATGCTGTGAATCATTGTCTGATAGACTCCCATCTGGCATGTAGACAATGGGCAACTTACGCAAATGCGTGAATCATTGTAATCGTCTGATGCACTTCCATCTAGCACGTGGACAATAGGTAAGTAATGCAATTGCGTGAATCATTGTCATCGTCTGATACAGTCCCATCTGGCTTGTGGACAATGGGCAAGGAATGCAATTGCGTGAATCATTGTCATCGTCTCATACACTTCCACCTGGCACGTGGACAATGGGCAAGGAATGCAATTGCGTGAATCATTGTCATCGTCTGATACACTCCTATCTGGCACGTGGACAATGGGCAAGTTATGCAAATGGCGTGAATCATTGTCATCATCTATATACTCCCATCTGGCATGTGCACAATGGGGAAGTAATGCAATGGCGTGAATCATTGTCATTGTCTGATAGATTCCGATCTGGCACGTGGACAATGGGCAAATAACGCAATGGTGTGAATCATTGTCATCGTATGATACACTACCATCTGGCACGTGGACAATGGGCAAGTATTGCAATGGTGTGAATCATTGTCATTGTCTGATACACTCCCATCTGGCACGTGGACAATGGGAAAGTAATGCAATAGGGGTGAATCATTGTCATCGTCCGATACACTCCCATCTGGCACATGAACAAAAGGTAAGTAATGCAATGGCGTGAATCATTGTCATCGCCTGATACATGCCCATCTGGCACGTGGACAATGGGCAAGTAATGCAATGGCGTGAATCATTGTCATCGTCCGATACACTCCCATCTGTCACGTGGACAAAGGGTAAGTAATGCAATGGCGTGAATCATTGTCATTGTCTGATACAGTCCCATCTGGCAAGTGGACAATGGGCAAGTAATGCAACGACCTGAATCATTGTCATTGTCTGATAGACTACCATCTGACTTGTGGACAATCGGGAAGTAATGCAACAGCGTGAATCATTATCATCGTCTCATACACTCCCATCTGTCACATGGACAATGGGCAAGTAATGCAATGGCGTGAATCATTGTCAATGTCTCATAGACTCCCATCTGGCACGTGGACAATGGGAAAGAAATGCAATGGCATGAATCATTGTCATCGTCTGATACACTCCCATCTGTCACGGGCAATGGCATGAATGATTGCCATCATCTGATACACTCCCACCTGGCATGTGGACAATGGGCAAGTAAGGCAATGTGTGAATCATTGTCACCATCTGATAGACTCCCATCTGGCACGTGGACAATGGGCAAGTAATGCAACAGCCTGAATAGTTTTCATCGTCTGATAGACTCCCATCTGGCACCTGGACAATGGGCAAGTAATACAACAGCGTGAATCATTGTCATTGTCTGATAAACTCCCATCTGGCATATGGACAATGGGCAAGTAATGCGAAAGCGTGAATCATTATCATCGTCTGATACACTCCCACCTGGCACCTGGACAATGGACAAATAATGCAATTGCATGAATCATTGTCATCGTCTGACACGTGGACAATGGACAAGGAATGAAATGGCGTGAATAATTGTCATCATCTGATAGACTCCCATCTGGCATGTGGACAATGGGGAAGTAATGCAACGGTGTGAATCATTGTCACCTTCTGATTGACTCCCATATGTCATGTGGACAATGGGCAAGTAATGCAACAGCGTGAATCATTGGAATTTTCTGATAGACTCCCATCTGGCATGTGGACAATGGGGAAGTAATGCAACGGTCTGAATCATTGTCACCTTCTGATTGACTCCCATCTGGCACGTGGACAATGGGCAAGTAATGCAATAGCGTGAATAATTGTCATCGTCTTATGCTCTCTCATGTGGCACTGGACAATGGGCAAGTAATGCAATGGCATGAATCATTGTCATCGTCTGATACACTCCCATCTGGCAAGTGGACAATGGCCAAGTAACGCAATGCTGTGAATCATTGTCATTGTCTGATAGACTCCCATCTGGCATGTAGACAATGGGCAACTAACGCAAATGCGTGAATCATTGTAATCGTCTTATGCACTTCCATCTAGCACGTGGACAATAGGCAAGTAATGCAATTGCGTGAATCATTGTCATCGTCTGATACACTCCCACCTGGCACCTGGAGAATGGGCAAGTAATGCAACAGTGTGAATCATTGTCATTATCTGATAAACTCCCATCTGGCATATGGACAATGGGCAAGTAATGCAAAAGCGTGAATCATTATCATCGTCTGATACACTCCCACCTGGCACCTGGACAATGGGCAAGTAATGCAACAGTGTGAATCATTGTCATCCTCTGATACACTCCCATCTGGCACGTGGACAATGGGCAAGTATTGCAATGGTGTGAATCAATGTCATCGTCTGATACACTCCCATCTGGCACGTGGACAATGGGCAAGTAGTGCAATGGTGTGAATCATTGTCATCCTCTGATACACTCCCATCTGGCACGTGGACAATGGGCAAGTATTGCAATGGTGTGAATCAATGTCATCGTCTGATACACTCCCATCTGGCACGTGGACAATGGGCAAGTAGTGCAATGGTGTGAATCATTGTCATCCTCTGATACACTCCAATCTGGCACGAGGACAAAGGATAAGTAATACAATGGCATGAATCATTGTCATCACCTAATACACGCCCATCTTGCACGTGGACAATGGGCAAGTAATGCAATGGTGTGAATCATTGTCACCGTCTGATACACTCCCATCTGGCACGTGGACAATGGGCAAGTAATGCAATGGCGTGAATCATTGTCATTGTCTTATGCACTCTCATCTGGCACGTGGACAATGGGCAAGTAATGCAATGGCATGAATCATTGTCATTGTCTGATACACTCCCATCTGTCAAGTTGACAATGGCCAAGTAACGGAATGCTGTGAATCGTTGTCATCGTCTGATAGACTCCCATCTGGTATTTAGACAATGGGCATCTAACGCAAATGGGTGAATCATTGTCATTATCTGATGCGCTTCCATCTGGCATGTGGACAATGGGCAAGTAACGAAATGGTGTAAATCATTGTCATCGTCCGATTCACTCCCATCTGGCATGTGAACAAAGGGTAAGTAACGCAATGGCATGAATCATTGTCATCGTCTGATACACTCCCATCTGGCACGTGGACAATGGGCAAGTATTGCAATTGTGTGAATCATTGTCATCATCCCATACACTCCCATCTGGCACGTGGACAATGGGCAAGTAATGCAATGGCGTGAATCATTGTCATTGTCTGATACACTCCTATCTGGCACGTGGACAATTAGCAAGTAATGCAATAGGGTGAATCATTGTCATTGTCCGATAAACTCCCATCTGGCACGTGGACAAAGGGTAAGTAATGCAATTGTGTCAATCATTGTCATCGCCCGATACACACCCACCTGGCACGTAGACAATGGGCTTGTAATGCAATGGCGTGAATCATTGTCATCATCCGATACACTCCCATCTGCCACGTGGACAATTAGCAAGTAGTGCAATGGTGTGAATCATTGTCATCCTCTGATACACTTCAATCTAGCACGAGGACAAAGGGTAAGTAATACAATGGCATGAATCATTGTCATCGCCTGATACACGCCCATCTTGCACGTGGACAATGGGCAAGTAATGCAACAGCGTGAATCATTGTCATTGTCTCATAGACTCCCATCTGGCACTTGGACAATGGGAAACAAATGCAATGGCATGAATCATTGTCATCGTCTGATACACTCCCATCTGTCGCGGGCAATGGCGTGAATCATTGTCATCATCTGATACACTCCCACCAGACATGTGGACATTGGGGAAGTAATACAATGGCGTGAATCATTGTCATCATCTAATACTCACATCTGGCAATTGGACAATGGGCAAGTAATGCAACAGCCTGAATCATTTGCATCGTCTGATATACTCCCATCTGGCACCTGGACAATGGGCAAATAATGCAACAACGTGAATCATTGTCATCGGCTGATACACTCCCATCTGGCACGTGGACAATGGACAGGAATGCAATGGCATGAATCATTGTCACCGTCTGACAGATTACCATCTGGCACGTGGACAATGGGCAAGTAATGCAATGGTGTGAATCACTGTCATTGTCTGATACACTCCCATCTGGCATGTGTTCAATGGGAAAGTAATGCAATAGGGTGAATCATTGTCATCGTCCGATACACTCCCATCTGGCACGTGGACAAAGGGTAAGTAATGCAATGGTGTGAATCATTGTCATTGCCTTATACATGCACATCTGGCACATGGACAATGGGCAAGTAATGCAATGGCGTGAATCATTATCATCCTCTGATAGACTCCCATCTGGTACGTGGACAATGAGCAAGTAATGCAATAGCGTGAATAATTGTCATCGTCTGATGCTCTCTCATGTGGCACTGGACAATGGGCAAGTAATGCAATGGCATGAATCATTGTCATCGTCTGATACACTCCCATCTGGCAAGTGGACAATGGCCAAGTAACGCAATGCTTTGAATCATTGTCTGATAGACTCCCATCTGGCATGTAGACAATGGGCAACTTACGCAAATGCGTGAATCATTGTAATCGTCTGATGCACTTCCATCTAGCACGTGGACAATAGGTAAGTAATGCAATTGCGTGAATCATTGTCATCGTCTGATACAGTCCCATCTGGCTTGTGGACAATGGGCAAGGAATGCAATTGCGTGAATCATTGTCATCGTCTCATACACTTCCACCTGGCACGTGGACAATGGTCAAGGAATGCAATTGCGTGAATCATTGTCATCGTCTGATACACTCCTATCTGGCACGTGGACAATGGGCAAGTAATGCAAATGGCGTGAATCATTGTCATCATCTATATACTCCCATCTGGCATGTGCACAATGGGGAAGTAATGCAATGGCGTGAATCATTGTCATTGTCTGATAAACTCCCATCTGGCATGTGGACAATGGACAAATAATGCAATTGCATGAATCATTGTCATCGTCTGACACACTCCCATCTGGCACGTGGACAATGGGCAAGTATTGCAATGGTGTGAATCATTGTCATCGTCTGATACACTCCCATCTGGCACGTGGACAATGGGAAAGTAATGCAATAGGGTGAATCATTGTCATCGTCCGATACACTCCCATCTGGCACATGAACAAAAGGTAAGTAATGCAATGGCGTGAATCATTGTCATCGCCTGATACATGCCCATCTGGCACGTGGACAATGGGCAAGTAATGCAATGGCGTGAATCATTGTCATCGTCCGATACACTCCCATCTGTCACGTGGACAAAGGGTAAGTAATGCAATGGCGTGAATCATTGTCATCGTCTGATACACTCCATCTAGCATGTGGCCAATGGGCACGTAATGCAACGACCTGAATCATTGTCATTGTCTGATAGACTACCATCTGGCTTGTGGACAATCGGGAAGTAATGCAACAGCGTGAATCATTATCATCGTCTCATACACTCCCATCTGTCACATGGACAATGGGCAAGTAATGCAATGGCGTGAATCATTGTCATTGTCTCATAGACTCCCATCTGGCACGTGGACAATGGGAAAGAAATGCAATGGCATGAATCATTGTCATCGTCTGATACACTCCCATCTGTCACGGGCAATGGCATGAATGATTGCCATCATCTGATACACTCCCACCTGGCATGTGGACAATGGGCAAGTAAGGCAATGTGTGAATCATTGTCACCATCTGATAGACTCCCATCTGGCACGTGGACAATGGGCAAGTAATGCAACAGCCTGAATAATTTTCATCGTCTGATAGACTCCCATCTGGCACCTGGACAATGGGCAAGTAATGCAACAGCGTGAATCATTGTCATTGTCTGATAAACTCCCATCTGGCATATGGACAATGGGCAAGTAATGCAAAAGTGTGAATCATTATCATCGTCTGATACACTCCCACCTGGCACCTGGACAATGGACAAATAATGCAATTGCATGAATCATTGTCATCGTCTGACACACTCCCATCTGGCACGTGGACAATGGACAAGGAATGAAATGGCGTGAATAATTGTCATCATCTGATAGACTCCCATCTGGCATGTGGACAATGGGGAAGTAATGCAACGGTGTGAATCATTGTCACCTTCTGATTGACTCCCATATGTCATGTGGACAATGGGCAAGTAATGCAACAGCGTGAATCATTGGAATTTTCTGATAGACTCCCATCTGGCATGTGGACAATGGGGAAGTAATGCAACGGTCTGAATCATTGTCACCTTCTGATTGACTCCCATCTGGCACGTGGACAACGGGCAAGTAATGCAATAGCGTGAATAATTGTCATCGTCTTATGCTCTCTCATGTGGCACTGGACAATGGGCAAGTAATGCAATGGCATGAATCATTGTCATCGTCTGATACACTCCCATCTGGCAAGTGGACAATGGCCAAGTAACGCAATGCTGTGAATCATTGTCATTGTCTGATAGACTCCCATCTGGCATGTAGACAATGGGCAACTAACGCAAATGCGTGAATCATTGTAATCGTCTTATGCACTTCCATCTAGCACGTGGACAATAGGCAAGTAATGCAATTGCGTGAATCATTGTCATCGTCTGATACACTCCCACCTGGCACCTGGAGAATGGGCAAGTAATGCAACAGTGTGAATCATTGTCATTATCTGATAAACTCCCATCTGGCATATGGACAATGGGCAAGTAATGCAAAAGCGTGAATCATTATCATCGTCTGATACACTCCCACCTGGCACCTGGACAATGGGCAAGTAATGCAACAGTGTGAATCATTGTCATCGTCTGATAAACTCCCATCTGGCATGTGGACAATGGACAAATAATGCAATTGCATGAATCATTGTCATCGTCTGACACACTCCCATCTGGCACGTGGACAAAGGGTAAGTAATGCAATGGCGTGAATCATTGTCATCGCCCGATACACGCCCATCTGGCACGTGGACAAAGGGTAAGTAATGCAATGGCGTGAATCATTGTCATCGTCTGATACACTCCATCTGGCATGTGGCCAATGGGCACGTAATGCAAATGTGTTAATCATTGTCATTGTCTCATACAGTCCCATCTGGCAAGTGGACAATGGGCAAGTAATGCAACGACCTGAATCATTGTCATTGTCTGATAGACTACCATCTGGCTTGTGGACAATCGGGAAGTAATGCAACAGCGTGAATCATTATCATCGTCTCATACACTCCCATCTGTCACATGGACAATGGGCAAGTAATGCAACGGCATGAATCATTGTCATTGTCTCATAGACTCCCATCTGGCACGTGGACAATGGGAAAGAAATGCAATGGCATGAATCATTGTCATCGTCTGATACACTCCCATCTGTCACGGGCAATGGCATGAATGATTGCCATCATCTGATACACTCCCACCTGGCATGTGGACAATGGGCAAGTAAGGCAATGTGTGAATCATTGTCACCATCTGATAGACTCCCATCTGGCACGTGGACAATGGGCAAGTAATGCAACAGCCTGAATAATTTTCATCGTCTGATAGACTCCCATCTGGCACCTGGACAATGGGCAAGTAATGCAACAGCGTGAATCATTGTCATTGTCTGATAAACTCCCATCTGGCATATGGACAATGGGCAAGTAATGCAAAAGCGTGAATCATTATCATCGTCTGATACACTCCCACCTGGCACCTGGACAATGGGCAAGTAATGCAACAGCGTGAATCATTGTCATCGTCTGATAAACTCCCATCTGGCATGTGGACAATGGACAAATAATGCAATTGCATGAATCATTGTCATCGTCTGACACACTCCCATCTGGCACGTGGACAATGGACAAGGAATGAAATGGCGTGAATAATTGTCATCATCTGATAGACTCCCATCTGGCATGTGGACAATGGGGAAGTAATGCAACGGTGTGAATCATTGTCACCTTCTGATTGACTCCCATCTGTCATGTGGACAATGGGCAAGTAATGCAACAGCGTGAATCATTGTAATTGTCTGATAGACTCCCATCTGGCACGTGGACAATGGGCAAGTAATGCAATGGTGTGAATCATTGTCATCCTCTGATACACTCCCATCTGGCACGTGGACAATGGGCAAGTATTGCAATGGTGTGAATCATTGTCATGGTCTGATACACTCCCATCTGGCACCTGGACAATGGGCAAGTAGTGCAATGGTGTGAATCATTGTCATCCTCTGATACACTCCAATCTGGCACGAGGACAAAAGATAAGTAATACAATGGCATGAATCATTGTCATCACCTAATACACGCCCATCTTGCACGTGGACAATGGGCAAGTAATGCAATGGTGTGAATCATTGTCACCGTCTGATACACTCCCATCTGGCACGTGGACAATGGGCAAGTAATGCAATGGCGTGAATCATTGTCATTGTCTTATGCACTCTCATCTGGCACGTGGACAATGGGCAAGTAATGCAATGGCATGAATCATTGTCATTGTCTGATACACTCCCATCTGTCAAGTTGACAATGGCCAAGTAACGGAATGCTGTGAATCGTTGTCATCGTCTGATAGACTCCCATCTGGTATTTAGACAATGGGCATGTAACGCAAATGCGTGAATCATTGTCATTATCTGATGCGCTTCCATCTGGCATGTGGACAATGGGCAAGTAACGAAATGGTGTGAATCATTGTCATCGTCCGATTCACTCCCATCTGGCATGTGAACAAAGGGTAAGTAACGCAATGGCATGAATCATTGTCATCGTCTGATACACTCCCATCTGGCACGTGGACAATGGGCAAGTATTGCAATTGTGTGAATCATTGTCATCGTCCCATACACTCCCATCTGGCACGTGGACAATGGGCAAGTAATGCAATGGCGTGAATCATTGTCATTGTCTGATACACTCCTATCTGGCACGTGGACAATTAGCAAGTAATGCAATAGGGTGAATCATTGTCATTGTCCGATAAACTCCCATCTGGCACGTGGACAAAGGGTAAGTAATGCAATGGTGTCAATCATTGTCATCGCCCGATACACACCCATCTGGCACGTAGACAATGGGCTTGTAATGCAATGGCATGAATCATTGTCATCATCCGATACACTCCCATCTGCCACGTGGACAATTAGCAAGTAGTGCAATGGTGTGAATCATTGTCATCCTCTGATACACTCCAATCTAGCACGAGGACAAAGGGTAAGTAATACAATGGCATGAATCATTGTCATCGTCTGATACACGCCCATCTTGCACGTGGACAATGGGCAAGTAATGCAACAGCGTGAATCATTGTCATTGTCTCATAGACTCCCATCTGGCGCTTGGACAATGGGAAACAAATGCAATGGCATGAATCATTGTCATCGTCTGATACACTCCCATCTGTCACGGGCAATGGCGTGAATCATTGTCATCATCTGATACACTCCCACCAGACATGTGGACATTGGGGAAGTAATACAATGGCGTGAATCATTGTCATCATCTAATACTCACATCTGGCAATTGGACAATGGGCAAGTAATGCAACAGCCTGAATCATTTGCATCGTCTGATATACTCCCATCTGGCACCTGGACAATGGGCAAATAATGCAACAGCGTGAATCATTGTCATCGGCTGATACACTCCCATCTGGCACGTGGACAATGGACAGGAATGCACTGGCATGAATCATTGTCACCGTCTGACAGATTCCCATCTGGCACGTGGACAATGGGCAAGTAATGCAATGGTGTGAATCACTGTCATTGTCTGATACACTCCCATCTGGCATGTGTTCAATGGGAAAGTAATGCAATAGGGTGAATCATTGTCATCGTCCGATACACTCCCATCTGGCACGTGGACAAAGGGTCAGTAATGCAATGGTGTGAATCATTGTCATTGCCTTATACATGCACATCTGGCACATGGACAATGGGCAAGTAATGCAATGGCGTGAATCATTATCATCCTCTGATAGACTCCCATCTGGTACGTGGACAATGAGCAAGTAATGCAATAGCGTGAATAATTGTCATCGTCTGATGCTCTCTCATGTGGCACTGGACAATGGGCAAGTAATGCAATGGCATGAATCATTGTCATCGTCTGATACACTCCCATCTGGCAAGTGGACAATGGCCAAGTAACGCAATGCTGTGAATCATTGTCTGATAGACTCCCATCTGGCATGTAGACAATGGGCAACTTACGCAAATGCGTGAATCATTGTAATCGTCTGATGCACTTCCATCTAGCACGTGGACAATAGGTAAGTAATGCAATTGCGTGAATCATTGTCATCGTCTGATACAGTCCCATCTGGCTTGTGGACAATGGGCAAGGAATGCAATTGCGTGAATCATTGTCATCGTCTCATACACTTCCACCTGGCACGTGGACAATGGGCAAGGAATGAAATTGCGTGAATCATTGTCATCGTCTGATACACTCCTATCTGGCACGTGGACAATGGGCAAGTAATGCAAATGGCGTGAATCATTGTCATCATCTATATACTCCCATCTGGCATGTGCACAATGGGGAAGTAATGCAATGGCGTGAATCATTGTCATTGTCTGATAGATTCCGATCTGGCACGTGGACAATGGGCAAATAACGCAATGGTGTGAATCATTGTCATCGTATGATACACTACCATCTGGCACGTGGACAATGGGCAAGTATTGCAATGGTGTGAATCATTATCATCGTCTGATACACTCCCATCTGGCACGTGGACAATGGGAAAGTAATGCAATAGGGTGAATCATTGTCATCGTCCGATACACTCCCATCTGGCACATGAACAAAAGGTAAGTAATGCAATGGCGTGAATCATTGTCATCGCCTGATACATGCCCATCTGGCACGTGGACAATGGGCAAGTAATGCAATGGCGTGAATCATTGTCATCGTCCGATACACTCCCATCTGTCACGTGGACAAAGGGTAAGTAATGCAATGGCGTGAATCATTGTCATTGTCTGATACAGTCCCATCTGGCAAGTGGACAATGGGCAAGTAATGCAACGACCTGAATCATTGTCATTGTCTGATAGACTACCATCTGGCTTGTGGACAATCGGGAAGTAATGCAACAGCGTGAATCATTATCATCGTCTCATACACTCCCATCTGTCACGGGCAATGGCATGAATGATTGCCATCATCTGATACACTCCCACCTGGCATGTGGACAATGGGCAAGTAAGGCAATGTGTGAATCATTGTCACCATCTGATAGACTCCCATCTGGCACGTGGACAATGGGCAAGTAATGCAACAGCCTGAATAATTTTCATCGTCTGATAGACTCCCATCTGGCACCTGGACAATGGGCAAGTAATACAACAGCGTGAATCATTGTCATTGTCTGATAAACTCCCATCTGGCATATGGACAATGGGCAAGTAATGCAAAAGCGTGAATCATTATCATCGTCTGATACACTCCCACCTGGCACCTGGACAATGGACAAATAATGCAATTGCATGAATCATTGTCATCGTCTGACACGTGGACAATGGACAAGGAATGAAATGGCGTGAACAATTGTCATCATCTGATAGACTCCCATCTGGCATGTGGACAATGGGGAAGTAATGCAACGGTGTGAATCATTGTCACCTTCTGATTGACTCCCATATGTCATGTGGACAATGGGCAAGTAATGCAACAGCGTGAATCATTGGAATTTTCTGATAGACTCCCATCTGGCATGTGGACAATGGGGAAGTAATGCAACGGTCTGAATCATTGTCACCTTCTGATTGACTCCCATCTGGCACGTGGACAATGGGCAAGTAATGCAATAGCGTGAATAATTGTCATCGTCTTATGCTCTCTCATGTGGCACTGGACAATGGGCAAGTAATGCAATGGCATGAATCATTGTCATCGTCTGATAGACTCCCATCTGGCATGTAGACAATGGGCAACTAACGCAAATGCGTGAATCATTGTAATCGTCTTATGCACTTCCATCTAGCACGTGGACAATAGGCAAGTAATGCAATTGCGTGAATCATTGTCATCGTCTGATACACTCCCACCTGGCACCTGGAGAATGGGCAAGTAATGCAACAGTGTGAATCATTGTCATTATCTGATAAACTCCCATCTGGCATATGGACAATAGGCAAGTAATGCAATTGCGTGAATCATTGTCATCGTCTGATACACTCCCACCTGGCACCTGGACAATGGGCAAGTAATGCAACAGTGTGAATCATTGTCATCGTCTGATGAACTCCCATCTGGCATGTGGACAATGGACAAATAATGCAATTGCATGAATCATTGTCATCGTCTGACACACTCCCATCCGGCACGTGGACAAAGGGTAAGTAATGCAATGGCGTGAATCATTGTCATCGCCCGATACACGCCCATCTGGCACGTGGACAAAGGGTAAGTAATGCAATGGCGTGAATCATTGTCATCGTCTGATACACTCCATCTGGCATGTGGCCAATGGGCACGTAATGCAAATGTGTTAATCATTGTCATTGTCTGATACAGTCCCATCTGGCAAGTGGACAATGGGCAAGTAATGCAACGACCTGAATCATTGTCATTGTCTGATAGACTACCATCTGGCTTGTGGACAATCGGGAAGTAATGCAACAGCGTGAATCATTATCATCGTCTCATACACTCCCATCTGTCACATGGACAATGGGCAAGTAATGCAACGGCATGAATCATTGTCATTGTCTCATAGACTCCCATCTGGCACGTGGACAATGGGAAAGAAATGCAATGGCATGAATCATTGTCATCGTCTGATACACTCCCATCTGTCACGGGCAATGGCATGAATGATTGCCATCATCTGATACACTCCCACCTGGCATGTGGACAATGGGCAAGTAAGGCAATGTGTGAATCATTGTCACCATCTGATAGACTCCCATCTGGCACCTGGACAATGGGCAAGTAATGCAACAGCGTGAATCATTGTCATTGTCTGATAAACTCCCATCTGGCATATGGACAATGGGCAAGTAATGCAAAAGCGTGAATCATTATCATCGTCTGATACACTCCCACCTGGCACCTGGACAATGGGCAAGTAATGCAACAGCGTGAATCATTGTCATCGTCTGATAAACTCCCATCTGGCATGTGGACAATGGACAAATAATGCAATTGCATGAATCATTGTCATCGTCTGACACACTCCCATCTGGCACGTGGACAATGGACAAGGAATGAAATGGCGTGAATAATTGTCATCATCTGATAGACTCCCATCTGGCATGTGGACAATGGGGAAGTAATGCAACGGTGTGAATCATTGTCACCTTCTGATTGACTCCCATATGTCATGTGGACAATGGGCAAGTAATGCAACAGCGTGAATCATTGGAATTTTCTGATAGACTCCCATCTGGCACATGGACAATGGGCAAGTAATGCAATGGCATGAATCATTATCATCCTCTGATAGACTCCCATCTGGTACATGGACAATGAGCAAGTAATGCAATGGCGTGAATAATTGTCATTGTCTTATGCACTCTCATCTGGCACGTGGACAAGGGGCAAGTAATGCAATGGCGTGAATCATTGTCATCGTATGATACACTACCATCTGGCACGTGGACAATGGGCAAGTATTGCAATGGTGTGAATCATTGTCATCGTCTGATACACTCCCATCTGGCACGTGGACAATGGGAAAGTAATGCAATAGGGTGAATCATTGTCATCGTCCGATACACTCCCATCTGGCACATGAACAAAAGGTAAGTAATGCAATGGCGTGAATCATTGTCATCGCCTGATACATGCCCATCTGGCACGTGGACAATGGGCAAGTAATGCAATGGCGTGAATCATTGTCATCGTCCGATACACTCCCATCTGTCACGTGGACAAAGGGTAAGTAATGCAATGGCGTGAATCATTGTCATTGTCTGATACAGTCCCATCTGGCAAGTGGACAATGGGCAAGTAATGCAACGACCTGAATCATTGTCATTGTCTGATAGACTACCATCTGGCTTGTGGACAATCGGGAAGTAATGCAACAGCGTGAATCATTATCATCGTCTCATACACTCCCATCTGTCACATGGACAATGGGCAAGTAATGCAATGGCGTGAATCATTGTCATTGTCTCATAGACTCCCATCTGGCACGTGGACAATGGGAAAGAAATGCAATGGCATGAATCATTGTCATCGTCTGATACACTCCCATCTGTCACGGGCAATGGCATGAATGATTGCCATCATCTGATACACTCCCACCTGGCATGTGGACAATGGGCAAGTAAGGCAATGTGTGAATCATTGTCACCATCTGATAGACTCCCATCTGGCACGTGGACAATGGGCAAGTAATGCAACAGCCTGAATAATTTTCATCGTCTGATAGACTCCCATCTGGCACCTGGACAATGGGCAAGTAATACAACAGCGTGAATCATTGTCATTGTCTGATAAACTCCCATCTGGCATATGGACAATGGGCAAGTAATGCAAAAGCGTGAATCATTATCATCGTCTGATACACTCCCACCTGGCACCTGGACAATGGACAAATAATGCAATTGCATGAATCATTGTCATCGTCTGACACGTGGACAATGGACAAGGAATGAAATGGCGTGAACAATTGTCATCATCTGATAGACTCCCATCTGGCATGTGGACAATGGGGAAGTAATGCAACGGTGTGAATCATTGTCACCTTCTGATTGACTCCCATATGTCATGTGGACAATGGGCAAGTAATGCAACAGCGTGAATCATTGGAATTTTCTGATAGACTCCCATCTGGCATGTGGACAATGGGGAAGTAATGCAACGGTCTGAATCATTGTCACCTTCTGATTGACTCCCATCTGGCACGTGGACAATGGGCAAGTAATGCAATAGCGTGAATAATTGTCATCGTCTTATGCTCTCTCATGTGGCACTGGACAATGGGCAAGTAATGCAATGGCATGAATCATTGTCATCGTCTGATACACTCCCATCTGGCAAGTGGACAATGGCCAAGTAACGCAATGCTGTGAATCATTGTCATTGTCTGATAGACTCCCATCTGGCATGTAGACAATGGGCAACTAACGCAAATGCGTGAATCATTGTAATCGTCGTATGCACTTCCATCTAGCACGTGGACAATAGGCAAGTAATGCAATTGCGTGAATCATTGTCATCGTCTGATACACTCCCACCTGGCACCTGGAGAATGGGCAAGTAATGCAACAGTGTGAATCATTGTCATTATCTGATAAACTCCCATCTGGCATATGGACAATGGGCAAGTAATGCAAAAGCGTGAATCATTATCATCGTCTGATACACTCCCACCTGGCACCTGGACAATGGGCAAGTAATGCAACAGTGTGAATCATTGTCATCGTCTGATGAACTCCCATCTGGCATGTGGACAATGGACAAATAATGCAATTGCATGAATCATTGTCATCGTCTGACACACTCCCATCCGGCACGTGGACAAAGGGTAAGTAATGCAATGGCGTGAATCATTGTCATCGCCCGATACACGCCCATCTGGCACGTGGACAAAGGGTAAGTAATGCAATGGCGTGAATCATTGTCATCGTCTGATACACTCCATCTGGCATGTGGCCAATGGGCACGTAATGCAAATGTGTTAATCATTGTCATTGTCTGATACAGTCCCATCTGGCAAGTGGACAATGGGCAAGTAATGCAACGACCTGAATCATTGTCATTGTCTGATAGACTACCATCTGGCTTGTGGACAATCGGGAAGTAATGCAACAGCGTGAATCATTATCATCGTCTCATACACTCCCATCTGTCACATGGACAATGGGCAAGTAATGCAACGGCATGAATCATTGTCATTGTCTCATAGACTCCCATCTGGCACGTGGACAATGGGAAAGAAATGCAATGGCATGAATCATTGTCATCGTCTGATACACTCCCATCTGTCACGGGCAATGGCATGAATGATTGCCATCATCTGATACACTCCCACCTGGCATGTGGACAATGGGCAAGTAAGGCAATGTGTGAATCATTGTCACCATCTGATAGACTCCCATCTGGCACGTGGACAATGGGCAAGTAATGCAACAGCCTGAATAATTTTCATCGTCTGATAGACTCCCATCTGGCACCTGGACAATGGGCAAGTAATGCAACAGCGTGAATCATTGTCATTGTCTGATAAACTCCCATCTGGCATATGGACAATGGGCAAGTAATGCAAAAGCGTGAATCATTATCATCGTCTGATACACTCCCACCTGGCACCTCGACAATGGGCAAGTAATGCAACAGCGTGAATCATTGTCATCGTCTGATAAACTCCCATCTGGCATGTGGACAATGGACAAATAATGCAATTGCATGAATCATTGTCATCGTCTGACACACTCCCATCTGGCACGTGGACAATGGACAAGGAATGAAATGGCGTGAATAATTGTCATCATCTGATAGACTCCCATCTGGCATGTGGACAATGGGGAAGTAATGCAACGGTGTGAATCATTGTCACCTTCTGATTGACTCCCATATGTCATGTGGACAATGGGCAAGTAATGCAACAGCGTGAATCATTGGAATTTTCTGATAGACTCCCATCTGGCACATGGACAATGGGCAAGTAATGCAATGGCATGAATCATTATCATCCTCTGATAGACTCCCATCTGGTACATGGACAATGAGCAAGTAATGCAATGGCGTGAATAATTGTCATTGTCTTATGCACTCTCATCTGGCACGTGGACAAGGGGCAAGTAATGCAATGGCGTGAATCATTGTCATCGTCTGATACACTCCCATCTGGTACATGGACAATGAGCAAGTAATGCAATGGCGTGAATAATTGTCATTGTCTTATGCACTCTCATCTGGCATGTGGACAAAGGGTAAGTAATTTAATGGCGTGAATCATTGTCATTGCCTTATACATGCACATCTGGCACGTGGACAATGGGCAAGTAATGCAATGGCGTGAATCATTATCATCCTCTGATAGACTCCCATCTGGTACGTGGACAATGAGCAAGTAATGCAATGGCGTGAATCATTGTCATCGTCTGATACACTCCTATCTGGCACGTGGACAATTAGCAAGTTATGCAATAGGGTGAATCATGTCATCGTCTGATAAACTCCCATCTGGATGTGGACAAAGGGTAAGTAATGCAATGGTGTGAATCATTGTCATCGCCCGATACACGCCCATCTGGCACGTGGACAATGGGCAAGTAATGCAATGGCGTGAATCATTGTCATCGTCCGATACACTCCCATCTGGCACATGGACAATTGGCAAGTAATGCAATTGCGTGAATCATTGTCATCGTCTGATACAGTCCCATCTGGCTTGTGGACAATGGGCAAGGAATGCAATTGGGTGAATCATTGTCATCGTCTCATACACTTCCACCTGGCACGTGGACAATGGGCAAGGAATGCAATTGCGTGAATCATTGTCATCGTCTGATACACTCCTATCTGGCACGTGGACAATGGACAAGTAATGCAATGGCGTGAATCATTGTCATCATCTATATACTCCCATCTGGCATGTGCACAATGGGGAAGTAATGCAATGGCGTGAATCATTGTCATTGTCTGATAGATTCCGATCTGGCACGTGGACAATGGGCAAATAACGCAATGGTGTGAATCATTGTCATCGTATGATACACTCCCATCTGGCACGTGGACAATGGGCAAGTATTGCAATGGTGTGAATCATTGTCATCGTCTGATACACTCCCATCTGGCACGTGGGCAATGGGAAAGTAATGCAATAGGGTGAATCATTGTCATCGTCCGATACACTCCCATCTGGCACATGAACAAAGGGTAAGTAATGCAATGGCGTGAATCATTGTCATCGCCTGATACATGGCCATCTGGCACGTGGACAATGGGCAAGTAATGCAATGGCGTGAATCATTGTCATCGTCCGATACACTCCCATCTGTCACGTGGACAAAGGGTAAGTAATGCAATGGCGTGAATCATTGTCATCGTCTGATACACTCCATCTGGCATGTGGCCAATGGGCACGTAATGCAATTGCGTTAATCATTGTCATTGTCTGATATAGTCCCATCTGGCAAGTGGACAATGGGCAAGTAATGCAACGACCTGAATCATTGTCATTGTCTGATAGACTACCATCTGGCTTGTGGACAATCGGAAAGTAATGCAACAGCGTGAATCATTATCATCGTCTCATACACTCCCATCTGTCACATGGACAATGGGCAAGTAATGCAACGGCGTGAATCATTGTCATTGTCTCATAGACTCCCATCTGGCACGTGGACAATGGGAAAGAATGGCATGAATCATTGTCATCGTCTGATACACTCCCATCTGTCACGGGCAATGGCATGAATGATTGCCATCCTCTGATACACTCCCACCTGGCATGTGGACAATGGGCAAGTAATGCAATGTGTGAATCATTGTCACCATCTGATAGACTCCCATCTGGCACATGGACAATGGGCAAGTAATGCAACAGCCTGAATAATTTTCATCGTCTGATAGACTCCCATCTGGCACCTGGACAATGGGCAAGTAATGCAACAGCGTGAATCATTGTCTGATGAACTCCCATCTGGCATATGGACAATGGGCAAGTAATGCAAAAGCGTGAATCATTAGCATCGTCTGATACACTCCCACCTAGCACCTGGACAATGGGCAAGTAATGCAACAGCGTGAATCATTGTCATCGTCTGATAAACTCCCATCGGGCATGTGGATAATGGACAAATAATGCAATTGCATGAATCATTGTCATCGTCTGACACACTCCCATCTGGCACGTGGACAATGGACAAGGAATGAAATGGCGTGAATAATTGTCATCATCTGATTGACTCCCATATGTCATGTGGATAATGGGCAAGTAATGCAACAGCGTGAATCATTATCATCGTCTGATACACTCCCACCTGGAACCTGGACAATGGACAAGTAATGCAATAGCGTGAATCATTGTCATCGTCTGATAAACTCCCATCTGGCATGTGGACAATGGGCAAGTAATGTAATTGCATGAATCATTGTCATCGTCTGACACACTCCCATCCGGCACGTGGACAATGGACAAGGAATGCAATGGCGTGAATCATTGTCATCATCTGATAGACTCCCATCTGGCATGTGGACAATGGGGAAGTAATGCAACGGTGTGAATCATTGTCACCTTCTGATTGACTCCCATCTGTCATGTGGACAATGGGCAAGTAATGCAATGGCGTGAATCATTGTAATTGTCTGATAGACTCCCAACTGGCATGTGGACAATGGGCAAGTAATGCAACAGCGTGAATCATTATCATCGTCTGATACACTCCCACCTGGCACGTGGACAATGTGCAAGTAATGCAATTGCGTGAATCATTGTCATCGTCTGATACACTCCCATCTGACACGTGGACAATGGACAAGTAATGCAATGGCGTGAATCATTGTCATCTTCTATATACTCCCATCTGGCATGTGCACAATGGGGAAGTAATGCAATGGCGTGAATCATTGTCACCGTCTGATTGACTCCCATCTGGCATGTGGACAATGGGCAAGTAATGCAATAGGGTGAATCATTGTCATCGTCCGATACACTCCCATCTGGCACGTGGACAATGGGCAAGTAATGCAATGGCGTGAATCATTGTCATCGCCTTATACATGCACATCTGGCACGTGGACAATGGGCAAGTAATGCAATGGCGTGTATCATTATCATCCTCTGATAGACTCCCATCTGGTACGTGGACAATGAGCAAGTAATGCAATGGCGTGAATAATTGCCATCGTCTGATGCTCTCTCATGTGGCACTGGACAATGGGTAAGTAATGCAACAGCCTGAATCATTGTCATCGTCTGATAGACTCACATCTGGCATGTGGACAATGGGAAAGTAATGCAACAGCGTGAATCAGTATCATCGTCTCATACACTTCCACCTGGCACGTGGACAATGGGCAAGGAATGCAATTGCGTGAATCATTGTCCTCGTCTGATAAACTCACATCTGGCATGTGGACAATGGGAAAGTAATACAACAGCGTGAATCATTATCATCGTCTCATACACTTCCACCTGGCACGTGGACAATGGGAAAGGAATGCAATTGCGTGAATCATTGTCATTGTCCGATACACTCAAATCTGGCACGTGGACAATGGACAAGTAATGCAATGGCGTGAATCATTGTCATCTTCTATATACTCCCATCTGGCATGTGCACAATGGGGAAGTAATGCAATGGCGTGAATCATTGTCACCGTCTGATTGACTCCCATCTGTCATGTGGACAATGGGCAAGTAATGCAACAGCGTGAATCATTGTCATTGTCTGATAGACTCCCATCTGGCACGTGGACAATGGGCAAATAACGCAATGGTATGAATCTTTGTCATCGTATGATACAATCCCATCTGGCACTTGGACAATCGGCAAGTATTGCAATGGTGTGAATCATTGTCATCGTCTGATACACTCTCCTCTGGCATGTGGACAATGGCCAAGTAATGCAATAGGCTGAATCATTGTCATTGTCCGTTACACTCCCATCTGGCACATGAACAAAGGGTAAGTAATGCAATGGCGTGAATCATTGTCATCGCCTGATACATGCCCATCTGGCACGTGGACAATGGCCAAGTAATGCAATGGCGTCAATCAATGTCATCGTCCGATACACTCCCATCGGGCACGTGGACTATGGGAAAGTAATGCAATGGCGTGAATCATTGTCATTGTCCGATACACTCCCATCTGTCACGTGGACAAAGGGTAAGTAATGCAATGGCGTGAATCATTGTCATCGTCTGATACACTCCATCTGGCATGTGGCCAATGGGCACGTAATGCAATTGCGTTATTCATTGTCATTGTCTGATAGACTCCCATCTGGCACGTGGACAATGGGGAAGTAATGCAACAGAGTGAATCATTGTCATCGTCTGATAGACTCCCATCTGGCACGTGGACAATGGGGAAGTAATGCAACAATGTGAATTATTGTCACCGCCTGATTGACTCCCATCTGTCACATGTACAATGGGCAAGTAATGCAATGGCATGAATCATTGTCATCGTCTGATACACTCCATCTGGCATGTGGCCAATGGGCACGTAATGCAATTGCGTTAATCATTGTCATTGTCTGATACACTCCCATCTGGCACATGGACAATGGGCAAGTAATGCAATGACCTGAATCATTGTCATTGTCTGATAGACTACCATCTGGCTTGTGGACAATCGGAAAGTAATGCAACAGCGTGAATCATTATCTTTGTCTCATACACTCCCATCTGGCACGTGGACAATGGGCAAGTAATGCAACAATGTGAATTATTGTCACCGTCTGATTGACTCCCATCTGTCACATGGACAATGGGCAAGTAATGCAACAGCGTGAATCATTGTCATTGTCCCATAGACTCCCATCTGGCACGTGGACAATGGGAAAGAAATGCAATGGCATGAATCATTGTCATCGTCTGATACACTCCCATCTGTCACGGGCAATGGCATGAATGATTGTCATCATCTGATACACTCCCACCTGGCATGTGGACAATGGGCAAGTAATGCAATGTGTGAATCATTGTCACCATCTGATTGTTCCCATCTGGCACGTGGACAATGGGCAAGTAATGCAACAGCCCGAATAATTTTCATCGTCTGATAGACTCCCATCTGGCACCTGCAAAATTGGCAAGTAATGCAACAGCGTGAATCATTATCATCATCTGATACACTCCCACCTGGAACCTGGACCATGGACAAGTAATGCAATAGCGTGAATAATTGTCATCGTCTGGTAAACTCCCATCTGGCATGTGGACAATGGGCAAGTAATGTAATTGCATGAATCATTGTCATCGTCTGACACACTCCCATCTGGCACGTGGACAATGGACAAGGAATGCAATGGCGTGAATCATTGTCATCATCTGATAGACTCCCATCTGGCATGTGGACAATGGGGAAGTAATGCAATGGTGTGAATCATTGTCGCCTTCTGATTGACTTCCATCTGTCATGTGGACAATGGGCAAGTAATGCAACGGCGTGAATCATTGTAATTGTCTGATAGACTCCCATCTGGCACGTGGACAATGGGCAAGTAATGCAATGGTGTGAATCATTGTCATCGTCTGATATACTCCCATCTGGCACGTGGACAATGGGCAAGTAGTGCAATGGTGTGAATCATTGTCATCCTCTGACACACGCCCATCTTGCACGTGGACAATGGGCAAGTAATGCAATGGCGTCAAACATTGTCATCGTCCGATACACTCCCATCTGGCACGTGGACAATGGGCAAGTAATGCAATGGCGTGAATCATTGTCATTGTCTTATGCACTCTCATCTGGCACGTGGACAATTTGCAAGTAATGCAATGGCATGAATCATTGTCATTGTCTGATACACTCCCATCTGTCAAGTTGACAATGGCCAAGTAACGGAATGCTGTGAATCGTTGTCATCGTCTGATAGACTCCCATCTGGTATGTAGACAATGGGCATCTAACGCAAATGCCTGAATCATTGTCATCATCTGATGCACTTCCATCTGGCACGTGGACAATGGGCAAGTAACGAAATGGTGTGAATCATTGCCATCGTCTGATACACTCCCATCTGGCACGTGGACAATGGGCAAGGATTGCAATTGTGTGAATCATTGTCATTGTCCCATACACTCCCATCTGGCACGTGGACAATGGGCAAGTAATGCAATGGCGTGAATCATTGTCATTGTCTGATACACTCCTATCTGGCACGTGGACAATTATCAAGTAATGCAATAGGGTGAATCATTGTCATTGTCCGATAAACTCCCATCTGGCACGTGGACAAAGGGTAAGTAATGCAATGGTGTGAATCATTGTCATCGCCCGATACACACCCATCTGGCACGTGGACAATGGGCCAGTAATGCAATGGTGTGAATCATTGTCATCGCCCGATACACACCCATCTGGCACGTGGACAAAGGGTAAGTAATGCAATGGCGTGAATCATTGTCATCGCCTGATATACACCCATCTGGCATGTGGACAATGGGCATGTAATGCAATGGCGTGAATTATTGGCATCGTCTGATACACTCCCATCTGGCACGTTGACAATGGGCAAGTAATGCAATGGCGTGAATCATTGTCATTGTCTGATACTCCCATCTGGCAGGTCAACAATGGGCAAGTCATGCAATGGCATGAATCATTGTCATTGTATGATAAACTCAGATCTGGCACGTAAACAATGGGCAAGTAATGCAATGGCGTGAATCATTGTCATCCTATGATGCACTCGCATCTGGCACGTGGACAATGGGCAAGTAATGCAATGGCGTGAATCATTGTCATCATCTATATACTCCCATCTGGCATGGGCACAATGGGGAAGTAATTCAATGGTGTGAATCATTGTCACCGTCTGATTGACTCCCATCTGTCATGTGGACAATGGGCAAGTAATGCAACAGCGTGAATAATTGTCATTGTCTGATAGACTCCCATCTGGCACGTGGACAATGGGCAAGTAACGTGTGAATCATTGTCATCGTCTGATACACTCCCATCTGGCATGTGGACAGTGGGCACGTATTGCAATGGTGTGAATCATTCTCATCATCTGATACACTCCCATCTGGCACGTGGAGAATGGGCAAGTAATGCAATGGCGTGAATCATTGTCATCGTCTGATACACTCCTAGCTGGCACGTGGACAATTAGCAAGTAATGCAATAGGGTGAATCATTGTCATCGCCCGATACACACCCATCTGGCACGTGGACAATGGGCAAGTAATGCAATGGCGTGAATCATTGTCATCGTCCGATACACTCCCATCTGGCACATAGACAATTGGCAAGTAACGCAATGGTGTGAATCATTGTCATCGTATGATACACTCCCATCTGGCATGTGGACAATGGGCAAATAATGCAATGGCATGAATCATTGTCATCATCTGATACACTTGAATCTGGCACGTGGACAATGGGCAAATAATGCAATGGGGGGAATCATTGTCATCGTCCGATACACTCCCATCTGGCACGTGGAGAAAGGGTAAGTAATACAATGGCCTGAATCATTGTCATCGCATGATACATGCCTATCTGGCACGTGGACAATGGGCAAGTAACGCAATGGTGTGAATCATTGTCATTGTCTGATACTCCCACCTGACACATCGACAATGGGCAAGTAATGCAATGGCATGAATCATTGTCATTGTCTGATATTCCCATCTGGCACGTCGACAATGGGCAAGTAATGCAATGGCATGAATCATTGTCATCGCCTGATACACTCTCATCTGGCACGTGGCCAATGGGGCAACTACTGCAATTGCGTAAATCATTGTCATTGTCTGATACACTCAGATCTGGCACGTAAACAATGGACAAGTTATGAAATGGTGTAAATCATTGTCATCGTCTGATACACTGCATTGTGGCATGTGAACAATGGGCAATTAATGTAATGACGTGAATCATTGTCAACTCCCGATACACGCCCATCTGGCACGTGGACAATGGTCAAGTAATGCAATGGCATGAATCATTGTCATAATCTAATACCCTCTCATGTGGTAGGTGGACAGTGGGCAAGTAATGGAATGGCATGAATCATTGTCATCCTCTGGTGCACTCGCATCTGGCACGTGAACAATGGGCAAGTAATACAATGGCGTAAATCATTGTCATCCTCTGATACACTCCCATCTGACACATGGACAATGGGTAAGTAATGCAATGGCGTGAATCATTATCATCCTCTGATAGACTCCCATCTGGTACGTGGACAATGAGCAAGTATTGCAATGGCGTGAATCATTGTCATCGTCTGATACACTCCCATCTGGCAAGTGGACAATGGCCAAGTAACGCAATGCTGTGAATTGTTGTCATCGTCTGATAGACTCCCATCTGGCATGTAGACAATGGGCAACTAACACAAATGCATGAATCATTGTCATCGTCTGATGCACTCCCATCTGGCAAGTGGACAATGGGCAAGCAAGGCAACGGCCTAAATCATTTTCATCGTCTGATAGACTACTATCTGGCTTGTGGACAATGGGCAAGTAATGCAACGGCGTGAATCATTATCATCGTCTGATACACTCCCATCTAGAATGTGGACAATGGGCAAGTAATGCAACGGTGTGAATCATTGTCATCATCTGATTGACTCCCATCTGTCACATGGACAATGGGCAAGTAATGCAACAGCGTGAATCATTGTCATTGTCTCATAGACTCCCATCTGGCACGTGGACAATGGGAAACAAATGCAATGGCATGAATCATTGTCATCATCTGATACACTCCCAACAGGCATGTGGACATTGGGGAAGTAATACAATGGCGTGAATCATTGTCATCGTCTGATAGACTCCCATCTGGCACGTGGACAATGGGCAAGTAATGCAACAGCGTCAATCATTATCATCGTCTGATACACTCCCACCTGGAACCTGGACAATGGACAAGTAATGCAATAGCGTGAATCATTGTCATCGTCTGATAAACTCCAATCTGGCATGTGGACAATGGGCAAGTAATGTAATTGCATGAATCATTGTCATCGTCTGACACACTCCCATCCGGCACGTGGACAATGGACAAGGAATGCAATGGCGTGAATAATTGTCATCATCTGATAGACTTCCATCTGTCATGTGGACAATGGGCAAGTAATGCAACGGCGTGAATCATTGTAATTGTCTGATAGACTCCCATCTGGCACGTGGACAATGGGCAAGTAATGCAATGGTGTGAATCATTGTCATCCTCTGATACACTCCCATCTGGCATGTGGACAATGGGCAAGTATTGCAATGGTGTGAACAATTGTCATTGTCTGATACACTCCCATCTGGCTGTGGACAATGGGCAAGTAGTGCAATGGTGTGAATCATTGTCATCCTCTGATACACTCCCATCTGGCACGTGGACAAAGGGTAAGTAATACAATGGCATGAATCATTGTCATCGCCTGATACACGCCCATCTTGCACGTGGACAATGGGCAAGTAATGCAATGGCGTGAATCATTGTCATTGTCTTATGCACTCTCATCTGGCATGTGGACAATGGGCAAGTAATGCAATGGCATGAATCATTGTCATTGTCTGATACACCCCCATCTGTCAAGTTGACAATGGGCATCTAACGCAAATGCCTGAATCATTGTCATCATCTGATGCACTTCCATCTGGCACGTGGACAATGGGCAAGTAACGAAATGGTGTGAATTATTGCCATCGTCTGATACACTCCCATCTGGCACGTGGAAAATGGGCAAGTATTGCAATTGTGTGAATCATTGTCATCGTCCCATACACTCCCATCTGGCATGTGGACAATGGGCAAGTAATGCAATGGCGTGAATCATTGTCATTGTCTGATACACTCCTATCTGGCACGTGGACAATTATCAAGTAATGCAATAGGGTGAATCATTGTCATTGTCCGATAAACTCCCATCTGGCACGTGGACAAAGGGTAAGTAATGCAATGGCGTGAATTATTGGCATCGTCTGATACACTCCCATCTGGCACGTCGACAATGGGCAAGTAATGCAATGGTGTGAATCATTGTTATTGTCTGATACTCTCATCTGGCAGGTCAACAATGGGCAAGTCATGCAATGGCATGAATCGTTGTCATCATCTGATACACTCTCATCTTGCACGTGGCCAATGGGCAACTACTGCAATTGCGTAAATCATTGTCATTGTATGATAAACTCAGATCTGGCACGTGGACAATGGGCAAGTAATGCAATGGCGTGAATCATTGTCATCATCTATATACTCCCATCTGGCATGGGCACAATGGGGAAGTAATTCAATGGTGTGAATCAATGTCACCGTCTGATTGACTCCCATCTGTCATGTGGACAATGGGCAAGTAATGCAACAGCGTGAATCATTGTCATTGTCTGATAGACTCCCATCTGGCACGTGGACAATGGGCAAGTAACGTGTGAATCATTGTCATCGTCTGATACCCTCCCATCTGGCATGTGGACAGTGGGCACGTATTGCAATGGTGTGAATCATTCTCATCATCTGATACACTCCCATCTGGCACATGGAGAATGGGCAAGTAATGCAATGGCGTGAATCATTGTCATCGTCTGATACACTCCTATCTGGCACGTGGATAATTAGCAAGTAATGCAATAGGGTGAATCATTGTCATCGTCCGATAAACTCCCATCTGGCACGTGGACCAATGGGCAAGTAATGGAATGGCGTGAATCATTGTCATTGTCCGATACACTCCCATCTGGCACATGGACAATTGGCAAGTAACGTAATGGTGTGAATCATTGTCATCGTCTGATACACTCCCATCTGGCATGTGGACAATGGGCAAATAATGCAATGGCATGAATCATTGTCATCATCTGATACACTCGAATCTGGCACGGGGACAATGGGCAAATAATGCAATGGGGGGAATCATTGACATAATCTAATACCCTCTCATGTGGTAGGTGGACAGTGGGCAAGTAATGGAATGGCATGAATCATTGTCATCCTCTGGTGCACTCACATCTGGCACGTGGACAATGGGCAAGTAATACAATGGCGTGAATCATTGTCATCCTCTGATACACTCCCATATGACACATGGACAATGGGCAAGTAATGCAATGGCGTGAATCATTATCATCCTCTGATAGACTCCAATCTGGTACGTGGACAATGAGCAAGTAATGCAATGGCGTGAATAATTGTCATCGTTTTATGCACTCTCATCGGGCACGTGTACAATGGGCAACTATTGCAATGGCGTGAATCATTGTCATCGTCTGATACACTCCCATCTGGCAAGTGGACAATGGCCAAGTAACACAATGCTGTGAATTGTTGTCATCGTCTGATGCACGCCCATCTGGCAAGTGGACAATGGGCAAGCAAGGCAACAGCCTAAATCATTTTCATCATCTGATAGACTACCATCTGGCTTGTGGACAATGGGCAAGTAATGCAACGGCGTGAATCATTATCATCGTCTGATACACTCCCATCTGGAACGTGGACAATTGGCAAGTAACGCAATGGTGTGAATCATTGTCATCGTCCGATACACTCCCATCTGGCACGTGGAGAAAGAGTAAGTAATACAATGGCCTGAATCATTGTCATCGCATGATACATGCCCATCTGGCACGTGGACAATGGGCAAGTAACGCAATGGTGTGAATCATTGTCATTGTCTGATACTCCCATCTGGCACATCGACAATGGGCAAGTAATGCAATGGCATGAATCATTGTCATTGTCTGATATTCCCATCTGGCACGTCGACAATGGGCAAGTAATGCAATGGCATGAATCATTGTCATCGCCTGATACACTCTCATCTGGCACGTGGCCAATGGGCAACTACTGCAATTGCAAAAATCATTGTCATCATCTGATACACTCAGATCTGGCACGTAAACAATGGACAAGTTATGAAATGGTGTAAATCATTGTCATCGTCTGATACACTGCATTGTAGCATGTGAACAATGGGCAAGTAGTGCAATGGTGTGAATCATTGTAATCCTCTGATACACTCCCATCTGGCACGTGGACAAAGGGTAAGTAATACAATGGCATGAATCATTGTCATCGCCTGATACACGCCCATCTTGCACGTGGACAATGGGCAAGTAATGCAATGGCGTGAATCATTGTCATCGTCTGATACACTCCCATCTGGCACGTGGACAATGGGCAAGTAATGCAATGGCGTGAATCATTGTCATTGTCTTATGCACTCTCATCTGGCATGTGGACAATGGGCAAGAAATGCAATGACATGAATCATTGTCATTGTCTGATACACTCCCATCTGTCAAGTTGACAATGGGCATCTAACGCAAATGCCTGAATCATTGTCATCATCTGATGCACTTCCATCTGGTAGGTGGACAATGGGCAAGTAACGAAATGGTGTGAATCATTGCCATCATCTGATACACTCCCATCTGGCACGTGGAAAATGGGTAAGTATTGCAATTGTGTGAATCATTGTCATCGTCCCATACACTCCCATCTGGCACGTGGACAATGGGCAAGTAATGCAATGGCGTGAATCATTGTCATTGTCTGATACACTCCTATCTGGCACGTGGACAATTCTCAAGTAATGCAATAGGGTGAATCATTGTCATTGTCCGATAAACTCCCATCTGGCACGTGGACAAAGGTTAAGTAATGCAATGGCGTGAATTATTGGCATCGTCTGATACACTCCCATCTGGCACGTCGACAATGGGCAAGTAATGCAATGGCTTGAATCATTGTTATTGTCTGATACTCTCATCTGACAGGTCAACAATGGGCAAGTCATGCAATGGCATGAATCGTTGTCATTGTCTGATAGACTCCCATCTGGCACATGGACAATGGGCAAGTAACGTGTGAATCATTGTCATCGTCTGATACACTCAATCTGGCATGTGGACAATGGGCAAGTAATGCAATAGGGTGAATCATTGTCATTGTCCGATAAACTCCCATCTGGCACGTGGACAAAGGGTAAGTAATGCAATGGCGTGAATCATTGTCATCCTATGATGCACTCGCATCTGGCACGTGGACAATGGGCAAGTAAAGCAATGGCGTGAATCATTGTCATCATCTATATACTCCCATCTGGCATGTGCACAATGGGCAAGTAATGCAACAGCGTGAATCATTGTCATTGTCTGATAGACTCCCATCTGGCACGTGGACAATGGGCAAGTAACGTGTGAATCATTGTCATCGTCTGATACACTCCCATCTGGCATGTGGACAATGGGCAAGTAATGCAATAGGGTGAATCATTGTCATTGTCCGATAAACTCCCATCTGGCACGTGGACAAAGGGTAAGTAATGCAATGGCGTGAATCATTATCATCGTCTGATACACTCCTATCTGGCACGTGGACAATTAGCAAGTAATGCAATAGGGTGAATCATTGTCATCGTCCGATAAACTCCCATCTGGCACGTGGACAAAGGGTAAGTAATGGAATGGCGTGAATCATTGTCATCGCCCGATACATGCCCATCTGGCACGTGGACAATGGGCAAGTAATGCAATGGCGTGAATCATTGTCATCGTCCGATACACTCCCATCTAGCACATGGACAATTGGCAAGTAACGCAATGGTGTGAATCATTGTCATCGTCTGATACACTCCCATCTGGAACGTCGACAATGGGCAAGTAATGCAATGGCGTGAATCATTGTCATCGTCTGATACACTCCCATCTGTCACATGGACAAAGGGTAAGTAATGCAATGGCGTGAATCATTGTCATCGTCTGATACACTCCATCTGGCATGTGGCCAACGGGCACGTAATGCAATTGCGTTATTCATTGTCATTGTCTGATACACTCACATCTGGCACGTGGACAATGGGCAAGTAATGCAACGACCTGAATCATTGTCATTGTCTGATAGACTACCATCTGGCTTGTGGACAATCAGAAAGTAATGCAACAGAGTGAATCATTATCATTGTCTCATACACTCCCATCTGGCACATGGACAATGGGCAAGTAATGCAACAGAGTGAATCATTGTCATCGTCTGATAGACTCCCATCTGGCACGTGGACAATGGGGAAGTAATGCAACAATTTGAATTATTGTCACCGTCTGATTGACTCCAATCCGTCACATGGACAATGGGCAAGTAGTGCAACAGCGTGAATCATTGCCATTGTCTCATAGACTCCCATCTGGCACGTGGACAATGGGAAAGAAATGCACTGGCATGAATCATTGTCATCGTCTGATACACTCCCATCTGTCACGGGCAATGGCATGAATGATTGTCATCATCTGATACACTCCCACCTGGCATGTGGACAATGGGCAAGTAATGCAACAGCGTCAATCATTGTCATCGTCTGATAAACTCCCATCTGGCATATGGAAAATGGGCAAGTAATGCAAAAGCGTGAATCATTATCATCGTCTGATACACTCCCACCTGGAACCTGGACCATGGACAAGTAATGCAATTGCGTGAATCATTGTCATCGTCTGATAAACTCCAATCTGGCATGTGGACAATGGGCAAGTAATGTAATTGCATGAATCATTGTCATCGTCTAACACACTCCCATCTGGCACGTGGACAATGGACAAGGAATGCAATGGCGTGAATAATTGTCATCATCTGATAGACTTCCATCTGTCATGTGGACAATGGGCAAGTAATGCAACGGCGTGAATCATTGTAATTGTCTGATAGACTCCCATCTGGCACGTGGACAATGGGCAAGTAATGCAATGGTGTGAATCATTGTCATCCTCTGATACACTCCCATCTGGCATGTGGACAATGGGCAAGTATTGCAATGGTGTGAACAATTGTCATTGTCTGATACACTCCCATCTGGCTGTGGACAATGGGCAAGTAGTGCAATGGTGTGAATCATTGTCATCCTCTGATACACTCCCATCTGGCACGTGGACAAAGGGTAAGTAATACAATGGCATGAATCATTGTCATCGCCTGATACACGCCCATCTTGCACGTGGACAATGGGCAAGTAATGCAATGGCGTGAATCATTGTCATTGTCTTATGCACTCTCATCTGGCATGTGGACAATGGGCAAGTAATGCAATGGCATGAATCATTGTCATTGTCTGATACACCCCCATCTGTCAAGTTGACAATGGGCATCTAACGCAAATGCCTGAATCATTGTCATCATCTGATGCACTTCCATCTGGCACGTGGACAATGGGCAAGTAACGAAATGGTGTGAATCATTGCCATCGTCTGATACACTCCCATCTGGCACGTGGAAAATGGGCAAGTATTGCAATTGTGTGAATCATTGTCATCGTCCCATACACTCCCATCTGGCATGTGGACAATGGGCAAGTAATGCAATGGCGTGAATCATTGTCATTGTCTGATACACTCCTATCTGGCACGTGGACAATTATCAAGTAATGCAATAGGGTGAATCATTGTCATTGTCCGATAAACTCCCATCTGGCACGTGGACAAAGGGTAAGTAATGCAATGGCGTGAATTATTGGCATCGTCTGATACACTCCCATCTGGCACGTCGACAATGGGCAAGTAATGCAATGGTGTGAATCATTGTTATTGTCTGATACTCTCATCTGGCAGGTCAACAATGGGCAAGTCATGCAATGGCATGAATCGTTGTCATCATCTGATACACTCTCATCTGGCACGTGGCCAATGGGCAACTACTGCAATTGCGTAAATCATTGTCATTGTATGATAAACTCAGATCTGGCACGTGGACAATGGGCAAGTAATGCAATGGCGTGAATCATTGTCATCATCTATATACTCCCATCTGGCATGGGCACAATGGGGAAGTAATTCAATGGTGTGAATCAATGTCACCGTCTGATTGACTCCCATCTGTCATGTGGACAATGGGCAAGTAATGCAACAGCGTGAATCATTGTCATTGTCTGATAGACTCCCATCTGGCACGTGGACAATGGGCAAGTAACGTGTGAATCATTGTCATCGTCTGATACCCTCCCATCTGGCATGTGGACAGTGGGCACGTATTGCAATGGTGTGAATCATTCTCATCATCTGATACACTCCCATCTGGCACGTGGAGAATGGGCAAGTAATGCAATGGCGTGAATCATTGTCATCGTCTGATACACTCCTATCTGGCACGTGGATAATTAGCAAGTAATGCAATAGGGTGAATCATTGTCATCGTCCGATAAACTCCCATCTGGCACGTGGACCAATGGGCAAGTAATGGAATGGCGTGAATCATTGTCATTGTCCGATACACTCCCATCTGGCACATGGACAATTGGCAAGTAACGTAATGGTGTGAATCATTGTCATCGTCTGATACACTCCCATCTGGCATGTGGACAATGGGCAAATAATGCAATGGCATGAATCATTGTCATCATCTGATACACTCGAATCTGGCACGGGGACAATGGGCAAATAATGCAATGGGGGGAATCATTGACATAATCTAATACCCTCTCATGTGGTAGGTGGACAGTGGGCAAGTAATGGAATGGCATGAATCATTGTCATCCTCTGGTGCACTCACATCTGGCACGTGGACAATGGGCAAGTAATACAATGGCGTGAATCATTGTCATCCTCTGATACACTCCCATATGACACATGGACAATGGGCAAGTAATGCAATGGCGTGAATCATTATCATCCTCTGATAGACTCCAATCTGGTACGTGGACAATGAGCAAGTAATGCAATGGCGTGAATAATTGTCATCGTTTTATGCACTCTCATCGGGCACGTGTACAATGGGCAACTATTGCAATGGCGTGAATCATTGTCATCGTCTGATACACTCCCATCTGGCAAGTGGACAATGGCCAAGTAACACAATGCTGTGAATTGTTGTCATCGTCTGATGCACGCCCATCTGGCAAGTGGACAATGGGCAAGCAAGGCAACAGCCTAAATCATTTTCATCATCTGATAGACTACCATCTGGCTTGTGGACAATGGGCAAGTAATGCAACGGCGTGAATCATTATCATCGTCTGATACACTCCCATCTGGAACGTGGACAATTGGCAAGTAACGCAATGGTGTGAATCATTGTCATCGTCCAATACACTCCCATCTGGCACGTGGAGAAAGAGTAAGTAATACAATGGCCTGAATCATTGTCATTGCATGATACATGCCCATCTGGCACGTGGACAATGGGCAAGTAACGCAATGGTGTGAATCATTGTCATTGTCTGATACTCCCATCTGGCACATCGACAATGGGCAAGTAATGCAATGGCATGAATCATTGTCATTGTCTGATATTCCCATCTGGCACGTCGACAATGGGCAAGTAATGCAATGGCATGAATCATTGTCATCGCCTGATACACTCTCATCTGGCACGTGGCCAATGGGCAACTACTGCAATTGCAAAAATCATTGTCATCATCTGATACACTCAGATCTGGCACGTAAACAATGGACAAGTTATGAAATGGTGTAAATCATTGTCATCGTCTGATACACTGCATTGTAGCATGTGAACAATGGGCAAGTAGTGCAATGGTGTGAATCATTGTCATCCTCTGATACACTCCCATCTGGCACGTGGACAAAGGGTAAGTAATACAATGGCATGAATCATTGTCATCGCCTGATACACGCCCATCTTGCACGTGGACAATGGGCAAGTAATGCAATGGCGTGAATCATTGTCATCGTCTGATACACTCCCATCTGGCACGTGGACAATGGGCAAGTAATGCAATGGCGTGAATCATTGTCATTGTCTTATGCACTCTCATCTGGCATGTGGACAATGGGCAAGAAATGCAATGACATGAATCATTGTCATTGTCTGATACACTCCCATCTGTCAAGTTGACAATGGGCATCTAACGCAAATGCCTGAATCATTGTCATCATCTGATGCACTTCCATCTGGTAGGTGGACAATGGGCAAGTAACGAAATGGTGTGAATCATTGCCATCATCTGATACACTCCCATCTGGCACGTGGAAAATGGGTAAGTATTGCAATTGTGTGAATCATTGTCATCGTCCCATACACTCCCATCTGGCACGTGGACAATGGGCAAGTAATGCAATGGCGTGAATCATTGTCATTGTCTGATACACTCCTATCTGGCACGTGGACAATTCTCAAGTAATGCAATAGGCTGAATCATTGTCATTGTCCGATAAACTCCCATCTGGCACGTGGACAAAGGGTAAGTAATGCAATGGCGTGAATTATTGGCATCGTCTGATACACTCCCATCTGGCACGTCGACAATGGGCAAGTAATGCAATGGCTTGAATCATTGTTATTGTCTGATACTCTCATCTGACAGGTCAACAATGGGCAAGTCATGCAATGGCATGAATCGTTGTCATTGTCTGATAGACTCCCATCTGGCACGTGGACAATGGGCAAGTAACGTGTGAATCATTGTCATCGTCTGATACACTCAATCTGGCATGTGGACAATGGGCAAGTAATGCAATAGGGTGAATCATTGTCATTGTCCGATAAACTCCCATCTGGCACGTGGACAAAGGGTAAGTAATGCAATGGCGTGAATCATTGTCATCCTATGATGCACTCGCATCTGGCACGTGGACAATGGGCAAGTAAAGCAATGGCGTGAATCATTGTCATCATCTATATACTCCCATCTGGCATGTGCACAATGGGCAAGTAATGCAACAGCGTGAATCATTGTCATTGTCTGATAGACTCCCATCTGGCACGTGGACAATGGGCAAGTAACGTGTGAATCATTGTCATCGTCTGATACACTCCCATCTGGCATGTGGACAATGGGCAAGTAATGCAATAGGGTGAATCATTGTCATTGTCCGATAAACTCCCATCTGGCACGTGGACAAAGGGTAAGTAATGCAATGGCGTGAATCATTATCATCGTCTGATACACTCCTATCTGGCACGTGGACAATTAGCAAGTAATGCAATAGGGTGAATCATTGTCATCGTCCGATAAACTCCCATCTGGCACGTGGACAAAGGGTAAGTAATGGAATGGCGTGAATCATTGTCATCGCCCGATACATGCCCATCTGGCACGTGGACAATGGGCAAGTAATGCAATGGCGTGAATCATTGTCATCGTCCGATACACTCCCATCTAGCACATGGACAATTGGCAAGTAACGCAATGGTGTGAATCATTGTCATCGTCTGATACACTCCCATCTGGAACGTCGACAATGGGCAAGTAATGCAATGGCGTGAATCATTGTCATCGTCTGATACACTCCCATCTGTCACATGGACAAAGGGTAAGTAATGCAATGGCGTGAATCATTGTCATCGTCTGATACACTCCATCTGGCATGTGGCCAACGGGCACGTAATGCAATTGCGTTATTCATTGTCATTGTCTGATACACTCACATCTGGCACGTGGACAATGGGCAAGTAATGCAACGACCTGAATCATTGTCATTGTCTGATAGACTACCATCTGGCTTGTGGACAATCAGAAAGTAATGCAACAGAGTGAATCATTATCATTGTCTCATACACTCCCATCTGGCACATGGACAATGGGCAAGTAATGCAACAGAGTGAATCATTGTCATCGTCTGATAGACTCCCATCTGGCACGTGGACAATGGGGAAGTAATGCAACAATTTGAATTATTGTCACCGTCTGATTGACTCCAATCCGTCACATGGACAATGGGCAAGTAGTGCAACAGCGTGAATCATTGCCATTGTCTCATAGACTCCCATCTGGCACGTGGACAATGGGAAAGAAATGCACTGGCATGAATCATTGTCATCGTCTGATACACTCCCATCTGTCACGGGCAATGGCATGAATGATTGTCATCATCTGATACACTCCCACCTGGCATGTGGACAATGGGCAAGTAATGCAACAGCGTCAATCATTGTCATCGTCTGATAAACTCCCATCTGGCATATGGAAAATGGGCAAGTAATGCAACAGCGTGAATCATTATCATCGTCTGATACACTCCCACCTGGAACCTGGACCATGGACAAGTAATGCAATTGCGTGAATCATTGTCATCGTCTGATAAACTCCAATCTGGCATGTGGACAATGGGCAAGTAATGTAATTGCATGAATCATTGTCATCGTCTAACACACTCCCATCTGGCACGTGGACAATGGACAAGGAATGCAATGGCGTGAAGAATTGTCATCATCTGATAGACTTCCATCTGTCATGTGGACAATGGGCAAGTAATGCAACGGCGTGAATCATTGTAATTGTCTGATAGACTCCCATCTGGCACGTGGACAATGGGCAAGTAATGCAATGGTGTGAATCATTGTCATCCTCTGATACACTCCCATCTGGCATGTGGACAATGGGCAAGTATTGCAATGGTGTGAACAATTGTCATTGTCTGATACACTCCCATCTGGCTGTGGACAATGGGCAAGTAGTGCAATGGTGTGAATCATTGTCATCCTCTGATACACTCCCATCTGGCACGTGGACAAAGGGTAAGTAATACAATGGCATGAATCATTGTCATCGCCTGATACACGCCCATCTTGCACGTGGACAATGGGCAAGTAATGCAATGGCGTGAATCATTGTCATTGTCTTATGCACTCTCATCTGGCATGTGGACAATGGGCAAGTAATGCAATGGCATGAATCATTGTCATTGTCTGATACACCCCCATCTGTCAAGTTGACAATGGGCATCTAACGCAAATGCCTGAATCATTGTCATCATCTGATGCACTTCCATCTGGCACGTGGACAATGGGCAAGTAACGAAATGGTGTGAATCATTGCCATCGTCTGATACACTCCCATCTGGCACGTGGAAAATGGGCAAGTATTGCAATTGTGTGAATCATTGTCATCGTCCCATACACTCCCATCTGGCATGTGGACAATGGGCAAGTAATGCAATGGCGTGAATCATTGTCATTGTCTGATACACTCCTATCTGGCACGTGGACAATTATCAAGTAATGCAATAGGGTGAATCATTGTCATTGTCCGATAAACTCCCATCTGGCACGTGGACAAAGGGTAAGTAATGCAATGGCGTGAATTATTGGCATCGTCTGATACACTCCCATCTGGCACGTCGACAATGGGCAAGTAATGCAATGGTGTGAATCATTGTTATTGTCTGATACTCTCATCTGGCAGGTCAACAATGGGCAAGTCATGCAATGGCATGAATCGTTGTCATCATCTGATACACTCTCATCTGGCACGTGGCCAATGGGCAACTACTGCAATTGCGTAAATCATTGTCATTGTATGATAAACTCAGATCTGGCACGTGGACAATGGGCAAGTAATGCAATGGCGTGAATCATTGTCATCATCTATATACTCCCATCTGGCATGGGCACAATGGGGAAGTAATTCAATGGTGTGAATCAATGTCACCGTCTGATTGACTCCCATCTGTCATGTGGACAATGGGCAAGTAATGCAACAGCGTGAATCATTGTCATTGTCTGATAGACTCCCATCTGGCACGTGGACAATGGGCAAGTAACGTGTGAATCATTGTCATCGTCTGATACCCTCCCATCTGGCATGTGGACAGTGGGCACGTATTGCAATGGTGTGAATCATTCTCATCATCTGATACACTCCCATCTGGCACGTGGAGAATGGGCAAGTAATGCAATGGCGTGAATCATTGTCATCGTCTGATACACTCCTATCTGGCACGTGGATAATTAGCAAGTAATGCAATAGGGTGAATCATTGTCATCGTCCGATAAACTCCCATCTGGCACGTGGACCAATGGGCAAGTAATGGAATGGCGTGAATCATTGTCATTGTCCGATACACTCCCATCTGGCACATGGACAATTGGCAAGTAACGTAATGGTGTGAATCATTGTCATCGTCTGATACACTCCCATCTGGCATGTGGACAATGGGCAAATAATGCAATGGCATGAATCATTGTCATCATCTGATACACTCGAATCTGGCACGGGGACAATGGGCAAATAATGCAATGGGGGGAATCATTGACATAATCTAATACCCTCTCATGTGGTAGGTGGACAGTGGGCAAGTAATGGAATGGCATGAATCATTGTCATCCTCTGGTGCACTCACATCTGGCACGTGGACAATGGGCAAGTAATACAATGGCGTGAATCATTGTCATCCTCTGATACACTCCCATATGACACATGGACAATGGGCAAGTAATGCAATGGCGTGAATCATTATCATCCTCTGATAGACTCCAATCTGGTACGTGGACAATGAGCAAGTAATGCAATGGCGTGAATAATTGTCATCGTTTTATGCACTCTCATCGGGCACGTGTACAATGGGCAACTATTGCAATGGCGTGAATCATTGTCATCGTCTGATACACTCCCATCTGGCAAGTGGACAATGGCCAAGTAACACAATGCTGTGAATTGTTGTCATCGTCTGATGCACGCCCATCTGGCAAGTGGACAATGGGCAAGCAAGGCAACAGCCTAAATCATTTTCATCATCTGATAGACTACCATCTGGCTTGTGGACAATGGGCAAGTAATGCAACGGCGTGAATCATTATCATCGTCTGATACACTCCCATCTGGAACGTGGACAATTGGCAAGTAACGCAATGGTGTGAATCATTGTCATCGTCCGATACACTCCCATCTGGCACGTGGAGAAAGAGTAAGTAATACAATGGCCTGAATCATTGTCATCGCATGATACATGCCCATCTGGCACGTGGACAATGGGCAAGTAACGCAATGGTGTGAATCATTGTCATTGTCTGATACTCCCATCTGGCACATCGACAATGGGCAAGTAATGCAATGGCATGAATCATTGTCATTGTCTGATATTCCCATCTGGCACGTCGACAATGGGCAAGTAATGCAATGGCATGAATCATTGTCATCGCCTGATACACTCTCATCTGGCACGTGGCCAATGGGCAACTACTGCAATTGCAAAAATCATTGTCATCATCTGATACACTCAGATCTGGCACGTAAACAATGGACAAGTTATGAAATGGTGTAAATCATTGTCATCGTCTGATACACTGCATTGTAGCATGTGAACAATGGGCAAGTAGTGCAATGGTGTGAATCATTGTCATCCTCTGATACACTCCCATCTGGCACGTGGACAAAGGGTAAGTAATACAATGGAATGAATCATTGTCATCGCCTGATACACGCCCATCTTGCACGTGGACAATGGGCAAGTAATGCAATGGCGTGAATCATTGTCATCGTCTGATACACTCCCATCTGGCACGTGGACAATGGGCAAGTAATGCAATGGCGTGAATCATTGTCATTGTCTTATGCACTCTCATCTGGCATGTGGACAATGGGCAAGAAATGCAATGACATGAATCATTGTCATTGTCTGATACACTCCCATCTGTCAAGTTGACAATGGGCATCTAACGCAAATGCCTGAATCATTGTCATCATCTGATGCACTTCCATCTGGTAGGTGGACAATGGGCAAGTAACGAAATGGTGTGAATCATTGCCATCATCTGATACACTCCCATCTGGCACGTGGAAAATGGGTAAGTATTGCAATTGTGTGAATCATTGTCATCGTCCCATACACTCCCATCTGGCACGTGGACAATGGGCAAGTAATGCAATGGCGTGAATCATTGTCATTGTCTGATACACTCCTATCTGGCACGTGGACAATTCTCAAGTAATGCAATAGGGTGAATCATTGTCATTGTCCGATAAACTCCCATCTGGCACGTGGACAAAGGGTAAGTAATGCAATGGCGTGAATTATTGGCATCGTCTGATACACTCCCATCTGGCACGTCGACAATGGGCAAGTAATGCAATGGCTTGAATCATTGTTATTGTCTGATACTCTCATCTGACAGGTCAACAATGGGCAAGTCATGCAATGGCATGAATCGTTGTCATTGTCTGATAGACTCCCATCTGGCACGTGGACAATGGGCAAGTAACGTGTGAATCATTGTCATCGTCTGATACACTCAATCTGGCATGTGGACAATGGGCAAGTAATGCAATAGGGTGAATCATTGTCATTGTCCGATAAACTCCCATCTGGCACGTGGACAAAGGGTAAGTAATGCAATGGCGTGAATCATTGTCATCCTATGATGCACTCGCATCTGGCACGTGGACAATGGGCAAGTAAAGCAATGGCGTGAATCATTGTCATCATCTATATACTCCCATCTGGCATGTGCACAATGGGCAAGTAATGCAACAGCGTGAATCATTGTCATTGTCTGATAGACTCCCATCTGGCACGTGGACAATGGGCAAGTAACGTGTGAATCATTGTCATCGTCTGATACACTCCCATCTGGCATGTGGACAATGGGCAAGTAATGCAATAGGGTGAATCATTGTCATTGTCCGATAAACTCCCATCTGGCACGTGGACAAAGGGTAAGTAATGCAATGGCGTGAATCATTATCATCGTCTGATACACTCCTATCTGGCACGTGGACAATTAGCAAGTAATGCAATAGGGTGAATCATTGTCATCGTCCGATAAACTCCCATCTGGCACGTGGACAAAGGGTAAGTAATGGAATGGCGTGAATCATTGTCATCGCCCGATACATGCCCATCTGGCACGTGGACAATGGGCAAGTAATGCAATGGCGTGAATCATTGTCATCGTCCGATACACTCCCATCTAGCACATGGACAATTGGCAAGTAACGCAATGGTGTGAATCATTGTCATCGTCTGATACACTCCCATCTGGAACGTCGACAATGGGCAAGTAATGCAATGGCGTGAATCATTGTCATCGTCTGATACACTCCCATCTGGCATGTGGACAGTGGGCAAGTATTGCAATGGTGTGAATCATTGTCATCGTCTGATACACTCCCATTTGGCACGTGGAAATGGGCAAATAATGCAATGGGGGGAATCATTGTCATCGTCCGATACACTCCCATCTGGCACGTGGAGAAAAGGTAAGTAATACAATGGCCTGAATAATTGTCATCGCATGATACACGCCCATCTGGCACGTGGACAATGGGCAAGTAACGCAATGGTGTGAATCATTGTCATTGTCTGATACTCCCATCTGGCACATCGACAATGGGCAAGTAATGCAATGGCATGAATCATTGTCATTGTCTGATATTCCCATCTGGCACGTCGACAATGGGCAAGTAATGCAATGGCATGAATCATTGTCATCGCCTGATACACTCTCATCTGGCACGTGGCCAATGGGCAACTACTGCAATTGCGTAAATCATTGTCATTGTCTGATACACTCAGATCTGGCACGTAAACAATGGACAAGTTATGAAATGGTGTAAATCATTGTCATCGTCTGATACACTGCATTGTGGCATGTGAACAATGGGCAATTAATGCAATGACGTAAATCATTGTCAACTCCCGATACACGCCCATCTGGCACGTGGACAATGGTCAAGTAATGCAATGGCGTGAATCATTGTCATAATCTAATACCCTCTCATGTGGTAGGTGGACAGTGGGCAAGTAATGGAATGGCATAAATCATTGTCATCCTCTGATGCACTCACATCTGGCACGTGGACAATGGGCAACTAAGGCAATGGCGTAAATCATTGTCATCCTCTGGTGCACTCGCATCTGGCACATGGACAATGGGCAAGTAATACAATGGCATGAATCATTGTCATCCTCTGATACACTCCCATCTGACACGTGGACAATGGGCAAGTAATGCAATGGCGTGAATCATTATCATCCTCTGATAGACTCCGATCTGGTACGTGGACAATGAGCAAGTAATGCAATGACGTGAATAATTGTCATCGTTTTATGCACTCTCATCTGGCACGTGGACAATGGGCAAGTATTACAATGGCGTGAATCATTGTCATCGTCTGATACACTCCCATCTGGCAAGTGGACAATGGCCAAGTACACAAAGCTGTGAATTGTTGTCATCGTCTGATAGACTCCCATCTGGCATGTAGACAATGGGCAACTAACACAAATGCGTGAATCATTGTCATCGTCTGATGCACTCCCACCTGGCAAGTGGACAATGGGCAAGCAAGGCAGCAGCCTAAATCATTTTCATCGTCTGATAGACTACCATCTGGTTTGTGGACAATGGGCAAGTAATGCAACGGCGTAAATCATTATCATCGTCTGATACACTCCCATCTGGAACGTGGACAATGGGCAAGTAATGCAACGGTGTGAATCATTGTCATCGTCTGATAGACTCGCATCTGGCACGTGGACCATGGGGAACTAATGCAACAATGTGAATCATTGTCTCCATCTGATTGACTCCCATCTGTCACATGGACAATGGGCAAGTAAGGCAACAGCGTGAATCATTGTCATTGTCTCATAGACTCCCATCTGGCACGTAGACGATGGGAAACAAATGCAATGGCATGAATCATTGTCATCGTCTGATACACTCCCACCAGGCATGTGGACATTGGGAAAGTAATACAATGGCGTGAATCATTGTCATCGTCTAATACTCGCATCTGGCACGTGGACAATGGGCAAGTAATGCAATGCATGAATCATTGTCACTGTCTGATAGACTCCCATCTGGCACGTGGACAATGGGCAAGTAATGCAACAGCCTGAATCATTTTCATCGTCTGATATACTCCCATCTGGCACCTGGACAATGGGCAAGTAATGCAACAGCGTGAATTATTGTCATCGGCTAATAAACTCCCATCTGGCATGTGGACAATGGGCAAGTAATGCAACAGCGTGAATAATTATCATCGTCTGATACACTCCCACCTGGCACGTGGACAATGGGCAAGTAATGCAATTGCGTGAATCATTGTCACCATCTGACACACTCCCATCTGGCACGTGGACAATGGGCAAGTAATGCAATGGTGTGAATCATTGTCATTGTCTGATACACTCCCATCTGGCATGTGGACAATGGGAAAGTAATGCAATATGGTGAATCATTGTCATCGTCCGATGCACTCCCATCTGGCACGTGGACAAAGGGTAAGTAATGCAATGGCGTGAATCATTATCATCCTCTGATAGACTCCATCGGGTATGTGGACAGTGAGCAAGTAATGCAATGGCGTGAATAATTGTCATCGTCTGATGCTCTCTCATGTGGCACTGAACAATGGGCAAGTAATGCAATGGCATGAATCATTGTCATCGTCTGATACACTCCCATCTGGCAAGTGGACAATGGCCAAGTAACGCAATGCTGTGAATCATTGTCATTGTCTGATACACTCCCATCTGGCATGTAGACAATGGGCAACTAACGCAAATGCGTGAATCATTGTCATCGTCTGATGCACTTCCATCTAGCACGTGGACAATAGGCAAGTAATGCAATTGCGCGAATCATTGTCATTGTCTGATACACTCCCATCTGGCACGTGGACAATGGGCAAGTAATGCAATAGGGTGAATCATTGTCACCGTCCGATACACTCCCATCTGTCACGTGGACAAAGGGTAAGTAATGCAATGGCGTGAATCATTATCATCGTCTGATACACTCCATCTGGCATGTGGCCAATGGGCACGTAATGCAACAGCGTGAATCATTGTCTTCGTCTGATAGTGAATTATTGTCACCGTCTCATTGACTCCCATCTGGCACGTGGACAATGGGAAAGAAATGCAATGGCATGAATCATTGTCATCGTCTGATACACTCCCATCTGTCACGGGCAATGGCATGAATGATTGTCATCATCTGATACACTCCCACCTGGCATGTGGACAATGGGCAAGTAATGCAATGTGTGAATCATTGTCACCATCTGATAGACTACCATCTGGCACCTGGAAAATGGGCAAGTAATGCAACAGTGTGAATCATTGTCATTGTCTGATAAACTCCCATCTGGCATATGGACAATGGGCAAGTAATGCAACAGCGTGAATCATTATCATCGTCTGACACACTCCCATCTGGCATGTGGACAATGGGGAAGTAATGCAACGGTGTGAATAATTGTCATCGTCTGATAAACTCCCATCTGGCATGTGGACAATGGGCAAGTAATGTAATTGCATGAATCATTGTCATCGTCTGACACACTCCCATCTGGCATGTGGACAATGGGGAAGTAATGCAATGGTGTGAATCATTGTCACCTTCTGATTGACTCCCATCTGTCATGTGGACAATGGGCAAGTAATGCAATGGCGTGAATCATTGTAATTGTCTGATAGACTCCCATCTGGCACGTGGACAATGGGCAAGTAATGCAATGGTGTGAATCATTGTCATCCTCTGATACACTCCCATCTGGCATGTGGACAATGGGCAAGTAATGTAATTGCATGAATCATTGTCATCGTCTGACACACTCCCATCTGGCATGTGGACAATGGGGAAGTAATGCAACGGTGTGAATCATTGTCACCTTCTGATTGACTCCCATCTGTCATGTGGACAATGGGCAAGTAATGCAATGGCGTGAATCATTGTAATTGTCTGATAGACTCCCATCTGGCACGTGGACAATGGGCAAGTAATGCAATGGTGTGAATCATTGTCATCCTCTGATACACTCCCATCTGGCATGTGGACAATGGGCAAGTATTGCAATGGTGTGAATCATTGTCATCGTCTGATACACTCCCATCTGGCACGTGGACAATGGGCAAGTCGTGCAATGGTATGAATCATTTTCATCCTCTGATACACTCCAATCTGGCACGTGGACAAAGGGTAAGTAATACAATGGCATGAATCATTTTCATTGCCTGATACACGCCCATCTTGCACGTTGACAATGGGCAAGTAATGCAATGGCGTGAATCATTGTCATCGTCTGATACACTCCCATCTGGCACGTGGACAATGGGCAAGTAATGCAATGGCGAAAATCATTGTCATTGTCTGATAGACTCCCATCTGGCACGTGGACAATGGGCAAGTAATGCAATGGTGTGAATCATTGTCATCCTCTGATACACTCCCATCTGGCACGTGGACAATGGGCAAGTATTGCAATGGTGTGAATAATTGTCATCGTCTGATACACTCCCATCTGGCTGTGGACAATGGGCAAGTAGTGCAATGGTGTGAATCATTGTCATCCTCTGATGCACTCCCATCTGGCACGTGGACAAAGGGTAAGTAATACAATGGCATGAATCATTGTCATCGCCTGATACACGCCCATCTTGCACGTGGACAATGGGCAAGTAATGCAATGGCGTGAATCATTGTCATCGTCTGATACACTCCCATCTTGCACGTGGACAATGGGCAAGTAATGCAATGGCGTGAATCATTGTCATTGTCTTATGCACTCTCATCTGGCATGTGGACAATGGGCAAGTAATGCAATGGCATGAATCATTGTCATTGTCTGATACACTCCCATCTGTCAAGTTGACAATGGGCATCTAACGCAAATGCCTGAATCATTGTCATCATCTGATGCACTTCCATCTGGCACGTGGACAATGGGCAAGTAACGAAATGGTGTGAATCATTGCCATCGTCTGATACACTCCCATCTGGCACGTGGAAAATGGGCAAGTATTGCAATTGTGTGAATCATTGTCATCGTCCCATGCACTCCCATCTGGCACCTGGACAATGGGCAAGTAATGCAATGGGGTGAATCATTGTCATTGTCTGATACACTCCTATCTGGCACGTGGACAATTATCAAGTAATGCAATAGGGTGAATCATTGTCATTGTCCGATAAACTCCCATCTGGCACGTGGACAAAGGGTAAGTAATGCAATGGCGTGAATTATTGGCATCGTCTGATACACTGCCATCTGGCACGTCGACAATGGGCAAGTAATGCAATGGCGTGAATCATTGTTATTGTCTGATACTCTCATCTGGCAGGTCAACAATGGGCAAGTCATGCAATGGCATGAATCGTTGTCATCATCTGATACACTCTCATCTGGCACGTGGCCAATCGGCAACTACTGCAATTGCGTAAATCATTGTCATTGTATGATAAACTCAGATCTGGCACGTAAACAATGGGCAAGTAATGCAATGGCGTGAATCATTGTCATCCTATGATGCACTCGCATCTGGCACGTGGACAATGGGCAAGTAATGCAATGGCGTGAATCATTGTCATCATCTATATACTCCCATCTGGCATGGGCACAATGGGGAAGTAATTCAATGGTGTGAATCATTGTCACCGTCTGATTGACTCCCATCTGTCATGTGGACAATGGGCAAGTAATGCAATGGCGTGAATCATTGTCATCAGCTATATACTCCCATCTGGCATGGGCACAATGGGGAAGATATTCAATGGTGTGAATCATTGTCACCGTCTGATAGACTCCCATCTGGCACGTGGACAATGGGCAAGTAACGTGTGAATCATTGTCATCGTCTGATACACTCCCATCTGGCATGTGGACAGTGGGCACGTATTGCAATGGTGTGAATCATTCTCATCATCTGATACACTCCCATCTGGCACGTGGAGAATGGGCAAGTAATACAATGGCGTGAATCATTGTCATCGTCTGATACACTCCTATCTGGCACGTGGACAATTAGCAAGTAATGCAATAGGGTGAATCATTGTCATCGTCCGATAAACTCCCATCTGGCACGTGGACCAATGGGCAAGTAATGCAATGGCGTGAATCATTGTCATTGTCCGATACACTCCCATCTGGCACATGGACAATTGGCAAGTAACGCAATGGTGTGAATCATTGTCATCGTCTGATACATTCCCATCTGGCATGTATACAATGGGCAAATAATGCAATGGCATGAATCATTGTCATCATCTGATACACTCGAATCTGGCACGTGGACAATGGGCAAATAATGCAATGGGGGGAATCATTGTCATTGTCTGATATTCCCATTTGGCACATCGACAATGGGCAAGTAATGCAATGGCATGAATCATTGTCATTGTCTGATATTCCCATCTGGCACGTCGACAATGGGCAAGTAATGCAATGGCATGAATCATTGTCATCGCCTGATACACTCTCATCTGGCACGTGGCCAATGGGCAACTACTGCAATTGCATAAATCATTGTCATCATCTGATACACTCAGATCTGGCACGTAAACAATGGACAAGGTATGAAATGGTGTAAATCATTGTCATCGTCTGATACACTGCATTGTGGCATGTGAACAATGGGCAATTAATGTAATGACGTGAATCATTGTCAACTCCCGATGCACGCCCATCTGGCACGTGGACAATGGGCAAGTAATGCAACGACCTGAATCATTGTCATTGTCTGATAGACTACCATCTGGCTTGTGGACAATCGGAAAGTAATGCAACAGCGTGAATCATTATCATTGTCTCATACACTCCCATCTGGCACGTGGACAATGGGCAAGTAATGCAACAGCGTGAATCATTGTCATTGTCTCATAGACTCCCATCTGGCACCTGGAAAATGGGCAAGTAATGCAACAGCGTCAATCATTGTCATCGTCTGATAAACTCCCATCTGGCATATGGAAAATGGGCAAGTAATGCAACAGTGTGAATCATTATCATCGTCTGATACACTCCCACCTGGAACCTGGACCATGGACAAGTAATGCAATAGCGTGAATCATTGTCATCGTCTGATAAACTCCCATCTGGCATGTGGACAATGGGCAAGTAATGTAATTGCATGAATCATTGTCATCGTCTGACACACTCCCATCTGGCACGTGGACAATGGACAAGGAATGCAATGGCCTGAATCATTGTCATCATCTGATAGACTCCCATCTGGCATGTGGACAATGGGGAAGTAATGCAACGGCGTGAATCATTGTAATTGTCTGATAGACTCCCATCTGGCACGTGGACAATGGGCAAGTAATGCAATGGTGTGAATCATTGTCATCCTCTGATACACTCCCATCTGGCACGTGGACAATGGGCAAGTATTGCAATGGTGTGAATAATTGTCATCGTCTGATACACTCCCATCTGGCACGTGGACAATGGGCAAGTAGTGCAATGGTGTGAATCATTGTCATCCTCTGATACACTCCCATCTGGCACGTGGACAAAGGGTAAGTAATACAATGGCATGAATCATTGTCATCGCTTGATACACGCCCATCTTGCACGTGGACAATGGGCAAGTAATGCAATGGCGTGAATCATTGTCATCGTCTGATACACTCCCATCTGGCATGTGGACAATGGGCAAGTAATGCAATGGCATGAATCATTGTCATTGTCTGATACACTCCCATCTGGTATGTAGACAATGGGCATCTAACGCAAATGCCTGAATCATTGTCATCATCTGATGCACTTCCATCTGGCACGTGGACAATGGGCAAGTAACGAAATGGTGTGAATCATTGCCATCGTCTCATACACTCCCATCTGGCATGTGGACAATGGGCAAGTATTGCAATTGTGTGAATCATTGTCATCGTCCCATACACTCCCATCTGGCACGTGGACAATGGGAACGTAATGCAATGGCGTGAATCATTGTCATTGTCTGATACACTCCTATCTGGCACGTGGACAATTATCAAGTAATGCAATAGGGTGAATCATTGTCATTGTCCGATAAACTCCCATCTGGCATGTGGACAAAGGGTAAGTAATGCAATGGTGTGAATCATTGTCATCGCCCGATACACACCCATCTGGCACGTGGACAATGGGCCAGTAATGCAATGGTGTGAATCATTGTCATCATCCGATACACTCCCATCTGCCACGTGGACAATTAGCAAGTAACGCAATGGTGAGAATCATTGTCATCGTCTGATAGACTCCCATCTGGCACGTGGACAAAGGGTAAGTAATGCAATGGCGTGAATCATTGTCATCGCCTGATACACACCCATCTGGCATGTGGACAATGGGCATGTAATGCAATGGCGTGAATTATTGGCATCGTCTGATACACTCCCATCTGGCACGTCGACAATGGGCAAGAAATGCAATGGCGTGAATCATTGTCATCGCCTGATACACACCCATCTGGCATGTGGACAATGGGCATGTAATGCAATGGCGTGAATTATTGGCATCGTCTGATACACTCCCATCTGGCACGTCAACAATGGGCAAGTCATGCAATGGCATGAATCATTGTCATCATCTGATACACTCCCATCTGGCACATGGACAATTGGCAAGTAACGCAATGGTGTGAATCATTGTCATCGTCTGATACACTCCCATCTGGCATGTGGACAATGGGAAAATAATGCAATGGCATGAATCATTGTCATCATCTGATACACTCGAATCTGGCACGTGGACAATGGGCAAATAATGCAATGGGGGAATCATTGTCATCGTCCGATACACTCCCATCTGGCACGTGGACAAAGGGTAAGTAATGCAATGGCGTGAATCATTGTCATCGCCCGATACACGCCCATCTGGCAGGTGGACAATGGGCAAGTAATGCAATGGCGTGAATCATTGTCATCGTCCGATACACTCCCATCTGGCACATGGACAATTGACAAGTAACGCAATGGTGTGAATCATTGTCATCGTCTGATACACTCCCATCTGGCATGTGGACAATGGGAAAATAATGCAATGGCATGAATTATTGGCATCGTCTGATACACTCCCATCTGGCACGTCAACAATGGGCAAGTCATGCAATGGCGTGAATCATTGTCATCGCCTGATACACTCTCATCTGGCACGTGGCCAATGGGCAACTACTGCAATTGCGTAAATCATTGTCATTGTATGATAAACTCAGATCTGGCACGTAAACAATGGGCAAGTAATGCAATGGCGTGAATCATTGTCATCCTATGATGCACTCGCATCTGGCACGTGGACAATGGGCAAGTAATGCAATGGCGTGAATCATTGTCATCATCTATATACTCCCATCTGGAATGGGCACAATGGGGAAGTAATTCAATGGTGTGAATCATTGTCACCGTCTGATTAACTCCCATCTGTCATGTGGATAATGGGCAAGTAATGCAACAGCGTGAATCATTGTCATCGTCTGATACACTCCCATCTGGCATGTGGACAGTGGGCACGTATTGCAATGATGTGAATCATTGTCATCATCTGATACACTCCCATCTGGCACGTGGAGAATGGGCAAGTAATGCAATGGCGTGAATCATTGTCATCGTCTGATACACTCCTATCTGGCACGTGGACAACTAGCAAGTAATGCAATAGGGTGAATCATTGTCATCGTCCGATAAACTCCCATCTGGCACGTGGACAAAGGGTAAGTAATGCAATGGCGTGAATCATTGTCATCGCCCGATACACGCCCATCTGGCACGTGGACAATGGGCAAGTAACGCAATGGTGTGAATCATTGCCATTGTCTGATACTCCCATCTGGCACATCGACAATGGGCAAGTAATGCAATGGCATGAATCATTGTCATTGTCTGATATTCCCATCTGGCACGTGGCCAATGGGCAACTACTGCAATTGCGTAAATCATTGTCATTGTCTGATACACTCAGATCTGGCACGTAAACAATGGACAAGTTATGAAATGGTGTAAATCATTGTCATCGTCTGATACACTGCATTGTGGCATGTGAACAATGGGCAATTAATGTAATGACGTGAATCATTGTCAACTCCCGATACACGCCCATCTGGCACGTGGACAATGGTCAAGTAATGCAATGGCGTGAATCATTGTCATAATCTAATACCCTCTCATGTGGTAGGTGGACAGTGGGCAAGTAATGGAATGGCATGAATCATTGTCATCCTCTGGTGCACTCGCATCTGGCACGTGGACAATGGGCAAGTAATACAATGGCGTGAATCATTGTCATCCTCTGATACACTCCCATCTGACACATGGACAATGGGCAAGTAATGCAATGGCGTGAATTATTATCATCCTCTGATAGACTCCCATCTGGTACGTGGACAATGAGCAACTAATGCAATGGCGTGAATAATTGTCATCGTTTTATGCACTCTCATCTGGCACGTGGACAATGGGCAAGTATTGCAATGGTGTGAATCATTGTCATCGTCTCATACACTCCCATCTGGCAAGTGGACAATCGCCAAGTAACGCAATGCTGTGAATTGTTGTCATCGTCTGATAGACTCCCATCTGGCATGTAGACAATGGGCAACTAACACAAATGCATGAATCATTGTCATCGTCTGATGCACTCCCATCTGGCAAGTGGACAATGGGCAGCAAGGCAACGGCCTAAATCATTTCCATCGTCTGATAGACTACCATCTGGCACGTGGACAATGGGGAACTAATGCAACAATGTGAATCATTGTCACCGTGTGATTGACTCCCATCTGTCACATGGACAATGGGCAAGTAATGCAACAGCGTGAATCATTGTCATTGTCTCATAGACTCCCATCTGGCACGTGGACAATGGGAAACAAATGCAATGGCATGAATCATTGTCATCGTCTGATACACTCCCATCTGTCACGGGCAATGGCGTGACTCATTGTCATCATCTGATACACTCCCACCAGGCATGTGGACATTGGGGAAGTAATACAATGGCGTGAATCATTGTCATCGTCTAATACTCGCATCTGGCAAGTGGACAATGGGCAAGTAATGCAATGCATGAATCATTGGTCCTCATTACACGGAAGGCGGTAAGGGTTTACCGGTACCGGTAAGGGCACCGGTACCGGTAAACTCTTAGCGCCTTACTACGAGGTCCCTTTGCGGGTCCTCCCTTAACGCCTGGTTTTTACAGGCGTTAAGTACGGGACCCGCAAAGGGACCTTGGTGCTAATTACGGTACCGCAATTTGCGGTACCGTAATTAGCACCTTCACCATTAACATGGAGCCCTATGGGGCTGACTGGCAATGGTGAAGGGGCAATGGTGGATGGCGGAATTAGCGCCACCACACACCTTGGAATATGGCGCTAATTCCGCCATCCACCAAGGCGGACCCGGTAAGGTACCGGCGGCAGCCATGGTGCTAATAGCGCCATGGCTTACCACCATCCGTGTAATGAGGCCCATTGTCACTGTCTGATAGACTCCCATCTGGCACGTGGACAATGGGCAAGTAATGCAACAGCGCGAATCATTAGCATCGTCTGATACACTCCCATCTGTCATGTGGACAATGGGGAAGTAATGTAATTGCATGAATCATTGTCATCGTCTGACACACTCCCATCTGGCACGTGGACAATGGACAAGGAATGCAATGGCGTGAATCATTGTCATCATCTGATAGACTCCCATCTGGCATGTGGACAATGGGGAAGTAATGCAACGGTGTGAATCATTGTCACCTTCTGATTGACTCCCATCTGTCATGTGGACAATGGGCAAGTAATGCAACGGCGTGAATCATTGTAATTGTCTGATAGACTCCCATCTGGCACGTGGACAATGGGCAAGTAATGCAATGGTGTGAATCATTGTCATCCTCTGATACACTCCCATCTGGCACGTGGACAATGGGCAAGTATTGCAATGGTGTGAATCATTGTCATCATCTGAGAGACTCCCATCTGTCATGTGGACAATGGGCAAGTAATGGAACGGCGTGAATCATTGTAATTGTCTGATAGACTCCCATCTGGCACGTGGACAATGGGCAAGTAATGCAATGGTGTGAATAATTGTCATCGTCTGATACACTCCCATCTGGCATGTGGACAATGGGCAAGTAGTGCAATGGTGTGAATCATTGTCATTCTCTGATAAACTCCCATCTGGCACGTGGACAATGGGCAAGTAATGCAATGGCGTGAATCATTGTCATTGTCTTATGCACTCTCATCTGGCACGTGGACAATGGGCGAGTAATGCAATGGCATGAATCATTGTCATTGTCTGATACACTCCCATCTGTCAAGTTGACGATGGCCAAGTAACGGAATGCTGTGATTCGTTGTCATTGTCTGATAGACTCCCATCTGGTATGTAGACAATGAGCATCTAACGCAAATGCCTGAATCATTGTCATCATCTGATGCACTTCCATCTGGCACGTGGACAATGGGCAAGTAACGAAATGGTGTGAATCATTGCCATCGTCTGATACACTCCCATCTGGCACGTGGACAATGGGCAAGTATTGCAATTGTGTGAATCATTGTCATCGTCCCATACACTCCCATCTGGCACGTGGACAATGGGCAAGTAATGCAATAGGGTGAATCATTGTCATTGTCCGATAAACTCCCATCTGGCAAGTGGACAAAGGGTAAGTAATGCAATGGTGTGAATCATTGTCATCGTCTGATAGACTCCCATCTGGCACATGGACAAAGGGTAAGTAATGCAATGGCGTGAATCATTGTCATCGCCTGATACACACCCATCTGGCACGTGGACAATGGGCAAGTAATGCAATGGCGTGAATCATTGTCATCATCTATATACTCCCATCTGGCATGTGCACAATGGGCAAGTAATGCAACAGCGTGAATCATTGTCATTGTCTGATAGACTCCCATCTGGCACGTGGACAATGGGCAAGTAACGTGTGAATCATTCTCATCGTCTGATACACTCCCATCTGGCATGTGGACAATGGGCAAGTAATGCAATAGGGTGAATCATTGTCATTGTCCGATAAACTCCCATCTGGCACGTGGACAAAGGGTAAGTAATGCAATGGCGTGAATCATTATCATCGTCTGATACACTACTATCTGGCACGTGGACAATTAGCAAGTAATGCAATAGGGTGAATCATTGTCATCGTCCGATAAACTCCCATCTGGCACATGGACAAAGGGTAAGTAATGAGAATGGCGTGAATCATTGTCATCGCCCGATACACGCCCATCTGGCACGTGGACAATGGGCAAGTAATGCAATGGCGTGAATCATTGTCATCGTCCGATACACTCCCATCTGGCACATGGACAATTGGCAAGTAACGCAATGGTGTGAATCATTGTCATCGTCTGATACACTCCCATCTGGCACGTCGACAATGGGCAAGTAATGCAATGGCGTGAATCATTGTCGTCTGATACACTCCCATCTGGCATGTGGACAGTGGGCAAGTATTGCAATGGTGTGAATCATTGTCATCGTCTGATACACTCCCATTTGGCACGTGGACAATGGGCAAATAATGCAATGGGGGGAATCATTGTCATCGTCCGATACACTCCCATCTGGCACGTGGAGAAAGGGTAAGTAATACAATGGCCTGAATCATTGTCATCGCATGATACACGCCCATCTGGCACGTGGACAATGGGCAAGTAACGCAATGGTGTGAATCATTGTCATTGTCTGATACTCCCATCTGGCACATCGACAATGGGCAAGTAATGCAATGGCATAAATCATTGTCATTGTCTGATATTCCCATCTGGCACGTCGACAATGGGCAAGTAATGCAATGGCATGAATCATTGTCATCGCCTGATACACGCCCATCTGGCACGTGGACAATGGTCAAGTAATGCAATGGCGTGAATCATTGTCATAATCTAATACCCTCTCATGTGGTAGGTGGACAGTGGGCAAGTAATGGAATGGCATGAATCATTGTCATCCTCTGATACACTCCCACCTGGCATGTGGACAATGGGCAAGTAATGCAACAGCGTCAATCATTGTCATCGTCTGATAAACTCCCATCTGGCATATGGAAAATGGGCAAGTAATGCAACAGCGTGAATCATTATCATCGTCTGATACACTCCCACCTGGAACCTGGACCATGGACAAGTAATGCAATTGCGTGAATCATTGTCATCGTCTGATAAACTCCAATCTGGCATGTGGACAATGGGCAAGTAATGTAATTGCATGAATCATTGTCATCGTCTAACACACTCCCATCTGGCACGTGGACAATGGACAAGGAATGCAATGGCGTGAATAATTGTCATCATCTGATAGACTTCCATCTGTCATGTGGACAATGGGCAAGTAATGCAACGGCGTGAATCATTGTAATTGTCTGATAGACTCCCATCTGGCACGTGGACAATGGGCAAGTAATGCAATGGTGTGAATCATTGTCATCCTCTGATACACTCCCATCTGGCATGTGGACAATGGGCAAGTATTGCAATGGTGTGAACAATTGTCATTGTCTGATACACTCCCATCTGGCTGTGGACAATGGGCAAGTAGTGCAATGGTGTGAATCATTGTCATCCTCTGATACACTCCCATCTGGCACGTGGACAAAGGGTAAGTAATACAATGGCATGAATCATTGTCATCGCCTGATACACGCCCATCTTGCACGTGGACAATGGGCAAGTAATGCAATGGCGTGAATCATTGTCATTGTCTTATGCACTCTCATCTGGCATGTGGACAATGGGCAAGTAATGCAATGGCATGAATCATTGTCATTGTCTGATACACCCCCATCTGTCAAGTTGACAATGGGCATCTAACGCAAATGCCTGAATCATTGTCATCATCTGATGCACTTCCATCTGGCACGTGGACAATGGGCAAGTAACGAAATGGTGTGAATCATTGCCATCGTCTGATACACTCCCATCTGGCACGTGGAAAATGGGCAAGTATTGCAATTGTGTGAATCATTGTCATCGTCCCATACACTCCCATCTGGCATGTGGACAATGGGCAAGTAATGCAATGGCGTGAATCATTGTCATTGTCTGATACACTCCTATCTGGCACGTGGACAATTATCAAGTAATGCAATAGGGTGAATCATTGTCATTGTCCGATAAACTCCCATCTGGCACGTGGACAAAGGGTAAGTAATGCAATGGCGTGAATTATTGGCATCGTCTGATACACTCCCATCTGGCACGTCGACAATGGGCAAGTAATGCAATGGTGTGAATCATTGTTATTGTCTGATACTCTCATCTGGCAGGTCAACAATGGGCAAGTCATGCAATGGCATGAATCGTTGTCATCATCTGATACACTCTCATCTGGCACGTGGCCAATGGGCAACTACTGCAATTGCGTAAATCATTGTCATTGTATGATAAACTCAGATCTGGCACGTGGACAATGGGCAAGTAATGCAATGGCGTGAATCATTGTCATCATCTATATACTCCCATCTGGCATGGGCACAATGGGGAAGTAATTCAATGGTGTGAATCAATGTCACCGTCTGATTGACTCCCATCTGTCATGTGGACAATGGGCAAGTAATGCAACAGCGTGAATCATTGTCATTGTCTGATAGACTCCCATCTGGCACGTGGACAATGGGCAAGTAACGTGTGAATCATTGTCATCGTCTGATACCCTCCCATCTGGCATGTGGACAGTGGGCACGTATTGCAATGGTGTGAATCATTCTCATCATCTGATACACTCCCATCTGGCACGTGGAGAATGGGCAAGTAATGCAATGGCGTGAATCATTGTCATCGTCTGATACACTCCTATCTGGCACGTGGATAATTAGCAAGTAATGCAATAGGGTGAATCATTGTCATCGTCCGATAAACTCCCATCTGGCACGTGGACCAATGGGCAAGTAATGGAATGGCGTGAATCATTGTCATTGTCCGATACACTCCCATCTGGCACATGGACAATTGGCAAGTAACGTAATGGTGTGAATCATTGTCATCGTCTGATACACTCCCATCTGGCATGTGGACAATGGGCAAATAATGCAATGGCATGAATCATTGTCATCATCTGATACACTCGAATCTGGCACGGGGACAATGGGCAAATAATGCAATGGGGGGAATCATTGACATAATCTAATACCCTCTCATGTGGTAGGTGGACAGTGGGCAAGTAATGGAATGGCATGAATCATTGTCATCCTCTGGTGCACTCACATCTGGCACGTGGACAATGGGCAAGTAATACAATGGCGTGAATCATTGTCATCCTCTGATACACTCCCATATGACACATGGACAATGGGCAAGTAATGCAATGGCGTGAATCATTATCATCCTCTGATAGACTCCAATCTGGTACGTGGACAATGAGCAAGTAATGCAATGGCGTGAATAATTGTCATCGTTTTATGCACTCTCATCGGGCACGTGTACAATGGGCAACTATTGCAATGGCGTGAATCATTGTCATCGTCTGATACACTCCCATCTGGCAAGTGGACAATGGCCAAGTAACACAATGCTGTGAATTGTTGTCATCGTCTGATGCACGCCCATCTGGCAAGTGGACAATGGGCAAGCAAGGCAACAGCCTAAATCATTTTCATCATCTGATAGACTACCATCTGGCTTGTGGACAATGGGCAAGTAATGCAACGGCGTGAATCATTATCATCGTCTGATACACTCCCATCTGGAACGTGGACAATTGGCAAGTAACGCAATGGTGTGAATCATTGTCATCGTCCAATACACTCCCATCTGGCACGTGGAGAAAGAGTAAGTAATACAATGGCCTGAATCATTGTCATCGCATGATACATGCCCATCTGGCACGTGGACAATGGGCAAGTAACGCAATGGTGTGAATCATTGTCATTGTCTGATACTCCCATCTGGCACATCGACAATGGGCAAGTAATGCAATGGCATGAATCATTGTCATTGTCTGATATTCCCATCTGGCACGTCGACAATGGGCAAGTAATGCAATGGCATGAATCATTGTCATCGCCTGATACACTCTCATCTGGCACGTGGCCAATGGGCAACTACTGCAATTGCAAAAATCATTGTCATCATCTGATACACTCAGATCTGGCACGTAAACAATGGACAAGTTATGAAATGGTGTAAATCATTGTCATCGTCTGATACACTGCATTGTAGCATGTGAACAATGGGCAAGTAGTGCAATGGTGTGAATCATTGTCATCCTCTGATACACTCCCATCTGGCACGTGGACAAAGGGTAAGTAATACAATGGCATGAATCATTGTCATCGCCTGATACACGCCCATCTTGCACGTGGACAATGGGCAAGTAATGCAATGGCGTGAATCATTGTCATCGTCTGATACACTCCCATCTGGCACGTGGACAATGGGCAAGTAATGCAATGGCGTGAATCATTGTCATTGTCTTATGCACTCTCATCTGGCATGTGGACAATGGGCAAGAAATGCAATGACATGAATCATTGTCATTGTCTGATACACTCCCATCTGTCAAGTTGACAATGGGCATCTAACGCAAATGCCTGAATCATTGTCATCATCTGATGCACTTCCATCTGGTAGGTGGACAATGGGCAAGTAACGAAATGGTGTGAATCATTGCCATCATCTGATACACTCCCATCTGGCACGTGGAAAATGGGTAAGTATTGCAATTGTGTGAATCATTGTCATCGTCCCATACACTCCCATCTGGCACGTGGACAATGGGCAAGTAATGCAATGGCGTGAATCATTGTCATTGTCTGATACACTCCTATCTGGCACGTGGACAATTCTCAAGTAATGCAATAGGCTGAATCATTGTCATTGTCCGATAAACTCCCATCTGGCACGTGGACAAAGGGTAAGTAATGCAATGGCGTGAATTATTGGCATCGTCTGATACACTCCCATCTGGCACGTCGACAATGGGCAAGTAATGCAATGGCTTGAATCATTGTTATTGTCTGATACTCTCATCTGACAGGTCAACAATGGGCAAGTCATGCAATGGCATGAATCGTTGTCATTGTCTGATAGACTCCCATCTGGCACGTGGACAATGGGCAAGTAACGTGTGAATCATTGTCATCGTCTGATACACTCAATCTGGCATGTGGACAATGGGCAAGTAATGCAATAGGGTGAATCATTGTCATTGTCCGATAAACTCCCATCTGGCACGTGGACAAAGGGTAAGTAATGCAATGGCGTGAATCATTGTCATCCTATGATGCACTCGCATCTGGCACGTGGACAATGGGCAAGTAAAGCAATGGCGTGAATCATTGTCATCATCTATATACTCCCATCTGGCATGTGCACAATGGGCAAGTAATGCAACAGCGTGAATCATTGTCATTGTCTGATAGACTCCCATCTGGCACGTGGACAATGGGCAAGTAACGTGTGAATCATTGTCATCGTCTGATACACTCCCATCTGGCATGTGGACAATGGGCAAGTAATGCAATAGGGTGAATCATTGTCATTGTCCGATAAACTCCCATCTGGCACGTGGACAAAGGGTAAGTAATGCAATGGCGTGAATCATTATCATCGTCTGATACACTCCTATCTGGCACGTGGACAATTAGCAAGTAATGCAATAGGGTGAATCATTGTCATCGTCCGATAAACTCCCATCTGGCACGTGGACAAAGGGTAAGTAATGGAATGGCGTGAATCATTGTCATCGCCCGATACATGCCCATCTGGCACGTGGACAATGGGCAAGTAATGCAATGGCGTGAATCATTGTCATCGTCCGATACACTCCCATCTAGCACATGGACAATTGGCAAGTAACGCAATGGTGTGAATCATTGTCATCGTCTGATACACTCCCATCTGGAACGTCGACAATGGGCAAGTAATGCAATGGCGTGAATCATTGTCATCGTCTGATACACTCCCATCTGTCACATGGACAAAGGGTAAGTAATGCAATGGCGTGAATCATTGTCATCGTCTGATACACTCCATCTGGCATGTGGCCAACGGGCACGTAATGCAATTGCGTTATTCATTGTCATTGTCTGATACACTCACATCTGGCACGTGGACAATGGGCAAGTAATGCAACGACCTGAATCATTGTCATTGTCTGATAGACTACCATCTGGCTTGTGGACAATCAGAAAGTAATGCAACAGAGTGAATCATTATCATTGTCTCATACACTCCCATCTGGCACATGGACAATGGGCAAGTAATGCAACAGAGTGAATCATTGTCATCGTCTGATAGACTCCCATCTGGCACGTGGACAATGGGGAAGTAATGCAACAATTTGAATTATTGTCACCGTCTGATTGACTCCAATCCGTCACATGGACAATGGGCAAGTAGTGCAACAGCGTGAATCATTGCCATTGTCTCATAGACTCCCATCTGGCACGTGGACAATGGGAAAGAAATGCACTGGCATGAATCATTGTCATCGTCTGATACACTCCCATCTGTCACGGGCAATGGCATGAATGATTGTCATCATCTGATACACTCCCACCTGGCATGTGGACAATGGGCAAGTAATGCAACAGCGTCAATCATTGTCATCGTCTGATAAACTCCCATCTGGCATATGGAAAATGGGCAAGTAATGCAACAGCGTGAATCATTATCATCGTCTGATACACTCCCACCTGGAACCTGGACCATGGACAAGTAATGCAATTGCGTGAATCATTGTCATCGTCTGATAAACTCCAATCTGGCATGTGGACAATGGGCAAGTAATGTAATTGCATGAATCATTGTCATCGTCTAACACACTCCCATCTGGCACGTGGACAATGGACAAGGAATGCAATGGCGTGAATAATTGTCATCATCTGATAGACTTCCATCTGTCATGTGGACAATGGGCAAGTAATGCAACGGCGTGAATCATTGTAATTGTCTGATAGACTCCCATCTGGCACGTGGACAATGGGCAAGTAATGCAATGGTGTGAATCATTGTCATCCTCTGATACACTCCCATCTGGCATGTGGACAATGGGCAAGTATTGCAATGGTGTGAACAATTGTCATTGTCTGATACACTCCCATCTGGCTGTGGACAATGGGCAAGTAGTGCAATGGTGTGAATCATTGTCATCCTCTGATACACTCCCATCTGGCACGTGGACAAAGGGTAAGTAATACAATGGCATGAATCATTGTCATCGCCTGATACACGCCCATCTTGCACGTGGACAATGGGCAAGTAATGCAATGGCGTGAATCATTGTCATTGTCTTATGCACTCTCATCTGGCATGTGGACAATGGGCAAGTAATGCAATGGCATGAATCATTGTCATTGTCTGATACACCCCCATCTGTCAAGTTGACAATGGGCATCTAACGCAAATGCCTGAATCATTGTCATCATCTGATGCACTTCCATCTGGCACGTGGACAATGGGCAAGTAACGAAATGGTGTGAATCATTGCCATCGTCTGATACACTCCCATCTGGCACGTGGAAAATGGGCAAGTATTGCAATTGTGTGAATCATTGTCATCGTCCCATACACTCCCATCTGGCATGTGGACAATGGGCAAGTAATGCAATGGCGTGAATCATTGTCATTGTCTGATACACTCCTATCTGGCACGTGGACAATTATCAAGTAATGCAATAGGGTGAATCATTGTCATTGTCCGATAAACTCCCATCTGGCACGTGGACAAAGGGTAAGTAATGCAATGGCGTGAATTATTGGCATCGTCTGATACACTCCCATCTGGCACGTCGACAATGGGCAAGTAATGCAATGGTGTGAATCATTGTTATTGTCTGATACTCTCATCTGGCAGGTCAACAATGGGCAAGTCATGCAATGGCATGAATCGTTGTCATCATCTGATACACTCTCATCTGGCACGTGGCCAATGGGCAACTACTGCAATTGCGTAAATCATTGTCATTGTATGATAAACTCAGATCTGGCACGTGGACAATGGGCAAGTAATGCAATGGCGTGAATCATTGTCATCATCTATATACTCCCATCTGGCATGGGCACAATGGGGAAGTAATTCAATGGTGTGAATCAATGTCACCGTCTGATTGACTCCCATCTGTCATGTGGACAATGGGCAAGTAATGCAACAGCGTGAATCATTGTCATTGTCTGATAGACTCCCATCTGGCACGTGGACAATGGGCAAGTAACGTGTGAATCATTGTCATCGTCTGATACCCTCCCATCTGGCATGTGGACAGTGGGCACGTATTGCAATGGTGTGAATCATTCTCATCATCTGATACACTCCCATCTGGCACGTGGAGAATGGGCAAGTAATGCAATGGCGTGAATCATTGTCATCGTCTGATACACTCCTATCTGGCACGTGGATAATTAGCAAGTAATGCAATAGGGTGAATCATTGTCATCGTCCGATAAACTCCCATCTGGCACGTGGACCAATGGGCAAGTAATGGAATGGCGTGAATCATTGTCATTGTCCGATACACTCCCATCTGGCACATGGACAATTGGCAAGTAACGTAATGGTGTGAATCATTGTCATCGTCTGATACACTCCCATCTGGCATGTGGACAATGGGCAAATAATGCAATGGCATGAATCATTGTCATCATCTGATACACTCGAATCTGGCACGGGGACAATGGGCAAATAATGCAATGGGGGGAATCATTGACATAATCTAATACCCTCTCATGTGGTAGGTGGACAGTGGGCAAGTAATGGAATGGCATGAATCATTGTCATCCTCTGGTGCACTCACATCTGGCACGTGGACAATGGGCAAGTAATACAATGGCGTGAATCATTGTCATCCTCTGATACACTCCCATATGACACATGGACAATGGGCAAGTAATGCAATGGCGTGAATCATTATCATCCTCTGATAGACTCCAATCTGGTACGTGGACAATGAGCAAGTAATGCAATGGCGTGAATAATTGTCATCGTTTTATGCACTCTCATCGGGCACGTGTACAATGGGCAACTATTGCAATGGCGTGAATCATTGTCATCGTCTGATACACTCCCATCTGGCAAGTGGACAATGGCCAAGTAACACAATGCTGTGAATTGTTGTCATCGTCTGATGCACGCCCATCTGGCAAGTGGACAATGGGCAAGCAAGGCAACAGCCTAAATCATTTTCATCATCTGATAGACTACCATCTGGCTTGTGGACAATGGGCAAGTAATGCAACGGCGTGAATCATTATCATCGTCTGATACACTCCCATCTGGAACGTGGACAATTGGCAAGTAACGCAATGGTGTGAATCATTGTCATCGTCCGATACACTCCCATCTGGCACGTGGAGAAAGAGTAAGTAATACAATGGCCTGAATCATTGTCATCGCATGATACATGCCCATCTGGCACGTGGACAATGGGCAAGTAACGCAATGGTGTGAATCATTGTCATTGTCTGATACTCCCATCTGGCACATCGACAATGGGCAAGTAATGCAATGGCATGAATCATTGTCATTGTCTGATATTCCCATCTGGCACGTCGACAATGGGCAAGTAATGCAATGGCATGAATCATTGTCATCGCCTGATACACTCTCATCTGGCACGTGGCCAATGGGCAACTACTGCAATTGCAAAAATCATTGTCATCATCTGATACACTCAGATCTGGCACGTAAACAATGGACAAGTTATGAAATGGTGTAAATCATTGTCATCGTCTGATACACTGCATTGTAGCATGTGAACAATGGGCAAGTAGTGCAATGGTGTGAATCATTGTCATCCTCTGATACACTCCCATCTGGCACGTGGACAAAGGGTAAGTAATACAATGGAATGAATCATTGTCATCGCCTGATACACGCCCATCTTGCACGTGGACAATGGGCAAGTAATGCAATGGCGTGAATCATTGTCATCGTCTGATACACTCCCATCTGGCACGTGGACAATGGGCAAGTAATGCAATGGCGTGAATCATTGTCATTGTCTTATGCACTCTCATCTGGCATGTGGACAATGGGCAAGAAATGCAATGACATGAATCATTGTCATTGTCTGATACACTCCCATCTGTCAAGTTGACAATGGGCATCTAACGCAAATGCCTGAATCATTGTCATCATCTGATGCACTTCCATCTGGTAGGTGGACAATGGGCAAGTAACGAAATGGTGTGAATCATTGCCATCATCTGATACACTCCCATCTGGCACGTGGAAAATGGGTAAGTATTGCAATTGTGTGAATCATTGTCATCGTCCCATACACTCCCATCTGGCACGTGGACAATGGGCAAGTAATGCAATGGCGTGAATCATTGTCATTGTCTGATACACTCCTATCTGGCACGTGGACAATTCTCAAGTAATGCAATAGGGTGAATCATTGTCATTGTCCGATAAACTCCCATCTGGCACGTGGACAAAGGGTAAGTAATGCAATGGCGTGAATTATTGGCATCGTCTGATACACTCCCATCTGGCACGTCGACAATGGGCAAGTAATGCAATGGCTTGAATCATTGTTATTGTCTGATACTCTCATCTGACAGGTCAACAATGGGCAAGTCATGCAATGGCATGAATCGTTGTCATTGTCTGATAGACTCCCATCTGGCACGTGGACAATGGGCAAGTAACGTGTGAATCATTGTCATCGTCTGATACACTCAATCTGGCATGTGGACAATGGGCAAGTAATGCAATAGGGTGAATCATTGTCATTGTCCGATAAACTCCCATCTGGCACGTGGACAAAGGGTAAGTAATGCAATGGCGTGAATCATTGTCATCCTATGATGCACTCGCATCTGGCACGTGGACAATGGGCAAGTAAAGCAATGGCGTGAATCATTGTCATCATCTATATACTCCCATCTGGCATGTGCACAATGGGCAAGTAATGCAACAGCGTGAATCATTGTCATTGTCTGATAGACTCCCATCTGGCACGTGGACAATGGGCAAGTAACGTGTGAATCATTGTCATCGTCTGATACACTCCCATCTGGCATGTGGACAATGGGCAAGTAATGCAATAGGGTGAATCATTGTCATTGTCCGATAAACTCCCATCTGGCACGTGGACAAAGGGTAAGTAATGCAATGGCGTGAATCATTATCATCGTCTGATACACTCCTATCTGGCACGTGGACAATTAGCAAGTAATGCAATAGGGTGAATCATTGTCATCGTCCGATAAACTCCCATCTGGCACGTGGACAAAGGGTAAGTAATGGAATGGCGTGAATCATTGTCATCGCCCGATACATGCCCATCTGGCACGTGGACAATGGGCAAGTAATGCAATGGCGTGAATCATTGTCATCGTCCGATACACTCCCATCTAGCACATGGACAATTGGCAAGTAACGCAATGGTGTGAATCATTGTCATCGTCTGATACACTCCCATCTGGAACGTCGACAATGGGCAAGTAATGCAATGGCGTGAATCATTGTCATCGTCTGATACACTCCCATCTGGCATGTGGACAGTGGGCAAGTATTGCAATGGTGTGAATCATTGTCATCGTCTGATACACTCCCATTTGGCACGTGGAAATGGGCAAATAATGCAATGGGGGGAATCATTGTCATCGTCCGATACACTCCCATCTGGCACGTGGAGAAAAGGTAAGTAATACAATGGCCTGAATAATTGTCATCGCATGATACACGCCCATCTGGCACGTGGACAATGGGCAAGTAACGCAATGGTGTGAATCATTGTCATTGTCTGATACTCCCATCTGGCACATCGACAATGGGCAAGTAATGCAATGGCATGAATCATTGTCATTGTCTGATATTCCCATCTGGCACGTCGACAATGGGCAAGTAATGCAATGGCATGAATCATTGTCATCGCCTGATACACTCTCATCTGGCACGTGGCCAATGGGCAACTACTGCAATTGCGTAAATCATTGTCATTGTCTGATACACTCAGATCTGGCACGTAAACAATGGACAAGTTATGAAATGGTGTAAATCATTGTCATCGTCTGATACACTGCATTGTGGCATGTGAACAATGGGCAATTAATGCAATGACGTAAATCATTGTCAACTCCCGATACACGCCCATCTGGCACGTGGACAATGGTCAAGTAATGCAATGGCGTGAATCATTGTCATAATCTAATACCCTCTCATGTGGTAGGTGGACAGTGGGCAAGTAATGGAATGGCATAAATCATTGTCATCCTCTGATGCACTCACATCTGGCACGTGGACAATGGGCAACTAAGGCAATGGCGTAAATCATTGTCATCCTCTGGTGCACTCGCATCTGGCACATGGACAATGGGCAAGTAATACAATGGCATGAATCATTGTCATCCTCTGATACACTCCCATCTGACACGTGGACAATGGGCAAGTAATGCAATGGCGTGAATCATTATCATCCTCTGATAGACTCCCATCTGGTACGTGGACAATGAGCAAGTAATGCAATGACGTGAATAATTGTCATCGTTTTATGCACTCTCATCTGGCACGTGGACAATGGGCAAGTATTACAATGGCGTGAATCATTGTCATCGTCTGATACACTCCCATCTGGCAAGTGGACAATGGCCAAGTACACAAAGCTGTGAATTGTTGTCATCGTCTGATAGACTCCCATCTGGCATGTAGACAATGGGCAACTAACACAAATGCGTGAATCATTGTCATCGTCTGATGCACTCCCACCTGGCAAGTGGACAATGGGCAAGCAAGGCAGCAGCCTAAATCATTTTCATCGTCTGATAGACTACCATCTGGTTTGTGGACAATGGGCAAGTAATGCAACGGCGTAAATCATTATCATCGTCTGATACACTCCCATCTGGAACGTGGACAATGGGCAAGTAATGCAACGGTGTGAATCATTGTCATCGTCTGATAGACTCGCATCTGGCACGTGGACCATGGGGAACTAATGCAACAATGTGAATCATTGTCTCCATCTGATTGACTCCCATCTGTCACATGGACAATGGGCAAGTAAGGCAACAGCGTGAATCATTGTCATTGTCTCATAGACTCCCATCTGGCACGTAGACGATGGGAAACAAATGCAATGGCATGAATCATTGTCATCGTCTGATACACTCCCACCAGGCATGTGGACATTGGGAAAGTAATACAATGGCGTGAATCATTGTCATCGTCTAATACTCGCATCTGGCACGTGGACAATGGGCAAGTAATGCAATGCATGAATCATTGTCACTGTCTGATAGACTCCCATCTGGCACGTGGACAATGGGCAAGTAATGCAACAGCCTGAATCATTTTCATCGTCTGATATACTCCCATCTGGCACCTGGACAATGGGCAAGTAATGCAACAGCGTGAATTATTGTCATCGGCTAATAAACTCCCATCTGGCATGTGGACAATGGGCAAGTAATGCAACAGCGTGAATAATTATCATCGTCTGATACACTCCCACCTGGCACGTGGACAATGGGCAAGTAATGCAATTGCGTGAATCATTGTCACCATCTGACACACTCCCATCTGGCACGTGGACAATGGGCAAGTAATGCAATGGTGTGAATCATTGTCATTGTCTGATACACTCCCATCTGGCATGTGGACAATGGGAAAGTAATGCAATATGGTGAATCATTGTCATCGTCCGATGCACTCCCATCTGGCACGTGGACAAAGGGTAAGTAATGCAATGGCGTGAATCATTATCATCCTCTGATAGACTCCATCGGGTATGTGGACAGTGAGCAAGTAATGCAATGGCGTGAATAATTGTCATCGTCTGATGCTCTCTCATGTGGCACTGAACAGTGGGCAAGTAATGCAATGGCATGAATCATTGTCATCGTCTGATACACTCCCATCTGGCAAGTGGACAATGGCCAAGTAACGCAATGCTGTGAATCATTGTCATTGTCTGATACACTCCCATCTGGCATGTAGACAATGGGCAACTAACGCAAATGCGTGAATCATTGTCATCGTCTGATGCACTTCCATCTAGCACGTGGACAATAGGCAAGTAATGCAATTGCGCGAATCATTGTCATTGTCTGATACACTCCCATCTGGCACGTGGACAATGGGCAAGTAATGCAATAGGGTGAATCATTGTCACCGTCCGATACACTCCCATCTGTCACGTGGACAAAGGGTAAGTAATGCAATGGCGTGAATCATTATCATCGTCTGATACACTCCATCTGGCATGTGGCCAATGGGCACGTAATGCAACAGCGTGAATCATTGTCTTCGTCTGATAGTGAATTATTGTCACCGTCTCATTGACTCCCATCTGGCACGTGGACAATGGGAAAGAAATGCAATGGCATGAATCATTGTCATCGTCTGATACACTCCCATCTGTCACGGGCAATGGCATGAATGATTGTCATCATCTGATACACTCCCACCTGGCATGTGGACAATGGGCAAGTAATGCAATGTGTGAATCATTGTCACCATCTGATAGACTACCATCTGGCACCTGGAAAATGGGCAAGTAATGCAACAGTGTGAATCATTGTCATTGTCTGATAAACTCCCATCTGGCATATGGACAATGGGCAAGTAATGCAACAGCGTGAATCATTATCATCGTCTGACACACTCCCATCTGGCATGTGGACAATGGGGAAGTAATGCAACGGTGTGAATAATTGTCATCGTCTGATAAACTCCCATCTGGCATGTGGACAATGGGCAAGTAATGTAATTGCATGAATCATTGTCATCGTCTGACACACTCCCATCTGGCATGTGGACAATGGGGAAGTAATGCAACGGTGTGAATCATTGTCACCTTCTGATTGACTCCCATCTGTCATGTGGACAATGGGCAAGTAATGCAATGGCGTGAATCATTGTAATTGTCTGATAGACTCCCATCTGGCACGTGGACAATGGGCAAGTAATGCAATGGTGTGAATCATTGTCATCCTCTGATACACTCCCATCTGGCATGTGGACAATGGGCAAGTAATGTAATTGCATGAATCATTGTCATCGTCTGACACACTCCCATCTGGCATGTGGACAATGGGGAAGTAATGCAACGGTGTGAATCATTGTCACCTTCTGATTGACTCCCATCTGTCATGTGGACAATGGGCAAGTAATGCAATGGCGTGAATCATTGTAATTGTCTGATAGACTCCCATCTGGCACGTGGACAATGGGCAAGTAATGCAATGGTGTGAATCATTGTCATCCTCTGATACACTCCCATCTGGCATGTGGACAATGGGCAAGTATTGCAATGGTGTGAATCATTGTCATCGTCTGATACACTCCCATCTGGCACGTGGACAATGGGCAAGTCGTGCAATGGTATGAATCATTTTCATCCTCTGATACACTCCAATCTGGCACGTGGACAAAGGGTAAGTAATACAATGGCATGAATCATTTTCATTGCCTGATACACGCCCATCTTGCACGTTGACAATGGGCAAGTAATGCAATGGCGTGAATCATTGTCATCGTCTGATACACTCCCATCTGGCACGTGGACAATGGGCAAGTAATGCAATGGCGAAAATCATTGTCATTGTCTGATAGACTCCCATCTGGCACGTGGACAATGGGCAAGTAATGCAATGGTGTGAATCATTGTCATCCTCTGATACACTCCCATCTGGCACGTGGACAATGGGCAAGTATTGCAATGGTGTGAATAATTGTCATCGTCTGATACACTCCCATCTGGCTGTGGACAATGGGCAAGTAGTGCAATGGTGTGAATCATTGTCATCCTCTGATGCACTCCCATCTGGCACGTGGACAAAGGGTAAGTAATACAATGGCATGAATCATTGTCATCGCCTGATACACGCCCATCTTGCACGTGGACAATGGGCAAGTAATGCAATGGCGTGAATCATTGTCATCGTCTGATACACTCCCATCTTGCACGTGGACAATGGGCAAGTAATGCAATGGCGTGAATCATTGTCATTGTCTTATGCACTCTCATCTGGCATGTGGACAATGGGCAAGTAATGCAATGGCATGAATCATTGTCATTGTCTGATACACTCCCATCTGTCAAGTTGACAATGGGCATCTAACGCAAATGCCTGAATCATTGTCATCATCTGATGCACTTCCATCTGGCACGTGGACAATGGGCAAGTAACGAAATGGTGTGAATCATTGCCATCGTCTGATACACTCCCATCTGGCACGTGGAAAATGGGCAAGTATTGCAATTGTGTGAATCATTGTCATCGTCCCATGCACTCCCATCTGGCACGTGGACAATGGGCAAGTAATGCAATGGGGTGAATCATTGTCATTGTCTGATACACTCCTATCTGGCACGTGGACAATTATCAAGTAATGCAATAGGGTGAATCATTGTCATTGTCCGATAAACTCCCATCTGGCACGTGGACAAAGGGTAAGTAATGCAATGGCGTGAATTATTGGCATCGTCTGATACACTGCCATCTGGCACGTCGACAATGGGCAAGTAATGCAATGGCGTGAATCATTGTTATTGTCTGATACTCTCATCTGGCAGGTCAACAATGGGCAAGTCATGCAATGGCATGAATCGTTGTCATCATCTGATACACTCTCATCTGGCACGTGGCCAATCGGCAACTACTGCAATTGCGTAAATCATTGTCATTGTATGATAAACTCAGATCTGGCACGTAAACAATGGGCAAGTAATGCAATGGCGTGAATCATTGTCATCCTATGATGCACTCGCATCTGGCACGTGGACAATGGGCAAGTAATGCAATGGCGTGAATCATTGTCATCATCTATATACTCCCATCTGGCATGGGCACAATGGGGAAGTAATTCAATGGTGTGAATCATTGTCACCGTCTGATTGACTCCCATCTGTCATGTGGACAATGGGCAAGTAATGCAATGGCGTGAATCATTGTCATCAGCTATATACTCCCATCTGGCATGGGCACAATGGGGAAGTAATTCAATGGTGTGAATCATTGTCACCGTCTGATAGACTCCCATCTGGCACGTGGACAATGGGCAAGTAACGTGTGAATCATTGTCATCGTCTGATACACTCCCATCTGGCATGTGGACAGTGGGCACGTATTGCAATGGTGTGAATCATTCTCATCATCTGATACACTCCCATCTGGCACGTGGAGAATGGGCAAGTAATACAATGGCGTGAATCATTGTCATCGTCTGATACACTCCTATCTGGCACGTGGACAATTAGCAAGTAATGCAATAGGGTGAATCATTGTCATCGTCCGATAAACTCCCATCTGGCACGTGGACCAATGGGCAAGTAATGCAATGGCGTGAATCATTGTCATTGTCCGATACACTCCCATCTGGCACATGGACAATTGGCAAGTAACGCAATGGTGTGAATCATTGTCATCGTCTGATACATTCCCATCTGGCATGTATACAATGGGCAAATAATGCAATGGCATGAATCATTGTCATCATTTGATACACTCGAATCTGGCACGTGGACAATGGGCAAATAATGCAATGGGGGGAATCATTGTCATTGTCTGATATTCCCATTTGGCACATCGACAATGGGCAAGTAATGCAATGGCATGAATCATTGTCATTGTCTGATATTCCCATCTGGCACGTCGACAATGGGCAAGTAATGCAATGGCATGAATCATTGTCATCGCCTGATACACTCTCATCTGGCACGTGGCCAATGGGCAACTACTGCAATTGCATAAATCATTGTCATCATCTGATACACTCAGATCTGGCACGTAAACAATGGACAAGGTATGAAATGGTGTAAATCATTGTCATCGTCTGATACACTGCATTGTGGCATGTGAACAATGGGCAATTAATGTAATGACGTGAATCATTGTCAACTCCCGATGCACGCCCATCTGGCACGTGGACAATGGGCAAGTAATGCAACGACCTGAATCATTGTCATTGTCTGATAGACTACCATCTGGCTTGTGGACAATCGGAAAGTAATGCAACAGCGTGAATCATTATCATTGTCTCATACACTCCCATCTGGCACGTGGACAATGGGCAAGTAATGCAACAGCGTGAATCATTGTCATTGTCTCATAGACTCCCATCTGGCACCTGGAAAATGGGCAAGTAATGCAACAGCGTCAATCATTGTCATCGTCTGATAAACTCCCATCTGGCATATGGAAAATGGGCAAGTAATGCAACAGTGTGAATCATTATCATCGTCTGATACACTCCCACCTGGAACCTGGACCATGGACAAGTAATGCAATAGCGTGAATCATTGTCATCGTCTGATAAACTCCCATCTGGCATGTGGACAATGGGCAAGTAATGTAATTGCATGAATCATTGTCATCGTCTGACACACTCCCATCTGGCACGTGGACAATGGACAAGGAATGCAATGGCCTGAATCATTGTCATCATCTGATAGACTCCCATCTGGCATGTGGACAATGGGGAAGTAATGCAACGGCGTGAATCATTGTAATTGTCTGATAGACTCCCATCTGGCACGTGGAAAATGGGCAAGTAATGCAATGGTGTGAATCATTGTCATCCTCTGATACACTCCCATCTGGCACGTGGACAATGGGCAAGTATTGCAATGGTGTGAATAATTGTCATCGTCTGATACACTCCCATCTGGCACGTGGACAATGGGCAAGTAGTGCAATGGTGTGAATCATTGTCATCCTCTGATACACTCCCATCTGGCACGTGGACAAAGGGTAAGTAATACAATGGCATGAATCATTGTCATCGCTTGATACACGCCCATCTTGCACGTGGACAATGGGCAAGTAATGCAATGGTGTGAATCATTGTCATCCTCTGATGCACTCCCATCTGGCACGTGGACAAAGGGTAAGTAATACAATGGCATGAATCATTGTCATCGCCTGATACACGCCCATCTTGCACGTGGACAATGGGCAAGTAATGCAATGGCGTGAATCATTGTCATCGTCTGATACACTCCCATCTTGCACGTGGACAATGGGCAAGTAATGCAATGGCGTGAATCATTGTCATTGTCTTATGCACTCTCATCTGGCATGTGGACAATGGGCAAGTAATGCAATGGCATGAATCATTGTCATTGTCTGATACACTCCCATCTGTCAAGTTGACAATGGGCATCTAACGCAAATGCCTGAATCATTGTCATCATCTGATGCACTTCCATCTGGCACGTGGACAATGGGCAAGTAACGAAATGGTGTGAATCATTGCCATCGTCTGATACACTCCCATCTGGCACGTGGAAAATGGGCAAGTATTGCAATTGTGTGAATCATTGTCATCGTCCCATGCACTCCCATCTGGCACGTGGACAATGGGCAAGTAATGCAATGGGGTGAATCATTGTCATTGTCTGATACACTCCTATCTGGCACGTGGACAATTATCAAGTAATGCAATAGGGTGAATCATTGTCATTGTCCGATAAACTCCCATCTGGCACGTGGACAAAGGGTAAGTAATGCAATGGCGTGAATTATTGGCATCGTCTGATACACTGCCATCTGGCACGTCGACAATGGGCAAGTAATGCAATGGCGTGAATCATTGTTATTGTCTGATACTCTCATCTGGCAGGTCAACAATGGGCAAGTCATGCAATGGCATGAATCGTTGTCATCATCTGATACACTCTCATCTGGCACGTGGCCAATCGGCAACTACTGCAATTGCGTAAATCATTGTCATTGTATGATAAACTCAGATCTGGCACGTAAACAATGGGCAAGTAATGCAATGGCGTGAATCATTGTCATCCTATGATGCACTCGCATCTGGCACGTGGACAATGGGCAAGTAATGCAATGGCGTGAATCATTGTCATCATCTATATACTCCCATCTGGCATGGGCACAATGGGGAAGTAATTCAATGGTGTGAATCATTGTCACCGTCTGATTGACTCCCATCTGTCATGTGGACAATGGGCAAGTAATGCAATGGCGTGAATCATTGTCATCAGCTATATACTCCCATCTGGCATGGGCACAATGGGGAAGTAATTCAATGGTGTGAATCATTGTCACCGTCTGATAGACTCCCATCTGGCACGTGGACAATGGGCAAGTAACGTGTGAATCATTGTCATCGTCTGATACACTCCCATCTGGCATGTGGACAGTGGGCACGTATTGCAATGGTGTGAATCATTCTCATCATCTGATACACTCCCATCTGGCACGTGGAGAATGGGCAAGTAATACAATGGCGTGAATCATTGTCATCGTCTGATACACTCCTATCTGGCACGTGGACAATTAGCAAGTAATGCAATAGGGTGAATCATTGTCATCGTCCGATAAACTCCCATCTGGCACGTGGACCAATGGGCAAGTAATGCAATGGCGTGAATCATTGTCATTGTCCGATACACTCCCATCTGGCACATGGACAATTGGCAAGTAACGCAATGGTGTGAATCATTGTCATCGTCTGATACATTCCCATCTGGCATGTATACAATGGGCAAATAATGCAATGGCATGAATCATTGTCATCATCTGATACACTCGAATCTGGCACGTGGACAATGGGCAAATAATGCAATGGGGGGAATCATTGTCATTGTCTGATATTCCCATTTGGCACATCGACAATGGGCAAGTAATGCAATGGCATGAATCATTGTCATTGTCTGATATTCCCATCTGGCACGTCGACAATGGGCAAGTAATGCAATGGCATGAATCATTGTCATCGCCTGATACACTCTCATCTGGCACGTGGCCAATGGGCAACTACTGCAATTGCATAAATCATTGTCATCATCTGATACACTCAGATCTGGCACGTAAACAATGGACAAGGTATGAAATGGTGTAAATCATTGTCATCGTCTGATACACTGCATTGTGGCATGTGAACAATGGGCAATTAATGTAATGACGTGAATCATTGTCAACTCCCGATGCACGCCCATCTGGCACGTGGACAATGGGCAAGTAATGCAACGACCTGAATCATTGTCATTGTCTGATAGACTACCATCTGGCTTGTGGACAATCGGAAAGTAATGCAACAGCGTGAATCATTATCATCGTCTCATACACTCCCATCTGGCACGTGGACAATGGGCAAGTAATGCAACAGCGTGAATCATTGTCATTGTCTCATAGACTCCCATCTGGCACCTGGAAAATGGGCAAGTAATGCAACAGCGTCAATCATTGTCATCGTCTGATACACTGCATTGTGGCATGTGAACAATGGGCAATTAATGTAATGACGTGAATCATTGTCAACTCCCGATGCACGCCCATCTGGCACGTGGACAATGGGCAAGTAATGCAACGACCTGAATCATTGTCATTGTCTGATAGACTACCATCTGGCTTGTGGACAATCGGAAAGTAATGCAACAGCGTGAATCATTATCATTGTCTCATACACTCCCATCTGGCACGTGGACAATGGGCAAGTAATGCAACAGCGTGAATCATTGTCATTGTCTCATAGACTCCCATCTGGCACCTGGAAAATGGGCAAGTAATGCAACAGCGTCAATCATTGTCATCGTCTGATAAACTCCCATCTGGCATATGGAAAATGGGCAAGTAATGCAACAGTGTGAATCATTATCATCGTCTGATACACTCCCACCTGGAACCTGGACCATGGACAAGTAATGCAATAGCGTGAATCATTGTCATCGTCTGATAAACTCCCATCTGGCATGTGGACAATGGGCAAGTAATGTAATTGCATGAATCATTGTCATCGTCTGACACACTCCCATCTGGCACGTGGACAATGGACAAGGAATGCAATGGCCTGAATCATTGTCATCATCTGATAGACTCCCATCTGGCATGTGGACAATGGGGAAGTAATGCAACGGCGTGAATCATTGTAATTGTCTGATAGACTCCCATCTGGCACGTGGACAATGGGCAAGTAATGCAATGGTGTGAATCATTGTCATCCTCTGATACACTCCCATCTGGCACGTGGACAATGGGCAAGTATTGCAATGGTGTGAATAATTGTCATCGTCTGATACACTCCCATCTGGCACGTGGACAATGGGCAAGTAGTGCAATGGTGTGAATCATTGTCATCCTCTGATACACTCCCATCTGGCACGTGGACAAAGGGTAAGTAATACAATGGCATGAATCATTGTCATCGCTTGATACACGCCCATCTTGCACGTGGACAATGGGCAAGTAATGCAATGGCGTGAATCATTGTCATCGTCTGATACACTCCCATCTGGCATGTGGACAATGGGCAAGTAATGCAATGGCATGAATCATTGTCATTGTCTGATACACTCCCATCTGGTATGTAGACAATGGGCATCTAACGCAAATGCCTGAATCATTGTCATCATCTGATGCACTTCCATCTGGCACGTGGACAATGGGCAAGTAACGAAATGGTGTGAATCATTGCCATCGTCTCATACACTCCCATCTGGCATGTGGACAATGGGCAAGTATTGCAACAGCGTGAATCATTATCATTGTCTCATACACTCCCATCTGGCACGTGGACAATGGGCAAGTAATGCAACAGCGTGAATCATTGTCATTGTCTCATAGACTCCCATCTGGCACCTGGAAAATGGGCAAGTAATGCAACAGCGTCAATCATTGTCATCGTCTGATAAACTCCCATCTGGCATATGGAAAATGGGCAAGTAATGCAACAGTGTGAATCATTATCATCGTCTGATACACTCCCACCTGGAACCTGGACCATGGACAAGTAATGCAATAGCGTGAATCATTGTCATCGTCTGATAAACTCCCATCTGGCATGTGGACAATGGGCAAGTAATGTAATTGCATGAATCATTGTCATCGTCTGACACACTCCCATCTGGCACGTGGACAATGGACAAGGAATGCAATGGCCTGAATCATTGTCATCATCTGATAGACTCCCATCTGGCATGTGGACAATGGGGAAGTAATGCAACGGCGTGAATCATTGTAATTGTCTGATAGACTCCCATCTGGCACGTGGACAATGGGCAAGTAATGCAATGGTGTGAATCATTGTCATCCTCTGATACACTCCCATCTGGCACGTGGACAATGGGCAAGTATTGCAATGGTGTGAATAATTGTCATCGTCTGATACACTCCCATCTGGCACGTGGACAATGGGCAAGTAGTGCAATGGTGTGAATCATTGTCATCCTCTGATACACTCCCATCTGGCACGTGGACAAAGGGTAAGTAATACAATGGCATGAATCATTGTCATCGCTTGATACACGCCCATCTTGCACGTGGACAATGGGCAAGTAATGCAATGGCGTGAATCATTGTCATCGTCTGATACACTCCCATCTGGCATGTGGACAATGGGCAAGTAATGCAATGGCATGAATCATTGTCATTGTCTGATACACTCCCATCTGGTATGTAGACAATGGGCATCTAACGCAAATGCCTGAATCATTGTCATCATCTGATGCACTTCCATCTGGCACGTGGACAATGGGCAAGTAACGAAATGGTGTGAATCATTGCCATCGTCTCATACACTCCCATCTGGCATGTGGACAATGGGCAAGTATTGCAATTGTGTGAATCATTGTCATCGTCCCATACACTCCCATCTGGCACGTGGACAATGGGAACGTAATGCAATGGCGTGAATCATTGTCATTGTCTGATACACTCCTATCTGGCACGTGGACAATTATCAAGTAATGCAATAGGGTGAATCATTGTCATTGTCCGATAAACTCCCATCTGGCATGTGGACAAAGGGTAAGTAATGCAATGGTGTGAATCATTGTCATCGCCCGATACACACCCATCTGGCACGTGGACAATGGGCCAGTAATGCAATGGTGTGAATCATTGTCATCATCCGATACACTCCCATCTGCCACGTGGACAATTAGCAAGTAACGCAATGGTGAGAATCATTGTCATCGTCTGATAGACTCCCATCTGGCACGTGGACAAAGGGTAAGTAATGCAATGGCGTGAATCATTGTCATCGCCTGATACACACCCATCTGGCATGTGGACAATGGGCATGTAATGCAATGGCGTGAATTATTGGCATCGTCTGATACACTCCCATCTGGCACGTCGACAATGGGCAAGAAATGCAATGGCGTGAATCATTGTCATCGCCTGATACACACCGATCTGGCATGTGGACAATGGGCATGTAATGCAATGGCGTGAATTATTGGCATCGTCTGATACACTCCCATCTGGCACGTCAACAATGGGCAAGTCATGCAATGGCATGAATCATTGTCATCATCTGATACACTCCCATCTGGCACATGGACAATTGGCAAGTAACGCAATGGTGTGAATCATTGTCATCGTCTGATACACTCCCATCTGGCATGTGGACAATGGGAAAATAATGCAATGGCATGAATCATTGTCATCATCTGATACACTCGAATCTGGCACGTGGACAATGGGCAAATAATGCAATGGGGGAATCATTGTCATCGTCCGATACACTCCCATCTGGCACGTGGACAAAGGGTAAGTAATGCAATGGCGTGAATCATTGTCATCGCCCGATACACGCCCATCTGGCAGGTGGACAATGGGCAAGTAATGCAATGGCGTGAATCATTGTCATCGTCCGATACACTCCCATCTGGCACATGGACAATTGACAAGTAACGCAATGGTGTGAATCATTGTCATCGTCTGATACACTCCCATCTGGCATGTGGACAATGGGAAAATAATGCAATGGCATGAATTATTGGCATCGTCTGATACACTCCCATCTGGCACGTCAACAATGGGCAAGTCATGCAATGGCGTGAATCATTGTCATCGCCTGATACACTCTCATCTGGCACGTGGCCAATGGGCAACTACTGCAATTGCGTAAATCATTGTCATTGTATGATAAACTCAGATCTGGCACGTAAACAATGGGCAAGTAATGCAATGGCGTGAATCATTGTCATCCTATGATGCACTCGCATCTGGCACGTGGACAATGGGCAAGTAATGCAATGGCGTGAATCATTGTCATCATCTATATACTCCCATCTGGAATGGGCACAATGGGGAAGTAATTCAATGGTGTGAATCATTGTCACCGTCTGATTAACTCCCATCTGTCATGTGGATAATGGGCAAGTAATGCAACAGCGTGAATCATTGTCATCGTCTGATACACTCCCATCTGGCATGTGGACAGTGGGCACGTATTGCAATGATGTGAATCATTGTCATCATCTGATACACTCCCATCTGGCACGTGGAGAATGGGCAAGTAATGCAATGGCGTGAATCATTGTCATCGTCTGATACACTCCTATCTGGCACGTGGACAACTAGCAAGTAATGCAATAGGGTGAATCATTGTCATCGTCCGATAAACTCCCATCTGGCACGTGGACAAAGGGTAAGTAATGCAATGGCGTGAATCATTGTCATCGCCCGATACACGCCCATCTGGCACGTGGACAATGGGCAAGTAACGCAATGGTGTGAATCATTGCCATTGTCTGATACTCCCATCTGGCACATCGACAATGGGCAAGTAATGCAATGGCATGAATCATTGTCATTGTCTGATATTCCCATCTGGCACGTGGCCAATGGGCAACTACTGCAATTGCGTAAATCATTGTCATTGTCTGATACACTCAGATCTGGCACGTAAACAATGGACAAGTTATGAAATGGTGTAAATCATTGTCATCGTCTGATACACTGCATTGTGGCATGTGAACAATGGGCAATTAATGTAATGACGTGAATCATTGTCAACTCCCGATACACGCCCATCTGGCACGTGGACAATGGTCAAGTAATGCAATGGCGTGAATCATTGTCATAATCTAATACCCTCTCATGTGGTAGGTGGACAGTGGGCAAGTAATGGAATGGCATGAATCATTGTCATCCTCTGGTGCACTCGCATCTGGCACGTGGACAATGGGCAAGTAATACAATGGCGTGAATCATTGTCATCCTCTGATACACTCCCATCTGACACATGGACAATGGGCAAGTAATGCAATGGCGTGAATTATTATCATCCTCTGATAGACTCCCATCTGGTACGTGGACAATGAGCAACTAATGCAATGGCGTGAATAATTGTCATCGTTTTATGCACTCTCATCTGGCACGTGGACAATGGGCAAGTATTGCAATGGTGTGAATCATTGTCATCGTCTCATACACTCCCATCTGGCAAGTGGACAATCGCCAAGTAACGCAATGCTGTGAATTGTTGTCATCGTCTGATAGACTCCCATCTGGCATGTAGACAATGGGCAACTAACACAAATGCATGAATCATTGTCATCGTCTGATGCACTCCCATCTGGCAAGTGGACAATGGGCAAGCAAGGCAACGGCCTAAATCATTTCCATCGTCTGATAGACTACCATCTGGCACGTGGACAATGGGGAACTAATGCAACAATGTGAATCATTGTCACCGTGTGATTGACTCCCATCTGTCACATGGACAATGGGCAAGTAATGCAACAGCGTGAATCATTGTCATTGTCTCATAGACTCCCATCTGGCACGTGGACAATGGGAAACAAATGCAATGGCATGAATCATTGTCATCGTCTGATACACTCCCATCTGTCACGGGCAATGGCGTGACTCATTGTCATCATCTGATACACTCCCACCAGGCATGTGGACATTGGGGAAGTAATACAATGGCGTGAATCATTGTCATCGTCTAATACTCGCATCTGGCAAGTGGACAATGGGCAAGTAATGCAATGCATGAATCATTGGTCCTCATTACACGGAAGGCGGTAAGGGTTTACCGGTACCGGTAAGGGCACCGGTACCGGTAAACTCTTAGCGCCTTACTACGAGGTCCCTTTGCGGGTCCTCCCTTAACGCCTGGTTTTTACAGGCGTTAAGTACGGGACCCGCAAAGGGACCTTGGTGCTAATTACGGTACCGCAATTTGCGGTACCGTAATTAGCACCTTCACCATTAACATGGAGCCCTATGGGGCTGACTGGCAATGGTGAAGGGGCAATGGTGGATGGCGGAATTAGCGCCACCACACACCTTGGAATATGGCGCTAATTCCGCCATCCACCAAGGCGGACCCGGTAAGGTACCGGCGGCAGCCATGGTGCTAATAGCGCCATGGCTTACCACCATCCGTGTAATGAGGCCCATTGTCACTGTCTGATAGACTCCCATCTGGCACGTGGACAATGGGCATGTAATGCAATGGCGTGAATTATTGGCATCGTCTGATACACTCCCATCTGGCACGTCAACAATGGGCAAGTCATGCAATGGCATGAATCATTGTCATCATCTGATACACTCCCATCTGGCACATGGACAATTGGCAAGTAACGCAATGGTGTGAATCATTGTCATCGTCTGATACACTCCCATCTGGCATGTGGACAATGGGAAAATAATGCAATGGCATGAATCATTGTCATCATCTGATACACTCGAATCTGGCACGTGGACAATGGGCAAATAATGCAATGGGGGAATCATTGTCATCGTCCGATACACTCCCATCTGGCACGTGGACAAAGGGTAAGTAATGCAATGGCGTGAATCATTGTCATCGCCCGATACACGCCCATCTGGCAGGTGGACAATGGGCAAGTAATGCAATGGCGTGAATCATTGTCATCGTCCGATACACTCCCATCTGGCACATGGACAATTGACAAGTAACGCAATGGTGTGAATCATTGTCATCGTCTGATACACTCCCATCTGGCATGTGGACAATGGGAAAATAATGCAATGGCATGAATTATTGGCATCGTCTGATACACTCCCATCTGGCACGTCAACAATGGGCAAGTCATGCAATGGCGTGAATCATTGTCATCGCCTGATACACTCTCATCTGGCACGTGGCCAATGGGCAACTACTGCAATTGCGTAAATCATTGTCATTGTATGATAAACTCAGATCTGGCACGTAAACAATGGGCAAGTAATGCAATGGCGTGAATCATTGTCATCCTATGATGCACTCGCATCTGGCACGTGGACAATGGGCAAGTAATGCAATGGCGTGAATCATTGTCATCATCTATATACTCCCATCTGGAATGGGCACAATGGGGAAGTAATTCAATGGTGTGAATCATTGTCACCGTCTGATTAACTCCCATCTGTCATGTGGATAATGGGCAAGTAATGCAACAGCGTGAATCATTGTCATCGTCTGATACACTCCCATCTGGCATGTGGACAGTGGGCACGTATTGCAATGATGTGAATCATTGTCATCATCTGATACACTCCCATCTGGCACGTGGAGAATGGGCAAGTAATGCAATGGCGTGAATCATTGTCATCGTCTGATACACTCCTATCTGGCACGTGGACAACTAGCAAGTAATGCAATAGGGTGAATCATTGTCATCGTCCGATAAACTCCCATCTGGCACGTGGACAAAGGGTAAGTAATGCAATGGCGTGAATCATTGTCATCGCCCGATACACGCCCATCTGGCACGTGGACAATGGGCAAGTAACGCAATGGTGTGAATCATTGCCATTGTCTGATACTCCCATCTGGCACATCGACAATGGGCAAGTAATGCAATGGCATGAATCATTGTCATTGTCTGATATTCCCATCTGGCACGTGGCCAATGGGCAACTACTGCAATTGCGTAAATCATTGTCATTGTCTGATACACTCAGATCTGGCACGTAAACAATGGACAAGTTATGAAATGGTGTAAATCATTGTCATCGTCTGATACACTGCATTGTGGCATGTGAACAATGGGCAATTAATGTAATGACGTGAATCATTGTCAACTCCCGATACACGCCCATCTGGCACGTGGACAATGGTCAAGTAATGCAATGGCGTGAATCATTGTCATAATCTAATACCCTCTCATGTGGTAGGTGGACAGTGGGCAAGTAATGGAATGGCATGAATCATTGTCATCCTCTGGTGCACTCGCATCTGGCACGTGGACAATGGGCAAGTAATACAATGGCGTGAATCATTGTCATCCTCTGATACACTCCCATCTGACACATGGACAATGGGCAAGTAATGCAATGGCGTGAATTATTATCATCCTCTGATAGACTCCCATCTGGTACGTGGACAATGAGCAACTAATGCAATGGCGTGAATAATTGTCATCGTTTTATGCACTCTCATCTGGCACGTGGACAATGGGCAAGTATTGCAATGGTGTGAATCATTGTCATCGTCTCATACACTCCCATCTGGCAAGTGGACAATCGCCAAGTAACGCAATGCTGTGAATTGTTGTCATCGTCTGATAGACTCCCATCTGGCATGTAGACAATGGGCAACTAACACAAATGCATGAATCATTGTCATCGTCTGATGCACTCCCATCTGGCAAGTGGACAATGGGCAAGCAAGGCAACGGCCTAAATCATTTCCATCGTCTGATAGACTACCATCTGGCACGTGGACAATGGGGAACTAATGCAACAATGTGAATCATTGTCACCGTGTGATTGACTCCCATCTGTCACATGGACAATGGGCAAGTAATGCAACAGCGTGAATCATTGTCATTGTCTCATAGACTCCCATCTGGCACGTGGACAATGGGAAACAAATGCAATGGCATGAATCATTGTCATCGTCTGATACACTCCCATCTGTCACGGGCAATGGCGTGACTCATTGTCATCATCTGATACACTCCCACCAGGCATGTGGACATTGGGGAAGTAATACAATGGCGTGAATCATTGTCATCGTCTAATACTCGCATCTGGCAAGTGGACAATGGGCAAGTAATGCAATGCATGAATCATTGGTCCTCATTACACGGAAGGCGGTAAGGGTTTACCGGTACCGGTAAGGGCACCGGTACCGGTAAACTCTTAGCGCCTTACTACGAGGTCCCTTTGCGGGTCCTCCCTTAACGCCTGGTTTTTACAGGCGTTAAGTACGGGACCCGCAAAGGGACCTTGGTGCTAATTACGGTACCGCAATTTGCGGTACCGTAATTAGCACCTTCACCATTAACATGGAGCCCTATGGGGCTGACTGGCAATGGTGAAGGGGCAATGGTGGATGGCGGAATTAGCGCCACCACACACCTTGGAATATGGCGCTAATTCCGCCATCCACCAAGGCGGACCCGGTAAGGTACCGGCGGCAGCCATGGTGCTAATAGCGCCATGGCTTACCACCATCCGTGTAATGAGGCCCATTGTCACTGTCTGATAGACTCCCATCTGGCACGTGGACAATGGGCAAGTAATGCAACAGCGCGAATCATTAGCATCGTCTGATACACTCCCATCTGTCATGTGGACAATGGGGAAGTAATGTAATTGCATGAATCATTGTCATCGTCTGACACACTCCCATCTGGCACGTGGACAATGGACAAGGAATGCAATGGCGTGAATCATTGTCATCATCTGATAGACTCCCATCTGGCATGTGGACAATGGGGAAGTAATGCAACGGTGTGAATCATTGTCACCTTCTGATTGACTCCCATCTGTCATGTGGACAATGGGCAAGTAATGCAACGGCGTGAATCATTGTAATTGTCTGATAGACTCCCATCTGGCACGTGGACAATGGGCAAGTAATGCAATGGTGTGAATCATTGTCATCCTCTGATACACTCCCATCTGGCACGTGGACAATGGGCAAGTATTGCAATGGTGTGAATCATTGTCATCATCTGAGAGACTCCCATCTGTCATGTGGACAATGGGCAAGTAATGGAACGGCGTGAATCATTGTAATTGTCTGATAGACTCCCATCTGGCACGTGGACAATGGGCAAGTAATGCAATGGTGTGAATAATTGTCATCGTCTGATACACTCCCATCTGGCATGTGGACAATGGGCAAGTAGTGCAATGGTGTGAATCATTGTCATTCTCTGATAAACTCCCATCTGGCACGTGGACAATGGGCAAGTAATGCAATGGCGTGAATCATTGTCATTGTCTTATGCACTCTCATCTGGCACGTGGACAATGGGCGAGTAATGCAATGGCATGAATCATTGTCATTGTCTGATACACTCCCATCTGTCAAGTTGACGATGGCCAAGTAACGGAATGCTGTGATTCGTTGTCATCGTCTGATAGACTCCCATCTGGTATGTAGACAATGAGCATCTAACGCAAATGCCTGAATCATTGTCATCATCTGATGCACTTCCATCTGGCACGTGGACAATGGGCAAGTAACGAAATGGTGTGAATCATTGCCATCGTCTGATACACTCCCATCTGGCACGTGGACAATGGGCAAGTATTGCAATTGTGTGAATCATTGTCATCGTCCCATACACTCCCATCTGGCACGTGGACAATGGGCAAGTAATGCAATAGGGTGAATCATTGTCATTGTCCGATAAACTCCCATCTGGCAAGTGGACAAAGGGTAAGTAATGCAATGGTGTGAATCATTGTCATCGTCTGATAGACTCCCATCTGGCACATGGACAAAGGGTAAGTAATGCAATGGCGTGAATCATTGTCATCGCCTGATACACACCCATCTGGCACGTGGACAATGGGCAAGTAATGCAATGGCGTGAATCATTGTCATCATCTATATACTCCCATCTGGCATGTGCACAATGGGCAAGTAATGCAACAGCGTGAATCATTGTCATTGTCTGATAGACTCCCATCTGGCACGTGGACAATGGGCAAGTAACGTGTGAATCATTCTCATCGTCTGATACACTCCCATCTGGCATGTGGACAATGGGCAAGTAATGCAATAGGGTGAATCATTGTCATTGTCCGATAAACTCCCATCTGGCACGTGGACAAAGGGTAAGTAATGCAATGGCGTGAATCATTATCATCGTCTGATACACTACTATCTGGCACGTGGACAATTAGCAAGTAATGCAATAGGGTGAATCATTGTCATCGTCCGATAAACTCCCATCTGGCACATGGACAAAGGGTAAGTAATGAGAATGGCGTGAATCATTGTCATCGCCCGATACACGCCCATCTGGCACGTGGACAATGGGCAAGTAATGCAATGGCGTGAATCATTGTCATCGTCCGATACACTCCCATCTGGCACATGGACAATTGGCAAGTAACGCAATGGTGTGAATCATTGTCATCGTCTGATACACTCCCATCTGGCACGTCGACAATGGGCAAGTAATGCAATGGCGTGAATCATTGTCGTCTGATACACTCCCATCTGGCATGTGGACAGTGGGCAAGTATTGCAATGGTGTGAATCATTGTCATCGTCTGATACACTCCCATTTGGCACGTGGACAATGGGCAAATAATGCAATGGGGGGAATCATTGTCATCGTCCGATACACTCCCATCTGGCACGTGGAGAAAGGGTAAGTAATACAATGGCCTGAATCATTGTCATCGCATGATACACGCCCATCTGGCACGTGGACAATGGGCAAGTAACGCAATGGTGTGAATCATTGTCATTGTCTGATACTCCCATCTGGCACATCGACAATGGGCAAGTAATGCAATGGCATAAATCATTGTCATTGTCTGATATTCCCATCTGGCACGTCGACAATGGGCAAGTAATGCAATGGCATGAATCATTGTCATCGCCTGATACACGCCCATCTGGCACGTGGACAATGGTCAAGTAATGCAATGGCGTGAATCATTGTCATAATCTAATACCCTCTCATGTGGTAGGTGGACAGTGGGCAAGTAATGGAATGGCATGAATCATTGTCATCCTCTGATGCACTCACATCTGGCACGTGGACAATGGGCAACTAAGGCAATGGCGTAAATCATTGTCATCCTCTGGTGCACTCGCATCTGGCACATGGACAATGGGCAAGTAATACAATGGCATGAATCATTGTCATCCTCTGATACACTCCCATCTGACACGTGGACAATGGGCAAGTAATGCAATGGCGTGAATCATTATCATCCTCTGATAGACTCCCATCTGGTACGTGGACAATGAGCAAGTAATGCAATGACGTGAATAATTGTCATTGTTTTATGCACTCTCATCTGGCACGTGGACAATGGGCAAGTATTACAATGGCGTGAATCATTGTCATCGTCTCATACACTCCCATCTGGCAAGTGGACAATAGCCAAGTACACAATGCTGTGAATTGTTGTCATCGTCTGATAGACTCCCATCTGGCATGTAGACAATGGGCAACTAACACAAATGCGTGAATCATTGTCATCGTCTGATGGACTCCCACCTGGCAAGTGGACAATGGGCAAGCAAGGCAGCAGCCTAAATCATTTTCATCGTCTGATAGACTACCATCTGGCTTGTGGACAATGGGCAAGTAATGCAACGTCGTGAATCATTATCATCGTCTGATACACTCCCATCTGGAACGTGGACAATGGGCAAGTAATGCAACGGTGTGAATCATTGTCATCGTCTGATAGACTCGCATCTGGCACGTGGACCATGGGGAACTAATGCAACAATGTGAATCATTGTCTCCGTCTGATTGACTCCCATCTGTCACATGGACAATGGGCAAGTAATGCAACAGCCTGAATCATTTTCATCGTCTGATATACTCCCATCTGGCACCTGGACAATGGGCAAGTAATGCAACAGCGTGAATTATTGTCATCGGCTAATAAACTCCCATCTGGCATGTGGACAATGGGCAAGTAATGCAAAAGCGTGAATAATTATCATTGTCTCATAGACTCCCATCTGGCACGTGGACAATGGGAAACAAATGCAATGGCATGAATCATTGTCATCGTCTGATACACTCCCACCAGGCATGTGGACATTGGGGAAGTAATACAATGGCGTGAATCATTGTCATCGTCTAATACTCGCATCTGGCAAGTGGACAATGAGCAAGTAATACAATGCATGAATCATTGTCACTGTCTGATAGACTCCCATCTGGCACGTGGACAATGGGCAAGTAATGCAACAGCCTGAATCATTTTCATCGTCTGATATACTCCCATCTGGCACCTGGACAATGGGCAAGTAATGCAACAGCGTGAATTATTGTCATCGGCTAATAAACTCCCATCTGGCATGTGGACAATGGGCAAGTAATGCAACAGCGTGAATAATTATCATCGTCTGATACACTCCCACCTGGCACGTGGACAATGGGCAAGTAATGCAATTGCGTGAATCATTGTCATCGTCTGATACACCCCCATCTGGCACGAGGACAATGGACAAGGAATGCAATGGCATGAATCATTGTCACCATCTGACACACTCCCATCTGGCACGTGGACAATGGGCAAGTAATGCAATGGTGTGAATCATTGTCATTGGGCCTCATTACGACCCTGGCGGAAATTGACTGACCGGACCGCAACAGCGTAAATAGCGTTTCCGCCATTGCACGAAGGAGCAAAGTGCGGCCAATCACGACCCATCGGGCACGAGCATTACGCCATGGCGGAATCCGAAAGGCTGCGATGGCGGAAATGACCCCAAAACGGCCCTTACCGCCGCCGTACGCTGCACCAGGTGCAATACCGCCACCCATCTTAGCGGTCACCGTAATGAGCGGTCACCGTAACGAGCGTGCACCGCAAATTACGGCCACCGTAAATATACGGAAACGGAAGTAAAAGCATGTGGCCGGAACGGGAAACAGCACGCCGCACAACTATAAAATCCGAATCCCAACACAACCATAAAAATCCGACCCTGACACACATCCCAACCCGTTAGCAACCCCAGTCAAAAAATTAAATATGGGAAAGGTAGCCAAGAAAGCGTGTGACCGCAAGCGGCAGGTACACTTCTCCCGAGAGGAACTGACCGTGCTCACCGAGACCCTCCAGGAAAATGCCGCCGTCGTCTTCTCCAGTCAAATGACCAGGACGGCCCTTGCCAACAAGAAGGCCATATGGGCCCTGGTGGCACAGCGCGTAAGTGCGGTGGGGACAACACCCCGCACGCCACAGCAATGTCGCAAGCGGTGGGACGACCTGCGGATCCGCGTACGCAGCATACTTTCTGCGAACAGGAACATCGCCACAGCTACCGGGGGGGGTTCAGAGTCGCCCATCAAGTTGACCCCCTGGGAGGAAATCTGCGCCTCCACCATAGGAATGGAGAGCATAGAGGGAGTCGGAGGGATGGAGAAAGGAGTGCCGACATCCGGAGAATCAGGTAGGTTGGCCAAGAGAAACAATGCGAAATCCACAAACCACGAACATGTGCAGTACCATGTGACCCCATAGTGCAATACATACTTTGCCCTGACAGCGCCCTCTAAAAGTCAGAATGAACAAACAAATCAATCAAGAAGCCATAAACAACCCCTACATGTGCAGCATGCACCCCCTAACTGCAGGCAGCCAAACGAATGCATCCTCAATCCACACGAAAATGAGACCACCTCCAAGGCCCAGTCCCAAATCAGCCTCATGTACCACCCCAATGCATTTGATACGTTGCCATTCCAAATCCGACAGACCCATAACTAACGCTCGCCCCTCTTTACTCCACCACAGGGTCCGATACCAACGACGAGCTGCAGGACACCCCTACCAGCACGCCTGCAAAGAGGGCCAGGACCAACGTCCCAAGAGCCTCCACCTCAGGTGCAAGGATCAAGACACGGCAGCAGCAGGAATCAAGTGGCAGCACACTGGAGGGGACTGCAACAGGCACCCCAGCAGCCAGCAAGTCCACAACCCCAGCACCACAGGTCCCCCCCAAGAACGTATCTGATGGCACTGCCTCTGGTGGTAGCAGCACCATAGGTGACACAGCTGTCATGCCAGCATGCTCCGACACGGAAAACAGTGCTGGCGACGTAGGTACCATCCATGACCTTTCCCAATCCCCCTGCATGTTCCATCCCCTACACCATGACGAAACCACGCAGGGGCACCCTGAAGACGACGACTGGCCAACCCCCACAAGTCCTGTGCCAAGGCAACATGTGTTGAGCAGCCCCCCTGTCACACCACCGCAAATGTCCATGGCCCAGCAGAGGCAACAGTCCCTCGACCTGCTGATCGAGCAACAGCAGGAAGCGTCCACGCTACTCAAGGACCATGCAAATGAATGCGGGGGTTCCAGGGCAGCCATGGAAACATCCACCGAGACACTCAGGGCACAAATAGAGAAAAGTAGTGAGAGCCTCAGGGGAGAAATGGAGAGAAGCACCGAGAGCCTGAGAGCACAAATGGAGAAAAGCACCGAGAGCCTGAGGGGGGAACTGCATGCGACGTCCAAAGACGTTTGTGCTGAACTTGCTGCTGTGCGCCGTGTGCTCTCGGAGCTCTCACAAACCCTCAGAGACATGCATGGACGCGAGCAGGCAGAGACATCATCCGTGGCAAGTTCCGTCCAGGGCAGCCCCCAACGCAGATCTGGCAGGAACCTGCGCTCCACGGGCAGGGGTGCCCCTGATACCCGTAGAGGGGGCTTGCAATAGCGTCTACCCACGGACAGCATGCATAATTGGACACTGGTGTTGGTGGGGGAGGTAGTAGGGTGGAGGGGGTGTGTTGGGCTTCACTGGGTGGCGGGTCCATAGGGTGTATAAATCAAATCACATTAACAATACAGCACCTCATTATCATCCAATGACATGTGTGGACATTGATATTTGCGTACGAGGCCTTCATAGGCGTACAGTCCACAATGTGCCTGTACTACACACACACAGTGCCACAGGTCCCCTTTCCGTGTAATAGGCACCATGCGTGGTTGCTAGAAGCATGCATCTATGATGCTCTGTCGGATTGCACGTACATCCTGTGCCTCATGGACTCCTTGAGGTGCCTCCACATCCCCACCCTCATCATCATCATCATCTTCAGGTGCATGCAGTACAGCGTCAGGGGGCATGGGCACATTCCTACGTATGCACATGTTGTGCAGCATGACACATGCCATGACCATCTTAGAAACCTTCTCATGGCTGTACATGAGTGCCCCGCCAGACCTGCTGAGGCTGCGGAAACGAGCCTTCAGTAGGCCGAATGCCTGTTCAATGACCACACGGGTACGTGAGTGGGCATGGTTGTAGTCCTCCTCATGCTCGTTCTGTGGGTTCCGGATTGGTGTAAGGAGCCATCTCTTCAGTGGATACCCGGCATCACCTGTATGAGACGAATAAAGGGTGTCAGTGGAATGATAGTGCTAAGTAGCCCCCCCCCCCTCCTGCAAGGTCATTGACGCATCAAATGGGCCACGATGTCATGCATGGAATGAGACTCACCGAGTAGCCAGGATCTGTGCCCTGCGTGTCGCTCCATGTAGCGTGGTATTCTTGTGTTCCTCAGGACCATAGAATCATGGGTAGATCCTGGAAATCTGGCACAACAATGCGTAAATATCTTGTTGGAGTCACACACCATTTGCACATTGATTGAATGAAATTGTTTCCGGTTGCGGTACTGGACCTCCATGGCATGTGGGACAACCAATTCAACATGGGTGCAGTCGATGGCACCAATGCAACCCGGGATGCCGCCAAGTGCATGGAATCCCACTTTAGCGTTGGTAATCTCCTGGTACGTGCGTGGTAGTGTGATGTGGTCGTCGGCGTGCTTCAGGAGGGCATCGTGCACTTGGAAGAGTGTCCGTGAGAACAGTGGCTGTGAAATGCCATGCAACTGTCCCACTGTGTGCTGGTAGGTGCCTGTGGCCAGGAAGTGGAGTGCAGACACCACCTTCAGTAGGGGTGGGATGGCGGTTGGGCTATCTATCATGCTCACGAGGTCAGCATGTGTCATGTCCACAATGGCGATTATGGTGTCCCGGTCCAAACGGTAGAGGGTGTGGATCTGCTCAGCAGTGAGGTTGAACGGATCGGCTCGGAGGCGTGGGATTGCGGGCCGCCTGCGTGGTGGTAGTGGCAGTGCTTGTGGGCCTTGCTGACCCTGCCTTGCCCTCCTCCTCCTCCTTCTCCTCCGTCTCCCCTGTGCGCCCGGTTGTTGTACCTGTTGTTGTTCGTCGTCTTCTTGTAGTTGTAGCACTTGCAGTGCTATCTGGTACCCCAGGCCCAACATCGCTAGTCCTGCCGGTAGCATTTTGGAGTGGGAGTGGTTGTGGGAGGGGTTTGGGTCTGCAATATATGTGCTGTCGGCCTGTATGGCCTCCACCTGTGCTGATTGAATGAATCTGTGGCAGATGCAATCCCTTCTGGCCGAGCACGTCCCGCACGTAAGGCTGCATTTGGCCGCATGGCATCTTGGGATTTGATTCATGTATCAAATCCCGATGGCAGTGTGATGTACTTTGACTGATCTTCATGCTATGCTCCCATTGTAACACATGCTATGATTGCAGCCGCTTACATACCTGTGAAGAGTCAGTGGTATGTAGGGCTCGATCGATGGCCGACCCTCATGCAGCACAGTAACGTACTTCACCGACGGGCGTGGCGTGCCATTTGTGATTGCAGCCAGTTAGCATCATGACACACAGCCGCACTACATTGATGTAATTGTGAATGCAAGCGTTCACAGAAGCCTTTTCGACGTAATGTTGCAAGTGAGGAATTCGAAGGCCAGCATTTTGGGTTTTGAAGTAGCGGCGAGGATACGCCCACAGGTCTGGCTGGGAATGTAACGTTCTATTGTAGAATGTCCTTGGGACATGGCCCATAACGAGCAGGCAATGAATGATATGAATTGAATGGGATGCGCAATAGCGTAGTGGACGATAAGGCAGGACGTTCCCAAATCCATCTTGCTTCACAACACTACAGATCCGGCCAGGGGCACAGTGGTTTTTGCGGACTGCATTACGCACAGACGCGATGGAAGTTTCACATATTATGTGAGTGAATATTCATGCGTTTTCATTGCGGGATGAGGGAATGATGTGTGGATGCATGGACTGATGATTCCGTTTAGGGTCTGCCATGTACATGGGTTTTTTGATTCACTCCCCTTCCCCTGCGTTATGTGATGCAAGGCTGCCATAGTGGGACATACGTCTATCTGCCCTTGTCGGATCCTCCCTGTCTCGACGCGCCTTCATACACTTGTGTCTAGGCACGTTACTAATCCCATGTAATGGGTTCTATCTTGACGGACGCATGCACAGTAACCGACGTTGACAATGGTGTATTTAGCTCGATTGATTTCGTTATGATTCGATACTGATTTAGGGGTGTGTATATTCCTTTGGAGTGGGCTAGCATGCATATGGGTGTGGATTTGGTGTGTTGAATGAAGATTGTAATGCATCATGAGTCCCGTAATGCAATCGGTTGATTTGTGTTTCTTTTGGGTGACAGGTATCTCCTGCCCTATTGCAGATGCCATCTCTACGCCACTCCTCCAGATGGTTTTTACTCTCGACTCCTGCAGCTTCGGGTGAATCAGTGGAGCACCATTTCGATCATATGGGACGATCGCCAATGGGCCACATGCCCTTACGCTGTACTGGTGGCTAGGTGCAACATTTCGGCCTTTCAGCTCGACTAGTGCCTGCCTCATGGGACGGACCTGCGGTTCTTGCCGCTTCCATGTTGCCTTTTGGAACGTTGATGTAGGCCCTGTGTGCCATGATGGTACAGGGCGTCACACAAGTGGAAGCCGGTCAATTATTGCAGATGCAGCCCTCGGTGATGATGGTTGTTTTGGTGGTATTTTGCAAATTGCTGTGGGGCCTTTGTCATTTGGATGTGCATTTAAATTGTATTCCGAGATTTGTCGTGTTGCGTTGTTCTTTGCAGGTGATGTGGCGATTTTCGCTTTGTGGCGGTATGTATTGCGTGATGATCTGCATTGTGTTCCGCCTTCTGAGTTGAGTTGTGTGGTACAGTACTGGCCGCGTTTGCCTACGTAGCACAGTATGGTCACGGATAGGGGCTGCCATTGTGACTGTTTACATGATGTGCTGTTCAGGGGCGGGGGATTGGCTTTTGGCCGACTGGTGCCTGTCAGCCAGGTCGATTGGTGGAATGATGGGTTGTTCAGAATGTGGCTGGTCACAGGTGACTGTGTTTGCGTGCGTTTGTTGGAGGGGGACTGGGGTCATGTCCATTGGAATAGCTTCTGTATTGATGCCATCTGTGCCCTGCAGCTCCCATCGGCCCCTCTTGGGATGAGCCTGGCTGCTCAGTCACTCTGCCGACTTGTGTGGTACATGCTTCTGCTGATGGTTGGTTTGTTTACTGGCATGAGTACAGGGCTGGTGCAATCCCCCTCAGGATGCTGTTTTGGATGTTGCCTTGCGCTGGTGGCAAGCGATGGGGGACTACTGTTGTTTTGTGTCATGTGTTCTTGATTTTCATTTTGATGTATTGTACCTTCACATGCCTGTGCTGCGTCAGTACGGCTATGGTGACATGCCGTAAATGGATGCCCACTCACGGGGCGCTTTGAGCCCCTGCATGCTTTTCTACGTTGGCATGCATGGGTGAATTGTGGATTTCACTGGTTGCATAGTGTGAGTACATTGCGCCTGCCAGGAGTTGTGCAATGAGGCCAGGGAGTGGAGTACTGGCACTCAGTGGGCCATTTACGGTTGGTTCGCGTTGCCGTATTTCTCGCCATGGCGGAATGGTACTTTACGACGTGCTTGATGGCGTTCAGTACATGTCCGCTAGGGTCAGAATTCGCGTACCGTTGCGCCATGGCGGTGATTCCGGTTTTGCAAGGCGCGCGTGCGCGTACTTGGTGCAGTTAGCGTTGCCGTTCACTGCGGTGTCGCTAATGGCATCGTACTTTACGGTGACGGGTCATGATCGCAACGAGCGGTGTTCGATGGCGGTATTGCATTTCCGCCATCATTTTTCCATTTCCGCAAGGGTCGTAATGAGGCCCATTGTCTGATACATTCCCATCTGGCATGTGGACAATGGGAAAGTAATGCAATAGGGTGAATCATTGTCATCGTCCGATGCACTCCCATCTGGCACGTGGACAGTGAGCAAGTAATGCAATGGCGTGAATAGTTGTCATCGTCTGATGCTCTCTTATGTGGCACTGGACAATGGGCAAGTAATGCAATGGCATGAATCATTGTCATCGTCTGATACACTCCCATCTGGCAAGTGGACAATGGCCAAGTAACGCAATGCTGTGAATCATTGTCATTGTCTGATACACTCCCATCTGGCATGTAGACAATGGGCAACTAACGCAAATGCGTGAATCATCGTCATCGTCTGATGCACTTCCATCTAGCACGTGGACAATAGGCAAGTAATGCAATTGCGCGAATCATTGTCATCGTCTGATACAGTCCCATCTGGCATGTGGACAATGGGCAAGGAATGCAACAGCCTGAATCATTGTCATCGTCTGATAGACTCACATCTGGCATGTGGACAATGGGAAAGTAATGCAACAGCGTGAATCATTATCATCGTCTCATACACTTCCACCTGGCACGTGGACAATGGGCAAGGAATGCAATTGCGTGAATCATTGTCATCGTCTGATACACTCCCATCTGGCACGTGGACAATGGGCAAGTAATGCAATGGTGTGAATCATTGTCATCGTATGATACATTCCCATCTGGCACGTGGACAATGGGCAAGTATTGCAATGGTGTGAATGATTGTCATCGTCTGATACACTCCCATCTGGCACGTGGACAATGGGCAAGTAATGCAATAGGGTGAATCATTGTCACCGTCCGATACACTCCCATCTGGCACATGAACAAAGGGTAAGTAATGCAATGCGTGAATCATTGTCATCGCCTGATACATGCCCATCTGGCACGTGGACAATGGGCAAGTAATGCAATGGCATGAATCAATGTCATCGTCCGATACACTCCCATCTGGCACGTGGACAATGGGCAAGTAATGCAATGGCGTGAATCATTATCATCGTCTGATACACTCCATCTGGCATGTGGCCAATGGGCAAGTAATGCAACAGCGTGAATCATTGTCTTCGTCTGATAGTGAATTATTGTCACCGTCTCATTGACTCCCATCTGGCACGTGGACAATGGGAGAGAAATGCGATGGCATGAATCATTGTCATCGTCTGATACACTCCCATCTGTCACGGGCAATGGCATGAATGATTGTCATCATCTGATACACTCCCACCTGGCATGTGGACAATGGGCAAGTAATGCAATGTGTGAATCATTGTCACCATCTGATAGACTACCATCTGGCACCTGGAAAATGGGCAAGTAATGCAACAGCGTGAATCATTGTCATTGTCTGATAAACTCCCATCTGGCATATGGACAATGGGCAAGTAATGCAACAGCGTGAATCATTATCATCGTCTGATACACTCCCACCTGGAACCTGGACAATGGACAAGTAATGCAACAGCGTGAATCATTGTCATCGTCTGATAAACTCCCATCTGGCATGTGGACAATGGGGAAGTAATGCAACGGTGTTAATCATTGTCACCTTCTGATTGACTCCCATCTGTCATGTGGACAATGGGCAAGTAATGCAATGGCGTGAATCATTGTAATTGTCTGATAGACTCCCATCTGGCACGTGGACAATGGGCAAGTAATGCAATGGTGTGAATCATTGTCATCCTCTGATACACTCCCATCTGGCACGTGGACAATGGGCAAGTATTGCAATGGTGTGAATCATTGTCATCGTCTGATACACTCCCATCTGGCACGTGGACAATAGGCAAGTCGTGCAATGGTATGAATCATTTTCATCCTCTGATACACTCCAATCTGGCATGTGGACAAAGGGTAAGTAATACAATGGCATGAATCATTTTCATTGCCTGATACACGCCCATCTTGCACGTTGACAATGGGCAAGTAATGCAATGGCGTGAATCATTGTCATCGTCTGATACACTCCCATCTGGCACGTGGACAATGGGCAAGTAATGCAATGGCGAAAATCATTGTCATTGTCTTATGCACTCTCATCTGGCACGTGGACAATGGCAAGTAATGCAATGGCATGAATCATTTTCATTGTCTGATACACTCCCATCTGTCAAGTTGACAATGGACAAGTAACGGAATGCTGTGAATCGTTGTCATCGTCTGATAGACTCCCATCTGGTATGTAGACAAAGGGCATCTAACGCAAATGCGTGAATCATTGTCATTATCTGATGCACTTCTATCTGGCACGTGGACAATGGGCAAGTAACGAAAATGGTGTGAATCATTGTCATCGTCCGATTCACTCCCATCTGGCATGTGAACAAAGGGTAAGTAACGCAATGGTGTGAATCATTGTCATCGTCTGATACACTCCCATATGGCACGTGGACAATGGGCAACTATTGCAATTGTGTAAATCATTGTCATTGTCTGATACACTCCTATCTGGCACGTGGACAATTAGCAAGTTATGCAATAGGGTGAATCATTGTCATTGTCCGATAAACTCCCATCTGGCACGTGGACAAAGGGTAAGTAATGCAATGGTGTGAATCATTGTCATCGCCCGATACACACCCATCTGGCACGTGGAAAATGGGCCAGTAATGCAATGGCGTAAATCATTATCATCATCCGATACACTCGCATCTGCCACGTGGACAATTAGCAAGTAACGCAATGGTGAGAATCATTGTCATCGTCTGATAGACTCCCATCTGGCACGTGGACAATGGGCAAGTATTGCAATGGTGTGAATCATTGTCATCATCTGATACACTCCCATCTGGCACGTGGATAATGGGCATGTAATACAATGGGAGGAATCATTGTCATCATCCGATACACTCCCATCTGGCACGTGGACAAATGGTAAGTAATGCAATGGCGTGAATCATTGTCATCGCCTGATACACGCCAATCTGGCATGTGGACAATGGGCAAATAATGCAATGGCATGAATCATTGTCATCGTCTGATACACTCCCATCTGGCACGTCGACAATGGGCAAGTAATGCAATGGCGTGAATCATTGTCATTGTCTGATACTCCCATCTGGCAGGTCAACAATGGGCAAGTCATGCAATGGCATGAATCATTGTCATCGTCTGATACACTCTCATCTGGCACGTGGCCAATGGGCAACTACTGCAATTGCGTAAATCATTGTCATTGAATGATAAACTCAGATCTGGCACGTAAACAATGGGCAAGTAATGCAATGGCGTAAATCATTGTCATCCTATGATGCACTCGCATCTGGCACGTGGACAATGGGCAAGTAATGCAATGGTGTGAATCATTGTCATCCTATGATACACATGCATCTGGCATGTGGACAATGGGCAAGTATTGCAATTGTGTGAATCATTGTCATCGCCCGATACACACCCATCTGGCACATATACAATGGGCAAGTAATGCAATGGCGTGAATCATTGTCATCATCCGATACACTCCCATCTGCCACGTGGACAATTAGCAAGTAACGCAATGGTGTGAATCATTGTCATCGTCTGATACATGCCCATCTGGCATGTGGACAATGGGCAAGTAATGCAATGGCATGAATCATTGTCATCATCCGATACACTCCCATCTGCCACGTGGACAATTAGCAAGTAATGCAATGGCGTGAATCATTGTCATCATCCGATACGCTCCAATCTGCCACGTGGACAATTAGCAAGTAACGCAATGGCGTGAATCATTGTCATCGCCCGATACACACCCATCTGGCACGTGGACAATGGGCAAGTAATGCAATGGCGTGAATCATTGTCATCATCCGATACACTCCCATCTGCCACATGGACAATTAACAAGTAACGCAATGGTGTGAATCATTGTCATCGCCTGATACACGCCCATCTGGCACGTGGACAATGGGCAAGTAATGCAAGGGCGTGAATCATTGTCACCATCTGATACACTCCCATCTGGCATGTCGACAATGGGCAAGTAATGCAATGGAGTGAATCATTGTCATTGTCTGATACTCCCATCTGGCACGTCGACAATGGGCAAGTAATGCAATGGCATGAATCATTGTCATCGTCTGATACACTCTCATCTGGCACGTGGCCAATGGGCAACTACTGCAATTGCGTAAATCATTGTCATTGTATGATAAACTCAGATCTGGCACGTAAACAATGGGCAAGTAATGCAATGGCGTGAATAATTGTCATCCTCTGATACTCTTGCATCTGGCATGTGCACAATGGGCAAGTAATGCAATGGCGTGAATCATTGTCATTGTCTGATACACTCGCATCTGGCACATGGACATACACTTGCATCTGGCACGTGGACAATGGGCAAGTAATGCAATGGCGTGAATCATTGTCATCGTCTGATACACTTGCATCTGGCACGTGGACAATGGGCAAGTAATGCAATGGCGTGAATCATTGTCATCATCTGATACACTCCCATCTGGGACGTGGACAATGGGCAAGTAATGCAATGGCGTGAATCATTGTCATCGCCCGATACACACCTATCTGACACGTGGACAATGGGCAAGTAATGCAATGGCGTGAATCATTGTCATCATCCGATACACTTCCATCTGCCACGTGGACAATTAGCAAGTAATGCAATGGCGTGAATCATTGTCATCATCCGATACACTCCCATCTGCCACTTGGACAATTAGCAAGTAACGCAATGGCGTGAATCATTGTCATCGCCCGATACACACCCATCTGGCAGGTGGACAATGGGCAAGTAATGCAATGGCGTGAATCATTGTCATCATCTGGTACACTCCCATCTGGCACGTGGACAATGGGCAAGTAATGCAATGGCGTTAATCATTGTCATCGTCTGATACACTCCCATCTGGCACGTGGACAATGGGAAAGTATTGCAATGGCGTGAATCATTGTCATCGTCTGATACACTCCCATCTTGCACGTGGACAATGGGCAAGTAATGCAATGGCGTGAACCATTTTCACAGTCTGATACACTCCCATCCGGCATGTGGGCAATGGGCAAGTAATGCAATGGCGTGAATTCTTGTCATCGTCTTATACACTCCCATCCGGCACGTGGACAATGGGCAAGTAATGCAATGGCGTGAACCATTGTCATAGTCTGATACACTCCCATCCAGCACGTGGTCAATGGGCAAGTAATGCAATGGTGTGAACCATTGTCATCGTCTGATACACTCCCGTCCGGCACGTGGGCAATGGGCAAGTAATGCAATGACATGAATCATTGTCATCGTCTGGCACGTGGGCAATGCAATGTCATGAATCATTGTCATTTTCTGATACACTCCCATCCGGCATGTGGGCAATGTGCAAGTAATGCAATGACGTGAATCATTGTCATTGTATGATACACTCCCATGTGGCACGTGGGCAATGGGCAATTAATGCAATGGCGTGAATCATTGGCATTGTCTGATACACTCCCGTCCGACACGTGGACAATGGGCAAGTAATGCAATGACATGAATCATTTTCATCGTCTGATACACTCCCATCCGGCACCTGGCCAATGGGCAAGTAATGCAATGACATGAATCATTGTCATCGTCTGATACACACCCATCTGGCAGGTGGACAATGGGCAAGTAATGCAATGGCGTGAATCATTGTCATCATCTGGTACACTCCCATCTGGCACGTGGACAATGGGCAAGTAATGCAATGGCGTGAATCATTGTCATCGTCTGATACACTCCCATCTGGCACGTGGACAATGGGAAAGTATTGCAATGGCGTGAATCATTGTCATCATCTGATACACTCCCATCTTGCACGTGGACAATGGGCAAGTAATGCAATGGCGTGAACCATTTTCACAGTCTGATACACTCCCATCCGGCATGTGGGCAATGGGCAAGTAATGCAATGGCGTGAATTCTTGTCATCGTCTGATACACTCCCATCCGGCACGTGGACAATGGGCAAGTAATGCAATGGCGTGAACCATTGTCATAGTCTGATACACTCCCATCCAGCACGTGGTCAATGGGCAAGTAATGCAATGGTGTGAACCATTGTCATCGTCTGATACACTCCCGTCCGGCACGTGGGCAATGGGCAAGTAATGCAATGACATGAATCATTGTCATCGTCTGGCACGTGGGCAATGGGCAATTAATGCAATGGCATGAATCATTGTCATTTTCTGATAGACTCCCATCCGGCACGTGAGCAATGTGCAAGTAATGCAATGATATGAATCATAGTCATCATCTGATACACTCCTATCTGGCATGTGGACAATTAGCAAGTAATGCAATAGGGTGAATCCTTGTCATCGTCCGATAAACTCCCATCTGGCACGTGGACAAAGGGTAAGTAATGCAATGGCATGAATCATTGTCATCGCCCGATACACACCCATCTGGCACGTGGACAATGGGCAAGTAATGCAATGGCGTGAATCATTGTCATCATTCGATACACTCCCATCTGCCACGTGGACAATTAGCAAGTAACGCAATGGTGTGAATCATTGTCATCGTCTGATACACGCCCAACTGGCATGTGTACAATGGGCAAGTAATGCAATGGCATGAATCATTGTCATCATCCGATACACTCCCATCTGCCACGTGGACAATTAGCAACTAATGCAATGGCGTGAATCATTGTCATCATCCGATACACTCCCATCTGCCATGTGGACAATTAGCAAGTAACGCAATGGCGTGAATCATTGTCATCGCCCGATACACACCCATCTGGCACGTGGACAATGGGCAAGTAATGCAATGGCGTGAATCATTGTCATCATCCGATACACTCCCATCTGCCATGTGGACAATTAGCAAGTTACGCAATGGTGTGAATCATTGTCATCGCCTGATACACGCCCATCTGGCACGTGGACAATGGGCAAGTAATGCAATGGCGTGAATCATTGTCATCATCTGATACACTCCCATCTGGCACGTCGACAATGGGCAAGTAATGCAATGGAGTGAATCATTGTCATCATCCGATACACTCCCATCTGCCATCTGGACAATTAGCAAGTTACGCAATGGTGTGAATCATTGTCATCATCTGATACACGCCCATCTGGCACGTGGACAATGGGCAAGTAATGCAATGGCGTGAATCATTGTCATCATCTGATACACTCCCATCTGGCACGTCGACAATGGGCAAGTAATGCAATGGAGTGAATCATTGTCATTGTCTGATACTCCCATCTGGCACGTGGAATATGGGCAAGTAATGCAATGGCATGAATCATTGTCATCGTCTGATACACTCTCATCTGGCATGTGGCCAATGGGCAACTACTGCAATTGCGTAAATCATTGTCATTGTATGATAAACTCAGATCTGGCACGTAAACAATGGGCAAGTAATGCAATGGCGTGAATCATTGTCATCCTCCGATGCACTCGCATCTAGCACGTGGACAATGGGCAAGTAATGCAATGGCGTGAATCATTGTCATCGTCTGATACACTCCCATCTGGCATGTGGACAATGGGCAAGTAATGCAATGGCGTGAATCATTGTCATCGCCCGATACACACCCATCTGACACGTGGACAATGGGCAAGTAATGCAATGGCGTGAATCATTGTCATCATCCGATACACTCCCATCTGCCACGTGGACAATTAGCAAGTAACGCAGTGGTGTGAATCATTGTCATCGTCTGATACACGCCCATCTGGCATGTGGACAATGGACAAATAATGCAATGGCATGAATCATTGTCATCATCCGATACACTTCCATCTGCCACGTGGACAATTAGCAAGTAATGCAATGGCGTGAATCATGGTCATCATCCGATACACTCCCATCTGCCACATGGACAATTAGCAAGTAACGCAATGGCGTGAATCATTGTCATCGCCCGATACACACCCATCTGGCAGGTGGACAATGGGCAAGTAATGCAATGGCGTGAATCATTGTCATCATCTGGTACACTCCCATCTGGCACGTGGACAATGGGCAAGTAATGCAATGGCGTGAATCATTGTCATCGTCTGATACACTCCCATCTGGCACGTAGACAATGGGCAAGTAATGCAATGGCGTGAATTCTTGTCATCGTCTGATACACTCCCATCCGGCAAGTGGACAATGGGCAAGTAATGCAATGGCGTGAACCATTGTCATAGTCTGATACACTCCCATCCAGCACGTGGTCAATGGGCAAGTAATGCAATGGTGTGAACCATTGTCATCGTCTGATACACTCCCGTCCGGCACGTGGGCAATGGGCAAGTAATGCAATGACATGAATCATTGTCATCGTCTGTGTCATGATCTCTGCTTCCAAAAGGTCAGGGTTTTCCCAACTCCCTTGGAAGCAGATCCATAACCCAGGTTCCGAGTGCCAACCAGTCCCAATTGGGACCTTTTGGACCCAGTCCTGGCGCCAGTGGCACCAGGCTCATAAATATGCCCAGTCCCAGCGCTGGAAGCGCCGGGCTCATAATGCTTGGGTGGACTTACCTTCAGCAGACCATGCTGCTTACTTGCCTGCCAGTTGAGCCTCTGATCCTCTTCTGTTTGGAACTACTTTTCCTGTTGGGTGGGGCTGGAGCCACTCCCTAGATTCAGAACACTGGAACTCTTCTGGAAGGCAGGAACTCTTTTCTTACCAGGAACTCTTTTCTTACTTAGGTGTGGCTGTGGAAGGAGACACCTAAGCACTACAGGAGGCTATTTAAACCACACCCGGTGGATGAATCTTGCTTTGCGTTATTCTGCAACCTCTGCAGCAGAACGCTCATCGTGTCTTCTGCATCCGGTCCTGGGCCTAAGGAAAAAGGCTTACCATCCTGAATCCAGTCTTCAGCAACACCTATAAAGACAAGAAAGAACAGGTTAGCATTCCGGCATCTGAAAGGCAAAGGCTTACCATCCTGAATCCAGTCTTCAGCAACACCTATAAAGACAAGAAAGAACAGGTTAGCATTCCGGCATCTGAAAGGCAAAGGCTTACCTACTCTTCGTGCGCTCCGGAGGTCTTCACACTGCATTCCGGCATCTGAAAGACAAAAGTTTACCAACTCTTCGCACGCTCCGGAGGCCTTCGGCGCTGCATCCCGCATCTGAAAGACAAAACAAGGTGCGTTTAAAGACATTGGGGAACTTTAATATTCACGTGCCATTACTCCTTTCCACATCTAATCCAGTGGGTATTCCGGCACCCTGCAGCCGCTCCAAACTCGTACCTGCAAAATAAAAAGACAGTTAGAGCGCATAGTGAAGCAGGCAACAAGCGCTTACTTACGTGCTTCCAGGCGCTTCTATTCATCACACGGGCTCCATCTTCAACTCACTTCAGCCCGTCATCCGCCATCGCCGGAACCCTGCAAAACAAGAGACATCATTACTAAAGACTTTAAAGACATTTGAATGACTCGAAACTTACCGTTCGTGCAGTAAACGACGGACAGCAGTCCTCTGAAGTCAAGAGGCCTGCGCTACCTATCCAGTGAAGAAACTGGTTACAGCACCCTGCCCCGAGGCAGATGGAGAGCTCGGCATTCACTTACCTAAGGTGAGAGCGTTAACCTTTGGGGGTCTACAGGAGAGGAGAAGAGGAAAGAGATAGCGACACCCCAATAACCCCAGTTCATTAACCCCATATTTTCTATCTGCAGACATCTTACTCTACACGTCAGGCATACAGTGCACAGAGGTCCAGCCCAAAGAGCCAACCGGGTGCTACACATCACCTTTGAAGATACGGTAGTCGCCCAGTCAAGACCGGCGCCTCTGCGAGAATCAGGTGAGCGTTACAGAACGCAAAGCCTACCGCAAAACTCTCGCCCAGGCGCTATGGAAACCTTGGATACTGACCCCCTAGCCCGGTTACTTGGGGAACTAAGGGCAGAAGTGCATGCAGCTCGTCAGGAAACAAATGCTCTAAGAAGGGAACTAATTATTTCCAAGCAGAGAACAGACAATCTTGCTAGACAAGTGCTACAGTCACAAGCCGGACAGACCCCGTTTACCGCATCAGGGGCAAATCTTCCTTCAACATCCTCTATGAATCCAGTGCAGATCAACCTACCTGGGAATGTACCTCTGGCTCCGCCCGAACGATTTTCTGGTGACCCAAAGAGGTTTGCAGTATTTATCAATCAGTGCCGGTTGCACTTCTTATGCCGGCCAGCAGCCTTTCCAACTGATCAAGCAAAAGTAGCTTTTGTACTTTCGTACCTTAGTGGCAATGCGGCAGACTGGTCGATCCCTCTAGTTAATCAAGATGATCCGGTTCTCCATGATTTTCAAGCCTTTCAGCTTAGTATGGAAAAACTGTTCGCAAGACATTCACAGGGGCAGGCCTTGGACAATGAGCTTCTTTCGTTGCGACAGGGTAATCAAGACCTTTTGGCTTATATTGCATCTTTCAATAGACTAATAGTGGAAACTCAATGGCCTGAGGACAAAAGGATTACGCTGTTTTATAGAGGTCTACGTGGAGAGCTCAAAGACGTTTTAGCCCAAGTAGTGAATCCCCCACAAGACTGTTCGGATTATATAGACTTGGTCGTTCAAATAGATCACAGGCTGCAGAACAGGAAGGCCGATCGTTCCAAGTTTGATGCTCGAGTATTTTCCAAACCGCCAACTCCTTCCAAAGGAGTAGACTCCGAGGAACACATGCAAATAGGGGGTCTGAAAGGTCCTCTAACACAAAGGGAGCGGGAAAGGAGGAAACAGTTGCAATTATGCCTATATTGCGGAAACTCAGGGCACTTTCTTCGAGACTGTCCGGTGAAACCTGCCAAGAAGGCAGTAGGAGCTGCAGTTACCAAAGTTACAAACTCTGAGCAGGGAAACGACCTCGCCCGACAAGAATAGAGGTCCTCTTGCCGAGCGTGAAAACCAGTTCCGTGACCTCGCATTTGGTGATACCTATGGTCCTCATTAGCCCTGATAATCCGGATCGATTACATGCAATTGAAGCTTACGTCGACAGCGGTGCCATCGGCAATTATGTGGATCATGAAATGGTTTTGAGGATGAATCTAACTCTTTGTCCCAAGGCTGTAAAGGACGTCATTACTACGGTGGATGGTACGGAGATAGCCTCCGGGCCAGTAACACATACCACTCAAGAGGTGACGCTAGTAAGTCAAGATGGACACCATGAGAAGATCGTGTTCGATGTGATCAAGGCCCCTCAGTTTCAGATTATTCTAGGAATACCTTGGTTAGAGAAACACAATCCTCTGATCGATTGGCGAGCAAGAACGGTCCAGTTTCCAGAATGTGTCTCTACTTGTCACCCTCCACCTGGTGTTGCACTGGCCGCAATTTCTTCAGAGACTCCCCAGTTACCTCCCGAATACCTAGAATACCAAGATGTTTTCCGGAAGGATCAGGCTAACTCTCTACCTCCTCATAGGTCTTATGACTGCCAGATAGACCTGATACCTGGATCTACTCCTCCTTGTAATAGAATTTATGCCCTCACCGAGCCTGAGAACCTTCACCTTCGACAATACCTGGATCAATACCTGGCAAATGGGTTTATTCGTCCTTCCAAGTCCCCTGCTTCTTCAGCTTTGTTCTTCGTTCCAAAAAAGGAAGGAGACCTTAGAACTTGTATCGATTATCGCTCCCTGAACCAGATCACCGTTAAGAATAGATATCCGTTACCTTTGATCCCTGAACTCCTGGACCAAGTCAGAAAAGCATGCATATATACAAAGCTGGATCTTAGAGGAGCTTACCACTTGGTACGAGTAAAAGAGGGTGATGAATGGAAGACGGCCTTCCGCACCAAGTATGGGCTATTTGAATATCAGGTCATGCCCTTCGGACTTTGCAATGCCCCGGCCGCCTTTCAATATTTTATGAACGATGTCCTCAGAGAGCTCATAGATGTATGTGTTGTTGTTTACATTGACGACATCCTCGTTTATTCTTCATCGGAATCTGAACATCGGAAACACGTGAAAATGGTCCTCGAAAGATTGCGTCAACACAAACTTTTCGCTAAGTTGGAAAAATGTGTTTTCAACGTGACTGAAGTTGAATTCTTGGGATTCATATTATCACCTGGCGGAGTGCGTATGGATTCAAAGAAGGTCGATGCAGTTCTCAAATGGCCATCACCATCCTCCGTAAAAGGTGTGCAGAGCATGTTAGGCTTCGCTAACTTTTACCGCAGGTTTATCCCCGAATTCTCTCGAATAGTCCAGCCCATCACTGCCTTGTTAAAGAAAAACAAACGTTTTGAATGGTCTACCGAGGCGGAACAAGCTTTCCAGGATTTGAAGACTAAATTTATCTCTGCACCAATCTTAAAACACCCTCGCCCCGAACTCCCCTACATCGTGGAAACTGATGCTTCAAGCCTTGCCATGGGGGCAGTTCTATCACAAAAGGACCCGGTAACCAATCAGTTGCATCCCGTGGCATTTTGGTCCCGCAAATTCTCGCCTCCTGAAATCAATTACACGATTACTGACAAGGAACTTCTGGCTATCAAGTCTGCCTTTAAGGCTTGGCGGCATTATCTGCTGGGGGCCCGACACACCGTTACTGTGATTACGGATCACCGAAACCTGCAATATTTGAAGACCGCAAAAGCCCAATCCTCTAGACAACTCCGTTGGGCATTATTCTTTGCCGAGTTTGACATCATAATTACCTATCGACCTGGTACAAAGAACGGTAAAGCCGATGCCCTTTCTCGGATGGGAGTGGAAGAACACTTGGTCAACCCTAAACCTGTACCAATCATTCCCGAACAAAGAACTCTGGGTGTAATCGCCACAGAATCCATAGAGGAAGTTAAGGATAAAGCCAGGCAACTTGTAACTCCAGCAGACATACAGAATTGGCATCTGCAGGGAAAGGACTTTGCAGTAAAGGACAACTTATTGTATTTCCAAGAACGATTATACCTACCCAGCACAGATTTACAGAAAAAAGTAATCTCTTGTTATCACGACTCTTTAATGGAAGGTCATCCCGGTATAGCCAAGACCTCAGAAAAGATCAAGCGCTACTTCTGGTGGCCGTCTTGGAAAAAAGATATCAGAGACTTTATAATGTCCTGTGGAGTATGCGCCCAAAACAAGAGTCAAAAGGAAAGACCAGCAGGCCTCTTACGCCCTATTGACATCCCACCTCGCCCTTGGCATACGCTTTCTATGGACTTCATCACCGATCTACCTCCATGCTCCGGATACAATACGATTCTAGTAATCGTGGACTTATTCTCCAAGATGGCGCATTTCATTCCGCTCAAAGGCTTGCCAACCGCAGCAACTCTGGCCCGAGAATTTCTCGAAAACATCGTCCGACTGCACGGTTTTCCTTCGGTTCTAATTTCGGATCGAGGTAGTCAATTTATTTCTCATTTTTGGCGAAGTTGCTGTCGGTCGGCTCAAATTGATGTGAGACTATCGACCAGTCACCACCCTCAGACCGACGGACAAACCGAGAGGACCAATCAAACTCTGGAACAGTATTTACGCTGCATGCTGCAACAAACTGAAAAAACTTGGAAAGATATCCTTTGGATAGCCGAGTATGCCTACAATAACTCTGTCCATTCGGGAACTGGGAAAACCCTGTTTTTTCTTTTGTACGGCAGTCACCCTCGAACCTCGGAGTTGGATCCCCTCCAAGATCTTGAAACACCAGCAGTAGACTACCTGCATTCTACAATCACCCAAGCCTTTAATGAAGCTGTTTCTCACCTTCAAAGGGCTAAAGAACAATACAAGAAAGGAGCAGATCAACATCGGAAGGAAGCCCCTCACTATCAAGTAGGGGATCAAGTCTGGTTATCCACCAAATATCTATCTCTAAAAGGGCCACGCACATTCAACCCAAGATACCTTGGTCCCTATTCCATCACTACCATAGTAAACCCAGTAGCGGTCAAGTTGGACTTGCCCCCGCACATGAAGATACATCCGGTCTTCCACGTCTCTCTATTAAAACCCGTGCAACCTCAAACCTGACTAACCAAATCTCCAAAACCTATCCTAGTGGATGGAGAACTCGAGTTTGAAGTCAAAAGCATTCTGGACTCCAAGATCTCCAAATCTAAACTATTCTACCTAATTGACTGGAAAGGCTACGGCCCCCAAGAGAGATCCTGGGAACCTGCTGAATATGTCCACGCTCCTCGCCTAATCAAAAGATTTCACCGAACATTTCCTGACAAGCCAAAACCCCCGGAGAAGCCCGGTTTGGGAGGGGCCTTGAGGGGGGGTACTGTCATGATCTCTGCTTCCAAAAGGTCAGGGTTTTCCCAACTCCCTTGGAAGCAGATCCATAACCCAGGTTCCGAGTGCCAACCAGTCCCAATTGGGACCTTTTGGACCCAGTCCTGGCGCCAGTGGCACCAGGCTCATAAATATGCCCAGTCCCAGCGCTGGAAGCGCCGGGCTCATAATGCTTGGGTGGACTTACCTTCAGCAGACCATGCTGCTTACTTGCCTGCCAGTTGAGCCTCTGATCCTCTTCTGTTTGGAACTACTTTTCCTGTTGGGTGGGGCTGGAGCCACTCCCTAGATTCAGAACACTGGAACTCTTCTGGAAGGCAGGAACTCTTTTCTTACCAGGAACTCTTTTCTTACTTAGGCGTGGCTGTGGAAGGAGACACCTAAGCACTACAGGAGGCTATTTAAACCACACCCAGTGGATGAATCTTGCTTTGCGTTATTCTGCAACCTCTGCAGCAGAACGCTCATCGTGTCTTCTGCATCCGGTCCTGGGCCTAAGGAAAAAGGCTTACCATCCTGAATCCAGTCTTCAGCAACACCTATAAAGACAAGAAAGAACAGGTTAGCATTCCGGCATCTGAAAGGCAAAGGCTTACCATCCTGAATCCAGTCTTCAGCAACACCTATAAAGACAAGAAAGAACAGGTTAGCATTCCGGCATCTGAAAGGCAAAGGCTTACCTACTCTTCGTGCGCTCCGGAGGTCTTCACACTGCATTCCGGCATCTGAAAGACAAAAGTTTACCAACTCTTCGCACGCTCCGGAGGCCTTCGGCGCTGCATCCCACATCTGAAAGACAAAACAAGGTGCGTTTAAAGACATTGGGGAACTTTAATATTCACGTGCCATTACTCCTTTCCACATCTAATCCAGTGGGTATTCCGGCACCCTGCAGCCGCTCCAAACTCGTACCTGCAAAATAAAAAGACAGTTAGAGCGCATAGTGAAGCAGGCAACAAGCGCTTACTTACGTGCTTCCAGGCGCTTCTATTCATCACACGGGCTCCATCTTCAACTCACTTCAGCCCGTCATCCGCCATCGCCGGAACCCTGCAAAACAAGAGACATCATTACTAAAGACTTTAAAGACATTTGAATGACTCGAAACTTACCGTTCGTGCAGTAAACGACGGACAGCAGTCCTCTGAAGTCAAGAGGCCTGAGCTACCTATCCAGTGAAGAAACTGGTTACAGCACCCTGCCCCGAGGCAGATGGAGAGCTCGGCATTCACTTACCTAAGGTGAGAGCGTTAACCTTTGGGGGTCTACAGGAGAGGAGAAGAGGAAAGAGATAGGGACACCCCAATAACCCCAGTTCATTAACCCCATATTTTCTATCTGCAGACATCTTACTCTACACGTCAGGCATACAGTGCACAGAGGTCCAGCCCAAAGAGCCAACCGGGTGCTACACATCCCCTTTGAAGATACGGTAGTCGCCCAGTCAAGACCGGCGCCTCTGCGAGAATCAGGTGAGCGTTACAGTCTGGTACGTGGGCAATGGGCAAATAATGCAATGACATGAATCATTGTCATTTTCTGATACACTCCCATCCGGCACGTGGGCAATGTGCAAGTAATGCAATGGCGTGAATCATTGGCATTGTCTGATACACTCCCGTCCGGCACGTGGACAATGGGCAAGTAATGCAATGACATGAATCATTTTCATCGTCTGATACACTCTGGTCCGGCACCTGGCCAATGGGCAAGTAATGCAATGACATGAATCATTGTCATCGTCTGATACACACCCATCTGGCAGGTGGACAATGGGCAAGTAATGCAATGGCGTGAATCATTGTCATCATCTGGTACACTCCCATCTGGCACGTGGACAATGGGCAAGTAATGCAATGGCGTGAATCATTGTCATCGTCTGATACACTCCCATCTGGCACGTGGACAATGGGCAATTAATGCAATGGCGTGAATCATTGGCATCATCTGATACACTCCCGTCCGGCACGTGGACAATGGGCAAGTAATGCAATGGCGTGAATCATTGGCATCGTCTGATACACTCCCATCTGGCACGTGGACAAAGGGCAAGTAATGCAATGGCGTGAATCATTGTCATCATCTGATACACTCCTATCTGGCACGTGGACAATTAGCAAGTAACGCAATGGTGTGAATCGTTGTCATCGTCTGATACACGCACAACTGGCATGTGGACAATGGACAAGTAATGCAATGGCATGAATCATTGTCATCATCCGATACACTCCCATCTGCCACGTGGACAATTAGCAATTAATGCAATGGCATGAATCATTGTCATCATCCGATACACTCCCATCTGCCATGTGGACAATTAGCAAGTAACGCAATGGCGTGAATCATTGTCATCGCCCGATACACACCCATCTGGCACGTGGACAATGGGCAAGTAATGCAATGGCGTGAATCATTGTCATCATCCGATACACTCCCATCTGCCATGTGGACAATTAGCAAGTTACGCAATGGTGTGAATCATTGTCATCGCCTGATACAGCCCATCTGGCACGTGGACAATGGGCAAGTAATGCAATGGCGTGAATCATTGTCATCATCTGATACACTCCCATCTGGCACGTCGACAATGGGCAAGTAATGCAATGGAGTGAATCATTGTCATCATCCGATACACTCCCATCTGCCATCTGGACAATCAGCAAGTTACGCAATGGTGTGAATCATTGTCATCGCCTGATACACGCCCATCTGGCACGTGGACAATGGGCAAGTAATGCAATGGCATGAATCATTGTCATCATCTGATACACTCCCATCTGGCACGTCGACAATGGGCAAGTAATGCAATGGAGTGAATCATTGTCATTGTCTGATACTCCCATCTGGCACGTGGACAATGGGCAAGTAATGCAATGGCATGAATCATTGTCATCGTCTGATACACTCTCATCTGGCACGTGGCCAATGGGCAACTACTGCAATTGCGTAAATCATTGTCATTGTATGATAAACTCAGATCTGGCACGTAAACAATGGGCAAGTAATGCAATGGCGTGAATCATTGTCATCCTCTGATGCACTCGCATCTAGCACGTGGACAATGGGCAAGTAATGCAATGGCGTGAATCATTGTCATTGTCTGATACACTCCCATCTGGCACGTGGACAATGGGCAAGTAATGCAATGGCGTGAATCATTGTCATCGCCCGATACACACCCATCTGACACGTGGACAATGGGCAAGTAATGCAATGGCGTGAATCATTGTCATCATCCGATACACTCCCATCTGCCACGTGGACAATTAGCAAGTAACGCAGTGGTGTGAATCATTGTCATCGTCTGATACACGCCCATCTGGCATGTGGACAATGGACAAGTAATGCAATGGCATGAATCATTGTCATCATCCGATACACTTCCATCTGCCACGTGGACAATTAGCAAGTAATGCAATGGCGTGAATCATTGTCATCATCCGATACACTCCCATCTGCCACATGGACAATTAGCAAGTAACGTAATGGCGTGAATCATTGTCATCGCCCGATACACACCCATCTGGCAGGTGGACAATGGGCAAGTAATGCAATGGCGTGAATCATTGTCATCATCTGGTACACTCCCATCTGGCACGTGGACAATGGGCAAGTAATGCAATGGCGTGAATCATTGTCATCGTCTGATACACTCCCATCTGGCACGTGGACAATGGGAAAGTATTGCAATGGCGTGAATCATTGTCATCGTCTGATACACTCCCATCTTGCACGTGGACAATGGGCAAGTAATGCAATGGCGTGAACCATTTTCACAGTCTGATACACTCCCATCCGGCATGTGGGCAATGGGCAAGTAATGCAATGGCGTGAATTCTTGTCATCGTCTGATACACTCCCATCCGGCACGTGGACAATGGGCAAGTAATGCAATGGTGTGAACCATTGTCATAGTCTGATACACTCCCATCCAGCACGTGGTCAATGGGCAAGTAATGCAATGGTGTGAACCATTGTCATCGTCTGATACACTCCCGTCCGGCACGTGGGCAATGGGCAAGTAATGCAATGACATGAATCATTGTCATCGTCTGGCACGTGGGCAATGGGCAATTAATGCAATGGCATGAATCATTGTCATTGTATGATACACTCCCATCCGGCACGTGGGCAATGTGCAAGTAATGCAATGACATGAATCATTGTCATTGTATGATACACTCCCATCTGGCACGTGGGCAATGGGCAATTAATGCAATGGCGTGAATCATTGGCATTGTCTGATACACTCCCGTCCGGCACGTGGACAATGGGCAAGTAATGCAATGACATGAATCATTTTCATCGTCTGATACACTCCCGTCCGGCACCTGGCCAATGGGCAAGTAATGCAATGACATGAATCATTGTCATCGTCTGATACACACCCATCTGGCAGGTGGACAATGGGCAAGTAATGCAATGGCGTGAATCATTGGCATCGTCTGATACACTCCCGTCAGGCACGTGGACAATGGGCAAGTAATGCAATGGCGTGAATCATTGGCATCGTCTGATACACTCCCATCTGGCACGTGGACAAAGGGCAAGTAATGCAATGGCGTGAATCATTGTCATCATCTGATACACTCCTATCTGGCACGTGGACAATTAGCAAGTAATGCAATAGGGTGAATCCTTGTCATCGTCCGATAAACTCCCATCTGGCACGTGGACAAAGGGTAAGTAATGCAATGTCATGAATCATTGTCATCGCCCGATACACACCCATCTGGCACGTGGACAATGGGCAAGTAATGCAATGGCGTGAATCATTGTCATCATTCGATACACTCCCATCTGCCACGTGGACAATTAGCAAGTAACGCAATGGTGTGAATCATTGTCATCGTCTGATACACGCACAACTGGCATGTGGACAATGGACACGTAATGAAATGGCATGAATCATTGTCATCATCCGATACACTCCCATCTGCCACGTGGACAATTAGCAATTAATGCAATGGCGTGAATCATTGTCATCATCCGATACACTCCGATCTGCCATGTGGACAATTAGCAAGTAACGCAATGGCGTGAATCATTGTCATCGCCCGATACACACCCATCTGGCACGTGGACAATGGGCAAGTAATGCAATGGCGTGAATCATTGTCATCATCCGATACACTCCCATCTGCCATGTGGACAATTAGCAAGTTACGCAATGGTGTGAATCATTGTCATCGCCTGATACACGCCCATCTGGCACGTGGACAATGGGCAAGTAATGCAATGGCGTGAATCATTGTCATCATCTGATACACTCCCATCTGGCACTTCGACAATGGGCAAGTAATGCAATGGAGTGAATCATTGTCATTGTCTGATACTCCCATCTGGCACGTGGACAATGGGCAAGTAATGCAATGGCATGAATCATTGTCATCGTCTGATACACTCTCATCTGGCACGTGGCCAATGGGCAACTACTGCAATTGCGTAAATCATTGTCATTGTATGATAAACTTAGATCTGGCACGTAAACAATGGGCAAGTAATGCAATGGCGTGAATCATTGTCATCCTCTGATGCACTCGCATCTAGCACGTGGACAATGGGCAAGTAATGCAATGGCGTGAATCATTGTCATCGTCTGATACACTCCCATCTTGCACGTGGACAATGGGCAAGTAATGCAATGGCGTGAACCATTTTCACAGTCAGATACACTCCCATCAGGCACGTGGGCAATGGGCAAGTAATGCAATGGCATGAATCATTGTCATCGTCTGATACACTCCCATCCGGCACGTGGACAATGGGCAAGTTATGCAATAGCGTGAACCATTGTCATAGTCTGATACACTCCTGTCCGGCACGTCGGCAATGGGCAAGTAATGCAATGACATGAATCATTGTCATCGTCTGATGCACTCCCATCTGGCACTTGGACAATGGGCAATTAATGCAATGGCGTGAATCATTGGCATTGTCTGATACACTCCCATCCGGCACGTGGACAATGGGCAAGTAATGCAATGACATGAATCATTGTCATCGTCTGATACACTCCCGTCCGGCACGTGGGCAATTAATGCAATGACATGAATCATTGTCATCGTCTGATATACTCCCGTCTGGCACGTGGGCAATGGGCAATTAATGCAATGGCATGAATCATTGTCATCGTCTGATACACTCCCATCCGGCACGTGAGCAGTGGGCAAGTAATGCAATGACATGAATCATTGTCATCGTCTGCTACACTCCCATCCGGCACGTGGACAATGGGCAAGTAATGCAATGGCGTGAATCATTGGCATCGTCTGATACACTCCCGTCCGGCACGTGGCCAATGGGCAAGTAATGCAATGGCGTGAATCATTGGCATCGTCTGATACACTCCCATCCGGCACGTGGGCAATTGGCAAGTAATGCAATGGCGATGGGCAAGTAATGCAATGGCGTGAATCATTGTCCAAGTAATTTGCTGAACATATTATTGAATGCCAATTGATGAAGGTAAGGGTAATCATTTTTTATTCAAAGGTCATACATTTTGCCAAATTATAAAGCAAAACCCCAACCTCTTCTTTAAAGCGATCATCAAATTCTCCAAGATGTGAGCAAAGTTATTGACACAATGTGCTTAAAATGTAACACATTTCACTCCATTTCCCAGATGATAGGCCAGAGTGAGAGCCACCAAATCCTTCTGTAAAATGTTCATTTTGTTCCGAATCACTGTTTGCGCAGCGTAACAAGGCCCTTCATTCTTTAAAATGCACTACTTGACATTAGATTTCACTTGAATTCCATGGTTGTGACCACCCAAATCCTACCTGAAAATGTTACTTTCTGGTCTTGTCTTCGTAAACATACCCCATTTGTTTCATAAGATCTGAATATTACTTCGGGGGGAGCCTTCAAATCCACCTATAAGGTTTGGTTTAAATATTCTATTTTACTGTCCAGGCAAAAATGGTATCATTAACATCCAACATTTGCCGGTACATGTCCTGTAGCCTTCTTGGGAGAGAACTAAAAGCCTTCTGTAACATTGCTCGAGTGATGACATGCTTTTAAACAATTTGACTGGCCTTATGCGTCCAAAGATTGCAAGTTTGCCACTTAACTGCCTAAACAATTCTTGTAAATACCAACTAATTGGTCAAAGAAAGCTGAAGGCCATTGCCGATGGCCTGAACTAGAATTGCTCCTGTCCTAGATTACTGTTCATTAACATATCCTTTTAGCAATTTTAAGTATTTATACTTTGTTGTGCAATCATTTTGTCACCAACATAATATTGATAAGGTCCATATAAAAGTGTGAATATTGCTCACTGTTAGACTTGCTACACACATTTTGTTCATTGGGCCTCATTACGACCCAGGCGGTAATCTTCCGTCATTACCGCCATGGCGTAATGAGCGTTTACGCCGTGGGCCGATGGCGTAAAGAGCGCCACATTACGACCCATCGCGCACGAGCATTACGCCATGGCGGTAATCCAATTAACGCCATGGCGGAAAAGGCCCCTACCGGCATCGTAAAGCGAGCAAGGTGTACTTCCGCCACCGTAAGTAGCGGCCACCGTAATTAGCGGCCACCGTAATTAGCGGCCACCGTAATTTGCGGTGGCCGTAAAAAGCAGAACCGGAAATAGCGTCATTGCGCCGGAACGGGAAACAGCACGTCGGCCATCTTTAAAAACACAATCCATTGCCATCCTACCGAACAACACCAGATCCAACCCTGACACCTGTCCCAACCAATCACCCACCCATCCAACTACCCAAAAATGCCTAAAGCTGTTAAGAAGGCATGTGACCGCCAGCGCCAGGAAAGATTCAGCCGGGAGGAACTCTGCATGCTTGCGGAGACCCTGCAAGACAACGCAGCTGTCGTTTTCTCCCCGGAAATGTCCAGGACAGCGATAGGGAAAAAGAAGGCCATCTGGGCCCTGGTGGCCGAGCGCGTCAGCGCGGTGGGGACCGTACCCCGCACCCCACAGCAGTGCAGGAAGCGCTGGGACGACCTCCGCATACGGGTCAGAGCCGTCATCTCTGCGAACCGCAACCTTGCCCTGGGTACCGGTGGAGGGTCGGAATCCCCACTAAAACTCCAACCGTGGGAGGAGATTTGTGCAACCACGATTGGCATGGAAGCCATTGAAGGCGTCGGAGGGATGGAAAGGGGAGCTCCGACATCAGGCGATGAAGGTAGGTGCCTCAAACAAGACATGCCATAGTCACTGCAGTCCATTCATGTGTAGCACAAGGTTGCCCTAGAGTGTAAATGCAACACATTTCCACACTGCCCATAGCCACATGCGAGCACCACCCTGTATACACTGCTGGCACCCGCATACCTGCATCCACATTCCACACTAAAAGGAGACAACCTGCATGGCCCTGCCTGAAATCTGCCTCATCTACTGACCAGAATAATGTCTATCAAGTCATTCCAAAGTCCGCAGAACCATCAATAATGCCCTCCCTCCTTTGCTCCACCACAGGCACAGATTCACACCCCGAGGACCAGGACACCCCTGCGACGAAGAGAGCCAAGAAGGCCAATAATACCGTCCCTGCACCCTCAACCTCAGCTACAGTGAGGCAGACCCCACAACAAGCAGGACCCACTGCAAGCATACCGGACGTCCCACCGGCAAGCACCCCTGTAGTCAGCAGGCCAGCAGCAGCTGCTCCACCTCTACCAACATTGCCTGCCACAGAAGGCACCGGGTCAGCGGCCAGCAGCAACATGGGTGAGACAGCTGCAATAGCTGCATGTTCAGACTCAGACATTGAGGAGCACGAAGTCAGAAGCCCCACTGACATACTACATTCACCCTGTTTGTCAGACGCCAGCCCCCATGAGGATCACACACAGGGGCACACAGAGGTAGAGGAGTGGCCTTCTACCCCATGCCCAGTCCTCAGTCCACAGGAGGGGAGCAGCCCCTCCATCACACCACCAGCACTGGCCATGAGCCAGCAGGGGCAGCAGTCCCTCGAGGACATCACAGAACGGCAGCAACAACTGTCCACGATGCTGGCTGAGCATGCCGCGGAATGTGTGGGAGCTAGGGCAACCATTGAACAGGCCACAGAGACCCTAAGGGCCGAAGTAGCGCAGAGCACTGCCACCCTGAGGGATGCCATGCAGGCCATGTCCAGGGACATCTGTGCTGAACTTGCCGGCTTGCGTCGTGCGCTCACTGAGCTCACCCATACCCTACAGGACGTGCATGCACGGGGGCAGGCAGGGACATCCTCCACTGCCAGTTCTGCACAGAGCAGCCCCGTCCGACGTTCCGGACGTAACCTGCGCTCCACAGCCAGGGATGCCCCGGGGGCCGGGAGAGGGGGCTTGTAACAGCCTGTGGCCACTGTCACAGGCATCTGTTGACACCTACATGGGGTGTGTTGGGGTGTGCAGGGGGAGGGGGGAGGGGGTGTGTTGGGGTGTGCAGGGGGGAGGAGGGAGGGGGTGTGTTGGGGTGTGCAGTGGGGAGGGGGGAGGGGGTGTGTTGGGGTGTGCAGGGGGGAGGGGGGAGGTGGTGTGTCACGACGTTTCAAAGTTTAAATACACTTTTTTCTTTCCCAAAATGAAATGTGTGGACATTTTCATTGCGTATGTGTGCTTTATTGGTGTACAGTCCACAGTGTGCATGTCCCAGAGACACACAGTGCCCCAAGTGCAGTCTCCATGTGATTCACACCAGCCGTGTGTGCTAGAAGCAGTGGTCGATGATACTTTGGCGCATTGCACGCCCCTCCTGTGCGTCGCCTCCTCCATGGGGTGCCGCCCCATCTGCACCCTCCTCATCCTCATCGTCAGGTGGTTGCAGTTCTGCGTCAGGGGGCAGGGGCACATTCCGTCTGACGCACATATTGTGTAGCATTACACATGCCATGACGATCTTTGCCACCTTCTCATGGTGGTACAGGAGTGCCCCACCAGACCTGCTGAGGCTTCGGAACCGTGCCTTCAATAGGCCGAATGTCTGCTCTATGACCACACGAGTACGTGTATGTGCACGGTTGAAGTCCTCCTCGTGCTGGTTGTGCGGGTTCCGGACTGGTGTAAGGAGCCACCTCTTCAGGGGATAGCCTGCATCACCTGTATGTAGGCGAGAATGTATGTGTCAGTCATGTCGTCTGATCAAGGACATGATGTGCCACTATGGCTTGCATCCAACTGTTACTTCGGCTCACTTCTACATGCACTAATTGATTCACACAATGCAACCAGTATATGCTCATGGCTCCCATGGCCTGTTTTGCATGCCATCACCCAATGTATGCAGAGGGGTTCAGTGCATTGTGAGTGCCCATCCTCTGTCTCCGTTCTCTGTGTTACTCACAGCCAGGTGGAGTATGCATCATTCCCCCCCCTTTCAGCCAGGTGGAGTATGCATCATTCCCCCCCACTATCAGCCAGGTGGAGTATGCATCATCCCCCCCCCTTTCAGCCAGGTGGAGTATGCATCATTCCCCCCCTTTCAGCCAGGTGGAGTATGCATCATTCCCCCCCCTTTCAGCCAGGTGGAGAATGCATCATTCCCCTCCCCCCCCTTTCAGCCAGGTGGAGTATGCATCATTCCTCCCCCCCTTTCAGCCAGGTGGAGTATGCATCATTCCCCCCCCTTTCAGCCAGGTGGAGTATGCATCATTCTCCCCCCCCCTTTCAGCCAGGTAGAGTATGCATCATCCCCCCCCTTTCAGCCAGGTGGAGTATGCATCACCCCCCCCCCTTTCAGCCAGGTGGAGTATGCATCATTCCCCCCCCTTTCAGCCAGGTGGAGTATGCATCATTCTCCCCCCCCCTTTCAGCCAGGTAGAGTATGCATCATCCCCCCCCCCTTTCAGCCAGGTGGAGTATGCATCACCCCCCCCCCTTTCAGCCAGGTGGAGTATGCATCGGTACGTCATTCACCTGCCCACTTCCATGACATTGGACTCACCGAGTAGCCAGGATCTTGGGCCTGCATGTCGCTCCATGTAGCGTGGTATTGTGGAGTTCCTCAGGACCATAGAATCATGGGTTGATCCGGGGAATCGGGCACAACAATGTGTGATGATCTTGTTGGAGTCACAGACCATTTGCACGTTGATTGAGTGGAACTGTTTCCGGTTGCGGTACGGTACCTCCATGGCACGTGGAACCACCAATTCCACATGGGTGCAGTAGATGGCACCAATGCAACCGGGTATGCCGGCTAGTGCATGGAAACCCACTTTGGTGTTTGCAATGTCCTGGGCAGTCCGTGGTAATGAGATGTGGTCGTCTGTGTGCTTGAGGAGGGCATCGAGCACTTGGATGAGTGTTCGTGAGAATAATGGTTGTGAAATGCCATGCAAGTGCCCCACTGTGTGCTGGTAGGTGCCTGTGGCCAGGAAGTGGAGTACAGACACTACCTTCAGTAGGGGGGGATGGCGGTTGGAGTTTCTATCATGCTGACAATGTCGTTGTGTATCATGTCTACGATGGCGGTGATGGTGTCCCGGTCCAAACGGTACAGGGTGTGGATCTGCTCAGCAGTGAGGTTGAATGGATTGGCTCTGATGCGTGGGATTGGGGGCTGCCTGCGTGGTGGCACTGGCTGTGCTGGTGGGGCTTGCTGGGCCTGCCTTGCCCTCCTTCTCCTCCTGCGTCTCCTCTGTGCTGCCTGTTGTTGTTGTTGCTGTTGTAGCACATGCATTGCTATCAGGTCCTCCAGCCCCAACATTGCTAGTCGTATTGGTATCATTGTGCAGTGTGACTGGGTGTGGGAAGGGGTGGGGTGTGCTCTTTTTGTACTTCCTGAGTCTGTATTGCCTTCACCTGTGCTGTTTCTGTGCACCTGTGGCAGCTGCATTCACTTTACATGGCCCTTTACGGTTGGTTCGCGATGGCGTAATTAGCACCATGGCGGTAAGGTACTTAACGGGCTGGGTGATGGCGTTAGGTGCATGTCCGCTTGGGTCGGCATTTGCGTACCTTTCCGCCATGGCGCTAAGTACGGTGTGGCCGGTCGCGTGCGCGCACCCTTAGCGCAGTTAGCGGCAGCGTTAACTACGATGCCGCTAATGGCATCGTAGTTAACGGTCAAGGGTCATAATCGGACCTGGCGGAAAACGATGGCGGTAACCATTTACCGCCATCATTTTTCACTTAGCGCCAGGGTCGTAATGAGGCCCATTGAGCCTCATTACGACCCAGGCGGTAATCTTCCGTCATTACCGCCATGGCGTAATGAGCGTTTACGCCGTGGGCCGATGGCGTAAAGAGCGCCACATTACGACCCATCGCGCACGAGCATTACGCCATGGCGGTAATGCAATTAACGCCATGGCGGAAAAGGCCCCTACCGGCACCGTAAAGCGAGCAAGGTGCACTTCCGCCACCGTAAGTAGCGGCCACCGTAATTAGCGGCCACCGTAATAAGCGGCCACCGTAATTTGCGGTGGCCGTAAAAAGCAGAACCGGAAATAGCGTCATCGCGCCAGAACGGGAAACAGCACGTCGGCCATCTTTAAAAACACAATCCATTGCCATCCTACCGAACAACACCAGATCCAACTCTGACACCTGTCCCAACCAATCACCCACCCATCCAACTACCCAAAAATGCCTAAAGCTGTTAAGAAGGCATGTGACCGCCAGCGCCAGGAAAGATTCAGCCGGGAGGAACTCTGCATGCTTGAGGAGACCCTGCAAGACAACGCAGCTGTCGTTTTCTCCCCGGAAATGTCCAGGACAGCGATAGGGAAAAAGAAGGCCATCTGGGCCCTGGTGGCCGAGCGCGTCAGCGCGGTGGGGACCGTACCCTGCACCCCACAGCAGTGCAGGAAGCGCTGGGACGACCTCCGCATGCGGGTCAGAGCCGTCATTTCTGCGAACCGCAACCTTGCCCTGGGTACCGGTGGAGGGTCGGAATCCCCACTAAAACTCCAACCGTGGGAGGAGATTTGTGCAACCACGATTGGCATGGAAGCCATTGAAGGCGTCGGAGGGATGGAAAGGGGAGCTCCGACATCAGGCGATGAAGGTAGGTGCCTCAAACAAGACATGCCATAGTCACTGCAGTCCATTCATGTGTAGCACAAGGTTGCCCTAGAGTGTAAATGCAACACATTTCCACACTGCCCATAGCCACATGCGAGCACCACCCTGTATACACTGCTGGCACCCGCATACCTGCATCCACATTCCACACTAAAAGGAGACAACCTGCATGGCCCTGCCTGAAATCTGCCTCATCTACTGACCAGAATAATGTCTATCATTGTCATTCCAAAGTCCGCAGAACCATCAATAACGCCCTCCCTCCTTTGCTCCACCACAGGCACAGATTCACACCCCGAGGACCAGGACACCCCTGCGACGAAGAGAGCCAAGAAGGCCAATAATACCGTCCCTGCACCCTCAACCTCAGCTGCAGTGAGGCAGACCCCACAACAAGCAGGACCCACTGCAAGCATACCGGACGTCCCACCGGCAAGCACCCCTGTAGTCAGCAGGCCAGCAGCAGCTGCTCCACCTCTACCAACATTGCCTGCCACAGAAGGCACCGGGTCAGCGGCCAGCAGCAACATGGGTGAGACAGCTGCAATAGCTGCATGTTCAGACTCAGACATTGAGGAGCACGAAGTCAGAAGCCCCACTGACCTACTACATTCCCCCTGTTTGTCAGACGCCAGCCCCCATGAGGATCACACACAGGGGCACACAGAGGTAGAGGAGTGGCCTTCTACCCCATGCCCAGTCCTCAGTCCACAGGAGGGGAGCAGCCCCTCCATCACACCACCAGCACTGGCCATGGGCCAGCAGGGGCAGCAGTCCCTCGAGGACATCACAGAACGGCAGCAACAACTGTCCACGATGCTGGCTGAGCATGCCGCGGAATGTGTGGGGGCTAGGGCAACCATTGAACAGGCCACGGAGACCCTAAGGGCCGAAGTAGCGCAGAGCACTGCCACCCTGAGGGATGCCATGCAGGCCATGTCCAGGGACATCTGTGCTGAACTTGCCGGCTTGCGTCGTGCGCTCACTGAGCTCACCCACACCCTACAGGACCTGCATGCACGTGGCAGGCAGGGACATCCTCCACTGCCAGTTCTGCACGGAGCTGCCCCGTCTGACGTTCCGGACGTAACCTGCGCTCCACAGCCAGGGGTGCCCCGGGGGCCGGGAGAGGGGGCTTGTAACAGCCTGTGGCCACTGTCACAGGCATCTGTTGACACCTACATGGGGTGTGTTGGGGTGTGCAGGGGGAGGGGGTGTGTTGGGGTGTGCAGGAGGGAGGGGGCAGGAGGTGTGCAGGGGGGAGGGGGGAGGGGGTGTGTTGGGGTGTGCAGGGGGGAGGGGGGAGGGGGTGTGTTGGGGTGTGCAGGGGAGGGGGGGTGGTGTGTCAAGACGTTTCATAGTTTAAATACACTTTTTTCTTTCCCAAAATGAAATGTGTGGATATTTTCATTGCGTATGTGTGCTTTATTGGTGTACAGTCCACAGTGTGCATGTCCCAGAGACACACAGTGCCCCAAGTGCAGTCTCCATGTGATTCACACCAGCCGTGTGTGCTAGAAGCAGTGGTCGATGATACTTTGGCGCATTGCACGCCCCTCCTGTGTGTCGCCTCCTCCATGGGGTGCCGCCCCATCTGCACCCTCCTCATCCTCATCGTCAGGTGGTTGCAGTTCTGCGTCAGGGGGCAGGGGCACATTCCGTCTGACGCACATATTGTGTAGCATTACACATGCCATGACGATCTTTGCCACCTTCTCATGGTGGTACAGGAGTGCCCCACCAGACCTGCTGAGGCTTCGGAACCGTGCCTTCAATAGGCCGAATGTCTGCTCTATGACCACACGAGTACGTGTATGTGCACGGTTGAAGTCCTCCTCGTGCTGGTTGTGCGGGTTCCGGACTGGTGTAAGGAGCCACCTCTTCAGGGGATAGCCTGCATCACCTGTATGTAGGCGAGAATGTATGTGTCAGTCATGTCGTCTGATCAAGGACATGATGTGCCACCATGGCTTGCATCCAACTGTTACTTCGGCTCACTTCTACATGAACTAATTGATTCACACAATGCAACCAGTATATGCTCATGGCTCCCATGGCCTGTTTTGCATGCCATCACCCAATGTATGCAGAGGGGTTCAGTGCATTGTGAGTGCCCATCCTCTGTCTCCGGTCTCTGTGTTACTCACAGCCAGGTGGAGTATGCATCATCCCCCCCCTTTCAGCCAGGTGGAGTATGCATCATTCCCCCCCCTATCAGCCAGGTGGAGTATGCATCATTCCCCCCCCTTTCAGCCAGGTGGAGTATGCATCATTCCCCCCCCTTTCAGCCAGGTGGAGTATGCATCATTCCCCCCCCTTTCAGCCAGGGGGAGTATGCATCATTCCCCCCCCCCTTTCAGCCAGGTGGAGTATGCATCATCCCTCCCCCCTTTCAGCCAGGTGGAGTATGCATCGGTACGTCATTCACCTGCCCACTTCCATGACATTGGACTCACCGAGTAGCCAGGATCTTGGGCCTGCATGTCGCTCCATGTAGCGTGGTATTGTGGAGTTCCTCAGGACCATAGAATCATGGGTTGATCCGGGGAATCGGGCACAACAATGTGTGATGATCTTGTTGGAGTCACAGACCATTTGCACGTTTATTGAGTGGAACTGTTTCCGGTTGCGGTACGGTACCTCCATGGCACGTGGAACCACCAATTCCACATGGGTGCAGTCGATGGCACCAATGCAACCGGGTATGCCGGCTAGTGCATGGAAACCCACTTTGGTGTTTGCAATGTCCTGGGCAGTCCGTGGTAATGAGATGTGGTCGTCTGTGTGCTTGAGGAGGGCATTGAGCACTTGGATGAGTGTTCGTGAGAATAATGGTTGTGAAATGCCATGCAAGTGCCCCACTGTGTGCTGGTAGGTGCCTGTGGCCAGGAAGAGGAGTACAGACGCTACCTTCAGTAGGGGGGCATGGCGGTTGGAGTTTCTATCATGCTGACGATGTCGTTGTGTATCATGTCTACGATGGCGGTGATGGTGTCCCGGTCCAAACGGTACAGGGTGTGTATCTGCTCAGCAGTGAGGTTGAATGGATTGGCTCTGATGCGTGGGATTGGGGGCTGCCTGCGTGGTGGCACTGGCTGTGCTGGTGGGGCTTGCTGGGCCTGCCTTGCCCTCCTTCTCCTCCTGCGTCTCCTCTGTGCTGCCTGTTGTTGTTGTTGCTGTTGTAGCACATGCATTGCTATCAGGTCCTCCAGCCCCAACATTGCTAGTCATATTGGTATCATTGTGGAGTGTGACTGGGTGTGGGAAGGAGGTGGGGTGTGCTTTTTTTGTACTTCCTGAGTCTGTATTGCCTTCACCTGTGCTGTTTCTGTGCACCTGTGGCAGCTGCATTCACTTTACATGGCCCTTTACGGTTGGTTCGCGATGGCGTAATTAGCACCATGGCGGTAAGGTACTTAACGGGCTGGGTGATGGCGTTAGGTGCATGTCCGCTTGGGTCGGCATTTGCGTACCTTTCCGCCATGGCGCTAAGTACGGTGTGGCCGGTCGTGTGGGCGCACCCTTAGCGCAGTTAGCGGCAGCGTTAACTACGATGCAGCTAATGGCATCGTAGTTAACGGTCACGGGTCATGATCGGACCTGGCGGAAAACGATGGCGGTAACCATTTACCGCCATCGTTTTTCACTTAGCGCCAGGGTCGTAATGAGGCCCATTGTCTAAAAAAGGTTTGGAAACACGGCTCTATGATTTCCCAGAGTTTATTGGCCCTAAATAAAATGGCACGTGTTCCTCTTTAAATAAGTCCTGTTGTTTTTCGTTAATGCCCATCTAAAGAGACCCCCTTAGAATGTTTCTTAATGGGCAATAGCAACAATGTAACAAAGCACACAGTTGCCAAGAAGACCTAAGCAGCGTGGTGCCAGCTTCTGCTCCTTTATAAAGTCAAGACATCCATCTCTCCACCGACTTTCAGAACAGTTGTCCAAGCCCTGGGTACCTCCCCCCAGGGCAATAAGAAAGCCCTTCTCATAGGAGGCCCAGATGCCACGTTGCATCTCTAAAAGCCGTCCCCCAAACTGCCGCATGCCTCAACATAGCACCACATTCAACCACATTACCCTCATCCACAAAGAGCTAGACTGGCGACCCCTTCAAGCACACATCATGTGCAAGACAGCCCACGCCTGGCACTGAACACTAAGAAGCAAAATACAGCTCCAACTGGCTGATAAACTTACCGTAACATCAGCAGGAAAGGATCAGAGGATTGCAAGAGTTGTCTTGATGTACACTCTGTCTCTGGAGCAATGGAGATGCTTTTGCCCCCTCTCCCATCATTCAGCACTTCAGAAATGACCTCAGGCCCCTAATCTTCAAAGCACCTCTTGCCAATCGCTGATCGTGCCACTCAACTGGTGGTGTACCGAACTTCAGCTTCAAACAAACATGTTGCCAAGGTTTGGCTAAAATAAAACACCGGGCTTTTTCAGAATAATAAGTTCAGAGTCCATTTGGAATTGAGTGCTGGCAGAGCCAACACGAGATAAGGAGGAATGCAAACTGTGTCTTTGTAATAGAAAGAAAGGGGGTGAGCAGAGAGAGGAATCTAAAATAGGACAAGTGCATATTAAATGCCACTCCCTCTTGCAGCTTTTGAACATACAGCTATAAAACATGTACAAGAGGTTTCTGAACTCGTGTTCTGTTTTAAATCTTGTATACTTCTTTGCAAATAGGTTGGGCCACTTTCCCATGTACTGAAAGTTTCCAGGCAGTCAGTGTGAGGTCAGCACGCATCAGAGCTAAACCCTTCACAACCCAGCAGGGCACTGTGGAGCAGTCAGCACAACAAAGGCACAGCCGGCAGCCCCTTTTCACAAGATATTTGCCTTAATTAAGCAATAAGCCCTGAGCAGTGGGGGGCATTACCACTTCAGGTAAAGCCCCGGGCCCCATGGTTACGAAGGCCCCAGGGCATTACCTTAATTGGTGATGCCACCCCCCCAACCCCCTGCAAGGGGCTTATTTAGAACAGAAAAAAAGAAATTCAAAACTGGCCGCCGGGGAAGAGAAAACAAACTCCATTTTACCTTTCGATGGCGGATATTGAAAAAAATAAAAAGAATTAAACAGAAAAATGGCCGCCATGGAAATGGGAGAAGGGACTACATGTAGTCCCTTCTATCTTTCCTTGGCGGCCATTACAAAAAAGTAAACCAAAAAAATGTCCACCATGGAAATGGGAGAAGGGACTTCTTCCTTTCCATAGCGGTGTGTCGTAGATAGGGAGCGGACGCGCTGCAGACAGAAGTGTTTCCAGCGCATCTGCTCTAAAAGAGAAGGGAAAAAGCAGGTAAGTGGAGGGAGAAGGAGAGTGGAGGGAAGGGAAATCTGTGGAGGGGAGGGAGAGCACTCACCTGATTCCCCGGTGGGGAAAGATGGCGGCCTCCAGCCGTGAGGAGGATCGGAGCAGGGGAAGGGGATTACCGTCTGGTAAGTCCCCCGTTCCGAGCCTCCTCATTGGCTGAGAGGCTGCCAAACCCCCCCACAGACTAATGGACGTTATCATTAATTGCACTTACCATGTCTTTTGCAGAAGTTGAATTTTATATTTATAGATTTGTATTTATAGATGTGTCCATACATTTTTTGAAGAAATAGTATTTTCTTTGTGCTGTCACAGTTACTTTTATTGTATTTTTGTTCATTCAGAGTCGATAACTGATATTTTGAGCTGCTGCGTGTGCCAAGTAAGGTCCTGCTTATCTGCTGCTAAATTTGTGCATACCATTTGACTAAATTCAATAATTTTACACCTGCTGCCTCACGGCATGTACATTACCTCGGTCCAACTCCTGTGTCCTGCTTCTCCCACCTTAGCTCGCCTCCCTGCCTGCCCCAATCCCTGATTGGTCACTAGTGCCTTCTTAAGCCACTCTCCCCCACCGCATCTACACATCTATCTCCCGCCAGACCCGTACCCCACTCATCAGTTAGCCGGAGCCCACACTCCACACCAGCTCCACTCACCGTCCACCTCCCCATCCCCGATTCACCTCCTCTGATCTCACGCAAACCGGCCACTGCCCGCTCACGCTTCCTGCTCCCGACCCACCTCACCCACTCACCGCCGACTCAAACAGTTTCCCGGACCCGATCCACCACCACCAACCCTCAGTCTGGTTCCGTCACTCTGACTGCTCTGACTCTATCAGCCACAGCGTGCCCCCCTGCGACCGTCACCTCCCGACCGTCCACTCAGTCCTGCTGGGTTCTTCTAGCCATGAGCATTAGGGGAACCACCACTTCCCGTCAAGCCACCTGCCTCTTATTCAATGCCCGCTCTGTGCTAAAAACAGACACAGCATCATTGTCCTACTGTCCTTTGACAAACCCAATCTCATCTTCATCAATAAAACATGGTTCACAGACGATTTCAAACCAATCGTGCATGAGATTTTCCCACCCGGCTACTTCCTCATCTACCACAACAGACCTTGCCATCCTCCACAAACCCCACATCTTCATCTGACTCACCGAAACCCAGGCATGCACAGATAATAGTGAATCCCTTCTAGTCAGAGTCTCTCTGCTGCCCATTGTCTCACACAGCTTCCTACTCATCTTCAGGCCACATGGATATGACAGACATTCTGCGACTCACCAGCCACCACACTGGTTAACCACCCAGAACTCACGCTACTGGTGACTTTAATATTTGGTTTGACGTGCAACCCAACCTCTGGTCGACAGTCTAGAGGCACGCAACCTTTCCCGGCATACTGCAGGTCCCACCCACACTGGAGGCCACACCCTTGATGCAATCTTCACCTTCTCCAACCTCATTTCGGTGTCCAGCCCCAAACCTCCCATCTGGACAGACCACTCAGCCATAACGCTTCTCTGTCCATGCACTGCCCCCACCATCCTAGACCCGCCCTGTCCCCCCATGACTACAAATGCTGGAACAGGGTCAAGATACTAGCAGACCTGGCTGAAGCGCTGCAACGCACACTCACAGCTATCCAGACGACAGACAGACCCCTACCTATCAAATCCTTTGACTCATGGCTTAGCGACTCACTCCTCCCTGTCACCCCCTACCGCCCCACTGCCACCTGTAAAGGACCTACACCTAAATGGTTCACGTCACACCTAAAGACATAAAAAACCCATAATCGCTGCCTCGCGCGCCAATGGCGAGCATCCAGAACTGCTCATAGCAAGTCTGTCTTTGCCCACCACCACCGTAACTAAATATCTGAGATTCAAAAGACCAAAATAGCATACTACAATAAAAGAATCCTGAACTGCCTCAGCAGCAGCAAAGTGCTACACAGGAACATCTCGGAATTCGTGAAACCCTCTTGCACCACTGCCCCTCCCATGTCCACACAAACGCTTCCCTTTTTCAACACTTCCACAACACAGCACTGGACAGGACGACCACCCTTAATGCCAAACTTTCTAATCTCACCCCCTGCCCAACCCCTCCTCCTCAAGACTCCACCTCCCCCGACCCTGTAACGCCTTCTTTCAACCCCATCTCAAGCGAGGAGTTCCTCAAACTACTGTCCAACAGCAGACCCTTTGGGTCCCCCCTTGACCTTTGTCCCACCTCTCACCTCAAAGAAATGTTCACTTCCACCTGTGCAGGAGAACGGGCCAGGTCCATGCTCAATGACTTCCTCATCACTGGCATCTTCCCAGAACCCTTCAAAGTAGCACATGTCAAATCCCTTCTGAAAAAAGTATGTCTCGACCCACTCGAGCCAATCAATTACAGGCACATCTCCAACACCTGATTCCTGGCGAAACTCATTGACTGCTCTGCATAAACCCAGCTCAACCTCTTTGCAGAATCTAATAGACCCCGCTCAATCAGGTATCCGGCCGCGCCACGGAACTGAAACCACACTGATCTCGATCTGGGATGACCTTAAAGTCTCTGCAGACTGTGAAGGATGCGCTGCACTGGTTCTCCTTGATCTCTCAGCAGCTTTTGACACCATTCACCTCTCAATCCCAAAACCCCGAACAGTATCTAAGGAACTTCAGAGAGCTCGGAAAGAAAAGTGGGCAGACATCTGAAGCGTTCAAACACTTATTATTGAAATATCTGAGGGGTGTGCAATTTGATTGTGTGTGAGCATGTATTGAAGAATTGTGAGGTTGACCTACACCAGCATCTTATGGACATGATTATCACAGACCCTAGGGAGCTTGCAAAGGCTGCCGACAGGTTTGTGAGTACTCGGGTCCAGCAAAAGGCTCAAGCAGGCACACCTACACCAGGAGAGAAATCTTCAGACAAAAAAGTAAACAAGGATGGGAAGGGCAAAGGTCCAACCCACTCCGCTTCGAAGTCAGGTCCCCAAAAGAATGAAGGGAAATTCCAAAACTTTAGTTGAGCTGTACACACTGAAAAGAAGAGCGCAGGCACCCCTAACACTGGGACACCTGCGTTCTCACCATCCAAAGGTTGTTTCGTGTACGGAGCTGGGCCATAGGAAAGGGCATCCTGCTTGCAAGGGCTTACCCAAGCAAACCTTAGTGAATGTTGGACTTCCCACTAGGCCAGGGAGTGGCCGAATATGGATTGGTTACACTGAGTGGCAATGGTACCGGGTCTCCAGAAGAGATCCCAGTTCCCAATAACACTCAACTCTATCGAGAACATGTGTGTATCAATGGACACAAAACTCCTGTGATCTGAGACACCACAGCTATCCTCACTGCTGTCACCCGGCAATAGGTATAGCCAGGCCAGTATATTGATGGGCCTGGTTATAGCATCAGTGAATTTGGCCAAAAGAGTAAGTGCCCCTTGGCAATAGCAGTCCACCTGGTGAGGTGAAACGACCCAGAGCTGTGTAGCGGTGAAAGACTCCACCCCTGTCCCATGCCTGTTGGGTAATGTTCTTCCTGATCCCAAGATAGTCGCAGTGGGTACCCGATCGAGGGCTAAAGAGATCGCCAGATTGAACACTCTCAGAGCCTTAGGGCCTGGAGTGCTTCCAGAGGGCTTGTTGGAAGGACTGCATGGCCATTAGTCCAGTTCCACAGACTACTGAGTCACCTACTCCTGTGGGAGAGGGGCTAGTAGCCACTGAGGACTCTACTTTGGTAGCAGGGAACACAGTGACCAGAGTTTCCTGGCACAATGCAGGAACCTGAGGTGGAGGACCAGGTGGGCGCAGATCTGAAGGGCTTGCCCAAGCTGGAAGAGTTTGCATCTGCTGGGGGCCCAGACCAGACAGACTGCTTCGCAGAGAACTATGTAGAGAACGGTGCGGAGGTATGGTAAGCTACAATCCACGTTTGTTCTTTCTTTAAGCGATTAGCTACATTTTGGATAGGTCCTTCATATAAACTTACTTTACTATTTATAGCACCTGCTCGCCGCACGCGGTGAAGCAGCCTGGCCTCTGAAACATAGATTTCGCCATTACTCACCTACATCAGGTAATGGACCCAATTCCCTCCATTTTGTTATAGGACGTCTGTACTTATCTTTGTACTGATCTGATTTGCTTCTTTTATTTTTTAACCTGCCTACTGATCCTGCTCATTACATTATCGGGTATGGGTTCACATTTTTTCAACTATTTGGATGATGACTGTTCATGTTTACATACTTACGTTTTTCTAAATATGGGATTTATTATATATGGATAATAACCATGGGATGATTGGCACAATTGCATTTAAATGTTATGTTTTAGACTTGCCCTGATGAAGGAATTTGTTGTATTCCGAAATGCATTGGCACAATATAAGTCTACGGATAGAGTGACTTATGGCAAACTCTTCCTCACGAAGAACATTATTAGTGGCTACTTGTCACTCCTTTCTTTAAAAAAAACTTTTTACTTGATGGATAAAATCAACATTGAAAAGCCATTTTATATTTGACTTTCGAATTTTTTCCAAGATTGGGTCACATTAATTGTACATAGTAAAATTACAACTAACACAAAACCCAGTTTGGGATTTCAGAGAGCGGCTGTATGATTGGGTATTTTACCTAATCTTTTGCTCTTGCTGTTTTTCTGGGTTTGGGTGTCTCCAGGCCTTTTTCAGCCAGCTCCTGTACATAGGATCTAACTTCCTAAAAAGAGACTCATTACACCTGAGACCTTTGAGAACACCAGAAAAATTCAATACCCCTGTGATGCCCACTCAAAATTGCTTCCAGCTAAATGCGATCGGCCCGCTCCAGTCAAACGTTACCCACGTGGGATTTAGTACACAGAGCCATTGTCATGGACCCCTCTCAATCTACCATGTTTGACCCTAGTCCTGTTAACATCAGTGCCAAGCTCTGCCGATCTGGAAATCCACATGCAGAGCCACTGCTGCAGAGCCTCATAGCACTGGTGTTCCGGATACCATGTTGGGTCATTTCCTGTCACCAGCGGGTACATGGGGCGTATATGCTCAGGTAGGGCAACCCTGCACAACTAGAAGTGAGACATGGAAGCCTTTAAGAGTAATCAACAAAGTAGGCTTTGGCTTGCTTTTCCTTGGCTGAAATCTGTGACCTGACATGTGAGCAATCTGTATGGCTTGGGGATATGCTGAACTGGGAGTGCATTTTATTTTTTGACAAAGGAGAAAATGGTGTATACTGAATCTTTTAAATACTGAATAACACTTGAATTGAAATACTCCTTAGATTGTCCCTGCACATGCAGCCCCAAATGAAACACATAAACTACCCTTGTTGAAATCCCAGCGCAGATGCAGACGCACCATTCAACAAAAGGCAAAAGATGTGCCATTTCCATCAAGAGTGGGAAACCAATTTGATTTCTTACAGCGTAAAGAAAAAATGTGCATCTTTAACCTGTGGTGGCCAAGTTACAGTGGGGCAAAAAGAGTAACGTTGAGAGTCATTTTGCAATAATGCACACACATTATGAAAATAATTGTTCTTCTTGTTGTTTTATTTGTCCAAAGGAAGCTGTCTGCAATCTTAAAAAGTAGGTAAACTAAACTATGGTGTGCAAATGCTGTTACAGAGGCATCCTTCAAAGTTGGGCATTATTTGCTGCAAAACATATGTACTTTTACAGATGGTGCGATTGTGAAGGGTGCAGGGACTCCCATGCCTCTGTCTGCTGTAAGAGATTTTAAAAACTGTCCTGAATGTATGTCTGCCATATCAGGCGTGCCGTTTGGTGCAATCACTATGGCAAGGACGGTATCTGCACTATCAGCCAATGTGATTGCCTATCTCTGCGAATCTGCCGTTTTCAGACATGAGCGCTGTTGCAAGATACACACCAGATTACTGAGCACTGGTGGTTAGCATGCAGTGTCGCCATCGAATGTCCTGATTGGTTGCCTACATTCTGAGTTGCTTGACAATTTCTAGGAGACAGCTACTAATAGAAATTAACTAAATAAACATGTTTTTAAAGTTATTAATATCATGATAAATGCATATGTTACTCCTTTATAAAATAAAAATGTTGGTACAAATTCTTATACTAGTAGACATCACCATCCTATTACCTCTCACCAGTACCTCGCGCCTATTGGCCATTAACTACAAATAGCTCTTGCTAACGTAAAGGTTGGAGACCCCTGGCCTACACCTTCAAAGCACTAAGAAGACCCTTGCCTGTTGAGCTTTCGCTCAGGTCCGTCAAATCTCAATGAACATTCGCTTACCCCACCACATTCTCATTACGAATGTGGTGGAAAGGCAACAACGGCGCCGGTAGTGCTACCGGCACGGTTGTTACCTCTCCACCACATTACGAGTTCTGCTTGCCGGTGCCGGACTGCACGCGTGGTCTGACCGTTATGGCCGGTGCAACAATGCTCCCACTCCCCATTTTTCCCTATGGGGATCGGGAGGCCGGCCATACCGGCACCTGCGAATGGGCAATTACCGGCCCATTCATTTCGTAATGGGCCGGTAATGGCTCTTTCGCGGGTACCGGGGCCGGTAACTAGTTTGGCGGTAGCCATGCCCTTAATAAGGACGCGGCTACTGCCAAACCTATAATGAGGCCCTTCGCTCTCACTCTTCATTCCTCCAGCCAACACCCCCAGCAGGTGCAGTGTCCTCTATCTCCCTGGCCACACAGAAACGTGCTCTCTTCTCTCCTGCTGGCGCAGAGTGACCTGCAATGGGTTATTTTATAGCAAATGTTTTCATTACACTGATTATTTATCTTCTATTTCTCATTGCAAAATACAGGGTTTGCAGATCCGCCACAACCAGCCTTTTCCCCCCCAACTCCCACCCTCGCCTACACCAACCCTCCACCTATGCCCCACCGCATATTTCCATACCCAAACCCCTTTAGGCGGTAAAAAAGAGCTGCGATGAAAAAAGTGCGACAAAAAGACTGGATACCCTGTAATGTTATTCGAGGATTTCCCAATAAGCACGTTTTTCCAAGTGGTCAACATAGAAGGGAGAACGTCGCATCTTGCCCTCCTTTACATGAACCTGACCCATCCTTATCCCTATGGACCAATGTCACGAATAGAGCATAGCTCCCCAACTGGAGGGATTTCTCATGGGCCCCATTAAGAGTCTGGCAGCATAACCTGCGGTAAAACTTTCACGTGGAATTATCATTACCACATGAGTCCAGCAAGCAGTAACATGGACGCTCTGCATGATTCATGAGACCCCTTCACTTATTCCCTTCTTTGGGGCCCCACACGACTCCATTGGGGGTTGCGGAGTGCCACATGCAACAATTACCACATGTGGTACTAATTATGTGCGGAGGACATTTCCTCCACATATATTTCGTTGACATTTAGGCTGGTTAGCCCTGCCAACAGGTGTGCTCTGTGAGTCAGTTAATGAACCCACCACATTATGCCCGTTTTTAGAACACATGAGCAGCCTGCTCTTCACATCAGCACCCTTTATAACTTTTTTTAAAAACGTCCCTCAGTATTTGTTGCATTTTCTGAAACGTTTCTGAGTGCAGCTGATCACTCACGCTTCTTGTGCTCGCTCATGGAGGAGCCCTGCCTCTCTGCTAGGCACAGGTCAGTAGAACTTCTCTTAGAGAGGTTAAGTTCAAGCACACAAACAGGCAGGAGAACCTGAACGGTGGTTCAGTGAAGCAAGGGGGATCCAAACGGGAGGTGCACTAGGAAGTAGTTTCTCGGAACCCAGAAGTGAGGTGGAAGCTCTCAGAGGGAGAAAGAAGCGGACTTGCGGAAAAAGAATGTGCACTAGGAAGTGGTTTCTCGGAACCAGGAAGTGAGGTGGAAGCTCTGAGAGGGAGAGAGAAGCGGACTTAAGGAAAAGGAAAGTACACTAGGAAGTGGTTTCTTGGAACCAGGAAATGAGGCGGAAGCTCTCGGACGGAGAGAGAAGCGGACTTGCGGAAAAAGAATGTGCACTAGGAAGTGGTTTTCTCGGAACCCGGAAGTTAGGTGGAAGGTCTGAGAGGGAGAGAGAAGCGGACTTAAAGAAAAGGAAAGTACACTAGGAAGTGGTTTCTCGGAACCCGGACGTGAGGCGGAAGCTCTTAGAGGGAGAGAGAAGCGGACTTAAGGAAAAGGAAAGTACACTAGGAAGTGGTTTCTCGGAACCAGGAAGTGAGGCGGAAACTCTCAGAGGGAGAGAGAAGCAGACTTAAAGAAAAGGAAAGTACACTAGGAAGTGGTTTCTCGGAACCCGGACGTGAGGCGGAAGCTCTTAGAGGGAGAGAGAAGCGGACTTAAAGAAAAGGAAAGTACACTAGGAAGTGGTTTCTTGGAACCAGGAAGTGAGGCGCAAGCTCTCAGAGGGAGAGAGAAGCGGACTTAAAGAAAAGGAAAGTACACTAGGAAGTGGTTTCTTGGAACCAGGAAGTGAGGCGGAAGCTCTCAGAGGGAGAGAGAAGCGGACTTAAAGAAAAGGAAAGTACACTAGGAAGTGGTTTCTCGGAACCCGGACGTGAGGCGGAAGCTCTTAGAGGGAGAGAGAAGCGGACTTAAAGAAAAGGAAAGTACACTAGGAAGTGGTTTCTCGGAACCCGGAAGTGGGCGGAAGCTCTGAGAGGGAGAGAGAAGCGGACTGGCTGAATATGAAGAGGGCCGCATTGGGGAGGATATGCTACATATTGCTTCTAAGCACAGAGGTCCATGTGATGATGAATAAGGCATACAATTCAAAAAAGAACCGCTGTCTCCCTCTGCAAGCACTGGTGTTGGCCTCCCAGTCCGCCCCTGAGCACAAAACATAACAAAGTCTCAAAAACAAGGAACTGGCCTACAAAACAAAACCTGGAATGGGTCCATAATTCTTGCTTGGGCAGGTAAGGCAGGCGAGTCGCAAACAGCAAACAATGGAAGGGGGTAAAACTCAACCTTTCGGTTAACCTGAGGGGGGTAGTACCCACAACCCACATGAGTAAGGCCTTGTGTTTTACAAAGACAGATGTCCAGCTAACAGAGGTGAGTGTGGTGGGTGACACAAATCCTGCTGGATCAATACTTAGGTTGTGCTTGCAGCGTAAATCCATTTTTCACGTGGTCTTTCAAAATCGGACCTGAACAAGCTCCTCAAAAATACTAGGGTGAAAAGGGGCCCAGTTCTGATTGGTTGATTCAGTTTTGTTTGAAGCCCCTTAGCTTTAATACTGGTCTTAGTCCTTCGACGATGCAGGTCTCTTTCCGGAAAAGCCTTTTCCTTGTGAAATGATGTTTAGGTCAATACCTTAGACTGGGCTTTGTAAGACATTTCTGCTCCCAGTGTAGTCTTTGTCTGAAATGCTAATGCCAATAAGCAGGTCACCCACTGAGGTGTCATATAAGGCTGCAAGATATGATCTCTCAATTCCAAACCTGGTTCCAGGCCCATCTAACATGGACTCCTAAAAAGATAACAACTGCTGGGCCACAGAAGCCGTCCAACAAGGCATCATCATGGAAACAGGAATAGTCAAGGTTCGAAAGCCAGCATTAGTGACCAACAGGCTCTACGATGTGCAGCTGCTGACGCTCCGCAACCTTGCCTGACTAAAAAGGCCTAGTAGACTTCTGTGGCATCACGTTGGCAATACTCCCCAACCCCCACCCCATTACCCCGGACCCAATACCATTGACTGCCAACCTAAGGCACAGCATCACTATTAATCGTATGCTTCAGCCTGGCATGCTTACCTCCATCAGGCCTGACATACCCCATGCTCTAAGACCAAAAGATTTGTGTCTATATCATCCTGGAGACCACAGCTCAGCAGCACTCACAACTGAGCATAATCACTATCTTCTCATAAGGAAGCACAGCACTACCTTCCCCCCCACCCCCAGGAGATGCAAACCACTATCATACTGCCAAATCTGCAGACCCCGCCCCGCCCAAGCACAATCGGCCCCACTAACAGCAAATGCGACTGGGCCTTCTCTCACCAAATGTACCCATCCGGATATTAATATGCAAAAGAACCCTCACAGGCCTCCCTGGTCACTGTCATCCAACCACGATTTGCCCAGTTTCTCTCAACCCTTGTCATGCTCTAGCTACCGGGAATCTACCCGCAGAGCCAATACTGCAGAGCCTGATAGCCCTATGCTTCAAACATCTTCAACAGGCCTTATGTCACCTACACCGGGTATACAAGGCGGTATAAAATCATGTCAGGCAAGCAACAAGGCTATTAATTCCCTCCCCTGAGGCAAAATACCAACTATGCTGTACAGCCGCCGTCCAATCCATTCTCTAGCACCCCTGCCTCGATGAGACTACGTTGTTACAATATAATTTGACATCTATAACCACCATCATGTCAACGAGTTACCCAGCTGCCCGTCATAAACCATGACCAGGGACCCGGAAAATGGGCACTCCGACACCGAAACCAGAGCCTCAGATTCAAGGACCCTCCAACCGAGCGACCATAACATACCCGCACCAACCGGAGAATCTGACTCAGAGATCCTCTGCCATGAATGACCAGGGCAGACATGGCAAGCACATTGTCCCGGGAGGATAGCTCAGCGGCAACGTGCTTGCCTTGGAAACAAGATGACACGAAGCAACACAAGTTCGATTCCCGGGTCCACCCTTAGAAACCTCTGTGTATTAAGCACGTTATAAATATGCAACTAAGACATATTCCTGTAACAGCGCCTCGATGCTCCCGGGCTGTGTGAGCGTTTTAAAAAGGCAAATAAAAAAATAAATTGGGCTCTGAAAGTAATCCAAATCTGAGCGCTTCTACCAGTAAGCACAGACACTCATCACTCCTACCAATATTCTCACTCTCCACTTTGCACCAACAAACAATAGAGCGCCGCTATACCCCTCGATCAATTTCAGCCTAGCTGCTCACATACCTACACTACTCAACGAACACCTCAACAGCCTGATAGAACGCAGCTATACCTCACAAAAATAATCGACCTAGCTGCACACACACAAATCTTACACAGGCCCACGGCCACCCAAATGCAGACTCAGAGACCAACTACCTTGCTGCTCACATTTCACTGATCTCTCACAACCAATGCACCGCACCTTGTGTTAGAATGCGGTCACCAACGCGCAAACCACACTGGCTGCACACAGAGTGCACACAAGCACTATAGACTGCCCTACTCTCTCCACTGATCTGGACTATGCTCCCCAAGGGCGTCAACCCACAAGTGCTTTGAGATCATACCAATGGTATATAAAGCGCTATACAAATGCGCAATAGCAAAACATAACATCATTAACAACTCTGAACGCTTTCTCCTTCTCTATCTTCATTGCAACACTCTGTTCCTAGCTCCCTCTTCTCACCCACTCCTTGTATGTCCTTTCCTCCTCTAGTTCTTTCCCTTTTCGTCATCCAGAATTTGCAAAAACACATTAAGAGAGAAGTCTGGCATGCCAAAGATGTCAGCAGAAGGTGCATCACTTTTGATTGGTTGTTCAGAGTGAAACCTTCCTTTAAAGTGTGCAGCAGGGGTAACCTAACTCCGTACCCCCAATGATGGACCACCTTGCTTTCTCTGAATGAGTCTGCTTCTCTGCAGCCATACTATCAACCTCCTAAGTCCACCTGACAGCCCTCAACCAATGAGAGTGTGGGTGGGTCGGTTGGCCTACGGATAGGACTACGAGGGCTTCACGGGTTACTGTGTTCGCCAGCCTCCTCACTGTGCCAGGTGCTGTATGGAATAATGGGACATACAGTCAGTTGATATGACTGCTGAGTGAGGTAGAGTGCATTCTAGGATAAGGGGGAATGCATGTTGGCATAGGTGTCTGTGGCTAGAACAGGGTGAAATACAAGAACGAACAGCCAAGGAAATATCACTTAAGAATACTTCATGAGTAGTTATTTAGCAATCTCAATATAAAAATGCTACATGCGCTCACCACACACGCCTTGAAAAAGACCCATGTTGGGCCAAAACACATGTCGGCTTAAGTGTGTTCATAAATCACCCTAAACATGAAGTGACAAGATTTCTCATTTATTCTTAAGAGTCCAATATAAATTACACAGTCAACAATAAGATCCCTGAGCCAGTGCCCGGGTAACTCGATGCTTACCCAAAGCACCTCTCACCTTCAGCAGGATCTGCTATCTCATTACAATGATCAGTGCAGTGATCTGCACAATCTAGTGCTCGACCCAACTCGTACTGAATATCTCAGAATGCATTGTGTGGTCTTCAGGCTCATATGGAAGGCCTTGGGATAGCAGGTAGCATAGTCTAGAAATACTAGGATATATTGGTCCCAGCCTTCTCATAAGGAAGGCCCAGGGATAGTTGGTAGATTAGTCTAGAAGAGCTGGTGTATAGCAGTTCCAGCCTTCTCAAACGGCAGGCCAGGGATAGATGGTCGCATAGTTTAGAAGGGCTAGGATATAGCGGTCCCAGCCTTCTAATACGGCAGGCCAGGGATAGATGGTCGCATAGTTAAGAAGGGCTAGGATATAGCGGCCCCGGCCTTCTCATAGGGAAGGCCAGGGATAGATGTTAGCATAGTCTAGTAGGGCTAGGATATAGCGGTCCCGGCCTTCTCATAGGGAAGGCCAGGGATAGATGTTAGCTTAGTCTGGAAGGGCTAGGATATAGCGGTCCCAGCCTTCTAATACGGCAGGCCAGGGATAGATGGTCGCATAGTTAAGAAGGGCTAGGATATAGCGGCCCCGGCCTTCTCATAGGGAAGGCCAGGGATAGATGTTAGCATAGTCTAGACGGGCTAGGATAAAGCGGTCCTGGCCTTCTCATAGGGAAGGCCAGGGATAGATGTTAGCATAGTCTGGAAGGGCTAGGATATAGCGGTCCCGGCCTTCCCATAGGGAAGGCTAGGGATAGATGGTCACATAGTTTAGAAGGACTAGGCTATAGCAGTCCCGGCCTTCCCATAGGGAAGGCCAGGGATAGATGTTAGCATAGTCTGGAAGGGCTAGGATATAGCAGTCCCGGCCTTCTCATAGGGAAGGCCAGGGATAGATGGTAGCTTAGTCTAGAAGGGCTAGGATATAGCGGTCCCAGCCTTCTAACACTGCAGGCCAGGGATAGATGGTCACATAGTTTAGAAGGACTAGGCTATAGCGGTCCCGGGCTTCCCATAGGGAAGGCCAGGGATAGATGTTAGCATAGTCTATAAGGGCTAGGATATAGCGGTCCCGGCCTTCTCATAGGGAAGGCCAGGGATAGATGTTAGCATAGTCTGGAAGGGCAAGGATATAGCGGTCCTGGCCTTCTCATAGGGAAGGCCAGGGATAGATGTTAGCATAGTCTGGAAGGGCTAGGAGATAGCGGTCCTGGCCTTCTCATAGGGAAGGCCAGGGATAGTTGGTAGCTTAGTCTAGAAGGGCTAGGATATAGTGGTCCCAGCCTTCTCATATGGCAGGCCAGGGATAGATGGTCGCATAGTTTAGAAGGACTAGGCTATAGCGGTCCGAGCCTTATCATAGGGAAGGCCCAGGGATAGATGGTGGCCTTTTCTAGAAGGCCTATGATATAGGGTTCCAGGGCCTTCTCATAAGAAATGCCCATGAGTAATTGGTAGCTTAGAAGGGCTTGGATATAGCGGTTCCCAGCCTTCTATTGACCCAGCAGACCTGTCACATCCATTTCATTCGAATCATGGAGAAGAGATGCCGATGATACGGAAGGGCATTAATGGCACCTTATCCGCATAATTCCTGGAACCCTTCTGGCACACTGGTATTCCAGATAGCATTTCTGAAGCAATAGAGGATATGTTCGTAGGTCTTAGTTACCCCTTGGTTTATTGCTGAGAGGTGGAAGGGGCCAGATGAAGAACAGCTTTCCAGAACGATGGGGGTGCCAATAGTTGAAGTCTCTTCTGCCCATTTCCCATCACAGTATTCTTTACTCAGTAGAAAAGACCCCTTCACTCTGCAAAAGAGGATCCAATCCCTCGGTTACCCTCTTCTGCAGAGATGGTTGCTCAAAAGAATCTTGCAGAGTGGATCATTCTCCTGCGTCTTATTGCTATGGTTCAACACAGGTACCTTCAGCTCTTGTCATGATGCCTACCCCCGGGGACCCAGACCAAGTCCAGCAACCCCAGAAGCAGGCATCAAGTTATCCCAAGCAAGCCCAACAACCCCTGCTAGGGGCTATTTGGGTGCAGTCCTGGCGCCTATGGCGGCATGCTCATATGGAGAGTCAGTCTTGGCGCCATAGGTGCCAGGCTCATAGATTAAAAGTTACCTGATGCAGACCATGCTGCAAACTTACCTGATGCAGACCATGCTGCAAGAGCTCCAAGCCAAAAGAGGCTTGGAAGGGATTACTTTACCTAGGGACTATCTTTTTACTCGGGTGGGGCTGGGGAGGAATGCTTACCTGGGACTACTTTGGAGGCTATTTAAACCACACCCGAAGAGCAGCATACGCTTCGCGTTATTCTGCATCCAGCAGCATAACGCTCACAGTGCCTGCAAGTCTGCATCCAGCCTTCTGCCACGCCCGCCTCGAGTTTGGAGCTCCTAGAAAAAGGGAGAAAGAAGGAGAAAAGGTTAGAACAAGAGCAATACCTTTGATCCTTACCTGAATTCCCGATCCATCGCGCCTTCGAGCTGGAAGAAAGAAGTTATTTTATGCGCGTCGCCTCGCCTGCTGAAGCGCCGCGCTGTACTTACCGGCCTTCGCAGCATCTTCACATTCCACCGCATCCTACTGCATGTTCCTGCCGCACTCCGGCACCTAAGGAGAAGACAAGAACAGCATGATGAGCCAAGGGAATACACAGAGGAATATTAGTTTCCCCCCATAGACTTACCTGATTTTACCACCGGGGGTACTATTCCTCTTCATGGGTCGGCGCAGCTTCCACTGCATCTTCGCCGAACCCCGGCCCGTAAGGGGAAACAAAAGGACAGCAAGGTGAAACAAAGGCACTAACAAGGGGAACCCTCCTCACCACAATAGACTTACCTGATTTTACCGCCGGAGGTATTATTCCCCGAGACTTCATACTTTCTCTCAGCGCCTGAATAAGGGAGAAAGCAATAGGTTACATATTGACATTATTTTATCGAACTGTGTTGGATAATACAAATCCTTACCAGAATATTACCGGTTGCCACGAGGAACTCTTCACTAGGGTCAAGCTGCAACCTGCAAGCAATCAGACAAGAGTGAAAGTCAGGCATTTGAACTCTTATGAACTACATACTTACGGCGTCTTGCCGGGAATCTCAGAGTCAATATTGTTCTGGAACTCACCAATTCCTTCGATCCAGTGAAGCAACTGGTTATCTACGTGCCCCTGCGCTCAATGCAGGATGGAGAGCTCATCTTTTCAAACCATCAGGTGAGACTATAAGAGGGGACATCAAAGGTGATCAGTGGGGAGAACAGCGGGGGTGGGGGGATTTACGCTCAACTCGACGGGTGGTTAATTCCCTTTCTCCATTTGCAGAAGAATATTCCTACGGGCCAAGCAAACGAAGTTAGGTGGGCCAGTCCAGTCTGTCATCTCGGCCCTACCACATTGGTGGAGACCGCAGCTGTCCAGTTCAGATGGACGCCTCTGTGGGAGCCAGGTGAGCGTAACAGAACGCGAAGCCTACCTACAAATTCCCACGCGGGCGTTATGGATACCTCAGAAACTGATCAATTGGCCCAATTACTAGGGGAACTGAGGGCTGAAGTGCATTCCGCCCGCCAAGAAACCAATGCTCTTAGGAGAGAACTGATTTTGTCAAAGGAGCGAACTGATGACCTTGCTAGGCAACTATTGCAAAGCCAGGCTGGACAAGTACCCCTACCGGGTTCCGGGGGAAATCCAGCTCCTGTGTTATCAAGTAACCCTCTGCAAATAAACCTACCAGGAAATATTCCATTAGCTCCACCCGAACGCTTTGCCAGAGATCCCAAAATGTTTGCCGTGTTTATGAACCAATGCTACTTGCACTTTTTATGCAGACCTGGAGCCTTCCCCAACGATCAAGCCAAGGTAGCCTTTGTATTGTCATATCTCAGCGGCAGTGCAGCTGATTGGTCAATTCCACTTGTTACTCAGGATGACCCAATTCTTCGGGATTTTCAGGGCTTTCAAACGAGCATGGAATGACTATTTGCCCGGCACTCCCAAGAACAGGCCCTGGATAACGAACTTTTGTCCCTACGACAGGGTAACCAGGACCTTCTATCCTACATCGCGACCTTCCATAGGTTGAAAGTGGAAACTGGATGGCCTGAGGTAAAACGAATCACGTTATTTCATCGAGGGCTTCGAGGAGAACTCAAGGATGTCTTGGCTCAAGTCGTGAACCCACCTCAAGACTGCGCTGAATATATAGACTTACTGGTCCAGTTAGATCACAGACTTCAGAACAGAAAGGCTGATCGAGCCAAGTTTGAGAATCGGGTGTTGGTCAAAACCCACGCTAACCACAAAGGAGCAGATGCTTCAGAACCCATGCAAATTGGAGGGGTTAAAGGACCCTTAACCCAGAAGGAAAGAGAAAGAAGACAGCAAATGCAATTGTGTCTATATTGTGGAACTTCTGGGCATTTTCTACGGGATTGCCCTGTAAAACCACCCAAGAAGGTGGTAGGAGCTGCTGAGAAAAGCCATATGGAGTCAGACTTGGGAAATGACCACGCCCGACAAGCGTAGAGGTCTGCTTGCCGAGCTTGAAGAAGGATACTCAGACCTCGCATTTCAACATACCAATGGTCCTCGTAGATCCAGGGTAGCCATCGCTTATGCACGCAGTAAGGGCATACATTGATAGCGGGGCCATAGGAAACTATGTGGACTACGAATTGGCTTCCAGGATGAATCTACCTCTCTGCAGAAAAACCACCTCAGATGTCATCACCACAGTCGATGGAACTGAAATTGCCTCTGGGCCTGTAACTCATTCCACCGCAGAGATGACACTATTGGGTCAGGATGGGCATCGAGAGACTATTGTGTTTGATCTAATCAAAGCCCCACCGTTCCAAATAATACTGGGGATACCTTGGTTGGAAACACATCATCCTTGTATTGATTGGCGAGAGAAGAGACTAACCTTCCTGGATTGTGCACAAACCTGTTACCCAAAGAAAAATCTGAACGCAGGCCTGGCCACAGTAACCACAGCAGTCATGCAACTACCTCCTGAATACCAAGAATTCCAGGATGTCTTCCAAAAAGAACAGGCAAACACCTTACCTCCTCACAGATCGTATGATTGTCAAAACGATCTCATACCCGGTGCACAACCCCCTTGTAGCAGGATCTATGCCCTTACGGAACCAGAGAACCTTCACCTACGACAATACTTAGACCAGTACCTTGCCAATGGCTTTATTCGCCCATCCAAGTCCCCTGCATCTTCAGCTTTGTTCTTCATGCCCAAAAAGGAAGGTGACCTCAGAACGTGCATAGACTACCGCGCATTGAACCAGATAACTGCTAAGAACTGATACCCATTGCCTCTGATCCCTGAACTACTAGACCAAGTGAAGGACGCTTGCATATGCACTAAATTAGATCTCCGGGGGGCATACCATCTGGTACGTGTAAAAGAGGGCGACGAATGGAAGACTGCTTTCCGCATTAAGTATGGGTTATTCGAATACCAGGTGATGCCTTTCGGGTTGTGCAATGCACCAGCAGCCTTCCAATACTTCATGAACGATGTCCTTCGTGAACTCATTGATGTTTGTGTTGTCGTACATATCGATGATATTCTAGTATACTCCTCTTCAGAATCTGACCATGTGAAGTACGTCCGAGCAGTCCTAGAGAAATTGCACAGCACAAACTATATGCAAAGCTGTAAAATGCAAAGTTGAATTCCTTGGGTTTATCCTGACCCCAAAGGGAATCCGAATAGACTCACAAAAGGTGGACGCAATCCTTAAGTGGCCGTCACCAAGTTCAGTTAAAGGAGTACAAAGCATGCTCGGCTTTGGCAATTTTAAGTGGCCGTCACCAAGTTCAGTTAAAGGAGTACAAAGCATGCTCGGCTTTGGCAATTTTAAGTGGCCGTCACCAAGTTCAGTTAAAGGAGTACAAAGCATGCTCGGCTTTGGCAATTTCTACCGCAGATTCATCCCGGATTTTTCACATGTTGTACATCCCATCACAGCACTCTTGCGAAAAAATAAACGCTTTATGTGGACTGAAGAAGCTGAAAATGACTTTCAAGAGCTGAAAGCGAAATTCACGTCTGCACCTGTATTAAAGCACCCGCGCCCTGAACTTCCATACATAGTGGAAACTGATGCATCCAGTCTAGCCATGCGAGCTGTCCTGTCTCAAAAGGACCCTGAAACTGGCCAGCTTCACCCAGTAGCATTTTAGGGCCAGAAAGTTCTCGGCACCCAAGTTAAACTATGCGGTTACCGACAAGGAGTTATTAGCCATTGAATCCGCCTTCAAGGCTTGGCGGCACTCTCTTCTCGGTGCCAGGCATACCATTACTGTGATCATCGATCATCGGAACTTACAGTACTTAAAGACAGCCAAGGCCCAATCGTCACGTCAAATCCGATGGGCATTGTTCTTTGCCGAGTTCGATTTCGTGATAACCTATTGACCAGGTTGTAAGAATGGTAATGCAGACGCCTTATCCCGAATAGGGATGGGAGAGGCAGAAGTGAACCCAGAACCAGTACCTATAATTTCCGAACAAAGGATTCTTGGCATGACTACTCTACAGACACTAGAGGACATTCAGGTAAAGATCCAGCAACTCTTTGATCCTACAGCCCTGCAGGACTGGGTAAAGAAAGGCCCGGACTACTCTGTCACCAATGATCTGCCTTATTACCAAGGGCGGATATTTCTGCCACACAAGGAACTACAAAAGCTAGTCATTTCCCGCTATCATGATACCCTAATGGAGGGGCAGCCAGGTATTGCAAAAACCGAAGCTAAAATTAAAAGACAATTCTGGTGGCCCACCTGGTGAAAGGATATGAAATCATTTGTGATGTCTTGTGGCATTTGCGCCCAAAACAAAAGTCAAAAGAAAAAACCAGCCGGACTCTTATAACCTTTAGACATTCCACCTACACCATGGCACACCTTATAGTTAGACTTTATTACTGATCTACCCCCATGCAATGGATTTAACACCATTCTAGTTATTGTGGATCTTTATTCCAAGATGGCCCACTTTATTCCTTTAAAGGGATTACCTTCAGCTTCAATCCTGGCCAAGGAGTTCCTCGAAAACATTGTTCGCATACACGGATTTCCGTCCGTATTGATCTCTGACAGGGGCAGTCAATTCATTTCACATTTTTGGAAAAAATGCTGTCAATTGGCGCAAATCGATGTGAGGTTATCGACCAGTCACCACCCCAGACCGATGGTGAAACGGAGAGGACCAACCAGACTCTCGAACAATACCTGCGTTGTATGTTACATCAGACAGAGTAATTGGAAAGACATTCTTTGGATCACCGAAGATGCATACAATAATTCAGGACATTCTGGAAGTGAACAAAGCCCCTTTTATACCCTATATGGGCACCATCCTCGAACCTCAGACCTTGACTCACCGCAACATTTAGAAATGCCCACAGTGGACCATCTGCACGCTACAATTACACAAGCCTTAAAGGAAGAAACTACCCATTTAAAACAGGCAAAAGAAAAATACAAGAAAGATGCTGATCGGCATAGAAGTGATACTCCCCAGTACCAGATAGGGGACCAAGTATGGTTAGCCACAAAACATACACCTCTAAAGGGAACACGGACCTTTAACCCAGATATTTGGGACCTTACTCTATTAAGGCCATTATCAACCCGGTGGCTGTCAAGTTGGACTTACCTGCTAATATGCGAATTCACCCCGTCTTTCATGTGTCACTTTTGAAGGCACTGCAACCAGGGACAAGACTAACCAAGCCACCAGATCCCATCCTTATAGACGGGGAACCGAATTTGAGGTTAAGAACATCCTGGACTCCAAGATGGTGAAGTCGAAGCTTTTTTTATTTAATCGACTCGAAAGGTTACGGACCACATGAAAGGTCATGGGAACCTAGTGACCATGTTCATGCACCTCGATTGGTGAAAAAATTCCACTGAAATTTCCCAGACAAACCGAAACCACAGGGAAGAACGACTTTAGGAGGGGACTTGGGGGGGAGTGCTGTCATGATGCCAAGGGAATACACAGAGGAATATTAGTTACCCCCCATAGACTTACCTGATTTTACCACCGGGGATACTATTCCTATTCACGGGTCGGCGCAGCTTCCACTGCATCTTCGCCGAACCCCAGCCCCTAAGGGGAAACAAAGGGACAGCAAGGTGAAACAAAGGGACTAACAAGGGGAACCCTCCTCACCACAATAGACTTACCCGATTTTACCGCCAGAGGTATTATTCCCCGAGACTTCATACTTTCTCTCAGCGCCTGAATAAGGGAAAAAGCAACAGGTTACATATTGACATTATTTTATCGAACTGTGTTGGATAATACAAATCCTTACCAGAATATTACCGGTTGCCACGAAGAACTCTTCACTAGGGTCAAGCTGCAACCTGCAAGGAATCAAAGAGTGAAAGTCAGGCATTTGAACTCTTACGAACTACATACTTACGGCGTCTTGCCGGGAATCTCGGATTCAATATTGTTCTGGAACTCACCAATTCCTTCGAGCCAGTGAAGAAACTGGTTATCTATGCACCCCTGCGCTCAATGCAGGATGGAGAGCTCATCTTTTCAAACCATCAGGTGAGACTATAAGAGGGGACATCAAAGGTGATCAGTGGGGAGAACAGCGGGGGTTGGGGGATTTACGCTCAACTCCACGTGTGGTTAATTCCCTTTCTCCATTTGCAGAAGAATATTCCTACGGGCCAAGCAAACGAAGTTAGGTGGGCCAGTCCAGTCTGTCATCTCGGCCCTACGCGTCACATTGGTGGAGACTGCAGCTGTCCAATTCAGATCGACGCCTCTGTGGGAGCCAGGTGAGCATAACAGCTCTCCATGGTAACCCCTGCCCAGCACTCCAGCCTCACCATCAATAGCATGCTTTACTCCTGGGCCTCATTTGGGAGTGGTCCTAACATAGTACCCTGCTGGCAGCTCATCTCCAAGGCCTGTGGAAACTAGAGCTCCCGCCTTGCGGGAGTTGGATGTTGGCCTGCTGGAGAAGTTCTAACTATACCGCTCCCTCCTAGAAGAGACACAACAGACTCTACAAGCCAGTGATCAGTGATGGACCTGTGGCGGCCTGTCCATTTGCTTCCGGGCAGGCCGCACCATGTGCAGGGATCACCCGGCAGACCATAACTCTGTGAACATGGAGAGGACGGACTGCAGGGGGCACCATGCAGATTCCGGTTGATCGGAATCAGGCAGCGTGGCTGGGGGCACCCAGGCCGGAGCTGCACCAATGGCCATGATCACACAGCAGAACAACAATAGTGGGATGGTGTTGCCCAGCAGGGGCACCGTCCAGATGCAGGGCCATGTAGGCAGGCCCTCTGCATACTGCGCGGCACCAGCATGGTGCAGACAATGACGACGCAGCAGTCCGTTCTTTGTCGACTGACGAGCCTGAACTGTTGGTCCCTTTTATTAGGTATGTCACATGGTTACCACCATGTGACCATGGCACACATCCTGGGAGCTACCATGCTCCCAGGAGGGGTGACATGTAACACTCCTTTTCCATAATGACCAAACACCGCTTAAACATGACATTGCACCACAACACAAACAATAATACTACAAATATAGGTGCAAATAATGTTCCCACATGTGGGAGCCCAGGTTACCCCACCCACTGCGCCTTGGTACCCATGGCATTGACAGTCAGGGTTGGTAGGTTACTGGTGATACGTTGGAAACTCCACATGCAAGCACACCCTTTATTAACCTGGGTGAGTGGAACTTGCACCACTGACAAAACACCATTGCTCACGCCTGGCGCCCCCCTAACAAACCCACAAACGTTGGAGCACCCCTTCACCCTGCTGGGTCCACTGTAAGCACTTGCAGGTCTGCAGGAGACCAGTCCGACTTCCATTGGCATCTGTTCAGGACAGTTCAGAGGTCAAAAGCCAGCAAAGCCACACCTGGCGGCACCAGGGGCCACATCGGCCTAGTCCTTCGCTGGTGGGGGCAAAACGGTGGCAGGGTGCTGGTTGGTGGCGGGATGGTGGGCCACCTCCTTCACTTAGGGTCTGCTGCTGGACCCTGCCAATGGCAGAGGGCACACAAGCACTCGCGAGAGCTGTAACACGCCTCCATTCCTTCCTTTTTCTTTTCTCATGAGAGTTACCGCCACTTGGCCATGGGGTGGCGACAGCATGTCCGGTTCATGCTGGCGTGGGGCCTGCTCCTGTGTGACGAGTATGGGTAATCACGCCCTCTCTTCACTGTGTATGATGTTACTCCTACCCAGAGCCTGCAGCCAGCACCCCCATCCATTGTGCCGACACAGCAGTGGCCTTTCCTTCCCCTCCCCAATCTTTTGTTTTCAAACCTGCCAGCCACTGCTGCTGGACCCCAGATCACATTGGGGCCTCTATTTGCATAGCCCCTATCGAGCGGGCTGATTGTAACACCACTCCTGCACATACGGCCCGGGATACCATCACTATCACTTCCCCTTTCTGCTTTCAACAACTCCAACATGGAGCACACGGACCATCAGCCCCAGCTGGCCTGAGGTCTTAACTGGTCACCTATTTATATTGTCCTTGCTCGACAGTGAACGCTGCCCAAATCACGCCAATGGGCCCGGGATTCAAAAAGGGCCCATCCATCTTCCTTCCTGCGCAGCGGGTGCCGCTTCCTCTTTCCTTGCTTATGCGGCGCTGGGCGGGTCGCTGCACACACACATGGCCTCACCTGCCTTCCTCCAGATGTATTCAGGAGCGGGCGTGCGAGGACCCTGCTGCTCCTCTCTGCTTCTTCTCGGAGACTGCAGGGAGTCGCTAGCTGGCCTCCACGCCCTCACTTTCACCCTGCAGGACCGGGCGTACATAGGCCACGCCCCTCCTCTCGCCGTGCATCAGGCCTCAGCCTTCTTTTGTCCCTGTCTTCTTTTTTTTTAGGCCGATGAGTGGGCCGCCACACACAGGCGACCTCACCCGCCCTCCTTCCAATGTTCTTTGGGCACTGGAGCGGGTGCGGAAGAGCCCGCTGCACCTTCACCGTCGCAGGCCCGGAATTCATCAAGCCACGCCCCCTCCTTTCGGGGTCTGTCGCAGGACCTCAGCGTTCTTGTATCTCAGCACTGCGGGCCCGGGTGTTGATAGGCCACGCCCATTCTATCGCAGCCGACTACGCCACTTCTCCTCCTTGCGGGCATCAGGCAGCCTGTGCTATAACAGCGCACTATGGCCCTGGACCACCCGCCTCTCCAGCGGCTGACACCGCCTCTCTGACCAGCACCAGGCAGCCCGCACTTCACAGCAGAGCACGGGGTCCTGGACGCCCTCGTTCCAATGTGGCGGCCTGCCCATTTGCTTCCGGTCAGGCTGCACCGTGTGCAGGGATCACCCGGCAGACCATAGCTCTGCGAGCACGCAGAGGACGGACCGCAGGGGGCACCCTACAGATTCCGGTTCACCGGAATCAGACACTGTGGCTGGGGGCACCCAGCAGACAGCAGCCTCGGCTCTGGGGGCACCCAGGCCGGGCCTGCACCAATGGACGTGATCACACGGCAGAACAACAACAGTGGAATGGTGTTGCCCAGCAGGGGTACCGTCCAGATGCAGGGCTACGCAGGCAGGCTCTCTGCATACTGCGCGGCACCAGCATGGTGCAGACAATGACGACGCAGGAGGCCGTTCTTGGTCGACTGACAAGCCGGATCTGGCTCGTCCCTTTTATTAGGTAGGTCACATGGTTACCACCATGAGACCATGGCACACGTCCTGGGAGCTCCCAGGAGGGGTGACATGCAAGAGGACCCAGCTGGAAACCCGGAAACCTGGGAACAACGCTTTTCCTTCGTTTTGTGTGGACCTTCTTCGAGTGCACCACGCTTGACAGGGTTCGGGGACCCCCGGAGACACATGCAGCATGTGGGAAACTGTTATTCTCTCAAGAGAGGAGGGACTGAACTGAGAGGCTGGCTCCCAGAGCCCTGTCGGGGAAAGGGCGCCCCGTGAGGACCCTGTCTGGGCTCCAGACTATTTCTCTGAAGTTTTAGCAAATTATTTTCTTACGGAGTGAAATTGAAATTTCCTTTCTCAATTAAGGTATTTTCAGGAGATTAAAAAATCCATTTAAACTGTAAAATCTCTATGTTATTGTAATCAACAATTCTTTCCAAGTTATAATGACCCTTTTTTCTTTTAACACTGCTCTGCTGGTTTCCTGGTGGGTGGGGGTGGAGGAGGTGCTGTGTGTGTGTGTGTGTGTGTGTGTGTGTGTGTGTGTGTGTGTGTGTGTGAGCAGTTTCCTATTTTATGTTTCCAATTTTTTTGTTTGACGTATTTTTAACCTTACTTTTTGTTGGGAGAATCTCCCTGTTTTAGGGAGTAAAAGTGGGTAGTAAGCTCTGTAGGCCTGACCCCTGTCCTTTGTCATCTAGTCCCCCTCATGTTAAGTCCCCAAATATAATCTTGTGGGGTTCATCTGACATGAAATACATGCAGGGGACAGCTAACGTTAGCATGTACATGCTGCTGTGTCCTGTGTAATGCAGAGTGCACAAGTATATGGTAAATACAGTGCAACAAAGCGAACTCTCCTTTGCTCTTTACTTTGACTCTCCGCCCTTCATTTACTGCTCCGCCCTATATAAAATAACACCCTTGTGTGTTTATGTTTGAGGTCTTGGCCTTGGCTGCTGCTTTAACCTCGGGGCTGTTTGGCAGAGGGCAACACGTGTGTATGTGAGGCTTCCTGGCCGCATGATGGTTACACATGATAAGCAAGGCTGCAAGTGACAGTAAAACAAGCCAGACCTGCCGTCTTTTTCCATGAGTGTTTAGTGTACTCTTTCATTCTCTAATCGTTTCTAAGGAAATGTAAGCTCACCAGTCTAGTTGCCAATACGTTTTATTATTTAATTACTGTTTACAAAACTCAATAACAGTTCTTGAGTACAGCTAGGATGCCACCTCGTTTGTTGGCAAAGTTCTTCTCAGCTTTTGCCAATATCCAGCGACTAAACGGTGGGATCAGATAACCACTTGGGCTCGTTGGTAATGTACAGGCGTGGCTCAAATTAAAGGAGCTCTTTGATATTCTTGGATTTGTGTGGGTTCACCTGTTATTCTGCGTCTCTTGGCGAATGTTCTGTTTGCTATGTTCAACCGGGTATGTAATTAATTCAAGAAGGGCAGGGCGCCTTTAACCTGCCTGCTACCGATGCTGCCATGCCTGACATGTGATTAATGTTCATGCACTCACACCTCATGCATGTACTCCATGTTGTCCTCCTCCAATGTATATATCCAGAGGGTGCCCCTTGTCACCTGTGCGGAGTCGAGCTTTCCCTCGCCCATGAGTTCCACTCAGTGTAAAAAGACTTCAGGATGTGCCTGCTGTCCTCCCACAGACAGGAGGCAGCCTAGCAACAAGAGACATGGTATGTCTGAGTGATTTTCACCAGGTTGGCCTGATTCTGTAATGGCTCAGACCATCATGAGTTATTCCCTGTGGTTTCGACATGTTAGCTCGAAACTCCCCCTCCCCCCTCAAACTATTCTGTATCATAAACAATAGAGAGCATTGATCAAGGCTGAGGACATTTCAAAAGTCTTCCAGGGGAAGCATTCGATGGAAATGTAGGAATGGAACACTTAGAGAACAAACATTATGACATTGGAATGTTGGAATGTTGGGTTAGCAGAGGGCTTAACTATTGTTAAAAAGCTTAATGTGGCGTTAAGCCCCCGCTCTGGCCATTAATCAGGGCTCATGCCATAAGCCCCCCACACCCCTTTCGAGCACTTGCAACAAAGATGGCCGCCATGGAAAGGAAAGGCGGGCTCCGTATGGAGACCCTCTTCCCTTTCCATGGCGGCCTACGGGAGGTAAGGGGAAGGAGCGGATGCGGCGGTGACACCCGCCACCTCCGAAATAAGGTAAGTAAGGGGGAGAAGGGATGTAAAAAAAAGGGGAACTCAGGGTAGGGGGAAGATGGAAGCGGGGGAGCTTCCCGTCAGGTGGCATGCAACATGGGCTTCCACTGGCAGTTGAAGCCCGCGTTCCTAGCCACCTGGCTGGCTGGCACCCTGCCAGAGTGCTAAAGGTTCTTTCTCAACATTTGCCTGAATGCTCAGTGTCTCCCTTAGCCAACATTCCATCAGAACAGTGCTCATTGCGAGTAATTATTATAATTAATACATATTTTGTATAGCGCAAATCTCGAGAGCAATGGAACGTTGGAAGGTGATAGAGAAAAACATTGGTATCGAGAATTTAACAAGTCATCAAGCAAACATTACTAATAATTATCAAAGTACAAAATATGTGTGAGGGTGTGCACAGGATAGCCAGAATGTAGGTTACACCAATTTCTAGCTGGAAAAACCAAGTCTTCAGTTCCTTCATTAACTTGGCTTGGAGCTCTCCTGAATGGATGGGATGGAGTTCCAGAGGACAGGAGCGTAGCATGAGAAGGGTTGCTTCCTAGGTTTCTCCTTGCGCCCCAGTCTAGTTTGCAGTCTGGTAATGGTCTCACTGTGATATGGTCATATGCCCCGATGTTTTTAGCTTGGACGATAGGTAGGCCAGCGTACCACTGGGGGTTGCCTTGTAGGTGAGGCACACAGCTTTGAACTAGATTGCAGCCGGGATGGGGAGCCAGTCTAATTTGCACATGGTGGGTGTGATGTAGTCACATTCCTCGAGCTAGTGATGAGGTGAGCTGCGGAGTGGTGGGCTGCTTTGAGGGGGCCAGGTGAGCAGTCGGGAGCCCTACGAGGAGGATGTTACCCTGTAGATATGCGCAATCACTGTAACCTGCACCACCAATTGAAAGTCCTAGGGCTGCAGGAAGGGTTTCATCTTGCAGAGTAGGGATATTTGATACCGAGCCATTCGAGCCTATATGATGTGTTGTTGGAAGCACAGATTGCTTTCCATAACGAAGCCTAAGGATTTTGTTGAGTGAGTGAGGTGAGGGCTGGGCCCATTCAAGTGCATTTCGTCCAGCCACCTTTGAGGAGGTTCCCTCTTGGAGTGGTGGCCCAGGAGTATGAATTCAGTCTGGCAGCTTAAGCATTAAGTAGGCACTTGTCATCCATGTTTGAGTGGTTGCGAGGCATGAGCAAAGGCGAGCAATATCTTGTGGGCATTTGATCTTTAGGTACAACTGTGTATCATCTGCATACTGGTGTGTTGCAAGGCTGGGGCCTAGCACATGAAGAGGTGAAAGATGACTGGGGAAAGAATGGGATGCTAAGGAACTCCACAGGCGGCAGGGTGGTGTATGGACCTGACGGAGCCACCTAGACATGGGCGTAATTATACGGGGGGAAAGGGGAGTTTTGTCCCACCAACTTCTGTGGCATGCCTTTTTGTCCCACCATCTTTTAGAGGGACAAAAGGGGGCTGCAGGGGGCCATAGGGGGGCCGCAATCATCAGTGATGTAATTGGACAGCGCAAGCCTGGCTGGGGTGCCCAACAAGGCTTGCACTGTCTCATTACATAATGCTGAGATGCCTGGCAGCCGCGCTACAACACATTCAGGGCTGGGATGCCCTGCATGGCTCAGTCCCTCGCCCTGGCTGGCCTGACTCAAAGTCAGCAGCCATGGTGCTGTACTGGGTGTTGCACGGCCTGGCACCTGTGCTGCCACGCTAGCAGCAGCACTTCCAGGAGTCGCAGCGCAGAGAATCGCTTTCCGGCTTTGTGTTCGTGTGACACACAAACAGGAACTAGGAAGCTCATTCAGCTTGCTGGTTTCTGTGTGGAGATGCGGGAGTGCGAAGAGGTTAAGTCGGTGTAACATGAGACGTGGCCCAGGCGGCATTTGAAAGCAGAGAAGAGGTACTATTTAAAAAAGAAAATGTTTTAATTATGTTTGTGTATGTTTGTTGGGGGGCTGGGCGCGGGCTGACCCTAGTGAGGCGTGTGCCACATTTTGACAATGTGAGCAGAGCTCACAGTACACATTAAGGCCCCAGGTATGAAGACACAATAACAATAACAAATGGTGCATTCTCTGCGGCAAGCCACAGCTCTGCAACGCCTCTAAAATTAGTATTGGCACTTTTCAGATGCTACTAAAGCACCACCATCGTAATTTCAAAATGAAGTTGGGCAAGGTGCGCCCTCCCCAAGTAGAGTGGAAAGAGTCAGGCTGAGAAAACCTGTGACCCAAAACTGTCATACTCTGCAAATTCTGTTAAATGAATTTGACTGCTATACGCCTTTCAAACATGGTGAACCTTTGTTAAGCAGTTTTTGCTCTAGGTGCGCAGAAGAAAACATATGGGATTTTGTGTTAAAAGCACACTTTTAGGAGCTCTGTATAACGTTTCCTCCTGCCGCCAAAAATAATCTTCATTAACTGGCAAAAAGTATTTCGAGTTTTGCAGACAATTTTTCAGGAAGGTTTGTGGCAAAATAGTAAATGGGTGTCATGGTTCACGTTACAGGCCACCAAAAACTGCTTCACTTACCAAACTAAGCAGGGGAGTATCCAGCATTGTAAGAGTGTGGAGGGAGGAGGGGGGGGGGGGTTGAGCAACAAAATGAAGTGTGTGGAATTCCACATGGTCTCATTGGCGCCTCCAAACCGCCCACCCCTGCCCCAATCTACTTTTTTGGTAACATTAGTGGAAGATGGCATTTTAACACACAACAAAAAAAGAAAAAAACTGCAGGATCATTCCAGATGCAGGAAACTCACCTATTAGAGCTCTGTACAAGCCCTCTGAGGCAAAATACATGCAACCCTCCTAATTATTATATGGATTACACCAACAGAAGTGACTTCACAGAAAAGGATATTGCAAGGCACATCATCAGTCTTTGATTCTTGGAGGCACCATGGAAGTGACTTTAGAAGAAGTTGCCATAAATAAGCCAAGTGACAAATAACTTTGTGGTGCAAAATACCTAAATTGCACTATTGTTATATGTAGAGCAACTCTATAGTCATTAGGCTTTTCCATTATAATACCATGATACATTAATATAAGCTGTGAAGTGAATCAGAATCCCTTGCAGAGCTGCAGAAAAGGCACAATGTGATTAAATGATTTGCTCAGGATCACCCACTTGGTTAATGATGAAACTGGGATGTGGAAAATGTAAGCTACCGCACACATCTTTCCAGGTTTAGTTCATATAGATATTTATTAAGATTTTGCTTTACATTTCATTTTCTTAAATAATTATTTATAGCAATGCCTTGGAAGCAAACCACATTACATAATAAACTAGCCTTTCATAGTAAACTAACCATACACTATATACATTGTCATAGAAATATGTTGAGCAATGGGAGTATGGCTTTTGTTTTATTCTCCCCATTCTGCATGCAAAGTCACAATAGCATCATGTATATGAATGTGAGCCTAACAAATCCCCTTGGGTTTTAAAGCCATAATCATAATTTCATAAAGCATGGAACATTATGCACCCTTCTCACTTCTGATCACTCCCTCCCATTCCCATTTCTAAAGGGACAAAAGTCCCTGCTAATAGTACCCCACCTCCCTCCAATCAGTGCCTTATTGCTCACATTGTAATGCTCTGTTGATACAGAGCAACGTGAGGACCCTCTACTGCCCGCAACTCCTTGGGACATTGTCCTGGCAGCGGGACACCTCTACCATTCGGAACGGGTAAGCTGTCCTGCTGCCAGGACAATGAGCGTGCTGAGCAGGAATTGCTCAGCACACATTGTCCAGCGGGACACCTTTGCCGTTGGGCGCCCTCTTTGATGTGCCGAACGGAAGAGGTGTCCCAATTACAAATGTCCCGGTCTGGCTCGTAAAAGAGCCATGGGGGCAGCTTGCTCCCCCTCCCCCTGCCTCTCCCGGCTTGGTACTCAACTACTTTGAGCCATTTGAACACAGGAAAACATACCTTAATTTTAATCAGTCCGAATCTTGTAGAAAAAATCTATCAGCACAAACACATATGAGGTGCTGTGCAGAACCCAAGTTTGGAGATATATGGCATTTAAAAATGGATACCAAGTATCCCTGTTCACCCAGTGCACTGCATTAACCGATGGCTTCTGCCTTTGAATGAAAGGAAAAATAAAGGCAAATTGCTGACATTCCAGTGAATCTGTTCCTTTCAGCCATGGTTTTATAGTTCAGCAAGGTCAAGTCAACATAGCCCAACATTTCAGGGGGTGATAAAGTCTGGTCTGCTCAATGGACGCTGCGCCACTGTTTCCATGTGTTATTGTATATGTACATATAAATGTTGTGTGCACATAGTGTATGTCAATGGAAGTGCTGAGTGCATTTGTGTGTGAGTGATAGTGTATGCAATCATATGTGTGTTGACTTTTGTGTCTGAATGAATGATAAATAATGCATTGTTTGTATGTTCTATTGGAATTAAGTTTGTGAATGTTATGTTGTCACTGGGTGCAAGGCAGGCTGGCTGAAGATGTGTGGGGGCCCAATTGAATTTTAAAGATAGGCCACCAGTCTTATGAAAGTTGTAACAGAGCGGCAGCAATGGACTCTTGTCGTGTAGTGTTATCCCTCAGGGATTTAGGTTGTTTGACCAAGGTACAAAATCACGGCGAAATTGACCACAGTAATTTTTGCTGTGAATACGTTTTTACCTCGTACAAAAAACCAAACCCATGTCTCCCCCAAACCGCCAGTACACCCATAAACCTCCCCCCACTTACCTTTTCTCCATCCGCCACTTCTCCTGTACCCTGCAGCATCAGATCCATCCATCTAACGTGGGTCGGATCTGACGCTACAGAGTCCCTTTTTCTTCTTTGTTTTTGTTGGGTCCCCTGCCACCAATGCTGAGGAAGCGGGGGACACCCCTGCAACCGCCAAAGCCAAAAATACTGAACATGGGGAGCGGGGGACACCCCCCACAACCCCAGTTCTTCATGTTCGCTATCTTCGGCTTCGAACTAATGGTGGTGACCAAATTCAGTCAAATCTACCATTCGACCAAATTCTTTCGAACAATTTGATGGAAACGATCCCTAAGAGCCACCATCCAACCTCCCTCCACCCCACCCCTGTCCCCCGCAACATTTGCAGCAAAGTTACTCCACTGCATCTAGACAGCCTGGTGACTGCCAGAGAGGTAGGATGTGAACTATTTCAGGAAAGTGCCAGAGAAGTCAATTCTGTGTGCGAGGAGGGTGAGTAGTGTGTAATGGTCTGCCATGTATATCACAACCTCGATAATCTAAAGGGTGTCATCGAGCCCCCTGGATGGAGGCTGTTTCGGTGCAGCATTCGGGGTAGAACCTAGGTTTGCAATCCTGGAGCAGACCGAGTTGATCGACTTTAGTGAGTAGGTGGTTAGCAACTACCTTTTCAATGACTTCTGCCTTTAAACGAGAGGCTTGTGATCAGCTGGCAGTTTGATAATTCTACCTGGTTGAGGTGGGTTTTTCAAGAGTAGGCATATAAGCCCTGTTTTTTGGATGTCTGGGAATACACCCTTGCTGAGAGAGGTTTTGGCTGTCCTACGAAGAAAAGTAAGGGCATAACCGTTAAGGGTGGGGGCCAGGTGGATGTCGACAGTGCAAGAGGTCATTTTTAAAGATGCATGTGTTTATGAGAGATCCTCTGGCAAGAGGGGAGAGACATCGGACAGGGTTGAACAACCCATGAGGGATAAGGGAGGGAGTTAGATGATTTGGAGCCCTCGATGAGAAGCCTGATGGTATCAATATGGTTGATCAGAAATGCATTGATAGCCTCAAACTCAGACTCTGATAACTCTGGGTCTGCTATGGGGTTCGAACAGTGTTGAACTTCTGCAAAAGGGGCTTTGGTCTCGTTGGTGGCTATCATAATGGTGGTGGTGCAATACATAGCCTTGGCTTTGAATACCAGGTTCCACCATTTGGAACATAAGGTCATGCGTGATAGAAGGTCCGACAGTTTGTGGAGCTTGAGGCGCCATTTCTCAAGTGCTCTAAAATACTGTTTGTTCATTGAAAGCTCAAGAGCATTCAGGGGTGGCCCGGCTAGGTTGTTGTGCAGTCCCGTTTTTCTGGAGCAAAAGTATCTGCCAACGCCTTTGAGGTTTGGTCTAGGATATTACTGCTAATGTGTGTAGGGCCTAGGACGCGTTGGGTTATGTCAAATCACACCTAAAGTGCCTGGAATGAGTCTCGGGTGCTCTTGATTGTTTTGGGTCCCAGTGAGCTTGAAGTCTCCAAGGAAGATGTTGGTTGTGTGAGAGACTGAAGCTGTAGATAGTAAGTCCTTAATATTATCTACGAAGCTACCACAATGGTGTGGTGGTCTGTAGATGAGGTGAGAAATAGAGGGAATTAGCAAATGAGAGTTCCTATTGAATTTGATGTGGATCAATGGTAATATACAAGAACAGTTGACTGCCACTCCTCCCACTGTTTCCCTGACCGATCAACATGTTGGATGCTGTGTCCCGGTGGGACGAGGAAATCAAAGACGTGGGAGAATGTTGGTGTGAGCCAGTTTTCTTTAATGAAGATAGCATCTAGTTAATTGTTGGTGATCACATTTGAAACGTCTGCTGTGTGTAGAATGGTAGAGGGGTCGTTAAGCAGCATTAAAGAGTGTGTATGGTGCATGGGGGAACGGTGAGTGGTTATGAGGGGACTTGGAGAGGTTTGGACGGTTTCGATGTGCAGTGTGAATGAGTGTGTTTGCCCGGGTGGTCCCTGGAAAGTGTGAGGATGAGCTGGGTTTATGAGAGACACATGGCTTTGTCTTACTAGTAGCGAAGTACAGAGATTCCAGCCCTTAGTCCTGCCATGCCACTGCAGGCACAAGCAGGCGACGTCCTGTTTTTCATACATCCTTTGCTGAGGATGCCCAGTGATGAGGACGCCTAGGCGAGACTACCTAAATGAAGCCCAGTGTAAGGGGACAGTAATGCAAGACAGAAAACTGCTGGTGCTTTTCTCAGTGTTAGACCTTTTACTGACAACAAACAGTGCAAATAAATCCTAACTAAGCATGCTATACCAAGGAGTCCCCTACCTAGTCTAAAGGGATTACTCCTAGCATAAACAAAACTGGTCCTCACACTAAACAACAAAACTTAACAACACACATTCAAATAAATCATTAACAACATAAATGAGTGATTACCAAATAACCAGCGCTCTGGATGACCTTCACCTGTCCTGGGTAGCTCCCTCCCAGGATTGTTCAAAGTCTATTTCTCCCAATGTACAGAAAAGGAAAAGGAAAGTCTTTGTGAGTTCCAAAGGAAATACAAGTTCACCAAACAAAATATCCATTGGTAACAGTCGTTCAGCTTTCTGTTAAAAAGTTCCTGTTCCAGTTCGAGCCACGAAAACAGTACCAATGGTAATCCTGGATTTCCTCTTTCCAGGGTGGTGGTGCCACAGTTCAAAAATAAAAGGAACAACTTCTGCTTCAACAACTGTCCATATATGTTTGACCTCTGCAGTGTGTCTGGTATAATTGTCCGGATGCTTCTTCTTCCTAGGGTGTTGCTTTCTTCTTGACAACCCGCTTCTACTACTATTACTGTGGGAACAGACGCCTTTGTTCCACAGTATGCCCCTACTTCAACGACCTTTAATATAACATTCACTGACAGTATTATGCTGAGCCGCAGTTCTGGTAGTTCTGCTTCGACTTGGCACTCTATAGTTATTAGACAGTTTTAAAGACAAGACTCTTTGGCCTCCAGAGGTAGGCAAGACCCTCTTCTTTCCTATGCTATGAAAAGGGCAGCCTCTTTGCCTCTTCTGTCTGTCTTATTATAGCCATAATTACAATCTGCCTCTGCTTCCAGACTGCTCCTCCCTCAGCTTCACCACTCTCAGCAGTGCAGATTGTTGACTCAATCATCTTACAAGCACCCAGCTCCCATCCCCAGCTTCATTCACACCGTCATGGTTCCAGTAGCTACCCCGAAGCTGTATTGCCACACTTCCAGCTTTGGATAACAATGTCACACTTGTATCAGAGGATAACAAATTTAGCAACTTCAAAATGCAGGTGGTTAGATTTCAATAGGGTTGGTTTCATGAAAGAAAGAATTTGCCTACTGCTTGTTCTTCTCTTCAATTTAACAACTTTTACATTATCAAAATACTTATTCTCAATGTTGCAAGGTTCAATCTTCAAAAGGGAAACAGATTTAGGTACACGTGACCACTCTTTGATGAAGATTTTTAACTTTAAAGAGCTGTAAGGAATTGCATTCCCTTTTTTTAACACAGAGGTATACTTTGACTCCGGTCAGGAACCACAATTGGTCACACGCGACCTCACGTTGATGTAATATTCCTTGTAACAATGTGTGAAAGTCAACTTTAAGTTTCAGAGTGATTAGGACAAGCGTTCCCCTTCCTAATTAGAGACACGTGACCACTCTGGTAAAGTTAAACAGTTGGGAAATGAAAAGCTTCGTTCTACGCACACACTCCGACTTGCATTAGGAGTGCCTCTGATACATTTCCATTGCTAACAGGACTTTACACAGCAACGAACAACTTCTACTCGCTCCCACTCTTACACAAGTTAATATTGAGCTGGCAACAGTTACTGGCAAGGTTTTAAAAGTGAACCTGAACACAGAGCTTCACTCATCGGCTCCAGGAACACTGCGGTTGCAGGCTCCTTCCACTTCCTGACTTTTTCTCCTTCTGCTACTACTTTAAGCGCTCTTGAGACTCACATCCCTCTGCAGCACGGGTGCCTCAAGTCCAGTCTCCACCACAGGGAATCTCCTTCACTCCACTGTCCCTTGGCTTGCTTCAGCACATGGGCCTCAAGTTACAGCACATTCACGGCTCTTCAATTACAGCCAATAGTCACACCTGGGAAGACCCTCAATGTCGGCACGTCTCTCACAGTGCAGCCACGGCAAGGCAGGGTTTGTGAACACAGGACCAACTGAGAACCTGCAGATGAAATCTGCTCTCCTCCCGTCCCGGCCACAGTAAGTGATCGTGCTTCCTCATTAACTGCCAGCCTTGTGCTCTTCTTATTCTGCTATTACTGCCAGCCTTCCAGCTCCTGCTTCAGCTCCTTCCCCAGCTCCTGCTTGCTTCCCCTTCCTGCAGCAACCGTTTATGCCTCTCAGGTGGGGCAACTGACTTCCAGCGCAGGCCAGTAATGTTAATTGCCTGACCCTGGCAAAGGCTGTTAGGCCTACTTGTTTATCCCCCACTTCTACATGCCTCTTCAGCCCTCTTCTTCGTCTCATTTGCCATGGGATTCTGGGACATGTCGTTCACTTTAATGAAATTAGGTTTTTCCATTTCTTTTATGCTTGTATGGGTAGATTGTATTCCCTTAATATTTTGAAAAGAGGGAATGGAGGTTTCAACCTTTTTTAGAGAGGGATGGGGTAGAAAGGGCAACATTTCTGCCATTCGTTGTAGTATACTTTTGATATTGAGGTGGATTTTTAGGGATAGAAAAGAATTGTTCTTTTGATATAATATGTTGTGAGGTTGCAACCTTAGGATTTACTGTCTCCATTTTACCAGGAGGTTGAGAGATGTTAAAATGACAATCTACAAGCTCTCCTGGCATAGTGGTAGGAGTGTCCCTCTCAGAGGAAGAATACAGTGTCTCATCCCATGGAGTTCCCTCACCATTCTCGGGCCTGTCTCCTCCCAGGTGATCCTCCCGCCGTACGCCACCCCCAGGGTTGGGGTCACAAGGCGTCTGTCCTCCCCTGGCCACCTGCGAGAAGACTTCAGGCAGGGCTTCAGTGAGGGATCTGCATGATTCCTCACAGCAGAACGTGCGTTGTCAGCAGTGGAAGGGGGTCACAAAGGCAGAAAATCAAGCTCCCGTGATCTGTTCTTTGCATGTCTGCTGCTGTAGGATAGATCGGCTTATGCCCCTGATGTCCCTTAGGTGAGGCCAGGGGTGGGTGCAGTCATCAATGGATGGCGGGAAAAAGTTGAGAAGAGCGAGATCACAATATCTGCTCTCAATGTGTCTGCTGCTGGAGGTTAGATAATGACCCTTCTAGGAATCCTGAGGTTAGCACCGTCATTAGTGGATGGTGGAAAAGAGGTGGGAAGAGTGATGTCATGCGACTTGCCCTCACCACATTTGCTGCTGGAGCTGGATTGACTTACGCCGCAATGTTCTAAGGTCATTCTCCAACTGTTTTCGTATGTTTCTATCTTGCTTTTAACCTTTGTTTGTGATTTAACCGTATTATAATGGCATTAAATGCCTGGGCATGAGGGCTTTAATCAGTGTTATTGTCCCTTACCCACATTGTGGGCCCAGGCTTTAGCACAGGCCCATATCTTGGGTGTAGGCCGATAACACCTATTACAGCCCACCCACCAGAGCTGGAAACCCTTCATTTTTGCCTAAACTTGTTCCCATAATAATGTGCAAAAGGATGAAAAAGGCAACACAGACAAGCCAGGCGCCGCGGCAGCATACTGGGTTCAAAGAAAAAGAGCATGTGATGGTATAAAGGCGCTGAGCTAAAAGGTGGTGAAAGGGCGGACGGTGAGACAACACATTTGGGAGAGAAGCAGAAATCTGTATCAGCTCAGGCAAGAGAGGGGTAACAAAAGACGAGAAACGTGGAACGAGAAACATTGTCTGGAGAGAATCACACGCTGAGAACAAGGTGGAAATAAAAGAAAAAGTCAGGAATGGACAAAGAGTGACAGAGGAAGGAATGAATGAATTAGACCAAGTTTGAGGGAAGACATGAGTGGCCGGAAAGAGAGGAGTAAAGAAGCTGAAACTGGAGAGAAGGAGGAGAGGGAAAAAGAGAGAGAGAGAAAAGAAGACAAGCCAGGGGGAAAGCCTGAGAGGCAGGGCTGAGGGGGGGCAGTAACCAGGAGACTGAAGTGAGGAGAGAAAAGAGGACTGAAAAGAACTGTGCCAGGGGATGCCTGTGAAAGAGCGAGAGAAGAATAAAGAAAGTGGAAAAAATAAAAACTGGATAAAGAAAATAATACAAATAAAGAAAGATAGAGGGCGATGTAGCACCAGCTGCACATGGTGTTGGAAAGTGTGGGAGAGACTGAGAGACATAGATGTAGAGGCAAAAAGGGGCAGAGAGCAGCAAACGCAACGATGTAAAGGAGGACGAAGAAGTCAAGCAGGGGAGGATGGAAGAAGGAATGAGGAAGGCGGAGGGCGCAGAGGAGCAGGCATGAGGGGGAGGAGGAGTGATGGGAGGTAGATAGAGGGGAGCATCAAAGACAGATTGACAGGGAGGGGGACAGAGGGTGTCAGGTGGTGAAGAGAAGGCATAAGGGTGAGAAGGAGAAGCAAGGAGGGCGGAATCCAGGAAAAGACTGCTGAAGGAGAGAAAACACTGAGCTGGGCACAGAGAGAGAAAGGGAAGGGGGGGCCTGTGTGAATGACACAGCGGGCATCTCAGAGGAGCTAAGCACGCAGGCGGAAGGGCAGCAGGAAAAGAAATCTGGGCAAGGATACAACAATGTTTGGCAGAAAGTAGACCACGCCCCAAGAAAGCAGGGGTGAGACAGGACTTGAGCAAGCCGTTAGAGCCACATTACCAACAATCAGGCCTCAGAGCCGGACGTGCAGTCATTAAAATACTTCTAAAAACAGTTACATCTTGCATGTAGACAACTGGACCTGAACTGAAGAGGAAGACGAAGAAACTATGGTTTTAACGATTCCCAGCGACCAGAGAGCCTGCTGTGTAACCGCAGCCTGATGTAACTCTTCCTTACATCGGACCTGGGGGTCCCGAAAATGATGACTCCTACCCAGAGGCTGGCGAAACCCAGTAGTCTCAAGAAGACCTGCAAAATGAACCATCCCTCGATGTGCTGTGGCCTTCCTGAGCTGCAAATGACCAATACCAGGAGACCTCAAGACTGAGTGCAGTGCAGTGTCTTCCGAATTCCAATTCCTGCTGAAACTTTGGTGGACTCCTGCTGGATCTCCAGAGACACGATTCAAATCTATGAAGTCCCCTCACTTGAGTGCTGGACCAAGAGAGTGAAGAGAAACGGACCAGCGATGTTCGTTCTTCATCTGGTTCCATTGAAAGGGTGCCAAATCCACAGCGCTGCGAGTAATCCTTTGTTGGAAGCCTTTTATGATGACTGCTGCTGCAGGTCCCCATACAGTGTCCATTTCTTTCATCACCACACTGGGATTCCATGGATCGGGTCCTGAGCTACTGCAGCGTGAAGCCATCCACCCAGGAACTCTTCTTTTCTGCTAAGGTACTGTTTGGCTTGGGTAATCCTCACTTCAAGTCTTGTGCTGATGCTGTGAGGCTGAGTGGGTGATTTGTGTGTTTGGGAGTATTCCCATACCTTCTACCCTTCTTAAAAGTAATAGTGTTGGTACTGTTTTATTATTCTTAACTGAATGAGTGTAAAGCTTACCATTAGGGTTTACCTACGTTGAATAACTGTGTGTCCTTCTTAAAGTATACCATTTGGTTTTGCTTTCCCTGATCGGCTTCAGTACATTTGTAAACATTCTCAGAGTTAATACTTGTCTGTGAGTTCCTTGTAGCTCCTATGAAAAGTATATGGGTCCTTACTTACCCTGAACTGCCTATTGCCTTTCTTAAAAGTCTGCTAAGAGTTCCTACTTAGTTTAGAACTGTATTGTACACGTCTGAAAAGTATCCTTGGTTAAACTGCCTATTCCTATAATAGAAATAGTGTCATATGTTTATATACCAATAGGTTATACTGACCTTGAATAGCTGCTACTCTTATTAAACTGTGATGCTGGGTTGTGCTCTCCCTGAATTGCTTTTGCGCACGTTTAAAATAGATTCACTAGGTTCATACTTGTTCCCGAGTAGCTTAAGGGCCTTCTAGAAAGTATGCAAGTTAAGTTACTCCCTCCGAACTGTGTTCTAAAAAGTAACATTGGTTGCGACTGTATCGGTTCATAATAGAAGAAAGTTACAGATGTTGCAAGAGATACCTTTAACAGTGTTGGTCAAATTAAATGATTCTATAACTCAAAAACACTGCTGCCCTTGAACTACTTATGGACTTCTAAAAGTCTTACTAGTGTGTTATTTTCCCCCAAGAATAGCACAGTGCCATTCTGAATGTATAACTTTAGGTTTGACACACCATGACTTGCTTAATGCTTCTCCAAATAATGTTATACTTCGGTTTGTATACCAAGAGTATTACGTTGGTTTTTAATGATTGTGCGTACATAATATGTAATACTACTTACCTTTCCCAAGATTTATCTTGGCCTACATGTTTATAATAAATAATTATGTTTACAATACATTGTGTTTCAGTGTTTCTTTGGACCATATGTATGTTACAATTTCTTTGTACCAAGCTACAGCCCTCTCTCCCGCCTAAAATAAGCCTGGCTGCTCTGTCTGAGCTACCAAATGTTCTCAGTTGGTACAGCTTATACTAAGAGTGGAGTTTTGTACTGCCTTAGACACGTGTTCGCCTGGGAAGCCAGCCACTGTCAACCAGCAGCGACTGATAAGCTAAGTATGGTCTGGGTGCAGAGTACAGCAATAGCTGTACTCCATCAGAACCCTAGCACTCTTAATACCTTACATAACAGCACACAGATATTAGCCATCTAGTAAGTCGCTTTCCAATCACTTATGTATCCCAGTTGTAGGTGGCTCTCCATAGGTATCTAAAATCTATCTGTTCTCTACTTACTACTGTGTTTTTCCCACTTGCCAGGTTTCTCAAATCTGAGTGTTTTCTTTCCAGTTCTAGGTGTTGTCCCCTATGGTATTGTGTTTCGGCTCTAGGTGTTTCTTTACTACGGCTGTGCGCCAGGTCCGGGTGTTCTGCCACTGCGGTTTCTTTCTCCAATTCTAGGTGTTTCCTCCCCAGAACTGTGTCCCAGCTGTAGGTGTTCCCATACTGCTCCTGTGTTTGATATCTAGGGGTTCACCCCTTAGCTGCTTTATTCCACTTCTAGGGGTTTCGCCAATTGCTGTTTTTTTCCAGAGTGGAGTGCAGGGAAGAAGAGAAGCGGTTTTGGAGACCTAGAGTGCACCGTTCCCTATAGAGGGTCAAATGGAAAACAGGGGAGAGGGATGGGTCTGACTTAACTGGAATACTGATAGAGAGCCTTAGATGAAAAAAGGGGAGAGAGAGGTGTCCCGATCTCGGAATGGACGGATCACAGTGCACAGGGATCATACCCCCCCTGGAGGAACCCGTGGGGCTGGTAATTGCTACACAACAAAATATAGTAAAGGTGAAGGGATATGGGCGGCATTTAGTCTGAGCACTGGGGGTAGAAAAGGTACTGCCACTAAATAACCCTATTAAAAACCCACACATCTGCATACACCATAGTGGTGGTAATTGCAGCACATCAGAATATATGATAGGGAAGGAATGTGGGCCACAGATAATCAAAACAGAATGGGTAGTAAAGGGCACTGCCACTAACCAACCCTACAAAAGAAAACTCACTCCTCTGCATACACCTCTCAAACTCTGAATTAAACACAACCAGACCTATACAGAGCACAATGTGGTGCACGCACTGCACTTCAAAACACCACAACAACAAAAAAAACATGCATAACCTCGCACAACCGCACATGGCAGCTAGCAACGGAAAAACACGCCTACGCTCAGTGAACAGTGTCAACCGAACTGAAGCTGCCAACAGCACATCACAGCTCTCTTGCTCTTTTCTCCTGCTCAGTCCTACTAACTTACCCCTCTTGCCCCCCCAGTTTGTTTTACAGATCCACCAGAGCACCAAGAAACCACGCAGGTGGCCACAGTGCACGGTATAAGAACCTTTAACATAACATAACTTCCCCATTGATTGGTTGAAACTTTTAGTTCTCCGTGGCCCAGGGAGGGAGTACACGCCCCTCGATGAAGTACTTGTTTTGTTAGGTGGATTTGGACTGCGCGCTGCTGCCATTTGCATGGTCTTCAGGTGCCTTTCTGGATCTTTGAAGGAAAGTATAGGTGGGATGTTTGGGGGAAACGATAGGAAAGAAAGGAAGCAGTGCTTAGCTCTTGGTGAGTATAGAACCAGGAGCAGCTGGCGTCTGTACGGGTGTGCTTTCTAGGTGGGCTTGGGTGTGATTCCAGAGGTGTACTGTGTCCAGTAGTTGACTTGTCAGGGTGTTTGAGTCAGTTGGTGAGGATTGCATGATGGTTAGAGAGATGAAGGCTTTTGATGTGTTTAAGGACAATATTCCCTCTGGCAGTGGCGTTGGTGTGGTTGATCAGCATGTTATGAGTGAGGGTGTTTGCTTAGGAAGTTGCGTGTGGGTTTTGTTGGGGTGCCTAGTTGTAAAACACAGAATATTACAGTAAAATCATTAGAAGAAGAGATCCCGGTTCAATCAGAACCATCCAATTAGCTGGATTAAGATTAACCAGAAACAAGCGAGAACATTTCAGGCAAAGAAGAATGTCTTAAGAGACCTCTTAAAAAAAGTGAGCGAGGAACCCAGTCTTACCATACAAGGCAGCATGATCCAGAGGTACGGGACAATAAAATCAAAGCAACGTTTACCCGCCCTCTTCAATTTCACACGCGGCACAAAGAGCAGATTACGCTGACTAGATCTTAAGAATCGAGAAGAATGCTTCACGCACAGCCTCCTTCGGAGGTAAGATGGACCATTGCCTAATATACATTCATGACGATAGGATCCTGAAATTCAGGCGCTCCTTCTCAGGGACCCAACATAAAGCCTTGCGAGCCGGTGTGATGTGTGGTCTTCTGTTGAGATGAGAGGCTATTCTAATTGCACTATTCTGCAACGCTTGGATCCTTGCCTATTTGTTTTAGCAGTACCTACCAGAAGACAGCTGCAGGAGTTGATTTTAGCACCAATTATATATCGAGCAAGCGTGTCGCAATTCTTCTTAGTAATAAATGGTCTAATGCAGCAAAGCAGCTTCAGATAATACAATGAACATGAGATTAGTGAATTTACTTGATCCTTCATAGACATAGTTCAGTCAAAGAGGACACCCAGAGTTTTTACCTTGGTAAGGACTGTGATACAACAGCCAGAATTAATAACATTCTTATACAGACGAAGATGCCTGGAAGGTCTTTGGTGGGAGCCCAACACCAGAAGCTCGGTTTTGGCATCATTTAAAGCTAGACAATTATGAGCCAACCAGCTTTGAATCAATTTATAAATGCTGTTAACCTGTGCAGAATCTGTAGAGTAATGACCCGTCAGTTGAATCAGAATCTGCGTATTGTCAGCATAATTCGTGTATAAAACATCCTGCTCATCTAAAGATCATCCTCGCTTGCTCTCGGGAGGATAGCTCAGAGGCAACGTGCTCGCCTTGAAAGCAAGACGATATGGAGCAACACAGGTACGATCCCCGGGTCCGTGCTTAGAAACATCAGGTTATTAAGCACGTTATAAATAACCTATCATATAATATCAAACAAAGGCTTCATAAAAATATTAAAAAGAGTTAGCGACAAGCAAGATGCCTGTGGGACACCACAGAGCACCTCAGAAGGGGGCGCCATAACGGATGTGTGATCTGCCAGATAAAAACAATAAAACCTAGTCAGCTGCTTTTTTTAGAAAGAGGAGCGGTAGCCCGAACTCTGTTTTATAGGATATTAAAAACCACCAAGTCACATGGAGCCGGTAAGTCCAAAAGAAGAAGAAGATCAACCTGTCTATAATTTGGGGCATTCTTGCTTTCAAATCCAGAAGTGCGGACTCAGTACCGTGCCCGGCTCTGAATCCCAAATGTCTGGCTCCAAGCAAATCATGCTCTTGCAGATACGCCTGAACCTGTAAGTATGGCAGGCGATCGAATATCTTTAACAGAAACTGTACAATTGTGATGGGTCTGTAATTAGTAGGAGTATTAGAGTCAAGAGTGGATTTATTTTATCAGAGGAGTAATCCCAGCTTGTTTGATGCTAGCCGGTACTGAGGCCGACTTTGAAGAAGCGTTCACAAACTCAGTAATCATATGTGAAAGAGCAGACACACATGTATTTACAATCCAGGGAGGACAGGGGTCCCAAGGACAGTTGGTGGGTTTTAAGGACTTCCACTTTGGGCCCAGTCCTTTCCCTGAAGTTAAGAAGCAATGAAGATAAACCAGTGATAGACGATGGCAATAAAGGTTACAACAGACTAGTCAACTTCCGAGAAAGGTCTGCTTTGAGTGAGGAAATGCACCAGTCCTGGTCTTGGCCACAGAGTCTACCAGCTTGATATTGGGTTTCTCGAGCTCTCTCAAGATCATGAATAGCTCTTTAGAATTCAAAGCAGCCTGATTAATATGCACTTTCAGAGGTTCCTTCTGAGTTATTATTATAATTATGATTGGTTATTTATAATGCACCCAAAACCCAGAGGTTTCTAAATGCGGACCCGGGGATCAAACCTGTGTTGCTCCGTGCCATCTTGCTTCCAAGGCGAGCACTTTCCCCAGAGCTATTCTCCCGAGTTGGTATGACTAGGTTCTTACACTCGTTACCTATAGGGAGGTTAAGACTCTTTATCATGTGCAAGAGAGGACTTTTGCCAAAAGTCGATATGTTTCTTTTTTTTCGCTCGCAGGTTGCACAGCTCCCGTGTATACCATGTCTGCAAGGACTTTCCCATCTCCGTAGATTTACAGGTTCTCGCAGGAGCAAGAGTATCAAGAGTCGATGTGCTGTTGTTGAGTGCTGCTAGATCCTCAGGTCAAGAATTAGAGTGTGGAAAGGAATCGGAAGATCCCAGAAACAGTTTAAGAGAGGGTTGTGTTACTTTATGCAAACTGCGCTTGGTCACCAACTCAGTCTGTGGATAAGTTCGTGGTGGTAAATTGCAAATACCAATTTTGAAGAGAACAATGCAATGGTCAGACTAAAACCTCTTAAAACCTCACTGGAATACCAGAGGTGCGCAGCCAGTCGAGTGTATGGCCGTCCTTACGAGGAGGCTTCAAAATGGCCTGAAGGAATCCAAAATCATTAAGAGCTTGATCCAGAAAGGCGGCTCATGATCCTGCAAATCAGGCAGCCACAAGCTAAAATCTCCAAGAATAATAACCTTGCCAGAACATTTAACAAGAGAATGCAATGACATTAAACGTTGCTCTTCAAAAATTGAGGTGAAATGAGGCCGTTTACAAAGTACAATAAAACTATGAGTTATGCAAGGATTAACCAGCAACTTGACAATAATTAATTGAGTGCCTTCAAGGGCCTGCACGCCAGCTGGAGAAAGGGTCGGGATTTATAATAGCAACCACTCCTGCAACGCCAGTACTTCCATCCACACTAATAATTAAATATCCTTGTTGCGCTGCCAAAGCTAAATAGGGGCCTGGAGTAGATGTGAGTCAGGTTTCAGTTGAAAACGCCATATCTCTATATCATTGCCCTGAATATAATCAGACATCTCAGTAGCTTGACTCACCCGTGAACGCGGGTTTAACGCTGCTGAATGAGAGTGTCAGGAAGTGACGCCCCACCCAGGGCAGCATGAAGGAAGTTACTGGCCGGAATACCTTAAACCAAGGTTAAGGGGCTCTGAGCTGGTCAGCGCGTCCTGCAGAAGAACCCCCGATCAACACGAATAGATCCGGCGACGTGAGAATCCTGGCAAACAAAGCAGCCGGTATCTGCAGGCACCAACCAAGAAGGCATTGCACGTGCTAAGCTCAGTTACAGCTAAACTGATATTCGTTTCAACTCATTTGGCTGTCAGCCAGCATGGTTGCAACCCTTTAAAGATGTGTTGCACGTTGTTCCCTTGCTTCCTACTCTGTCCCACGCCGGGGTCGCAGTTCCACTACTTGTTTGGTGCACTTCTGTCACTGGCGTGCAGAGAAGCACAGGGGAGCTGTAAATGTTCTGATTACTTACCGGTAATCTTCATTACTCCTAGTCCTACTCTTCCTCGTCACAGTACTTACCTCATGAGGCACCCGCCTCCGACACAGGACCTTCTTCTATTTCTTCTTATTTCTATAACTCCTCCCCCACACCCACGTCATTTAGTTTTATATTACCAAGCCGTAGCATGGGACCTTCCCCACAGGGAAGGTGAGGAGGGTCGTCAGTACTGTGACGAGGAAGAGTAGGACTAGGAGTAATGAAGATTACCGGTAAGTAATCAGAACATTACCTCCACGTCCACTCTTCCTCGTCCCAGTACTTACCTCATGAGGTATACCAAAGCAACAAACAGGGAAAAAGGTCCCAATGAGACACAGAGTCAAAACAGTGCAGAAACACACACCTTTAATAACTCCAATTTTACATCCCCACAGACAAAACTCCAACCCCGAAGGAACCAACCCCCGAGTGGGAGACATTCAACCTATAGTGGTTGATGAAGGTGCTCTGATCAGCCCAAGTGGCAGTTCTACATATCTCCTGTAGAGAAACCCCCCTAGCATCGGCCCATGAGGCAGCCAAACCTCTGGTGGACCGCCCCTAAACGTGCGCAGGCACAGGCAGGCCCGAAGCCACATAGGTCATGGAGACCACAAGACGGATCCATCGGCTAATGGACACTGCAGATGCCTTACGCTCAGCCCCAGCCGGGCCAAAAGTAATCAGAAGACTGTCAGAGCTGCGGAAAGGGGCAGTTATAGCCAAGTACTCCAACACCGCCCGCCGCACATCAATGTTATGCCAAGCCACTTCCTCTGGCGTTTGTGAATTTTGAAAAAAGGCAGGGAGAACCAGATCCTGAGAGGTGTGAAAACGAGAAACAACTTTAGGGAGAAACTTCGGATCACACCTCAGCACCACTGAGTCCGGCAGAACCCTCAGGAAAGGGGGGTGACATAACAGAGCCCCAATCTCCCCAAGCCTACGGGCAGAAGTAATGGCAATCAGAAAAGCAGTCTTCAGCGTCAGATGTTTCATATCAATTTCGGAAATGGGCTCAAAGGGAGGCCCTTGAAGAAACTTTAAGACAAGAGGGAGATCCCAAGGAGGAAGCCCCTTATAAGGACAAGGACGGGAAGAAGAAAAATCCCTGAGCAACTTCCCCACCAACACCTCCCCATCCAAGTGCCCATCAGAGTCCCCCAAAAGGAATTTTATGGAGACCCACTGAGAGCCAAGCGTGGAAACCGCCAGGCCCTTGTCAAACCCATCCCGGAGGAATTGAAGGATAGCAGGGAGGCCAGAACGCAGGGGGGGGAATCCCAGACCGCCCACACCAGTCTCGGAAATGGCTCCAATGTCTGCCGTAAGCCTTCAGAGTGGAGGGTCTAAGAGCATTCATTATGGAATCCACCACAGGACCAGAAAACCCCTGAGATATCAGCCTAGCTCGTGCAATATCCACACTGCCCATTGTATCTGGCAGACCCCCAACCGTAGCTCCCCCAGAAGGGGACAAGGCCACTTCGAGAACCAGCCAAGGCTCCTGGCACCGAAGCTCCAACAGAGAGGGGAACCAACTCCGGCGGGGCCAGTACGGAGCGAACAACAATACAGTCACCCTGGATATTCTGATGCGCTGAACCACCCGAGGCAGAAGAGGAATAGGTGGAAAAGCATAAAGGAGACCCTGAGGCCACTGCACAGAGAGGGCGTCCACCCCCCACGCACCCTCTGTCTGAAAACAAGAGCAGAAGAGGGGAACTTTTGCTGAGGCTGGAGACGCAAACAGGTCCAGAATAGGGGTCCCAAACCTGACACAGATCCCTGCAAAAACCTGGGTCGAGAGGACCAGTTCCACCGAGGAGGGAAACCTGCGGCTGAGTAGATCCGCCCGAACATTGTCCACCCCCCTGATATGTGAAGCCACCAGGGACACCAGATGTGATTCCCCCCAAGCACCTATCTGAGCTGCCAGGGCATTCAAGGAGCGGCCGGAACCCCCTTGGCGGTTGACGTAAGCCAAAGCTGTCGTATTGTCCGTCCGGACCAAAATTGCCCAGCCCATCAGCAACCTCCTGAAGTACACCAGAGCCCGGAGAATGGCACAGAACTCTCGCCAATTGGATGTCCGATGGCTCTCTTCCGGATACCACAACCCCTGAGCAGAGAGGACTCCCAACGTAGCTCCCCAGCCCCTTCCACTGGCGTCGGTAGTAAGTGTGGTCACAGGAGGAATGATCAAGGACACCCCAGCCTGTAGTTTCGGAACCCTCAACCACCACTGCAGGGAGACCCGCAGCGCCAGAGACACCGGAATCAAAGCCTCGAAAGCTTGAGATGAAGGGAGCCAGTGGGAGAGAAGGTAGGACACCAGGGGGCATAGATGAAGACGGGCCAGGGAACTAGAAACACGCAAGAAGCCATGTGCCCCTGCAATTTCAGCAATAGGCGGGCCGGGACATACTGCCTCCCGAGAACCCTGCCCAGAACAATCAGCAAGCGACGGACCCTCTCCAGGGACAGGAACACCTTCCCCATCCTGGTGCAAACCTGTGCACCAATGAAAACTAGATCCTGAGAAGCCTCCAGTTGGGACTTCTGCCAGTTCACCAGGAAACCCCAGTCCTGCAATGCCTGGCAGACCAATCGGAGATGAGAAATGACAGTCTGCCGGCAGGACGCTTTGATCAACCAATCGTCCAGGTAGGGAAATATCTGAATGCCCGCAGATGTAAGTGCGCCACCAGGGGAGCCACCATCATGGTGAAAACTCTAGGGGCAGATCGCAGTCCGAACGGGAGCACCCTGAACTGAAAATGTCGGGATCCCACTGCAAAGCGGAAGAACTGCATGTGCCAGGGACGGAGAGCCACATGGTAATAAGTGTCCTGGAGATCCAGAGATGTCATCCAATCCCCCTTTAATAACATCGGAAGAATGTTCTGTAAAGTCACCATCTTGAAGTGTTCCTTTTGGACGAAGCAGTTCAGGGCTTTGAGGTCCAGAATTAGACGGTGCTTCCCCGAAGGTTTGGGGACCAGGAACACCCGTGAGTAGAACCCCTGACCCTGCACAGGGAGAGGAACGGGCATGATGGCCGCCTTCAACACTAATTCGGAGAGCGCGGCATCCATGGCCAACCTCTTGAGCCGAGACCTGGGAACCACAGTCCGAACCATCCAATGCTGGACAGGAGGAGACAGGAAATGCACTCGATACCCCCAATGTACTGTGTCCAGAACCCATGAGTCGGAACACCACCTGTCCCATACTGGAAAAAACTGCCAGAGCCGCCCACCCACCGGCAATTCCAAACCGTCAGGACTTAGGTGCCGGCCCAGGACGTGAAGAGCGTGGAGGACTCCGACCCCCCCTAGCTCTCCGAAAAGAATGTGATGAGGAGCCAGGAAAAGACCTGCTGGTCACTGGACCAGCCCCAGAGGAAGATTTCTTGGCCGTTGAAGGAGGCTTGCGTCGAAGTTTGTCAGCATGTTTGTCCGCCCTAAAAATTTTGTGCACCTTATCCTCAAGGCAATCACCAAAAAGCCTGGACCCAGTGAAAGGAAGTTTCAGGGCAGCCGCCTTCTGAGACCCATCAGTCTTCCAGTCCCTTAGGTGCAAATGCCTCCGGGCAGATATACCAGCCCCCATGGCCACGGCTGAACCACGCACCCCATCAAAAGCCAGATCGGCCAAAAACTCAACCTGTCTCTGCATGTCTGTAAGCAAAGGGGCACAATCAGAGCCTTCATTGACAGCCTTTTTCAACTCCCTGAAACCATTCAACACTGTTTTAGCTGTGTAGGAACCATAGATCTGTGCTCGAAGGGCATGAACCTTCTTAAGGCCGGAATTAACTCGGCGGTCCACTGGATGCCGGACGGCCGCCTCCTCGGCCGACATAGAGGAGTGACCCACCAGGCTGGCGAGGATATCGTCAACCTCAACTGGATCAGACAGCAAAGTCTCGCCCTTCAAAGGGTAAAGTTTGGACATGAAGCGGGGCATTGCAATCTTCTCCGGGTCATGCCATTCCCGGAGGATTTTTTCCCGGATATCGGAAACCAATGGCAACCCCTTCCTAGGTGTATGCCTATACTGGCGAATAGAAGGGTCGGCCCCCTCCACCGGCACCAGGGGCTCTGAAAATCCCATGCAATCCCCAACTTGAACCAGCACCTCCTCCACTCCCTCTCTGTCCAGATACTTCCCTTCAGCATCAGCCGAAGAGGAACAAGAAGAGGCCGATGACTCAGCGCCAGAAGAAGAGGAGGATGAGGAAGACAGACGCCTGCGCTTGTGTCCATGAGCACGTGTGCGACTCCCTCTACGATGCTTAAGCAGCTTCTTCAACTCCTTTCTGGTCAGGGAAAAACACTTAGCCTTTTTCTTTCTCTTTCTGTGTAAATCAGGAGAAGAGGAAGACGAAGAAGAAGAAGGCAGGACCAGATGCCTGCTCTTTGCAGAATGTTTTCCCATGTTGAGTAAGCTCAAAAACAGTGACCAAGGAAGCCTGCTTCACCAAAGACCCCTGTACACCGAATCAAGGCTCCACATACAAACAATTGCTAACGTGCCTCTCCCACATTCAAATAGAGGCCAGAAAGAACAACCAATAGGAACAACATCAATTAATTCCCATGGAAACATGCCTGCAGCACCAGAGGAGGAGCCTACCCTCCTCCGGAGCACGTGGCTCAAACAAGAAAAAGGAGCCGCCAATCCGTGCACAGCCGCCCATGCAGCATGGTGTCAAGCTGGGATGTACGTGAAGACTGCGTACCTGTTTTCTTTGATGTGGATCTTGTTGGGACCGCCAGGCTGTAGCCAGCTGAATGACGAGTGTGTGACTCGGGGAACCCGCCTCTCCACCACCCAAATGGTACAGGGTGGAGGATGGACAGACTCCCAGCGTCACGGAAGGCACTCTCCTGATTAACGTGACGGTGGGACTGTGCAAGCACAGACAGGAGAGGCAGCAGTCAGGTTGAAGATTCGGAACAAGGTGAAGTCCAAGGTGAACGCGGGATCACACCAAACAAAGACTAAGTCGGGGCACCAATCCGCAGGAAGACACTTTCAGGCGAACTTCAGGTAGCTGGTTTGGAGATGGCTGACTAGACTGGTGGTCTGTAGATCCAAAAAGGACGAGGCACCAGGCAGGACCAGACAGGAAAAGGGGAACCAGATAGGGAAGGGAAACCAACAAGGGAGAGCCCAAGGAATAGGGAAAAAGACAAAGGCCCAATTGGTCCCAGGAGAGTCAGAGGGGAAACTGGAGCCAAGGGAACCCAGGGCGAGAACAAGGAACCCAGGCGACTGGAGGTGAAGTAGGGCAAGTGGGACCAAAGAGACCCTTGGGCAAAACTGGGGACCCAGGCAGGCAGAAGGCAAGCAGGACAAAAAGGACCCAGGGTTGAGCAGGGCACCCAGGCAGGCTGGAGGCAAGGTAAGGCAAAAGGGCCCAAGAGGACCCAGGGTTGAGCAGGGCACCCAGGCAGGCTGGAGGCAAGGCAAGGCAAAAGCGCCCAAGAGGACCCAGGGTTGAGCAGGGCACCCAGGCAGGCTGGGGGCAAGGCAAGGTGGAAGCAGGAACCACAGGAAACCAGGAGCGAGCAACACGAACGAAGCTTCCGCGTTGAGATGCGGTAGCTTCTGCTTGCGGTTCCCTTTTATGGGCCGCCGGCACCCGTGAAGCCTGAAACGCAAGCCGTTTCGTCTCCGGGTGCCGGCGGACCCGAAACGAGGCTTGGAAGGCAAGCCCTTCCCAAAGCGCAGGCCCAAACTACGGCGCATGCGGGGAACCGAGACAGCGGTTTCCCGCGCATGCGCCGCAACCCTCCAGCAGCGGTTCCAGAAGCTCTCCTCCTGGCGGCTCCCCAGGCGCGAAAGTGCGGGTAGATCCGCCAGGAGGGAGAAGGGAGAACGATCGCAACGGACCTCGGCCTCCCCAAAAGTGGCGTGACACTATGCCCCCTCCCAGGAAGACCCGGGGCCCCGGGTTTCCAAGGAAACCGATCATAGAACTCTCGCACCAGGCGGGGAGCGTGCACATGCTGATGAGGTTCCCAAGTACGATCACAAGCCGGGTACCCTTTCCAATCCACCAAGAAATGAAGCACCCCCCTGCGATAGCGGGCATCGCAAATCTCCTGAACCTCGAATCCTGGGACCCCTTGGACGAGGACAGAGGCAGGGCGAGGGCAGGACCGACCATAGGGATCGGCCACACAGGGCTTCAAAAGGGAGACATGGAAAACAGGGTGTACATGCCAAGAGGGAGGCAACTGGAGACGGAGGGCTACGGAGGATAACCGTTTGGTTATCGTGAACGGACCAAAATACCGGGGAGCTAGTTTAACCGGTAAATTGCGAAGTGGCAGGTTTTTGGAGGACAGCCACACCTTATTCCCCACTTGGAAATCTGGTTCCAAACTCCTTTTCCTGTCAGCCTGGGCCTTCATCCGTTCCTTGGCTCTCTTCAGGATCTCACGTGCCAATTCTTGTTGTCGTTGAATGGTTGAGACCAGGACATCAGCAGACGGAACAGTACTGGTGGGCACAGGATGAAACGGCACCAATTTGGGATGTTGACCAGTAGAGCAGAAGAATGGGCTGATTCCAATCGAAGCATGAACAGTGTTGTTGTAGGATACTTCTGCGAGATCTAAGCATGCCTTCCAGTTGGACTGAGTGGCGTTGGCAAAACAACGGAGGTACTCCTCCAGGGTCTGATTAGTCCTTTCAGTAAGCCCGTTGGTCTGCGGGTGATAACCAGAACTCAATGCTCTACGTATACCCAGATGACTACACACCTTGTTCCAAAAAGCTGAAAGATATTGAGAACCACGATCCGAGATTATCTTTTCTGGGAGACCATTTAATCGATAGATTTCGTGGAGAAAGACTGAAGCCATCTGAGCAGCCGTAGGGATCTTGTGGAATGGGATGAAATGAGCATATTTGGTGAAGCTGTCGACCACAACCATGATGCAAGTATACCCGTCAGAGGGAGGTAGATCAACCACAAAATCAGTGGCGATAGTATGCCATGGGTATGGTGCTAATTCAGTTGGTACCAGCAATCCCAGAGGCCGTCTCCTTGGGACCTTACATTGGGCACAGACGGGACAACTCTCGATGTATCTCTGAACGCCGGTAACCCACTTATGCCACCAAAATTGTCGGGATATCAGTTCACGTGTAGCTCTCATCCCTCGATGCCCTCCAATGGGTGAATCATGAAACGCATGCAATATGCCCTACCGAATCGTACCCTCGGGAATGTAAAGCCTCTTCTGGAAAAACAGGAGTCCATCATGTTCCGACACGGACTCACGCCGAAGAAGGGCCGATCTTTCAGGATCCGTCCAGGTGGCGTCAGCGATAGACTGTAGATGAGATGACAAAGTCAATAAGAAATGTTGAGGGGAAATCAGTGGCTGATCCAAGCTGGGCGTTTCTTCCTCTTTTTCCAGGGATCGAGAGAGAGCGTCCGCTTTCAAGTTAGCAGTTCTTGGAATGTATGTAACGTGAAACACAAATGGGGAGAAAAAAAAGGCCACCTAGCTTGTCGGGGGGTTCGGCATTGCAAGCAGCATAGATACTGCAGGTTGCGATGATCAGTACGAACCTCCACCGAAAAACGGGCTCCAAGTAGATGATGCCTCCATTCCTCGAACGCGGTTTTTATAGCCAACAGTTCCCGCTCGATAACCGCATAATTTCTTTCACTGGGACTCAGCTTGCGTGAGAAGTAGGCCACCGGATGTTCAACAGAAGTTTCTGGATCTTTCTGCAGAAGAACTGCACCAACAGCAAAGTTCCATGCGTCTGCTTCTACGATATAAGGTAGATCATCCTGAGGGTGGCGCAGAATCGGGGCGGCCATGAAGGCCGACTTCAAGGTGTCAAACGCCTGAGAAGCGAGAGAATCCCACCTGAAAGTGATCTTATTGCTGGTCAGCCTGGTAAGGGGCACTGAGATTTGAGAGAACAGTGGGATAAAGCGCCTGTAAAAGTTTGCGAATCCCAAAAAGCGTTGTAGAGATTTTACATCATGGGGTTGTTTCCACTCCTGAATGGCTTGTACCTTCTTGGGGTCCATCTCTATCCCATCCTGATTGATCACAAATCCCAAGAATTCAATACTGGATAGATGAAAACTGCATTTCTCAGCCTTTGCAAATAGGTGGTTGAAAGACAAACGTCGAAGGACCTCACGTACATGTCTCACATGTTCTTCGACGGATCTGGAAAAAAACAAGATATCGTCCAAATATATCCAGACTGACAAACCAATGAGATCACTAAAGATGTTGTCCATAAACCGTTGAAAGATGGCTGGGGCGTTGCACAGACCGAATGGCATGACTCTATACTCAAAATGCTCAAATGATGTCTTGAAAGCCGTTTTCCATTCATCCCCGTTCTTGATGCGTACCAGGTGATACGCTCCACATAAATCCAGTTTGGTGAAGATCCGGGCAGTATGTAGGGTTTCCAGGATATTGCGAATCAATGGACGTGGATATCGGTCTTTAGCTGTTATGTCATTTAGTTCTCGATAGTCAACACAAGGTCTCAAGGTGCCCTCCTTTTTCTTCACAAAGAACAAGGGAAACCCTGCGGGAGACTTAGACGGAACTATGTATCCTTTCTGTAAACAATCCGACAAGTAATCCTGAAGCACTTGTTTCTCATCCCGTGTTAAAGCGTATAGTTTCCCATGGGGAATCATGCAGTCTGGTAACAACTCGATTGAACAATCAAACGAGCGATGTGGTGGTAGAGGTATATCGCCCCGGTTCAGAAAACACGTGCTCAATATCGGCGTACTCCTTAGGAACATGAGAGATGGAACACACACGGACCCCACTACCATTAGAGTCCAAGGGGGTCGAAGGAGCCCGGGTCGGAGCGGACAAACAGCACTTCTGAGCACAAACTGCAGAGGAAAAGGTCAGGGTGTGCGTTCTCCAATCAATTACCGGATTATGGTGTTGCAGCCATGGTAAGCCCAGAACCACCTTGTAGGTGGGGGACTTAATGACGTCCAAAGCGAGATCTTCAAGATGGTCGGCAATCTGAAGAGGCAGACCCACTGTGAATTGTCGGACAGGCCCAGAGGACAAAGGAGTTCCATCGATGACTTCCACGGGCAGAGCAGTGGATCTGGACAAGAGTGGAATCCGATTCACAGAGGCAAATGTTTCATCAATATAATTGCCGGAAGCCCCGCTATCCAACAGAGCAAACACCTCCAAACTTCTGCAAGGCAACTTGATTCGGATCTTCAGAGTCTGTAGCACCACGGGATGCATGGGATGTAGAACTGAACAGAACGTGGAAAGGTCTGAAGAAAGAGGGGGACCTGTCGCTGCCTTCCCAATACACGACAGGTCCTCTAGTTTTCCGCCTTCTTCTTCTGGGATCGTAAAGGGCACGTACCCAGAAAATGCCCAGCAGCTCCACATTAGAGACATAGACGTAACGTTCTTCTTCGTCTTCTCTCTTCCTCTGATAAAGGACCCCTCATAGCTCCTAGTTGCATAGGCTCTGGTCCGGATTCAGTAGGCCCAAATGATCCGGCAGGTAAACTGGTCGTTCTGGAACTGCCCCTCTCGAACCGACGTCTCTCTGCCTTCTGTTCTGCCAGTCTCTGATCAATTCGGAGCACCTGCTCGATTAGGTGTTGAAGAGTCTCTGGTTCGGGTATATGGAGTAACTCATCCTTGAACTCCTCTCTTAGCCCACGACGAAACAGAGTTTTTTGTGTGATTTCTGGCCATTGGGAATCGGTTGCCAGTAGACGGAAGCGACTAATGTATGTTATTATGTCGGCGTTCCCCTGTTTCCAATCCATCAACAGATTCTGCGCAGCGGAGGCCAGGTTGGGCGCCTGGAAAACCTCAAGGAATGCTTTTTCAAAAGCTGCAAAGTCATTCAAAATTGGGCTATTGGTAACCACAAACGGAGTTGCCCAGGCCAGAGCATTGCCAGTCAAATTCCCCAAGATATAACCAATCTTGGCCTTATCATTGTTGAAATGAGTCGACCTGAAAAGAAAATGGATTCGACAATGATTACAGAATTCCGCTACTCGTCGCGGATCTCCATCAAACTTGATGGGCGTTGTGTGTGCCAAGGATCCTTCCGCCTGTGAGGTATCGGAACCCCTTGGGTTATCATTTGGCGTAGAGTTTGATTTTCCTGGCGTAAGGTGATCATCTCCGCCCTGAGTGCTTGTAACTCATTCCGCACTTCTTGCGAATCCTCCATCTCAAGGTCTGAAGGCAGGCGTCTCAATCTGTCAAGCTGGGATGTACGTGAAGACTGCGTACCTGTTTTCTTTGATGTGGATCTTGTTGGGACCGCCAGGCTGTAGCCAGCTGAATGACGAGTGTGTGACTCGGGGAACCCGCCTCTCCACCACCCAAATGGTACAGGGTGGAGGATGGACAGACTCCCAGCGTCACGGAAGGCACTCTCCTGATTAACGTGACGGTGGGACTGTGCAAGCACAGACAGGAGAGGCAGCAGTCAGGTTGAAGATTCGAAACAAGGTGAAGTCCAAGGTGAACGCGGGATCACACCAAACAAAGACTAAGTCGGGGCACCAATCCGCAGGAAGACACTTTCAGGCGAACTTCAGGTAGATGGTTTGGAGATGGCTGACTAGCCCGATGGTCTGTAGATCCAAAAAGGACGAGGCACCAGGCAGGACCAGACAGGAAAAGGGGAACCAGATAGGGAAGGGAAACCAACAAGGGAGAGCCCAAGGAATAGGGAAAAAGACAAAGGCCCAATTGGTCCCAGGAGAGTCAGAGGGGAAACTGGAGCCAAGGGAACCCAGGGCGAGAACAAGGAACCCAGGCGACTGGAGGTCAAGTAGGGCAAGTGGGACCAAAGAGACCCTTGGGCAAAACTGGGCACCCAGGCAGGCAGAAGGCAAGCAGGACAAAAAGGACCCTGGGTTGAGCAGGGCACCCATGCAGGCTGGAGGCAAGGTAAGGCAAAAGGGCCCAAGAGGACCCAGGGTTGAGCAGGGCACCCAGGCAGGCTGGAGGCAAGGCAAGGCAAAAGCGCCCAAGAGGACCCAGGGTTGAGCAGGGCACCCAGGCAGGCTGGGGGCAAGGCAAGGTGGAAGCAGGAACCACAAGTAACCAGGAGCGAGCAACATGAACGAAGCTTCCGCGTTGAGACGCGGTAGCTTCTGCTTGCGGTTCCCTTTTATGGGCCGCCGGCACCCGCGAGGCCTGAAACGCAAGCCGTTTCGTCTCCGGGTGCCGGCGGACCCCGAAACGAGGCTTGGAAGGCAAGCCCTTCCCAAAGCGCAGGCCCAATCTACAGCGCATGCGCGGAACCGAGACAGCGGTTTCCCGCGCATGCGCCGCAACCCTCCAGCAGCGGTTCCAGAAGCTCTCCTCCTGGCGGCTCCCCAGGCGCGAAAGCGCGGGTAGATCCGCCAGGAGGGAGAAGGGAGAGCGATCGCAACGGACCTCGGTCTCCCCAAAAGTGGCGTGACACATGGCCATGCAACAGGAAAAACATGCCCCCTTCTCCTTACCTTCTCCTTACCTTAACCCGGGTCCGTTCTCCCAGAACCCGGGACACTATGCCCTGCGCTGGCCAAAGCCTAGCAGAAACCAGGCAAGGCAGCCTGACTCAACCGGGTCCCAAGCCCAGCAGGGAACCCAGGAGTCTTGCCACACCTGAAGGAGCCGAAGGCCCCGCCACACAGCCCCACCAGGGGGCCAGCATTCGGAGCTCCCCAGCGCCCCGCGCCGGGAAGAAAAAACAAGCCCAACCTGCCGGAGGCAGGAAAAATTAAACTAAGTGACGTGGGTGTGGGCATAGCTCCCAACCTTTTTTGTCAGCATGGCGGGTGAAAACACCCGATTTTCTTTTTGGCGGGTGAGAGGCCCATAGAAGTGAATGGGCGTACGAAGGACTTGGCGGGTGATTCATCTGCTTTCAAGGCAGGTGACACCCGCCAAAAGCGGGTGAGTTGAGAGCTATGTGTGGGGGAGGAGTTATAGAAATAAGAAGAAATAGAAGAAGGTCCTGTGTCGGAGGCGGGTGCCTCATGAGGTAAGTACTGGGACGAGGAAGAGTGGACGTGGAGGTAATGTACATCTTTTGGGGGTTCCAGGGGTGGTTGCGGAATCAGAGCTGTGTAACGGACTGCAGACCTTGTGAGACCTTAGCCTGGCTGACCTGAACATCTGAAGTTTATTCTTATCAAAAGGCCCTCCGTCTGCCCTCCAGAATGCCCAAAACAAAATGAAAAGATGGCGGTGACGGGATTGTGACCCGCGGCGGTCTCTGAGATCACCTTCAGCCGCGGTGGACCATGATCCTTTGTCCCTGGACTTTTGTTTTCCAGGGCCCCTCTTTCCATTAAGTCATCCTGGTTTGGGTTACTAGGGAGAGGATATTTTCATAGAAAATGATCAATTCTGATGTTAGTGTTGATACATTGACTGTTTTTTTGGAAACAGTCAAAAAATATATGTTAAAGAAAAGAAAATGTTGTAGTCCATTTTGTAGCATACACATGCAACTCTTTGCCCTTCCCCTCTCCTCTATGTTCACCATATGCAGGGGACATTTTGTGACAATCAGAGAACATCATTGCAGTTTTGTATCTGAACACGGCAGCCATCTTGATGAGGGCAAGCTAACATCTTGCAATAATATTCAAGTAACATTCAGCAGAAGTGTGGTCGTCGCCACAGTGCAGAGCTGCCGGAACATGTAGAATTCTCCGGGGGAAGTAGCAACCGAGTGGAGAGGTCTGAGCCGGTAAGATGGCTCAGCGGGTTCAACGCTGGTTGCTGTGATCAGTGTTTGATCTGCAGGTCACAGGTTCAAATCCCAGCAAGACCAACTCAGCCTTTCATCTTTCCAAGGCTGATAAATGAGCACCAACCTCGATTGGGTAATAATAGCAATGTATGCAAATATGTCCTATATAAATCGCTTTAGATTAAAGCGATACATAAAAACTAATGAATATTTTTCTGCCTTAGTCATGTCTCTACCATATTGTAAATAGATGAATGAAGCACGCATTGGCAATGCCAACTGTTTGGGCTTGTGTGTAGTCATGGGAAAGGCACTTGCGGGGCACTGCTGTATTGGCATTAACTGGCCATTGATGGTAGCAGCTACAAAACGGTGCGAGTACCTGGGCATCTAATAGCAGTGCCTGGCAAATGCCTAATACATATACACAAGCCAAAACGTTTGGCTTTGCCAGTGCTCGTTATTAACAGGACTTCAGTGAAAGCCATGCATAGTGCTTGTAAATCGAGGGGCAGGAACTGGGTGGGACTGGCCTCAGGGATTAGCAGGGCCATGGGAAGTCAATGGGTGGGCAAATAACCAAACAACACCTGCAAGATGTGTGTCCCTCCTCATTTCTCCCTATCTGTTCTCTAATGCAATAGTTTTGGCTTATAGGTGGCGCTAAAGTTCCACCCAATAGCCCAAACTAGAAATAAAACAGGGGTCACAGATTGTCCCACGTGTAGGCCATATCGGTGGATTTCCCTCCGAGGTCAATGAAAACTAGTTGGCAAAAAGAAAACTTTGACATGAGGAAATAGTCATCATGTCCTGATGCCAGTGTGCCATGCCCAGATGCCAGTGTGTCATGCCCAGGTGCCAGTGTATCAGTTAGGAGAAGCGCTGGAGGAAATAAGGGCTTAGGAAGGTGTACAGAGGTTGGGAGGAAGTGGTGAGAGCAGTGGAGGGGGGTGCTCGTCTGTCAGTTTGGAGTAATGATGAGCATAAGGAAAGGACGTGGCAGCATAAGGGCCACTGGAAGCGCAGAGTGACAGATGACCAGTGGAAAGATGACTTGTGGTAAATTGACCGCAATCCCTTGCAGCGCCTGGATTCTCGGCACCGGTGCTCACTGAGATATAAGTTTAGAAAATGTTGTGACATGTACTAATAAATGTCCCACTATGCATGGTCCGTCCATGTTCCCCTCAACCTCGAAGCCCCTACCTGAAGGAATGCACCTGTCCACGTGTGATACTGAAAAATCTTGCAAGAACTGCAGGCCTCTGGGACTCGTTGCGTGTGAGGCTCATGGACATCACCCAATGGAGTTCCAGAAATGCTGTGGCTCCGTCTCACACTTTCCAGCAACCGCAAGATTCCTGTATCCAAAGTTAGGCAAGTGACCAGGAACATTCCAAGCGTTTGTTGTAGACCCCTCTTGTGGCCAGGACTCTTAATTAGAGGCTTGTAGTTTTTTCTAAATATGTATTTTGCTTGCATACATTTTTGTTATGCGTGTAATTAAAGGGTCGTTCCTTTCAGTATTATTCCAGAAAGTTACACACTTTCCATAATAGCAATACAAAAATACATAAGAAAATACATTACAGGCAACACATTAAAATTATGAATTCACAAAATTACAATTCTTTGATCTTCTCGTAAAAGCATTCATCAAAAAGGTTTCCAGTGCACATCAGGTGAGCGGATCATGGCTCGCTGCTAAACACCTCAGCGCTGATCCACACTTTAGAAAAGGCCTGTTCTGGAGTGATCTTCAAAGAGTTCTGCTTTTAAAAAAAAATATTTTAAAACTTTTATTTTTCAAACAGAGTTACATCGGGAACAGAGTTCAGAGCAGTCGGCAGATAGCATTACAGTTAGTGCACAGATATATGGTGTTACAATACACAGTTCACAGTCAGTTAGGATGGTGACAATGTGGGGTCATCTTCAGGAAGCATATTACATAGGTAAAGGCGGAAAAGAGACCATATGTCCTGGGGTCGACAGGTCGACGACACAGTTACAACAAATTGCTCCTCACATTCATTTATCATTGACAGGTTTTTCAGAAAGTCTTCCCTTTTGGGTGCTTCTGTAGATTGCCAGCATTTCAGAATGTTTCATTTGGCGACTACACATGCAATGTTAAACAGTCGTCTGGTGGTCTCGACCACCTTGCCAAATGTCCCCGAACAGATATTTCAAGGGCGAGAGTGAAGCCGGGATCATGGTGATATCTTCCAGGATACCCGCTACCTCACCCCAGAATAGGGTTACAGAGTGGAACGCCCAGTACATATGGTATGCATCTGCTCTAGGGGCATCACATTTGGGACATCTGCCTGTATGGCCAGTAACAAATGTAGCTAGTTTGGCTGGGGTATAGTGGAGTTGGTTGAGAACCTTAAATTGAATCACTCTCAACCCCGAGTTCATAGAGACATTTTTAGTGAGTTGACAGTAGCGTGACCAGCTAGATTCGCCTAGTTCCAGCCCCAAATCACATTCCCGAGCATCTTTAATGATATTACATGTTTTTGAATGTGTCTGGACCAAGTTATATATTAGGGAGATTCCTTTCCTATGGCCGTCTGTTGCAGTCATTGCACTGATGCATTCGTGAATAGGGGGCTCCGATGGAAATCTAGGCCATTCGGTGGCAAAGGCGGTTTCATTCGATAAAACTGGAATCTCTTGAAGTGTCCCCTACCCACTGTCTCAACAAAATCACCCAGTTCGCAGAACTTGCCATCCGGGAACATATCTCGCATCTTGAAACCTTAATTTGGATCCCATGCCCTTTGTATCGCCTTATCAAATGAGGGTGCTATGCAAGGAAAATTCCATAACGAGTCGTGAGACCAATTATATATCTTAAACCAGGCGAGCATGGTAGTGCTCACAGGGTCGTATTCGCAGGAGTCCTTGCGTTTGGGATCAAACGTGATGGACCTCAAGTTCGTCGGGGAGGCGGCATACTTTTCAAGGGGGATGTCCGGCGCTGAGATCCCACCCTTCGAAAATGGCTCCGTCATTTTGGCCCATTCTAGCCTGGCTGTTTTGCCTCCCCATACGAAGGAGGCAGTTAGTGTTTTAAGCTTTGCGAAGAAGGCTTTACCCGGCCAAATTGGAATGTTGCAAAAGTAATACAGTAATTTGAAGAGGACTATCATCTTGAGCAGGGCAGATGTCCGTATAGCGAGATGGGTAGCTTAGCCCATAGTTGGAGTTTGATGGAGAGAGATTGTATGAATACCCCATAGTTCTCAGTATACAATGTGTTTCTATCTCTGGATATTATTATTCCCAAATAACGGACATGCACGGGGGACCATTTAAACCCGTCTATGCCAGCCACATCTTTGGTGTTGGAGTTTAAAGGGAATAATTCAGACTTTGAAACATTAATTTTGTACCATGAGTAATTGGAGAACATTTCTATATCTGCCATGATGGGTCCCAGGTTTTCTGCCTGGTCCCGGATGTATAATAGGGTATCGTCTGCATAAAGGGAAATTATTTGCGGGGTACCGGTCATTCTGAGTCCCCTGTGTGCATGATTTTGCTGCACTAAATCAGCCATGGGTTCTATTGTTAGTGCGAATCGAATGGGAGAGAAAGGGCATCCCTGCCTGGTCCCTCTATTTAGTAAAAAAGAAGGTGATGTAGTATTATTAGTTCCTACTCTCGCACATGGGTTCGTATAGAGTAAGTGGACACACTTAACAAAATGTTGGCCTAATCTGAATCTTTCGAGGGCCAAGAACACGAAGGCCCATGCGAAAGAATCATAGGCATTCTCGGCATCCAGAGCCGCAATGGCCGCGTTTGCCTTTGGGTTTAATTGTGCCATAACTCCGAAGAGTCACCGCAACTTTAGGGCTGTAGATCTGGTTGGTATGAAGCCGGCTTGGTCGGGGTGTACTTGTATGGGCATGTAGGGTAGTAGTCTAGTTGCGAGAATCTTTGCAAAAATCTTTCCATCTGTATTGATGGGCGATAGTGGTCTATATGAGCCCATATCATGTGCAGGTCGCCGGGGTTTAAGGAGGACCATTATTACTGCTTCGCGCATGGACTCGGGCAGTGTTCCCCGCTCCATGGCTTCTACCCAGACTTTCAGCAGGATCAGGGATAGTTTGTCTTGGAATTCTTTATATAATTCAGGTCCCAGACCATCTGTTCCCGGGGCTCTGCCTGAGGTTAAGGCCTTGATTGCCTCAGTAATTTCCTCCACTGTAATGGGAGTGTCTAGTATTGTTCTTGTTTCCGGAGTGAATGTTGGGAGATGTAATGCATGTAGGTAACTAGTCATCTCTTCCTTCGACTTGCTATCCCGATTGGAGTAAAGGGTTTTGTAAAATTCAGTAAATGTGTCATTAATATATTGATCTCGATTTACGATCGTCCCGTGGGATGTCCGTATGCTGGTAATAGGGCTATGTCAGTTTTCAGCTTTAAGCATCTGTGCCAGGAATTTCCCGGCCTTGCGCTTTCCCCATATCTACGGGCACGGACTGTGGCGGCCATGTACTGGATTTCCCGATCCACTAATCTATTGAACTCGCCCAGTGTTGTGTGTATATCGGAGAGAGATTGTTTCCTGTGTGTGGTGCTGTATCCAAACTCCAGTAATTCAAGCTTCGCTTCCGCTATGTCTAGTTCCGTCCTAACAGATCTCAACAGCCCAGTGGACTTAGCCATGATAGCCCCCCTCACCCAAACCTTGAATGCCTCCCACAGCATGGCATGTCTGTCCACCGTTCCCTCATTTCATTGAAAAAATTCCTCAATTTCAGTATGGAGGGATTCGCATATCAGGGTGTCCCTTAGCATATCGGGGGCATCCTCCACCGTCTAGCCTGCTGTATAGAGTTGTGTATAATTAGGGTGATTGTTATTGGGGAGTGGTCTGAGAGTGTATGGGGGTACATCTCACAGTTCAACACCGTATCCGAGAGGGTCGAGCTAACGATCCAGTAGTCTATGTGTGACTTAGAATCCTGTACAGATGAATAGTATGTGTACTGCTTTTCTTGGGAGTGTGTTTCCCGCCATATATCAACTATGGACATTTGTTGAATTATCTGATGTAGAGTGAATGCAGCTCTAGTGGGAGAGCAGGGGGTAGTAGAGGAACGGTCCAAGTCTATATCAAGGACCACATATTACTGCTGGGTCTTCAGTTAAGAGTTCTGCTTTTAAGAGTGCTGTACTTTGTGCCGATTATAAAATAGACTGCAGTGCGTCTACAGGCACATTGCATTTCCGCAAAGTGTGACATCTCCAGGTAGTTCCACTGCTTTCAGAGGAAGCAAACCCAAGCCTAAACTTCCTCAATAACACACGTGACTGTGTTCTTAATTCAAGTTAAGGAAGGCTCTATACCAGATGTTGCATTTAGTGGCAAACATGAACGCATTTCTTAAGCACGCATTTCTAGTTATACACTAGCAGACCAGTTTCCAAGAACCCCGATTGCACGCCAATCTACTTCAAATCAACTTTCACATATTTTAACCAAACCTTTTGTTGCCCAACGTCACTTAAGGAATAAAAGCCACCCCCCGAGCCTCCCTCGGCGGGGTTCAGCCACTGGTAACAGCCCAAGTCTCAAGTTACAGGGCAGAGCAAAGTCAGGGTCTTGTTGTGGTTTGGACCCAGAGCACAGGGTCCAGGCGCACAGTTGCTGGGGGGACACCCAGCCGACGTGCACAATTACAGGGATCGCCCTGCGCGATCTTGTGCACACAGTCTGGACATGGCCTGGGAGCACCCAGGCCAACGCAGCCGGAGTTCCCAGCAGGGGCTCCAGAATACAGCTGCAGAGTTGCCCGACAGAGGCTCTGCCAAACACCGGTGGACGGGGACAGCGTTGCCTCGCAGGTGCACTGTCATGATAGAGGGCCTTACAGATCAGGCCCTCTGCCTGTAAAAGCAGCGCCAGCACTGTGCTGGAATGACAAGACATCAGGCTGCAGTCTGTGCAGTCTGGTGATTCTAACTGATGAGCGGGAAACCGCTCATCCCTTTTATTAATGTAGTCACATGGTCACTGACATGTGACATAAGCAGGAGCCCTGGCAGGGACTCATTACCTTAAAGGGGTGGTACACCACAGGTCTTAACACCTGGCAATGTCACTGGATAGTGAAGCCAATGGGAGAGGGTATCATTGCTGTTAGTGCACTAGTTTTCTAATTGAAGTGCTGAAAGCAATGTATTTGTATGAAATACGGGGCTGCAGAGAGTTCACGACCCGCTGAGAGAGTTCACGACCCGCTGTTTTACACAAATACTCACCTAAGATGGCCACCATGGAAATTGAGGGCGGGGCTTTGTATGGAGCTCCTCTTGCCTTACTATGGCAGCCCAGGTGTATGGTCAGTAGTTGCACGGTGCAGTAGATTTGCAACAAAGAAAGGTAAATGGGGGCAAGGTAGGGAAAGGGGCAAAGCGGCCAGGGGAAGCGTCAGGGAAGCTGGCGAACGCACGATAGCAGTAGAGTGCGTGCTAAAAACGCATGCCTAGATCATGAGACTCCGCCCACATTTTGAGAAATCTGATTGGCTTCTGGCTTTCCCCAGTGCAAATTTTTAGTACAGCATGCAATAGCCGTGTGATGGTTCAGTTACAATAGTCCATGCAAAACGCCACCACGTTAAGCATTGAGGGGATATTTTGAGTTATTATTGTAAATCAACAGTGACTGGGCATCCATCTTTATCGACTTTGTGACTTTCTATTAGGGGGTATCTGGAGCCACCCCCGAGAGCTTCGGTCTATATTGCTAGATAAGCTAAGTAAGGGTGAGCGTGACCTTCAACCTGAAGACAATATAGCACACATGCCAATGTGATCCATTCCATCTGTGAGTTGGTAGTCCAGTCCTGCTTTTTTTTCTTTCTCTTCTGGAATGTATTCTCCTGGTTTTATGATGAGGAAATCCAGGAATAGCAAACTGCAAAAACCTAAGTAAGAAACGAGCTGGCCAACTATCTCCAAAATGAGAATAGTGCCCACTCTCTTGAATTCCTGTCCACTCACAGCGTGCTACAGATCCTGCTGCATAGCAAGCCAACTTATGGTTATTTTATTTTTCACGAGCTAAGCACTGGGGGTGTCATTGGCAAACACATTGGCTAACATGCATTTAATTCTCACCAGCAGCTAAATTGTGTGTTAGTGACACGTGTAGCCCTTAAAGCACAAAAGGGCAGAGAAGGATGGAGGGGAGCAAAGGAGTAAAAGAGAATGTGGCAGCTATGTGGAGATGGTATCTTAGGGTCTATATCAGGGGTCTGCAACCTGCAGCCTTACAGGTATTTTGGACTACAACTACCATGATCCACAGTCATTGGCTATGCTGGCTAGAGCTGATGGGAGTTGTAGTCCAAAACACCTGGAGAGACTAATGTTTCAGACCCTTGGATTATATGAATTTCAGTGCTGGCAAAATGGTCTTTTGCTGGTCTGTTGGGAGCTGTAGAAGTCTGCTGGTGCATTGTGATGATGTTTTTGGAGCTGTGTGTGCATTGGTTTGGCCATATACGAGGCTTGTTTGGTGATAATTACTTGTCCTATTGCAGGTCTGTTTGCAGATGTGGTAGCCGTCGTCTGATGAGGTTTTAGTGGTGCTAAAAGAACATTGATTTGGAAATAGGTGAGGCTTTGTTGAACAATGTGTGAGGGTCTCATGATGATAAGTTGTCCATAAGTTCAGCTCTCCTCAGGACAATCCAGCGGTGCTGCAAGAGGGGGGAGAAACAGAAGTGGCGAGAGCAAAATCAGGTGTGAGGGGAACTTCAAGTGGAATAACAATTAAATAGCAATATTTTTTCTGAGAGACAGAGGGCCTGATCACGAGTTGGGCAGTAGCCCTTAAATGTGACAGTAACACTAATACCGTTGCATTAAGGGGCTGGCCTGATCACGAGTAGGATGCTGAATGGGCTGTGTTACCTCCAGCTTTTTGATGGAGGTGGAAATCCCATTTAACGTTCTGTTTAACGTGTATTTAGATGGTATTAACGTGCGCTAATTGCATCGAAAATGCCCCTTTCGGTCCAATAGGCCAAATGCGGAATGGTGATTTCCCGTTATCGGCCGACCCGTGACCCGGCTCTAATAGTACCGGAGCAGGTGGCTATAATGCAATTAACTTTGGCCGGTATACCACCCAACTCGTGGTCAGGCAGAGTGTGGTTCTGGCTGGTGGAATGGTGTATGAATGCTGTGTCAGTAAAGGTTGTGAAATGTCGAGGGCTGGCCGTTGAAAGAAGGATGGGTGGTGTGCTAGATGTGTCTGGAAGTGTCTCCTCTTGACGCTCATCCTGACTGTGATAACTCATGGCTACTCAGACCTTGTACCATATCTTAGAGAAGCTTCTTTAAAACAGAAATATTTTAGTATATCAATGCTCACGTAACCTATTTTAACCTTTTGGACTCAATGAAAGGGGAAATTCGAGTATATTCTATGTCTCAAGAGGAACACGTTTAGCAAACTAACAAAATGGCTGAAATCAACAAGTTATCAATTGCAATGCTCAACATTTCATCTGCCTGCAGGAAGGACGAAACGGAGGCACTGGAAAATAAAATGAAGACCAACAATCTTGGGATCCGTGGCTTCCAAGAGGGTCAAGGCAATGGAATTGAAATTAAAGCCACACAGATGCAGTTTTGCACTATTTATACAACAGCAATCTCGCAGAGGATATCATGTCTTCGTGCACGCCCCCCCTATAAATCTGGAGAGAACCTTAAAAGTTACAAAAGAGAAAAACATCTCTGCAAAGAGAAACAAAAACCTGAGACCTCATGTTCACTGGTGAGCCACATACGTGTAAAGCTACTCTGTGCAATGGTGATCTCCTTCACACGTGTATGCTGGACTCTAGGCTTTACCTTCAGCCCCAGCCTGGCTGAGACTGGTGAAGTCCAATAATATGTTAATGCTCCATGCTCCCAGGTTATGCAGCAAAACCCCGGGGTGAACGTTGACAACACACGGGTGCCTTCTGCTGAGCTGCTGCGTGAGAGCTGGCAGCCAGCAGAGTTCCTGAAAAGGAGATTGTGTGGATTCTTGCGGTGGGGGACCAGGGCCAGGGGCTTCTTACATGCAGGAACATACCACTAGTAGGCCTCTTTATTCCCAAGGACAGCAGATCGTTCATTACAATTGGCTTTGAACAATGAATTGATATGCAGCACTAGGTTGGCAAAATACAACAAAATGTAGAACGCATCCTAATTTTCAATTTTCTTTTAAATACATAGGTGGTCATTCCGAGGTTGGAGGAAAGGGATGACGATGCCAGTAAAGGATTACTGGCATAGTTTACTGCTCCGGGCTATTCCAACCAGCCAAACCGCTATTAGCGGCATCGTAAATAACGGTGCCTCTAATAGCGGCATGGGCGCAGGCACCACGGGCCATCATAACTGCAATAGCGGCATGCCGTAACCTGGAGGAGATCACAAGTGAAGCGGACATGCAAATACCAGCATCATGAAGGCGTTAGAAGTGGTTTCTGGCATGCCGTAAATACCAGCATCTCTGACCAACTGTAAAATGCCATGTGCAGTGTTCCCAACTGCTACTGGTGCACACCATCAGCACAGGTAGAGGCAATGGAGGCAATGGAGTCTGGGCCTGACCAAAAGGAGCACACCCACACACCACACCCCTTTCCACACCAAGATCAATCCAATAGTAGCATGAACACTTCAGCTGGAGGACATGCATGCATCACAACACCAGCAACAACACCAACACCAACAGCAGGCACCACACAGGAGATGCAGCAGGAGAAGGAGGGTGAGACAGGCCCAGCATGCCCCACCAGTGCAGCCAACGTAACCACCCATGCAGCCCCCAATCCCAAACAGCAGAGCCAGTCCCTCCAACCCAACCCCACAGCACAACCACATCCTGTACCGTCTGGACCGGGACACCATCAACACCATTGTGGACATGTTGCACGATTGTCAGCCTCATTGAAATACGCACCACCATCCCCCCTCTACTGATGGTAGTGTCAGTGCTCCACTTCCTTTCCACAGCCACCTAACAGCACACAGTGGGGTACATGCATGGCATATCACCACCCTCATTCACTTGCATCCTGAATCAAGTGCTGGATGCCCTCCTCAAGCACACAACGGAATACATATCCCTACCCCGGACTCCTCAGGAAATTCTTGAAACGAAAGGTGGCCTCCATGCCATGGAGGTGGTTTACTGCAAACGCAAACTATACCACTACAAACAGGTGCAGATGGAGGCGACGCAAGCAAGATCATCACACATTGTTGTGCCGAATATCCCGGATCAACCACAGGAATGCTGCATGTCACCATGGGTAAAATCAGCGCAGAATGCCTAACATTGCAGAACCTACTACCAACGCTCCCCATCAGAAAATCCTACAGAACACAACACATCACAAAATGTACACAAACACAGCTGTATGCGTACACAGTGCATGAGCTACAATATGGCAGAGCACACTCTGTATCATCTTGAAGATGCAACCCACACCATTATTCTATGGCACAGGACACATTGAGGGCCTAAAAATGGCGTCCATACAACCAGGGACATGTGCATGTGACCAACGATAATCTGCCGACATGTGTGACTAGTACAGCTGTCCATCATCAATCGACTGACATATAGCTTTTTATGCCTCCCATGCAGGTGACAGTGGCTATACCTTGATGCCGTGGCTCATCACCCCTGTCCAAAACACACAGAACAGGCATGAGGAGGACTACAATCAATCCCACACCCTTACCCGTGTGGTCATTGACCAGACCTTTGGCCTGTTCAAGGCATGGTTTTGCTGCCTTAGGCCGTCAGGTGGGGCACTCCTCTACAGGCATGAGAAGGTGGCCAAGACCATCATGGCATGTGTTATGTTGCCCAACATGTTCATCTGATGTAACGGGCCCCTGACCCCTGCCATTGAACTGCTACCATTTGGTGATGATGAAGGGGATGAAGAAGAAGTGGCTGCACATCATTGCGATGCCGATGCACAGGAGGGACGTGCTGTGCGTCAATCAGTGATTGCACAATATTACTGACAGACATGGCTGCAGAGGGTGACATGATATTCTGACAGAGGCCACTGGGTGTGTGGGTACATGCACACTATGCACTGTATATGAATAAATGACACATGGGCAATGATGAATGTCCACTCAGGTCTTGCTTTTGACACAATGGGTGTATTAAATATAACAATGATAACGATAGTGCAAAAACCCTCCACCACTCTCACCCCCCTCCCCTCACCCCACAACTCCCCCACATACCCTCGCCCCCCTGGCCCACAACTCCCCCACACACCCTCACCCCCTCCCCCTCTCCCCACAACTCCGCCACACATGTCCCATCAAGTCTCGAATGCCTACATGAGGCTGCCCAGACTTGTCAATTTGCACTCCCTGGACCAGGTGGCGGCATGTCTTGCTGGCGCGGTGCGTGCTGACCTGCGGAGCGGGCTCATCTGGGTCGAGCTAGACGATGACGGTGTGGACGCCTGCTCGAATTGGGTAGCCAGACGCCCTGCCTCCATGGCATCGGCTATGTGGGATAGTACCTGGCGAAGGGCGGAGACCTCCTCACAGAGGCGGCTAGTGTTTTCGGCAAATATTTTGCCCATGGAGGCGGTGTTCTCAGAGATGGACCTGCTTAGAGAGGCGATGTTCTCCCGCCACTCCTGCCTAGCCAGTGTGTTGTCCTCAACGAACTGCCGCACAAGGGCAGTCGGCTGTTCTGCACGCTGCACCTGTGGAGGTTGATGGTTCCTGGCTGTCCTGCTCAGCCTCAGTACTTGGCCCTATAGGACTGAAGTGCCCTTCCATTTGCTCCTGACCAGACTGCTCCAGGGTGGTGGCGTGGTCTGTTTCAAGGGACGATATTTGGGGGATACTGGTGGACTCCCCGGAGTGTTGTGCCTCGGCTGATTCCTCAGGCTGGGCAATGGGTGTTAGTGCTTCAGCCTCTACGGCCTTGGCGGCACTGGTGTAGTGGCAACCTGGGATGTCCTGCCTGGTGGTGCACGGCGGCCCCTGGGTTGTCCCTTGGAGGTCGAAGGGTGGTTGGCGTCATGACGGGACCTCTTCCGGGGTGTGGTCATCGCGGGGGTTGCGTCCTGCCCATCGCTGTCATGGTCAGAGCCTGTGGGGGTCGAAGAGAGGGACGGCATGCGTGATTTTTTGATAGGCATCATACATACATTTGGACAATTGATCATCCACACATTTGAGGTTAATTGGCATTTGAGTTTGGATGAGCACGTTGTTTGATACATGGGTGGTTTATGCAGGCATACGTCGGGGTCACTCATGTTGGCCAAGAGCTATGCTATCTGACATGCATATTTGTTGGGGCCTGCATGCTGTGTGACTTATGGAATTTACAATTTTGTGTGGTATGTGTCAGGTACGGCATTGCCCTGCTGCAGGCATCTGCAGTGTCTGTGATGCGTCCGCCTAGTTTGCTGGGAGTGTGTGTGTGTTGGGCCATGGCTTGCCTCTTTGGATTGACATATTGGTTGACTTTCTTCAGACTCTGCATTACAGTGTTTTGTCAGGACACTCACCTCCATCGGCCGATGTTGTGGCGCCACACTCCATCTCGCCAACACCTTCTATCCCCTCCATTCCGATCATGCTGGCGCAGATGTCCTCCCATGGGGTCAGCTTTATGGGTGAGCTGGGACCTCCTCCTGTTGCCATTGCCTGGCTCCTGTTGACAGAGAGTATGTTTCTCACTCTGAGTCGCAAGTCGTCCCAGCGCTTACGGCAGTCTTTGGTGGTGCGTGGGGTGTGTCCAACAGCACTAACTTTCTGTGCAACAAGTGCCCAGATCTCCTTTTTTTTTAAGATGGCCTCCCTCTTCAGGCTGTTGGCAAAGACAATCCCAGCATGCTTATGCAGTGTCCTGGCTAGCATCTCCAACTCATCCTCGTTGAATCTCTGCTTGCGCTGGTGGGCAGCTCCCTTCTTAAGGGCCTTGGGCATTGTGGTGTGTTTGGAGAAGGTTTTCTGACAAACAGCAGAGTTCCACAGGTCCTGTGTGATGAGGATGGCAATGGATTGTGTTTTTAAAGATGGCCGCTGTGCTCCTTCCCATTTTTGCAATGACGCTACTTCCGGTTCCGCTTATTTATGGTGACTGTTATTAGCGGTGACCGCTATTAACGGTCACCGCTAATGCCGCATTGGTTCATGCCGGTAGTGCTATCTGCACTATGCATGATGCCGCTAAGGGCATTTTTCGTGCCTTTAACGGCATGGCGGTAATGCCCTTACCGGCATGGAGCAAAGCTCGTGCCCGCGAAGTAGTAATAGTCCTCTATTAACGGACTAATGACTGCACGGATACGCTATTTGCGCCATGCCGGTAAGGACCGTTACTTACCTCCAAACTCGGAATGACCCCCATAGCAATTCTCTTCACTATTGGCCTAAGGGCATCCATTTCTGGCATGGTGATGCCCTCAGAATGTAGATGTTATATTTGTGCAAAGAAATGTGTGCTGCAAAAGACGCGGGCTAATAGATGGTAATACATTCAGGTAACCATCTAAAGGGGGTTATGAAGGGAGTTATGGTCTTTGCATCGAATGCCATTGCATCTAATGCCATTCCATGGACATTTTTCCATCTTAAAATTTTTTATCTAATGCATTTTTTGCCCTTTTTTAACCCTTTAAAATGCACCTGAAAAAAAATTACCCCCTTACCTCTCAAAAATATGCATTCGATGGACATTTTTTACATGGAAACATTTTGATGGAATGGCATTGGATGCAATGGTATTCGATGCAAAGACCAGATACCCCTAAATGTATGCTTTAGTATAGTTATTAGCCCATGTTTGAAATACATGTAACAACATTAAGGTATGGGTTAAGGTGTTTATTAGCTCACCATTCATGGTCAAATTTCAATTACCTGTATGCATTAGTATCTAATATCCCAGTCGACAGCACCATTTTGTGTTTGGGTTTCAGTGGTCACATATTTCAACAACTCTAAGGTATGAGGCTCGATATTGAGTTTAATTGGAACATGTTTTGTTTTTCTTGGAGAAGTTGGAACTTTTAGTTCTACTTTCAGCTGTTAGGTACATATTGTTTTTGCATTTGTAAATGTTTGCGTGTGCTGGCCATGGTAATTGTCGTTTATTTACAGATTTTCCCTGATGATGGGGCATGGTTTTGACAATCACTTTGCATTAAAGATTTTGTAAAAGATATTTTACAAAAAGGTTGTGTAATACCTTTGTACATGTTATACAAGGATGGAACAAGTGATGCTCATCGCAAGGATATTACTGTATCTCTCCAACACCGGACATACTTCACTGGCTCCCCCTCCCCACCAGGATCATATTCAAAACTGCATGTGTCAACTACAAAGCAGTCTCAAACCGAACACCAACATACTTGGTGGCGAGACTTCACACCTCTCGAGGCTCTCACACCTCACGTAGCTAAAACTATCAACATGATGGAGTCAAAGCTGGCCCACAAAGAGAAGACTTGAAAACAGTCCTTCTCCTGCCATGCCTCAACCATCTGGAATTCAATCCCGTTAGAGGCTCGAAATGCCCCTACCATCCCCCATTTCCACAAAACACAAAAAATGTCGCTCTTTCAACAATACCGGCCGAATGAATAAAAAATCCCTCTCTTCCTCCACCAACAGTACTGCGCTACTGTATAAAATGCCAAGCCCAATTCTGGCACAATCCAGATGTGAAGTGCTCTGCTGCTCTTAAGCTAGGTTTGCATGATAAGCAATACAAATAAGGATTTCTCCCAGAACCACAGGGTGACCTGTGATATATTTAAACAATATGCCCCAAGCTGGGAGGGCATGACTACTTTAGGTAATGCCCGCTGGCATTACCTGAAGCGGTAATGCCCCCCGCTGCAGCAAGAGGTTTATTGCAATTAGTACTCCGGCCCACGAGACTGGAGTACTAGAGGCATCCTTTTTCAGTTGCGAGATGCTCTGGCGTTTCGTAACCGAAAAAAGAAGAAAAAAAAGATGTTTGTGTCGTAAATCTCCCCCCCCGTCTCACCTGTGATCGGGATCTCCCTTGTTCGGCCGCAGGACTCTTCCTGTGGATGGTTCGGGTCTTAAATAGGCTCGCCCGATCCTCGTCAGGTTGCAGGACGCGTTCAGAGTTCCGGGAAGTTCGTGGTTCCAGGGTATCCAGGATTAGCGTAGAACGAGTAAGTAGGGGGGGAAATCCGGGAACAGGATAAAGGCAAGAAAGGAAGCAAGAGGATCAAGGAAATCAATTTAGAGAGTAAGCACACTTCGTGTCACTACCGAAGATAGCGTTGAGACGCGCGGACCCGCAGGGGCATGACCAATTTATAGTACGTGCCAGGACGTGAAAGCTAGTGCGTAGCACAGAGTTTGGTACGGCCATGTTGGGAGGAAGAAGGAGTACAAGCCCTTCGTGACAATGACCATGAGGTCCAGAAGGGGCAATTTCGCCGGGTCATGACAGCATGCCCCCTCCGAAGACTGGTTCCTCCAGGCTTGCCTGGGTGAATAAGATGGAATCTTCTGAGCAAACGAGGGGTCTTTAAATTAGAAACTGGTTCCCATGTTCTCTCGCTAGGGGGGTAGCCTTTCTACTCGACCAGATATTGTAGTCGACCCCTCCTATACCTGGAATCACATATCCTGGACACCTCCTATTCCAACTGGTCGTCCACAACCACAGGTGTGGGTTTGAAGGGTTTTCGAGTAGAACTAACGTAGGGTTTCAACAGGGAAGTATGGAAGACTGGATGTATCTTTTTCCAGGAATCTGGAAGCTTAAGTCAGAAGGAGACAGGATTGATGACCTCCTTTATAGAAAATGGACCATAATAGCGAGGAGCTAATTTGTTTGGTCGTAGATGTCGAGGTAACATTTTCAAGGCTAACCAAACTTGATCACCAACTGAATAGGAAGGTGATGGTCTTCTCTTAGAGTCCGCATATCTTTTGGTTCGAGTCTGGGCCTGTTCTAACTGATCCTTTGCCTCTCTTTGTAAGTCGATCAGTGTCTGAATCCAAGAGTCAAGGGTAGGTACCGGAGTAGATTCGGGAAGAACTGATGGTAAAACAGACGGGTGATAACCTTGACTGCAATAGAAAGGGCTGATCTTGAGAGCTGAATGATCTGAGTTATTGTAGAAGAATTCGGCTAAGGGTATAAGGAGAGACCAATCGTCTTGAACCTTGGTGGCAAAACAACGAAGAAATTGTTCCAGGGTTTGATTTACTCGTTCCATTGCCCCATTGGTTTGTGGATGGTAGCCTGAAGAAAGGGCACGTTGGATTCCTAGAACACGACAGAGATGTTTCCAGAATTGTGAAATATACTGGGGTCCCCGATCTGAAATAATCTTGGAAGGAAGGCCATGAAGACGAAAAATATGTTCCAGGAAAATTCCAGCAAGTTCCGAGGAAGATGGTAGTTTATACAACAGTGTAAAATGAGCTAAATGAGTGAACAAGTCAATGGTTACCATAATGGTTGTATATCCTCGGGAAAGTGATAATTCAACAATAAAGTCAGTGGCAATAACTTCCCAGGGTCGGGTTGGCAACGTAGGTTGTAGAAGCAGACCTGCCGGCCTCTGATTATCGTACCTGTTCTGACTACAAATAGCACATGTCTTGATGTATTGAACTACACTGGACGTTCGAACATGGTCTTGAGTTCCGCGATGAAGCCTTCATAATCATCCAGGAGAGCATCCCCTGAATTGAGTAAAGGAGTGGCCCATGTAAGGGCATTACCGGGAAGATGCGATATTATGAAGCCCACCTTAGCCCTAGGAGTTGAGAAATAGTAGGGCTTGAAGGTAAAATGTACCAAACAAGAATCCAGGAATCCACGTAAGGTCTTTGTTGAACCGTTGTATTTATCAACCACTCCTCCCAATAGTACGCTGTCCTTGTTCGCGGAGTCACGTGACAAGACAAGCTGTTTTAGCACCGCATTCTCGGCTTTTAAATTCTGCATCTCTGTGGAAAGTTCTTGCATTCCGCGCATCAGGTCCTGAATAGCATTCTCCATGGTAGAATCCGTATTGATCGTTTGGCGTCTCAAACTGTCGTAAATCTCCCCCCGTCTCACCTGTGATCGGGATCTCCCTTGTTCGGCCGCAGGATTCTTCCTGTGGATGGTTCGGGTCTTGAATAGGCTCGCCCGAGCCTCGTCAGGTTGCAGGACGCGTTCAGAGTTCCGGGAAGTTCGTGGTTCCAGGGTATCCAGGATTAGCGTAGAACGAGTAAGTAGGGGGGGAAATCCGGGAACAGGATAAAGGCCAGGAAGGAAGCAAGAGGATCAAGGAAATCAATGTAGAGAGTAAGCACACGTCGGGTCACTACCGAAGATAGCGTTGAGACGCGCGGCCCCGCAGCGGCGTGACCAATTTATAGTACGTGCCACGACATGAAAGCTAGTGCGTAGCACGGAGCTTGGTACGGCCATGTTGGGAGGAAGAAGGAGTACAAGCCCTCCATGACAATGACCATGAGGTCCAGAAGGGGCAATTTCGCCGGGTCATGACAGTTTGCCTTGTAACAATCTGATTGTCTCTCACCGGGTACTAATATACACTAATAGAACTTTGTTCATGTCATTGAACAAGGTGTGAAAGATGTCATTACGCCAGAACTCCAAGGTCAGTGAAGAGTAGGACTCTCTGAAGTTGCCGACACTGACTCTTTTGAAACGTCGGACCAGAATGTCCGATCCCTGGATGAGTATAGATGACAGCAATCGATTGAGGACTAGAGGTTCAACTTACATTTGCTCATTATACTTTCAAAGGAAGCCATTGAGCTTGTTGCAGCCTTCAACACTTTGAGATAGGAAGGATGCATAATGGTGACACTATATCCTGATCACCTGGAACTGTCCTTGGCGAAGATAAGAAACCTATAGGGGGAGAATATCCACAAAGGGAGCAAAGTTAGCGGCAAAAACCATGTCTCTGTAATGACGAGCCTATCTATTCTTAAGTCATGGAAAATAGGGGCATGTTTGGCTGCAGCTCTGCGGTTCACAGTGCAAATATTGAGGACATTTATAAGCTTTTTCCCGTTTTGCAGGCAGGGTCTGAATGAGCAAAGGCATGTTGGTAGCACTAGAACGAGGGGGGAGTAGGAGAAACAAGATGCTGAGACCCGTGGGTCCTATCAAGAGGAGGGTAGCACACAATGGTACATCTGTCTGAGGATCAAGGCTAGCCCGAGAGGTGCTAGTTGCCACACCTAACTCAATGACAATGATCCTGTTGCTGGCGGAATGATAAGAGAGTTGGATTTGAGGTATTCCTGGTAGTTCCCCTAAGAAGGAATAAAAGGATAGGGTGTGTTTGCAATGCCCTTGACCCCATACCACATCTATTTGGTGTCAAGTCTTCCATAAAAATGTGATTCGATTTCTCTCCATATTATCTGCTCGCCTTCTGCCTTGAGTGTGGAATTGCCAGTCCTCTTTATAGAGTAAGAGATTTAGCCGTTGGTGGGATCCGGTCGGTCTTTAAGACCTTGTTGAACTTTGCTATGGGGAAAGATATATACATATTTTTGGCGGCCATGTTCACATCTGTTTCCGAATACTTTATGTTCAGTTCCATTTTATCAGAATCCTCCATTGGAATCGTTTGCGCAGGCAGACTTTTTGTTGGATGGCTCCTGATTGGGGGACTTCCACCCTTGCTGCCTCTAAAGCATCTTGCAAGAACTTGATTTCTTCTTTATAATGTAGGATTAAGGAAAGCAAATCTTGCATTGCTGGTCCTTTTTCAATCGTTCTCCCCATTCCATCGTCACCAATGCCTGCACTTTCCTTTTTATTGTGACAAACGCTAGCTTGGCTATTGGAGACATGGTAAGATTTCAGATTTCCCACCTCGCACTGAAACTCACATGCTGTCTCTTGAGGTCACTGATTTCTAAATGGCTGCTGGGAGAGGAAGGTCACTGCAGAGCCGCCTCTGGGAAAGCGACATGAAATGGAAAGTGACATCCAGCCATTTATTTGTCTTTGGATGAAGACAAACAAAGTGCAAGACATTTATTTCCCCAAAGCCAGCCAGTAGCGTTTCTTTAATCAACCATGGTACAAGCTGACAAAAGAAAGTCTCAGAGTCCTATATCTAACATAAAAGTATAGACCGAAAAGCATCACAAATCAGTCCTGTCTTAACATGAATCTTACAATATGATTGGTCAGATTTCTATGAGTAAAATACATTGACCTCTCTCATTGGCTGCAAATGCTTCCTGAAATGCATCATTATTTCCTCTCCCAATAACCTCATACACTACTGATCAGCATAAAACTTGTTTTTTTCAAATTTCAATGAATCACAAAACCTATTTTGCAACTTAAAAGCTGGATAAAAGTGTTTCTGTCGCTTCCCCATTGGCTAATTTTCTCTACTTCATCTGTTTCTCGATTTACTGCCAAATCCATTTATAAAAAAACTCTTGGAACATACTGCTGAGATCGTGTTTTCTCCTATTTGATTCTGTTTTATAAATTATATTTTGCCAACTTCTGTCTGCAATGATTTGTGATGTAAGCTGTGGCGTCCATTTGAAATAAGATGGATACCTTTTGCTGTAGAATTTCAATGTTAATGAAATATATCCATTTGCTATTCTTGTTGTATGCAAATGTATGCACTTCTTTTAACTCATTGTTCATGTAGCTTCATGATGAACGTAATTTACCTCATGATTATTGAAAGTGTACATATACCCCTAAAAATTATTCTTGCCACTTTCAGTTTTACATTGTATCCATTCCCTAAAAAAATACACCGGGAGGCCAACTTGAACCAGAAGACACTGGGTAGGTCACAAGGGTAAGTACAATATATAGTACCTTTTTCCACCCTCATATAGCCTTGATAAAGTTCTTTGATTTGATGGGTAGCGTTAGAATCCTGTTCCCACAGTGGAGAAGCTACATGTCCTATAATGCAGTGGGATGAGCCGACTCAGCTTTTAGCAATTACGGCCATGCCATGCACTATGCGTATAGTCCTGTGACTGCAGCCTGTGGAATCAGTCATTTTGTGCACCGAGAGACCAATTTTAACTAGAATATATCGGGTTGGTCACAAGGGTAAGTACAGCATAGAGCCCGTTCCGCCCTCATATCCCTTGATACAGTCTTTCGATTTGATGATCTGATGGTTGGTGTTGGAAACCCATTCCCACCGTTGAGAAACTACGTATCCCATAATGCATCGGGATGAGCTTTTAGCAATTAAGGCCATGTCATGCACTATGTATACAAGTGTCTGTTATAGCCAACATATATAGATGACTTTGAGGAATATAATACTACGTGCCTCAGAATCCATTGCTGCACGGGTGTTGTAGACGGATATTAGGGGTCTGACGCTAAGTTTCACAAGACTTAGTCCTCTTTGTACTTTCATTATATCCACCATGGTAATGGTGCTACAAACTAACGGATAATCACCACCCAGCATCTGAGGCTAGACTTACGTGGCATCTACTCGAGGTAAGTGGAGAATAGATTAGGCGGCCCCCTTGTCTTGTGTGACACTATACATCAATTATAGTCTGCACGCTGTCAGTACAGGAGCCTGTAGGGAACGCTGTTACTTATGGGCGTTTACGTTTTCCCTCTGTATTCTCTTTGCAGACCAAGTCATCCATTGCTATTGGGAGTGACTGGGTCTATCGCGTGTGTCAATTTTTTACAACGCTCATGAGAGGAGTGAACCTGTGAGTATTACAGCAGTTTCTTTAGTCCACACAATAATGGGAAAGCAATAAGGAGCCCCTTATCTAGGCATTTGTGTCTCTGTCTCTTCCTCTGCAGGGTTATACACACTTCAGGATTCCATCAGTGTTTAGAGCCCTAAATCAACATAAAGTTTAAAAACAACATTAAGTAACAACGGACCATGCTAACGTTGCAAGTTTGACTCGGCGCAAGTTAAATTACTAGTGAGTGACTCTACTTATCTATACATAGATGTGAATGAATTCACTACAAATGTAAAGAAGGATTCCAAAAAGAACATATCATATCAACACTTGGATATGTATTGTGATTTTGTCATTTTGTAGGTATATACATACATTTATCGAGTATATACTTAACAAAGATTCAACCTGAAGCAGGGATTTGTCCCATTATCAAGCCACCGCCCAATGAACACACAGTGGAGGTGAGTTTTGAGAAAAAAAAACAGATATAGGGCCTCATTACACGGAAGGCGATAAGGGTTAACGGTCACTGGTAATGGTACCGGTGACCGTTAACCCTTACCGCCTTACTACGAGGTCCCTTTGAGGGTTGGTACTTTAACGCCTGCTTTTTATCAGGCGTTAAAAAGCAACCCGCAAAGGGACCAGGGTGCTAATTACGGTACCGCAATTTGCGGTACCGTAATTAGCACCTTCCCCATTCCCATTATGCCCTATGGGGCAAAAATGGGAATGGGGAAGGGCAATGGGGGAAGGGGGAATTACCGCCCTGCCAACCTTGGAATAGGGTGGGAATTCCCTTTTCCTCCAAGGCGGTGCCCATATTTTACTGGCATGGACCAAGGTGCTACCGTGTAATGAGGCCCACAGTATGTTGTCAGCTACACACTGTCAGCTATGTTGTTAAAGAAACAGTGAGATTACAGGCCTGAAAGGAGAGATGGTAATTAGTGCATCCATATCATTACTTTTTTAGATTGAAAAGCTACCATTCCTATCAAGATGCAACACATATTGGACAGTTGCATTCCGTCCTGATGAAGGTTGGCTAGAATATTGGGGCAAAGCAGTGTCAGCCCACAGTGAACTACAACCGAAACACGTGTAGACAACAAAAAGAAAACCTGCAATAACACAGAGGGGCACATCTACAAGACACAAGAGTGTTGGACTTGATATTTCAAACTATTGTTTGGGGACAACTATTACCCATTTTTTTGAATTTGTGTTAGTATGAAGATGATATGTATGAGTGAAGTATGAATGATGAATGATGGGAGACGTTGTGTAAAGGTTGAGCCTATATATTTTTTAGTATGTCAAGAATGTATAAATAAATATTCATTGTTTATAATACGTGAAATAAATACCATATATTATTGAGATTTTGCTAAATAATAACAGAATCCTGTTATCTTTACCCTATTGGTCCATTTTGCTTTTGCTCATTTATACTCACCGGAAGGACCATAGATAGTGACCTGGCACCCTTACATTTTTGAAACTTTGAGGGAACCAACCAGCCCATTTTTACTTTCACTTCTCTTTCTTCTCTCCATGTAAATAGTTGCTTATCAAAAAAGCATACACACACATTTTTTCTTTCTGAACCCCACACCGTTTCCTTGTCCCTGTCCCATTCACTAGCTGCTTTAATTCAATTGCCTGGCAATGAACCAGCTCAACTTCTGCCTGCGCATCTTCCAACTGGTTCTTTGTTCTCCATATCGAGCCCAAAAGACCTTTCATCAGTCAATATTTTTCCAGCTGCTTTGTAGCAAGATCAGGGGCCCCTTAGTTCATATAAGGGCTGTGCTTTAGAACACTTTATCTTCTTGAGCAGGAAAGTCAGTCAAGGAGACATTGTTGTAATTGGGGCCTAAGGACGGGCGAGTACACAAAGAGGATTGTTGTTGTTTGTTTCATTCAGTTCGGTGGCAACTGGGCATCTGGCTGGGTCCCGTATGCCCTTTTTATGACAGTTAGGGCCTTCATCCCTGCTCATAGTCTTGGGTACATAGGTCACTTGAAGTGCAGCTATTCCCTGTCCATCTGTAACTTAAAGAAATTGAGTGAGTTTCTTGAAAAAGAAGTGCATTTTATTATCATCACTCCCTCCTAAAACCTGAACATTACTACTTCAATTATTTTGTTTCTTTGAAATATTACTACCTCCTTAAAACTTGCTACTAACATTTCTTCTTCTTTTATTTTAGTCAAAAGGCTGTTCCTCCTCCCTCTTGTGCCTATTTTAGTATTAACCTTGTTCATCTATGCTGCACCTGGGAGTGCCTGTGACGTAGGATGAGAAAGCACACACATGTGTTGTTTTGCCCTCTCTTGGCCAACCCTTTTCACAGGTTCACACCACACTTTGTCCTTCTAAGTGCTGTGCTGAGCTAGAATGCCTCCAAGCGCTTCTCTTATTTCGAAACAGAAATAGCTCTCCTCTGTCATAACAATTACATAATTTAATACTACTGGGGATAAACTATCCCCTTTCTTTTGAAACTGCAAAATAAAAAAACAAAACACACAAAAAGACAGAAACAAAAATAATTAAACAAGAGCACATTTCTTTTCTTCTTCCGCTGCCCTTTTTCTTTCTTCTTGATGCATACATAGATACATGGGGAGGAAGGATAGCTCATGGGCAACACGTTCGTCTTGGAATCAAGACAAAGTGGCACAACACAGGTTTTAACCCTGATCCTGTGCTTAGAAAACGCTCACTGGTATTAAGCACATTACAAATGAACAATAACATGTTTTAAAATTAATTTCTCATAGAGACCAAATGGAGGCTAAAGTCATGCTGTACTAACAAATGTAACTGTACTTTCCTTTTAGTAAATCTTTTTTTTCCTCCTTTGCATGTTGGCCATCGGCACTGTCGCTGTGTATTTCCTTCACGTGATGGTGTCATCTCTGTTTGTGCATGGCCAGATAGAGCGTGACCTCATCTTCTTAGAGTGGTGTTTTTTAAATCTTTTTTGCTTTCTTTATTTTGGTGCAAGTCTTCTGTGCCTTCATTTGATAGTCCTTCTGATGTCGCCAGACCGCGGTCTCTTCTTTCTTTGCTGTATTTACCCTGGCAAGATATAATTAACACCTTCTGTTGCTATTCCTACTCTAATATACCTACCCCTGACACTGAAACCAAGCACATGTTCTATATAAGTGCAGGCAAGTGTGACATATGTTCACACAATTCATACAATGCTCATACAATGTGGGCATATTACTTATTTTTTACAATACAATATTTCTCTTTCTTTACAAAACATAACACATATCTAATACATATGTTTTACTCATTGAACATATACACATTTTCAATACATTACATTGACATAATCATAAACAGGTTACTCCACCTTCTTCTATCCAGGGGTGTCCTTTACCTTCTTCAATGGATATGGCCACACTTATATATATGTACACTATACTTTATCTACACCTGCTACACTCTACTCTGGAGAAATGCTATCAGTGGAAACCACTGTATCCCTCACGACCTTTCACCTGTACTCACCTGTATCCTCCTTGCTTTAATAATGATCAATGAGGAAGCCAACACACACCTTGGGCCTCATTACGAGTTTGGAGGCAGCCATGGGTCTACTAGCACCATGGCTGCCTTCAAACCGGGCTCCATTACCGGGTTCCTGCAATGGGGACTTACCGGGTCATTCCGACATAGGAGGACCCGGTAATTCCCCCTTGCAGGAACCATACCCCATTCCAATTTGAGCCCCAATAGGGCTCAATGGGAATGGGGAGGGAGGTAACAACGGGCACATTACAAGTGGGACCCAGAAAAGATGTCTGGTTTTACCAGATGTCTGATCCGGGTCCCGCAAAGGGAACCTCTTAAACGGCGCTGATGGAATGAAGGGGGCCGGTCCCGTACCGGGCCCCTTCATTCCGTGAGCGCCAGGGTCGTAATGAAGCCCCTTATGTCAGCAGCGCCACCAATGGGTGGCCAAGGGGGGCCATGGCCACCCTTATAAAAATGCTGCCTCCCCCCCACCGGCCCCTTCAGTTATGTGTGTTTGTTTTGGTGTGCCACCCCAAGATTTCCAGTGTGGCCACCCCTATGTAAAATGTCTGGGGGCGCCACTGCCTTATGTCCACAGATACCTGCCTGTTCATCTCCCTCTTTCATACACTAGTACTTATGATGTTCCTTCCAACTGTATCACTACACTATACTCCACTCAGGCCATATACAATTCCTCTTGTGCTTCGTAAAATGACAATGTTTTAATCAATAACAGAAATCCATATTTTACTTATACATATATATATATATATATATATATATATATATATATATATATATATATATATATATATATATATATATATAATGTTCTTGTTACTTACTCTCATACATTGCTCCATGTGCTGGCAGGAATTCTCTAATTATGATTGTCCTCACAGCCCCTCTTTCCTGGCCCTGACAGTTGCATGTTACTGTGTGTTATTTTATTTCTTGTAGTCCCTCCCCAATAATTTTCAAAATGCCCCAAATATATTACATATATGATATGCACTTTATGTTCTCTTATGTTGTGCTAGCAGGACATGGGGTTACTGTTGCTTCCATTGGTGCTATGCTTGCATTGTGGGAATATTGTCTATATTGTGGGGGGTACATATATGTTCAGGCAAACTATCACACGCCGATAATTAGGTTATAATCAATGGTCAATTATCATAACTTATCACCATTAGAAGAGGGACTAAACAAAGATGTCTGCTGTCCCCCCTATTATTCATTATTTGCTTGGAACCTTTCTTAGCAAGGATAGGGGTCACATATAAGATTAAGGGAATACCAATGTTGGGGGGAAGACCACAAAACCATAGCGTTTGTAGATTACATGTTACTGACATGAAAGGAACCCAATCACTCGCTCGCAGCGGTAGTTGAAGGAATAGAACATTTTGGGGGAGTGACCGGACTGAAAATAAATATAAATAAATCCCAAATACTAATTTGAATAGAGGGAGACTTATTAGAGTGCACACGTTGATGCTCCTTGTTCAGATGGTCCAGGAGGGGATTGTTTATTTAGGCGTGGCTTTAACAAAGACGTTAGGATTAATGCATGAGGAAAATGTCAAATCATGCTTAAACTCAACGAAGGTAGATCTGAGTAAGTGGGGCCCCCTCACTATGTCCTGGGATGGTAGGATAGCAACCATAAAAATGGTAACTCTATCTAAGATTTTATATTTCTTTCAGGCCCTACTGATCCTACTCTCAAAAACCCTCTTTAAAACTTTAAAGAAAAAGGTCTCTGCATTTATCTGGAAAATCAAAAAGCCACGGTTCGCACTTCAGACATTTATGGCAGCTAGGAAAAGTGGGGGTTAGCACTCATGAACTTTGTCAAAGATTATGAGGCTTTGCAACTAAGGGTCTTAAAAGAATGGCTCTAAGGGAACTCACACACACTCTGGGCCAGAATGGATAGAGCAGTGGTAGGGCAATACATTAAGCGGCGCTATGGTTTAATAAAGCGAATTGGCTGTACTATGCTGAGAGATATGATTCAAGAACAGGAGATTACACCATTTGAGATATGTGAACAGTCATTTGGAATAGGTGAGGAGGAGAGGCTAAGACATTATCAGCTACAGCATTGAATATATTGAACCCTCAAAATAAGTTAGCTACTACTAGATCATTCGTATAGTTTGAAAAATACATAACATTCCAATCAGGGGGAAACAGTCTCATTTCCTCATTGTACAAAATATTAATGGAACATCCCCTACAAGTTCAATGGTCTTACATGAAGAGATTGGCGGGGTCATTAGGGCTGGAGACAACACAAGAACCCTGGGATTACCTACGGGGAAACATATCAAAGCTAACCAAAGCCATAAAGCTTTGCGAAATGTGGTACAAAGTGGTGTTCCCATCGCACTTTACCCCAGACACCTTAAGCAGTGGTCGTAGTGGGCGGGAATGGTTGGGAGCAGTACTCCACTACCTTAAAAATGTTTTAATGTTCCTAATCTCTTTTTAAAAAAATAAACTTACAGAATGTTTTCATTTTAAAATAAAAGTGTAGGAAGAAGTTGAACCTTGCACTTCAGTGCACTGCACTGAACATTGCCATAAGGCACAGGTGTGTTTGTTTCGGGGTTTGGATTGAGAGTGGGAAAGGGCGTGGTGATGGGGTTTGTGTGGAATGGGGCAGACTGGCAAGGAACATAGTTTCACTACTTCTTTTTGTACACTTCAACCACTGTACATAAGATATTCCCTACCAAGTCACCCCACTGCTGAAGGAGAAGTAAGGAAAGAGGAGACTGTGACCACATTTGGTGGAACTGGCCAGAGATAAAATCCTACTGGGCAACAATAACGGCAAGAACAGACCAGATGTTCAACAAGATGATGCTGGGGATAAATGAATGCTTGCTGCGGCGATCTCCAAATTACAATCCAAAGCTTATAAGCTTATATTGTCTTATTACTTGTGGCATTACTGGTTCTGGTGAAAAAAATTTAAAGTGAAGGAGGCCCTGATGGAACATGAGTGTATAATAAAAATATGGAATTTTGTAGTGCTAGAATGGGTTACTTACTCCATTCAAGGGGACCAAACAAAGTGTATACCAGACCTGGGGTTGCTCCTGACTTCTCCTACAGAATGATTTTAGGTTACCCCTTTGCCCATAAAAGTTGAAAATATTGGGTGTTATTTAATGCTCTTTGTACTGTGAAGAGATTGCTTCAACAGGCTCACAAGACCAATCAATTGAAATCTCAAGGGTAGGGGATGTTGGGGGGAAAGGTATATAGGGAATGTTTGGGGGAGGGAAGGGAATCGTTTTTAAAGTATCTATATCTACACATATAAATATAAAATACTTAAGTATGTTTCCGTACACAGCTGATGCTATTTATCAGTGTTAGGTTCCCCTCTGCCATCCAAATGACAAAGTTCACCACTCTGTGCCCTCCCACTTCAACAACAACTATCATTTTAACAAAGCAAAGTAGCAGTTTTGGGTTGCCCTCTGCTGTCCAAATGGCAAAATGCACCTCTGTGGGCCATTCCACTTCAACAACAGCTATCATTTTAACAAACAGAATGAGCATGGCTCTACGTGGTCACCTTCACCTTCCACTATCGCAAACATTAGGAATCATTTCAAGTTACTTCTTTCCACTCCCACTTCTCTTCACACAGGGCATGGCGGTTCCAGTGTCAATGAACTGTTAATTACCAGCTCAATATTTCAGTCTCTAAATATGTTAATGTTAATGTAAAAGGATATTTTTACCGCGCACTATCACCACCAGAGTGGTCCCCTGGCGCTCTGGCAGCTCTGAAAAAGGGCAAGGGGGGTGAGTTAATGGGAATAAGCTGGAAAAGTGCAAGAGAGCAGAAATGTGCTGTTTGCAGCCTCCGCCCGGTGGGTCTGTTGGCTGGGCTTGGGGTGTTTTACGGTCAATACTCATCGTGTGTTGTTGTGCGAGTCTATGTGTGGTTTGTTTTCTTGTTGCAGTGTAGTGAAGTTTGTGTGGATTGTTGTGTTGTAGGCTTGTGGTTGTGTTTGGTTAGAGTTTGAGAGGTGTATGCAGAGGGGTGAAATTGTTAGTGGATTGGTTAATTGGCATTGCTGTCCTTACAATTATGTCTAGGTGTGATGCTTGCTAACATTCACAATCTTATCTTGATGCAACGCAGGATAAAGTTAAGAATTTCATCTAAGTGTGTTACCTGCTAACATTCAAAATTCTATCTAGATGCGACACAGGCTAAAGTTAATAATTCCATCTAAATGTGGCAGATGCTAACATTCACATTTCTCTCTAGATGCAACGCAGTTAAAGTTATGAATTCCATATAAGTGTGGCATATGCTAACATTCACATTTCTATCTAGATGCGACGCAGGCTAAAGTTAAGAATTCCATCTAAGTGTGTTACCTGCTAACATTCAAAATTCTATCTAGATGCGACACAGGCTAAAGTTAATAATTCCATCTAAATGTGGCAGATGCTAACATTCACATTTCTATCTAGATGCGACGCAGGCTAAAGTTAAGAATTCCATCTGAGTGTGGCACATGCTAACATTCACATTTCTATCTAGATGCGACGCAGGCTAAAGTTAAGAATTCCATCTGAGTGTGTTACCTGCTAACATTCAAAATTCTATCTAGATGCGACACAGGCTAAAGTTAATAATTCCATCTAAATGTGGCAGATGCTAACATTCACATTTCTATCTAGATGCGACGCAGGCTAAAGTTATGAATTCCATCTAAGTGTGGCACATGCTAACATTCACATTTCTATCTAGATGCGACGCGGGCTAAAGTTATGAATTCCATCTAAGTGTGGCACATGCTAACATTCACATTTCTATCTAGATGCGACACAGGCTAAAGTTAAGAATTCCATCTGAGTGTGGCACAGGCTATCATTGTTACACCTGTCTAAATGTGGCGCAGGCTAAGCTTCACAGTTCTCTCTTGCGAAATGCTGTAGGATGAATGCCTCTTCACGAGCTAAAACTGAAAGCAAGTACTGTAATTATGGTACAATCTTATCCCATCATGGAGACTCTACAAAGACACATCATAGAGGCCCGTGAAATCGATGGATTAAACTTAGATATTGTTCTTATACTGAACATTCCTCTCATTCCATCTGATACAAATATGTCTTTCAAATTCAAAAGAAGACATTTTCCTATACGTTTAGGCTTTTCAATTACCATTAATAAGTCACAGGGATCTATGCCCCTTTCTGGGAAGCGATCAATGGTAAATTCAATATTTAAGAAGGGGGACAGAAGTGAACCTATGAAATACTGACCAATATTGACCTTTAGTATATCCTAGAATGACGCAGACGGGCACTGACAGACTTTGAGTGGCTCCAAAAGGTATGAAACTCTGTATCGCTGGAATGTGCAACGTATTAGATACAAGAAGATCAAGCAAAATTCACACAGGACTGGGGAAGTGTGCTAACGTATCTACAGAGTGACTACATGCTGCAACGGTGCCCACACAAATGGAGAATTTTGGACATAATGTGAGGTGGGAAAGACTGAAAGGGAACATGCACATTATGGCAAAGACTCTCTGGCAGGGAGGGGGTGAGGGGGTGTGGGGGGATGTAGGGGTGTTAACGAAGTTATGAATATTGTTATGAAAATTAATTAAACATTTTTAAAAAAAGAAGATAGGCTAGAATGGCATATGATCCGCCGGAAATAGCTAGCTGTTGTAGAAAACCGAAATGCCAATAAACACAATTTGAAACATATTTCTATATATATGTATTCATGGAAAAAACTTTAGTTGCAGGGACATTAAGGTGAGAACGTAATGCAACAAAACCCCTGAAATTCAGCTAAAGCCATCTTAACTTCGTGCCCCTGTTGCACAGCCTATGAACACATTGATGACATCACAGATCACATCACTGATGAAATCACTAATTACAACAGTAATTTGCATTAAGCATGACCCTCAGCCATGGTCAGTGTGCATGGCCAAATATATTTTAACTCTTGAATGGGTTCTAGTCATGGCCTTCAGTTATGGACAGTGGTCACAACCTTCACCCATGTGCACTGAATATTTTAAATAGTAATAGTATTTTTTGTGATTTAGTTTACATTGAAACTTTACACATACATATAAAATTAAGCAAGAGGAAATATTATCATATAAAAACACACATCATATAGATAGAGTTCAGTATCTCTTATAAAAAGATAATATTCCCTAACCAAACAAAAATGTCATCATCGTCCAAAAAACCTCAATGCTCCCAGTTTCAGTGCTTTATCGGCTGCCACAAACTGCCTTTGAATGTCAACTACTCATCAGGGTAAGCATCCAAGGCTTTAAATAGAGGAACATTAGTGGCTTAAAATAATGTCTCGTAAACCTTATCTGGCTGCGTTCCCATGGCACATAGAGGGTTTGCTTGAGTTCCAGAAGTTTCGGTTCAGCTACTAGGCTTTGTTGACTCCTATATAGTTACGTTGAGGCTAACTTCAACCTTCAGCCAGATATTATACAATGCCAACAGTAAACTCATACTGTTGGAGTTGATACAATGATGCCAGAATAGTTCCCCCTTAATATATTCGTGACTATGTACAAATCTACCCAAGCAGAGATTGGTAACACTTGACATTTTGTGGCATTCAGTCAGTGAATATTTTAAAACACTAAGAGGCTAACAACCATAGATTTTGGCCTTTACCAGTGGATACAGCTTTCAACCGTGTTCACTGTGTATTATATACACTGATCAGGCACTAGCCTGACTTAGGCTGTGCCCACTATATATTCTAACATATAAATGGGCGACTAGCCATGGCCTTTCACTTTGAGCAGTGTATACATGTTATGGCCATGCCCTCTGTATATTTTAAAATAATAAAATGCACTAAGTGATAGCCTTCGGCCGTACCCATTGTGTATTATACACTAACCACCGACTTGCTATGACCTTCGGCCATGCCCATTGTATATTATAAACACTAACCACCCACTAGCCGTGGTCTTCAACACAATACTAGCCAGTGGCCAGGGCCTTTGTCTGTGCCGACTGTATATTCTAAAATATTAATGGGCATTAGCTATGGCCTTTAGCCACGGCCACTGACTACAGCTTTAAACGTTGCCCACTGGATATTTTAAAACACTGATGGGCTACTAGGCATGGCTTTTAACCATGCACATTGGTATTTCTGAACACTAACCAATCACCAGCTACGGCCTTTGGTGCTGGCCAGGGATCTCAGCCTTTGTCATGGCCAAATTCAAAGCCTAAATTGTTTTTAAGGTCATCAAAGGTTTCAAGAGCTAACTTATAAATTATGTTATGTCTAATTCCATTTTCGATGTAATCAATTATATACAATGTAATTAGTGTTGTCACCAGTGATGGCATCAGTGATGTGATTTGTAATGTCATCAGTGTTCTCATACAACATGTAATTAGTGATGTCATCAGTGATGTGATCTGTGATGTCATCATTGTGGGCATAGACTGCGCAACAGGGATGCAAGTTAAGGTCGCTTTAGCTGAATTTTAGGGGTTTATTAAAGTATTTTCCTTGGATTTTTTTTTTTTTACAATGTATTGCTCACCTTAACATCCCTGCAACTTAAGTTTGTTCATTGAATTTCAAGGGTTTTATTATTCCATAGATAATTAACATCAATAATGCTGACAATTGGGCTAATAAAAACGATGTGTAATGTGTACACAGTAAATTGAAAGCAATTGTGCACCCAAATTCCCCCAAATTCTTAAAAATGTTTCTTTACACATTAATTTAATTTTTAAAAGTGTTTGCAATTATATATACTGTTTACGAATAGAAACGTATTAAAGTGTTACAGTAACTGTGTACAAAGAGTACACTCAATATATATTAAAATAAATTTTTACAACACAACTGCCAACATACATATGTACATATGTTTTTTTTAATTTTATTGTTTTATAGCCATGTCTACAGAGGTGGTTTATCCACAAAATTGCCATAGCCGTGTCAATAGAAGGCCCAAAGTTCCTCTGATGCGGCTAGGCAGTTTTGCGCCTCTTTCTACCGGCCAATTACATTTTGAGCTCCTATGTTACATAGCTGTGTCAACATATGAGCCAATGGCACAGCGAGATGTATTGACGCGACTACGCCCATGCCATCCAGCGACATCCACGCGTGCAAAATCCTGTCACGTACTCGCATCAACAAACGAGCCAATTGCACACTGAAATGTATTTACGCGAGTACGCCCACGCCATCGCGTGACATCTGCGCATTCAAAATCAACCAATAGCATGTCAAATTACATCGACTCGGCTACGCATCCACGTCAGTCATTGTACATCTTTGTTAGTCGTGCACAAAGACCATCCATTCGCATGCTTAGATTTATTGACGCAGCTACGCCCATGCTGTATCACAACATCTGCACGTAAAATACCCACCAATCAACAGGCGCGGCAGTCTGTAGCCGCAAATAATCACCACACCCACAAAAAAAGTAATTTACATTTATCATTGCTTTCTGTACTTGCTAGTGAAAGGGCTTCTGAATAACGGCAAGCACTTTTGCCACTTTACCCCTTAAATTCTTCATCCTTTTTACCCAGTTTTCCCCTTATCCTATTTTCCTTTGTCTTGTTATTTGTTCAGTTTGTCTATTTTTTGTTCTACTTTTTTTTGTTTTACTTTTTCATTTTTGGAGGCATTGGGCCTCATTACAAGATTCGTGGTAAAAAAAAACGGCCATTACCGGCATGCCGGTAACAACATGTCCGTGTAGCCTCGATCCTGCAAACAGCGGCTGATCACGAGTGTGCGAGCACACGCATACCTGCATGCCGGTAACGGCCGTACCTGCATGCCGGAAATGACCCCCAGATAGCGGCATCATGAAATGCGTACATAACACCTCCGCCATCTGCACCCCCCAAATAGCGGTACAGGTATTAACATAGTGGTATAAACGGGTCTGTTATTACCGGATCCCGGAAGTAACGTCATCGTGCCGGAACGAGAAATGCACTGGCGGCCATATTTAAAAACACAATGCATTGCCATCCTCCACAGACTGGACCTTCTCACACTAAACTCCAAACACAGCTGGAGAAAATGTCAAAGGCAACCCAGAAAGGCACTGCCCGCCTGCGGAAACCAAGATTTAAGGACGAGGAGCTGAACATGCTAGCAGATACCCTTGTAGAGAATGCTGATGTGGTCTTCTGTGCTGACCTCAGGCGTCCAGCACAGCTCAGGAAGAGGAGATCTGGGAGGAAGTGGCAAGGAAAGTTAGTGCAGTTGGCAACACTGCACGCAAAGTGCAAGACTGCAAAAAGCGCTGGGATGACCTGAGGAGAGAGTGAGGAATATCATGTGGGCCAATCGGAGCCAGGGGCTGGCAACTGGTGGCGGTGCCCACTCACCTATTAAATTGATTAATATATTAAAGTTTGGAGTGCCATCATCGGCAGAAGAAGGTGAGTGTCCCTACAAACACCTGACAACTAATGATCACAGTTGACCAACAAATGTGACAGTGATGTGAGCCAAGACGTGGCCCATCATACACACATACACATATCACTGTCCAGATGCTGGCCCCACCACTATCACATCCAAATGCATGCTGCATGCAGCTCCCATACACAAATACACACCTGACACGCAGATGAACTGCACGTGTCACACAGCATGCAAGACACAACACACCTGTAGGCCCCACAGCAGACACCATGGTGAACATGTGAACACCTGAGGAATAGCAATACTCCCCCCCCAAACCTTGCACGTACCCAGCCCGCCGCAAAAACAGGTATGCAGCTAATCACATGGCACCAACTGCCAAAGACCAATGCATGCATGATGCAAGCACCACCATCACTGATGCCCTGCCTCTCTCTGTCCCCCACATGTACGGATGCAGACACCGAAGAACGTGATGGAACTGCACAAACCACAACACCAGCCAAAAGGCCCAGCGGCCAAGATGATGGCACCAGGCCATCGACGTCGAGGGGATCAAGGATGGTCCAAGTGCCACGCAAGTCAGCAACCACTGCCCAACCAGCCACGCAGCCACCTACACAGGACCAGCAGACACCTGCCCCTGCACCCTTGGAGACACAACACACACAGGGTGAGGCCACATATGCGGAAAAGGACCATGAGGGCTCAAGCTTGATAGGGGAGACGGCTGCATCAGCACTGCATAGTAGCGATGAGGAGAGGGTCCATGATGACGACACTAATGCAAGAGTCTTCCACTCAGAGGATGTTGGTGGAAACCCAGGCCTCCAGGTCACCCCACAGGGCACCCCTCGCCAGAAATCTGTAGGACAGGGCAGCCATGGAGAGTGGTCTCCAACATTGCAGAGCCCCGTACTGGCTGCAGACACACCACCAAACCTAACATCCACCTCCACCACCGCAATACGGGACCTCAAAGGACGCCTATCCAGGATGGTAGGCCGTCAGGAGGAGATGTATGGATATGTGAAACAGTACCTTGCAGAAGGCGAGGCAACATGCCGTGCAATGGTTGACACCACTGTGGCCGTTATCAAGGCCATCAACCTGAACCCTAAGCATGTCCACGATGGATTCGCTGCTGTGGGCCAGATCCTCACCAGGATTGCAAACAGTATGGAGCAGCAGCAAACAGTGGCTTGGGGACACAACTATCAACATCATCTGCATCTACCACGACAGCAAGTTTCACTCAGACCAGCCCTGGGTGCAGGTCCCTGTGCAGCGCGCAGCACTCAGAGATGCAACCCCCTCCTCCGAAGGGGGGTCCACAGTAGCATGGGCACCCTGCACATGTTGAGTTGCACCGTATCTGGACACATGTTGTGGCATTGATGTCTTGGGGTGTTTTTGGAGGGTGTTCAGACTATGATGCATGCACGTGATCCTCGACGTCTACACACTTGTCACATTAAATGGCACAATGTGAATATTGGTAGTGTCTGCCAGTGTTGGGTAGAGTACCTTGGATGACGCATGGTGTCGACTTGCATGCTGGTACTCATGTGCTCTGGGCAATGCCCACGCCTACCGATGTAGGTGTTGCTCGCTTCTTGATGTGTTCAATTTGATGCATCCTTGTTGCATGTGTACTGCCATTTATTTTCACCTGCACATGTTGCCAGGGTGTTATGCAGTGTTGCTGTCGGGGAGGGGCAGTGACAGCGGAAATACCTGAGGTGGAATTGATACTGCACACTCATGGATGCTTGTACTGCGAGGTGCTTCAATGCAGTCATGTGTTTTCCGCTTCGTGGACATGTGATGGTGCGTTGTGGTGCTGAGGGCATGGTCAGGTGATGTCCGGTGGACATGTTCAAGGGTGTGTACTGATTGTATGTGTGACATGTACACATTGGTGTGCGGCCAGAGTGCGTCGGACTCCATTGTCTGTGTCATGCATCATATTTGGTTGATTATGAGAATGGTCTTTGGCAGCATTGACAGTGTCCAGACACACCATTGAGGCCAATCCCATGGGCCAGAGGGCAGCCTCCTTGCATATGCATGTACGCCCCCCCAACACTCTCCCATGGCCCAGAGGGCAGACTCACCCAGCAGCCAGCCACATCGTACAACATCTCCTTCCATGTAGCGGGGTAGTGAGGAGTTCCGCAGCACCATAGCATCATGCGTGGATCCTGGGTAACTGGCACAGCAATGTGTTATCATCTTGCTGGCATCACACACCATCTGCACATTGATGGAGTGGTTGGAGTGGTATAGCTTCAGATTGCGGTACACCACCTCCACGGCATGTGGGGCTACCAACTCCACGTGGGTGCAGTCGAGGGCACCAATTACACTGGGCATGCCTGCCAGTGAGTGTCATTCGACTTCTGTGGTGTCCGTGATAGGGATATGTAGGCCCTTGTGTGGTTTAGGATTGCATCCAGAGAAACATGGTTGCGAGATGCCATGTAGCTGGCCCACTGTGTGCTGGTAGGTTCCTGTGGCCAGGAAGTGGAGCACAGATGCCACGTTCAGCAGAGGGGGGATGGCAGTGCAGATGTTGATCAGGCTGACCAGGTCCTCATGTATTAATTCCACTATGGTGGTGATGGTGTCCCTGTCCAGGCGGTACAGAGTGTGGATCTGTGCTGGGGTTAAGTTGAATGGATTGGCCCTTATATGTGGAATTGGTGGCTGCCTGCGGGGTACAACTGCCTGCACTGGTGGGATTTGCTGGCCCAGTCTCACCCTCCTTCTCCTCCTGCATCTCCTCTGTGTTGCCTGTTGTACTGCCTTCTCAAGGAGTAGCAGTACAGGCATGGCCTCCGGCTCTAGTATGGCATGTGCAAGTGGTATCATTTTGGTCTTGGAAGGGGTGTGGTGTGTGGGTGTGCTCATTTTGTGCAGGGCCTGGCTCCATTGCCTCCACCTGTGCTGATTGTGTGCACCTGTGGCAGTTGGGTGCACAGCAGTTTCCTATTAACAGGTGATCCGCGATGCCGGTATTGACAGCATTATGGTGGCCCTTCTTACCAGCATCTGGATGCCGGTATGTGTATGTCTTTGCGACTCATGATGTCTTCTTCCTTGCGGACACCCGCGCGCACACGCGTATGCTGGTACGGTGGTGCACGGCCACAGCGGGTCCTTGTCGATTCCGGTAGGGCCAGCGTCTTGGGTCGTAATATTATGGCCCGGTAATGGATGCCGGTATTGCCTTACCGGCACCGTTATTATTGGACCTCCAAACTCAAATTAGGCTCATTGTCTTTTTTGGGTTGTCATTTTTATTACTTAACATATTTCTCCCGGAGAGTAGCAGCAGTGATGATGACATTATTATTTGGGTTCCGAATCCATCCCCACAGAGGAAGAAGGCAAATGAAATAAAAACCACTGCAGACAGTTGGCGCTTCTTTCAAGTAAAAAACACTGTTCCCAAAAAGAGGCAGAGGTGGTACTTTGCACAATCTGCAACAAATCTCTACACTGTAGGCCTTCCAATGTTCTTTCTCAAAGCCTGGTAACATCATCCGAGTCCACTGGGATGATGTTGATGATGAGTATCGAAAAGCACACAAACATCATAAAAGCAAAATGCATGGTCCCATTCCTTGCGTTGACGGACATCAGCACCACCTGCAGCACCTTCATCCAGCAGTGTAACAACATCACCAACTGGAAATGAAGCCTAAACTTCATCAGCAGTGGGAACTGCACAGACTCTTGTTTTACCGACTCCTGATCACTCCATGATGCATGTCATGTGTAAAAAAATGCTTCAAATGGGTAGCTGATCAAGATGCCACTATTGAGCAATGGCAGAAGTTAATCGCTGAACATCAGATTACCTGTCATGCTTAGTTTTTATTTGTTTGAGTGGCAATTCTTCCCCCCTGTTTTCTAAAAAAAAAATTTAAATACAAAATCACATATATGTTGCTTTTTATTTTAATTCCCTTTGTTAAATGTTTCATCCTTATGTGTTTCCCTCTCCTATTCCACCCCCCTCTTTCTGTCCCCCAAAACGGCCCTTTTAAGGGCCACCATTTAAGTTATAAATATAGATAACATTGAACTGCAAAGATGTATGACAATATCTATTCTAATTTATTTTATGCAGTTTCTATAATCAAAATCCCCCAATTGTTTGTTTGTAGCCGTGGTTACACTGCTAAAAGGTGAAGCAGTTTAGCCGCAAACAAAAGCACCCCAGTTGTTGCTCGCTTTAGCCGCGTAAGCAAAATCCTGCAATTCATTGGCTGATTCTGTAGCAGCGGCTACAAAACATATTATTAAAATAATATACAACTCTGTGTCTGAACATATCTCATTATAGATTTATATATCATATTGATCAAATAACTCACCAAATGCCTTTATTCATGTTCTCTTCTTTCTTCCATATTAGTAACTCCAAAACAAACTGAAATGTAGTTTATAACAAAACAAAAACAATATATTTTTTTCTTTCATAATGGTACCAAGTGAATACTGATTGTATTCCCAGAACACAACCATTGCCAGGTTGTATTCATTAATCATATTATAGAGGGAAAAAAACTTCTTGTTGGAGAGAAACAAATACCTCTCTTCAATTATTTGAACTATTTAACAATAATTATATATATATATATATTACAAATTATACACCATCTCACTTTCTACAAGTATATGTATATAATAACATGTAAAATAAAATGTAAACAATTTTATAAAATACACATTGTAACAAATAAACACCCTTCAGGAAATAATACTTCCGAAAACTTAGAGCTGCTGCAGTGCAGTATAGGAGAAACAATTCACTATTATCACTTCAACTATAATAACCATTTAGGTTACTACAAACTGGGTTTTGCTTCAGCAAATCCTAAAAGATTTGCTCACAACATCAACAGTTCATACACCAATAAAGCAATTTCACTAAAATAAAAATATGTTAAGATAATGTACAAACATTATTTAATATTACATGATCACAACTTCACAAATGAATTCATGCAACCTTAACCAGGAAACCAACACATACAACCTAACTATATCTTCAGATCTTCAGTTTTACAAAAATATGAAGACAAGCCAACAGTGAAACATTATTTTGAGTATTAATCTATTTAATCTATTTAAAGAATAATCATACCTATATTTCACATAATAGGTAGACAATAACAACTTTTGTGTGTAAAAATATTGACACTTAACAAAATCTACACTAATATCATAACAAAGGTAATTTCCATACTTTTGATCAACTCAGTGGGCGTCCTTTGTTTGGCCACTTACACACTTACACATGAGAAGTACATAATGACGTTTTATAATGTACACATCGTATTTACATTTGTTAAAAACTAAGAATTGATATTGAAACTTCTGTTGGCGCTGATAGTTCTATGCAGTGCGCAATACTTTTTTACTATATGAATATGCACTCTAAATTATATAAATTATATCTACATTTCCATTTGATAACTTCTTTTATAATTTGATGTGCATCCCTTTTGGCCACCTGCATACCTAACAAGCCAAAGACAATTTTCTTAAACCTACCATACAAAATAGAAAAACATGCACAGTTTAATGACTAGATAAATTGGACAACTTTTCTGAAAACTTCACACTACATACAGAAGTTATTTATACATTTAACAAACGAATCCTTTAAGTAGGTATTTACATTTTTTATTTCATTAAGAAATACTTTAAAAAACATTGTGTACATACTTATTTTCACCACCTATACACATAATAAGTAAACACAGTATATGTAAATGTCCCCTAAAACTCTTATCAGTAGTTACATATTACTTATTTTTCAAAGATCGTACTATATGGTTCTTGTATCTACAACCTGCTGTTTACTTGTTTCATATGTAAACAGTCATGCCTTTCTACACTCCCTCACGCTCAAATGTACATTGAACCATTTATGTAACCTAGCACTTATAGGGAACACTTGTACATATTCAAATATAGAGTGTTTTACACACAAAAACAGAAGCCGAAGATTGCAGAATGCTGTTTTCTCTTCTAGTTAAATACTCTTCAGACCATTACCTCTACATTTATTTCGTACTATTTTTAAAGTACATCCTAGTAACAATCCATCTCCAGCTTTATATAAAACACTAATTACCCTATTCTTCCATTTTAAACTTTTATTTTTCATGTTTCTTTTCACGTAGCATATTACACATATATTTCAAAACCTTGGTTCTAACAACACTAAGTAAGCATTATTTAAACCCTTTGGCAGTCTACCTTGATGTGTGACTATAGAGTCATTACAAACAAGCCAATATACTTCTGTATGCACCCATGTCATGAAATGTCCACATTCAATGGATGCCACTTCATGAAAAATAATTGCACATGTTTTAAAAGTTTTCTTACTAATAGAAACTTGACCATATTTAAAATTAATTATTGACGTGTTCATTTTCCTACCATCTACACTGCATCATTGCAACATAATTTATACATACATATAAACACTAGATTTTGCGGTATTGATTGTAAATTACAGCCACAGTCACAGTATTGCATGTCATGGAATGCTTTAGTTACAATATCAATAAAATGTACTCTTTCTGGTCAGGGATATGTACATACAGAAATCTTTCATAGAGATCTCAGGTAGAATAACCTTTCTTACATTTTGGAGAGATATGATTCCACTCATAACTAATTCCTCAATACCTATATACACTAACAGTTTCCTTCACTAATAAATCAAAGACAGTCATTAACAATTCTTAACTATCTTCCTGTGTATTTTGAGAAAATGGTTGATTTCCACTTACAACAGCTACTACATTTCAGATCGACATTGCCGAATGCAAACAGTGTGGTTTTTCATCTTCAAAAATATTAGGAAATGAAAGTTCCACACGCGCGCATCCGGAAGTGCCTGAAATATTGTGCTGTTGTGCCTGAGACGCTGCACGACTGCCGCCTTGTCTGTCCACCGACTTTCATTCAAAGTCCAGGCTGCATGCACAAGAAGTAGTACAGATTCCAACAGGCGGGTCAAAACGCCACAAGGAACTACCACTACCATACCGCTGTGCATGTCTGTCCCTGCCCCTCTGCCTCCCAGGAACACCTCATAGGGCACGGTGCACGCGCATATACGCACACATCCAGAAGTGCCTGAAGTGTTGTGCTGTTGTGCCTGAGACGCTGCACAACTGCTTCCTTGTCTAGCCACCGACTTTCATTCAAAGTCCAAGCTGCATGCACAAGAAGAAGTATAGATTTCAACAGGCGGGTCGAAACGACACGAGGAACTAACCTTACCAGTAACTATCATTGAACTATTTACCAATTCAAGTCACGCTTTAGGGACTTGCTGGTGGACTTGCTGCTTAAGTTCTTACTTATAGTACGGACTCACGTTAGTCACTTTTATTGGTTTTGCGCTTCTTCTCTTCCTTCTAGTAACGCTGTGCGTGTCTGGCCCCGCCCAGCTGCCTCCCAGGAATACCTCATAGGGCACGGTGCGCGCATCCGGAAGTGCCTGAAGTCTTGTGCTGTTGTGCTTTTAGGCTGGATGGCTGGTGCGCATGTGGTATTAGTTGTAATTTTACCTGACATTTCATGCAAAGCTCATAATTGCAGCAGTCTGAAAGGCGCAGTGAGTAAACATTTGGTGAGTTGAAATTTCAGCCTAATCATTGTAAAGTTGTCTGACTAGTTTGAAGTATCGACTCAGTGAATGGCGGGCAGATTGAGGAGTGGTAAGGGCTTAGGAACCGCCCTTTTCTAGCCTGCATCCTTTAGCTACTTATTTAATGGTAAGGAGGTAGAAGAAACTCACGTGGTTAATAAATTAATGAAAGGTGTAACTAAAAACACTGTCATGGAGGAAAAAATACGAGATATAAATGCAGATGAAGTTAAGGAGCATAATTGCCCCAAAAGTACTCAGAGTAATCTCACCAGTGATATCAACTCTGAGGAATTCCAATTATGAAATATCAGTAACAAAGGAGTTAACATAGATTTCCACGCTAACTCCCTTATGGAAAGTTCAATGTCTCAATGTACCAACTCCCTGAGTAAAGAAACGCAACAGAACACAAATAATGTATCTTTAAATTCATCAGGTGAATTTGAGATAACAAATATGACACATCTAGATAACAAGATCCGTCTTTCAATTGGAATGTTAACCGCATTAATCCAAAGGGAGACATTTTATAAAGACTCATTTGATGAAAAGCTCAAAGTACCCTGCGGTATGTTATAAAGCCTGGGAAGGGATGGAAAACCCTGTTATAGAACAAATAGGTCTGTCTGGGGATGGTATAGGCAATTTAGAGCCCACCGACCAGGGGACTAGTCCCAACACAAATAAGAAACATATAATATCTCCACCTATCCCAGACTCACTCTCCTAATGACAACTCCTTTCCTGTTATAATTCGCGTTCTTGATCTGTTGGACAAGGGTCATCACCTTACACATCGCAAATATACGTGACATTTAAATTTAATATTCAGGAAATCATGGCAAAACTCAACAGAATGGATGGCTATATTTTGGCAAAGGGCACCTATATGAAGGAATATGTGTCATTTGAATTAAGGAAAACAAAAATAACTCATGAGCAAGGTACACAGTGGGCTGGTGTACCATTGCCATCCCATGAGAAAGAGTTACTCCCAAAAGGACAGGATATCTTAAACATCTTAGATACTGTTCTTATTGCTCTAAACACAACTAATGCTAACATAGCGGATATAAAAAAAGGAGGTTAGTATAATTCAATCTAAAGACATGAGGCAACAGGAGTCAAAAAATGATGAGCTTCTTGATAGCCATTGTGACATTTGATAGTGACATTTAAATTTAATATTCAGGAAATCATGGCAAAACTCAACAGAATGGATGGCTATATTTTGGCAAAGGGCACCTATATGAAGGAATATGTGTCATTTGAATTAAGGAAAACAAAAATAACTCATGAGCAAGGTACACAGTGGGCTGGTGTACCATTGCCATCCCATGAGAAAGAGTTACTCCCAAAAGGACAGGATATCTTAAAAATCTTAGATACTGTTCTTATTGCTCTAAACACAACTAATGCTAACATAGCGGATATAAAAAAAGGAGGTTAGTATAATTCAATCTAAAGACATGAGGCAACAGGAGTCAAAAAATGATGAGCTTCTTGATAGCCCCACCGCATTGACCAACCTAATAGAGATACAAAACAGTGTAGAACAGTCTGTTGAAAACTCCCCAGCAAATCATGGTTTTCTATCTCAACGCCATCGTAAATTGCAGAAACGGGCTGTCAAACGTGCTGAAAAAAGGGGCGATCCGCCAATGAAAAATTAAAAAAAATCTAAGAATGAAAAGGCCACTAAGATAACTGGGAATCAAATAAACCTTGAATCCTCCTTAAAGGGAGAAGAATATGTAATAGATGTTGATCAACTCTCTAAGGAAAGTCAACTTCATTTTAGTAGTAAAATGGGCACCAAGAAGGATGATATGGAGGAAATTAAGTCAGCATTATTGCCTAAAGTTCCCAAAGTGCTGATTGGGGGAAGGAAACTTCTATAAAAAAATGTAGATCTGAAGATAGCTCCAGAATAATGATGAAAAGGAAAACAACTCAAATAACATTTGATAAAGATATTGTTAGCAATCCCCAAGTGCCCTTATACTCATAAATTTGTAATATGCTTTTGAATGTGGCAATTAGTAAACCTGTGCTAAAAAGTTCTACTATAATTAAGATTGAAATGGTGAAATGTAAGGGATTCATTTTATCGGAAGAAACTCACAAACACAAATTTACTAATGTTCAAACTCAGGAACTAGAATGCAGAAATTCTGCTCCCACTTCTGCAACGTCAAGGGTGTACACAAACTCTAATTCAGCACTAAGCACAGATACTATATGTAACCATCCAAATAAGGAAGGATGTACGCAAATAGGAACTCTAAAGTACACTAATTGTGACTCTAATGCAGCAAGTAACCCTAATATTGGCAACTCTGGCAACAAAGGGACGGCCGTTGATTTAACTTGTTCCAACACTAAAGAGAAAACAACTGAATCTGAACCCAAAAAGGGAATAAAAATGATGGGTCTGGAGGGTCGACATAAAATACTAGGACCTGCTAGAATCAATAGAAGATATTTATTAGATCTAATATATAGGATTCCTTCCCCACTCTTGTTAGCTTCTAATGACTTTTAAAAAATTGCTTTGGCTTTTCACAATAACTACCGAATGACGTGTCCTCTTTATTCTGAGCTGGTACTGAAACTCATCTGGTCATTTAGAAACGAGCTTACAGAATTGGGGTTTGTTTGCACATTTGACGATGAAAAAGTGGCTGAAGAAGTTCTACATTATAAATCAACGAATCACGTAGACCATGAAAATAAGGAGAATGTGAACTCCCAAGGAGAAAAGCTTTGCATTTCCCAAATTTTGGATATTGCTCGAAACAATAGTGATCTTGCATGGTTGGAACCACTACTAAAAACAATCTATGTTGCAAAGCCTGGGTCCAACAATGCATATAGCAAGGTTGATTTGAATCTTAAGGTGATGTTGTAGAATTTGTGTGGATTTCAGAACATCGTAAAATGGTCTCAAGCACTTCCTGGAGGTGATTCCCCCCTGATCATTATTTTACAAGAAACTATGAAAGTAGATTAATTGATGATTCCTGAGTACTGTACTTATTGTTCCTTTCCATGTAAAGGTTTGGAAGGGCGTCCGTCAGGTGGGCTTGCAATATGTATAAATAACTCCATAGATTGTTACTCTAAGCTGATATACTCATCAGATCATATCTTGGCTGTTTCTGTAGATCGGAAGAGTTTTGAGGGTAATGCACTTTTATTGATCAGTTTGTATTGGAATCTGATAAAATATTCGATTGGAGAATTTTTATGACATTGATAGATGTCTTGAATATGCACTAATTATTGATTTTGATTTTGAAGTAATAATAGGTGGAGATCTTACACTGAATAAATTGTATCTCCCTAAGCTGAATCAGGCATGAGGGGATAAATGGAGATCTTATTTCGGGGATTGGGGAATTTCATTTGTCCAATACACCAAATTAGCTTCTACCTATACATGGAAAAGAGGGGTATCCAGCTCTATGATCGACTATTTCTGCATATCTGATACACTTACATCAAAGATTGTAAACCCAGAAATAAATGACTTTACTTATAGCGATCATGTACCAATACAACTCTCTATCTTAATCAAATGTAATCCACTAGAGGTAATCAACTCATTGAAGCTAATCGAACCAAAGCGCACTGACATTTCAATTAGATGGAATTCCGTAGTTTGTAGAAAACTAGTAGAAATAGTCTCTTCTGAACTATTCTACGGGGATGTTTTTACTTTCCCTGAAGCTAAGGATTCCCAATATTGGGATACAATTGTGATAGCGACTATTAAGAATGCTCTATCATATATGTTAAACATTCAAAAGCCTTGCAGATCTGATACCCTGCATCCTTTTCATTATGATATAAAATATCTAAAACAAAAGAAAAATAGGGATATTAGAAATTTAAAAACACATAATACAAGTGGATCTCAATACACGTATTTGAAAAATAGAACCATACAAAAATATAAGAACACGGTTATAGAAATTCATATACTTAAATATAATAAACAAAATTGTGATGTGATTAGTGCTATTTGTAACAACAATAGCAAATATATATGGTCCGCAATCAAGAACAACTCGTATAATGGCGGTATTACCTCCAAAAATATAATTCAAGCAGATACATGGAGGGGCTATTTTGACTCCAAATTCGAATTGCCTGCATGTTTTGTTGACAAAAAATTTCCTACTAAATCGAATTGTACATCTTCAGCATTTGAGTGGAAGGTAGAAGATATCGAATGGGGTATTAGGAAATTATCAAATTCAAGAGCCGCTAGGCCGGATCACATTCCTGCGTGTATATACAAGGCTGATGTACATTTTTGGGCTAGGATACTAAAAATCAAATTTGATAAGATCTTGATATCAGGCGTTTTACCCGTATAATGGGTGACTGCAATTCTCATTCCCATTTACAAAAAAGGGGACCCATTAAATCCTGGGAATTATAGGCCCATCTCACTGACGGATGCAGCAGCCAAACAATGTTCTATCCTTGTTCTATTTGAACTATACAAGCAATTGAGAACTCTCAATGCATATTCTAAAGTGCAAATTGGATTTAGAAAATGCATGAGTACTTCTTTGAATGCAACCATAATGACAATTTTTAGCATGAACCAAATCAATAGATCTAACTACCTTGTACATTGCATCAATTGACATGATGCTGCTTTTGATATGCTGGTTCATGATTTGTTATGGTTAAAAATGTATAAAAATTGGCCTTCCAGTATATTTTATCAACTGGATTGCTAGATTTCACCATTACACATCATTCAGGATTCGTACGGCTAAGGAGGGAGCACTAACTGAGCCCGTTAACTCCTATATTGGAGTGAAACAAGGCTGCAATTATGCTGCGACAGTATTTAACTTATATTTGAGTGACTTAGACAAGGTATGAAATAATAATGATTAGGGCATTTGGAGTAAAAATGGAAGTAATTCTAGATTCCTTAGGAGTCGACCTAATGGATTTACACAGGAGACCTTGTTATGTAAAACAAAAGCTTTTTGAACAAGATTGGATAACCACTATTGAACAACTCTCAAAATTGAAAATCTATAAAGAATATGTAAAATATCCACATAAGAGGGATGGTTGTTGTCTATAACTTTCAATTTTTACGTGCAAAATTGCAAGAAGGCATTATATGAGATTCAAATTGAATCAGATTCATACCATGGAAAGAATTAAGCATTGGGTCCCTCTTAAAGACGGCAATTTGAAAATGAATTGTCGATTTTTAAACTGTAATGAAAATGTTGAAACTTTGAAACGTTTACAGGGTAATTCATAGAATTTCGCAGAAAAGTGTCGCAAGCGGCTGGCGTAGAGTGTCCGCGTGCGATTGTCTGCGCCAGGCACTTGCGCTAAAACCGATTTCCGCGCACAGCGTATTCATGGATTTTAGGCTCCCAAACCACCTTCCACGGCCCCTGCAGGCAGCCCACAAAACAGGGGACTACCCTGCACACCTGCTCATGTCCCCCTGCACCCCCACCCCCCAGCAGTGCAGGGGCAGCCTCCACCAGGCCCCCACCCATGTCTCCCACCACCCCCACCCCCCAGCAGTGCAGGGGCACCCTCCACCAGGCCCCCACTCATGTCTCCCACCACCCCCACCCCCCAGCATCCAGGGGCACCCTCCACCAGGCCCCCACTCATGTCTCCCACCACCCCACCCCCAGCCACCAGGGGCAGCCTCCACCAGGCCCCCACTCATGTCTCCCACCACCCCCACCCCCCAGCAGTGCAGGGGCAGCCTCCACCAGGCCCCCACTCATGTCTACCACCACCCCCACCCCCCAGCCACCAGGGGCAGCCTCCAGCAGGCCCCCACCCATGTCTCCCACCACCCCCACCCCCCAGCCACCAGGGGCACCCTCCACCAGGCCCCCACCAATGTCTCCCACCACCCCCACCCCCCAGCAGTGCAGGGGCAGCCTCCACCAGGCCCCCACTCATGTCCCCCTGCCCACAGGCCCTGACAATCCTCAAGCATGTGCCTCATGGCCAGCCACCACAGCCCATAGACACAACCAAGTATTACATGTGCCCATGATACTACTCCAATGGAAACAATGTAAATCAACACATGTGTCTCACACACACACAATGGTTGCAAGGGAACCTGAAAACCCATATCATGACATGCATGAAAACAATGAGATGAAACCACACATTGAAGAATGAAAAAATCAAAATAATGTATTAAAAACAACAGCAATAGCTATCAAAATCAACCAAAATACACAAGTAAAATAATTAAAAAATTAAGCAGGCTGTCTCTTTTCAAAATGAAATCAATAAATGACAATACGAAAAAATATCTTCCAAAGTTCAAGTCCATGAAAAGTAAATGAAGGTAAAAAAGAAATAAAAAACCATTGCTCCATGGCAAAAAATATTCATAGTTAAAAAAATATCCAAATCCAAAGTCCAACTATGTACAAAGTATTCAGGGTCCATCATCCCAAGAGAAGAAATGAAACCTACCAAAAAACCTATCTAAAATGGAACTATATACAAAAGGTGGAGCAGTGTCCGTCGACTCCAAAGAAAAATAAACTGCAAAGGAAACCTATCACTAAATAACTATATACAATGGCGGCGGGCCAGTCCAGCGGCTCACTTAGTGGTGTTCCGGGCCAGGGCATCATCGAACTCCTCGTCTATGTCCCGGAGGTGGTCCTGTTCCATGGCCCCGAGGGTCCGCAGGGACGCCGACATGTTCACCTCCAACTCCCTGCGGATTGCCTCGAGGCACTCGGCCCGCCTCAGGGCCCTCCGCATGGAGTTCTCCGCCCTGACCATCGTGAGCCGCGCCTCTTCTGCCTGCCGCCGCTCCGCATCTATGGCGTGGCCCAACCGCTGCCACACGGAAGACACTTCCCGTCCAGGGTCCTCCTGCCCTCCGGCCGATGCCTGCCCCTCCGATGTTGAAGGCCCCGAGCTATCGTGGCTCCCACCTACAGCCTCCTGCTGCTGCAGCTGCTGCTGTCCATGTGCCCTGTCCGATGGTGCCTGCACATCCTCCTCCAGCTGGGGTGCAGTCGTTGACGTGGCCACCCCTGCTGGACGTCCGACTCCCGACTGTGGCAGGGATCTGTTGTCCACCAGCCTGGCCGCACGGTCGGAGGCAGCTCCACAGGGCACCCAGGTGACACATGGGTGGGAAGATGGCATGGAGGACGACTGGGGCATAGGGGGTTCTGTGGAGAAGGGGGTCGGAACAAGGTCCAGGAAACGGAGGAATCCAGCCCTGGTGAGCTGTCCCAGTGGGTCAACGCGGTCAACGAGCCATGCGAGAAGACGTGCAGACTCATCATGAAAAGACTGCAGGTCAGCTCGCATGGCCCGTTGACGCAACGCCACCCCACCCTGGACAGGCACAACCTGGTGCAGGATAGCCACATCCGCAGGGAGTGGAAGGCCAGGTGTCGTAAGCCAATCCTCTCCCTGAGAACGGGTCTGGAGGTAGGCATCCCCGCTGGTGCAAGATGATGCAGTGACAGGAGCAGGGACAGGATTGCACACAGGCACCTCTGCAGCGGCCTGTGCTGCCTCCTGTCCCTGATCCTGCACTGCACCACTAGCACCAGTGGAATCCCCACTTCCAGACCCCGCCACTGTCGCTTGCACGGCCTCCTCCTCCACCAAAGCCCCCACCAACCTGGATGACTCCGTGCCATCTTCCCCCGTTGGGTCCCGTGGGGTCCCAGCTGCCCCTTCTGCTGCCGAGGAGTCCAACTCCAACCTCCGTCTCTTGGACCTCCCCTCGGCAGCTGCGGCATGGGACGCGGCACCGGACTCCTCACTCCCCGACGAGATCACAACCTGGGAGGGGATCCGGGCCTTGCGTCTCCGGCTGGTGGTGCGACCCCTGCCGCTGTGCTCCACAGCACCTTCTCCGCCCTCTTCATCAGTTGACGCTGCAGACAGGGAGAAAGAAAACACAGGCATCAGGGTACTGTAAAATGGACTCATACACACATGACAGTTATACATGAGTGGCATTGGTAAACCTCAGACATGGCATCACAATCCCCAACACACATGTCATTTCAACTTGCACACATGAGCCATACCACAGCCATAATGCAACAGCCAGCACCATCCATTCACATACAACAGCATGAGCAGCCAAAGGTCATCCACACATCACATGCAACATAGGGAGTACACTACACATGCACACACAACACCAAACTTGCATGCATGTGTACACCTCCGCCAACTGTCGCAGTGTTTTGATCGACATCCATGTCACACCTGACAATCATTCCTCCACATCCTGTGCCATGCAAGCCCACACACACAAGCACCATCCATGTGTCACACATGAGACCCCTCGCATGTGTCACCCTCACGGCGCTGTACACCCCCCCTACTTGGCCACATAAAAATACATGTTCAACCTGCACACTCCTGGCACACCACCACACGCACAGCTTACAATCAGTATGCATGTACACTTACCGCTCGACTCCAGACAGGTCTGCTTCTCAAGGACCTGGATGTGGAGCGCTGGGGATATGCGTTCCAGGTCCCTCATCTGATCTTCCGACAAGTGGCCCCGGCGCCCCTTAGCATCCGCTGCCTTCAGGAGGCGCCGGGCCTTGTTGAGGGTCCTGGACCTGAAGTCCTCCCAGCGCTTCCTGACACGTTCGTAGTCGCGGACTGCCACCTCCTCCGCGTTGATGGCAGTCACGATGTCCATCCAGATCCAAGTCCGTCCTTCCTTGTCGGCGCGCAACCTTCCGAAGAGGGCATCATACTGCCCCAGGACATGCTCCACCAGGACACCAACTTCGGTGGCAGTGAAGCTGGTGCCCCTCTGCCTCCTTGGCCGGGGGTTGCCACTGGTGCCAGATGTTGCAGTGCCCGACATGGCAACCCCAGAGGCAGGAGTGGGTGGGCAACTGGGTCCTGGGGCTGGGCTGTGGGGCGATGGAAAATCAGTCGGGAGTCTTCGGTTCCAGCAGGGGTGGTCACAGCAACAGCACCCCTGGCTGATGTGCAGGCAGCAAATGGCAGGGCACGTGGACAGCAGGCAGTCAGGCAGCAGCATATGGCCGGTGGGCGCGTGCTCAGGGCTCTGGGGGGCAGTAATTTGGCCTTCTGGGCAGGAGCGTGGTCTTCCGTGTGTGAACGCGTGGTCAGCTTGATACGGAGTGATTTGGCACGTGAAAATCCAACACGTCTGCGTGTAATTCGAGGAAAGGCCCTTAGCGCGTAAACACATCGCCAGCGTATGCGCGTCTATGAAGTCACGTGCACGTTGAATTGGGCACACGTTGGAAAATGTTGCAAGTGAAAAAAATGAAAGACACGTCCGAGTGTCAAAGCGTGTAATTGGTGGGAATGGGCCTAGCGCGTACACGAGGCAGTGACAAAGCGTGTAATTGGTGAAAATGGACCTACACGCAGAAGTGACAAAGCGTGTAATTGGTGAAAATGGACCTACACGCAGAAGTGACAAAGCGTGTAATTGGTGAAAATGGCCCTACACGCAGAAGTGACAAAGCTTGTAATTGGTGGAAATGGCCCTACACGCAGAAGTGACAAAGCGTGTAATTGGTGGAAATGGCCCTAGCGCGTACACGCCGCGTAAGTGACGCTGGACATGTGGGCCTGCATAAAAGGTACGTGTAGAACACCATTTCCTTGTACGTGCTTTTCGTGGAGAGCGAGTGGGTGAATTCTGTACTTCTTGTCGTTTCACACGCGATTTACTTCACGGCGTTTCAAGTTCGTACTCCCTGTTACCTCTGACAGCTTTTTCTCTTTTTTCTCTTTTACTGGTTTACCTGGGCCTGTTCCCTCAAACAGTGTTCCCTTCTACTGTTGTCCTGTCTCCTCAGACAGCGTACAAATCTTCTTTTGGCACGGGTGTTGCCAACCAAACACGCTCCTTTTTCACGCTCTTTTACCTGGCAGACGGTGAGTCACGCACGTATCTAACATCTGTGCTTGCCCCGTGTGTAGCCTACCCCTTCAGAGGTCATTCTAGGCTGCGTGTGACACGCATACGTTCATTCTTGTGTTACTGGGTGCCACAGCGTAGTGCAGGTTTTTCTTTCTGCACATGTGGTCTAGGAGGGGTTGCGTGCACGTCATCGCCCTTTTTTGGGCCTCCTGTGCGTAGCGTGACCCGTCATCTTTCCCCAGGGGTTACATTCAGCCTTGCTAGAGCACTAGGGTACAATTACCATCTCGTACCCAACCCCTTTGACCCCCAATTGCCCAGGACAATAGTTTACAGCCACTCCCATACGCACATTAACATCAGTGCCATGGCTGGGAGGCGAGGATTCCGTAAGGGTGGCAAAGGTGGAAGAGCCACAAGTGGTGGCCGTGGTGGATCCGGTAGGGGACGTGGTCGTTACTTGCAGGGTGAGCCTGTCCCCCCATGTGTGGAGGACCAGTCAAGGGCACCCATAATCCCTCCTCCCCCCCTCCCGTTGAGGCTGATGTGGCTGACACCATCCATGCTCAGCCCTTGTTGGACCAGCCCATTGTGGCACCAGACCTGGCTGACTCCATGGCTGACTTCCAGGTCAGCAGGCCTATGACACGTGCGCTGGTGCACGTTGATGTCATCATGCCACGTGGATCTGGGGCAGCAAGGTCATCTGCTGCCCCAAGTAGGCAGGGCGGAGAGGCTGCAGGGGCAGCTGCGGCTCCATCCACCCCAGCTCTCACACACCCAGCCAGGACAGTGTCGGTCCTAGTCCATCCTGCTGACATTCCCCCTGACACCATTACACTTGAGCCAATGCCTGCACCAACTCCCATGCTGAGTGTGCAATCCCACACTCCTGATACAGAGTCCACCAGGGCTCCTGCCCCTAGTGTCCAGAGCGGCGCAGGACACTCAGGATCACCACCACCTTCCAAGCGGAAGAGGAAGAGTGCTCGTCCAGCACAGGCTGATGCCCCAGACACGGCTACACAGTCCGGCCCGTCGAGGAAGCCCAGCTTCACGGATGACGAACTGAATGCACTTGTCGAGTATGTGTCCGGACATGATAACGAGATGGTCATTGTTGCAGGATCCAAGACCACACCTGCACAACGCCAGGCACACTGGCAGACCGTTGCGGACATCGTAAGTGCCCTTGGAATCGTGAGGCGCACAGCCAATGATTGCTATAAGCGCTGGAATGACCTAAAGCGCAGGGCAAAGAATAAGCTGGCCTCAAGTCATGCCGCAACTCTAGTGACTGGAGGTGGGTCTCCAGTAGTGGACATGGAACTCACTCCACATGAGTCAGACGCTCGGACCTACGTCACGGAGGAACAGATCCAAGGCGTGGGAGATCTGCCTGATTACGAGGCATTGTCCGGTGAGTGCACATGCATGTGTGTGTCATCCATGTGCATGGTGTGTGTGTGAGGGCTTCTGTTTGTGTGCCAGGTGAGAGTGTGTGCACCTGAGTCGTATGGGTCAGCCATGTGCTTCATGCAATACATCCTGCGCAGCTGCATTTGGCCATAGCAGTATCCCTTCTGCCAACAGTAGACATCTAGCCCAACAGCACGCCAGTTGCCCTTGAAGTGTCACCTTGCCACAACATTGTTGCTTATTTTTCTCTGTTCATTCAGGCAGATTGTTTGCATTCCGCCACTTTTACTAGGCATTTCTCAGTCCTCTAGTCACATGTCTGACATGGCTATGGTAAAGTGGAGTGACTTTGTTGCCTGGATATCATTTGTTCACACATGTCCCTGTGCAATTGGACCATTTTGGACTGGCAGCTCCAGGTGAAAAATCTGACCTGGTTGAATTAGAAAAGCTATTACATGCGGGAACTGGACTGAATGAATAGGTGCTGCCCTCCTCTCCATCTTCACTCAATAGCAATGGTACATGCCATCTGTGTGATGGCATGTGTGTTTCACCTGGCAATCACAGGCCAATGTGTGATGCCACTGCCAGGCAGCATGCAGAAAATGTGTTCATCTTCCATCTTGGTGTCATCAGTGTGTGCCATTTGCCTGCCCTTCATATGCAGTGAGGGTGCATGCATGGGAGGGTTTTAGTCATGTGGGACATGTGTCAATCAAGTACTGGTTCTCTTGCTTCTCAGCCCTCATTGTGTGCCATGGTGCTAATGCCTGTTTCCATTTCTTTGTTTTTATGTCTTTGCAGGGGAAGACGCACCTGATACTGCTGGGGTTGTGGAGATGGTGCAGACCCAGGAGGGGTCCGAGGGCCGACCAACCACCAGTGAGGGACGTGGTGTGGTGGTGGGTGAGAACCCACAAGTGCTGCAGGTCGTGCTCTCAAGGGGTGTCTCTGGCTGCACCTCCCCCGAGCTGTACTCAGGTGTTGATTCGGATGATGAGACCTACGTGCCGTCGCAGGTGAGTGTTCCAGGGAGGGTTTCTGTTCTGTCCCACCCACCTGCACCAGGGTCAGAACCCTCAATGGGGATGTCAATGTTGGCAGCTACGCCTTTGGTGGTTACGGTTGCAGGGTCACACTCCGCGACATCTGATCCTGTTCCTGGGCCAGCAGATCAGAGGGGGAATGCAGTCCTGCAGCCTCAGGCAGTGCCGGCACAGCAAGGCGCAGTTCGCCTTGCCCCAGACAGGTGTGGTGCCCGCCGACGTGGTGGCCGTACGCCACCTGGCAATACCGCATGGGAGCAATCCATTTACGGTATGGCAACCCAACAGGCAGCATCATCCGAGATGATGGCTCAGGCCATGGATAGGGTGGCCACTTCCATTGTCGCCCCTGAAAGGCTGATGGAGCGACTACAGCAGGCAACCGACTCCATCTGCCAGTCACACAGGGAGGACATGTTGGCGTCCAACAGGGACAGGCGGGCGGCACTGGCGACTCTGCAGGAGGCCATCTCCATAGAGTCCCAGGGCCACAGGGAAGCCCTGAGGCAGGAGCTCCTTCACCTCAGGACGACTCTTGTTGAGCTTGAGGCTTCAACACACCAAAGGACAGAACAGCAGCTGGAGCATCTCACCCATACGCTCTCAGCTGAGATGCAGGCAACGAGGGCGGAGGTCCGGGCATCCCGTGAGTAGTTGCATGGGGACCTCCGCACACTCATCCTCCAGAACGAGACCTACCACACCCGCATGCTTGCAGCCATGGAGGAGCAGACTAGGGCCTTGCGTGGGCTGCCTCCCATAGTGCAACCACCTCCGGATGCAGCTGCACAGGGTGATAATAGCGACAGCAGTGATACTCCCACAATAGGGTAGCCGTGTGGGCCATGAGCCCATGGAGGTGTTTTTTTTCCCAGGATCCACACAGGTGGATTTTGGTGTGCACCCTGTCCTCGGACCTCCTGGGTGGCCTCCCCAACCCCCCTGGGCCCATCAATGGCCATTTTTGATTTTTTTTAATTTTAATTTTTATTTTTATTTTTATTTTTCCCAATTTTTTTGGGACAATTTGTTGCTTTCCGTGGTTCCTGTGGGCATACGCTGCATTGTGGCTGGGCACATGCAGGCTTGTCATGTATTTGGTTCAGATGCTTGGGTTTGAGTCACACACACCCCTCCTGCTTCCCGTTTCCATGGGCTTGCAAAGGGTGTGCCCAAGTGACATTGACGTACATGGTGACATTGGACTCCCACTACATGTGTGGGTAGTCTAGTCAATACTGTGTATACATTCCTAGTGCATATTGCTGTTGTGTTGTACACTGCATGTTGCATTGATGTGTAACTCATCATCTGTGTCTACCTCCCAATTTGCAGGTCCCTTCCTCATGTCTACACAAGGCCCTCTAGTTTGGAGATGGGGTCCATGTTGGCAGCAGTGCACCTACAACTCTACATGGCGCCAACACTGTACAGTTGGAAGTGGTGGGAGTGCAGGCATTTCCAGGTGGTGAGACTACTAATTTATTACATTTGTGATGTCATGTTAATGGTAGTACCTGCTCAAGTTTGTTGTTGGTCCTGCATTACTGTGAGCATTTCAGGTGTTGCAAGTTTCAATTAGGGACACTGTACATTGTGACACTTGTGTCATGTTGTGGGGATTACTTTGTTTATCTGCAAATAGCATGACATGGCACGGTGTGTCGTGTGGCGGTGCTGGGGCTGGGTTGGCTGACATGGCACTGTCCTCTTGTTGCATTTTGCAAGTGGGTATTCATTTTAGCTGCTTGAATGTGTTTCTTGACAAAACTGCATTGGTGGTGTCTGTGTGGGTAGGGATGCACACATTGTAATACTTCCAGGTGAACAATCTCAGGCTAATATGGTTTTCACGGTTGATTCTCCAGACATTCAGGATCAGTGTCAGGTTGAGTCATCATTGATTGTCAGATGGAATGTGCCAGGGCAGTGTGCACTCCACAGGGGTGTGATTTCTATGTGAAGTAATTAGCCACTAGCTGTGTACGGGCTGCCTCCCCCGTGCCCTTTCCCCTCCCATGCGCAGCGGCTGTGCATGTCGTTGGGGATGTGGGGCCACCACCATGTCCACGGCCAGGCCCCGGCGTGTTGCAACGTTGTGCAGGACACATGCTGCTACTATGATCCTGCACACTACTGGGGGAGCGTATAACAGCTGCCCGCCAGAACGGTCAAGGGAGCGAAAGCGTGACTTTAGCACTCCGAATGTGCGCTCCACTATGCCCCGGGTTGTAATGTGGGCTGTGTTATATCTTACCTCGGGTGGCGTGGTGGGGTTCCGAACTGGCGTCATCATGTGGGGGCTGAGAGGGTAGGCACTGTCCCCTGTGGAGGTGGTGATTGGTATCATTGGTGGGGTTGTGACCTTGCTCAGTATCTGACATGCATGCATGTGCAGTGGCATTCATACTCAGCAAGCAGCCATGTATCGCCATGCCGCCCAGCTTCTAGGTCCCGGCTTAGGGTGGACATTCGGTAAATGAAGCTGTCGTGGGTGGACCCGAGATAGTTGGCATATACTGAGGTGATGATTCCCTTGGCATTACATACTACCTGCACGTTGATGGAATGCCAGTGCTTGCGGTTCCTAAAGATGTGCTCTGATGCCCTGGGGGGACGTAGAGCCACATGGGTGCAGTCGATGGCACCTAGCACTTTGGGGAATCGTGCCACACCGTAAGAATCCAGGGCGGCAGCATGCCTTTCTGCAGGTGTTCTGGGCAGGTATATGTGCCTGCGGACTGATGGGCGTGCAGTGATGATGTTCAAGACCTGGTGTAGGCAGCGTGACTGGGTGGCCTATGATACCCCACCCACTATGGCACTTGTCCGCTGAAATGATCCAGTGGCTAAGAAGTGCAGTACATTGAGGACCTTCTCCAGGGGGCTGAGTGCTTGGGAGCACAGGGTGGGTGATGTGAGGTCATCCTCCCACTCACTCACCAGATCCAGTATTATGTGTGGTGGAAACCTGTACCTCCCATACACCTGGTCATCAGGCATCCCGAAAAGGCTGGTTCTGGGTGTGAATATTCTGGCCCTGACTATCCTCCTCCTCCTCCTTTGGTAGCCCACGGCCACTGCTGCTAGGAACGGTATGTTCATCCTGGATCTGAGCTTGTTATTTTGTTAGCGTGCAAATGTATGCGTTGCGCGTGTTGTAGGCGAGCGTGTGACCCGCGCACCCCTGAAATCCAGTACCCAGTCCAATAGCGTGTGGAAATTCCCGCGCACCCCGGGATACAGGTGCGCTGACGTACTTGCGTGTGTAAGTGCCCGCGCACCCCTGAAATACACGTACATAGGCCAATCGCGTGTACGCGCACTTTTGTCCAATTACACGCGATGACACTCTGACGTGCTGTCCAATTACACGCAATGACACTCTGACGTGCTGTCCAATTACACGCGATGACACTCTGACATGCAGTTTTTCCACGTGTGCTCCGTCATCACGTGCTGTGTGGGAAACACCCGTGCGGGTCACGTCACAGACGCGCTTACGCACTGAGGGCCTTTGGTCCAATAGAATCGCGTATGCGTGCTGACGCGCTTACGCGCTAAGGGCCTTTGCTCGAATTTCACGCTGACGTGCAGGATTTTCACGTGCCAAATCACTCCGTATCAAGCTGGCCACGCGAAAACACACGGAAGACCACGCTCCTGCCCAGAAGGCCGAATTACTGCCCCCCAGTGCCCCGAGCAGCCTCCCACGTGCCATCTGCTGCTGCCTGCCTGCCTGCCTGCCTGCCTGCTGCAACCGTGCCCTGCCATTTGGTGCCTGCACATCAGCCATCTGCAGGGGTCCAGTTGCTGTGTCCACCCCTGCTGGAACTGAAGACTCCCGACTGGGATTACATCGCTCCACAGCCCAGCCCCAGGACCCAGTTGCCCACCCACACCTGCCTCTGGGGTTGCCATGTCGGGCACTTCCACATCTGGCACCAGTGGCAACCCCAGGCCAGAGGGGCACCAGCTTCACTGCCACCGAAGTTGGTGTCCTGGTGGAGCATGTCCTGGGGCAGTTTGATACCCTCTTTGGATCGTCCCGCGCCAGCAAGGAAGGACGGGAGAGGATCTGGGCCGACTGTGTGGTTGCCATCAATGCGGAGGGGGTGGCAACCCGCGACGTCCAGAAGATCAAGAAGCGCTGGGAGGACTTGAGGTCCAGGACCCTCGTGAAGGCCCGGCGCCTCGTGGAGGGGGGCCGGGGCCGCATGAGTTCCATCCAGATGAGGGTCCTGGAACGCGTACGCCCAGCGCTCCACGCCCAGATCCTTGAGAGGGAGACCCGTCTGGAGTTGAGCGGTAAGTGTCCAAGCATTGCTGTGTGAGACAGGGCATGTTGCGGTGTGCTGGTTCTCTGATACTTGCCTGTATGTGTGACATAGGCCATGTATGCATGTATGTGTGCAGGGACATCATGGTAATGCATGTGCGACCAGTGATGTGTGAACCACATGGTTGTTGCATGTGTTTAAATGCCACATGGGGAGCCCTATGCAGATTTTAAACATGAGAGCATGCCAGTCTCTGTTCCTGGACATGGGTGGGGGTGAGGGATGGGTGCTGATGCCAGGTACATATATGGTAGCCATGTCTGTGTGCCTGACCTGCGTGTCTGTGACTTGTGCATGCCATGGATGCATGACACATGTGTGTGACAATGCACAGATTCACTGATGCAGCCTAGTTACCCTTGTATCCGCTGTGTTTGGGGTGTATGGGGCCAGATGGATGTGACTGAGGTGAAGTGTGTGCATGTGATAGGCATGACCCATGATGCATGTGAGTTCCATATCATTGTATGTTTCAAGAGTCCATTGGACATGTATGGAAATGTCCATGGCATGCACCATGCCTGTTACTGTGTGTGTTTTGCCTGGACTGACCCATGTGTTGTGGAGGGACATGATGGAAGTGTACTTTGACAGTGGTACTCATCTGCTATTGCTTCCTGTCTAGGGGACCATTGTACAGTACCCTGATGCTTGTGTTCTTTGTCTCCCTCTACGCAGCGGCTAGTGAAGAAGAGGGTGGAGACGGCGCTGTGGAGCAAGGCGGCGGGGATGCCCCCACGGCTGCAGCGGAAGGGGTGGGTGAGCCCCCACAGGGGCCTGCTACGGTGGAAGACGGTGAGGAGCCATCCAGGTTGGTGGTTTCCACAGAGGAGGAGGAGGCCGCCACAGGGGCACACATGGGGCCTGGTGGGGGCATCCGTGCTGGTGCAAGTGGTGCAGTCCAGGGCCAGGGGCAGGAGGCAGCACAGGTCACCGTGGAGGGGCCTGTGCATGTCGCTGTCCCTGACCCTGTGAGTGCACCACCATGCACCAGCAGGGATGCCCCGTCCCAGGCCCGTCCGCAGGTAGAGGGGATGTCCATGTCACCTGACTCCCCTCCAACTGCGGACGAGGGGACCCGTGTCCGTATGGAGAAGGTCCTGATTGGGGTTGCGATGCGCGCGGGTGCAATTCGTGATGACGTGCGTGCTTTCCGGGAGGAGCACGCACATCATCACGAAGAGCACCGTGCCGACGTGGCCTAATTGGGATCTTCCATGTTCGGGGGTTTCCTGCATGTGTCGGCCAATCTGGCGGCCCTCTCCTCCTCTGTGGAGGCTATACGCCGGTCGTTCTCCTTGCCGTCTTCCGGCCCAGATGCCACCAGGGCCCCCTGTGGACCTGCCCTGACCTATGCAGCCAGCTCGGTGGGGATCCCATCCCTGCCACAGTCGGGAGTCGGAGGTCAAGCAGGGGTGGACACCACAGCAACTGTACCCCAGCAGATGGAGGATGTGCCGGCATCATCAGGCAGGGCACGTGCACGACGGCGTCGGTGGATTCCATCAGCCTGGATGCCCTCGTGCTGGCAGCGGCAGTTGCATCGGAGGCAGCAGCAGAGTCAACATGGGAGGCATCATGGCTCGGGGCCATCAACATCGGAGAGGCAGGCATCGGCCGGAGGGCAGGAGGATCCAGGACAGGAAGTGTCTTCCGTGTGGCTGCGGTTGGGCCAGCAGATAGGTGCGGAGCGGCGGCGGGCGGAAGAGGAGCGGCTCACGATGGTCAGGGCGGAGAACTCCATGCGGAGGGCCCTGAGGCGGGCCGAGTGCCTCGAGGCAATCCGCATGGGGTTGGAGGAGCAGATGGCGTCGTCCCTGCGGACCCTCGGGGCCATGGAACAGGACCGCCTCCGGGACATAGACGAGGAGTTTGATGATGCCCTGGCCCGGAACACTACAGAGTGAGCCGCTGGACTTGCCCGCCGCCTTTGTATATAGTTCTTTAGTTTTAGGTTTCATTTGTTTATTCTTATGATTTGGAGTCGACAGACACAGCTCCACTTTTTGTATATAGTTGCATTTTTGTTAGGGTTTTTTGTAGGTTTCCTTTGTTCAGTTGGGCTCATGGACCCTTGGATATTTTGTGCATAGTTCTTCATTGGATTGTTTTATTTTTTAATGTTTTATTTCTTCTCCATGGAGCAATGGTGTTTGGATTTTTTTTTCTGTCGGATTGATTTCATTTTTAATGTGACTTTGAAGTACATTTTTTTTGGATTTGGTGTTTTTAATTTTTTTGGACGGACATGCACCTTTTCTTTTTTTCATTGGCATTGTAGTTTGTTTCATTTCATTTGCATTCATATTTTTTTAATATAATTTTGTTTTCATACTTCACTGTGTGGTATCATCTCATTGGTTTCATGCATGTCATGTTGGGTGTTTTCCAATTCATTTGCAACCATTGTGTGTGACAGACATGGGTTCATTTGCTTTATGTACGTTGGGGGTGTAACATGTAATTTTCATTTCCATGTGGGTGAATGGGTTACTTGGTAGGGCCTTTTGGCTGTGGAGGCTGACCATTACGCACATGGTTGGTGATTGTGAGGACCTGGGTGCAGGGGGATATGGGTGGGGGCCTGGTGGAGGGTGCCCCTGCACTGCTGGGGGGTGGGGGTGGTGGGAGACATGAGTGGGGGCCTGGTGGAGGGTGCCCCTGGATGCTGGGGGGTGGGGGTGCTGGGTGACATGAGCAGGTGTGCAGGGTAGTCCCCTGTGGTGTGTGCTGCCTGCAGGGGCCGTGGAGGGTGCACAGGGAATACCTGGGAGCACACAGCCAAATCGCGTGTAGAATTTCCTGCGTACCCCTGTCATACACGTGCCCAGCCAAATCGCGTGTGGAGCTTCCCGCGCACCCCTGAAATCCACGTACCCGGCCAAATCGCGTGTGGTACTTCACGCGCACCCCTGAAATCCACGTACACGGCTAAATCGTGTGTGGAACTTCCCGCGCACCCCTGAAATCCACGTACCCTGACAAATCGCGTGTGGAACTTCCCGCGCACCCCTGAAATCCACGTACCTGGCCAAATCGCGTGTGGAACTTCCCGCGCACCCCTGAAATCCACGTACCTTGACAAATCACGTGTGGAACTTCCCGCGCACCCCTGCAATCCACGTACCCTGACAAATCGCGTGTGGTACTTCCCGCGCACCCCTGAAATCCACGTACACGGCCAAATCGCGTGTGGAACTTCCCGCGCACCCCTGAAATCCACGTACCCTGACAAATCGCGTGTGGAACTTCCCGCGCACCCCTGCAATCCACGTACCCTGACAAATCGCGTGTGGAACTTCCTGCGCACCCCTGAAATCCACGTACCCTGACAAATCGCGTGTGGAACTTCCCGTGCACCCCTGAAATCCACGTACCCTGACAAATCGCGTGTGAGACTTCCCGCGCACCCCGGTATACACGCACACATATTTTTTGTCAGCGGGTGTCCGTGTTTGTGGGTACCCCTTTGCACGTCATTATTCCTGGAGGGCCACAGTATAGGACATTCATCATGGCTGTATATAGGTGCTATTTGTTGGCGCACCTTTTGGCGCACATTTCTTACAGGCGCAGAGACGCTACCGCCTGCTTTCTTGTGGCGGTCGTGTTTGTGCCTGTGCGCTGGTTTGAGCGTGCGCTTTTTTGCCCTATTCTATTCCATGAATACGTGTTGTAGGCGAGCGTGTGGGCGTTCCGCGCACTTGTACCCTGTACTTCCCCCGTGACGCCCACATTTTGGCAAGTTGTTCCCCATTCCGAGTGTTACGCCCCGTGTTCCGCCTACTTTTGTTGCGTGCGCCGCGCTATGTGCGATTTTCGCTGTGGCCTGTGCGATTTTCGCTGTGACCTGGCGCACGCAGTTAGATGGCCTGTGCGCCAACGTGCGCCGCACACTTTTTTATCGCACATCCGATGGTTTTCTCGCGCACGGCCATCCATGTATCGATGTGCGCTGCTTTTCGTGCGATTTTCGCACTTGCACTGCAATTTTCGCTATTCTACTGCGATTTGCACGTTTTTGGCCACTTACGCCGCGCTAATTATTCCATGAATCGGCCTGACAATATTGGAATGCCCGTTTTTCAAACATGCCCGAACAATGCACCTAATGACATTTTTCAATACTGATTATGTCGACTGTAGGGAAAGTCTATGGGACTGTTTGATGCTGAGGCAAGGAAAATCACTAATTTATGCCCGTGTGGCTTTTATAAAGAAGTGCTTTTGTCACAACCATCAGGAAATGATTAGATATGTTTTAGTATCTCTATATTCTGCGTAAAGGTTTGGAAGATTAATGAAGATTGAGCTGGATTGTCTAGATTGATTTGACTGTTTCAAAATCGTAACTCCAAATAGTCTGTATAGAATGTTTTGTATTGTTTTCAATTTTTTCTAAATGTTTTAAATGTGATTTAAAGATTGAATAATTCTGTTTGAAGAATTGGAATTTAAATATTGTAAAGGTTTTATATTTTTATCCATAAACAAATTTTAAAAAAATGTTCCACACATAGCTGCTTCTCTGCTCTGGAAGCTATTTCTTGCATCAATGGAGTCATTTTAAACAACATACACAAAGCTGCATTACAATAGCATTCAACTGCTATTTCATTAAAATCTGCAATGAGTGTATGTTATAGTTGAAAAACTTTCCAGCTTAGTTAAATGATGTTGTTTTTTTAGCGTTACAAGGACTGATGTCATTTGAATGTGCTTTCACTGACTCCTTACGTTTCCTGGATGAGTGCTTTGCAGGTACATGTATACGGTTCAGGTGAGGAGCATACAGTACACGCAACCTATTATATTATTCAGTGCAAGACATGTCAGCTGTCAGTTTTCTTTCATCAAAGTTTATTCAAAATAAACCTATATTTTTCACACGTGACAAAGCTACATATGACATTCCTTCTTTAAACACTGTATGACCAATGTCAATAAGTGCTGCTTCTAAAGTCAACCCTTGTGATTTATGAATAGTTATTGCATAAGCGGAACATAATGGAAACTGTGCTCTTTTCACAAAGGTACCCTTAAAAAGCATGAAATGTGCAGAGGTCTGAGATATCTAACAAGTTCCTCTACACGATCAAACTTAACTTCAACAAGTTCAATATTTGTACTGTGAGGAAAAGTGTGAAATGCAATCACTCTCCCCATGGCTCCATTGACTAGACCAATTCCTACATTCATGTTCCTCTTCAACATTACTTGAGTATTGATGCACAGTTTTAAAACTCCTTCCAGACGTGCTGTTTTAGAAATTGAATTCTCTAGTTGACCTAATCAAGCTTTTGATCTCTTATCCAACTCTAAAGACATACCATGACCATCTGAAACATCACATTATTTTATCTTCACAATATTTTGCTTCTCTGACAGTAGCATTGTAGAGTTAAACTTGTTAAACTCTGCAAGTGTGCACATCAAAGCAACACAAAAAATATTTATTTCCTTAAGAGTCAACCTGACATCAGACGGACTGCAATCATGTTAGAAATCAGTCTTCCCTTTAACACTGCTTTCACATTGTCCTCAAGAACACCTATACAAACATTATTAAGCATTTCTGCATGCTCTAAATCTGCAGATTGCCTCATATCAATCGTACATTCCTGGAATTCAAAACAAATCAAAGGTTAAAATGACCAATACTTATTATACTTTTTTGAGTATCCTTAGATTGCAGCATTCTGAAAACTGGTTGACCTTTCACAGAAGTTAATTGTCACAAGTCTCCAAAAACAAGTACATGTTTACCTCCAAACAAAACATTGTAGTCAGTCTTCAAAACCTCTTGCATTCGCAAGTGAATGAGAGCTACCATCAAGTTAGAAACTATACTTACTTCATCTACAATCAAGTTATTTAATATTCTAAGAACCTTTCCTACTTCTTGTGCTGCAATTGATACTCTAGTTTGTTGTCATGCTTCAATGGTAGCATCAAGAGGTGATGTAAAGTAACACCTCCTGTTGGAGCAGTTACAATGCATAACAAAGAGGAACCTGTTTCATTTTAGATCATAGCTCTCATTGCATGAATTAAAAAAGATGTACCTGTTTGTTTCTGCTTCTCCTCTAATATACAATACAGTTTTGTATTGCACACAAGAACATTCACGCTTGTCATGCAGTAAGCCATGTAAGAACCTATTTTTAATTTTATAATTTTTATAATAAACTTCTTTTCGCTCAACATTAAGTTTGCTAACAATTTCATCACAATTTGCATCTGCAACTTTACTTTGTTACATTGCCCTTTCCACTTCCTTCACGGCAAGCTCAACATCAGTTTGAATAATTGGCTCACCAAGCTAATTTTGACTTTCTACTGCAGAATCTTGACTTCCCTCAGGAGTCTCTTTTGCCATTTCAGCTGGCAAAGTTTTTCTTAACGTAATACTTTCTCCAGTAACTCCAAGAACTGCTCCATTTTGGATATTTAATTAAGCTTTTTTTTTTAGCAAAAAATGATTTTTCAAAAGTTTCAAAACTTCCAAGCAAATCACTGTCTGCATGCTATGTGAAGATCAACTGTAAAAGACAAAAATAAAATAATTCCTCTTTCTCTTCAGTATGGCAATACATTTTCATGTAGTTAATGAGACATGCCTTCTCATGTCTCACTAGACAACTACTACATCCATGTACTTTAAGCCATCCTCTGTCACTGTTTGCTTCAACATTTTGATATGAGTAGTGTTCTGCTACTTCATATAAACAAAGATCCTCCAACATTTCAGATCGATTGGGATAATATGTATCAATCAAGTTGGTTTTCAAAATCTCTTTTCTGTCAGGTACTGCATCAGCTAGCTTTTCGATTTCACTGAAAGGCTCCAATACCCAATTTCTAGTACTAGATGGTGCAAGACTTAATCAATCTACATTAATGCTATGTCCATACAGCGGAAAACTGCCCATATTTCAGCTGCATTGCTCTTTTCAGCTTTTCTCATGTATGCTGTTGAATCATCAGCAATAAACTGTACATCAGTATTTGCATTCCATAGTTGATCAAAAACAGGATTGTAATCATTAATGAATTGGCATTCCTTGCTTCTTTTAAAATAATATGTATTTCTTGATGTCTTACCCGTAACATGGTGTCAAACAGAAAACATTAAACTATTCACTCGATCAACTGGTGTCACAGGCCTTGGAAAGCCAAATAGGCACTGAGTATATCACTTGTTTTTACTTTTGTATTTTCTCTGACAATACTTTCCACAAAAGTGTTTTTGAAATCTTTCCACCTTGTTCCATGGAACAGCATTCTCATGCTGAGCTGAAATGGAACAAGTAACATATTTTTCAATGAACTCCATCACACAGCCATCACTTTCCTTACTAAACTGAGGATCATCTTTAATCCAAAACAGCATATGTATATGTGGAGCCCACATGCCCGGTACTCTTTCCTCCAAAAGAAATGTCCCACAGTACCGAATGGACCATTTTCTTTATTACATATAAAGTGTAACATGGCAAAACACTTGTGATGAAAATCATGATACACTTACAGGATCCATAGAACACAATTCTCCTGGTGTCATGTGTTATATATTTTCTTTCTGTGGATTAGTTTCAGGAATCCACTCTGCAAGATCATCCCAACCATACTCAGTGCAACTCAAAGTCACAAACCAAGTTGAGGTTTGCAAGTTCCAGATCATGCATCTACCCTCAGATTGTCTCTTATACCAATATTCTTTAGTTTCTCTCAATATTCATAGGTTTAACCTCTAAAACTTCATTTTTTTCTTTCAACTGTTGCAGCATCTCACATGCAGAAAGATTTTGAAATCTAGTTCCAGTCTAAAGTGTATGAGCAACAACATTACATAATGTTGAAAATGCACTTTCATACAATAAGTGAAAAATATATAAAACATTGGTGCAGAAACGTGAATCTTCAGAATACATTCCTGTACAGCGATATTCGGAAGCAGAGATTTGCACCTTCCGATCATTCAATCTCCCCCCTGTACCACTTGGCAAAAGCATTGGGAGACAACAGGCTTCTAATGTAGTTTCCCAGATACTAATTGGTGCACCTTTCATTGCTTGCATTTGATACAATTCTAAACTGTCACCCATGACTTCACGTGAGTGTAGAGGATGAATAGTGTAATGTTCATACAAACGATTCCCTTCTGCAACAGATAGACGCTGAAACTGACCTTCACTTCCTTTGTTGACTCAACATCAAGCATATACCAGTCTGGGGCCGTCAGACTGCTTTTGTATAAATCATTGTGCTCCAATAGAAACGCCAATGCGTTTTTCACTTTTCTAATATCTATAAGCTGCTGCTAAATGCTCTTATCTGTAGTGGCAACACCATTTATTATAACAAACAAAGAATCTGCAATGTCACGCTTCACTCGTATAGTGTTCACATTTTCTTCTAAATTGAGAGGTAAATACAGAACTGTGCCTCTCACACCTTGCACTAATGATCTTTTAGGCAGATTGGACATTTTTGTTGGAAAACTAACAATAAAGGAGGAACAGTTTGCAATGCAATCACTCCAAACATGTTAAATGTTTGAAGAACAGAAGGGATATCAGGCACTACCTCGTCATTCAAAACACTTCGTGGAGGATTACTATTTTGATTATAAAACTAAACAAAGTGTCTACAAACATAAAGTCCCTCTCTCGTGTCAAATCATTTTCTACAAACAAATACAGACACAGTTCTTTCGAGCATTTTATACAGTGTGTTTAATTTTCTCCTCAATGCACACTATTTGCACTTGAGACTTATAAAAAGTGTGTCCACAAGATAAGCAAACAATGTCAGGTCTTTCAGTAGAAGACAACTCAAACATTGCAATACTTCTTTTATATTGTTGAAAAATCTGATCCTCTGTAAGCATTTGATCATCATTTCCACTTCCTGTAAGTGTTTCATCAACATCAACATACTGTTTTAAATGTATCATATTTATCATTTCCACTGTAGAAACTAAACATTCTACAGTGCCAGTCAAAGTGTTTGATTTAAAACTGCAAGAGACATACTTGATATTTTGGACTCATGCAGTTTAATTAGAATGTATCTCATTGTAGTATGATGTGCAGCCAGCATCCGTATATGATGAAACTGACTCTTACATCTACTTTTATCAAGACAAGCTAGAGAGTGACCCAGAAGTGCAGTTGATTTTTCATGAACTTCAAAGTCACATATTATTTGCAGCATCCTGTTCTGTCTTTGAACATTACCATTTTTGTGCAAAACTTGCAAAAATCTATTTAAGACTTTACAAGAAAACCTATCACTATTGCAAACAAGAATTACTCATGCATACCTCACAGTGCTCCTTGGGTTGTATTCTAGACTGATCTAAACTTTCCATTTCTGTATTGTCACACCTTATGATTTCTTCTTTTGTAGAAATCACACTATTTCGGACTTCATAGGTACGTCCACTCTCATGAATAGCTAAGGGAACATTCTTTCCTTGAATATAACTCTCCTCATTAAAAATTCTTTCCGTATGAGAACTGTGTTTCCACTCTCCACCAAACACGTCACAAAAGTTGTCACGTGTAAGTACATGAACTCTTTCTATATTTGTATAGAATGGTTTAGTCACCTTAAGTATTTTTTTAAGTTTATTCAATACGAAAATGAACAATTTTCTTTTTATGTTATATTATGTTACTTTATTTGTATTCCCCCAAAGCCCGTAGGCATCCAGGTGCAGAGAGACAGAAGTGTGAGGCAACTACTACAAAATCAGTCATATTGGTTAAAAAGTACTGTTTTTAACTGCTTTCTAAATTCGAGGTGGTTTTCAATTTTTCGTACTGTTGATGGCAAGGCGTTCCAGGCTACTGCCCCCCGGACATGAAAGGCCCGACCAAGGCCCCTAGCACGTTTAACCGGGTGATGTTCCAAAGAACAGCTCTCAGCAGATCTCACGTTTCTTTGAGGATCGTATAAGCTTACTTGCGCTTTCAAATACACAGGAGCATTCCCATAAATACATTTGTGGTAAGTCGTTAATAGTTTAAATTGGATGCGAGCTGCCACTGGTGAATAGTGTAATCTTTTCCGTGCTGCATTGGTTGGTTCCAAACGTTTCATCTGAAAGATGATACGTGTGGCTGAGTTTTGAATTTTTTGTAGTTCTTGAACATCTAACCCGGTTGCACCTCCCAGTAGGGCATTACAATAATCAAATCGGGGGAGGATCATGGCCCTCACCAGTTTAGTTCTATTTTCTATTGAAATTAGAGGCTCAATTTGTCAAAGCACCTTGAGATGATAGTTTGTGTTTTTTGTGATAGCAGCTACATGGGCGTTGCAGTCCAGGCTTTCCTCCATGTAGGTGCAGACAGTCTTAACTTTGGGCACAACCTTTATTTGGCTGCCATCAATGATAAAGTTGGAATACTTCTGGCTAAGGCCTGATCTTGTAAGTCCTGGGCCAAACAACATAAACTCTGTCTTGGCTGCATTCAAACACAGCCAGTTAGTTGACATCCATCCTTTAATGGTCAAATAGATTGGATCCAGCAGTAGCCGATCCTTCTCGTGGTCCCCGGCGATTTCTACGACCAGTTGAAAATCATCTGCATGATTGCAGAAAAAGACATCTGTCAGTGTCAACTTGTTACACAATGGTAGAATGTAAATGTTGAACAGCAAGGGGGAAAGACAAACCCCCTGTGGCACCCCACATACGATGGTTTCCACATCAGAGGCATTGTCACTCCAATAAACTCGCAAGAGACGGCCCTCCAAAAAGGATCTAAGCTATATAATTGCCTCTGGCGAGAGTCCTCCAACCGTGGCCATACGCTCTAACGGGATTTTATGATCAAGCAAGTCGAAGGCTGCTGATAGGTCTAATAATATGGCATCTATATATGATACATGAGCTCTTATATCAAAAGCTTTATTAATTATTACTTCTATTTTTTCCTTTGCAAAAAACGTTTTTCCCGTATATACAATACGTTGGACGGGGCATCTAAAAATAGAGCATGATTGATCCTATTTATATTAATGTTGTTAAACTATTTTTTTCTCTTTTTCTTCAAAGTCTCACATATACAAAAGCCTGAAAACACACAGCCAAAATAAAAAAGATTCCCAAATGCCTACCAGGTCAGTTACGTTTCACCCCTGACGTCACTGTACCCATAGAAATGATTTTCAGAAAGAAATGAAACACTGACACCCCAAAAATGCATAGCCGTGGGAACAGAACTACTTGTACCCGCAGTTATCAGTAGTCCTTTGTAGCCTTTTATATAGCCGTGAATATCGGCAAAACGGCTGGAAACAAAACTCTTTCATGCTCCTGCAGCACCTCACCAAGTGAGTGCCCCCCTCAACTGTGCCAGCTCCCCCCACTCCACAGATGGCCTCCTCACCAAAATACACACTGAGCAACAACAGCAAGGCATTGTGCATATGCAAATTAACTCAAATGCAAACCTTTTTAAACACACCATAACTTTCTTGGTGATGTGTGTGGGTGAATATATATATATATATATATATATATATATATATATATATATATATATATATATATATATATATATATATATATATATAAAACATCGAGGAAATGACTCCCATTTGTGTACCGCACCCAAAGGCTCTCCGCTTCCTGCTTGTGACTCTTGCTCCACAGCAAGTGACAAAAAAAGATCCCAATGAGCACACTCGATTTGAAAAAATCCAAACGTTTATTTTTGCTATAATGGCACCAGTAAAGTGGCAGAACAATCGGCCTCGGATGAGTCAACTAACGCGTTTCACCATTCGGGCTTCGTCACAGCTGACGGAGTGGGACCTTACATTTATTTTATACCATGTGTGTACCATTTAGCTTAAGTCCTTTCACCAGTGCACTTATGTTTGTACACATCTGTGATTTGGAGTTGAAAAGCATGGGCGCCATATTTGAATGGCCCTAATGTGACGCGTTTCTTTATGTGTTTGCTATTCTTGTTATGCAGCCTTGTTGTGTGTTGTGATGTGCCCCTTCAACTGTCATGACTCAGTGTCTGACGTTGGTTCGCTAGTCCAACATAAATGCGACTATTCGTGTTTTGATTTCGTTATATTGTAATTAGGAGATTTTATACATGCTTATATGGGCGTTAATGCATCTAGCACCCTGGTTTTTGTGTTTCTATATCTCCAAGAAGTGCATTTGTGCTTTTGCCACATGTTTGTGGCTGCTCCATTTCGTGGCTGTGGTATATCCGTATTATGGCTTACTGCTCGATGTAGTCTCTAAAGTGCATTACTTCGTTAGCAGTTAAGTTGCCAAGTGTTGAAACGATATCAATAAAAGTGCATATGTGCAATGGCAACATCATTTCGACCCGCTCTAAAGTGCTCCGTGGCATTAGCAACATGATTAGAAACGCCCTCATTGGGGTGCGTCAATACTTTTGGCCATTGTTCAATGTTATCCCTAAGGAGCCTTCGTGTATTAGCAGTCAGGTTATCTATTATTTAAGCAACTATCTATGAAAGTGTTTGTGCACTTCAGCAGCTTCATTTTAAGCAGAAATAAAGTGCATCTGTGCATTAGCAACATAATTGCCAGCACTCAACTTTCATCAGTGAAATATATATATATATGTGTGTGTTTGGGCATAGTGCTTATACGAAATATCTTGAACTAGTGTCACCTGCTGTGTCCGATATCTCTGCAAGGACGGCATAACATCTGTAAGTTAACATAGGCCCTCATTACAACCCTGGCGTTAAGGGGTTAACGGCGCCATAAAAGGTGGCGGCGCCGTTAACCCCTTAACGCCTGATTACGAGGTCCCTTTGCGGGTAGGCGATTTTAACGCCTGCTTTTTGCAGGCGTTAAAAACCAACCCGCAAAGGGACCTTGGTGCTAAGTACGGTGCCGCAATTTGCGGCACCGTACTTAGCGCCTTCCCCATTCCCATTGAGCCCTATGGGGCAAAAATGGGAATGGGGAAGGGCCCATGGTGAATGGGGAATTACCGCCCCGCCAACCTTGGAATGGGGCGGTAATTCCTCCATTCACCATGGCGGCCCCCGGCATGGACCATGGTGCTAATAGCACCATGGTTTAGCGCCGGGGTCCTAATGAGGCCCATAATGTATTATGCTATGAATGTTACCATACTGTTGTCCCTCACTGCCTAGCAACAGATCTCTGAGCCCATTGGTGAGGAGGCTGCATATTCGTTGCACGGTCTCGCCGGAAGGCACGAGCCGGCAGCCTTTCTACAAGGCACCTTTTATAAGGCACCTAACCTGTCTGTGCCAGTCGGTGCCGCGAGGTCTGGAGGCCTGCCCACATCTACTATAGCTCTCCAAAACTGCAAGGTAAGGCACTCGTTACAATTATCAACATACCACCAACCTCTGGTGTCTCCAATCGGAACTAAACCGAAAAACAGACATATCACTCATAACAACATTATCTCCTATATGTGATACTACACAATCATTACGAATCAGGCGTTAAGGGGTTAACGGCGCCGTAAACGGCGCCAACCCTTAACGCCTGATTCCGAGGTCCCTTTGCGCCATGGTGAGTTTAACGCCTGCTTTTTGCAGGCGTTAAAATCCATGGCGCTAAGGGACCATGGTGCTAATTACGCCACCGTAATTTACGGTGGCGTAATTAGCGCCTTCCCCACTCCCATTATGCCCTATGGGGCAAAAATGGGAATGGGGAAGGGTAAAATGGGAAATGGGGATTTACCGCCCCACTCACCTTGGAATGGGGCGGTAAATCCGCCATCCACCATGGTGTAAACGTAGTTTACACCATGGTGGTAAGGGTACGACCCAGGCGGTAACTTACCGCCTGGGTCGTAATGAGGCCCAATGACTGCTGGTGATTGTTCTACGTGAACGCCTCGCTCATCTGAGCAGTTGCCCAACGACTTACATCCGAGGCAAGCAATCCAGCCCATCTCCGCTACTGCCCTTATGCTCAAAATAATCACTTTTTTCCAATGCAATACTATTTCCTATGTTATTCATGCAAACGCTAATGTACGCCCCTCCAAGCACATCCTTTTGTATAGTGGTACACATGTCTACGCTAAAAAAACTAGCCTCGATATTGATACAAAACTAGAAGCAGCTTATTCTTGCTACGCCTATCCATGCAAATGCTACGCAATACGCTCCAGAGCTGCCTATTCTGTCCAACAGTTTGCATATGATTGATAGCAAACTACCCTATTTGCACTGCTCATATTATGTTCATAGCAGCACACCCATACATATGTATTCATGTGAATGCTAGCATACCAGCCTTTTTGCATCGCTGATATTATGTTCATAGTAGCATATCTTTATATATTTACTTGTCATATCTTCCTATTTACTTGTTCCCAATAACCTCTCTGTGAATTTAGAAGTCTGCCCAATAGCCTCTCTCTGAAAGTTACATTTAAAAGTGTGCCCAATAGCCTCTGTGTAAAAGTAGCATTTAGAAGTGTGCCCAATAGCCTCTGTGTAAAAGTAGCATTTAGAAGTGTGCCCAATAACCTCTCTATGAAAGTTGCATTTAGAAGTGTGCCCAATAGCCTCTATGTGAAAGTGCATAGAAGTGTTCCCAATAGCCTTTCTGTGTAAGTTGACTATAGAAGTGTGCCCAACAGCCTCTCTATGAAAGTTGACTATAGAAGTGTGCCCAATAGCCTCTATGTGAAAGTGCATAGAAGTGTTCCCAATAGCCTCTCTGTGAAAGTTGACTATAAAAGTGTGCCCAATAGCCTCTCTATGAAAGTTGACTATAGAAGTGTGCCCAATAGCCTCTATGTGAAAGTGCATAGAAGTGTTCCCAGTAGCCTCTCTGTGAAAGTTGACTATAGAAGTGTGCCCAATAGCCTCTCTATGAAAGTTGACTATAGAAGTGTGCCCAATAGCCTCTATGTGAAAGTGCATAGAAGTGTTCCCAATAGCCTCTCTGTGAAAGTTGACTATAGAAGTGTGCCCAATAGCCTCTCTATGAAAGTTGACTATAGAAGTGTGCCCAATAGCCTCTCTCTGAAAGTTGCATTTAGAAGTGCGGCCAATAGCCTCTCTGTGAAAGTTGACTATAGAAGTGTGCCCAATAGCCTCTCTCTGAAAGTTGCATTTAGAAGTGTGCCCAATAGCCTCTATGTGAAAGTGCATAGAAGTGTCCCCAATAGCCTCTCTGTGAAAGTTGACTATAGAAGTGTGCCCAATAGCCTCTCAATGAAAGTTGACTATAGAAGTGTGCCCAATAGCCTCTATGTGAAAGTTGACTATAGAAGTGTGCCCAATAGCCTCTCTGTGAAAGTTGACTATAGAAGTGTGCCCAATAGCCTCTCTGTGAAAGTTGACTATAGAAGTGTGCCCAATAGCCTCTCTGTGAAAGTTGACTATAGAAGTGTGCGCAATAGCCTCTCTGTGAAAGTTGATTATAGAAGTGTGCCCAATAGCCTCTCTGCGAAAGCTGATTATAGAAGTGTGCCCAACAGCCCCCCTGCACAAAACCTAAGTTAGAATAGCCCTAGTAATGTATACAGTCGAATTTAGAAGTGTACCTATTAGTACCTAATTAACCCAACATCATCTCTGTGATCAGTTAAACCTAGAAGTACACGTAATAGTCTGAATATCAATTGTGCAAGTCGAACTAGAAGTGTGCTTAATAGCATACCCCCACTAAATCTAGAACTACAATTAAAAACCTACCTAAACTCCTCCTGAAGTCTAACCAAAACCATACCTGGGGTGCTGCTAATCCAATTCCTCGTTAATAGTTTACCTGTACTCCAGCATACTAGAAAGCCTACCCAACAGCGTAACTGTGCTGTAGCGACAACTAAATAGACCGCCTAATTAGCACTTCCTAACGGCTAGCTACACTTCAAAACGGCCTAATATCTGCAAGCTAGTACAAATAGTTTGCCAAAACCTAGAATAAGTGAATAATATCACCCGGCTTCGCGGAACCCTGAAATCAAGCTCACTCTCAGCCAGTGATATCACCGAATCTATATAGTCCAATAAACTATAAATCGCACTTGAAACTACACCTAACAGCCACTAAGCATGAGTGCACTCACTCCACCAAAGTTTGTTGGAAACAAGCACCATGGACCGCTCCCACTGCACGATCTGCCTTCCCTCCCGTCCCGGCCCCCCGCTTCCCCAATCAACCCACCCTCGTTCGCTTTCCCTACCATTCCCCTCTCCAAACACCAAGCCAGAGGGGCACGATGGCGAGCCAACCACCCAAGACCACTCCTCCCCCAAACCCCACCACCGACCAGCCAAGGATAACCATGCCCGCTCCCCTCACTATCATACGGAGACATCCCGCCCTGCAAACATCCACCCTAAGACCACTCCTCCCCTGAACCCCACCACCGACCAGCCAAGGATAACCATCCCCGCTCCTCTCACTATCATACCATGGACATCCCGCCCTTCAACCTCCAACCCCCTGCCTTTCCCACAAACCCCCGCCACCTTCCATCACCGACCACACCCTTTCCCCTCCCTAAAAACTGCACGCCTGGCCCTAGCAAGAACCGAAGCTGCATCCCTCTCCCCCTCTGACCCCCCTACCCTCTCTCACACTCCAATCGCAACAAAGAAACTAAAGAGGAAACGTACCTGGTCCCCCTCAATCTCTCAACACTCTTCACCTCCCCTGTCTCGACCCACCTCCTCTATTCCCCAATCACCTCCTTCCCCCGTGGCTTCACCCTTCCTGAAACCCCTCTCCCTCGACTTCTCATCATCTGCAACTGAAACGCCTAACCGCCCACAACCCACCTTCAAATCCCCCGAGCCAAACCCGATCATCCTAACACAGGCAATCACCCAATCCGGCCCGAAGCGATCCACTTTGTCAGCGCGCCCACTACTCCCAACGATCATCACCCACACTAATACCCCGCCCCCTCTCCAGCTTCCACTCTCCCCGCCAATACCCCCCTCCGCTCCAGCCCCGAGACCATCCTCACCTGCCGAAGTGAACTGCATCCTCTTTAATGCCCGATCCGTAGCAAAAAACAGGCACTGCATCTTTGACCTCCTCGCCTCTGACAAACCAGACCTGGTCTTCATCACCGAAACTTGGTTCTCGGACGACTTCGCCCCAATCGCCAATGAAGCCTTCCCCCTGACTACTCCCTCATCCCACTGAACCATCCCTCTAGAGGAGGGGGAGTAGCATTCGTCTTCAAGTCTCTCTTCCGTGCCTCAATCATCGACAACCAACCTTCCATTCCTTCCTGCGAATCTCTCCTCGTTAAACTATCCCTCTCCCTGTCGCTCTCACACAGCTTCCTAATAATCTACAGACCCCCTGGCTATGATAGACAATTTACAAACAACCTCTGTGACTCTATTGCCACCCTTCAACTAAACCATCCCAATCTCACCCTTCTTGGAGACTTCAACATATGGCTTGACATCCCCACCAACCCTATGACACACTCTCTGGTTGACGGTTTAGACGCAATGAACCTCCATGCCCACATTTATTGCCCGACTCACTATAAAGGACACACTCTTGGTGCCATCTTTAGCTCCAACACCCGGATTCATTTAAACCCACCCACCCCTATCATCTGGTCCGATCACTTCATTCTCTCTTTCACCATTCGCTTACCTGACCCCCTTTGCGTACTCGAATCCGAACCTCCGAATCTACGTAAATGCTGGAAAAAACTAATAATCGTGCCGGACCTAGCCGACGCCCTCTTCCAGTCTCCACCACCTACCTGCCAACTCAATAAACAACTAACCCCTGACGCCTTTGACTCGTGGCTCAATGCATCTCTGATGCGGCTCACTCCCTCTTGCAAACCATCAACACGCCTTGGCCTTTTCCCCAGATGATTCACTCCGGAGTTGAAGACCACTAAACAACTATACAAATACCTAGAACGCAGAATAACAAAACCCAGGAGAGCAAGGCCACCTTGGCCAGACATCCCTATCAGTACAAGGCCGAAATCTGGAAAGCAAAAAATGCCCACTACAACTCCGAATCCGAAACTGCAAAAATCCAAGCAAAGAACTCCACAAATTCATCTCTGAATTCACAAAACCCGCTTGCACCACCAACGTCCCGACCCCCTCCCAATCACTATGCGACTCACTCTCCCTCCACTTTTACACCACAGCCCTCGAAAGAACAAATACTCTAGCCACCAAACTAGCTCTCTTACATCCACCAGACAATACTTCCCCCATAACGCCCAGTCCATCGGCTGCGACCACTACCCGACCAACGTTCGAATTCTTTAGTCCAATATCTCCAGAGCAATTTCTCAAACTTCTATCTGACCGCAAACCATCCGGCTCTCCGCTGGACCCTTGCCCAACCACAATCCTCAAAGAAATTTTCGCTTCCACCTGCGCAGGAGAACACGCAAGATCCATCATAAATGCCTCCTTATCCTCTGGTATCTTTCCCGACGCATTCAAAACGGTTCATGTCAAACCTCTAATTAAAAAACCTTTGCTCAACCCTCTCGAGCCCAAAAACGACCGCCCCATCTCAACCACCAGGTTCCTTGCCAAACTCATTGACCGAACCGCCTACTCCCAACTAAATGCCTTTGTCGAAACCAACAACCTCCTTGACCCCGCACAATCAGGTTTCAGAGCCCGTCATGGAACCGAAACCACCCTAACCTCAATCTGGGATGACCTTAAAATGACAGCAGACTCTGCGGGATGCGCCGCACTAATCCTTCTTGACCTATCCGCCGCCTTTGACACAATCAACCACTCAATCCTCCTAGACCACCTCCACTCCCTAGGAATCCGTGGAACCGCTCTTAAATGGATAGCTTCATTTCTCAAAGACAGGTACCAAATAACGATACTCTCCACCTATACCTCCCAAGCCAGACCAGTCGACACAGGAGTCCCACAAGGAGCATGCCTATCCGCCCTCCTATTCGATCTCTACTTGATCACCCTCCCACCGATAATTCGTTCACACAACATCCTGTGCTACAACTACGCCGACGACACTCAACTAATTCTAAAATTCCTGAACTAAAAACCCAACTCTCGACCTGACCTGGCCTCCTGCCTCCTTGACATAGAACTCTGGATGTCCCAAAGCCATCTCTTGTTAAACCCCTCCAAAACGGAAATCATTGTATGTGGCAACTCAGAACTTCTTCCGCACCGCTACCCTGGCCATCCGCCATGGGCAACTCACCGACGCCCTCCAAATCAGTAAAAAATCTTGGATGCACCCTTGACTCTGATCTAACACTCTCGCGCCAAGTCAACAACGTCTCAAAGTCCTGCCTCTACCACCTTAAAACCCTTAGGCGCATCTTTCCATATCTCTCCTTTCCCAACAGACTCTCCGCAGTCCAATCAATCGTTATATCAAGACTGGACTACGCAAACCCTCTATACCTCGGTGTCCACGCGTACCAATAGAATAAACTCCAAAGGGCACAAAATGCAGCTGCCAAATTGCTACTGGCGCTCGGCCCAAGAGACCACATCTCCCAAGGCCTTAAGACGCTGCACTGGCTCCCAGTAGACCGAAGGGTGACCTTCAAAACCTTATGCATCTCCCATCGAGCACTGCATAAAACCGGACCTCAATATCTTCAAGACAAGCTAAAACCCTATCACCCCCCTCGCACCCTGAGCTCAAGCTCAGCCAGCCTCCTAGTCATACCAAAGACAAACTCAGTCAGGTTAGGTGGATCATCATTCTCAGCCTTGGCGCCCTCGCTATGGAACTCACTTCCACCCCACATCCGCCTAACCGAGCATTTAACGTCTTTCCGCAAACTGCTGAAAACCTGGCTCTTCCCCTAAAAACCAACCTGTACCAAATAACCCAAACAGACTAACAGCAACTCAATTATACCAATCCAACAAACTACCTGATGCAAGAAATTGACAGCCAATAATCCCCAATATAAACTAGAAGGACAACCAGAATTAAACGAATAAAGTAGATCAAAGCAGTGAAATGGTTAATAAGAGTAAATCTTACAGAATCAGTAACGAGATTTAAACTCCTGAAATAAACAGAATTGCACAACGAGTGAACAAAGTGAATGGCATGGATGAAATAGTTAGAATAGATGAAGCAGGTGAACCAGATGCGCTGAGTGGATGAATGCATGAATAGAAGAACAGAAAACTATATAGTTTGAATGAATGTGGAAATCGAATGAAAATGTAGATCGGATGAGTGTATAGAATGGATAAACATATTTAGCGGATGAGTGTGTAGAGCGAACGAGCGTGTAGCGCGGATGAGTGCGTAAACACAGTGAAGCGAGTAGAACGCAGGAATACGTAAGCCTGATGAATGTGCAGAACGGATGAGCGCAAACCGGATGAGTGTGTAGAACAAATGAGTATGTGGAGTGGATGAGTATGTAGAGCGCACGAGTGTGGATAGCGGATGAATACAGAAGCGCAGAGAGTGTATAGATAGCCGGAGCAGATGAATGTATAGAACGGTTGGGTCTATAGAGCACATGAGTGTATAGAGCGAAATGAGTGTATAGAGCGAAATGAGTGTATAGAGCGAAATAAGTGTATAGAGCGAAATAAGTGTATAGAGCAGAATGAGTGTATAGGGCGGAAGAGTGTATATGACGGATGTGTGTATAGGAAGGATGAGTGTATGGGGCGGATGTGTGTAAGGAGCGGATGGGTGTATGGAGCGATAGGTGTATGGAGCGGATGGTGTATGGAGCGGCTGCTGTATGGAGCGGAGGGTGTATGGAGCGGATGGGTGTATGGAGCGCATGGGTGTATGGAGCGCATGGGTGTATGGAGCGCATGGGTGTAGGGAGCACATGGGTGTATGCAGCGCATGGGTGTATGGAGCGACTGGATGTATGGACCAGATGAGTATATGGAGAAGATAAGTATGCAGAGCAGATGAAGGTATAGAACAGATGAGTGTATGAGATGAATATATAGAACAGGATATTGCTGCTGGATGCGTGAAAAACACGAGTACTTAAAGTGGATGAGTGCGGAGAGGGGATGAGAACATGGCGCGGACGAGTGTGTGATGCGGAGGAGCACGCAGAGGGGATGAGTGTGCAGAGGGAATGAGTGTGCAGAGGGAATGAGTGTGCGGAGGGGATGAGTGTGCGGAGGGGATGAGTGTGCAGAGGGGATGAGTGCATGGAGCACACGAGTGCGTGAAATGGAAAAGCGCACAGAGGGGATGAGTGTGCAGAGGGGATGAGTGTGCAGAGGGGATGAGTGTGCAGAGGGGATGAGTGTGCAGAGGGGACGAGTGCATGTAGCGGACGAGTGCGAGAAGCGGATGAGCGCGCAGAGGGGATGAGTGTGCAGAAGGAATGAGTGTGCAGAGGGGATGAGTGTGCAGAGGGGATGAGTGTGTGAGTGTGCAGAGGGGATGAGTGTGCAGAGGTGATGAGTGCACAGAGGGGTATGAGTGCGCAGAGGGGGATGAGTGCGCAGAGGGGGATGAGTGCGCAGAGGGGGATGGTGCGCAGAGAGGGTGAGTGCATAGAGAGGGTGAGTGTGTACGGAGGGGCTAGTGAGGGGGAGTGCGTAGCGCAGATGAGTGCGTAAATCTCAGAGAAGCGAGTAGAATGCAGGAATGCGCAAACCAGACGAATATGCAGAACGGATGAGCGCAAACTAGATGAGTGTGTAGAACAGATGAATATGTGGAGCGGACGAGTATGTAGAGCCCACGAGTGTGGATAGTGGATGAATGCGGAAGTGCAGAGAGTGTGTAGATCGCCGGAACAGATGAATATACAAACCTGCTGAATGTACAGAGCACATGAGTGTATAGAGCACATGAGCGTATGGAGCGGATGAGCGTATGGAGTAGATGAGCGTATGGAGTGGATGAGCGTATGGAGTGATGAGTTTATGGAGTGGATGAGTGTATGGAGCGGATGAGTGTAGGGAGCGGATGAGGGTAGGGAAGCGGATGTGTCGATGGAGCGGATGAATGTATGGAGCGGATGAGTGTATGGAGCGGATGAGTGTATGGAGCAGATGAGTGTATGGAGCGGATGGGTATGCACAAGAGTACATGCGTGGGGCGGACAAGAGGGCATGCGTGGGGCGGACAAGAGGGCATGCATGGGGTGGACAAGAGTGCATGTGCGGGACAGACTAGAGCGCGCATGGTAGACAGGAGTATTGGACGGACTGGAGCGCATAGAATTGCATGACGTATATAGTATGGCTTAGAATGCAGAGAGCGTTTAAAGAGCATATAACCCATCATATCACACCACCACGCTTACTCTCCTCTTTACATCACCACTCAACTAGAACACAGAGATACTATGACACCATTTGGTGTAACTGTTCTCATACCAACATCCACCGCTCACTGCACATCATTCTAAGTAAACACTGCTGGTTTCACACCCCCAGCCAGGCGTTCTCCTCAGGCCTAACGCAGCCACGGCTGTTCTGGATAAAACCCTCCAGAACGAACACATTCTCCTGATCTCTCAACCACCACACCTACCGCTAAGAAGCAGCTATTACACGAATACCGCACGAGCTGCACACATACCCGGTGCTCACATGCACCTTTGACTCTCTCTACTCTCTCTACTGATCTGAACTTCGGCTCCCAAGGGCGTTCAACCTACCAGCGTCTTCAGACCATACCAATGGTATATAAGGCGCTATATAAGTGCAAAATAACATAACATAACATATCTGTATATATTTACTTGTCACATCTTCCTATTTACTTGTTCATGGTAGCATATCTTTATATATTTACTTGTCACATCTTCCTATTTACTTGTTCATAGTAGCACATCTTTATATATTTACTTGTCACATCTTGCCCACTAGTAAACAGGTAAGATAGCAAACTAGCCCAATTTTGTTGTTGGTACTATTCTTTAAGTAGCATATCTCTGCTTAATGCTAACCATGCAAATGTTATTCCACGTTCCCCCAAGCTGCCTATTCTGCCCAACATTTCATATGTGAATATCACCTAGCCTAGACCAACAGCACTGCAGCCCACCGCCCAGTACCATAGTTCACACCTCCTCAGCTCCTCCTCCCTCTCATGCGCATAATGGCAACCACCAATCACCCCTTCCCATCAGCAATCGCCCCTACCCGTTTTTTACCATCGTTCTTTACTACTCGCAACTCTCCAGTGATACATGCCAACCCAACCACACCCAACCAAGGCCTAGTGTCACGCTCCAGATCCATCAACTCCAGGAACAAACGGCTAGGTCTCCGCTCCAGACATCCACACACGACACCTCTGGCTAGTCCCACTTCCTGGTAAACCACTAACCAATCTAATCACAAGAATCAATCACCACACAGTCCACCGTTAGGTCCATTACCCCCTATCCTCCCAACCACCAAATTAACCACTAACAACCCTAAACCCCCACGGCTTCCAACTACACTACAATGTGCTCTGATGAACGCTAGATCCATTCCTGCACACGGCACTGAAATCCACAAACTCATCTCCAACCTACACCTAGATATCCTTGCCATCACTCACACCTGGCTTCACAGTGCAGCCGGGCCAGTACTCACTCTTGCCATCCCTTCAGGATACTCCATCATCAGACAAGACCGACTCACCACCATAGGCGGAGGTGTAGCACTCATAGTGAAAGACCACCTAGAGATAAGACAAAACCCTACCAACCTAGGGGGGAACACTGACTCCCTTGGAGTAAAGATCGCCCTCTCCCCCAACACCATCACCATCAACCTTGCTTACCGCCCACCCGGCCCACCACACGACTTTCAGGAAAACATCACTCACCTCCTAGCTGAAAACTTAAAATCCTCAACCAAATCGATCCTCTTAGGCGACTTTAACCTATGTCCCAACGACAAAAAGGACAGATCCTCCAAAGCCTTGGCGCTAGCTATACAAGAACTAGGCTTTGTACAAAAAGTCCTAGCACCCATGCACTGCAAAGGTTGTACCATCGACTGGGTTGCTGACCATAACTGCAACATTGACATCAGCTCCATCACACCCATACCATGGTCTGACCACCTCCTCATACACTTCCTCATCTCTACTGTTGCAACCTGCTAGAAGTGCTAAAAACATCACTAAAAAAAGGATCCTTCCCCACCTAGACAGCCTCACCTCCAACATCTCCACATCCTCCTACCCATTGGTACTGGGGGACATCTTCAAATCCACAATCAGCACTGCTATCAACATTATCGCACCTCTAAAACAACAAAAAGCTAAAAAGGTCAAACACTCTAACACATGGCTCTCCCCTGAACTACAAGAACTCCGCACCCAAAAACGCAAAGCCTTGAAATTATGGCAAACTACCCCTAGCCCAGCCAAGCTATCATCCTACAAAGTATCTGCCACACTATATTAGAAAGCTATAATTGCAGCTATACATGTGCCTCCTACAATGACAGAATCATGAATGCACCTCAGAATCCAAAGAAATATTTGCAATCTTCGAAGAACTGTCCACCCCAGCCACCAAATCGCTTGACATCATCAAGGATCAAAAATGGTGCAACACTATACAAACCGCACTACTAAACAAAATCGAACTCCTACAAAACAAAATTCACAAGCACCACAAGAATCTCTCACAACATGTCAACAGAACACGCGACACAGAGCAAGCACTCAACCCCAACATCTGTGACCTACCCAGTCCTAAGAAACTGGTCGACAAAGACCCTATACTCCTCTTTAAATGCAGGGAAATCACAGAGCTTTAAGTGATAGACATAATGAAAAAAATTAAGCCTTCTAACTGCAAAGGAGATGCCTTCCCTGCAAAGTTAATCAAAGACTGCGCAGAAGCACTCGCACCATTCCTTAAGTGTTTTATTAACACCTCGTTTCATTCAAACACTGTTCCAGACAGCCTCAAAGAAGCCTGGTTGCGCCCTCTTCTAAAAAAACCTACACTGGACCCGGAAATAGCCAATAACTACAGACCTATCATCACTGTCCCTTTCCTGCTTAAGATACTGGACAAAGTTGCGTACACGCAAATCCAGCAATACCTAGAAGAGAATCATATCTTAGGGAAAAGACAATCAGGCTTCCGTCCAGGACATGGAACTGAGCCCGCCCTACTCGACCTTAAAATACAACTTGGCGACATCATGGACAAAGGCAAGCTGGCACTTCTCCTCCTCCTAGATCTGTCTGCTGTCTTTGACCTTGTTGACCACGACATACTAGGCATGCACCTAAAAAATGAGGCCCACTTCTCACCAGAAGCAATCGCCTGGGTAACATCCTTCCTAAACGGTAGGCTCGTGAAAGTCTTCTCTGACTCCGCATGTGCCTCTCCCACTACCATCCACTGCGGCGTCCCACAGGGCACGTGCACGCCCCACGCTGTACAACATCTTCACCCTCCCACTCTTCAACGACCTGGACTGCCACGACATAGCGTATACCAACTACTCCGACGACACTCAGGTACTACTCCCCCTAACAGGCGAATATGAAAAAGACATTGCAGCCCTAACCAAGATATACTCTGCCATTCAGACATGGATGGCAGCCAACGGTCTCTGCCTAAACGGAGACAAAACTGAGATCCTCCTAGTAGGCTCAACAGACACACTCAGCAAGCTCCCACCACAATACAAATCCTTCCTCATCGACAACACTACTATCACCGTCTCAGCAGCGGTGAAGACCCTAGGAGTATACCTCGATTCATCCCTATCCATGTCACGCCAGGTTAATGCCATAGCATCATCGGCAGCACTCACCACCAAGATGATTAATGCTGTCAAGCCCTTCCTCTCGACCAAGAGCTGCCTATCCATAGCTAGAGCCACAGTGGGCACGAGATTAGACTACTGCAATGCCTTACTCTTGGGCACCTCTGCAAAAAACATCAACAAACTTCAAGTCACACAAAACAACGCCCTCAGGGCAGCCCTGAGTATTCCCAAAAGGGAACATATCTCACAGCCAGAAAAGATGCACACTGGTTGCCGGTAAAAGAACACATACTTTTCAAAACATTGGCCATAGCACACAGATGCCTCTCCTCCAATGCCCCACCATACCTTTTAGAAAGAATCACTGTAACGTCTCCAATAGACTGACTAGATCTCACCTGACCAACCAGATCCACGTACCAGCTTTTAAAAGGACCAAAGCTGGAGGCTCCAGTTCCCAACACCTAGCCCCCAAAAATTGGAACACCCTGCCCACAGCCTTAAGAAATGATACCTCATACCCTGTCTTCCGCAAAATGCTTAAAACTTCACTGTTCTGTTAAAACATTACATGTTTATATGTTAACCACATGTCGCGAAATGTAACCTGAACAGCATTATGTCACATATGACTCACTGGCCCTCATTACGACCCTGGCGGAAAGTGACTGACCGGACCGCCACAGCGTAAATAGCGTTTCCGCCATTGCACGAAGGAGCAAAGTGCGGCCCATTCCGACCCATCGGGCACGAGCACCACGGCATGGCGGAAGTGCAAAGTCCGCGATGGCGGAAATGACCCCAAAACGGCCCACACCGCCGCCGTACGGCGCCCTAGGTGCAATACCGCCACCCATCTTAGCGGACACCGCAGTGAGCGCCAACCGGAAAGTACGGTGACCGGAAATATACGGAAACGGAAGTAAAAACATGGGCCCGGAACGGGAAACATCCCGCCGTACACCTATAAAACCACAAAATCCACACAACCACTAAAAACACTACCCTGAGACACACCCCAACCCGTCATCCACCCTAGCGAAACCAAGAAAAATGGGAAAAGTAGCGAAGAAAGCGTGCGACCGCAAGCGGCAGGTCCACTTCTCCCGTGAGGAACTCACCGTGCTAACAGAGACCCTCCAGGAGAATGCTGCCGTCGTCTTCTCCACGCAAATGACCAGGACGGCACTTGCGAACAAGAAGGCCATATGGGCCCTGGTGGCACAGCGTGTAAGTGCGGTGGGGACCGCACCCCGCAACCCACAGCAATGCAGAAAGCGATGGGACGACCTGCGGATACGCGTCCGTAGCATACTTTCTGCCAACCGCAACATTGCCACAGCCACCGGGGGAGGATCGGAATCACCCATCAAGTTGACCCCCTGGGAAGAAATCTGTGCCTCCACCATTGGAATGGAGAGCATAGAGGGAGTCGGAGGGATGGAGAAAGGAGTGCAGACATCCGAAGAATCAGGTAGGTGGCCCAAATAAAACAATGCTAAATCCACAATTTCCAATCATGTGAAGTACCATGTGTCCCCATAGTGCAACAGAAACACATGTCCAGGAGAACGTCCACACACATTGGCCTGATAGCGCACTTTAAAACTCACAATAAATACATAAATAATTAAAAAACCCTAAAACACCCACTACACGTGCAGCAGGCACACCCTAACTGCAGGCTGCCAAACAACTGCACCCTCACTCCACACACAAATGAATGCACCTCCAAGGCCCCGACCCAAATCACCCTCAGGTACCACCCCAATGCATGTGATACAATGCCATTCCAATTCCCACAGACCCATTAATAACCCTCGCCCTCCTTTACTCCACCACAGGGTCCGATCCAAACGACGAGCATCAGGACACCCCTACCAGCACACCTGCAAAGAGGGCCAAGACCAACGGCCAAAGACCCTCCACCTCAGCTGCACGGATCAAGACACGGCAGCAGCACAAATCAGGTGGCAGCACAGAGGAGGGAACATCAACAGGCACCCCAGCAGCCAGCATGCCCACAACACCACCACCACAGGTCCCCCCAATGGATGCCACAGAAGGCACTGCCTCTGGTGGCAGCAGCACCATAGGTGACACCCCATTGATGGCAGCATGCTCCGACACAGAAAACGGGGATGTCGAAGTCAGATCCATCCATGACCTGTCCCAATCCCCCTGTCTGTCCCATCCCGTACACCATGAGGATACCACGCAGGGGCACCCACAAGACGACGACTGGCCATCCCCCACAAGCCCTGTGGCAAGGCAACATGAGGTCACCAGCCCCTCTGTGACACCACCGCAAATGGCCATGGCCCAGCAGAGGCAACAGTCCCTCGACCAGTTAATCGTGCAACAGCAGCAACTGGCCACGCTCCTCAAGGACCATGCCGATGAATGTGGGGGCACTAAGGCAGACATAGAAACATCAACTGAGACACTTAGGGCAGAAATGGAGAGAAGTACAGAGACACTAAGGGCACAAATGGAGAGTAGCACCGAGAGCCTGAGAGTACAAATGGAGAGTAGCACCGAGAGCCTGAGAGTCCAAATGGAGAGTAGCACCGAGAGCCTGAGAGTCCAAATGGAGAGAAGCACCGAGAGCCTGAGGGGGGAACTGCATGCGACGTCCAAAGACGTATGTGCCGAACTTGCCGCAGTGCGCCGTGTGCTCACTGAGCTCTCACAAACCCTTAGGGACATGCATGGACGTGAGCAGGCAGAGACATCATCCGTTGCAAGGTCCGTCCAGGGCAGCCCCCAACGTAGATCTGGGAGGAACCTGCGCTCCACAGGCAGGGGTGCCCCTGATACCCGCAGAGGGGGCTTGCAATAGCGACTGCCCACTGACGATGAGCATCTTTGGACACTGGTGTTCGGGGGGGAGGTAGGAGGGTGGAGGGGGTGTTTTGGGCTCACTTGGGTGGCGGGTCGATAGGGTGTTCAACATGATATCACATATGCCATAAACAATGCACGATCAACCAATGAGATGTGTGGACAATGATCTTTGTGTACTAGGCCATCATAGGCGTACAGTCCATATTGTGCATGTACCAGACACACACAGTGCCACGAGTACCGTGTCCATGTATCAGCCACCAGGCGTGAGTGCTAGAAGCATGCATCAATGAGATGCTGACGAATGTCACGGCCCTCCGGTGCCTCGCAGACTCCTTGAGGTGCTGCCACATCCCCACCCTCATCATGACCATCTTCAGGTGCTTGCAGTTCTGCGTCAGGGGGCATGGGCACATTTCTACGTACGCACATGTTGTGGAGCATGACACATGCCATGACCATCTTTGCAACCTTCTCATGGCGGTACAGGAGTGCCCCGCCAGACCTGCTGAGGCAGCGGAAACGAGTCTTCAGTAGGCCGAATGCCTGTTCAATGACTACACGGGTACGTGAGTGGGCATGGTTGTAGTCCTCCTCATGCTGGTCCCGTGGGTTCCGGACTGGTGTGAGGAGCCATCTCTTCAGTGGATATCCAGCATCACCTGTATGTGGACGATAAACGTATGATGTGGAATGCCATTGCTACGTACGCACACCCCCCCCTCCCCCCCTTCCTGCCAGGTCATTGCCGAATCACATACCCCACATCATCATGCATGAAATGAGACTCACCGAGTAGCCAGGATCTGTTCCCTGCGTGTCGCTCCATGTAGCGTGGTATTGTAGAGTTCCTCAAGACCATAGAATCATGGGTTGATCCAGGGAATCGGGCACAACAATGTGTAATGATCCTGTTGGAGTCACACACCATTTGTACATTCAGGGAATGGAATTGTTTTCGGTTGCGGTACTGGGCCTCCATGGCATGTGGGACGACCAATTCCACATGGGTGCAGTCGATGGCACCAATGCAACCCGGTATGCCGGCAAGTGCATGGAATCCCACTTTTGTGTTGGTAATTTCCTGCTCCGAGCGTGGTAGAGAGATGTAGTCGTCTGCGTGCTGCAGGAGGGCATCGAGCACTTGCAATAGTGTCCGTGAGAACAGTGGCTGAGAAATGCCATGCAACTGTCCGACTGTGTGCTGGTAGGTGCCTGTGGCCAGGAAGTGGAGTACAGACACCACCTTCAGTAGGGGTGGGATGGCGGTTGGGCTATCTATCATGCTGACAAGGTCAGCCTGTGTCATGTCCACAATGGCGGCTATGGTGTCCCGGTCCAAACGGTAGAGGGTGTGGATCTGCTCATCAGTGAGGTTGAACGGATGTGCTCGGAGGCGTGGGATTGCGGGCTGCCTGCGTGGTGGTAGTGGCTGTGCTGGCGGCCCTTGCTGGCCCTGCCTTGCCCTCCTCCTCCTCCTGCGTCTCCTCCGTGCGGCCGGTTGTAGTTGGTGTTCGTCTTCTTCTTGGAGTTGGAGTACTTGCAGTGCTATCAGGTCCCCCAGGGCCAACATCGCGAGTCCTGCCGGTAGCATTTCGGAGTGGGTGTGGTTGTGGGAGGAGACTGGGTGTGCAATTTATGTGTTTTCAGGCTGTATGGCCTCCACCTGTGGTGATTCATTCCACCTGTGCAAGCTGCTCTCCCCTTTGGCCGAGCACGTCCCGCACACAACGCTGCAATTCGAGTAATGGCATCTTGCTATTGCAATCATGTATTTGTACCCGATGGCCGTGTAACATTGGTTGAAATGTACATTCGGCTATGGTCCCATTGTTTCACATACAATCTTTGCAGTCGCGAACAGACTTGTGAAGGGTCAGTGGAACGTAGTACTCGAGTAACGGTGGGCCCTCATGCATCACTGTACCGAGTTGCACCGACGGGCGGGGCGTCCCATTTGTGGGTGAAGGCAGTTGCCATTTTCACACACAGCCGCACTAGATGGATTAATTTGTGATTTCAAACGGCCACAGATGCCTTTTCGACGTGATGTTGCAAATGAGGAATTCGAAGGGCGGCGCTTTCGGTTTTCAGCTAGCGGCGAGGAGATGCCCACAGGTCTGACTGCAAATATAACGTTCTATTGTTCAATGTCCTTGAGACAGGGGCCATGGCGAGGATGCAATGATTGATATGAATAGTTTGGGATGCGCAATAGCGACGTGGGCGATGAGGCCGGACGTTCCCAAATACATGTTACTTCACAACACTGGAATTCCGGGCTGGGGCACTGTGGATTTTGCAGGCTGCATAACGCACAGACTCAATGGATATTTCTAATGTTATGTGAGTAAATATTCAGGCGTTTTTATACCGGGATGAGGGAATGATGAATGGATGCATGGGCAGATGATTTGATACAGAGTTTGCCATGTACAGGGCTTCTTGGAATCTGTCCGCCTCCCCTGCGCTATGTGATGCAGGGCTGCCATAGTGGGACCATCGTCTATCTGGCCTTGTTGAGCCCTCCCTGTCTCGACGCGCCTTCAGACACTTGTGTCCATGCACGTTAACATTCCCATCTGATGGATTCTGTTTTCACAGACGCATGCACAGGTACACTCGTTTGTGATGGTGTTTACACCTCGATATAGATGGTTATGAGTCGCAAGTGGTTTTGGGGTGGTGATGATCCTTTGGAGTGGGCTAGCATGCATATGGCTGTGGATTTAGTGTGATCATTGAAGTGAGTTGTTCGAATGTAGTTCTGATGGCCATTCTGTTCTTTTTCTTTTCTTTTGGTTGACAGGTATCTCCTCCCCTTTTGCCACTGCCATCTGTATGCCACTCCTGCAGATGGCTTTTACTCCCGACACCTGCTGCTTCGTGTTAATCAGTGGAGCAGCATTACGATCTTATGGGACGATTGCCAATGGGCCACATGCCCTTACGCAGTTCTAGTGGCTCGGAGCAACATTTCGGCCTTTCAGCTGGACTAGTGCCTCCCCATTGGGACGGCCCTGCGGTTCTGTGCGCTTCCATGTTGCCTTTTCGTACGTGAATGTGGCTCTGTGTACCATGATGGAACAGGGCGTCACACAAGTAGTAGCTGGTCATTTCTTGCGGATGCAGCCCACAATGGTGAAATGTGTTTTGGAGTTCATGGCCTAATGGCTGTATGGGCTTGGTGAATTTGTTGTGCATTACATTTCTATTCTGATATGGGCCGTGTAGCGTTCTTCTTTGCAAGTGATGTGGCATATTCCTATTTGGGGAGCGATGTATTGTGAGGGGATCTGCATTGGGTTCCAGCTTCGGAGTTTAGTTGCGTGGTACTGTGCTAGGCGCGTTTGCCTACGAAGCCCAGTGAGGTCAGGGATGGGGGCTGCCAATATGACTGTTTGAATGTTGTCATGCTCAGGGGCGGGGGATTGGGTTTTTTGTAACAGATGCCGGTCAGCCAGGTGGACTGGTGGAATGATGTGATTTTCGGAATATTGCTGGTCACAGGTGCCTGTGTTTGCGTGCGTTTCTTGGTGGGGGACTGTGGTCATGTCCATTGGGATGGCTTCTGTATTCGTGCCATCTGTGCCCTGCAGCTCCCATTGGCCCCTCTTGTGATTCTTTTGTTCGTTGGCATGCATGGGTGACTTGTACATTTCACTGGTTGCATTGTGACTTCATTGCACCTACGGGGAGTTGTACTTTGTGGGCAGGGAGCGGTGTACAGGCACTCAGTGGGGCCGTTTACGGTTGATTCGCGATGCCGTACTTCTCGCCATGGCGGAATGGTACTTTCCGCCGTGCTTGATGGCGTTAGGTACATGTCCGCTAGGGTCGGAATTCGCGTACCGTTGCGCCATGGTGGTATTTACGGTTTGGCATGGCGCGCGCGCGCGTACTTGGTGCAGTTAGCGTTGGCGTTCACTACGGTGTCGCTAATGGCATCGTACTTTGCGGTGACGGGTCATAGTCGCACCGAGCGCTATTCGATGGCGGTATTGCATTTCCGCCATCGTTTTTCGATTTCCGCCAGGGTCGTAATGAGGGCCACTGTCATAATTGCTGTCATGTCAAGCTCAAATCTGCTGTAACAACGCCACGATGCCCCCGGGCCGTTGCTGCTCTTTATAAATGCAAATAAATAAATAAACCCATGTAAGCAATGCCTGTAACTTGATCAAGAAAGCAATGTAACCGACTTCTTAAGCATAATCGCCCTGATGCCTCAGGGTTAGGTGCGCTATACAAATGTCAAAACAAATAAATAAATAAATAAATGCCCTGTATTGCAATGCTCAAGATAAGACAGTGTTCATGCTTCCGGCTTTTCTTTTCTCATTTTTCTGATAAAACTGCATTAATACATTTAGTAACCTCATCATCAATTTGTGCATAATCTCAGAGGTATATCTATGTATTAGCCCCCTGCTTATTAACTGCGAACCGCGGCCACTTATAAGGTATCTATACGTTAACCCCTTTGCTGCATTGTATCACTAACGTGCATCTGTGCATTAGCAACATGATTACCAATCATTGCGCTTGTTTCAATAAAGTGCATCTGTGCATAAGCAACATTATTACAGCTTTATGCAAAACTCCTCTGTACATTACCAGCATAATTGCAAACACTAAACATCTGTCACTAGAATATTTAGCAACAGTGTTTCAACCGGATATGACTAAAGTGCATCCGTGCATTACCAGCATAATTGCAAACACTAAATATCTGTCACTAGAATATTTAGCAACAGTGTTTCAACCGGATATGAGTAAAGTGCATCCGTGCATTAGCAGCATCATTGCAACCAAATCCGAAGTGCGTCGGTGCATTAACAGCTTGATTACAAACACTGAACATTTGTCTAATAAAATATTTAGCAACAGTGTTTCCCCCGAATATATTAGGTTTCAAACACCTGCTACATCTGCTGTTTTAGCTACAACGGCATAATGCCATTAGTTGCAAAGTTGATAGTTTGCACATTTATGGGTGTATATACTCAGTTTCTATTGCCATTTGAAATAGTATTATATATCGATCTGCTCATAAAGTATATATGCACTAATAAAGTGTGTACGTTTTATCAAAGACTGAGTATCAAAATGCACAGTGCATCTTAATTCTTTTCAGGCTTTTCTCATGGTTTGAACATTCCGGGACTAAGCATCAAAGAATGTTCCATCACCACCAAGCCCAAAAATACATATTTATAAAGTGACACAATTCTAAACATTAACTGTGGATACCAATCACCTTTTAAAATAGGTATTAAATATACTAGTATAATGCTTTTTTGCCCTGGCCTCCTCTTCATTTTAAATTCATGTATCAAGTGCATGCTCTTGTCTGTCATGCTTTCAGGTAAACTCCTTAGGGAAATCTGACAAGCATCATTGAGGCCTATGTCGCCATTGTCAATTTCTTCATGTTCATCTCTAAGCTTTTTGAACACCTAAAAAACTATAATGTGCGCACTATTCTCATTCCCTCAGAAAGATTTGCATTTCTTCATCAATATTGTGTCCATTCTGTTCTTTTGTGTTCAAGTCCTGGATGAAATAAGATTCCTGCTGGCGTGATATTCTCTCTCTATCTCCTCCTCGTGGGTGATCATCAATTGTGTCTATCACAAAATACTGCAATGAGGATAGAGCTTCTTGATGTGTCTCTTGGAAATTCTTTGCCAGGTTATATACTTAATCTTTGATGTTAATGTCACAAAGATGCTGCAGGATTCGAATTTTAGCCATATGTTAAGTGCCTCCTACATATCGTTTATCACACCCACATTGTATTAGATATACAGAAAAAGTGCTTTCACATGTCAATTTATTTTAATCATGTGGTTTCTTTTTCGTCTGTTGGTTTACATATTGTTTCCCATTCTGGCTGTATCTACAAGCTTTGCACTTGCTGCATTTGATAAAACCTGTGATTCGGCTCAACAGCCATTGTCTCTGGGTTTTGGTAGAGTCTCTTTGGAGCAATGAGGATACTACTTTAGATTTAAGAGAGGGAGGTTTCCAAAATGTTATTTGTGCTTTTTCTTTAAAGCAGGATGCATTGTCTGGATCAGTTTTCAAAATGTTCCAATGTGTATCAAACATTTTACTGATACCTGATGCTCGCACATGGTACGTGGTGATGAATCTGAGTGCATTTAGATTTTCTTCTTCAGGTTGTTTCTGTCTGAGCAGATCTTGCCGATTCCTGGCGTTTGCCTTTTCTTAGGCCTGTTCTATTGTTTTGCTTGAATACCCATGTTCATGGAATCTTTGTGCCGTGGATCTAGCATGTTTGTGGAATCCTATTTCTGTACAACAGTTTCTGCAAGTCCTGATCATTTCACCATATGGTATGCTGCCTATTACATTTCTGGGATGGCAGCTACTCACATGTAGCATGGAATTTGTGCAAGTTGGTTTTCTGTGTATAGTACTCTCATGTTTGCCATTTTCCATGTGAATTTGTACATCTAGATAGGCAGTTTGTTTCTTGTCACGGTGCTCTGTGAATTTGATTATGTTGGCTCTGATTGATCATCTCAACAAAACAGAGCCATTGTGGGGTACTCCCATTCCATATAATAGATCATCTATATAGCGACTGCAGGACATTTTCTTGTGTGTGTATTCCTCAAAGTCATCACTATGTAGTATTTCTTGTTCCCACACCCCCATCGTCAAGTTGTCATATAACGGGGCAAAAGTGGTTCCCATTTCTGTTCTGCAGGTTTGTAGGAAAAAGGTGCCATCAAAAAGGAAAGCATTATGTTCGAGACAAAAAGTTCACATTTCGACAAGCATTCTTGAGTGATCTCTATACCTCGCAGATTTAGTGATAAAATGTATTTTATAGCCTGGATCCCTACATTATGCTCTATGCTTGTCTATAGAGAGACTACATTCAATGTGGTCAGCAGATATGAGTTCTCCCATGGGATATCCGCCTCTTTTCATTGAAAGCTTGTTGTGTCTTCAACATATAAAGGAAGGGCTTGTACTAAGGGAGACAAGAATTGATCAATGAAGCACAAGGTTTTTTCCAACAGTGACCCAATCGAGGCCACTATGGGTCTGCACTGTGGTTTGATTAGTCCCTTATGCACTTCTGGGAAACAAAGATATGGTGGAAGTTATAGGATGTTTGACTGTAAGATATTCTCTCTCCTCCCATTCAAGGAGTCCCGTTTCTTGCAATCCTTTGAGCTTTTAATCAAACAGTTCTTTATACTGTTTTGTAGGATGTTCTGCACATCTGAGGTGATGAACAGTGTTGTTAAGTTGATACCTTGCTTCCTAAATGTAATCACCTAGATTCATCACTACAAAATTGCCCCCTTTGTCAGAGAGTATTATTATTATAGATGGATCATTCTTTTTATTCTTGTAAAATCGAAAGTTGGTTTTAATGTTTGTTCTGTCATGAATCATTGGTTGAGCCCGTTTTGCTAGTCGCTGTAGATCATCAACCACTAGATCATTAAATATTTCTATACTAGCACTGTTTGCTACTATTGGGTTAAATCGTGATTGCGGTTTGAGTCCATTGTCCTTGGCCAGATGGGTATTGATCCCACATCGTGCCAGGTCTGATTCATCCCACATGAATGATTATAGGTTGCCCCTGTGCCCAAAAAAAGTGGGAAATATTTGATATTATTTAATGCTCTACATACTGTGTAGAGATTACTTCAACAGGCTCACAAGACCAATAAATCAAAATCCCAAGATAGGGGAGGGCAGAGGGAGACGTATAAAGGTAATGTTGGGGGGGAGGGAAGGGAATCATTTTTAATGTATTGTTGTAGAAATCAAAATGCCAATAAACACAATTACTGTCGATATTGTAACATACCAGATGTGATAGAAACTACTAAACATCTGGTTTTAGAATGCACTGGCCTTGTTGAGATTAGGCAACGCTTCTTGGCCCACCTGCTTAGGAACTACTGCACCTTAGACCTGGGAAACCTATGGACCATGTTGGCCATTGGTAACAACCAGCGATGTGTCATTGGATTATCTCTATTCCTGAAGACCTTGAATTTATAAATTGAAATAACTGGACGCCCCGATAAAGACTGTTTCAAACTGGGAAAGACTTACGAACCACACTGGAAAATGGATTCTCCTTTTTCCTTTTTCTTCCGGCTAATTTTGTAAAAATTGTAACACAATTAAACCAATAAGAAATTTTTTTAAAAAATCAAAAAAAATAAACACAATTTGAAATATATATATATATATTTAAAAATAAAAAATATCTCTGTGCATGGTGGGGGGCATTTACATGAATTCCTATGGAATCCGCATGCTTTTTACAGGTGGAAAAAGCAGGTAGATTCCCTAGGAATACATATAATTAATGTGTGCAAAGAGGTTCCCATATTTTGAAGCTGAGGATGTTGCGACGATCCTTCAGATGGCGTCACTTCTCCTCAGGGGAAAACCCCTCTCCCTGAGGCTAGGGAGGCGAGGTCGCTAACCAATATGTATGTATGTATATATTTATTTTTACATTTGTATCGTGCACTAAGCCCTCAGGCATCAAGGTGCCATTTTTTCTTGACCAATTACTTGCATGGCAACAGATACAGAGACTGAGTAGAGTACATAACACATAACCAAATACCCCCCAAGAGTGGGAGGGTCAGGTGGTAAAAAGGGACAGAGTTTTGTGAACAGCAAGGTTTTTAAGGATTTCCAGAAGACCCAATAGGAAGTTTCCGCTCGCAGCCATGGCAGGAGCAGGTTCCATTGATTGCCTGCAATGGCTGGGACGCTTGCGCCTCCAGCTTTCACCCGTTTAAATTTGGGCTGAGCGAGGGGATGGGCATAAGCCAATGTTGTGGGTCTGGATGAAGTAGCTCTGGTGATTTTCTGCCAGAGGTATGGGGGGCTTCCTGTGTTAGGCATCTGTGAGTGATTTATAATGTCTTGAATTGAATCCTCTCTTGGATAGGGAGCAAGTGTGCCTTTCTTCTTGCTTCACTTACGTGTTTACATTTCGGTATGTTCAAGGCTGCTCTGATGGCATTGTTCTGGATATTGTGTTTGGATGTGCCTGCAAAGAGAGCATTGCAGTAGTCGAGTCTTGAGCCAATGGTGGCTCGTGCAATTTTGAGGCAACTTTCTGTGGATGAGAAGGGTCTAGTTGCGTAATAAGTTTGGTTGTGTAGGCGGCAGATGAGGCAATGGTGCTCACTTGGGGAGAAAGGGGGACTGTGTCATCCAGGTAAACTCCTAGTGTCTTCACCAGCTGTGAGACATGGATCAGGATGCCATCAATGACAAAGGCGGAGTATTGCGGGTCAAGCTTTTTGATTACTACTGAAGGGGCCACCAGGAGCTCAGTTTTTTCATTGTTTAGGCAGAGACGATGCATGGACATCCAGGCTTGGCTGGTCGAGTTGTCAGAGTTCCGGGAGACAAAGTCGTCCATGTAGTTGCCAGAGAGAGGGAGCAGAATTTGCCTATCATCGGCATACTTTGTCTATGATATGCCAATGGAGTCCAGGAGGACGAAAAGGGGTTTCGTGAAGATATTGTATACTGTTAGGGAGATACATGATCCTTGTGGAACATGCTTGATATGGGGGCAGCAGGAGCATTAGCCTTCTTGACGAATACTCCGATGGACCTCTCACAGAGGAAGGGGGCAATCCAGGAACTGACTTCTGTCGAGAAATTAGCAGCGGAGGTAAGATGGTGGCAGAGGATCTTGAGACCAACCAAATGAACGGCCACCAATAGGTCCCCAAGGAGGAGTAGGGTGGTCTTGCCCTCATCTGTGAAGTCATCCAACTGGTTGTTGAAATCCAGGAGGACAGATTCCATCCCATGTCCGGGGCGCAACCCTGACTGTCGAATGCCCAACATGCGATTGGCTTCTATGTGGTGCTAGATTTGCAGGTAGGCTGCTCTGAGATTTTTAAGAGGAACGGAACAGTTGTGATTGGGCTGTAGTTGGAAGGGTTTTTAGGATCAAGAGTAGGTTTTTTGATGATGTGGGGGAGCCAGGCTTCATTGAGGCTGCAAGGGACTATGCCAGTGGCAAAGGAGGTGTTGATGAAGGAGGTGATAAAAGGTGCAAGGTCCTTAGAAGAGTCCTTAATTAGGGCTGAAGGGCATATATCTCCTTCACATCTTGAGGGTTTAAGTCTTTTTTGGGATAGTTTTGGAGTCCGACATCACTAAAGGGAAACATAGGGAGGTCATGTCAGTTAGCAGGCGAGGGAGGCATAGTGGAGGGGGACAAGCTGCCTGCGGGTGAGAGCAGGGATTGTTTTAGGTCTATTTTGTTTTGGAGGGTGTTGATTTTGGCTAGCATGGCGCCTTAAATGTTCATGCACCATAGGTCATCTTTGGTGCTGGAGCCTGGGGGGTTGGTAGAGGTTTCAAGTTCCCTAAGGATAGTGAAATTCTCCCAAGTGTCAGATTTAGTATTGGTGATACGTGCATTGTATGAAGTGGCCTTGGCCCGCAGAATGGCAAGTTTGCAGCATTTGGAGGCAGAGATGAACTCCAGCTTTCTGGCCATGGCGGGTGACTTTATCCATTTAGATTCAGCTATCTGTTTCAGGGAGCAGAGTTTGAGGACATCATGTGCGAACCAGGAGTTCCTGTGGTCTGAAGGTATGGAGTTATGTGGTATTAGTGGGGCAATGGTGTTGATAGCCGTGGTTAGAGTAGTGGTGTAAAGTTTGGCTAAAGTGCTTGGGTCAATAAGCAGAGGGTATTGAGTTGGGAGTGTGCTGAGCAGTGGGGCCAGATGCTCCTTGGTAAGGTTTCTGGAGTTGCGGACTAGCGTAGGGGGGAGAGGGTGTGTTGTGATCAAGGAGTGTCCTATAGGGGACAGTGAGAAGTGGATCACGTGGTGATCAGACCATAGATTGGGAGGCACAGCCCCTTCAAAACCCAACCCGGTAGGCACTACGGTAGGGCCTGAACCTTATGGGCCCAAAACCATGTGTTAATGTGAAACTTGAACTATTCTGATGGTTTAGGTACAGAGATGAAGAAGCTCCCGAGAACGCTACAAGCGAGTGAGAAAAACACCAGAACAGCTGTAGTTAATGGAATGGGTGTTATGTCAGGGCGAACCCTACCATATCAGGACATCAGAAACAAACAAAGGTGGAAGGGTACTGGGAAGGATACCGGAGAGAGTACAAGAGAAAGAACCAGAGAGAGCAGTCGAGGTGGACAGAGAAATTGAGAAAAAGAGAGAGATCGAAGCCGAAAGACACCCGAAGGCAGGCCTGAGGAGGGTGTGGTTCAAGGAAAAGCGCTAGAACGTCTTGGAGGCTGACATGGTGTTGTCCATTGAGAAAGCAGAAACAAAGAAGGAAATAGGCATCCTGCATGGCGGCAGAACGCCAAACGCTATACAACTAAAATCTGGTGACCGGTACTCGAGAGACAGGCCGAACGAGAGAAGGAGTGGCAGAACACATTGGTTGACCAGAAGTACATTGTTCGAAAGACGCAGGGACAGTGACATACCAACCAGCTGAGAGTCGGCCCTAAGGAAGGACAGAGATTGGGTTGTGGTGGCGTGACCTCTAGTGGGTGGACCATGCGGTTCAACAACTGTCCCGAAACTGCTAACCTTATCCATTAACAGAGCTACTTACACAAACCTGAACAGTATCCAGAGAGGTTGTGGCTGCATGTTTTCTACAGGGAAGAAAGGTTCCCGACAGCCAGCGGTATAGGATGTAAGAAGGGAATCCTGATGCGAGGGGGAGAAGCTGATTGACAGTCATCCAAAATCCTACCGGCCCGGTGAAGCATCAGACAACAACACAGGACTGGAGTTAACGAAAGTCTGGGAGGGAGCGGATGAGCTGTTTAAACTCTTTAGACATTCCATGAAGCTTAAGGCAACAAGGGTGAACAGTGACTAGAGTGAGCTGAGAACACCTACCTCAGCAGTTGAGAAGATACATTGTCCGTGAACCCAAGACACCATCCGGAAATGCCACAGAAGGTGGTTATCTTCTTGACCCTGTAAAATACAACAGAGGTGCCTAAAAGGGTTGGAGTTCCAGGGATAGTTTATGCTCTCCTTCGCTATCCGAACAATGAATAGCCGGGGGACGCCCTGCCAAAGGAGAGAATCACTGTCCACACACCAGAATCATCTAGGGCTGGTCTATTGAGCCAAACTCCAATCATCTCCTGTCAACACCACTGTTACCCACTGCTAATTGGTCAACACGAGATCCTGCCAAGAGTCCTGTCTTTTCAGTTCATGACCTCAACCATGTCTTCTTCAAATATAAGAAGAAAGCCGTTAACATTGTCATTTTTTTCGCGCTTAAAAAGCCAGGAAAATAGAAAACCCCTTGAGACTGTAAACTGTAAAGAAACAGAGAAAACTGTGAATCATTTTGTGATACAATTCCCAGCCTAGTTCCAAGAGAGTGTGGTGCTGTAGAGTCGGAAGGGACTCCAGGGAACATCTTCATCGTCCCAGTAGGGTGGATCGAGAATTGTGAGAATAACAGTGAGAGATTGTGAAAACCTCCACAAGGGAGCAGCAAATCCTATTAAGAACTGTGCAAGACAGTGGGGAACCAGCGAGGAGAAGGGAGTCATTCTCCTAGCCCCTCGAGAACTTTATGCAACTGTTTGTTTTCTGTTGAGTTCAGAGAACCCAGAACGTTTGTGGAACTTTTGCTCTGAGCGACATGAGAGGCATTCGGCCACTTTACATCCAGGAGAAGGGAGTCATTCTTCTGGATTACCAACAGTAGCTGGACTTTATGGTGTTTTGTTGTAGTGACAGGGATAGAGTAGTAGCCCTTGTGACCGAGACATTGTCTTTTTGTTTTGACATGCACAGACTTCCTGACAAGCACATGATTTTCTTTAGTTTAGGTAGGGAAACACTGTTAGAGCTAGGGATATATAGGTTTGGTTTTAATTTAATAAAACTCTATAGCAACCACTATTGCACCACTAGGACAGTCTCTTCATTTCTTGCCACCACCATATGGAGTGCTGGGATTGTAACACTGCAATCGATACCCTCGCTTGTGATGACGACTCACACTTGCGATTCTAGTACCCATAACAGGAGTATGTGGCCCTTGATCATTTTTGCACTCTTTATATGTGCACTAGAATTGCAAGTGTTAGCCATCATCACAAACAATGTCTTCCAACGCCACACTCTGTGACACATTCGACCTTACCTGTCCTTCACTCGCAAGACCCCTGCCATGATATCTTTAGTCCTTACACTGAATTACGCTAACAGTTTCTATCTCATACTCCCAGAATACCTCATGGAAAAACTACAGAGTACAAAACTCAGCGGTGAGACTGCTCCTCAGGATAAACCAGTTTCAACACATCACCCCGATACTTCACAAGATGTATTGGCTTCCTGTTAAGAAAAGAATACACTTCAAAACCCTCTGTATTTCCCATCGCACTTACCATGGAGACGTCCCAGCCTGTTTCACAAGGAACTTGCAGCACTTTACACCCTCCAGGACACTTAGGTCAAGCGGCGCCACTTTAATCAATATCCCTAACTTCAATATGATGCACCTGCTTAATGACAGCACAACCCTAGTCATAGATGTTGGGTCCCCTTTCCCGTCTGCTCCTCCCGATACTCTCAACTAGACCACAATCTCCGAAACAAAGCAAAGTTGCCACCACCTCACCAGAAGTCGGTTCAGACCTCTAGCCCATTCCTTTCCCCAATTCTTGACGCTGCTTCACTTATTACTCGCTGCTCCTATATTTTAACCTTACACCACATCAATTTCCATCCTACGGCCCACAGAGTCTAGCGCTCTACACTCAGACCCGGTCCTTTTCCTATTCAACGAGCTCGCGTCTGTTGGGTTTGCAGATTCTAGGAGTCAATCTGGAGTCTTTAAAAGGATTTTATTGTGAATGAAGAGGTAATGAAATAATCAATAAGAGATAAAGTCAAGACCAAAGGATTTGCGAACTTGCTACATCACAGGTCCATCATTCCAGTAACATTCACTGATTGGTTCCTACAGCTTCGGCGATGAACCCAACTCATGTCCTGTCTGAATGAGCCTTGGGTTGTAGTTCCACAGGACTAGAGTCTTTAGAACAGTGTCTTCGTAAAGCCCAGCCTCCCAGATAGACCCGGCCTCGGGGGAGCATTGTCTCAGTGTTGGGGTGCGTCCAGTTGTACCTCTCTGGCGAGCACCAATGCTGTGGAGCAATGCCTTGGTGCACCCCACCTCCCAAATATGTAAGTGATATTGCGACCCTATTTTACAAGGACCCTGGGGGAAAGTCTGAATACTGCCACGTATATAGATGGGATTTCGCCAAGGGAACACCCTCAGCATAAGGTTCCCCTGATGAGCATTCTCTGACTCTGTCCTGAAGTAAAGACTGTTCGATTGGCCCAGCTTTGGGATGGGCTGTGCAGCAGGGCCTGGGCGCTGCAACCGTTGCAAAGCTACTGTTACAAGCACTATACCTCCGCCACTGCCTATACCTGTAAACTTATCAGAGCAGCCAAACTATTACTATCCTCTAACAACTGCATTACCCTGGCTAGAGCTCTGATCCTATCCAAGTTGGATTACTGCAATACCCTTTATGTAGGTAGCAACAAATACACCATAAACAAGATTCAAATCCTGCAAAATAACGCTCTAAGAGCAGCCCTAAGTCTCCCAAAGAAAGCCCATATCTCAGACATCAGAAGATCTGTCAACTGGCTCTCCCCGAAAGATAAGATATTCCTTAAATCTGTCTCTTTGATTCACAAATGCCTTCACGACTTGGCTGCTAAATACCTCATATCGAGATTCACCAGACAGTCACCTTACCGTCCTTCTAGAAAGGTTAATGCCAACCTACTATTAGTACCAAGATCCAAACGCACTATCACTGGAGGGAGCAGCTTCCCGGTCAAGTACAATCCACTTGCTACTCTTGCGCCTTGTTACCCCTGGGTTATGTGCGCATTACAAATAATAAAAACAAACAAACTACAAAGTGACCTGCTTCCGGTGGTGAAGAGCCATGCTTGATCCAACATCAGTACGTAAGTACCTTTATTCAAGTTCCAACAGGTAAGTGCATTAACGCATATGGTAGACAATTGGCATGCACAGCTGCGCAGTCCATGGCACCATCCACACACCAGCCAGCTCTCACTCTTGGCACACTCAGTGTTCCACTACCATTTCCCCCTGACTCTCCATTCATGCATCCCAACATTCCGGCAAGCTGATCACTACACCTCCCCCTCTGTACCTACACTAAACACTCAAACTCCTCAGGCACCAAGTGCCTCCACACATTGCGCACTACAGCCTCACACAAAAAGACTGTTGCAGAGACATCACATGCACTGCCAACATCACCCAACTGCCATCAATGCGGAAACACACACCCTGCGTGACAGTAGCAATGTCTAGCCAAAGGCAAAGCTTCCAGTAACCACAAGGTGAAAAAAATAACAACATACAACAGGAACTGCAACAATACGGTACACATAACTGAACTGCACTTGCACCCTGATGTACAACAAAAAGACCACTCACAAACAAATGTGACCGGCACTCAAAGTTCTTATCCAACACAAGTACACTCCCTTCCAACACACCAATCACAACACATGTGACCGGCAATAAAGGTTCTTGTCCAATATGAGTACACTCCCTACCATAAGAAATAACCCTATTGCCGCCCTAGGTGAATATTTACAAGCCATAAGAAACAACCATGTTAATGTTAAAGTATATTTGTACCGCACACTATCACCACCGGAGTGGTCCCCCGGCACTCATGAAACCTCCTGCATGGCAACCATACCCACAGCCATGCACCAAATAAATGCATATCCACATGCACCTAATAAATGCACCCACCCTTGCAGCAACAAATGCATATCCCAAAACCATGAAACCTCCTGCATGGCAACCGTACCCACAGCCATGCACCAAATAAATGCATATCCACATGCACCTAATAAATGCACCCACCCTTGCAGCAACAAATGCATATCCCAGAACCATGAAACCTCCCGTAGGGCAACCGTACCCACAGCCATGCACCAAATAAATGCGTATCCACATGCACCTAATAAATGTACACCCCCCTTGCAGCAACAAATGCATATCCCAAAACCATGAAACCTCCTGCATGGCAACAGTACCCACAGCCATGCACCAAATAAATGCGTATCCACATGCACCTAATAAATGCACACCTCCCTTGCAGCAACAAATGCATATCCCAGAACCATGAAACCTCCTGTAGGGCAACCGTACCCACAGCCTTGCACCAAATAAATGCATATCCACATGCACCTAATAAATGCACCCACCCTTGCAGCAACAAATGCATATCCCAGAACCATGAAACCTCCTGTAGGGCAACCGTACCCACAGCCTTGCACCAAATAAATGCATATCCACATGCACCTAATAAATGCACCCACCCTTGCAGCAACAAATGCATATCCCAAAACCATGAAACCTCCTGCATGGCAACCGTACCCACAGCCATGCACCAAATAAATGCATATCCACATGCACCTAATAAATGCACCCACCCTTGCAGCAACAAATGCATATCCCAGAACCATGAAACCTCCCGTAGGGCAACCGTACCCACAGCCATGCACCAAATAAATGCGTATCCACATGCACCTAATAAATGTACACCCCCCTTGCAGCAACAAATGCATATCCCAAAACCATGAAACCTCCTGCATGGCAACAGTACCCACAGCCATGCACCAAATAAATGCATATCCACATGCACCTAATAAATGCACACCCCCCTTGCAGCAACAAATGCATATCCCCAATAACGTGGCAACCATATTCACAGCCATGCCATGACTGCCTTCACAGAAATTCGAGTAATTTTCTGCGATCCGCCGGACATCCCAGATGAGAGAACCCCACCAATGGTAGGGCCGCCACCCCCGCACACGTAAACACACATCCATCAGACGGAGGCAGGCTACACAAGCCAATTACATGAGACGAAAACTAGTAGATGGACCGCCTACCACCCTCCGGTCCAAATAAACAGCAATGGGCCTCACCACATCCCACATCACGAATAAACACGTGTCTCCCAATGTTCCCGTGCGTGCACCCAACACCGCCAAGTCCCAAAACACATGAAATTCCTGTGCACAAGCCCGCACCCACCCACTGGTAATGACATTGCAGACCATCTCGCTCCCTTACTCTCTTAGAATCCTTTCTAAGTTCCTGCGTGGCCTAACCCTCCCTCAGCGCCCCCACTCCTTATTTGCTGGAGTGTGGATGGTAACTCCTTAGGGAGCAGCGACTGTGAGGGTGTTCGCTGCTCCCACACCACAGCTTCCTTGATCCTGGGCCTGCTGTGCCGACAGATCCTGTCCGCAAATGAGGTGGCCTGCTTCCAGTGTTGAAGAAGCACCTTGATACTAAGTACCATTATTCCAGTTCCACCAGCTAAGTAAGCCTATATAGTCCACACCAGTATAGTCCACACTCTAACCAGGGTACACATATTGAATGCCATGCCAAAGTTTATATAACTTGGAATACCTTTTAAAAGAACAAGCGCCAACAGCACTCCATCTTTTTGGTAGGGACTACTCTATGGAGAAAAAAAACAAGGGGGGTAGGGCTAGATATGCAAGCACAGATATGGTTTGTGAGGTGCCATTTTGTCTTCAATGTTAAAGCAGAAGCTCGGGCATTTTAGCTGGCCATCAAAGCTGAAGGAATGCACTCATGTTAGAAAAGTATATGTGTTTCCGGGAATGAAGTTTCACTTTGCACATAACAAACATGGCGGAAGTAAGCAGTGGCCGGGGTCTGTTTGTTAAAGAAGAGATAAGGCAGAGAGGCTTGTCTTTGTAAACAAGCTGAGGTCATTTGTGTCCCGAGAAGCCAAGCTATGCAAACTTTCCACTAGATAATAAATTGCACACAAGGACTGATTCATCTTACATTTTGAGACTGTGCCTATATATGGTTAATGATCTAAGAAAAGGGAACATGCGATGAGATATGTGCATCATTTTAAAAAGAGATGTTTGGTGTTAACTTATTTCTGCGTGCGCCCTTCTCCTAAATACCTCTTCAGAAGCGAGAGACCGGGATGTGTGTGAAGAATGAACCTAATGGAGTGGCGCCTTGTTGACTTGGCATATTTCCAAAGACGAGCCGACAAGCTACCATGGGGAAGGAGCTTTGTTTCGACACTGGCATAAGCATGTTCTGCTGCTTCCTCTGCTGCCGCTACATGTGCTACTTTATCCCTGCCATATTCTATAAGCAAGCAACACAGGTCACATCTAAATGGGATACCCGGGTTTTGAAAGGCAGTGGTTTCTTGTCAGTTAAACTAATTTTTTAGGTTTATAGTTTTGTCTTGTCTATAGGTGTTGACGACACCGCTCTCCCTTGTTTCTGGGCCGTGCAGCTATCCTTTTCCCTTGTTATCACTGGGGCGACTTTCGCAAGTTTATTCTTTTAAAAGAAGGACAGGTCACATGGCCATGGGCTTGTCAGTTTGGTACTGAAGATAGCATCTAAGATGGAGACAGACTATGGCCCAGAATCAGTTAAATTTGCTAACTGGCATGAAAATGCTGCTGGCAAACAGCGGATGAAAGAATTCCCACAATCAGGTTCATATGACCCGGGGACCTCAATACTGTCCGGGTACAAACCACATCCAAGGGACTGGTCGGTGTTTGCACTGCTTAAGAAGCATCACAAAAAGGGGCGTTACTCTTGCATAAGCACAGGGAAGAAAAGGTTAAATCAGAGAAAAATCTGCACGATGAAAAGAATATAAATGAGCAGGCCCTTTACCCAGTAATCACATCCACCAGTCCACTGCCCACCAACGACAATGATCCTCTCCCAATCTATTATCCTCCAGCGGCACCACAAATCCAGGTACTTCCCTCAGCCCCTACATCACCTACCCAGGCATCAGGCATATCAGCTGACACCACTAGCCCTGAATTTCCTGGCACACCCGCGCGGATACCACGTGCACTACAAAGAATACGGAAAACAGAATCACTTTGACAGCCAGGATAGGGCTGTCTCTCCCTCCACAATGTCCCCTGAAGACTTGAGGCTCTTTAGGATTAATAGAGGGAAGGACACATCAAGTACATATACTGGAATTGAAGAATAATTAAAGAAGTTAGCATCATACTTGAGTGAAGATATTAATAAAGAGAAAGTGGAGTTACTGCACAATGTCTTAAATCAATTCAAAAATAGAAGGGTTAGGTGCACCAGCAGTTATATCAGAAGATTTAACACCTCTCGAAGTGGCAGATCTGGGAGCACATATGTATCAAGTAAGGATAATACCAACGCGCAAGGGGTTTCACACTGTACCATACCATATAGCTTGGACACCAGATCAGATACAGTCATTAAAGGGTGCATCCCTCCCACGTCACACCAACCCTAAGATGCACTAAACGTCAGAGACAATGACTTTGCCAGCATGGTAGGAGGGAGTAGGCATGGTAGCAACATTGCATATGATACAGCTGGCTCTGAAGGTGGTGCATACATGTAGGGGTAGCTAGTGAAGTTTGATATTTGGTTGCTATCTGGTCATGTTTGTGGTGACCTTTAATGAGGTGGGTAGCACCCTCTAGGACCCTTCTGATCGGTGGTGGCGACCAGGACATTGAGGAGGGCATTTCCTCCGTCTAAGTGAGATAGGACCAGGGCATGTACACTGAATCTGAAGCTAGTGTCTGGTAAGCAGCATTTGATTTGTCCCAGTAATGATAGTTAGTACAATGCTGTCTGAGTGTTCATCACTATATAGGCTTTGAAGGAGAGGCGACTTTCTATGTGCAATCTCAAGACTTGAGGCAACGTGTCAGCTGTTGGACAAAGCCCGCAAGGTTCTTGGTGGACATCTAGATGTGGTGTTCGGTGTTGTTGCAGTGAAAGCAGGAATTCCATCTTTGTGGTGCTTAGTTTGAGGTAGACAAAGAATCAGGGCAAAACAGGCCTTGAGTTCGTGGATAACTTCGATGGATGACTTTTGGGAGTTTTGTGTGATCTGTGAATTGGTGGATGTGATGTTGTTCCTTTGGGAAGGGCTTCCAGTGCCTTCAGGTAGAGCATGAAGATCACGGGTGAGGGCTCAACATTTGTTGGGCTCTACAGGTAACAAGGAAAGGCTGTGATGTGGAGGTATTCATCTGGTCAAACGTACACCAGTCTTCCAGGTAAGAGGTGAGCCAGTGGAGGACGTTCTACCCGATTCTCATGAATTTGTGCAGTATGTTTGTATTTTATATTTCATTATGTTTATATAGCGCTTTACGCCAAAGAGCTATACGTTATAACAACAAGAATACACTGAAGATGAAACAGTAGACGCAAAATACAAAGCATGAATCAAACCAGTAAAACAGCAAGTAGAGCAATTTGCCTATGAAGATAAACGAGAAAGGAGGGGGTTAAGAGGGGGAAGGAAGAGGAGACAGGAAGAGGAATAGAATGAAGATGCAAGAGGAGGGGAGGAAACATAAGAGGAAATGGAGCAGGAACAGACATTTAAGAAGGGGAGGGCTTGAGGGAAGAAAGAGGAAGGTGAAAGGAGGGGATAGGAGTATCAGGGTGGGGAATGGAGAAGAAGAGATTTCAAGGAAGTACGGAAGGAGGAATTGGTGGGTATGGAGCGGATAGAGAGAGGTAGGGGGTTCCAGTGTAGGGGGCAAGGAGCTGAAAGGAACGGAAACGAGAGGAGACACATGGGGGCGGAGGAACAGAGAGTAGGAAGAGATTGGCAGATCGGAGAGAGCGGGAGGGAGTGTAGAATGAAAGGAGAGAGGAGAGATATGAGGGAGCAAGCTTGTGAAGAGATTTAAAGACAAGACAGAGAAAGTGAAATTTAAGTTGGAAGTGAAAGGAGAGCCAGCCAAGGTAAGAAAGCCAAGAGGAGATGGAGTCGTGAGGAGAGAGAAGACAGAGGGTACGGATGGCAGAGTGGTAGAGGGATTTGAGCGAGGCAAAATGGGAAGCAGGGAGTCCAAAGACGAGAGAAGAACAGTAGAAAAGATGAGAGAAAATGAGGGAAGATATTAAAAGTTTAGTGGCATGGAAGGTAAGAGAAGAGCGGACTTTCCGAATATTGAAAAAGGTGGTAGCGACATGCGCGAGAGGGAAGAGAGATATAGTGGATAAAGAAGAGGGAGAGGTCAAAGTAAATACCTAGATTACGAGCATGGGCAGAAAAAGGAAGATTAGAGGGATAAAATTAACTGAAAGGAGGGGGAGAGGGAGATGGAAGAGTGTTGGAGGGGAAGAATAAGACTTCAGTCTTATCAGTGTTGAGAGAAAGAAAGTGGGATGACATCCAGTTTTTAATGGCAGTACGACAGGAAGAGAGATTCAGGTGGAGGTCAGGAGTGATGGAAGAGAAGGAAAGGAAAAGCTGGGTGTCATCGACGTAGAAATGGTGAGAAATTCCGAAGGAAGAGATAATAGATAAATTTGATGAGGGATTGATGGTCTACTGTGTCGAAGGCTGCAGAGAAATCGAGGAGTAGCACGAGTCAGGTGCATCTGTCATTGAAGATGCAGTGCCTTGTCTACCAAATGGCTGGTGGCTGTCTCCATGCTGAATCTGGTTCAGGCGCATGATTGATAGGTCTTTTGGAGACCGTTAGCGTCGATGTGTGCTTGAAGACAGGTGACTACGGCTATTTTGGGGGATCTTGTTGAACTTCTCAATTAAGAAGTTAACATTGGTGAATTTCATTGTGACGTGGCTTGGGTGGGTGAGGGAGAGGTTTGAAGAACTGGTTGACTACCTTGAAGAGAGTCTTGAGAGTTGGTGGTTTTGGCTAGGATATTCTCGCAGCAGGAGGCTTTTGCTGTGGAAATCCTTTGCCTGGGGAAGTCCAGAGTATTTTAAGCAGGTTATTGTCCAGTGTGATTTTGGAATTCCTCCACATTTCCTTTTGCTTCCAGATGGCTCTTTTGTGGATATTGCATTTATGCATGCACCAGAGACCAGATGGTTTAGGTCTGATGGTCCCTTGCTGTTCTGTGGGATGTTGGGGTGTTGTTAAGTGCTTCTAGTAGGGTTTTGCAGTCCTTGCTTTGGGGTCCATACACTGTGGCAGCAAGGATGATCAGGTCTTATTCGGGCAGTTACAAAAGTCTGTCTTTTAAGGATCAGTGTGTTTGTTTCACATGCTTAGCTGGTTGAGGTGATGTGGTGGATGGTGTCCTGACCCATTGGGAGGCTGCGTGTTGTAATAAAGGGTTGGTATGGCTATGGTAATGAAGCGCAGAATTATGCTTTTGTTGGGAGTTGGCTTGTTATGTGCTTTGTGAGGATCAGCGTGTTTAGTAGTGCCTCCTCTTTGTTGGCAGTGTTGTTGAGGTCCCCTTGGAAGATGAAGTTGTGTGTGAGGGACATCAGCGATGACCAGGTAAGAGAAGTCATGAATGAAGGATTTGCTAGGCTAGAGTGGTCTGTAGTGGAGGATGTCGGTGACAGTGTGTGAGAGAGGTGAGGAAACTACAGGGAGAGTGCTTCGAAGTCTGCTAGCTACTTCCAGTCGGTGTAGGGCCAGGATGACTTGTGGATAATGGCAAGTCTTCCACCGGTCGTTTGTGACATGTTTTTGAGTTAAATGCTGTAGCCGTTGGGTGAGGAACGCATTCAAGTCGTGGGTGGTGATGTCGACTGTGTAGGAGATGGCTAAATGGGTGTTGATGAACATCAACTTCCAGGTTCTTGAAGGGGATGGTGTGTGGGTTGGGTTGAGGATGATGTGGGATGGGGCCCTTGTCAACATTGGTGGTGTGCACAGTTTGTATTATTTGGTGATAGGATGTGGTATGAGAGAGGACAGACACATGTTATACAGCTTACCTAAAGTGCCGGTGTAAAGGGTCAGTCACTTGCCAGGTCCTCACTGGACCAAAGAGGAACTGCCCTGGTATACATTGGCCTGATGTTAAGAGATAAGAGGGGAAGGGAGAGGGCAAAAAGAGCAGGAAAGGAACGTGATATTAACCGAAGCGGCCCACCGCCCAAGTTAAGGGGCAGTGAGGACCTGGCAAGTGACTGACCCTTTACACCGAGGGGTCCCATGAAGTAGGCTACGGTGCAGTTACTGACAGCTTCAGCATGACGCCAAGGTTAATATCGTCATTAGTACCCAATAGTTTCCTACAAAATGCTAATGGTGTATTCTTTTATTTTAAAGAAAATAAATAAACCTACGTTTGTGGCGCGGCCTGGCATTGCACAATACTGCTGTCAGCAAAGTCTGTTTTCCATGTTGATGACTGTGACATTATCAACATTGAAGCAGACTTCACTGAAAGCAGCACTGCACAATACCAGGCCCCGCAAAAAAGGTTTGTTTCTTTTTTACAGCATTAGCACCCGTACAGGAAACTACACGGATGCTAAGTGGTGAAGGGGGAGCGTGGAAGGGAAGAACCCTAATCCAATGAAAATGCTCATAGCGTGGGTGTAAAGAAATCTTTGTTGCCAGGATATATCTTAAGATAAACTTTATTCAAAGCGGGCCCACCAACTCTGCGCTCCGCCAACCGTCAAACCTTGAACACTGCATTCCGGTTGCACGAGCCCCGCAGAGCTAGTCACATAGCTCGTGAAACTGGAACGCGGACATGATTATACACACGAGTACAAATACAGAAATAACCAACACAGATCCTTACATATCTCCCTCCCTACAACAGAAAATAAAACCCCTCAAGAGTAAGATAACTAAACTAAATGAATACCAAGTAACTATAATAAAGCAATTAAAAAATGTGTATTTTTCACTGAACAAAGTCTTTCATCCACTCGGGTTTACTTGTGAGTCTCTTTGTAGCATTACCGTGGAACACCTTAGAACATTTGCTTGAGGCATCACTTTCCCCTTCCTCACCTGTCAATTGCTCATCAGTCCCATCCTGCACCTTCTCTCACTCCCAACATTCTCAGCTCTTGCCAACCTGCCATGAGACCACACTTCCCCTCATTCCAAGATGACAACACTTCCACGCACCGCGTTAATTTTCTTTGGTCCAATGAATTTACTATCCACACACTTTTGTGTAAACCTGGGATTTTTCACCCATAGCCAATCCCCACCTTTCCGCTCTCTATGCTTCACACACTCTCTCCTGTCAAATGACTCTTTGTTCATTCTCTGGTCTTTTGCAATCAATTTCATAATTGTGTTTCTATCCACTGCAACTGCTCCTGCTAATCCTAACCACCCTGGACAAAACTTAGTTGCGGGCTCCCTACCCTTAAGTGACACAAAAGGAGACACATTAGTAGTGGAGTGAGGAGTAGTCAGATAACTCCACAACATATGATTCATTACATCTCTCCAAGACTGACCCGTATGCAGGGCAAGCTGAATGCCTCCCTTGATATATCTGTTGACCCTCTCGACCAATCCATTTGCCCTTGGGTGATAAAGTGCTGTTCTGATGTGTTTGATGCCATATCCCTCTAAACATTTCCTCAAAAGTTATTCGCCCTGTTCAACGTAGCCAGCTTTTCACTGATGATGTGTAGAGGGTGGCGATCCACCAATGTGTTCTTATTAAGATCCCTCAAGTCTACACATAGTATTATGTCCCCATTGGATTTTGTAGCTACGACGACTGGTGACAACCACTCTGATCCTTCCACCCTCTATATGATGCCCCTCTGGAGTAATGCTTCAATCTCCTCCTTTACTTTGTTTTTGAGGTTCTGCTGAACTAATCTGATTTTGTGTACTTTTGGTGCAGCACTCTTCTTTAATCTTATTTCATGCTCATAGCCTTTTAATCTCCCTAGGTCCTCTGTAAACACACTCAGGTACTCCTTTTCCCACTGATCCTTCACTTCTGCAATCGTGACTGGAAACTCAGCATTGGCTTGTATCTGAATCCCCAGCTTCTTCTGCTCGCTACATCCTAACAGCGATGATCATTCCTTGGTAACGAATATCTCAGCTTTGCAGCTTCTTCCTTTAAACTTGATAGTAGCAGGATACTTTCCTAGTAGATCTATCTTGACATTGCCGTGCGCATAAAGTTCAATGTCAGGATGCTTCATTTGTTCCACACTACCCTTTACACAGTTCTCGAAGGTCTGTCTAGACATTATTGTCCATGGGGAACAGCTATCCACTTTCATGGTGACTACGCTGCCATTCACCATAAAGACGTCAATGGGTCCTGTTTCCCCATTTGATACATCTCCAATCTCCAGAACATGCTTAACTTGTTGAATCTCTCCCCCATTTTCCTCTTGTTCAGGACATCTTGTATTTGCCTCTATATTCTCCACTGAACAATTTTCCCTGCAAACTCTGACAAAATGCCCTTTCTTTTTACACTTAAAACAATTTGCATTCCGGGCAGGACAGGACGGATTCGACGAAACATGTCTATTGCTACCACACATAAAACATTTTATGTTTCTTCCAGTGTTAAACTTCTTGCCATTTCTGACAGCTGCAATCTCATTGATTTGTTTGTCTGGCTTCATGCTGGCCATGTATTTGGACGTCTCCTCCATACCCCTTGCCACTTCCATTGTTTGTTCAAGAGATAAGTCCTTTTATAGTAGCTTTTCTTGTACTCTGCTATTGTTTGTGCAGCATACCAGCTGATCATGGATGAGAGTATCTGCCAAAGGTCCAAATTCACATGAGTGGATCAGGGTCCGTACTGTGGCAATAAATGTCTCCACTGGTTCTTGGAGTTCTTGGCTCCTTGAAAAGAACTTGTTTCTCTCGAAAGTGACATTTGTTCTTGGCTTAAAATGCAGTTGTAGTTTTCTAATTGCTACTGAGAACTGATCTTCATCGCCTTGTCCTACTTCCATATGTTCTGATAAGCTATCAAAGACACTGCGTCCTTCAGTTCCCAAATTATGCAATAATACAGCCTCCTTCCTGGCTGGAGCAAACTTATCCCCCCCCAATGGCAATCAAGTAAGTGTCAAACAACTTCTTCCATCCGTCCCATCTGATGGGTGGTGTACCAGGTTCTGACAAAAACGGTGGAGGGGGGACATGCTGGCAGCTGTCATATTTGCTTTTGGAACTCAAATTAGTGACTTGAAATTTATATTTAATCTGTGGTAAAATGAGTTACTGCCATAAAGATGCACTCTGTTTGTCTCCACTTTGCGTGTTCTGCTTATTACTGCTGCTTTAGGGTTGAAAAACCACTCGTCTAGAGTTTATATATCTTGATATGTATGCCACAGGACTTTAAAGTCCCCCTTCATCTGTTTAGGGGCTCTTTAGGCCTAAATGTGGCCTCTTCCAAGCTGACAGAACAATCCAACAAAATGTCCTTGCTCCTCTTCACCAGCCTTTACAGTAGGGGGGTCTTGACCACAGCTTTTGCCCACCCCCCTACCAGGCTTCACGGTCTGTTTGTGAAATGTGGGCGGGGCGAGGTTCGCCGTTCGCCACTAGGGAAAAGGGAAAGACTGCTGCGTTACCGTGCTTCGTTGGCCGCTGCAATGCCCAGGGGAAGGGCAGAGCAGCTTATGTGCGGCCAGCGATCCGCAAGCTTGTACTTCGCAGTCACTTCTACAGCAAAGCCACTCTCCCAGACATCAGGTACGGCGCAGCACTTTCCGCTCCCTTACTTCCCTGCTGACCCCCTGCCGACATAGACAACACGTCAGGGAATCGGCAGAATGTGTAGCGGGCCCGCAAGGTAACTCGTCGCCAATGTAAAGAAATCTTCGTTGCCAGGATATATCTTTAAATAAACTTTATTCAAAGCGGGCCCACCAATTCTGCGCTCCGCCAACCGTCAAACTTCGAACCCCGCATTCCGGTTTCACGAGCCCCGCAGAGCTAGTCACGTAGCTTGTGAAACTGGAACATGGACATGATTATACACATGAGTACAAACACAGAAATAACTAACACAGATCCTTAAAGTGGGCTTTCCTTAGTTGACACAGCTAGCCTTCGGAGCATTTTCATTGGTTTATGGTGATACCCAGGGTGCTAATGGAGAAACAAAGACACACAGCTCTTGGCTAGTTGGCAGCGAAGAAGCCACTGGACCTTTCCCCACTTGTACTGACTGAACTACTGCAAAAGATTTTTAAATGTCTGAACGACAGGTAAGGTGGGGGAGGGTGGAACTGTACATATAAAAAGATTCAGAAAATGAGGGAGGAAACAACAAAAACAGTGATTCTCTGGTTGATGGGGCAGCTGTCACCTACCTTTGCCCTACTTGTACTAGCTGAGCTGAGGCAGCAAATTTTAGTGATATCCTAGGAAGCCACCAGCAGAGATGGTGCCATTTTGGCCCTAAGAAGATAACATCTGAGCTGATTGCAAATTGGGTGTGGGTGGGAACCAAAACAACTCTAAGCTTGGATCAGCATCATTCCTTCACCGGCGCTGATGAGAACTAGAAGACACAATCATGATGCCGCATCACTGGGATGTACACAGCTCTTGCCTAATGCAAGTGAAGTCACACCTGCATCCCACTCAGCAATTGATCTATTTGGACATCAAACCTTGCGTCACACAGGGACAGACAGCTCCACCAACAGGGCTCAAGTCTCTGGACAAGAAGGATACCACCTTCAGATAAACCTAAAATTCTTCTGGTGCTTGACCAAGGCACCTCAGGAAAATTGCATGGGTGTCACGGATCCCTGTCTTGGAACAACCAACAGACAAATTTTCTTGGCCAGAGCCGTGGTCTTGATTGTGGAGCCCGCTTTGAAAAGTGGGGAAAGCTAGTCCCATGGTGCTTGCTGAAATTATATATCGGTGTGCATTAAGACCACCCTTCCCTTTAAGGATGGGAGAACAACTTCAGGCACATGGATCAGCGTTTCGTTTCAGGACATTTAGGCTGTGGACTCGTCATTTGAAGGCCAGAGGCTGTGTAATCACAGGAAACTCAGGTTAGATGCCCAACCATCTGAAATCAGGGTGGAGCCCACAATTATAAGGTTCTTCATCGGAGAAGATTGATCTTCAGGCCTTCTGTTAACAGAACCAGCAGACTGTGTTTTAGATAGTGCTGTGTCCTTTTGAGATGAGTGGCTCATCTGAAGCCTAGCAAAAGGAATGGCATATATATGCCAGAAGGTAAAATACAGAAGCCCTCAGAAAACAACAAACAAGGGGTATATGTCTGGCTCCAGGCTGGGTGGTAATTTATGAGAACCTAAACTCCTTTCTTTGCCCGGCGGTGAGGTGTTGGGATCAGTCGGCCTGCCCCAGCATTTGTCTGTTAAAGCTCAAATAAAAAGGAGTCTTAATATCAGCACCTTCTACCGGGTTTTCTGTGAGAACCTGATCACGCAGAAGGGATAACACTAGATAAATACTGTTTGAGACCTGAACAGGCAGAGCCCTGACCGGCTACTTGTCCATGTAATGGTCGATGCGAGTATCCTGTATCCAAACTGTTAGGAAGGACTTCTCTTTTTGGCACATTTCCCCCACTGACTTCTTTGGGGCCCCAGAATGAGTTTGGATGAGGGGTCTTTTTAGGTACACTCACCCAATTCCTAAGTTAACGTTTGTTGCTTTTGTGTTGTGCACTGAACAGGCTGGTGGCAGTGACCTGCAACACGCACCATTAGTCTTACTATGATAACGCCTTTTTGTCTAGCATATACTCGAAATGGCTGATGCTTGAGGTTTACGCCTTGTTCTTTGTACAATTTTGTCCGTTGGCCATGTTACTTCCGTCTATGGTCAGAAAAGGCAGCATTTGGTACTGCACCTTTGTAGGGTTCCTGAAAGGAAGTCCCCAGTCAGTGATTTGTTTACCTGAACTGGTTGGAACTGGGAATCAGGACGGTCTGGTCCCAATCCACATTCTAGGCAGGGTGATGTCATGTTGCTGGGCAGATGTGGGGTCCTGTTACGCTCACCTGGTATCCACGGGGGCGCCACACGATAGCCTCCAGGAGGTCTGAAGAGTCAATTAGCCCGGATCTACCATGCATCCACCTCTGACTGGACTGCACCTGCGCCTAGACGATCTCTAGCCTTGAGCTGCAAACGCTGCAAGCATCCACACTACACTACTGGGATCACATAACCCTTACCACACCAAAGTCCACCCGTCCTGCTGCTGAGTGCCTGCTAATCCTCTGCCGGGTTGAATCTACTATTGCCCCCATCTTCTGCTCTTGTGGGGTTCTCCAAAGATGTGGGAATTGAAGCCAAGCTTTCTTCATCCCATCCAGGGCTACCAGCTGCTGTCTGACTTGACCATTAAAAGAAGCCTCACACTCACGACCAGTGAGCCTCTTGCTGCAGACTCGACAGCGTGTCCTGTTCTCCCCATCTATTCTCTGTTGCCTGCGGATGTTGGTTTTCCCATTCAGGGTCCCGGAGGTTGGGGTGCGTATACACTTATGTCCCCTTGTTCCCTTTCAAATACATTGGGCATTACGCTCAGCGGCAGCTATCCTTGCCTTACCATAGGTGGTGATGTGAAGATAAAGGAATGTTGTATGTGTTTCCCCCGCCCCTATATATATAGGATTGGTAGTCTGCCTTTTCCTTTGTGGGAACCCGAACCTGGAATACCTTTACTAACATGTGAATTGACCCCACTCTAAAGACTATGTGCTTTTTGAGCCGCTTTCCCTGTGGTCCTACCATAGACACTTTTCAAACCGCCTTACAAGTAACGTACACGATAGGGTTACTCACCTGTGACATTGTGCACATTGAAATATGATACAGCATGGACTTGATTATGGCTATTGATAAGATATATTGTGCCGTATAAGTTTAAAAGGCTGACAATGAGCGATTGCCCTCTGTGGCCCCACTATAGGATACACTAACAGTGTTGCCCCGGAAACTAGTAATACGCATGTGGTATATGTAGCTATTGTTTTGATTGGTTTGTAAATAGTATATTTGTATACACCTATGTGTGGACATTCCAATGTTTGCCAAACTCTGACTGTTATCAGTACCTTACACCAAACCCCTGATCTTTTAAGTCTAGGCCTTACTATTCAGACTCGCTACCAATTGATACTTTGATTAGATGAAGCATGAAAAGCCCTCGCAGCTCCACTGGGTTGGCTTCCCAGAGCCCCATAGCTGTGCAGGTGCTGAAAAACCTCCTAACATGGATAAACACTGCAACTGCTGTCAAATCAAAAGACGGCTGGTGTGCTGATCATAACTAGGAGGTAAGCACCTGCTGTTACCTTGGTGCAGGATGTGGGCTAAAGAGAAGGATCCTGTACTGGCTCTAGGCCGGGCTGCCCCCCACAATTCAGAGAGAATTCTTCTGAAGCTGATTTAAGGGTTTGAAATTAGACCTCTTCAGGTTGCAACCACATAAGCAATCCCACAGATTTTATAGCAATGCAATCTGAGCTAGGATCACATTTTGTTTGAATAATGTGTGATAATTTTGAAGGGAACAGTTTGTAATGCCGACTACCACCTCAACCCACCCACCAGCTTCAGAGCATCCAATAGGAGATTAAGATGCCCTGGAGGATGGAAAGGAGAGCGGAGAGAAGGGTCAGGGCAAAGGTCTTGATGGTTTATGGTCATTGCATCGAAAAAGATGCATCAAAAATACACTAAAAGTACATATCCATCGAAACGTTTCAATCGAATGGATATGTACTTTTAAATGTAATTGTGATGCTTTTATTTTCTACATTAAAACGTTACATGGAGCTGTCCAGTGCTGAAATGTCGGCACTGGCCAGCTCCTTGCAACGTTTTACTACTTTTTTGTATATTGGGGGGTTCACCCAGCCTCCCAAGGGAAAATCACTCTTCTCATCCCATGGTAGCCACAATGTTTCAAGTCTAACCCACACGTGCCATCAATTGAGGAAATGTGGCCCCTGACATCAATTCCAAAAAACTAGCCAGGTGGCATCAATTCAGGAAACATACACATACAGAATTAAAGAAATGTAGTCGCACAGCATCGATTTAGCAAAATTGGCCACATGTCTTCAATTCCGTAAATCACGCCACGCCGCATCCATTCAGGAATCAGTCACATGGCATCAATTCAGCAAGCATGGCCACACAGCATCAATTCAGGAAACATGGCTACATGTTTTCAATTCCAGAAAGCTAGCCACAGGTGTGAGGAAAAGGGGGTTTGGCAAAGCCCAGCTGGTCTATTTTCGGGATGTGGGACCCAGAAAACTCCAGTTCCCATGATGCCACAGGTTTTTTGAGTGCACGCAATGCGCACACGGTCTCGTGCTATATAAACTCCTCCGCGGCCCATGCTGCTTTTTGGTGATTTTGGTGCTTGCAGACATGGGCCGGAGGAGAGCAGGACGGTGAACTGAAGAACCCAGGCCCAGGTGGTGAAGAGGGGTGAGTGGCAGAGCGGACGGAGCGAGGGGGAGTCACTGCTCTTTTCCTCTCCCTCACGGAGGCACAACTTTGCCTGAGAAGGTGCCATCCGACCCCCCCCCCCCACTCCAGGGCTCAGTTAAGTGCACACAGGGTTTAATTGTCAAGGGGTGGGGAAAACGGTGGTGCAGTGCTGGAGCGCCACATGTGTGAGTAGCACTACTGCTTACCATGACCTCCAATCAGTGAAAGCTGTGTGGGAAGCGGAGGACGTTTCCAAGAGCATTCTGGGTGTGAATTTGAGTTTCAGGGCACGCAATGTTTTGTCTGTTGCTGCTGGCTTATGTCTGCTCATGGAAAAGACATGCAGACCTTGTGCTAGTCAATGTACTGTAAGGAACTCATGGTGGCAACAGTAAAGACAGACACAAGTGATCACAGTTGAAGGGTGTTTATTAAACTATATAAGTAGGTTGGAAAAACGCCTAATCTAAACCTAAATCTAAGCCAATCAAACAATAATAAGGCAGTCTGAGTGGCATCTTGTGAAATAAAAGGGCCTATACTAAAAAAACGATTGCCAATCCTTACGCCAAATACAATAAAAAGTGTGGGATAATGTTCACGAGAAAGAAGGAAGTGTTCACAAATAATAAATTAGGTTGCGGTAGTTGGGGTCTCCCTTCCCCACGTTTTAAGCACGGAACAAGATAGGATTCTGGAGCACAGCACACGCTAGAGCTTTCCCAGCACGAGCCAACAGTTCCACTCTCAGCTATCAGAGCCTTCGGTGGTTAAGTCTCTTTTCTACAAAAAGTCTCTTGCCTCAGAGGACCTGATGCATTCAATAATAAACAAAAGTTCCTTTATACTTGTACGTTGGGTGATACCTTTTCACCCCTGGATCCCCCTCTTCTGGTCTCAGACTCACCAAAAAGTCCTTTGCAATATCAGGACCTTCGGCAGTTAAGTTTCTTGCTTCCGTGGGTCTGATGGGTTCAAAACAAAAGTTAATTCCTGATTGTACTGGAGGTGATATTTCTTCACCCCTGGGTCCCCTCTCGAGTATCAGCCTCTCTTCATCAGGTTTAACCTGGCTCGTAGTGAAAAGATTTCTCTGTTACATTCATGTGTGGCTGGAGTGATGGCTTCTCACCGCTGGATAACCCTCTTCTGGGCACAGACCCCTCTCGATTGTTTGCCTTACCTCTGTCTTGTTCACTATGGCTTTCAACACAATTTCTTCTGTGACATTCACAAATCTTAATGCCCTTTCAAACCGTCCACTGTGAACAGCCCTCTACCGGGTTCACTCTTGTCAACACACTGTATATCTGGACTTTAAACTTAATCCCTGTTTATCGGCATCCCTCCTTCGGGTTCACTCTTGCCAACTTTGTCAATCGCACATTTTCTCAATCAGTTCTTATGATACAGGATTCACTTCCCTTAGCTTCACAATCATCTGTCGGTCATAGACTTTATGACTGTTCAGAGGATTTTACTGGACCCGTGTATGACCACTTTGACCCCTTTCTCGCCTTTCCCAAGGCCTTCTGGTTTTGGTAGTTTCAACAATCGAGTAATCGCCCAGAGTTTCCTGAGATAGCACCTGCGTGGTGCCTGACTCCTCTGTTGCTGGTTTTCCCTCTCCTGGTACCAAGAGTTCTTTGTACTATCACAGTTCAATTAGCGAACTGCTACTTTCGTTCAATATAGTTCAGTTTCTTATCGGCTCTCCCTTCGACTCACCAGCTGTGATGAACCACTTGGCTTTTCTTCTCTCTGGAGTCAAGGTTGGTACCACAGAGACAAATGTCTCTCCCCGGATTGGTTATCAGCAGAAGAGGGCCTGGTGTACCATTTACATCTGCTGCACCACATGCTGGCTTTTGTTCACTGTTTTACATTTCCTTCTGCAGAGGTTTCACGGGCCTTAATCGGAAAGGGAAAGGTCGCTTCTCCCCTTGTCACTCTCTCGGCTCATGCCTTCTTTCTCCTCCTCTTGAACTGCCATGCTGAGTTGCTTCTCTCGTCATGCAGTCTGCCTTGCTCGTTTTGTACTCTCATGCTCCACCTTTTATCCATGTTTTGAGTGAACTGGCAGAGGGATCATGAGGTATCATGAGAGAGGATAGGCTGGTGCCTCCTGTGAGTTTGAGAGCAAGGCTTGTCGAGCTGGCACATGAGGGGCTTTTGGGTAGGTCCCTAACTAAAAGGAGGTTGTGGGAGTCCTATTGGTGGCCGGGTATGGATGATGAGGTGGAGGTGGTGGTGAAGGAGCGTGTGCCATGAGTAATAAGAGCAGAGTTGTGCACCCTCAACCAGTGTACCTAGTGGATGTTCCAAATGAGGTATGATCCAAGGTGGCGTTAGACATTATGGATCCCAAGGATTGTCTCGAAGGTGGTTTGAAATTTGTGGTGGTGTTGGTCGATTATACTTTGCGGTTGGTCGAGGCTGCTGCTTTTGAAACAGTAACCACAGATAAGATGATTGGTTTCTTCAAAAGGATATTTGACAGGGAAGGTGTGGCCGCGAGTATGGTCACAGACAATGGGGTGCAATTTGTGTCCCTTCGTATGCAGGAGTTTCTGAGGAACAATGGAATCAGGCATCATAGGACAGCTTTATATAACCTGTGTGCCAATGGGTTGGTGGAAAGGATTAATGGTTTTGTGAAGGGGGCCGTTCAGTTGGCCATCGCCAACGGTTTGTGTTGGCAGGAGGTGGTTTCAGAGGCTTTGACTGCGTATAAGCGGACACCCTCGACGTTTACTGGCAAATCACCATTTGAGCTCATGAGGGGTAGGAACGCTGGGTTAAGGTTGAGGATAGCTGCCGTTGGTGGGTGTGTTATCACAGAGGTCAATATTTCAGAGGTGTTTTAAAGGGTGCGTGTACACCAGGATCGCCAGAGGGCTCAGCAGAGCGAGAAGAAACCCAGTGAAGTCGAGGTTGGGGATCGCATTTGCGTAAAAAACCCTAGGTTTGTTGCAAAGGGGAGGAGTCCATTCATATCCCCCCGTGTTGTGGTTCTGGATGATGGGACAAGGTGGAGCAAGTGAAGAATAGTTGTGCTGTGGGGTGTTACAGTGGTGCCATCAGTTCAGGGTGGTTCTGTTTTGGAACCTCATTTAAGCGATTTTTCCGTGGAACAGCAGTGAGTGGGTTGGAACCGGGAGGCAGCGAAGTGCCCACTGGTGACGGTCGTGGAGATGGAGTGAGTGTGGCGTCTGAGGAGTGTAGTCTTTGTGCATCGGTTGGTAGCGATGCGGGGCATCCATTCAGTGTTCGGGTACCTCCTGCTAGAATGAAAGATTATGTCTGGGAGGGTGGTTGTGAATAGTGCGTACAATTGAGTTGGGTAGTGCGTGCCTTCGAGTTCTTTGTTTGCAGTATGTTCCCATGGTCACATCTTTGCTGTGTGTCCCTATGGTGTATAACATGGTATGTTGTTTATGCCTTTTGTTGTTCTCATTTTGTGGCTGTCCCCACAGTATGCTACATTTTATATGTTTGCATAGTTCTGTCACCAGGAAGCATTTTGTTTTCCAGTTCCATCCAATGTCTTACAGATGGTGGGTTTATTCTGGTCTAGTTGTTGTCTGTCATTTTGGTATGTTGCTAAGGGGGTGAGAAGTGTTGTAATGTAAATCTGGAATGCTGGCTCGCGTTGCTATGCAGTCCAAGCGACAGACAGACAGTTGGAAGGGGGCTGAGTGGTGGTGCGGCCACAGGGTCTGTCTCTCCAATAAAGGTATTACCTGTACCATGTCCTGCCTCCGCCATTACTTCATTACACCTACAAAAAAACTTCAATACATTGTATGGGACTATGCAGAAGGAATGATTTATAGGCCTTCCGACAGACTGGACATTGTGAAAACTCTCTTCCAGGAGTTCATGAGGAGCACACACTTACCCGCAATTATGTTTCAGCGGCAGATGGGACTCAAAGCATTGTGCATTCTTGGTGAGGCCCATTTCAGAGTCGATATGCACAGACTACAGCTACACCTGGCTTTAGAATGGTGCCAGGAGACGCAACCACAAACAAAGGACCTTCCCATTCCTGTGTATCTCCACCAGGATCTGGAATGGTGGATAGAGGAAAGGACCCTCCCTCTTTGGGTTCCGTTTTCTCCTCCAATTCCTCCAGAGATAATGGCAACCGATGCATCCCTAGCAGGATGTGGAGCAAAACTAGAACAGCTGGAGATGCACGATTTATGGAACTTGAAAAACCAGGGCAGGCACTTTAATTATTTGGAACTAAAAGCAATTTTTCTAGCCATTAAAGATTTTTTACCAATAGTAAGTGGACATCAAGTGTAGTTCTACACGGACAACACCACTGCAATGTTCTACCTACGCAAACAAGGGAGAACAAGATCACAGTCTGTTTGGTTTCTGGAATGGAGATCTTGGACCCTAGGTCTGGAAAATTCCCTCTAGCCATTACCCCCCCCCCAGATTATCTGGGTGCTCTGTTTATACTTCCGTGGGAAGGGGAGACTTCTTATGCGTTTCTGGCCCTTCATTTAATTCCCAAGGCAATGCACAAACTGAAACGCACAGAGTGTTGTCGCATGATTCTTGCGGCCCCTTTTTGGGCAAAGAGATACTGGTTTCGGATCTATACAGCATGAGTTGTCCACTACCATGGCGGCATTAAGACTGGATGGACAGTCTCCAGCCACAACAAGGGTTGAGGCTGCACCCCAGCCCTCAATCTCTGTCCTTAATAGCTTAGTCCCTCAGGACTTGGTTTAAGGTCACCGAGGGCTCTCGTAAAAAATATAGCTATCATAAACGTGGCTAGGAAAGGGAGCATGAGATCCCAATATCCAAGCAAAATGGACTTACCATTGATGAGCAAGCTAGACCCCAGAGAGGCTGTGCAGAATGATGTGCTGGCGTTCATTACAGAACTGGCAGAATCTGGAGTACCCTGTAAAATATGCTTGGAAGCTATCGGAGCCTACCCAAATAAAGGAAGGAAGGTGGTATCCATGTTTAATCCCTTGGTAAAAACCCACCACCATGAGCTTTGGAGGCTACCACCCCAGCCCCACCCCAATTAGAACAGGAAACAGCCGATAGGAGGAAAATATTGTATTAAATGCGCTAATGCACAAACCCTTTGAGCCACTGGTTTCAGCGGACTTAAAGTGAGTAACCATGAAAAACACTTGTTTAGCTGGCGGTGACCTCCGTGCGTACAATATAGGAAATGCAAACTTTACATGTAGAAGACCCTTGCGTCCTTTTCCATATGGACATGGTCGTCCTAAGGACAAAGCCAGGACTCTTTCCCAAGACAGTCAGTAGCGTATTCATCAATGAAGATTGTTTTACCAGGGCCAACTGCAGAGGCCAAACAAGCACTTCACTCTTTGGAATTGACGAAGGTATTGAAAATGTACCTGGCCAGGACAAAATATATGTGCAAGGCAACTCAATCACTAGTGACTTATGTCATGTTATTAAGTATTCATAGTGCGAGCCTCACCACCGTAGTGTTCTTGTGGCCCCTGACCTTGTCCGGGAAGCAGTGCATTGTGACCGCGCAGGGGTGTCATCAGACCTTGGTCTGTGGATATAGAACGAGGTTTGGAGGGAGAGGAGGTAACAGAGAAATGGGAGAAGCCAGTGGGCAAAACAACACAGTGGGGGATAAAAAAACACACAAGGTGATGTGGAGGGATGCATGTTTCTTAACTGTGATTAGTTACAGGTAAGCTTGATAGAAAGTTTTAAAAGGAATACTTGAAGGTGATGGCGGTATGTAGACCAGAAGATGACATCTGGTCTAGATACCACCATCACATTCAAATATTCCTTGTAAAACTGGGCATGGGGGATAAATGTCCATGGGACAGCATCATGGGACAGCATCATGGGACAGCATCAAAAGCTTCTCTGGCACGAGGAGTTTTAGAAACCTACACATTACAAAGAAATCTACTCCAAAGTACTGCATGCTCATTTGGTGCAAGGAAAGTCGGCATCTGTGGCCTTCCAAAGACGCACCCATTTTGGGCATTTATTGGGCAACAACGTGGGCTAAGCCACATTCTTTCGGCAAACATTACTCTCCGCATCTGAACACCAGAAATGATGCGGATGTTGGACAAGCCATCCTGAAGAAACATTCTCCCTTTATCACTAGTAAGGCTGCTTTCTAACCGCCCATGATTATGGAAGAAATGGCACAGGGTGGAAGAGTATGGAAAAGTTGCTTGCTGTAGTAAGACCGGTACTCCCTCCATACGCCGCCCTCTACCCAGACTAATACGTTCCCAAGTCTGAGTTCACCAAGGAAATGATGGTTGGCATGACGCATGGACGAGTTACCATGCAGGGTGGGGCTGGGCTGCCGTCCTGAAAATGTGAGCATTTCTTCTGTACCTAACCAATTCAACAGTTTTATTTTATTTTAACACCAATAGGTAAGAGCACATATGCATAGATAAGAAATACAAACAAAGCATATCGACAATAGAACCACGTAACCCTACTGGAAAAGCTACTCATATCAGAAAACATGTGTGGTCACAAAGTGAGAGAAAAAAAAATAAAAAAAATTATAAAAACAACAATCACATAACATGTATCACTGTCACACCTACTACCCATCTAACGGGATACTATTGTAGAAACAGCAATGCAACCACATCATAATGACGATACACTTCCGGAGACGTTCAAATTATACATATTAAATGAAGCAATTCACTAATACACCACTTAGCCATAGGTATCCAGGAACAGGCCTCAGAGATCATTCAATTTATCAGATTCTCCTCTGTATTTAAAAATCGCCTTCGAGGACATGGACACACTCAGCAGTTTCTCCACCCCGTCATCAATGGTGAAGCAGGTGAGGGGTTTCCACGCACACAGGATAATCCTTTTAGCAAGCATTCAACCACTTAATACGCACATCTTCTTTGGGAATGACAGGCCTATTAATAGGGTGACATTCCCAAGAATCAGAAGGGAAGCCTTTTACGGGATTGAACACTGCAGCACCAGGTCCATCCGCTCACACACTCCATCCCTCCCAGAAATCTCTGGTTTTGGTGCAAAACCAAAGCAAGTGACTCAAAGTGCCTACTGATCGAATACACTTCCAGCATCGGTCATTATCGGAGAGACTTCTTTTAAACATTCTTTCCGGTGACCAATATGCCCTAAAAAGCAGTTTCGTCTGTGAGGCCCTTAGCCCCCAATCCATTTTTGACAAACAGACATTATTGCAGCATCTCTGCCAACATTCAGGACTAATTTCCTTACCCAGTTCACCAGCCCAGACGATTTCAAGTTCAGAGACCCCCTTTCGTTTGGAATGCAAAGATATTGTACACAGTGGCAGCAGGATGACTTGCTCTGGCACAGTGTTCCAATGTTGACCAGGCAGTGCTTTGCCCGCAATTCTGAGGTGTGAACTCAAGTTTAGCAGATATTAGACCTCTTAGTTGTCTATATTCGGCATTGCTGCAGTCTATCAAACCAAACTCCCTCTGTAGACGTATATTTCTTCTGTACCTAAAGCACCCTCCAGCAGTGGCCACTCGGTCATCCCCTACTACTCGTTCATTGACACCCTGACTTCTCTTCCATTGCTGGACGTTCCTAGAGGCAGTGAGGCTCTTTTTGTGACTAGTGTTAGAAGCAACTGGCAAAGCACAACACTGCAGCAGCAAATGCTGGCTCTGAACAAGATGTATTTGGAATACAATAAAAGCAGCTAGATGATGGAACGAAAGCACATACAGCGAAAGATGAATTGAAATAATTCAATTATGGAAAGGGATGTCACTGGAATGAAGAAAATGAACGGCACAAGATGTGTTCGGTATGATGTTCATTCATCGACTGTTTTTTTCAATGGGTTTTTTGCCCTTTTTTCTTTCGAAAAGACGAATCGAAAAATATAGGGGGTTGTGGGTAAGGGTAAATAAGGGGCGGGGTCAGGAATAGTGTAAAATGAATAGGGGATTGGGTGAACCCCCCAAAAATTAACAAATACATGTTCAATTCGTTTTTTCAGGAAATAAATGGCAAAAAAACAGCGAAAAAAACAGTGTCGATGAGTGCACATAGAACCAATGGGTTAATAGAAACTGTGTTAAGATGAGGACTGGATGTTCTATCAGAAGGCCTGTAAATGCCATCTAGTCTGCCCGCTACCCCAACATCAGGAACGGGCCTATAACCTACTCGGGTGCAGCAAATGGTTTGCTGAATTGGCATTTGCAATAATTAGTTACTTCACGTGCACCATATTGGCAACAGTGGATGTGGAGTAATTTATATTTACCACTTGCGTTATTTCTCTAAATAGCGTTATTTCTCTAAATAGCGTTATTTCTCTAAATAGCAATGCATTCTTTCTGTTTTGAGATAGGACATGGATTGTCTACAGCAGCAATTACTCTGCTACTGCACTGTTTGTTTTAATGCAACAGAGTCAGTTATCACCCTTTGGAGCATTGCGTTACACAGTGGGCACCCAAGATGGCCACTTTTTCATCCCCTTTGATAAAGCCAGGGGTGTTGCTAGGTCTGGAAAAGATTTGGGGCTGCGCTAATGTTGTCGGGACTCGGGGCTAACTATCCTTTTGGTTGTAGTCCCTGAGCTTCTATTCAGGGCTACAACCAAAAGACTTGGGGCTATAGCCCCCTCAGCCCTCCCCCAAGACCCCCCCCCACTAGCAACGCCGCTGGATAACACCAAGGCAGAACATTTTGTTTCCCTGTGTTAAAGTGAAGTGCTTGCAGACCTCTTGGTTGGGGGTTACAAATGCAGGTTTTTCACTGTGTAAAAATATTAAGTTCAATGGAACAATACTCACAGTATTACTGCAAGTCCATAATCAGGCGTGCACTAAAAACAGGAGGTGTGTTTGTAACTCCTGTCGCCAAACTTACAATGAGATGTTTGATCTCCAGCTCAGTCTTCTATTTCCTCTCTGTCTGTCCCAGATCTTTTTAATAACCAGTGGACCCATATGCAGACAATTGTAAATCAGACATTCTCCCCCCATGTCACAAAGGAAACATTGGGTGAGTGTTTGGCAATAAAAAGGCAGTGGGTTTTTATTGCACATCATTATGGTAATACACACTATAATCATAATCATAATAACCCTAATATAAAGTACTTTTGGGCACAGGGTCCTGAGGTTGCCCCCTCTGGCCCGTGCTGCCTTCTTTGTCCCACGATAGTGTGGGCACCCTACAGTGTCCTTTCTTCCTTTCCCTTCTTCTCTCCCTTTTTCGTGGTGGGTGGGTTCTGGTAAAAAAAAGCAAGACTCTGGGCTTCATTACACGGTAGGCAGTAAGGGTTTACTGGTACCGGTATTTTACCGGTACCGGTAAATCCTTACCGCCTTACTACAAGGTCCCTTTGCGGGTTGGGGAATTTAATGCCTGCTTTTTGCAGGCGTTAAAAACCAACCCGCAAAGGGACCAGTGGAGCTAATTACGGTACCGCAATTTGCGGTACCGTAATTAGCGCCTTCCCCATTCCCATAGAGCCCTATGGGGCAAAAATGGGAATGGGGAAGGGCAATGGTGGAAGGAGGAATTACCGGCCCACCAACCTTGGAATGGGGCGGTAATTCCCCTTTCCACCAAGGCGGTGCCGGTATTTTACCGGCATGAACCATGGCGCTTATGGCGCCATGGTTCACCGCCTTCCGTGTAATGAGGCCCTCTGCGTGAGCAAGGTACTCGTTTCCTTGGGTCCCCGTGCAGGGTCCCAAACTGATTCTGGTTTTCTGGTGCACAAGCAGCTCCTTATATTGGACCCAGGGGCTGGCCCTGGGTTTTGTTGTGCTTGTTGTGGGGTCTGTGGAGTCCCGACAGCATGTTGCACCCCAAGGTGCTTCCCTTTGTCATGCCTACCTGCTTCCTGGCCGCCTATCCTAGGTGCTTAGCACCTCTTTGGTGTGGAGGGCAAGGTGTTGGTCCCACCTTGCCCTCCCGTCCTGCCTATCTATGGATGGCTGGGGGCCGCTGCTACATGAAAGGCACGGTTAGAAGGGGGTTGTACCTCACAAGGTGTTACCCCCCTGTGTTGTCTGCCATGGGGAACAGGTCACCCACCCCCACCCTGGAGCTGCAGGGTTCCCCCTACACAGCGCTGAACCCAGATGCAGACAGTTGTAAATCAGACCTAGGTTAAACAAACTTGCATTCTCCCCCCATGTCGCACAGGAAACAAAGGGTGAGTGTTTGGCAATAAAAAAGCACAACATAATCATAATAACTATAATATAAATTACTTTTGGGCACAGGGTCCTGAGGTTGCCCCCTCTGGGCCGTGCTGCCACACCTGGTCAGGTTGACCGGCCTTCCAGGTTCCCCCAAAAGTTTGCAACTGACATCCCCTGTTTGCGAGGTTGTCCGTTATTTCTCTGCAAAAATGCTCCATTCCTACTGCTGATAGATGCGTCCCATCTTTATGAAAAAGATCAGGATTGGCCAGCGTTATGGCACTGTGTCTTATAAAACTCAGCCCCCTGGTTGCGCAGACTTTTTCTATCCCTTTATTCAGTTTTTTTCGAGGCCATTTCCATGGCCTTAAATGAGTTTGTGCCCAAGCAGGTTCTTCTGGGTAAAATAGCGGGATACAAAATCCCTGTGGCCCTCCAGTTGTGAACGATACCTGCTAGCGAGGCACATGTTTCTTCTAATAAACCTCTCCTTCCCCCCAGATGTATGGCCAGGAATTCTGGTCGGTCCCTAAATGCCTCCAAATCTGCCAGTTTTTAATGAATGTCCGGCCACTAAAGGCCCCCATAACCCCACCATGAGGTAATAGTGTTTTTAAACGATGTCCCCTCTTTTGTTTCCTCCGCCCATCGCCCTGTTCTGAAAACGAAAGAATGGCCTATTATCCAGGCTGATTTCAGTGGGAAGTCCTGATCTGTTTGTGGGAAGACAAAAATGGTTTATAGTAGTCCACGTGAAGAGGAAGTGTTGAGCATCGTCCCCACTCCAGTCGTCCCCCTCCCATTACCTATTGAGTTTACACCAAAGTATGTGACGTATGGGGAACAGAAAAGTCAGCAGAGAGCAGCACATGGGCTCTGCCCAGTACCTATCAGGATGACAGCATAACCACACCTAAGAAAACCTAGACAGTAAGGTAGCCATTAAAAAAGCCATATCTACATTCTAAACAATTTGACGGTTGTTTGAATAAAATACCTGAAGAAGATAATGAAGGAAGATGAATGGTGACGTCATAAGAAATCGGACTGATGCACATATGGAAGACATAATGACCTGAGAATACTGACAAGAGACAAAATACCATGGATAAGTGACATCTTGAGCCTAAGGTGAAGAAATTGATGGCAAGATGAAAAACCACATGCCACATACATGATGAAGATATTTTAGTTAGTTTAAACGTGTACAGATGCAAGTAACTGCAAGGGGCAATGAAATTGTGAAGCTTGCTTATGTTTTATAGTTGATAGATTGTGGCAAGCGCCAACGTTTACAAGTATATATCTCAAGAAGAACTTTATGCATGAATGTAAGTCCACTACGCACATAAGCGGAATTAACAAAGGTTACAAAAGGCCACAGATGGAGTGTGTCGCAACAAGAAAATCGAGAATCAAGACAGAACAAAACTCAGCGAAAGGATGAACATGCCAAGAAACCAAGGTCTTATCTGACTGGAATGGGCAGACATTGGATACAATTAATGAGAGAAAAGAACAGAGGCTCCTGTTCAGAAAGGTCAAGATGAGCCACAGACGTCAGAAGACTGGTAGAATTAAATCAAATATACAAAAAGACACAGAGAAAAGTCGATTTCACAGTGTCCAGTCACGTGACAAAGGCAGGCTGGAAGGGTGAAACTATCACACCTACGCATGGATCCCCACCATTCCCATACTCCTTGAAAGTTCTCAGAGTACAGAACAGACACAAGGCCAAACTACAAGCAGTAATTCACACATGACCACTGAGGTGATGATTGATTGTAGGATAATTGGCAGAGTCGTGCGCAGAGTCAGTCTGCGTCAGTCCACTTTGCTTTTTGTTGCCAAGAGGAGCTGCAGCGACGTGCTTTTCTCCTGTGAAAGCCCATTATAACTGTGTGCTGTACTGTGGCTTTAAGGCTGTGGAGGTGGGCTGTGCCTATTTAACTTGAACCAACGTGCAGCGTGTGCATGAAGTCGTGCACAGAGTCAGTCTGCGTCAGTCCACTTTGCTTTTTGTTGCCAAGAGGAGCTGCAGCAACGTGCTTTTATCCTATGAAAGCCCATTATAACTGTGTGCTGTACTTTGGCTTTAAGGCTGTGGCTGTGGGCTGTGCCTATTTAATTTGAACCAGCGCGCGGAGTCCTGCGCAGAGTCAGTCTGTGTCAGTCCTTGACAGGCTGCGTGCTGACTCCGGTTATGACCGCGCAATCGGGTCATGGGTGCCCGGTAACCAGGCAGAAAACTATTCAGCAGCGCTGCATGCAAAATCCTTGGACCACCTTCAAATCCGATTCCGCTCCCGAAGTCTCGAAGGTAAGCATTTCTTCGCAAACTTGTATGTCAAAAGATTCATCTGACCGCTTGTCAGACCATACGAATGCATCTACGGCTGGCTCGATGACTACCGTAGCAGTTCCTACTGCCGGAACGATTTTGCCAGTCGGCGTAATAGGTCAGATCCCCTTGGAGTCCAGCAAACTGGGTATCCATTCGGATCATGCACAAATTCAAATACAAGTTTTAGAGGCACCGGAAGCCGCTCTGACAAAAACAGTGAGAGTTGGGGAAATCATTGAGATAGACGAGGTCGATGTGCCAACTTCGAGTGCCTATGAAGACCAGAATATCGACACTTTTCAACGCATGCGTCTGCTGACATTAAAAGATCTACCTCTTGTTCCTTTCTCTCTTCAAAGAACCTCTCCACCTAACGTTATAATACACACGGAGACGATTCAACTTACTTCAGAAACTGTAGATGAATTCTTTTCTCCTTTCGAATTTACAGACGCTGAGTTAATGGAAGCCTCTCCATGTGATGATGGAAACGAGTGCCTGCGTGAACCGGCAGTATCTGCCACTCCTGTACACATTGAAGTAGTGGTCTGCGACACTCTGAATGTAGATGACGCCGCTGACAACGTGCATTGGACCCCTAGGAAAGTGGTTACTTGTGCTGCAACCTTTTCTGTTTGTGCAAGGAACACGCCGTTGAACAAGAAAAAGAACGATCCGAAACCAACACATCAGATGTCTGCTGAGGCACACATGCCGCCTTGTTCCTCTCATTCTTGTGTTGATCCAAAGGCTAGGTTGAGTGCCTTAGAGTTATTTCATCATAGTAGTGATAACTCCGGCACCCAGAGTCCAGCAGAGCGGCTAGATGAAATTCCGCAAATTTCTATGATGAGTTGTACTAGTCTGGGATCATTGCTAAACGAAAGCGGAGACAAACGTTGTGTAGTCGATACAACAATGCAAGCCAACCATACTAAGAAAAGGACGCAAAAAAACAGAACAGATTCAGCATGCACCTCCAGAAATGTGGGTTCACGTTCAAAGTCAGTACATTTATTGTATTGTGAATACATCCACATGCAGTGATCTACACTCAGAGACTGTAAACAGTACTCGTTCATCCCAGGATGAAAATCTTGGGTCAAAACCAAAACCCAGTCTTTCCTCTGCAGCAGCAGTGCAGATGTATAATAATGTACTAGCAGCCTCATCATCAGCCTTACTTCCTTTCCTAAAAATGTATGAATCCTTGCATGAGGCCTTCAAGGATCAGACCTCGCTCATAATAAGTCTAAAGGAAAAGGTGGAAAAATTTGAAACGGTGACAACTTTTCTTCAGACTCAGCTAACACAAGAAGCAGAACAAACTATAAGATGGCAAGAGCGGTTGAGGGACCTAGCCACTCGACACCACTGTCAGAATGACAATTTAGCTGATGGGCTGCTTGAGGCAGTAAAATGGATGCGTCACTCTACTTCCATGATGAGTTCAAATGTGGCGGCCGTCCAGGCTCAAGTTAAGGACACGGTTGATTCCATTGATGTCCTGCCACTACAGCTTCAACGGCCAGTCTTGGAGCATAATGAACCTTATGAAAGAAAAAAACTTAAATCAGCTGTAGGAATGAAATCTGCTTCTTCAAACGAAGTTTCTGGTCCTAATGCTCTGGATCCAACTAAACATTTGTAGGATGAGCAATCTGGCCTTGTAACCATGACACTCAACTCTGAGATTGAACCAATTCATGAGACAGAATTAACCTAACCACTGAAACACTTGCTCAAGCTCCAACATCAAGTCATCAAAACAAGTGTAAATCTTCGCACTTTGTCTCCGCAAATTCAATGGTCTCTTTTGGCATATTTGAGGGAGCTGAAAAATCGATTGTGGCAAACTCAAAGATTGCTTCCAAAAGTATTTTAAAAACAACTGGTCATCAGGAAGTATCTCAAGCAACAGGAGTTCATGAAACTAAAAGTGGCCAACCGGCAAGGAAACAACGGAAATTCATCAGAAATCTTACACTGCCAATAAAAACAGGATTATTCCATAGAATCGAGACGTCTAAGCCCTGTGACTTAACAATCATCTCGTCTGGGAATAAACTTACTGTGGGTCAAGGCTGTTTGTCGCTTCCGTCACTTAAAAGACAAAGAGTGGAACTGGAATTCGGAGGATCAGAGAGTGGGTCGCCTGGGCCAGATACCGATCTCTGTGACCTTTCAACCTACTCTGATGAATCTCTTAACGATTAACCTGTCGATCATCCCCACATGGACTCACCTGTGATACGTGATGAGCTTCTGCAATGCACAAAATCTGCAATGCATTGTGAGAAGAAACAGGAAAGGAACATGAGAGAATCTGACCGAACATCTAGAATGACTGCACTACTGAACCCTAAACAAACTAGTCTTCATAAAAATAAGCAGACTGGTCATACTTCACGCATCCATTCAACTTCAAACCTTGGCACAGGGTTGTTGAATTGCAAATTGAGATTACAAAATCTCCACCAGGAGGATTGCGACTTGAACTTGAACCGCCACAATGTGTTGAAACTATTTAATTGCATTCCCTCTTTACGTACAATAACGTCTGAAGACATCAGAATTGTTGAGTACGCAACTGAGAAATGTTGTAATCAAGTCCTGTTACACATTGTCTCAGCTTCTGTTTGCAATACCATTCTGAATGCAGCTGAGGAATTGTTAGTTTTTGGCTTCGACATGACGGTTGAACCAATGTGTTCTGGGCCTAGTGTGGCCGCTTTGAGTCCAAGGTCTGGGACCCATGAAACCCAGGAAAAAAGATGTGCGGAACTCCGTCAAGCTATGTCAATGTCAATTAACACAAGACATAGCAGTAACAGTGCCATAAAGAAATCCACATGAAGGTAATTCAAAGAAGATAGCCAGTCAGCGTTAGCCACGACAGGCAGTAACTAAACGTATGTGTGAATTCTTATCTTGTAATACCAGAGGTTTCACACATTTGTTCAATAATTTTGCTGAGCATTTGGAAAAAGTCTTTATTATCTGTCTCCAAGAGACATGGCTATGCGAGCCACCGTCAAGAGATGGTTTTGTGACTCTACTAAATCCAGCTATTAAAAACTCTAAGGGGCGACTGTCTTCTGGTCTTTTGATGTTAATTAAAATCAATCCCTGGTGGCAGCTTGTGGATTCTTTCAGCCCTAATCCCTTTGTCCAAGGAGCACTACTTCAAACTGTTGACAATGACATCTCAACAAGGAAACACTTGCCTATCCTAAATGGGTATTGGAAACCTGAGAAAATCAGCACTAGGATGTTTCTAATCACGATGACATCATACATCGACAGGGCTCTATCAACATATAGGAATTTATCAATAATCTGTTGCAGAGACCTAAACTGTGTGTGGTTTAAAATGGACCTTGCCTCACAGCTCTTTATGCCTTTGTCAGGTGATGAGGTAACTGTAAGGGGGCAGCAGTGGAGCCTTGCACTCCATAACCGCAACTGTAAAATGGTGAATGGAAATGTAATAGGGGACCAACCTCCACATGCAACTTGGTCAAACCTAAGAGCACGATCAATAATTGATTATTTTTGGGTCTCTCGAAACTTATTTGAAAAAGAATTGTCGCTTGTAGTAAGTGAAATGTCAAACAGCGACCATGATCTTCTTCGATTATCTTGTATGGTAGAATGGACAGTGGGTAGTCCAAAACATGAAACTCCACTATCAGTTAATGCAGGTGGTAATCGTTTGAGGATCAGCGGTCCCCAGATTCAAACCTTGAGCCAGCATTTCTTTCCTTCAGGATGCATCCCTGCCGGTTGACTATGCTCCATTACTCTCTGACTTTATCACTGTATAGTGATAGTTCATATCGTTGTGAGATCATCGAGATGTAAGAAGGAACCCTCAACACTTGACGCCAGAAGATACCTTCAAGCTTCTGCCAGAACTGGATATCGATGTTCCAACCGGATCCTGACCCAAAGGTAATTGAAGGGACAACTTTTTGAACGTAGAAGGTAAGAACGGGAACAAGAGTAAACTTCCCGTAGTCTTTGTTTATCAATTAACCTTGGATACTGAATTGAATCATCCGATTCACGAGATCCAATTTCCATTGATGTTCACACTGGACACTGTGAAATCGGCTTTTCTCTGTGTCTTTTTGTATATTTGATTTAATTCTACCAGTCTTCTGACATCTGTGGCTCATCTTGACCTTTCTGAACTGGATTCTCTGTTCTTTTCTCTCTTTAATTGTATCCAATGCCGGCCCATTCCAGTCAGATAAGACCTTGGCTTCTTGGCATGGTCATCCTTTTGCTGAGTATTGTTCTGTCCTGATTCTCGATTTTCTTGTTGCAACACACTCCATCTGTGGCCTTTTGTAACCTTTGCTCATTCTGCTTATGTGCGTAGTGGATTTACATTCATACATAAAGTGCTTCTTGAGGTATATTCTTGTAAACATTGGCGCTTGCCGCAATCTATCAACTATAAAGCATTAGCAAGCTTCACAATGTCTTTGCCTCTTGCAGTTACTTGCATCTGAACATGTTTAAACTAGCTGTTACGACCCTCAGCCCTGATCCCCACTGGCAAGCCCATTGGCCAGGTGGAATCAGACTTCGGATCGCAAATAAAGCCTGGCACCCGCTTCACAGACCCTCTTGGGGCCAGTCAAGCTCATAAACAGGGAAAGACATCAGCTAAAGGAATTACTTTATTCAGGCTTTCAGCTGACTTGGAGGTATCCACATAGCTTGATTCATAGAACCAAGCTATGCGGTATAGTGTTTTGGGTGTGGTGGCCTAGGGACTACTTTACCTGGACTACTTTGCAGAGACTATTTAAACCACACCCGAACAAGACAACACGCTTCGCGTTACTTTGCTACTAGCAACGTGACGCTCACCGTGTCCATCTTCTCACGAGCCTGGCAAGATCCGGACCTGCAGAAAACAACAAAGAACATCGTTAGCAGCAGAATCTTACCTGCAATCTCCAAACTTCACTGTTCACAGCTGCTGGGCAGCTCCATGTGGATGGTTTGCCACCCGGATCGAAGGACCTGAGAAAGGAAGAAAGACATCATTAAAGAAGGTAGTAGAGACATTTCAACCACAAATTGCTTAGAGACTTACCTGGCTGGTGGTTGTTCGGCCGGTATAGCTCTGGAACTCCATCCGCACTGGGAGCACACCGCGACCTACAAAAAAGAGAAAACACAGGTCAGTGAAGACAAGACATCGCTGCGATGCGCAAAGCGCCTACTTACCGCATCATAGCGCTATTGTGCGCCATCATTTACCGGCGAGAACCAGCCTTCCCAGTTCGCCAAGCGGATGCTCCACACATCTAAAGGAGATAAAAAAGAGACATTATCGAACAGAGAAAAGGCATGCAAGAATATCAACTCCATAAACGGCAATAAGACCTACCTGAAAAACATTACTTGAGCCGCTGTCAGTGAAGTAACTGGACCGCACGCACCCACGAAAGACAACGCGCCCCTGCCCAGAAAGCAGGATGGAGAGCTCACCAACTTCGATAACAAGGTGAGAAGAGAACCTGGAGGGGCTGAAATCACAAGGGAGGTGGGAAGGCTTACCTTGGCTGTCCAGTCCTAAACATAGTCTTCATTTTCAGGAGAATTCCACCGAGAACCGCACCAGGGAATCATTGAAGAGGGCACCAACGACCAACTGGCTGGGTGGTATCCCCGTGGATACCAGGTGAGCGTAACCCTAACTAAATATCTTCATCATGTATGTGGCATAAGTTTCTTCATCTTGACATCAATTTCTTCACCTTAGGCTCAAGATGTCACTTATCCATGGTATTTCGTCTCTTGTCAGTATTCTCAGGTCATTATATCTTCTATATGTGCGTCTGTCCAATTTCTTATGACGTGACGATTCATCTTCCTTCATTATCTTCTTTGCTTCTTAAGGTATTTTATTCAAACAAACGTCATATTGAATAGAATGTAGACATGGCTTTTTTAATGGATACCTTGCTGTCCCAGTTTTCTTACGAGTCGGTATATTAACAGGTGCTGTCATCCAGATAGGTACTGGTCAGAGCCCATGTGCTGCTCTCTGCTGATTACTCAATAGGTAATGGGAGGTGGGCAACTGGAGTGGGGACAATACTCAACACTTCCTCTTCGCTCCCCCCTCTGGGCGATTCATCAACCAGTCTCACTTCTTTCTTTGCATTCACTTTTTCTTAATCCTTCACTTTTATTTCATCCTCTGGATCCATACATTTTGGTCTGAAGAGATGCTTCCTTGGGGGTCCATATCTTTATTACTCCTTTCAAGCATCCTGCTTTTCTCACATGCTCATCCTTGTTTCATGTCATTAGTTGACATTCTCCACTTGGACTGCAATAGATCCATCTTCCCACATATTTTCTATGATTTCTTGGATACAGGAACTTGGTTCCCTCTAGTGCATAAATGCTGGTTTTCACAAAGTCTCTTATTTCTTCATCAGTTAAGTCTTTGGGCTTAAATCCTGACTCAACATCAATCATGATCTTCATCCCTATGGCTTTCTTTGTAGTCTTCTGGCATTGTGAGATTATTAATATTATCACACAGAATCCAAGTAGTATCATCACCAAAAGGGCTCCTAGGAACTTGAATGCATCTGCCATCCATTGTGGAATCCATGAAAACAGTGCTCCAAACCAACGGTCATCATCAACTTCGTCAGCTTCATCTATCATTTGATTGTGTTGTTTTTTCAGCATGTTTGTGGCCCCTGTTAAAGTTCCATTCTTGTCGTCGTGTGAAGGTATAAATGTGCAACATGATTCTCCGATTTTTGCATAAACACCTCCATCCATAGCTGTGATCATATCTAAGACATATCTGTTCTGGAGTGTCATGCGTCTGATTGCTCTCAACTCTTCTCTGATTCCATTGAATGCTTTTATGGTTGTGTTGATGGTCTGCAGTAACTCCCATTTGGTTATCTGCGACCATTTAGTATTTGCTCCAACCTGAATTCTTGGCATCAGGATCATCGTAAACACTAATGAGGTCAGGCTGAACAACCTGTGTTCGTATGGGATAGCATCAAAAGCCTCTATGGATTTTGCTAAGAATACATTTTCCCTCTTTGTTCTCCTCATAAGCTCCAGAGATCTTTTCTTTCTCAGGTGAGCATCTGCTTTCGGGAAACTGTCAATGTTCACATCACTTTTTGGAATCACCAAAGCTGGATCATGGACATTCACCAATGTACATATACCTCCTCAATTTTTCAGCAATCTCATGTATGCCTTGGATCCACATGCCCAATAGTGATCCATGATCACTGCAGTACCATGCACCATTCCTGGAACATCAAAGACTCGACTAGAGTTGCGATTCTCTCCCATTTTTCTTGTACCATTATTTCTGATACAGAATTTTGGGCTCTCCAATGGTATTATCTGCAAGGATCCTCCCCTGTCCTCTGTCCTCAGTAATTTAGCAAGCTTTGGCTATAATGGCTTGCATCTATTTTGCACTATGTCAATGGTAGCCTTGTAATAACCGATTACTACCCATGCTCTGCAAATCACTACTCCTTTCTCCCATCCATCTGGTGAAAACACTGTTCCCCAGATTTGCATTTGACCTCTGTTCTTCCATCTGCACGATTCTTCTGAAGTCTTTCCTGTAGTTTCCAACTTCTTGTTCACTTCTCTTCTGATCTCTGCTCCTTTTATTCCAGGTTTCTCATATCTGATCACAATATTCTTCGTTTTGGCATTATTTCTTGTCTTTATGTCTTGGACATAATCCTCTTCATCTGGATCTGTTTTTTCAGACACCCATTTGAGGGAAGCATCACCTCCCATGAACTGACTTCTGTTTTTTTGCACATTGCTATATGTAACAGACAGTGTGCTGTCTGTACATCTATCTCGATAGCTACAAAGATTTTTGACTTTCCCATGCTGTAGGGCAAAAGTGCACATACAAAACATTCCTCAAAACATTCCTCATCCGAAGGTCGTCTTCCAACTTCCTTCATATCTTGGTACCATATGTTGTTTCCCAAATGTGCTGTGCTATCCAGGTAATCATTTAGTTCGTTATTGTCGTCTTGTGTGCTTCTTTTAATTGTCAAAGTCTTTTTGTAGTTTGCTATAACCACATCTCTGAACACATCGGTATAACTTCTTCTGGCTGGCGAGTTCTATGAGTAGAAGAAAGTTCAGTAAGTCTTTCTTTATCCCTATGCCTCTTTCTGGCTCTGTTTATAAACGGCCATATTGATTCTGCTATCATCTCTGCACGTGATTGTCTTGTGGGAATTGTACTTGGGCTTTTTGTCATTGGATCAGGTGTATCTGCATGCATTATTTGTGTGGGTGTAACTTTTATCAATCCCTTGTCTGGTTTACTTTGCCGACCCTGTCTCTGGTGTTTCAACTCATTTGCTAGAACAAGAGTCGTGTGTGTGTCATTGCTTACCTCATCCATTTCAAGCTCAGTCACTCTGTCATTATTTCTTGGAACAGGAATGACTATATCTCAAGTGGGTGAACGGGAACAACACTTTCTGCACCTATGAAAAATGCAGTTCTGATCATTAATGACAGTAATACGATTATGAATATAATACAAGCATAAACAATGCATTGGTAGGTCATCTTACAGCATTTGTTTCTTGGGCAATATGAATGTCTCTCATCCTGAGGGAGAACAAAGCTGCTGCTCTGGTTTACCATCTTGATCATCTAAGGAAGCAAAAACTGGTTCTTTAATACATTTTCATTATTATCACTTTTTCCTGGATTCTGCTGTCTCTGCTTCATGGATCAATAGTTCTGGACCAGTTGTCCTCTAATTCTGGATATTTGGCTGTCTCTTGTCTCTGGAAGCAGTTCTGTTTGTAATGTAATGATCCAACAATGAACAATGACCTTGGTAAATCTATAATACGTGTTCCATATAGACTAGTTCTCAGTCTGTACCTCGAATCTGCTTCACTCCAGATGACATGTTCCTTCCCTGTCAGCAAAAGCGTATTTCTTGTCAACACTTCCTCGATCTGTCCCTCGAATAAAAGTCTCTACACTGTTCTGTGATTTTGATGAGAAGAAAGTGCAACCTGAATTATTATGCTATCTAGAAGCATACTCAAGTTTGTAGTGTTAGCTGGATCACAAATGAATATGAGCACATCAACATTGACATGTCTCCCAACAAGGTCTGGAAAGTCTTCAATTAAACGAGAAAACACTGCATTTGCCAGACTATGATTCTCTGGTGAAAGGAACATTTGTCTTGTCCTCGCTGTACTCTGGAAGTAAAAGAAACTGTTCTGCAATCAATGTGAGCAGTCTTCTTATTATATTTTCATTATCAGGTTCTTGAAAAAACTCTGTTACGCTTGTAAGTCTCCCCACCAACGACGGGTAGGACCTCAATACCAATTTGAAATAGGTCAGTATGTGCCTGGTGAGGTCACTATTGTGTAATACCATAAGTAAGTTCAAACAAAGACTCTGTGTGGAAGGACTCAGGATATTGTATTCTTTTCCAGTTTATATATCCTCGATCAAAATTTGGCATAGTGTTTCTTATCAAGGCTTTAGTGTGCCTCAGTCCAAAGTCAACAAGCTTCTTGTGGCTGAATAAGTGCAATTCTTCTTCTCTTACCCTGCAACTATGAGTGTTCGTATTTGTGTCCTTTTTTCCTTTATTTTGCTCAAAGGAAATGTCTTATAACTGGACAACAACATTTTCACAAAGGTTTCCTTGCTTTTTTCACTTGACTGGTCATGTGTCCTCCTTCTTCGTCATAGATCTCGTCTGCACGTGCTGTGGTTCTTCCCTGTTGTCTGTAGTCTCTCCGGGTTGGGGTGTGGGCAGAGGGGTTTCTCTGATATATGGCTTGATGTCTCCAAGGAATATCCAAGCTCTTCTTCTCTGTAACTTGACTGCATATCCTCTACAATGAAAGGGCCGTGAAACTTTGGCTCGTCCCACCTTTTCCTTGTGTGATTCTGAACTAAGATGGTATCCCCAGAGTATAGTTGAGGTACATATAACTCCAGAAACCTTGTGACCTGTAGTATTTCCTTCTGTGTTCTGTACTGCCCTACACCCTCCTTGTCGTCACTGCAGCTGTACTGACATTGCAGAAAAACTGGAAGTCATACAGTTCAGGTAATTTTGCATTTTCAATCCTAGCACTTCTCCTGTTGGCTGAGCATCACATCTAGCTCTAGTTCGAATCACTAACGGCATCCGCATTCTCCTGCCCGTCACAATTCCATGTGGCGTTAGATGGTGGTCAGAACTAGGCTGGTTTCTGAGTGCATACAATGCCAGTGGAAGGCAGTGCAACCATCCTTTCTTCAGAGTAAGTTTCAACTTGGCTATCCTTTCTTTTAACAAGCCGTTGAGCTTCTTACATATTTCATTCCCTTGCGGATGATATGCCGACGAAAACTTGTGCTTTATACCAAGCAACAAGCTGATCTGTTCAAATACTGAGTTAACAAAATGAGGACCGTCATCTGACCTCATCACTTCACAAACTCCCCATTTGGGAAACACCTCCCTCACCATGAATTTGGCTGCACAGGTAGAGTCTGGGTGTGTATATGGATCTGCTTCTATCAATCTAGAGAATGGACACACCACGCCAATTAGATACCTGTACCCATTGCATACTTGAATCATATCGACATAGTCAATGTGCAAGTACTGAAAAGGACCATTAGGCCTTGGGATGACTCCTCTGTTCACATGTGGTGTATGCCCAGCCGTGAATTTCTGACAGATTATGCAATTTATCATAAATAATGCAACATGCTCCGCTAGGTTTGGTACAAACCAGTCTTCGGCAATGGTTGCTGCTAGATTCTCTTGTTATATGCACTGGATAGTGTAACTGTTACAATGCTATTTTCAGTAAGGCTAGGGGCATTACTGGTTTACCAGTACTGTCATGTCGCCATAAAGCCTCAGAGGGATTTGAAGAACACTCTCTTTGCTTCCAAAGATTCTATTCTTCCTGTGGTGCCTCCCCTTGCAGCTCCATTAACTGAGTATTTCACATGTTACTGTAACATTCTGGCTCACTCCTTACAACAATAATTTTCTCATGCACATCAGGCATTCCCGCATCCACCATTATTTCGTCTTCATTTGCCACACGCTTGGCTTCAGCATCTGCTGCTTGATTTCCATGTGATATAAAATCTGTCCCTTTCGTGTGGGCTGCACATTTCACGAGTGCTATGCCCACTGGGAGTTGTAGTGCCTTGATTAACCTGTCCAATAAGGTGGCTAAGCCTGAGTGCACTGTCGACGTCACATAGGCAGAGTCACTGTACGCCGTTACTTCCTGGTCTGCGTGATTCTCAAGTGCGAGTATCAACGCCAATCATTCTGCAGCAAAGTGCACTAATAAGTACTCAAAATTCCCCATGTGCCATGTGCTTTATCACAGCGGCACCTGGATATCTTTGTCCGTCATTTTGATCGATCCTCGAAGAACTGTTAATGAAGACGATTTCTCCTTCTGCCAATGCATTTTCCTTTACTCTTGGGATCTCAACATAGAATTCTTCATAGTTCACGCAATCATGTATCGGCTCTCCTTCAGTAACTGGCTCTGCTATAAACATATCTGGGTTCACTATTTTGTATCAAACTATTTTAATGGCTGGATTAGATATGACCACTTCATAAGCAGAAGCTCTTTGTGATGTCAATGTACCTTTTAGTTTCTTTATTATGGCAATTAATGCCTGCTCAACGAAAAACTTCACTGGGCATCCCATCACAATGGTTGTAGCTTTCTGTATGGCGAACGCGGCGGCAGCCAAACTTTGTTCGCATGGGAAATGACCTCTCATTACTGAGTCTAAAATACCACTGTAGTATGCCAGGGGCTTGTACCCCAATGTGGTTTTCTGTGTAAGTACTGCTGTCATAACAGTAGAATCTTTGTGTGAAAACAGGTAGAATTCCTCTGCATAATTGGGAATCCCTAAAACTGGTGCCTTGCAAATGGCCTTTTTTAGTTCTGCCAGCATCATCCTCTGGAGTACCTCTATTTTAATCATTTTCACCCAATAAATGAGTTTAACCTGAAATGTCATCTCATCCTCACCTATTTGTTCTTCAAATAGATCATCATCTGTGACGCCAGTCAATCTGTAACCTTCCCCAATGGCGATTATAGCACACCATTGTCTGCATTCATCATCACAGCCATCAAACAAAGCCATCTCACCTCGTGCTATGGCTAAATGTATTGTCAATGGAAACACTTGTCCCTTTTGCTCATGCATAGGTATTCTTGGCCTGAACAGAAACTCATCTGGTGTTCTCATTGTTCTGTCTACAAGGCCTGGTAGCTATGACATTAAAATGCACACTCCATATGTGAGTATCTCAGGTTCTAATGGAATAGCTCTCATAGCCACTCGTCCTGCGTATGCTCTGATCATTTTGCACACATTTAAATAATGCATTCCTGAAGTTGAACACACTATGCCTTCCTCAGTGAACGAGATTGTCATATTCAGCTTTGTCATCAAATCTCGTCCCAATATATTGACAGGCGTCTATCTCGAATGTAATAGTGACAATTTCATGTCTCATTCTCCTATAGAAACTGGAAGTTATTTTGTGAAAGGAACACGGCTTGTGGCTCCTGTAAAACCTTGGGTATTCATGGCATCACCAGATAAAGAAAACTTGCCTTCATGTGTACACGAGCATGTCACATCCGTGTCCACTGGGAACGAATATTCTTTATCCCCTATAGTGACATCTACCCTTGGTTCCTCTTGAGGGTTTGGGGTCACTGATAGGATGGATCACATCAGGTCTCCCAGTGAGCTGTCCTAGTCCATGTACAATTTCGTCCCATAGTTAGTGAATGGATTGCCTCAATCACCCGTGCCATTACCAGCTCTAGAGTTCAATACCTGTCCTGTGCCGGTGGTCTGTAGAAGGTGCATCGGAGACTGCTGAGACTGCCCTTGCTGTAAATTGGTCACAGTCTGTTGTGGCTGTAAGCTTTGTTACACTCTCAGCGCTTGCTGCTGTACAGTTTGATTGTGCACAAATCCATCTACACCCTGATGCGAGAACGCAGGTGGATTAATCATCTCCCCCTTGTAAATTGGTAATTTTGCACCATCCCTTGACTTCTGCACATATGTGCTAGATGTCCTGTCATCCCACACATCCGAAACGTTGGCGGTGGTCTAATTATTTGCCCATTATGCATATTCTGATTTCCGCCTTGCATATTCTGAAAACCTACCTGATTATTTTGCCATCCTCTTCCTCTGTAGCCTCTTCCTCCTGGGCTGAACCCATTATTGCTTTGATCAAACTGTCCTTGGTTATTAACCTGCGCGCATTGGATCCATCTGTGCTAGTTATCATTGCCCCTTCAATGGCAAATTTCGACAATTTTTTGTGCACTAATTTGGCTTCTTCAACTTTTCTTGCGTCATTCTTCTTGCGATTTTTCTCTTGCAGCAGCCTGCAATAATGCGCAATGGTCAGTTGTATTTCAGACCATGGCTTAGCTTCAATTCCTACCAACGTCTTGAGCTGCTTTTGCACCTGTTCTGGCAGCCCTTTGCATAATATATGGTAAAACACGTGTATAGATTTCCCCCAAGATTCACAAGTTTCCAGCATCCATGCGCCTTGGAAATTCTGAATGTAAATCAATGGATCATCTCCCTCTTTCATCTTACACGTCATTATAGCTCCCATGTCAGAAGTGTCCAGTTATAGCACTCGAAGCGCAATCCATACCGCGGTTCTGCAATTATTAAATGGCGCTCCGTCATGTGCAGTATTAACTGTAGTCACACCTGGGTAACCTGCACGTGTCCAAACATCGTCAGCTCTGTCACCAAGTATGGCGATCAAAAGACCCTTGATATCGCCTATAGCTAACGTATTACCTCCTGTCATTTCTTCTAACTAGTATATCCATTTCCCAGCTCCAGATGTCAACATTGGGAGCTTGTTTTTTAGATTCTCTCTATCCATCTGTGGCCATGGTATATACTGTGGCCTTGTCCCGCCCTTCTCTAATAAGGGTAACTGTGATGCACTAAACTTCTTTTCTTCTCTCATAATTTGTTGTCTACGCAGGGGTAATATTCCCACATCGCCGTCTGCTTGGCAATGTCCTTAACCTGCTTACATATGGCGGGGGAGACCCCCCCTCTGTCTGTATGGCAGTCCTTCATGCCAGTCTGATTCTGTCACTGACTCTGGCACTTTAGATGTGGACACGGTTGAATCCAACCATCTTATTCCTTTTCCCCTAGAGAAACATTTCTCGTGACCTCGCTCTGTGTCTATTTATTCTCCTTCTCTTTCTTCTCTTTCACAGGCTTCCCTTTCTTCGTCTGATATTGCCTGCGCCCAACTCGTGCAGCTTCTCTCATCTTCCTCATTTCTATTTAGTGTTAGCCGATCTAACGACAGCTCTCTATGTCTGCTGCTGCGTGAAGCGTCCTCAGTGTCATACAACTAAGTGCTTTCAAGGTGCTCATGCTTTGCCTTCCCTTGGGGTACCTTTTCTAGTCCCATCTCATCATCGATTGTCTCTCGATACTTCTGGTGTCAAAGTCATCTTCTAGATTTACCCTAGACGTGCCTGGTACTGAATCGTACTCGGGAAAGAATTCTTCTATATCTTCCCATTCTACCACTGGATCGGGTTTTCTAACCTCCCTTTCCAGATACTCGAGATCACGTGTCCTCTGTCTTCGCTTGCATTCTATGTCGTCATCAAACTCTCTGTTTCCTCGCTTCCTCTCTAACCCTATCTTCCTCTTTTTTCTTAGTATCTCTTCGTTCATTTGCCTTCGTATTTCCTCATCTTTCCGTCTTTTTATTCTCTTCTCTCATATCTTTTGTTCTTCTTCTTCTATTCTCCTTTGTTCTATTCTTTCCTGATCATCAGCTGTTCTTTGCTTATTATTGCATTGTGTTTGTTCTTCCGCCTTTTCCTGTTTTCTAGCCTGTTCATCATGGCATAACTCCTCTTTTTTCTGCCTATCCTTTTTTCTCACTCCTTCATCTCTCAATCGTCCTGCCTTTTCCTTAGCCCTTCTTTCTTGTTTGTCTCGTTCTCCGCTTTGTCTCATGTCCTCAATGCCTTTACCATCGAGTTTCAATAAGATCTGACCTCCCATCCATTTGTTCTGTGTGAATGCCATCTCATCAGTTCTATCCTCATCTCCTCTACATCTCTTTACCTCTCTTCCTGTACCTAGAGATGTACTTGCTTGCGTTTGATCACCTTTTTCCTTTTCACGTCTCTCCTTGTCCCTCAGGACTTTGGAGGTAATATTTCTTTCCTTGTCTTGCTCTGGACTTTTGTCACTACTTTGCGTAGGGGACTCATATGACGGGTTGCTATTTCCCATTGCTGCTTTAAGTTCTCATAGTGGGTATAATCCTGCGTCATGCATTGCAGTTTGTATGCAAAATGTTCTCCTGTTGTTTCCACAAAGTAAATTACTCTGTGCTTATTTACTTTGTGGAAATTAATTCAAAATCACTTTGAATTTCTGAATGTATTTGAGGGGTAAAGGGGTTAAAGGAGGGTGGGGAGGGGATTGGAGTTGTGGTGAAGGGGGAAGTGGTTGGAACCAGGCAATACCATAGCGCGCTAAGAAGCTATTTAACAGGCCCTTTGACTTGACTCTGTCTTTTAATGACGGGATAAGATAAGGTAAATAGACATCTACTAAGAATAGAATTGAGAGGAATGGATAATAAGTGGCTGGATTAAGTTTATAACTTGCTAGGGGCAATAGTAGGGGCTGCAGCGCCAAATAAAGAGGGGGAAAAGGCACAGGCCCATAACAAAATAACCCAAACTAGCAGCAACAAAACTACTGAAACAGAGAAACACGGCAAGGGGGAGCAGCCCTTTCAGAAGAAGCAGCCACGGGGGGCTAGGTCTAATACCTGCAGCCATTTTAAAATTCAAAATGCTGGCAAGGCACCCACCTGTTGGAACTTTGGAAAAGGGCAATGCACATGGGGCAAGGAATGCCAGTACAGGCACAATTATGCAAACTGTGGGGGGGGGGGGTGGGGTTGTACCTCACAAGGTGTTTCTTGTGTTCATTGCTCCCCCACCCCATCTCCCTGTGTTATCTGCCATGGGGCACAAGTTAACCGCCCCCGGCCTGGAGCTGAGGGGTTCCCCCTACGCGGCACTGGCCAAAATTACCTTTTGTATTTTGTATTTGATTGGTATTCATACCGCGCTTCACATCAAAGCAAGGAACAAAGAGAAGAAATAAGCCACATAGGAACGTGCATTTGTAATACTAGAGATTCAAAAACAGAGGAGTCGAGAAGAGAGAAAGAAATGAGTATGCAGTATAAAATGTAAGGGAAAGAGGAACGAGTCATAAAATGAGACCACATGCGTGTGCCGCTGCCCTCCCGGGTGCACTGATCCGAACATATTGATGGAGGTTTGTGGGTCATTGTTCATTTTTTGTTAGGAATATTTGTATTCCCTATTTTTGTCTCTTTGGTATGTCTGTTTTGAAGGAGTAATAGTGCCTGGTACCGAAGTTAGCAGGCCTGTTATGCTTTTTTTGCAACACACACTGATCGCCAATAGTCTTTACGCGGCAGTCTGCAGTGCAAGACGTTTGTGGCTGTAGGGAACGGAAACCATCTGCAAAACTGACACCAGATCATTGTCATCAAGTAAGGAGAGAACACTGTTCTAAGTATATTCTGCAGTGTTAGCCATCTCCCTTCCTGGGTTTACTCCACTGAGCCTTTGAGTGAAACCCTTTACGCATATGTGCTTAGTCAAACCCACAGAGTCATGGCACATTTCCAACCATGTTGTTTACCAATGCCCAATCCTTTATCTTCAAGCTTTATGTTAAGTTATCAGGAGTACAAAAGGTCTAGACTGATACCAGTCAATCCTCCTTTGAAATTAATAGTTTAATAGCTAACTTATCATGCATTGCTCTCTGTTTGCAAAACGGTCTCCTGTTCTTTCCACAAAGTAAATTACTCTGTGCTTATTTACTTTGTGGACATTAATTCAAAATCACTTCGAAATTCTGAATGTATTTGAGGGGTAAAGTGGTTAAAGGAGGGTGGAGAAGGGGTTGGGGTAGGGGTTGTGATGAAGGGGGAAGGCGGTTGGAACCAGGCAATACCATAGCGTGCTAAGAAGGTATTTAACAGGCCCTTTGACTTGACTCTGTCTTTTAATGACAGGATAAGATAAGGTAAATAGACATCTACTAAGAATAGAATTGAGAGGAATGGTTAATAAGTGGCTGGATTAAGTGTATAACTTCCTCCCATGATCAACAATTCCGTTTAAAAATCAATTCAGAGCTGCATGAGTCCATCGTTCAGTATGGCATTGCACCGTGTGCCACAAAACGTCGAATCTTCTCACAAGAACATTTTCTAAAATGATCTTAAAAAATCAAGGTGTTTTGACGGAGGCAGAAAAAAGCGATCCAGATTGGGTTATTCTGTGATGGTTTGAGCCAAGGTGCTCCATGTTCGTGTTACTGCTACTTCAGCAATAATCCCATGTTCTGCGGGCTTCACCGGCCGGTAATGGCCTGGGGCCCAAGTTACTTCATGCCCAGCTCTGGTGCAGAATGCGGGTTTATTGCTATTAGCACCCGAGGCAAACCCTCCAGGTGCTAATACCAATAGGAAATACAAATCTGGCTGCAAACCTCTCCTTAGTTTCCACACAACATGAGAAAGTAAAAAGGGGAACTGTCTCTGTGGGAGCCAGGATTAGGGTAGTGGGGACGAGAGCAGGTTTGTGTTGCCTTGTTGGGCCATTTTCTGTCCGTTATCAATACTTCTTGTGCTTTGTATTTCACGCCTCAATGCTGCCTTGCTATGCACCTTACAAAGCTTCCCTTCCAGGTATCCACCGACAGCTTCCTGCACTGGCACGCTCAAATTCTACACGCCAACCCACAATATCCAGACCGACTAAGCTACCCACACACGGCAATTCAACATTGTTCCCAGTAGGCCTCAAACAATACACCATTTCCTCTCTGCAAACAGTTTGCTCCCCCCCACAAAGAAAGGCCTCTATGTTCCAGAGTTACAACTAGAAGCACCTGTAGGCAGAGCTCCGGGGTACTTCCAGTCTGCACGCATCAGCACAACAGTAAATCTACCTTGCATGTTCCTTCCCTTCCCACTAACCTTCCCAATCCCTTCTCTTTCAGATCCGCCACTTCCCTTCCCACTAACCTAACCCATCCCTTCTCTTTCAGATCTGCCACTTCCCTTCCCACTAACCTAACCCATCCCTTCTCTTTCAGATCTGCCACTTCCCTTCCCACTAACCTAACCCATCCCTTCTCTTTCAGACCCGCCACTTCCCTTCCCACTAACCTTCCCAATCCCTTCTCTTTCAGATCCGCCACTTCCCTTCCCACTAACCTTCCCAATCCCTTCTCTTTCAGATCCGCCACTTCCCTTCCCACTAACCTAACCCATCCCTTCTCTTTCAGATCCGCCACTTCCCTTCCCACTAACCTTCCCAATCCCTTCTCTTTCAGATCCACCACTTCCCCTCCCACTAACCTAACCCATCCCTTCTCTTTCAGATCTGCCACTTCCCTTCCCACTAACCTAACCCATCCCTTCTCTTTCAGACCCGCCACTTCCCTTCCCACTAACCTTCCCAATCCCTTCTCTTTCAGATCCGCCACTTCCCTTCCCACTAACCTTCCCAATCCCTTCTCTTTCAGACCCGCCACTTCCCTTCCCACTAACCTAACCCATCCCTTCTCTTTCAGATACGCCACTTCCCTTCCCACTAACCTTCCCAATCCCTTCTCTTTCAGATCCGCCACTTCCCTTCCCACTAACCTAACCCATCCCTTCTCTTTCAGATCCGCCACTTCCCTTCCCACTAACCTTCCCAATCCCTTCTCTTTCAGGTCTGCCACTTCCCTTCCCACTAACCTAACCCATCCCTTCTCTTTCAGAACCGCCACTTCCCTTCCCACTAACCTAACCCATCCCTTCTCTTTCAGAACTACCACTTCCCTTCCCACTAACCTTTCCAATCCCTTCTCTTTCAGAACCACCACTTCCCTTCCCACTAACCTTCCCAATCCCTTCTCTTTCAGATCTGCCACTTCCCTTCCCACTAACCTAACCCATCCCTTCTCTTTCAGATCTGCCACTTCCCTTCCCACTAACCTTCCCAATCCCTTCTCTTTCAGGTCTGCCACTTCCCTTCCCACTAACCTAACCCATCCCTTCTCTTTCAGAACCGCCACTTCCCTTCCCACTAACCTAACCCATCCCTTCTCTTTCAGAACCACCACTTCCCTTCCCACTAACCTAACCCATCCCTTCTCTTTCAGAACCACCACTTCCCTTCCCACTAACCTTCCCAATCCCTTCTCTTTCAGATCCGCCACTTCCCTTCCCACTAACCTAACCCATCCCTTCTCTTTCAGGTCCGCCACTTCCCTTCCCACTAACCTTCCCAATCCCTTCTCTTTCAGATCCGCCACTTCCCTTCCCACTAACCTAACCCATCCCTTCTCTTTCAGGTACGCCACTTCCCTTCCCACTAACCTAACCCATCCCTTCTCTTTCAGAACCACCACTTCCCTTCCCACTAACCTTCCCAATCCCTTCTCTTTCAGATCCGCCACTTCTTTTCCCACTAACCTAACCCATCCCTTCTCTTTCAGATCCGCCACTTCCCTTCCCACTAACCTAACCCATCCCTTCTCTTTCAGAACCACCACTTCCCTTCCCACTAACCTTCCCAATCCCTTCTCTTTCAGATCCGCCACTTCCCTTCCCACTAACCTAACCCATCCCTTCTCTTTCAGGTCCGCCACTTCCCTTCCCACTAACCTTCCCAATCCCTTCTCTTTCAGATCCGCCACTTCCCTTCCCACTAGCCTAACCCATCCCTTCTCTTTCAGACCTGCCACCTCCCTCCCCACTAACCTTCCCAATCCCTTCCCTTTCAGATCTGCCACTTCCCTCCCCACTAACCTTCCCAATCCCTTCTCTTTCAGAACCACCACTTCCCTTCCCACTAACCTTCCCAATCCCTTCTCTTTCAGATCCGCCACTTCCCTTCCCACTAACCTAACCCATCCCTTCTCTTTCAGATCTGCCACTTCCCTTCCCACTAACCTTCCCAATCCCTTCTCTTTCAGGTCTGCCACTTCCCTTCCCACTAACCTAACCCATCCCTTCTCTTTCAGAACCGCCACTTCCCTTCCCACTAACCTAAGCCATCCCTTCTCTTTCAGAACCACCACTTCCCTTCCCACTAACCTTCCCAATCCCTTCTCTTTCAGACCTGCCACCTCCCTCCCCACTAACCTTCCCAATCCCTTCCCTTTCAGATCTGCCACTTCCCTCCCCACTAACCTTCCCAATCCCTTCTCTTTCAGAACCACCACTTCCCTTCCCACTAACCTTCCCAATCCCTTCTCTTTCAGATCCGCCACTTCCCTTCCCACTAACCTAACCCATCCCTTCTCTTTCAGATCTGCCACTTCCCTTCCCACTAACCTTCCCAATCCCTTCTCTTTCAGGTCCGCCACTTCCCTTCCCACTAACCTAACCCATCCCTTCTCTTTCAGAACCGCCACTTCCCTTCCCACTAACCTAACCCATCCCTTCTCTTTCAGAACCACCACTTCCCTTCCCACTAACCTTCCCAATCCCTTCTCTTTCAGATCCGCCACTTCCCTTCCCACTAACCTAACCCATCCCTTCTCTTTCAGATCCGCCACTTCCCTTCCCACTAACCTAACCCATCCCTTCTCTTTCAGGTCCGCCACTTCCCTTCCCACTAACCTAACCCATCCCTTCTCTTTCAGACCTGCCACCTCCCTCCCCACTAACCTTCCCAATCCCTTCTCTTTCAGATCCGCCACTTCCCTTCCCACTAACCTAACCCATCCCTTCTCTTTCAGACCTGCCACCTCCCTCCCCACTAACCTAACCCATCCCTTCTCTTTCAGGTCCGCCACTTCCCTTCCCACTAACCTTCCCAATCCCTTCTCTTTCAGATCCGCCACTTCCCTTCCCACTAACCTAACCCATCCCTTCTCTTTCAGAACCGCCACTTCCCTTCCCACTAACCTAACCCATCCCTTCTCTTTCAGGTCCGCCACTTCCCTTCCCACTAACCTTCCCAATCCCTTCTCTTTCAGATCCGCCACTTCCCTTCCCACTAACCTAACCCATCCCTTCTCTTTCAGACCTGCCACCTCCCTCCCCACTAACCTTCCCAATCCCTTCTCTTTCAGATCTGCCACTTCCCTCCCCACTAACCTTCCCAATCCCTTCTCTTTCAGATCCGCCACTCCCCCTCCCACTAACCTAACCCATCCCTTCTCTTTCAGAACCGCCACTTCCCTTCCCACTAACCTAACCCATCCCTTCTCTTTCAGAACCGCCACTTCCCCTCCCACTAACCTAACCCATCCCTTCTCTTTCAGCACCTCGACACGTCAGTCACTTTCATGACAATCCAAATGAACTTTTAGTATACTATAGGATGCTTGCTCAGGTCGTTTTTTTACTTCTATATTACTTTTTGTAGTAGTGTTCACTCATTTTCTTAGCACTACAGTGAGCACTTGTAGGGCATGGTATTCTATGTGCATGCTGTTAAGTTCCTTGCAATAATTTCCCATCCTCCCTGCAGAAGAAAAATGAACTTTTCTTACAGCCAGCCTTCAGTGTTGCTGTGAGCCTTCCTTGTTCTTATCCTGTTAATCCTCACCCAGCATGAGGTGTAGACTCGCCTCATTATGAGTCCGGCTACTGCGACTGCCGCCGGAGTCATTTTTTTCTGGCGCCCGGGAATGCTCAATTACCGGGGCATTATAGCCCAGGCGGACACTGTAATTGGCTATTACTGGGCGCCGGAAATTATTACTCCCCATTCACGGGAATGGGGAGGTCGGATGCACCGGCACCATTTGTGAATGGTGCCGGTGCATCCGACAGCTCGCGGGTGCCTGTCCGCCCGCAAGGTCAGAACTAGTAGGCGAAAAGGCATCCGCGAGCAGACCTCGTAGTGTGTCAGTCCAGTAACAACGGTGCCGGTGGCGTACCGCCACCGTTGTTACCGGACCGGCAATCTTGACGCTTCACTTAGATATCCGCATTAAAAACAACGGTCTTCAACGGTCTTAATTCCCTGTTTCCTTCTTCAATCTTCTTGACTGCCCTAGCAATTAGCAGCCAGCCTCCATGGGCCAGTGCTACAGGCCACCTGTCCCTTGTCTTATAATGTTCTGCAAAAATCTTACAAAACGTGAGAATGAGATCTTGGGACAACCCTAAGCATATTTCGGGCTATTTCTGACAACTTCTATGACTTAGAGAAGCCTGCTAGTCTTTGGCTGCGAGTAAATTGTCTTTGGCACACGTGCTGTAGCCGTTTCCCTGAACTCGTCACCTGGTTAATCTTTAGGTTCAGTCAACCAGCAATTATGTGTTGTTCTAAACTGTGCAATTAATCATCATGAAATCTCAGAGTCACTAACGATGTGAAATAGGGGGTTGTAAAATGAGCCTGCCCTCTTATAACTCGACTGTAAACTTGCAGTTACTGCCCGAATTCATTCGCTCACCTTAAGTGCCTTGTTTACACTCAGAGTGCTGGTGTTGGGGAAAGGCCAGAGAACCATAAAAAAAACATATTCAAACAAAAAAAAAACGGAGACGATAGATAAATCTGCGGAAACATAGTGTACCCATAAAATGAACAGCCGAATGACGAGGGGGGGGGGTGGGAGGGGCGCCGTCGCTTGGCTCCATGAAGCCTCGTCTGATTAATACACCAGGGTCTGCTCGCTGTGTCTGTCTGTAGCGTCCAGTCTCGGATGCAAGACTCGGGGATTCAACTCTTTGGAACTTCACTTACGAAAATAAGGCCATAGTGACTTCTGTCCCAAGGAGGGTGCTGAGGTGTGATATTACAAAGCAAATCCATTGAGGCGTATGTTTATCCCCTCCCTCCGCCCCCAACAAAAAAAAACAGTCCTGGAAAAGGCATATTCTCTCTGCTTAGTCTCAGTGGCGTAACACAAAATGTGGGGGGCCCCCTGCGAGGCATGCTGAGGGGGCCCCTCCCATCTCAGCAACAAATCATAGGTCGCGCCACACTATGGGCCGGCCTAGATTGTCACGCGTGCGCAATATACACGAACGTGCTGCTGAAGGACTATGCCACACTGCACTAGGAGAAAGATATAAATATGTATTTTAATGAAATAAACAACACACTTTCTGAGAAAAATTGGCTATAAAGCCACAGAGTTTGCAATTGTTTTGTAGGGTAACAGCAATCCAATGCATGTAAGTCACCAACAGTGCACAGGAACATTAATGCTTTGCTATTAAAAATGCCATGCCACAATGAAAACATGTCAAACTAGCTGCACAATGTAGACCAGTGTAGACACGTAATAACATTACAGTAAAGCATGCCAGGCCACATTTAGACATGCCTAGACTGGTTGCACCAAAATGCCAGTCAAAGCAATAACACTCATCAAGAAGAGAGCACCCATTAAAGCCTGCGTCCCCTCAGCCTATACCAACACGACCAAACTCTTTAAAATCTGCAAGGAACTGGTCAATCCTGTTGCTGTCTCTACCTCTCCTTTTCCCTCCAAGGTCCTCTGTACGGCTCTGGCCTCTCACTTCTCGGCTAAATCTCACGACATCCTGTCCTCTATCTCCTCTTCCTTTCCCTCTTCCTCTCTCGGCCCCCCTTTGGCCATCTCTACTTCGCCCCCCTCCTTTTTCCTCTTTCTCTCTGACAACACCTGACAAGGTTTCTAGACAAGTTTGATCTATGAAAGCGTTGTCCAAACAAGCGCTCCCCTGCTCCTCCAGAACCATCAAGGACCATATTGACACCCTCGCTCCAGCCTTGGCTGATTTTTGTAATCGCTCTTTAGCCACTGGAACGTTCCCATCTCCCCTTGAGCACTCCCTTGTGCACCCACTCCTCAAAAAGCCATCTGCCTATCCTACCTGCCCGGCAAACTATTGCCCAAACTCCATCACCCCTTTCTTGGGCAAACTCTTGGAAAATCTGGCCATCTCCCAGCTTACTCTCCACTCTGAATCTGATAGTTTTCTCCATGACCATCAGTCTGGCTTCAGATTTGCCAGAGACACAGAAACTGCTCCCCTGAACACCCATGAAGATCTGCTCTCTAACCTTGATTCCAGCATTCCTTCTGTCCTCATCCTCCTTCTTTCCTCTGCTTTCGACATGGTCAACAACGCCATCCTGATCAATCGACTCTGTGAGAACCTGGGCATCACAGATCAGGCCCTGGAGTGACTGGCCTCCTTCCTCTTAGACCACCCCCCTCCCAGGTCCAACCTGGTCCCAATCTCTCTGCTACCTCTCTACCTCTGTGGTATTCCCCAGGGCTCTATACTCTCACCCTGCCTTTTCAACCTCTACTTGGCCCCTTTGGCCCACCTGATCTCTATCTTTTCCTCTAACTTTCAGTGTTATGCGGATGACTCGGCTTTCCTTCAGGCTCCCCTCAGCATCCTCTCCTCTCTCGCTCATTCCTGACTGTCTATCCACGATTCAGGATTAGTGCGCCTCCAACGAGCTCTGCCTTAATGCCAGTAAGACGGAGATCCTTCTCACTGGGACCCTGGCACCAGCTTTCCTTCTCTCACTCTGGCCGTCCGCCTTGGGCCCTCTTCCTGCACCTTCTTGCGAAGCAAGAAACCTTGCTGTTTTCTTCTATGCCACTCTCTCTTTCTCTCTTCACATCTCGGATGTCACCAAGAAGTTCCACTACCAGCTGCTCCTCCGCAAAGGGACTCTTCCCTTTCTCACTTTTCACCAGAAGCTCACTGTCTCCAGAGCACTGGTTCTCTCTAGGCTGGACTACTGCTTCAGCCTCTTTCTCATTCTGCCTTCCTCTACTCTCCATCATCTGCAACTAAAACAGAACAGGACTGCAAGACTTATCCTTGGCCTCAAGCCCAAGGAGCATATCTCTCCAGCCATGAAATCTCGCCACTGGCTCCCGGTGGCTGCAAGAATCAAGTTCAAGACCCTTTGCATTGTCCACAAGGCTTTCTGGGGCTGGGACCCGCACTACATCCAATGCTGTCTTCCAAAATACCTTACTTCTCGAGCCCATTGCTCAGCTACCTCCAACTCTCTAAGGTTTAGACGCTTCTCCAGGCAGAGAGAGGGAGGTAGATCTCTCTGCTCTGCTGGTGCCTCCCTCTGAAATGGCCTCCCTACCCCTTCAAACTTGAGCCGGACCATCTTAAGTTTCGGAAGCAGCTCAAAACTTTCCTTTTCTCCTCTGCTTTCTCTCTCTTCCTCCCCTGCTGACCTACCTGTCTGCTGTACCGACCGGTTGCTTGGATGCCCACAGAGTGTCTCTGAGTCCAGGCTCTTTCTTGATCGGTCACCCTTGCACTGTCTCCGTGACTACCATGCATTTAGGGGCTGTAACTGTAACCCTGCAGCCCTTTGTTCTCATTGCACTACCCATAGCCGCACTGCCCTGGCTGCACTTACTTAGGGCATTGCAGCCCTGTTTTCCCCTCCCCTCTCCCTTGCACTTCCTCCCTCCCTTTCCTCTTGCAGATCTCGTTCACACAATGACACAAGGCCTAGTGAGATTGTTTGTCTTGTCCTCCCTCTATCTTTCCTCCCTTGTCTTGTCGCGCATAGAAACACTTGTGTACAGGTGCATTATAAATGACTTTTATAATATCATTTTATCACAGATGCTCAGAAAAATATACAATGCCGCAGTAAGAAATGGCTAGACTGGCAGCACCCAAATGGCAATCTAGCCAGGTAATTACACTTATCAGGACTGCTTTATCAGAAATTCCCTGTTAAAAGAAAGTCATACCAAACTGGGGAATGACTAGACTGGCTGCACCAAAATGCCTCTCTAGCCACTATTACCACATATCATGCCTGCTTAGCCTGGACATGGACAACCATTATGATTTATCGCACAATCCTGCCCCCCACACATCCCTTCTCCATCCCACCCCATACCCCAACCTCCAAAATCAGCTCCTTGGCCAAGAATTACCTCCACGTCCCTCTTCCTTGTCCCAGAGCTTACGTATGAGGCCCCTTGCCTCATAGATAAGGACTGGGATGAGGAAGATTGGGACTAGGGGTAATGAAGATTACAGGTAGCTAAATCAGGCATTACCTCCATGTACCTCTACCTTATCCCAGTACTTGTGTATGAGGCAGAGTACACAAGTACCGCCTCATACATAAGTACTGGGACGAGGAAGAATAGAGCTAGGAGTAATCAAGGCATTAAACGCAAGTAGTGGCGCAACACCAGTGAGTTGACTGAACTTCAGCACTCCTCCCCCTGATATTTTGGGCTATGTTGACTCAACCTGGCTGACCTTTAGAGCAGTTGCCGGACAGAACAGGACACAGATGTTAAACGGCACCTGGGTTTTGCTGTTAATAAAGGCCCAGCAATTACCAACATAAAGCATTTCACTGCTAGTACCTGCATTCAAATGCCACATCTTTTAGGCAATTGAACTTGCGGTGTGGGTCTAGTACTTGCATGCCAGGGGAGTGATTGGAAGGTAGAGAGGGAATAGGCGACTTAAATTAGAGACTTAAACTGCTTGTAACATTGAAGCTGCACTAGAATAGTCTCATTAAAATGCATAAAGAAGTTAGATGCCCCCACACAAATAAGTTTGCGCCTCTCCCAACATTTGAAGGGTTAGCCTCCCGAAATGTAGGTTTTGTTGTGCCCCTGTACACAAGCACACACACCATTCACCATATGCACACCCAGCCATCCATACATTTAAGTGTGCACTCTTTCACCATACAGGCACACTTAGGCAGCCACCCGTACATTTAAGTGTGCACCCTTTCACCATACAGGCACACCCAGGCAGCCACCCATACATTAAGTGTGCACCCTTTCACCATACACGCACACACACACACACCCAGCGACCCATACATTTGTGTGCACCCTTTCACCATACACTCACACACACACATGTCATGGGGTTGAGGGGAGCCCTATTACTTCAAAAAGAAATTGGGGCTACCGGAAAGTTGCCACCAGACCCGTAAAAAAATACCGGCACCTGACTTTGCAGTGCCACCTGGCTCTTCCAAGTCCGGCGTCCGGGAAGTCAGGCTCTGGTAATTTGGGTAATCCCCATTCCCGTGGAGTCCCACAGGACTCCATTGGATTGGGGACACGGAAGCACCGGGACAGTTGTTAACGGTGCCGGTGCGTCCGTGACGGGTCTGCCTACCGTGGCCGCTGTGTCCGGCAGGGTCAGACCTGTCGGGCACAGCGGCCTCAGTAGGTAGACCTGTAAAATGCCGGTCCGGAAACAACTGTGCCAGTTAGTCACTCTAACTTCATTAAGAAATTATTCAGTTAAGGACCGAACCATAACGGAAATAATTTCTTTATGAAGGCAGAGGGACTTCAAAAATAAACTATTTATTTTTGAAGTCATAGGGCTCCCCCCACCTTATGCCATGGAGCCCTCAAGCCTAGGGTCTTCCATGTCATGGGTTGGGGGGAGCCCTCAGCCTTCAAAAAGAAAGTTTCGTTTTGAATTCAATCTGCATTAATAAGGAAATAATTTCTGTTACAGAAATAATTTCCTTATTAATGCAGAGTAAATTCCAAACAAAACTTTTTTTTTTTGTTGAGGAAAAAAAAAATGGTTTTTTTTCAAGTGGGTCCCCCTATAGGGCATGTGTTGGCGGGGGCCCCCGCACCGCGGGGGCTGCGGGGGCCCCTGTTACGCCAGTGCTTAGTCTGTGAGGTAAAATTAGAAATGGGTAACCATTCACAATACGTTTCTCATTATTAAAGTTCATCCATTGGCTCTCCCTCCTACCCAACCTTTTGAGAAGCGGGTGTGTGCTCCTGCAGCAGGCCAAAAATCTGCTTAAAAATGCTGCATTAAGGAGCAAAAGAATGTGGCCTGTGGAAACTGCATACACAAACCTTTTATCGCTCAGCTGTGCACTTATGTATGTCATGGCACCAGGTCAATAAATACAGCCCTGCGTGGGTACGCGATCATCAGACCTGCCCTGACGTATGCCTCCCCTGCATGGATGACCTGCCACGAGGAACACTGGAAGTGTCTTCAGATAGTCCAGAACAGGGCACTACGGATATCATCTGGAGCTCCACTCTTCACAGGGATAGCTGAAACTTCATAGAGAACTGGACATCGAGATGTTGGATGAACATCTAGCAAAGCTGAGTAAGTACTTCTGCAAAGGACTGGATCAGACCCGAACCCTCTGATCATAACACTCACTGCCACCACTGCAAACCCTTCCGACCGCTACCCGCGGCACATCACGGCGAAGACCCTGTGAAACCAGCCCTACTGTGACAAGTCCACATAGACCAAGAAGAATCCACAACTACACACTCAACCCGAGAAGATGGAGTAATGAGGCTCAAGCCTCGGTATCCAATAATCACCGCAGATGGATAAAATCTATCAGCAAGAAGAAGACAGACAGACAGAGTACGCAGGCCGTGCACAGGCAGGGACTGGTCCGACTGGAGACTACACCAGCTGTGTCCGTGTTTCTGTTCAGGGGCCGGGAGGGCATCCATGCATCCATGCTCATTGGTTCCGTCGGGACACCACAAATGAGGATGAAGGGGCCCAGCAGATCAGCAGTCTGAACTGTGTACCCGCGCGACCGCTTCTAACACCGGGGATTTCCTTGCTAAAGCGTACGCCGCCTGTGTGCACGGTGATTCGTTCCTGATACACCATTTTCACTGATGCTGCGTATCCCGCCGGTAAGGAGGTGAGGCTCCCCCGGTGACACATGGACACATTTGTTCTGGTGTAACCTGGTGCAGTGCCTCATTTTTGGAAATTTCCCCTAGTGGATCCCTGGGAGCCTTCCTGGGGCCTGCTGCACTAGAGATGCATTTTGGCTGGCTGTACTTTGACTTTCCATCAGGTTTTGTGTTTTTGGACCTGCCAATGGAAGACACTGTTGGAATTGCCTGTGTTGTTCCTCATTCTCTCTGTCTTCCTTGTGGTGACAGTTTGGAACATTGTTTATCCCACCTGTGCTGTGCAAGTGTTCTGGGCCCTGGGTTACCAAGCGTGTCCTGGGTTGCGGCTCTCTCGGGAGAGTGCTTGCGCACCCTGGAGGATTGAGGTGTTGATGCGGCCAAGGTTTTTGTACTGGAGCAGTGGCAGTGGGACTTCAACCAGTTTTTTATCTTCGCATCCACTCCTGTTCTAGGGTGGCATTATGTCAGGTGATGAGGCAAGGGTACCACCCAGAGCCAGACTTCCTCGGCAGCAAGGGTCCTTGGCTCCCCTAACTGAGTTTGATGTGAATGGCTCCCCTACGATTTAAGGCCCAAGATGGAGTCTTTGGCTTGAGCTCCTCAGCATGTACTTTGACAACACAGGGCAACTGAAAGATCGTGACATGAAATCCACACTCCTTTATTCTGCTGGCTCAGCAGTTCACAAGATCTTTAAGACACTATGTCCGGCTGACAACTCCTATGTGGCCGCTGTCACTGCCCTTAATGAGTACTTTGCCCCCATGGTCAATGCAGATTACGAAAGATTTGTCATGAGGTCGAACATGCAGAAAGCCAGCTTGCGTCCACATGCACGTGGACCAATGAAGATGCAGAGATGAGGCAACCACTCATTCATGGTTGCCTATCTATCAAGATGTGGTGCCAGTTCCTCCGTGAACCAGGCATCACTCTGGCACGCACTATGGGGGTACGGCGCTCACACGAACTGGCGGATGTGAGAGCGTCCAAGACGGAATCAGCCCTTAAATCAATGAAGCTAGAAGACGTGTGTGTGTGTGTGTGTGTGTGTGGTGGGTAAGCAGCCTGCAGGGAGATCTGGAAGTAAGCCAGGTGGGCAGAAGAAGGAGTCTCGGCCTGGTCCCAGTCCGGTGTGCCCTCAGTGTGGCTATGATCTGCCTTATGCAACTGAATGCCCAGCAAAGCGACACACCTGTGGTTGGTGTGACATTCAGAATCACTTTGCTTGTGTGTGCAACACGTTAGCGCCAGCCACTAATTCGAGGGGGAAAGAACACCTGAGGGTGCTGTTCCAGAAGCGGTCCTCAAAGGTGGCGACTGTTGAGGTGGCGGTGTGTGACAAGGACTCTCCTCAGGGTGTTGAAGATGAAAAGATGTGTTTTCATATCAACTGTGATGAACATTGGTGGTTAGATGAAGCACCCATCTAGGGGCATGGTGAAAATCCTGAACACGAGCACCCCTGCTGAGACACATTACAAGGTTGTGAGGTAAAGGCAGGGCACTACAACATGTAGATCACTGCGCTGATCAGTTGGAATATGCTTTGGACCCTGCTGCCATTGATGGGATTCTAGAGAGTAGGCGCGCTTCCATCTCAAAATTGGGTTGTACAGAAACTGGTAAGAACCCTAGTCATACAGGCGCTGGGTCAGTGGTTCTGATTTGTAATAATAGAATCTGTTCGCAAGAACTCAAGATTGTCGGAAGAGGTAGGTCGCGGGGTGGGTTTAATAACAGAATTGATCCAACATGTGTTTTGACCCTCCTGGGTCTTTTTCAAGGCTGTGAGAAAATTCATGCAAGATTTCAGCATAGATATACATTGTTGATACCCCAAACTAGTGAAGCCCAAAGAAAGTGTTAGAGATGTGGTGCATCATATGGGTTGGGTATAACATGTGTACATATGGATTATCATGGTAAAGCAGTGCATTTATCATTTAGATGTCATAGTAGTAGAACTAAAATTAGGGCCTCATTACGAGCATGGCTGTAGCCGTGCCTGTATGGCAGGCACGGCTACTGCGATGCTCGCTACCGGCACTGCCTCCCGTGATTGGGCAATAATCAGCCCATTACGAGATGAATGGGCCGGTAATTGCCCTTTTGCGGGTGGCGTTATTGCCGGGCTCCCGATCCCCATTCTGCCCCATAGGGGAGAATGGCGGTGGGGAGCATGGTTGCCCCGGCACTGTTGATAACGGGTTCTGCACACGGGTGCCGCACAGCCCGCCAGGTAAGACCTGCCAGTCTGTCAGGAACCCACAAGCAGAACGGGTAATGCGGCGGGATGGTATGAACGGTGCCGGTGCCTAACCGGCACCGTTCATGCCATCACCGCCACCCTTATAATGAGGCTATAAGTCTCTTCTTCTCTTCCCTTCCCAAAATGCATGTACTCTGTGCATACTAATGTTTTAATTACTCCCAATTACTCCCAATGTGGGTACAATGCATGTTAATGTACAACTTGTGATACTACTGTAGCATCTAAATGATATATGCACTGTATTACCATGACACTCCTCTCGAAGGCGTGTTTGCAGCGTCAGTTCAGCATGAGGAAGAGACAGTCAGATCATCTTTATTTGTATCGAAGGTCAGTGAACAGACCCTGCTGGGGTGTGCTGCAGGGGAGGCGCTCAAACTTCCGTTCTGGTGTGTTAGTGGATGACGTGCAGTCGCCGGTGGGACGATTTAAAGATATCTTCGCTGGCATTGGACAAATGACCGAAGAGCTTATTCGGCTTCACATTGACGATACTGTGCAACTAGTGGCCTTGAAGCAAAGGCGGGTGCTGTTTCATTTGCAGGAGAAGGTCAAGCAGGAACTTCAGAATCTTGTCCAATTAGATACAATTGAAAGTGTGGATGGGTCCACCCCGTGGGTCCCTCCGATTGTCATTGCTCGCAAAAATAAGCAGCCTTAGTCAGTCCAGTTGCTATGTGCCTCCCTAACAAGGCAATAAAAAGAGAGCGCAATCTCACACCCACCATTGATGACATCGTGGCTGACCTGCAGGGCACTACGTTTTTCTCAGAATTTGGTTTGAGGGCTGGCTGCCATCATCTGGTTCTGTATCAGGATTCAATATATATAAGAACGTATACAACACACAAAGGACTCTATTGGTACAAGAGATTCGGTTTTGAGATATCTTAAGCCACAGGGGTCCTCCAGAATGACATCCGTGGAGCGTTCATGTGCCTCCAAGGGGCACTGAACCTCAGTGATGACATTTTGGTTTTTGCCCAGTCCAAGGCTGAGCACCTTGAGCGTCTAGAGAAGGTCCTGGAATGAATTTGCTCGCTGGAGTTGACGCTCTATGAAGAGAAATGTGAGTTTCTGAAAAGGCCCATTCATTTTTGGGTTTTATATTGCAAGACAAAGGCATATCGGCAGACATCCGGGAGGCCGAGGCCCCTGAGACTGTGTCCGAGGTCTGGAGCTTTCTGGGCATGGTCACGTATTGTGGCCTGATGGTCAAGGACTTTGCCCCTCAGAAATCTCACAAGAAAAGAGTCAGCATGGCAGAGGACACCCGTGGAGCAGAGGGCTTTTGAGGACATAAAGGCGGCCCTGTCGGCTGAGTGCATCTTGGCATTTTTTTTACCCCAGTTTGGACACGGAAATCATTGTGAATGCTAGCCCGTTTGGTCTGCGGGCGGTTCTAATGCAGCACAGTCGGAATGGGGAAGTCCATCCGGTGGCACAAACCAGCAGGGCTTTGTCCATGACGTAGCAGCGGTACTCCAAAAATTGAGCAGGAGACTTTGGCCGTGTTGTGTGGCTGTCATCACTATCATTTGTGTATATTCAACAACTCACCACAGACCCCTCCTTTGCGTCAGCAAAACCCCCAGCCCAGATTGAGAAATGACTCCTTGCTTTGCAGGAATATAACGTGGCTCTGGCTTAGCGGACAGGCATGGCGAACGCTGTTGATTATTTGTCCATGTACCTGGTGGGAAGCTCGAAGAATATGTATGGGGAGGAAGCTGAGACAGAAGACTTAGTGAGGTTGTTCACTGCAGGGGTCGTTCCAAACTCGATGAAGGTGGAAGAGTTGAGGCACAAGTCAGAGAAGGATGAATGCTTCAAACTCTTGCAGGATGCCATGATGAGTGGTGAGTGGCAAAGTGTCCTGGTGAACCACGAAAGAAGAATGCAAGAGGCTAAGACAACGTTGGAGCAGTTGTAGCGTTTGAAACACAAGCTCAGGTTCGCTGGCGAGGGTCTCTTTGGTGCCCCAGAACATCGAATTGGCTCACCAAGGACATCAAAGTGTCGCCAAGACCAGGGCTTGTTTGCACCTCAAAGTTTGGTTTCCGGCGCTGGAGGAGAAGGTGGAGGAGTTTGTAAAGGCATGTCTATGGTGCGAGGCGGTTGTACCGAAGTACAAGGAGCCCAGAAATAAGTGCATGACCTGGAGCGAAATGGCATGGGAGTGTGTGCACGTGGATTTTGGGTCCATTCACTGAGACTCTCACTTCATGGTCACCGTGGACCAGGGTCCCATTATCCAGTTTGTTCTATCAACTGCATGATGTCATACCAGCAATGGAGAAAGTCTTCGCCACACATGGTTTCTTCAAAGTCATGTGTTCAGACAATGGACCTCCTCTTCAGGGTGCAGGGTTTATGGCGTTCCTGCAGGGGCAGGGAGTGCACCACCGAATGATCACCACTGTGTGGCCTTGAGCTAACGGTGAGGCGGAACGCTTCATGCGCACGTTGAACAAGGTCTTTCAGATTGCGCATGGCCAAGGACTGTGGAAGAGAGGAGCACTGTTTTAATTCCTGTTGGAGTACCGCGCAGCACATCACTGCTCCACTGGTGTGGCACCAGCTGAAGCCCTGTTCCAAAGATGTCCCCAGGTTTTCATCCCTGATTATGAGGAGAAGGCACCAGGGATGATTGATAATGATGAGGTGCGAGAAGGAAGAGAAAAGGCCTTTTAATGCGGGAACCATCAAAGAGGCCTCCAGGACTTACCCAGTGACTTTGGGAGAAGTGGTGCTGGTATGTTCAAGGGACCCCACTGGGAAGATGTCTCTTACCAATTTACCGAGGCCACGACAGGTTGTTGACATCAAAGGGTCAATGGTAACGGCATCAGATGGACAGGGGACAATCACCTGCAATTCCAGTTTCTTTCAGAGGTTCGCAGGCTCTCCTGCTACTGGGTAAGGTAGGGTCCATGGAAGATGCATTTACAAATGGCAAGTTTGGAGATGCATAATAGCGATGAAGGAGATGACGACCAGAGGTAGTTGACTCAGAGCAAGACTGTAAGTGTGAACTTTGCCTCTGATTGACAAAGAGAGCACCCCCAGAATCGGGGGGCGAGAGGAGGTACCCTGCTTATGAGTCCATGTGCCGGCTGGCATACCTAGAGGACTATGTGGGGGATTGCTGACGGTAGGGGGGTGTAGGTGTCATTAGGGTAACTGTTGTTTGTGTGTTATGTTCTATACTCAGTTATGGTTATGATCTCTCTGTTTTTGTTTGTTATGAAAAAAGAGGAGTGTGGTGTGGTGTCCTTTAAGGCGCGATGACGGGGTACGTCATCACGCCAGGCCAATAAATACGCCCCTGCGTCGGCACGCAGGCCATAGACTACATCAGCTATGTCCATGTCTCTGTTCAGGGGCGAGGGGAGGGGAGGGGGAGGTATTGGAGGATATTGGAGGATATTGTGCACCCTGGCCCGTCGGTCCCATCAGGAAACTACATGCTTCCAGTGAGCTGTACCGGGACAATCTGTTCAGGAACTCCCAGAACAACCTTTCTTCCATTCTTACGGGATGTTGTCACCGGGAAGGTGACAGGATCAAACATGACGTGCAGGACCAAAATTAAAAAATAAAACTGCCAGAGGTGCATGCACCCCGCTACGCAGCGTTCTCAGGCATGCTCCCTGAGCCCACACCCAGTTCCTTTTTTCCACACAGTCAGCACTGCAGCAAAACAACACATCGTAACTTTCACGCACCTACATCTCTCATTTTTCCTTTTGAAGTTCCTGTTACTTATGCTCCTTAACTCGGGTTTTAAGCGCTGTGTGTCATGTGGTTAGGGTGATCAGTCTTTCAAGACAAAAAAACGTGATGGCCAACAACAGAAAAGAAGAACTACCCAAATCCCACCAGCATTAACCCGAACCACCGTAAGTATCCGCAAATAGATAACAAAGGAGCTGTTGAAATGACATGTCTTGCTTTATTTACATGTTTCTCATCCAGTCTCTGTGGCACACGCTGTCATTGATTTATTTTCAAATGTGTTTATTGGCCTTTAGTATAGTCAACAATGCAGTATTTAGTATACATGTAGTATAATAGTTGTAAGGATGACAGGAGGCGTCTTAGTAATAGTGAAGTCCTTTATTCAGCATACGACATCATTCATCATATATAGATAAGTAGTTGGTAAATCCACTTGGGCAACTTGCCTCTAATGTAAGGGGGTTGCCGCTGGGAGGCTGTAATGTCTTCTGCTAGGCCAGGGGCCTAATTCTCGGAGGAGCTGGGAAAGTCTATACCTACTTTTGACCACACAGCTTCTGGTACTTCTGTGGGAATCAGAGGCGCCTGTCTGACCTTTAAGCGCTTGTCGCTGTTGAGGCATTCATGACATCTCTCTATCATGGTGCAAATCTCTTGATCCATGGACGGCCACCAGTAGGCCTCTCTCACTCTGCGACGGGTCATAGTGTTCCCTAGGTGGCCCGCATGGGTTCTGCAGAGAATGGTCCTTCTCATACCTACGGGTGGGATTATCTGGTCCGTTTTCAATATTATTCCATCTGTTTCTGATATCTCATCTGCCACCTTCCAATAGGGCCTCATGCCTTCTGGCATCGCTTTTTCATTCGGCCACCCTTCCCTGATCCACTCTCGTATTCTCGCCATGGTTGGGTCCTTTCCGTCTTCTTCCAACCAATGCTTCTCACTGAGTTCCAAGTAGTCCGGTGCTTTGAGATCTGTGATGGATGCCATGATGCATTCCTCTTGTAAAAACCTGGTGGCCTTGTCTTTACCCTCAGGTAATCTTGACATGCAGTCTGCCTGCGATTTCTTCCATCCTGAGATGTGCTGTACTTCAAATGTGTACTCCTGCAGTTTGGCTGCTATGCGTGCCAACCTGGGTGTTGACGCTTTGGTGCCTCCTGGGCTGAGCATGTGGATGAGGGTTTATGGTCGGTTACCAACCTAAATTTTGTGCCCCACACGTATGTTCTGAAATGTTCTACCGCCCATGCACACGCTAACATTTCCTTTTCTATGGTGGAGTAATTCTGTTCGGCCGAGGATAAGGCTTTCGAGGCAAAGGCTACCACATGTTCCGTGTCACCTTTCTTCTGCGTTAGGACAGCTCCTAATCCATACGCACTGGCGTCTGTGGTGATGACTGTACTCCACTCGGGGTTAAATGGTTGAAGACACGGCGCTTCCATTATGTGGCGTTTTATGCTTTCTACCGCTTTCTTTTGGGGTTCTTGCCACGAGTACTTCGACCCCTTTTTGAGGAGTTCGCGGAGGGGTGCTGAGGTTTCCGAGAATTTAGGGATAAATTTTGCATAGTACTCCGCCAGTCCTAGGAATGACCTTACTTCTTCTTTGCTGGTGGGTTCCGGTGCTTTAATTATGGCCTGCATTAAATTTTGTTTGGGACTTATCCCTTGCTCGGATATTTTGTACCCCAAGTACTCAACTTCTTTCGCCTTGAATACGCATTTCTCGTAGCATAACCTCACCCCCGCTTCTTGCAGCTTGGTTAGGACTGTTCTCAATGTGGCATTGTGTGTCTGTTCGTCCCTTGCATAGACAAGGATGTCATCCTGAAAATATGCCACATTTTTGACCTTCCGTAGTAGGACATCCATCATTCGTTGAAAAGCCGATGCAGCCGAAGATAAGCCGAATGGCATCTTGGTGAACTGATAGGTGCCAAACGGAGTGATGAATGCTGTGAGGGGCTTGGATTCCTTGTGCAATTGTATTTGGTGGTACGCATTTCTCATGTCCAGTTTTGAGAATATTTTGGCTTCTTTCATCATAACAATCAGTTAATTTATGCTTGGTAGCGGGTAACTGTCCATAATGACTTCCAAGTTTACACTGCGAAGGTCAATGCAAACCCTTAGCTCTTGTGAGTTGGGTTTCTTTATGAGCACGACTGGGCTCAGCCACTCTGAAGCTTCAATTTCTTCAATGACGCCATCCATCCTCATTTTGTCCAATTGACTCCTGAGTGTGTCTCTCGCGGTTGCTGGTACTGGCCTCACGCGATGTTTGACTGGGACCGCATTCCTTTTAAGCATTATTTTGTGGACAAAGCCTTTGATATGCCCCGGCTCCTCTGAGAAGAGTTTGGGATAATCACTTTTGACTATTGGAACGCTCCTCCCGCAGACAGAGAGTACTTGATCTTCTGTGCTGGGATCCAGTTTGATTTTCAATTTATCTTGGTCGTCCCATCCTAACACTGCTGGGCCCTCTTGGCTGAAATATACTCTGGTGGTGGTTTCCCTTCCTTTAAACTCCCCCTTCCCATTGATATAGCCCAGTAGGTCAACTGACGCACCTCCAAAAACCGTGGGTTTGTGCCGTGTGGTGAGCACTCGAACCTTTTCCATCCCCAACATTTCTTTGTATGTGCGTAGGGGGATTATGGTGAGGTCAGAACCTGAGTCCGCCATGACTTTTGTTTCCATCCCGTCGATTTTGATTATGCAATGGGGTTTTTATCTCCTGGCCCGTGTGCTGTTCACCATGATGACGGTGGGTCTCCCTTCATCTTCCGAGGACGACTCTCTTTCCATGTTGCGACTCATGTTGACGTTTGTGACTTTCTTGTTTCTCCACCGACACACAATCGAGAAATGGCCAATACGTTTGCAGATAGAGCACTTTTTATCTCTGGCTGGGCACTCCCTGTCAAATGCCAGATGTTTCGTGCTTGTACACCTGTGGCATTTCAGTGGTTCTCTTGGGCTCCCTTTTTCTTCTTTCGTGTTCGATACTTGTCTCTCTTTCTTCGGGCGAAACGCCACTGCTTGTATTTCAGTGGAGCTATAGCTTCCCGTGAGTTCTTTTCGTCTCCCAGCTGTTTCTTCGACTGCTCTGGCAATCTCCATTGCTTTCTCTAGCAGCAGTTCCTTCTCCAAAATGAATTTATCTTGCACTTTCCTGCTGTTGGTGTGAACTACCAGCATGTCGCAGATGAGGCTCTCGGCATTGTTGCCCAAGTTGCACAGCACTGCCAATTCCCGCAGCTTTGTGACGTAGTCGTCAACGGGTTCTGAGGCTTCTTGTCTGCGGCTATAGAAATGTATTCTGTGCAGAACCGTGTTCTCTTTACTGGCAAACCTTTTTACGATTCTTCTTACCGCTTCCTTGAATGCGTCATCGTTGTCACCAACCACCGGGCCCGGGGCGAGACTTTCAAACACCCTCTGTCCTTCTACCCCTAAGGCGTTAAGTAACATCGCCCTGCGCCGTGCCGCCGAGAATACTGCACCGCCCACTGCCTCTACGTATGTCGTAAATAACGGTTGCCATTGCGGCCACGGGATGGCAGGTTTACCTGGAGTTTGTAGGAAGGGCGGCGGTGGTGTTGCGCCTTGCATGGTTCACATGGGTTGTAGTGGTGATCCTCGTCGCCAATTTATGTAGTATAATAGTTGTAAGGATGACAGGAGGCGTCTTAGTAATAGTGATGTCCTTTATTCAGCATACAACATCATTTATCATATATAGATAAGTAGGTGGTAAATCCACTTGGGCAACTTGCCTCTAATGTAAGGGGGTTGCAGCTGGGAGGCTGTAATGTCTTCTGCTATGCCAGGGGCCTAATTCTCGGAGGAGCTGGGAGAGGACGTCTTCCCGCGTCCTCTGCTGCTCCCGTGATGCGCGCTGAGCGCGCGGGGGCAGCCCTAGTGGCCGTGGCCGAGATCTCGCGAGAGTTGCGGCTCTCGCGATATCTCTACAATACAGGCACAGGTGGCAGCAATAGTCTACATATAAAGCAGGGGTTGACCCGCAACCAATACATGTGCAGTATGCCAGTATATAAGGAAAACAAAAGGAAAGAGAAAGAAAAAGGGTGAAAGGGGAAACAACAAACACAAACAAATGACAAATTTAACTCTCCGGGCTAAGTAGCTAGGCTTTCATTCAGGGTGCTTTGGGCAAATCGATTTTACTGGGGGTGGAGATGGGCAGGGGGGGCGAGCACATTCGGTCACACCGTCAGGCGGCCAGAGGAAAGGCGTGGGCAGGGACTCATGAGGGTGGGTGTGGCATTGGTAAACACACTATTCCAGTAGAAAGCGGGGTGGCATTAGGTAGGGGAAGTCATGGGGGTTTGTCACCAGAGGGTTGGAACATAGTGAGAACAAGCAACTTCCATGCTTCATAGTTCTCCCTCTGGGATTCTTCCAAGCCCTGTAATGACCCAGCCCATGCTCCTGCTTCAGCGTTAGACCAAGTTTCAAGTTCTGTGTACCATTGTGTGTATTGTGGACCCCCTGCTTCTTTCCATGACATGGCAATGCAGTGCTTAGCGAGGATACAGGCCGGGTCCATAAACCTGGTAATATGCCTGCTTTCCCTCTTCCTGGGGTATACCCCAAGTAAGCACTCCAGCTGGCTCCAGTTGTATCTGACAATGCCAGCTGACCTGCAGGCGTGTTCTATCAGAGACCAGAAAGACTACCTCGGGACAGCTCCAGAACATGTGGATTACGTTAGCGTCATAGAGGTGGCACCACGGACAAGAGGAGCACCTATCCTTATTAAACTAAGCCACTCTGCTACCAGCCATGTACGTGCGGTGAATCACGTTGAACTGTGGCAGCCTAAGCCGTGCGTTCCGGGAGACATTTTTAGGAAAGATAAATACAAGTTCCCACTCATGGTCAGTGATCGTGGCACCTGTATCAGATTCCCACGCTAACTTCAGGTTTAGGTTCTGAGTTTTGGACCCACTTAATAGGCAACTGTATAGTCTGGTTACAGGTTTCCAGCCATCTTCGAGTGTGTACATAAAAGCCAGCAGGTCTGTCTCCTCAGTTCAGCCGGCCACTCCCGCCATCTGCAGTTCACCGCTCCCTTCATTTTCATGTATACCACAAACTGACTTTTAGGTAGGCCGGTTTGCCTAGTTATGTCATCTAAGTCTCTGAATGTCCCACACCCAAACATGTCGCCCCATGGGGAGGTGCCCCAAGCCTCCCAATGATGGATGGCTGCCAGGTCTTCCCTGAATTTGCATAAATATGCCCATATGGGTGTATTGGAGGAATAGGGGTGGACCACGTGGAGTAGTTTCAACGCACAGGACCAAATCTTGCGGCCGAGGATTTCTTTGAGGTTAGCAGGTAAGACCAGTTGGTGAAGCAATGTAAACTCAGATGTGGGGTCGTCAGACAGCCATTTGGAAACAGGGCTTAGTTGGGCATCCAGGTAGTAAAGTTCCAGTCGGACAGTTGCGGCCCCCCCCCACACTGTATGGCAGACCTAGTACTTGGATGGAGAGTCTATGGCACCCCAGAGGAAGTGTTTGATTTGCTTGTCAAGGAGACGAAAGAACTGTGTCCCTATGTAGCAGTAGACATTCATGAAGCCGTGCAGAAATCTTGGGAGGATAATCATTTTAACAATAGAAATTCTACCCATAAGGGACAATGGTAGTTGGGACCAGAGGACATGGATCCCTTGAGGTCGTTTAAGACATTGCAGATATTAAGCACATGTGTATCCTCTGGTGTATGTGTGATGTATATACCCAAGTATTTAAAGGAGCGCAACTCCCATCGGAGACCCAAATCGGGTAGTGAGGTTTTGCGATCCCTGCAAAGACCAGCCAGGGGAAAAAGATAGGATTTACGCCTATTAAAGACAATTCCAGACAGTTCAGCAAAGCTGTACAGGATGTCCAGCGCCGTGGGCTGATTGTGACGCAGTTCACAAATATAGAGTAAGACAGTATCCGCATACAGTGATATTAAGTGTCGGGTACCCCCAACCAGGATGCCTGCGTCCAGGAACTTCTGGCATAGGTAGGCAGCAAGAGGTTCCAGGGCTAGAATATATAGCATGGGCGACAGTGGGCACTCTTGGGGAGTCCCACGACATATGTCCCAAACTCCAGAAATATGTCTACCCATCTTCACCCTGGCAGTTGGAGAGGCGTACAGCAGCTTCACCCAGCAGATATAGCCTTCCCCCATCCCAAAGCTTTTCAGTGGGGCGAGCAACCACTCCCAATAAACCAAGTCAAAAGCCTTGATGGCGTCCAAGGGCGCCACTTCATAGTCCTCTTTGCAAGAGTCGGTTTGGTCTGATATGTTGTAGCCGTCGTAGGTTAAGTTTAGTACTACAACCTGGTACGAACCCAGTACTGGTCACGGCGGATCAGAGAGGCAATGACCTTGCGTAGGCGCACTGATAGCACTGTTGTGTGTATTTTTATGTCATAATTTAACATAGCTAGGAGGCGGTACGAGTCGCATTTGTCCATGGGTTTGCAAGGTTTAGAAATAGGCATAACTATGGTCTCCTTCGTGCCGGCTGGGAGTATACCTATGTACACCAACATGTAACCCCAGTGCACTCTAAAGAGGACAAAAAAACTCATACATACAATAACTTATGTAAATGTCAAACGTTCAATAGTGTTAGTACGTATAAATTGCATGAATAGCGAAGACTTCAAAAAGTCAAATACAATTCTCAATTGCGTCCAATTTTTCCCATAAACAGTGTTTATTATCACTTTTCATCTCATTCAAAAAATATAATTTGGCATCCTAAACTAGAATTCATTCCAAATCAATTTTATACAATGTACATTTTGAAAATTAGGCTCTCTGGGCTCCGGTACAAATGAATACACATATAAACCATCTCAAATCAGGTTTGTCAGATCTGGTATACAATTATATCTTAATTAGAATTCAAAGTTCAACAAGTAGCCAACGCGTTTCAGATTCTCTATCCATCATCAGGGCTTATTATTTACAGTTTCTGTCATGAGGTAACAGCACATAATCTTCTGTATACCTCCAAAGCTTTTCGTCACCCCCAAGGGGGTAGTAATCCATCGTGCACTTGGAGCTTGTCTGTGTAAAGAATATTTGTGACTCTCTCTCTCCTTGTAGATAAACAAAGAGTTTAACCCGGAGCAGGGGTGTTGCTAGGTCTGAAAAAGGTCCGGGGCTACACTAATGTCAGGACTGTCGGGACTCTGGGCTAGCTAGCCTTTTGGTTGTAAACCCTGAGATTCTATCCGGGGTTACAACCCAAAGATCCGGGGCTATAGCCCCCTCAGCCCCCCTTAGCAACGCCTCTGTCCTGGGTCACCTTTGCCGTCTGTTCCCGCTCCTCGTACACGGTGACGGAAAGCTATACTGTACTGAAGTCCCTTTTTCCTCCATGCACCTTCGCACCACCCCCCGAATAAGTTGCCATTTGGTACCGTGCTGATAAAAGGACTAACAGTGGGAGCAGGAAGCATGCACAAGGGGCAGCACTCAGTGGCATAGTTTCACGTGCGCCCAGTGCTATTTTCTTTCTGAATCGTGCTTCTGCACATTATGCTCCAGTGCCATCCCCATCCTAAGAACGACATTGCATAAGTTTGTATATAATGATATGATAAGTCATTTATAATGCGCCTGTACTCAAGTGTTTCTAGGCGCGACAAGACAAGGAAGGGAAAACAAAGGGAGGACAAAACAAACGATCTTACTAGGCCTTGTGTCAGTCAAATTGTGCAAGTTCAAGGGGGAGGGAGAGGAGATTTGCCAGGGGGGGGTTGAGGGGGTAAGTGCAATAGGCAAAGCTCAAGTAAATACCGCCGGGGTGGCCGGCTATAGTAAGTGCAAGGAGGCAGGGGACTGTAGGATCCTGGTACTAATTACGTTTCAGAGGGTGTACAGGTAGCCAGTTATTACAGCAGACAAGTAAATCTGCGGGGGGGGTCTCGCAGACCTGTTCTGGATTAGTTGCAGAGGGTGAAGAGTAGAGGCAGGAAGATTTAGAAATAGGCTAAGGACAATATTAACTAGGAGTACACTAATGACTAGTGTAGCTGCCATCTTCCTGCAGGCCTGCAAGTGTGTTCAGTGTGACTAGTACCACATTTTGGAGCTCGATCCCCTTTTCCTCCTTGACAAGATAATTATGGTACCAAAGATGAGTCACAAGACCTCAGCAATGCTCAGTACAGGACCCTGGGATTGATCAGGCTCTGCCTGCATCCCCTAAAGAGGCTGGGGTGGCACCACAGGTCTATTCTTTGGAGTTTGAGTAATACTCGCCTGATAAACCCAGAGCTGTGGTAGCAGAGGCTCGGTAATTTTACGGAATCCTTCGGATGCTGCCCGATATCCCTCTGTTGTTAAAGCTCCAGGTGTGCACCGGGGAGAGAAAACACAACTCTCTGTGTGGTGGCAGATCTGACTCTCAGTACCAGAGTCCTTAAGCACACAACGACAAACCAGAGTAGCAAGAGTCTATGAAGCATCTCCCTGCCCCTTATTTGGGGGTGGGTTGTTTGCTCTGACCTGGATAGTCCAGTTGATTCAGGGATTGCTGGAATCCCATCCAAATACTTCTTACACTACTTACCTGCCAGCTTCCTTGCTGCTGCTGCTGGACTTGCCCAATGTTCAACATCCTCTGCCATAGATTTTTAATATCCAAGAGCTGCTGGTCTCGTTCGTGAGGGTCCAACCATGCGCAGCTTCCCTCAGCCCGTTTTCAGCTTTTGTGGTTAATGTCTTACTACCGCTTGACTGGAATCAGGCTTTCTTGACATTCTGACCCAGGGCAAGATGAACCTTTGGCTGACAAGTGTGGTTGTTCCTGTGCGGGGTAGACAGCCCATTTTTTACCTGATGTGGTAGCTCTATGACCTCCTGCTGGTGTTTCTCTGGATTTTGGACTTTATTTTATACCAGACAGTCTTTTTTCAAAGCCTGACTGCAAATTTACTCACATTTTATGTGATTAGCCTTAAGAGTCCTTTCGACACCAGGGCATCGATGCCCCAGAGTGTGCCAGATAAGGTACTACTTCTCTGTTAGTCATGTGGCTAGGCTCGTGGTGGCGTATTGGCCCGTGTAATATGGTTCTGCTGGGTGGAGCACATTTTACCTGACTAGGTTCTTTTGCCCCCCTCGCACCCTCTTCTCCATTTCACCAATATTGAGTTTCTTTGTTTGCCTTGAACACCTTAGGGAGTCACAGGACTATCCTTTGTTCCTCTTTGTGTGTGAGAGGATGTGACAATCTCGAGTCACCCAATCGCTGCAGCCCAGGACAGGGTCCATTAGTCATCCTGAAAATAGTTCTGCCTGACATATTCTGGTGCATGTGTGGGGGAGTCTGTGTGTTAGTGTGTTTTGTAAAAGACCCTTCCAGAATGCATGGGTATGTTTGGAGGGATTGCCTGACATTGGCTGACCACCCCACTGTCTGAACATTTCCTAATGTATGATTGCAGTGTTCACTCCCTCCCTCCCGAGGGGGATAAACAGATCCCCCTTATCCACTCATCTTGGATACTGCTATTAGTAGACAGCCTGCTGCTTGAGGAGTCTCCTGAAGTTCTGCACCAGCATCCTTTGATGTTCCAATGAATCCAATGTGGAAGTTCTGCCTCTCCCCAGGACTAGAAGGAACCGACTGCGACTCTACTCTCCACGCCACTGATCCGGTGGGAACAACTGGATCACAGTTCCTGCTCTAAAACCTTGTCACCCTGAAGCTCCTTACCATGTCTGTATAACCAGATCCAAAAGCAGGTGGCCTTTTGCCGTCAGGACTCAGACTCTTTGTGCTGAACCCACCACAAATTCTTCATCCCCATTCTTCAACTCCAAACATCTGGCAAACACCTGTGTTCATCCCCCCACCCACCAATCTGGGAAACTCCAGGAGCCTGCACAGCCTCTGATCCTGAAATAGCACTGCTGAGCAGGCCTCCCGGTCCTACTTCCGTGGCTGCCAACTCCTCTGGTGTGACTTCACAAGCCTTTCTTCGATATATTTGATCTTCCGTGGGGACTTCTCAGGCCAACCCCATCCTCAGAAGCCAAATCCTGTGCCCAAGGATAACTTGCATCAATGACTACCACAGCTGCACCACACTTCAGCTACTCTGGCTCAGACTTTAAGCCTGGGATTCACTAAATAGTGACTAAACGTCCCTACCAGGAGCCTTGGGGTCCCACCTGCACTAATGTACCATCAGTGAAATATAAGGTGATCACCAAAACAACGTGCACAGCGACAGTCTCTGGATACTGTCAAACCGCTGTGGTAGGACTGCCTTTTCGGCCATAGGGTATTGCTCTCCTGACCCTCCGCCATTGCTGCTGACCTTCTTCTTGGTGTATTTCTTGTTTGTTTATTTATTTGTAAAGCGCAGCCAAACCCGTAGGTAACTGGGCGCAAGCAGTACAAGACAACGTTAGGCTTAGAATAAAATATAAGGCATATATAAACATGGTTGCGCCTGATGAAATACCAAAAATGACATTAAAAAATGTTTTCAAAAATGACATGGTGCAGGTACAATACCATCTTTATACACAAAGGAATCAAATGTACAATAATTGGCAGAGATGTATCAGTTACACTTGGCCAGAGAAGAATCTGCTACGAATGAAGTATCAGTCACACTTAGAAAAGGGTGCATGCCGTATGCTAAGTATAGAGATGTGGATTGTTATTCAGAGATCGGTGTTGAGACGGGCGTGTGGTCGAGCAGTGTTCTTCATGGTTTAGACCCTGGGTGATTGTCGTTAGTTCTTAGCCATTTCTGTATGTTACGCCTGAAGCTAGGGTAAGTTTGATTAGTACGGAGTGTGAGAGGGAGAGAGTTCCATGTTTGGGCTGCCAGAACTGGGAAGCTTCTGCCTCCCAATTTAGTTAGGTTGAAACAATGTACATTTAGGCAGAAGGCATTGGTGGTCCTAGAAGGCCAATTAGAGATTTTCCTAGCGATACGGTTGCTGAGATAGATTGGGGCAGCGTTATTCAGACATTTAGATGTCAGAAATGTTGTTTTGAGCAAAATTCTGTCCTTAATATTTAACCAGTGATTTTGTCTTCTGTGATCGGATATATGATCTTTGTTTGGGATATTTAGTGCTGTTCTTAAAGCATTATTCCGAAGTGTCTGGATTTTGTTTAAAATGTACTTATTGGTGCCCAGATAGAGCGTGTTACAATAGTCTAGCCTGGAAAGTATGAGGGCCTTAGCTAATGTAATGCAGCTCAGTGCAGATAGGTAAGGCCTACAAGCCCTGATTAGCTTGCATGTGTATGCCGTTGTGGATGCCAGTGAGTTGACTTGTTTAGTCAGAGTCAAGGTGGCATCAAGGTAAAAACAAAAAAAGTTGTGACCTCTTTAACCACCTTGATGGAGTTGCCGTCTGCATAATTAGTGTAGGAGACACCCAGATTATCAATTTTTTCAAACAACGGCTTTGTAAAGATATTGTACATAGTGGGCAAAACACAAGAACCTTGCGGTACGCCACATGTAATGGGAGTCGGGTCTGAAGAGTCAGATGTGGAGAAGACTCGCATAGTTCTATTAAGGAATGATTGGCCCAGGCTATTCATCCCTGAACCCTGCATTATCAAGGGTCTCTAAGTCTGTCTCCACAGTTGCTCCAGAAATTACCCCCTGTGACCCTTTCAAAGAAGGTAACTCTTTGTGGAAAACAACCCCAAATCCACACACCTCATCTCTTAGCCTCTTCTAACTTTCTGGTCTAGATGGGGAAAATGTTGCTTATTTGCTATTGCATTTGCTTTTCTAGGGGAGTCTATTTTATTGATTGTAAATTCTTCTTGAAACTGTTTTATTTACTTGGTGCATTGTGGCATCTTTTGTTTTTAAAATTGTACTTATCTGTAAGTGTAGGGATTTTTCTCTTTGCCTTTTCTTATATAAAGATATTTGAAGACCCTGACTTCAGGGCTTAAGGAACATCTCCTAACACTTCACCCCACTTCAGGCTTCGGACCTGGTCCTCATAGCTAGCCTGCTCGTTTTTCTTTTGTCACCTCCAAGGCACAATTGGCATGAGTCTCCCCCTAAGTGGGGTAGGAGGGTGTTAATATGTACAAATCTTCTGAGGGGTAGGAGCTGACAGGTCTGCCTAATGAACTGTTTAGGGCTGTGATGTCAAAGACCTTTAGAGATTTTGCTTGTGGCTTCCCCCAAGAAACTCCCGGGCTCAGTTTATTTTCTAGAATCAAAAGTAGGCAAGGTTCCTTCTTTCTAGCTCTTTGAGTTATTGAGTTTGGAAATGTGCAGCTCTCCCATGGTAAAAACCTTGCTGTCAACTTGCTTTTTCATAAGGTTTCCACAATAGACGCAAGTCTTAAAATGATGACTTTTATGGTTCACTGAATCAACCACACTTGCTGCAGCTTTGGATAAGACAAGGTCACAGATTCCCAGTTTCTTCTCTCTGGACAAGAAGAGTAGGGCCTAGATTGCTGTGGGCAAGTAAGCCACCCAGCACTTGTGCTTCATCCAGAGGCACATCAGTGCCTTCATCCACATGTTACTCATCTCGGATCTTGTATGAGATGGGCACGTTCCCTGAACTTTAACCCTATTATTCTGTGGATGAATTTTCTTTCCTTCTGAAACTTGCAAAAGGTAACTTCTTTGAAAACATTTCTTAGAGAAGTGACATGATGATCTAGTAGTGTCAGGGTACACTGCAAGGAGTGGTTATTAATCTCCATGCATGCCCAAAGTCCTTAAACCTTAAAATCACCATTGCACCAATGATGGGTTGCAGCCATGTAAATCCAACACTGAGACGGTCATTTCGACTGCAGAACCTCTTGTCTTCTCATTTCTTGCATGCATTTAATGCGTATAAGTCGAGTCAACCTAACAGCACAAAAACAAATGCTGCTAACAAAAGATCTTGTGCCATTCCAATGAAGCCTACAACTGCAGCCAAGTCTCTTGATGACGTGCTTCAGGTTCTGGTACCCAAGCACCCTCCCATCATGAACACATTTTCCACAGCAGTAGGGGGCAGGATAAATCTGTTTCACCAGCAGTGCAATTTGCGACACAAGAGCATTTGCTCATGAAGTAGCATTACTTCATGAGGCCGCGCAGCCGTTCTACTGGCTTCGCCTCAGTGTCCTCTGCGTGATAGCCAAAATCCACCTAAGTTGGAAAAACTGGGGTCCCAATGACGGGGAGGATATTACAGAAAATCAGAGGTTTTGGATTTTATTTCCAGTAATTCTTAGTCACCAGATAGTCAGGGGCATAAGACCTATTCTCGACTTACATTTTTCGGTATTTTCATCCCTTTGGAAACTTTCCAAATGGAGAAGATTTAGGATATCTAAACGTTACTGCAAGAAGGGGACTGGATGGGGCTTCCCAGTCCTTAGGATGGCTGTTTTCAAATTTTCAACAGGAACCTAACATCAGAGGTTTTGAAAGTTTCCACGGGAGGGAGTCACTTTCAGTAAGAATGTCTTCCTTTCGGTCTGAACAATGCTTGGGGTTGTTCACCAAGGTCCTAGCCATAGTGGCTTTCAGTAAGAATGTTTTCCTTTCGGTCAATGGTTGAGGTGTTTATCAAGGTCCTAGCTGCAGTGGCTTTCAGTAAGACTGTCTTCCTTTCGGTCTGAACAATGCTTGAGGTTGTTGACCAAGGTCCTAGCCATAGTGGCTTTCAATAAGAATGTCTTCCTCTCGGTCTGAACAATGGTTGGGGTTGTTGACCAAGGTCCTAGCTGCAGTGGCTTTCAGTAAGAATGTCTTCCTCTCGTTCTGAACAATGCTTGAGGTTGTTGACCAAGGTCCTAGCCATAGTGGCTTTCAGTAAGGATATCTTCCTCTCAGTCTGAACAAAGCTTGAGGTTGTTCATCAAGATCCTAGCTGCAGTGGCTTTCCGTAAAAATGTCTTCCTCTCGGTCTGAACAATGCTTGAGGTTGTTCACCAACCAATCAAGCACCAACCACCAACCTCAAGACCTTGTTACTATGGCAAGGTCCTAGCCATAGTGGCATTCAGAAGGAATGTCTTCCTCTCGGTCTGAACAATACTTGAGGTTGTTCACCAAGGTCCTAGCTGCAGTGGCTCTCAGTAAGATTGTCTTCCTTTCGGTCTAAAAATGCTTGAAGTTGTTGACCAAGGTCCTAGCCATAGTGGCTTTCAGTAAGAAGTTCTTCCTCTCGGTCTGAACAATGCTTGGGGTTGTTCACCAAGGTCCTAGCCATAGTGGCTCTCAGTAAGGACATCTTCCTCTCGGTCTGAACAATGATTGAGGTTGTTCACCAAGGTTCTAGCTGCAGTGGCTTTCAGTAAGAATGTCTTTCTCGGTCTGAACAATGCTCGAGGTTGTTCACCAAGGTCCTTGCCATAGATGCTTCCAGTAAGAATGTCCTCCTCTCGGTCTGAACAATGCTTGTGGTTGTTCACCAAGGTCCTAGTCATAGTGGCTTTCAATAAAACCGTCTTCCTCTCGGCCTGAACAATGCTTGAGGTTGTTCACCAAGGTCCTAGCTGCAGTTGCTTCCATTAAGAATGTCTTCCTTTCGGTCTGAACAATGCTTGTGGTTGTTCACCAAGGTCTGAGCCATAGTGGCTTTCAGTAAGAATGTCTTTGGCCTAAACAACCTGACTTTGTTACCCTAGGTCCTAGCCTGGCACTTCAGGGAGTTAATTTGTATCTGTACCTGGAAGACTAGATAATCACCCCCCCTCTGTGACTCTCCTTTTAGAGAACGTTCAAAAGGTGTGGTTTTGTCTCTGATTTTCAGTAAATCAGCCCCTGAGAATGTTGTCCCCATCAAGGGGACCATCTGCATTTTCCAGGAAAGAATGATTCACGCGATCCAGTGTACAGCTCATGCGTCCTATTGCGTGAGCTACCCTAGCAACAGTAGCCACTTTGACACCGCACAGGAAGAAGGAGCAGCTCCGCCGCCATGGAGTCCATGTGATCCCTCAGGTAAACCGTGTACCACTCGCACAATAGTGGCATACTTCTGTAACCAGAGGAGTCACATACTAGATCTTTGTATGAGGGGCTAGTTAGTACCTCTCTTCTTTCTGATACGATCTCGGCAATGTTACTAATACTATACATATAATTATGGTCCAGACCGCCACTATTTACACAGCAACCAATATTCGGCTTAAAGACAAGATGCCCAATGTCTGAAGTAAGTCTCCACTGGAGGGATAATTATTTATCCTTCTCTTCGTACTAGACAAATTAACCTACAGCACCTGCTGTTCTAAACTATAGTCAGCCATTGTTATACCCACGATTGAGAGGATGTTGAGTTTTTTCCTTGTGTATCTACAGGGACCTCTTTGGGGACTGTGCCACTAAGAATGTATGCAGAACCCTAGAATCACTTACCATCATTAAGAGACGGTAAGCTCCCAATTTAAGGGCCTTCCTTAAGCAATATTGATTATAGATGCTTTTGTTTGAGCAATTATAATACTTACATAGTGGTATTATGTCTTTTATGAAAAGGTTTGACCTGGATTTATTCATTTGTACAATGAACAAGAGACTGTGGCTTACATAATTTAAGATTGCCCACTAGGAATACCACCAAGGACTCCACACTACTGCAACAGTTTCAATGTTTAAGTTCTGTTAAAACATCAGCAAGACTTTGGCTGTGGGTTTGTATGCCCCAGCCTCCACACTCCCCTGAAGAAGTTCCTATCATTAACTCTAAAGACTAGAGGAACGAAACATGTAGGGTTTTCTACAGATACTAATACCAAGTATTTGAACAAGGATTAGAATTCCTCCTGTGTACTGTAGGGATATTTAGACCAAGGCACAATGTTGAGAGACATTGAATAAGCAAGAGTCTCAAATGTGACAAATTTTGTGTGGTTCTTTTGCCAAAACGGAAATTGAAAGTTGAATTTACTTGAAAAAATTGATTATACTATATTTACATGTACACTTTGAGTGTCTTTTCGTATCCAGAAGAGAGATACGGTCCAATTGTATATTCTGCACTTTATTAGCTAGTTGGTGATGAGCAAATAGCACTTTATGTGGAAGCACTGGTCACTGATAGTTTTTATAATTGTTAGGTTTTATGGATATGTTTTAAACTTTGTATACCATGTATTAAAAGTCGTTTTTAACAGAGTCAATAATGAAGTTAGGTTGTATTTTCCAAGAACTTCGATGTGAAACTGGTTTTTGAATTGTCCTTTAGTGATACTAATTCCTAAATATCCAGCAATTGGAATGTTAAACCACATTTAGGTAGGGGAGCCTCTTTTTGTTCTTAGTTTTCTATAAAGATATGTCAGGTTTGCTCCCTTGAAACCTATAACTATACCTGATTTCCCCCTAGTTGTTTCTAGTCCCCATCAAGGGGACCATCTGCGTTTTCCAGGAAAGAATGATTCACGCGATCCAGTTCCAAAATATCCTCGGCCTCTGCCCTTTGTGAGTCCCAGGATGCAAGATGTTCCATTTTAAAAGCTGTCCAGACAATGGGAACCCAATCTATGCCCTAAGCAAAAGCTTTTGTGGGTGTCCACACAGTTGTTGCAGGCCCCTACTTTGGTGTGCACAGGAAGAACATTTACTGCTGGAGGTCCCTTTCATCAGGCTTCTCCTGCAACCCATTGCAGCACTCTGCAGATGTACAACCCTTGACAGGACAGGAGAACAAAAGAACCCATAAATGTGTTCAAACGGAAGGCTATTCTGTTGGATTTTTTATTAGCTTTTTATGGGACATGATGGTTCAGGTTTACATATAGACGACGGTATCCAGTCAAATTTTCGAAAACACATTTTCGAAATGCCATTTTGTCGAAAAAAATGGCGAAAAAAAATTCTATGTTTTATTTTTGTTTCGTTATAAAAAATGTGAAAAAAAGTTTTTCCGGCATGGCATTTCGAAAATGTGATGTTCGAAAAGACACTATAAACCATAGGCAATGCCAAGGCAATGCTTTATATGAGCAAGTGGGTGGCCAATCGCTTTCACTCACTAGGCTTGATGGCATTCAATCTTTGTCTGTGGGTATTATGTTCATCTTTCCATTGGTGTTCATGCCACAGGTGTCCTCAACAAAGAGGTTTGTCTTCACTAACACGCCCACAAACTGGACCAGAAACAGGAAGTAGTTCAGCGCCTGGTCTCCCTCAGATAAACCTGTTTGCTGCGAGTAACACCACAAAGTGGCAGGCTTGCACATCGTGTTTCGGGAACTGTGGAAATTCCTTGGTGGGATGCCTTTGTTTTGGATTGGTCAGGCAAATTCCTCTACCACTTCCCTCCAACGATGCTGATACACACATAGCTCTCAACTCACACGCTTTTGGCGGGTGTCACCCGCCTTGTAAACAGCTGACTCACCCGCCAAGCCTCCTGCACGCCCTTTCATTTCAATGGGCCTCTCACCCGCCAAAAATAAAATCGGGTGTTTTCACCCGCCTTTGTGACATAAATGGTTGAGAGCTATGTAAGGTTCTTTTGAGGTTCAGGCGCAGCTCAAACAGCTCAATGATTCTGATTGGTCAGACCTGGACATGCCCCTTCTGGTACTCCAGTCTACTGTTGACGTTGGATAGGGTCTACCTGAATCTTCCTTTGAGGAAAGACTTCAGTCTGAAGAGTAAGAGTTTATCCTCCTTCTCCCTTCACCAACCGCCCCCTACCATTTGTCAACCTAAGAGCCTGCCATCTAATGAGCCACTTTACACTCAAGAGGGAATCTCAGGACTCAGCATTGACATTGTTTGAGGCAAGGAAGGATTCCAGCATGAACAAGTGGACGTGCTTCTGCCATGGTGCTCTGGAGAACAGACCCAACCTGTGATTGAATCCATGGGCAGTGTTAGGTTTTATGTGTCACTTTGGGGGCACTGGAATGACATTGGACTCATCTGATGACTATTGCAGCCTTTCTGAATGAGGATAATGCGTGTTCCCTTTCTAGAATGAAGCCATTAGGCGTCACTTTGAAGGGCCCCCTCGCCTTTACCCCCTGTCAGGAACCCTTCACTTTTGTGGGATTGATTTTAGTTCTGGAAAACCTTTTCGCCTACAGCTTCTTGTTGACTTGTCCTCCTCCTGTAAGACTGCCTTCTGCCAGAATGGTTAAATGACTTGCAGCCTCTCTCCTGTAGAGGAGCCTTACACGGTTTTCCATGCAGATAAAGTCGTCCAATGGACAGGCCCGTCCTTAACTTCCCATAGCCCTGTCTGATTTTCTTCTCAGCACAGGGGTTGCTTTACCTGTTTTAGGCGTAGGTCATAATCTTTGAATTTTTATTTAGGGAAAAAACCTGTATGCAGAACACCTCTCATGTGGGCACCCCACTTAACGAGAGTACATCTTGGGGAACTTTGAAATGTACCCCCTAAGATGTAATTATTCTATCACACACAAACCTCACAAGTGAAAATCCTTGCCAAACCAGTATTCTGGGACTATAGTTTCCTCATACTGGATTATTGACTTTTGGCCTTTTTGAATACACGTGCATTTCTTATGGGCTCGTAGAAAATGGTGTCTGAAAATTGGGGTATGCAGTGAATCATACGACT